>NC_062219.1:152248348-153621140 GCF_902686445.1 Sciurus carolinensis
CATACACATACACACACTTCCATGAGCTTCAGAAGAATCTGTTTTGTCTCATTATAAAAAATAAGAAATAAACAGAAATATAGACTCTTTCCTCCTGATTCAAAGCTTATAGAAACAAACAAAATCACCTAATTTCCCAATTTTTCTTGCCAGGACAAAGAATAATATTCTCACTTTTTCACTTTATTTATACATTATTTTCTAGAAACACTTCTTTCTCTTTTCCTGCATATATTAGATACTTAGCATCAGTTAGGGACAATCTTGGGACTTGTAAATTCCTAAACTAATGAATTATTGAATAGCAAATAATTACAATATAAATGAATAAACCAGAGTTTCATATCTTAGGGGAAGATTCTGTGTTCTGGGAAAATTAACATCTCAGTGTAAGTGGATGGTGGCCCTAAGGTGGACCCCAGCACAGGACAGTCCTCCCTGCCTTGGTGGAGCTGAGGCCAGGAGCGGTTTCCTTCAGGGCAGAGTCCCTGTACTCTTCAGGGATAATGTCCAGACTCAGACACCCGCAGTGGCCAGACATGGAAAGTGACCCTGACTTTGGAAATCTCAAATGGACACAATGCTGCAACAATTCAGATGAGTACAATTACCCACATACTTTGCTAAACAGACTCTGTGTCTGTTCACAAACTCTCACACTCGTCTCTGCCTTCCTCTGATAATTTCCACTCCATTTTACCTCCTGGCCCAGAAAGCTTCCTGTCTTCCACAGACTCACAGGGCCTGAACTTCAGGACCTTCTGGAGACTTCACAGATGGAAACCACATGACGGAGAGGTAGTGAGAGGTCAAAACAGGATGGTGTGTGCCACCCCTAAGTCACATCCAGAGAAACCAGCCACCCTGAGGCGGTTCAGGGAGGGAAATCTGCATGCGCTGAAACCTTCCTGCTGAAGAAACTCAGGAGTGGAGGATGACAGAGCTGGTTCAGTTAGCCAGCAGAGACTCCCAGCCTGCGGCGAGGTCTGGATGTGGGAATGCACAGGGATCACAGCACACGGCGGCAGGAAGGACACAGGCCCCCTTGAGAGAGGGCACCATCAGATCCCACCTGGTCCAGCAGTGGAGTCTAGGGAGTCCTCAGGTGTTCCCGATGCAGGTGGCCTGAGCAGGTAGCACCACTGCGTGCTCTTGGTGGAAAAGTGGTTCAAGGGCAGAAGCAACGGCAGAAACACCACACCTCACCTGGGCTCAGCTTGGCCTCCATCCTCCCCAACAGGAAGAGATGGCCAAAGCCCTCTCTTTTCTCATTGTCTCTCAAACCTTCAAAGATTACAGAAAAAATTATGCCTCCTTCCTTTCTAAAAAGGTTGTCATTTATAAATCAGGCCCAGCCCTGCCATGAGTGTCCTTAACAGACATGACTGCAGAGTTCCTCTTATCAGGGTCACACCAGAAGCGCAGAGGCCGAAGTTCAGAGGGATGAGTGTCAGCTGCAGCCGTGGCCTGGATGGAGTCGCGGTTGTGGGTTTTCTGTTCTTTCCAGAAGCCCTGCTACTTTTCCGCTGCATTCTCATCCCCCATAAAGTCACGTAAAAGGATTAGCTAATTCCCGAAAACCATGATGCTCTTCAGCTGGGGCGGCCCGCCTCCCTCTGGAACTGAGCTCCCGACAGCGGGCCACATGCAGCTCCACAGTCTGAGTCTCTGTCCCTTCCTCCCACCCCAGAGAGCTGCAGGTGCCGGACAAGGAGGATAAAAGTGAACTCCACGCATTTCTTTCTCTTTCTACGGCAGAAGAGGAGCCATGAGGAGCGGAGAAGGGTGGGCCTCCCTCTTTGATGGGGACCGGCAGCTCCTCTCAGTCGCGGCAATTAGTCCCTGCCAGCCTTCTTCGGGCCTCAGATTCTTTTCAGAAGTGAGAAAGGGAACACTCGAGGTCTATTGAATCGGAGCGTGGCATCTGCCGCCCACGGAGGGGCGAGGTCGGGGGTCAGTGTTTGATTTTGATAAAGCGTGCCAGATTAATTGTCTTCCCTAATCCTGTTTGTCACGGTAGATATGCAGAGGCGTCTTTGTGGCCCAGGCTGACATATGGGCCGGCCTGCCGCCTGCCTATTCAGGTGCCCGCACATGTTCTCCCCAGCTGGACCCGTTCCCAGAGCCTTGTATGCCAGAGAAGTGGGGCCTCCAGGCCCGTCTCCACCGAGGGCTTGCTAATCTCCAAGTCTGCCCGGGCTATTGAAAGAGGCCTCACTATTCAAGAGGCCCAGAAAGAGAAAGGGAGAGAAGGGGGCTGGCAGGAGAGAAAGAGGGGATAAAAAGGGGCAGGCGGGCCCCAGAGATAGGGGTGGAAGACTTGGAGGTGGGGAGAGGGTGGGGGCAGAGAAATATAATTACAAAAAATAGCAGCATGTCCTTCAGGCAGAGCACTTCAGGAGGCTGATTATAGCTCCTCTCCAAATCTGAATCTACCACCAAATTATACCCTGCCTCTTTTGTAAAATAAATGTTAATAAGAGGTAATTTGGGCCCTGCTGATTGTTAAGCTCAATGGAGATAGAATTTTTTTTTTCTTCCTCTGTGTGTGTGTTTATTGTAATATCTGGAGGGCTTTTTCTTTTTTTCTTCCAACCAGAATTTATATTCAACCACAAAAGATGAAACACACCTTGCAGTGGCCTGAGGAAGGTGCCAGAAATAGGAGAATGGTCTGAGTTTGACGATAAAGGGTGAGCGGATGGTCGGCCCGGCCCTGGGCGCCTGGGAAGGTCTGTAGCCTCGGGCTGTGGGAGGAAGGTCCCCAGCAAGAGGCAGAGAGGGGCGCTGGAGGAGGGAGGGGGAGGGTCCACGCTCTAAATAGCTTCGCCTTTCTCTGGTTTAAAAGCACGACTTTTTTTTTTTTTTTTTTCATTTACATAATCATTATTTTGAGTTGCTGCCAATTCTTTTGGGGGCTTTTACATTTAAAAGCACAAAAACTAGAGACAATCCTGTGACAGATCTTTTGAAAATGTTCTTATGATGTGTATTTACGAACAGATCCAGAAATGGAGCAATTAGAAACAATGAATAATAATCTTCTGAGCAGACAAAAGCTTGGAGATATTAAAGTATAAACCCTTGATGGCAAGGGCCGGAGGCAGGCCTCCACGTGTCTTCCCTGTGCTTCCTGCTGCTGGAGGAGATGGGTCTGGCTGGCCGGGGGGCTGGGGCTGTCAAGGTCAGCAGTCTGTGACCACAGATGGCTTGGTCTCCAGAGGCTTTTGTTAGGTAAAGTGCTTTGGATCCTCTACGCTGTCACTGCAGATAATAAAGAACAACGTATTTACCATCAGCTTCTCAGGGAATGTAGTAGATGTTCAAAATTTTAAGAATTGAAGTAAGACACCCTTAAACAATTCCTTTATTGTAGATAGTGAATGCTTTGGTTTTGACCTCCCCAGTGGTTGGCTGCAAGGTGCTTATGGTTTGGGAAACAGGTAGGGCAGCTCTCTTGCCTTCCTTCCTACAGCAGAGGGGTGCTGGACCCAGGTCACTTGCGCGTCCACGAGGGAGTTAAATGGGGTGTCCTGACGGTGTGGGAGGACAGGAGCTTACCGGGCCTCACCAGCGTGTGGAATAGTGCCAACCACATCCTGTGAGCGAAGTCAGTGTTATTTGTTGAGAAAACTTAGAAAGCGTTAATGACAGAAACAGCAAAACACTCACTCTGGCATTTCTAAGGTAGAAAACTTGCCTTAACTTATACATTACATTGCACAGAAGAAAGAGGAGAGAGATAAAAGCAGGAGAAGAAGGAGAAAACAGAAGAAAAAGAACATTGTTGATGGTGCAGTTAGGTAGTGGGGTGCTGAGTGCTTTATGAACACTATCTCTTGGGGCTTTACAAGAACCTGTGGCTAGTGGCTAGTGCTCTTTAGCTAGTGCTCTCTGGTGACTCGAGACCCGTTAAAGGGTTAAAATCACATGAAAATCCTGCAAGAGGGTTGCAGCTGGTGCCCAGGCATCTGCTTCCTGGGGGGCTGGAAGGAGCATTCAAGACTGAGGGTGGTTCATCCGGACTCATGCCTCTCCCACGTGCCATACGTACCCTTCACCTGAGGACATGGCTTAGAAGATTCAGGCATGTCAGATGAGCAGGGCGGGGTGGGGACGGGGTACAGGGACACAGTAGTTTTAACTAGCTCCTGGGTGATGCTGATCTGCTGACTCTGAATCTGCTTTCGAGTAGTAATGCTTCAAAAAGGTAAAGCAACTTGCCGGCGGCTGACCTGAAGCTTACGCCCTGGCTTTCACACTGGCCAGCCTGAGTTGCTGAGCCTGGGGCCACGACTCTGCCCACTACAGGGCCAAATCCAGCACTCAGCGCCTACCTGCAGGTCAGGAGCAAAATTAAACGTGTGACATTTTGTGTGCTGTGTAACTTACAAAAGTGACTTAAGTGCTGTGTGTAATGTTACCCCAAGATAAGACTGACGTTGCCCCAAGCTAGATAGACATATGTGACTGACCCCGAGTAAGATTACTGACTCCTTCCGACCAAGACTGCCTGGCAGAGTCTGATAAAAAGGATTTATAAGGACTCATGCTGAGCCTTGCCTCAGTCTCCATTTCACAGGGATGACGCAGTGCTGGGCCAAGCCTGGAGGAGACTCAGTGACTTGCTCGTTGCTTGCTGGAACATCCAGCATCCTGACCGTGACCAAGACAATCCTGTGGAGGTGACCTCGGAGATGCCTCGTCTTCCGTGACAGCGGAGCTGCCTGTGTGCCTCCCGCCTAAGATGTCTCCGCCCGGCCTGCCGTGACCTCGCCGCCCTCCTTTGCCTTCCAACCGTCCTCGCTGATCAGGACTCCGGCTGAAGGGAGCTCCCCAGCGAGATCTCCTGAGCTGTCTTCCTGACTGACCTCCAGGAGTCGCTGCCCTTAGACTCAAGACACGTCACACAGGAGTGGACCTTAGGAACGGGTCTCAGTAAGGAGTGAGTCTTGCTTATCAGGGGCTTATTGTATTCTGATTTAGTGATTAAGTGGTGTTGAGATTGGTGTGACTAGAGTTGAGATAACTATAATACTTGTGTGATCAGGACCAGCTTTATTCTCATGGACTCCTCCTTGACACTGCAGGCCAGAAGCTCCGGGACTCAGCGGCAACTCTTCCACTGCCCCGTCGTACCTCAGCTCTTCCCTCCCAGGGTCTCCAATTTCTTTTCTCTAACAAATAGGCTTTAGAACTGATGGTAGCTGCTGTCCCTGGACTTTTGATATGTCAGCTTAATAAATGCCATCACTGGCTCAGACCTGTCCTGTATGGAAAAATGCCACTTTAGGAAGAGCCAAGAACCTTTCTCTTTCTTTCTTCCTCTTCCTCTCTCCTTCTAATGAACATATGTTTCATTATCTGCTTGCAAATCTCTGAGGAAATAAAGGAGATAAATAGAAAACTCGACGTTGGTGTCCCTGAGAAGGGTTCTTGTTTTAAGAACATCTCGATGACCCCATAGGATATCATTTATTTCACTTTTCCCCATTTTTTAAAAAAAAAAGCATCACTTGGGTATTTCTTCATTGAAGGAAAATTAGACTAGAAACCCTTGAATATTAGTTATTCACATCTTACGGTGACACAATGCTTTCAGAACATCCTGAGGCCATTTGGAACGGGAATGGAGAAAGGAGAGACACAGGTGACATTCCAATCCTGGCACTTGGAAACAGGAGGTACCATACCTGCACCTAGTGGTTGGATCACAGAAAGAAAAAGGTGCAGAAAAGGATAAACGTCAGGGCTCGCTTCTTCCACACTGAGGAGGTTACTTCAGGGTTTCCAGCCCTTTCAGAGAATGGCACAGGGAGAGGGCTCTTGGAGAGGAGGACAATGACCGATCGAGAACTAGCCTCTCCCTCCACCACCTGGATGTCCTCAGCCAGCCCCCTTCGCCCGTGTGAGCAGGCCCTGTGGAGACAGGGGTCCTCCGTTTGTGAGGGGTGCAAATCCTGCCCACCGTCCTCCAAGCCCGACGCAGTGGCGACACAGAAGGGTACCTCTGCATCCCTGAAATACCTTCACAGCGATCCGTCTCCTACACCTGGTCTCTAGGAATGAGGTAGGAACTGGGCTCTGTGGCTTGCAAGAGAACCTTAGGCCTAAATGTACAAGTAAACCACACTGTCTTCAGCACTTAATTTCTTTCCCTAAGCCACCCAAAAGCTCATGGGGGGTTTTCCAGTCAGTGAAATCTGCCCCAGAAAATGCCTGAAGAACAAGTGCTGGGAAGGCCGCAGCTTCCACGGCAAACATACCTCTCCAATGGACATGTCTGTCCAACGGACTGGCACTTGGACCCACTCTCGCCATTGCTTTATTTCTGCTGCAGGACAGGCCATGGTTTGCCCACAATGCTTTTGCCACATTTTAACACACTTTATCAGATTCTGTGGCAGGGAATACAGCCCAGTGAACTGGAGGAGGTGTCGTGGTTTATGCAGAGTGGCTCTCTCTGAGTCCGGCAGGATTCTTCCGGAGCTGCCTCTAATGGTGGAGTTTCAGAAGTCCAGCGCTCAGAGGGAAACGCTGCTATCCTGTAGCTCTCCCAGTGGACTGAAGACTTAAGCGGGCTTTAATGCTTTCTGCCAACTCAGTAGTGCTCAAGCTCCTAATGGCCACTCCGGCTGTGGGTTGTCCACAGAAACAGGTCAGGGTGATGGAGACTCTATATTCAATCAGGTTACTTCTAGGAGATCCATTTTGATGGGTTATCCTGAGGTCACACTTATGAATAATGATTACCTCTGCTAAACAGTAGCAAAAATAAAGACATTGCCTGGTTGCTTGTCCCCCACCCCAGGTTCAGGAAAGAGGTGCTTTTCTACCAGTGCACAGTACCTCTCTCTGGGGGAAAGACAGTGCAGCATGCTCAGTTCTTCCGAAATTGCTAGTCCTGGCTCTGCACTTCAACGTGAGTGAGCATATTGGAAATTAAAACACATGGAAGGGCTGGGGATATAGCTCAGTTGGTAGAGTGCTTGCTTTGCACGCACAAGGCCCTGGGTTCAATTCCTGGCACCACCAAAACAAACAAACAAACACTATGGAAAGGTAAAAGCAATGACTTGCTTACTCGGATGCACAACTTCTTAAAACATCAGTTGTGGGGTTCAGGCATTCTTGTGTTATTTAACCCCCAAATCCACTCTTTTCCTCCTGTGTACTTTCATCCATCACCCTACCTAATCCAAGAACTCTCCATCATTGCCATTAATAATAATAAGGGTGCTTAGGAGCAGCTAGACCTGCTCAGTTAGCTCACCTTGTACAACCCAAGCTTCCCTGGTAGGCACCACTCTCTTCTACTTACGAGGAGGAGATTGAGGTCTAGGAAGCAGAGGCAGCTGTCCTAGGGATCACAAGCTGCCATAGGGTAGTTCAACCATAGCCTGCTTTTTACCAGGGGTTAGCAAGATACAAAGAATCAAGTAAGCAACACTCTTAGGACACACCCAACACAGACAGCCTTGCGTTAGACATTTGTGGAGGTAAAAATAAATCAGTTAGTGTCTTCAAAGTGCTAGAGAGAGATGTCTGGAAATAAAAATCCAAACGATAATAGAAGAATTAATTCGAAACTTAAAATATCCCCCAAGTCAGAAGGGCATTCTGAGGATTTGTCAATGAATGACATTTACTTCACATGCTGTCAATTAAGAGAGATCAGTGAGGCTTTAGGAACAGAGATAACAGCAGCAATGCAGGTTCCATTTTTTGGGTGGAAGGGCTCTGATTACTCTGAATATTGAAATGTTTACATCTTCCTGGTTGGTCTGAGTGGGTGGGCCTCTTGAAACACTGAGACTGCTTCTGCAGGGTGAGACCCTGGCCAGTTGAATTCTGGGGGCTGTTGTAGGCAACGGGTTCTGGAAGGTGACTAGGCAGAGCCTGATCTGCCAGCTGGTTAACAGAAACCTGAAGTTTTAGAATTGATTATGGGAAGATGGTCAGTGCTTAAGATTAGGAAAAGAGGAAGTGGACAATGTGAAACTGATCTGTATCTCTTGTGGCTACAGGTGCGAGTCTGAGGGTGGTTTAATCCAGCTGCATCCCACAGTAACTCCAAGATGCACAATTCTGGCAGAGCTGAGGAGGCTGCAACCCAACCTGGTGTCTTTTCCTTTGACTGCATGTCACATCTCTCTCTGGCAGTCAGCTATGGCTTTGGGACAGTTTAGACCTGTGTAACGTAGACAGACATGATATTTTCTATTCCCAGCACATGCCCCTTGGGCGCCCTTTCTGCGCCATCTCCTGCTCCCTGCCATTTCCATGTGGCTGAGATCCAGAGGGTCCAGGGCAGTGTTTGGGATCTCCATGTGAAAGAACACAGAAGGAGCCCCTGGGAGGAGAGCCGTCCGACCTGAGACGTACGCGGTATTGCAAGAGGAACAGGAAATACTGTTTTATTTGACATTTTGAGATTTAGCCAGTGACACCAGTCCCTTCTTAAGATATGAATTATTATTTATTACTATATTATCATCTTTCTTTCTCACATTTTGCAGATGAAAATCTGCAAAGATAATGCAACCTACTGATTATAATTCAGGCAATCTGACCAATATGCATATTCATTCATTATGCTAAATTATAACAACTCACTATAGTACTTTCTTTTTATTTTTGACTTTTGTCACATTTCTGGCTACAGCTCACTTGACAATGACACTGTGTCAGGGCACCCACCTCTGCGCCCTGTCTGGACTAGATCAGCTCCCCGAGCCATGCAGCATTCCAAACAGCAGCTGGGACTTACATGAGCATCCTGGATCTTCCTTTGCCTCCTTTGGTTCCTACAGAGCATTGAGCTTTTGGTGTTCTCAAGGTGTTAGACTGGAAGCGTGTCTGGCCCACTAGACCCTGGACCTTCAGTAAAAAAAGGCGGTAAATGCAAAGTTGGTACTCCCTGTGCAGAATCACTCTGAGATCCACAGGGCGGTTGCACTGTGTGAGTTAGAACAGGAAGAAGAAACAAACCAACCAAATTACCAAACGTTAAAAAAAGAAGATAGCAAAAATTCTTCAAGGTGGCATTTTATCCTTATTCTAATATTCAGTATTCTTGAAGGGCTGCTAAACTATAAAAACAGACATCATAACTTAGGTTTCTAAATTACCAGAGTGAAATCAATGGAGATGGGATTGCAAGTCAAGGATGGAGAGCCAGAGAGCACCTGAGTCATTAAGCTCCGGGATGATTCCAGACTCCTCGGTCCCATCTGGGAGATTATTACTCTCGCAGTCATTAGGAGACTCCACCGGGCCCCTTTCTTATCCAGCCTACTTCTCATGTTCTGCAGCTTATTTTATTTATTTTTCCATAGCAGTATTTCCCTCGCTATCTTCCACAAGTCCCTGGTGACTGGGGAACTACTTTTATGCATATTTTTTTTTTATCCCTCATATTGTCTGGTGTGGTGTTTGCTCAGAATAAGCTGTTCAATAAACATCTCCTAAATCAATGAATATCTTAATGGTCTCTAATGTGAGATGGGATTTAACTCACCACTTGAGTCTTCCCCAGATAGAGCACAGATAGTTATAACATTTTAGGAATCACTTTGGTAAGCTAAATATTAGTCCTTGCTTCCAGATAGTTGATTCTATGCTTAGAGACTCATCTTAGGTCCATAAAGCACACTGATTATTCATGATGGGAAAAAGAAAGCATAATTTTTAACCATTAGATTTTAAAATCAGTGGAGTAAAAGGAGTGGTTGGTGCATCGCTCTCTGAAAGTTAAAAATAATATGAGAAGATACACAAAAAACATGGTGCAGGCAAAAGCAGATGCCATCCGAGTAACAGCTGCGGGCCAGTTCATAGTGCTGTGCTGATCAGTTTTCCGTTCTGATAATGCACTTTAGTTATGCACGCATTGGGAGGGTGGGGGTGATCGGCACAAGGGACTTTTTGGAAAAATGTTTGCAACTTCTTGTGAGCCTATAATCATTTCAAAATAAAAAGTTTAAAAACGTAGTGCAAAACTATTTTAGCGATGGAATAAGACACCAGAAAATGTGTACTTTTTAATTCACAATATTCATTTTGCAGTTAACAGAGGACCTTGGGAAATTTTTGCACTGGGAGTAAATATCAAAGCCCTAAGTTATATGTGACAGGAATTATAAGAAAATATATTTTGGTAATAAGAAAATTTTTATTTTGAATAAAATAATAAATTATTATTTTGAATAAAGCATTTTGAAATATGATGGCTATGTAAGAATGATTCAACTCTTTTGGTTTCATGCAAACTGTGTTAGTTTTATAGCCTTCAGACTCTTTTGACATTGAGTCACTTGATGCTGCTTTCACTGTACAACAGCAGAGCTGGCTGCTTTATGCTTCAAATGTTCCCTCACTGATTAAGGCACTGGAGTGCTACCCATTCTGTGCTAATGGTGCAGTGTGAGAACACACACACCCGTACATGCTTACTCACATGCCCACAGATCCAGGAAAATGTACCATGAAGTTTCAAGCACTCAGCTGGGAAGAGCCACTTCTAGTTAATTCTAGAATTCTCAACTAAACTGAGTCTTCTGTTCATGATCTTTCTTCTTTAGACTCTTCCAGGGCGTGTCTCTTACAAACTGTAATAGCATTCCATTCGGAGGACCACATTGAATTGGATGTCCTTCCATCACTAGATTCTGAAGGCATAAGGAATGAGAAGTAAAATCTAACTGGCTCACTTTATCGAATAAATGACTGAGGGTCAGCATGGCAGAAGCTTCAGGGGTACAATCTGAATTGAAATAGTCTTTGGATTTTCAGAAGAGCGGGCCTTCCATGGCCCGATGTTGCCTTGTGAGAGGGGAATATAGAAAATTCCAAATCTTAAAAATGGAAAATTTCACTTCAGGTAATTTTCTGCTCTCGGAGGTCTGATGCTCATCCCTCAGATGCTTATGAACACTTATGAACTTTGCGTCTGACTTTGTCCTTTGCCTTGATTAATCAGAATTCAGGAAGAGAAAATAAGAAGTGCTTAGTCTAGGACTATAGTTATGAGAAAGACAGGGACTTGAGAATTATGGCAAGGTATTTTTTCCCAACTGTCATTATTCTGCCTTGATATGAAAAATCATGCTGCCAAAAGAATCTGAATTTTAACATCATACCAGAAAACTGCAGCAGGTACCTGGTGGCGTTTTGTGATGGGGGAGGTATCCTACTGCTTTTATGTTTCAAAATTATTTGCCATCTCATTTAATTACCTAACGAGTCTTTTATTTTTTTTTTTAAATTGCTCTTTTCTGGATGCCATTTCATGAACTGCAGTTATTCTTTGAAAAGCAGAATTACAGTCTTTTTTAGTCTATAAGAATCTTCCTTTTTGTACTGAGCCTTGCTTTGTGACGGTCCCTTTTTCTATGCTCCTTGTCAGACACTATTGTTCTCGATCATAAAAATTTCCTCATTAGGAATGATTTCCTTTTTTATTGCAGAATGCACCCTTGACCTTTGCGAGTTGAAAGAGGATTTTAGATGTATCTATCACATATTTCAAATCATCTCTTACTTCATTTCTTATAGCACTTAAATAAACAGTTAATCCAATTTGGAGGGAGGTCTGACTTTTGTTTTAGGGTAATCTTATCTTTTTTACCTTCTGTGGAGGAATTATATTTTACTGAGTGCTTTGCACTTACCAGTATTAGTCAGAAAGGAGAATATTATTTTTGAAGAACTAAAGAAAGGAAAAGAACTCAGTGCTACTTTCTCTTCTAGACATAAAATTTCAGACCATGATTTTGCAGAGATGGTTTTTATCAATTAAAAAACCTAATTCTGGAGACCATAATGGGAAGAGGGCACCTGACATCTGGCCTGCGTTTGCTTTTTGGTGCTGGGGATTGAACCAAGGTCATGCACATGCTAGGCAAGCACTTTCTCACTGCCTCACCCCCAGCCCTATTCAGCTCCTCTGTGGATGAATTAACCTCACAATCTCCCAAGTAATAAATGGAGTCATTGGGTGAACTTTCATTTATCCCTGGATCCATGAAAGTTCTGGAATATGTCAGAAAGTTTTAGCAGGGATAAGAAGGCAGACACAAGAAACAGAGAGGCTGTGTCCGTCACTGCTGGGAGGCAAAGAGGAGTCCTACTGATCCTCTGGTGAAGAATCACTGTATTGAAGGACACCAGGTCATGTAGGGGAAAACGTGTTCCATGCTGATGCACCTGTATTTCCAGAATTGTGCCTTGTTTACCATGTGGTGGAAAGGATCTGTCGCAGTTTGTTAAAGGTTTAAGCAAATGCGCTTGATGTTTACATGCAGACATTCTGAAGCCATTAGGAAGGAGCCCAAATATATGAGCAGTAGGTGTGTATATGCCATGGACCACACACAAAACATCGACGATTTTTGCCTTAAATAGCTAAGAGTCTTCTCAAAAAATAAAAGATTTATCCACACATACACAGTAGCTTCTAAAATATATAGTAAAAACTGATCTTTTCTATTTTCTCACACATTAATCTTTCCTGGTGTTATTTATTCCTGAAAAACCAGAGTCTCAACAGCATTTAGTTACCTGCAGCCCAAAGAACGTCTTTTGGCATAAATCGATATGAGGGCCCCTGAGTTTCTGTTTGCCTGAGAAAGGATTTATTTTACTTTGATTTATGAAAAAAATTGATGCACATCACTGGTCCGTTTTTCTGCACTTTAAGGATGTTACCCAATTGTCTCCCAACCTCCATTTTTCCTGAAGAGTGTCAGCAATCATTTGTATTGTTCCTTTTTATGTAATGTGGCTGATTTTAATATTGACCCTATATCTTTAGTTTTCAACAATTTGATATACTTTTAAATTTTATATAGTGTTTATTGAGCTTCTTGAGATATGGGTCATGTTTTGGAATGGGAACTACTGGAGAGCCATTGGCTTTTCAAATGGCTTTTCTACTCTATTCTCTCCCCTTACCCACTTTTTTCTGTTGCTTCCTTTTGCAACTTGAGTTGTGCCTATGTGAACTATTTGGTATTGTTTCATACAACTCAAATGATCTGCTATTTTTTCTTTCTTATTTTCTTATTTTTTTGGTTTCAGTTAGGATTTTTTCATTTTTTCCTTTGACTGACTACCTTTCATTTTCTCTTTCTTTCTTTCTTTCTTTCTTTCTTTCTTTCTTTCTTTCTTTCTTTCTTTCTTTGGCTCAAGTATCCCAATTCTTAAGTTAGTGGGCCAGATTTTGTCATTTCTCATACTGTATGTTTCATTTCCTTGGTTGCTTTTTCCTAGTTTCCTTGTCTCACTATATGGATGACATTTGCTTTTCCCTTTTAGTATTTCATCATAGTTAATTTCAAGTCCATGTTTGAGAATTCCAAATTTTCTAACTTTTGTAATTCTGACTAGTAGTCCCCTTCTTAACTTTTCTTGGTATCTTATGCATTTTTAAATTTTTACTTGTTAGTTGAACATTTTATAAAACACAGTAGAGATTGAGGTAAATGCCATCTAGATCCAGGAAGATGATACCACTTCTTCATGGCTAGAGAAGGGGTGGGTTAAAATGCCAGTTCAGTTTAGTTTAATTCTGTTTCAGAGGTTTTGAATGTGGGCATGGCCTTGGATTTAAACTTGACTGAGATTATGGAGAACTAAGTTTCATCAATGAATCACCTTCTTTCCAATCTGTGGGAAATCCTTTCCTACATTACCATTTGCTACCACCATTTTGAATAATGGGTGTGTTTGCTTTGCTTTGCTCTCTAGTTCCACCTGCTGGGTCAAATTTGATCTCTTTTGACTCCTTGGAGATCAGCTGCAGTGGTCTGCAATCTGTAAAGCTGGTCTAGCCAGCAAGCAGATATTTTTCTGCAATCTGCCTAGTTGAAAGCTCACAGTATCTCAAAGGCATTCTCTTAGATCTCCTTCTCAATTCCTGTTTTTAGTGTACTGATAGCATCAATCAACCACTACCTGAGAGTGTCTGGGACTCATTTGGGTCCAAATAAGCCATTTTATCCCACATATGTTCACTTAAAGTTTGTTAAGTGCCCTGTTCCTTAAACCTTACTCTTATCCATGGCAACTTCCTCTATTTCAGTCAGCAACGAGAGCCACCTGGAAGTTTTTTTCATTCTTTTAAATGACTTTGCCACTTTCTAGAGCTTAGCTCTTTTACGTGCACCTGGGTGCTCCTCTCTGTGGTGGCTTTTGCAGTTCTCCTTCTGTAACTTATCCAGCCTGTTTCAATTTTAAGGATGAGGGCAATGATCTTTTGAGATATTGACATCTGAACTGGAAGCACCTATGATGATTTTTAAGTCTATAGCAACCTCCAGCACCTTATACACGGTACCATAAAACAGGCACTCAATAAATGTTTGCTGAATAAATAGGGATAAGAAAGCAAATTTATTCTCCTTTGCACCAGGGTGCAGCAGAACTAGGAGTAAGAAATAGACTTAAAGGAAAGTAAATTTAGACCAATATAAAAATGTAATGTGTAAGAAATACAGCTATCTAAAAGTTGAGCAGGCTTGCTGGAGAAATAGTAAATTCCTGGTTATCTCAAGAGCTTAAGTAAAGATTTTTGGGAAGAAATAGAGGTATATGAACTGCTTCAATGTTTCGCATTAGATGATTAGTTAGATCTTTATATCACAGTGATTCCACGTTACTGCAGGAAAGGAGCCTTGTATATTTGTAAGTCATGTAAAAGGGGTGAATCCTTGGCACACACTGCTCATATGAGCAAAGAAAATATATTTTCTAAGTTTATTCAGTGTCCTTTTTTTTTTGTAATCATGTCCCACACTACAGGCCAACTGGGATAAAAACAAATTTTCCAAACTTGGCCGATCAATAACATCTTGATTTCTAGGAGATTTTAATAGTCTCTTGAATGACTTTGTCTCTCTTGTGTAAAAGTCCGATCACTCCCATCTCTCACCGTCTGATCTTATATCTGGATAAAAGCAGTCAAGATGGCCCTTGTAATACATGTCTCTGGCGCCTTGGCTGATGAGGAACCTGTATTTCACCTGCAGAGAAGTGGCTGACTTCATCTAACACGGAGGGCATTTCGTGGTACAGACTGGACACCAGTGTTTCACGTTAGTCTTAGGTGATGAAGGTGAATGTACTGTGGCCTCTTTGTCCGACCCCACAGCTTCCTTCTGGTGGAGCAACCTTCTCAGCCTCCTTCAGGGCCCTGCAGACCCCAGGAAGTCAGACCACCAAACACTCATCCTCAGGTGAATCTACCGGCTCCACCATTCCAGAACTCACTCTTGAGGAGACTTTGGGCAGGGCTGACTTACAGCCTTTGCCACTTATGCCATTACTAATCTGCCATCCCTTCGTGCAGAGTGAGAGAGTGAGGGCCGTGCTTCTGAGCCCTCTGCCCTCCAACTCCGTCTCTGACCCACTGTTCCGTCCTGGTGGGAGAAATGGCCTACTTCTGTGTGGGAAAGTGCCTTGATACCGTGGTAGCCTCTAAATACAGGACCAGGCAAATTAAACCTAAGTAATTAGGGAAAAAAGCAAAATGAGTGGATCACATGGTTTATTTAACATAGAACATGAAGTGAGAAGTGCAGGGAAGGAAACAAGTGGGTCGACTCACCCTGTGCGAGTTCCAGGTTACGCAGCATTTGTACATCCTGGCCCTCTCTCTGCTGTGTGAGCCTTCTGCAACGATGGTGTGTTACGAGGACCCAAGTGGGGGTTTCACCAGGAACCCCCAGATGGAAGGTGCCTGGGGCCAACACCCACATCAGAGAATCCAGGGGAAAGCAGACCTAGTCCTGGAGCTGTGTACTGCCCACGACCTCCAGAGCACCCGCAGCTTCTGATCAGGGTCTCAAGAACGGACTTGTAGGGTGGAGCCTGCCTCGCCATGGGTGTCTGATTTAAGACTTGGGCCTGTGAGCCTCACGCTGATCTAGTGCATCACGAGTAGCTAGCTTTTATTGGTGCTTGTGTCACATTTTATCAACTTGAACCTGCATCTGTGCCACTTTATGTTCCTCTGGCTTAGCAAGCATATATGAATTTAAGGGAAATTAAGGCAACTAGTATTTTTAAAATGTGCTCTCGGTAACATGGGTAATGGTGAATTTTAACATGCGAAGTACCATTCATTATCTGTTTTCAGAAACAAACACGTGATTTGCTGTTTTATTCAATCAGTGATGGTTATGGGCCTGTTCTGTGCCGGAGGCTGTACTCAGCATGTCAAATGCAACTGAGAACGAGACTGTTCCTTACACTTGCTGATACTTGACACAGATCTTCTACAGGTGAGGTATTCCACTGATTGGCTGATACCTTAAATTTTGCTAAATTTTATAATTTACTCTTAAAGGCATATCACATGTAATTTTGTCTTCAAGGGGCCGACAGAAGAGCATAGTCATGAAAACCCAGATTCCTCCATTCATCCTTCCTGAAGAACATAATCAGGTTTCCCACTTTTACTGCTTTTCCAAAAGCCCTCATTGGAATCCTGAATGGATTCTTAGGTTAGACAACATTGGAGACATGTGGATCTGGCCTATTCAGAAGGAAGGAGAAGATAATTCTTAAAATTTTAAAACGACCAGCTATTACTGCTGCACCATATAGACAGTCACCTTCTAAGAAATGAGTTCTTCCTCACTCATTTCAAATCCTGGGAGTCAAAGTGTGCCTAAGAAGTCAGTTAATTTACCTGCAACAAAAGGAAAAAGGAAGCGAGGGAGGGAGGGAGGAAGAGGAGAAGGAAGGGGAGGAAGGGAGGGAGGGAGAAGCATGGAAGGAGAGGAGAGACCACAGCGTGCATAAACAGTGCCGGAGTACAGGCTCTCCATCTGGACTAGCATCGCCGCCCTGCTTCCGATTGGGCTTGTGGTCATTCTTTCTGCACTAGCATCTTTCACAGCAAAGCCACAATTTTCCTTTGATAGGTTATTTCTGTGAAGTTCAATGTTGTAGGTCTACTAATGATCCATAATGTGGTATCTTAATCTTTTCAAATAAACCATTTCAAACTGTAGAGCTCCTCTTACAGCACACACTTCACATCTATAACCATCATCACTGCGTCCTTATTGGATGAAAACACAGTGCTTGGGGGCTTTCTCTGTCCCTTCTCCAGTCTCTGCACTTCTTTGGATTCATGAGCTCTCTTCCCTCTCAGTCCCCTGACCTGCCAGCTGCTTAAGTCTGCTGCATTTAAACCCTAACCTCAGTTTCCACCTGAGTTGCTGTGGACTCTCTTTCATCTGCTGTGTATATAAAGCCAGGTGTCCACCCTCTCTGGGTCTGACCTTGTGCTTCATGACCTTGAGGCACTGTAGATGCTTCTGCAGGCCCTCCACAGAGCCAGGGCTGGTCCTCTGAATTTATCTGAATTTATCCTTAAACTTCACTGTGTATTACAATCTAGTGGTAAGTGGGCCGAAGTGACAGTTGGGTCCCTAATGGGAGGCTGTGGCTTGGCACGATAGGAGTCCCTATTGATGGGTAAGGACCCACCAGTGCCCGACCCTTTGAACACACTCAGAAGTGTCTTGTTATTTCACCTCCAGGGTGATAACTGCATACCTTTTTTCTCTTGGCTCCCATAGAGTTTAGAATACAAAATAGTTTCAAAGCCACTCAGAATTTCAGAGATTGCCCGGTTGTGTGCAACTTTGTTTTTAAAGAAGTTCTGCCTTTGCTGAGATAATGTGTGGAAAGTATGCACCAGGCGGTATTTATGCTCACTTCTGATAGTCTCTGCATAATCATACACAATCCTACATTAATCCAAAGTGGGACTCTGAGGGATGGATGCAGAGTCTCCACAGATGCAAATCCTGGTTAAGCCGGGGTGCAGGATTGCTTCTATATGCCAATAAAGTCTCACGTGCAGGGAGAGGAAGTTCCTGGACGTGGAAAATTGTAAATCCTCTCTTAACAAGTGACTTGAAGCCTTTTGTATCTGTGGCTCATGCTGTCAGGATTTTACTGTCCTAATAACCCAGTTCTAATGAGTTCTTATGATTTATTCAATAAGGACAAATGTTTTTATATAATCATTACTTTGATGGCTAATACAGTAAGATAAGTATCCCAGTTAATTATACAATTCCACATACAGATATCATTTAGCACTCATCTTAGGATAACCAGAAATAATTTTTTAAAAATCCCAATTCCTTCTTAAAGAAATCACCATTGTAAAAATTATTTCGTACTTGAGGCTGAACAAACCGTTTAAAATTTGCCAGAAGAATCTGTAAAGTATAATCTCTCTTAAGGTAGATAAAAGTCATCTTAAATGTGAAAGGCCATCATTCAGATGAAGTAATATGTGTGGATTCCATTTCTGCCCACAGAATTATGTTAATGGATGGAAACTGAGGATTCCATACTGAGTCCTTCAAGACGAGTATCATCCTCTTTATTTTCTGGGAATAGCCATATCTATATAATTTTGCATTCTTTATGAGACAGGGAATTTTTATGATTGTACAAATCACTTAAGTAGCACTTTTTCTCTTTTTTTCTTAGCTACTTTTAAACACATCTACTCAAGTAAATAAAGATATCCATTATTCCAATTGATCTATCTGGCTGGAATGCTAAGGTTACACAAAAATATAGTTAATGTGATTGGAACCACTGGGCCCAGGGGCTATGGAACTGATAATTTATGTAAGTGGGAAAAAGCACGTGTGAAACCTTGTGATTAGATGGATGTGGTTGCTCTTTGCTGGCTTCTACCTTCCCCGCTGCCCAGGCCCACGTTCCTACCTTGGTGTCTGGTCAACTTTTACTCGGGTAGTCCACCAAGATCTAATGTGCTACACCCGTCACACTGCAATGGCCTCTGAGGACAGATTGAGGGCTCTTAAGACATGCTTCAGAATTAGTAGACAAGGGAAAAGCTGATAGGACTTTGCATTTGTGCTGTTCGTTTGCTTTGTGTTTTTGGCAATCAGGTGGGGGAACAGTGTTTGCAGAGAGACTTAAGATTCCTGCTCTCTGCTCTGTGCAGGGGCGGGAGGAAGATGGGGCAGTCACTGGTCTTTCTCTGGCTTCTGTGCCGCTTTGGCTCATCAATATCTGCCTTGTTTCCTTAGGAGGGTTTGAACACAGTATTATTATTTGATATATAATACATGCAGAAGAATATGTGTGGCATGTAAATGAGCCATGAAGCATAACAACAGTACCTGTGCTACCAATGCCCACCAGTCTACCTGCAAACCTGCCTCTCGATGCTTAATGGACCTCCCAGAGCGCTGTTCTAGATGAGTTTGTCCCACATTCTCAGCTGATGCGACTCGTTCCTTATTGACAGGCAGATCAGTCTTGTCTAACCTTTGCCACTTCATGATACACAACAGTATCTTCATAATTAAAAATTCTCTCATGATTCTTTCTTGCCCAACCAATTGAAGTTTATGAAATTCAAGCTATCTCTTGATGAACTTGTTAAGAAAGAAAGCAGGGTACTGAGGTTAAGTCAAGGTTATCAATATTGTTTATTTTTCCACGTCTTTGGCAAGTTGTTCAGATGATGGATCCATAAAAACTGGAATATTATTTTTGAAATCTCTAACGATGGTGGTGAGTGTTTTGCTTCCTGTACTTTGAAGTTGTATTCCTGTAAAGATGTCTTCTGGTGTGTGTAACATTCAGTCATTAGACTTTCTCTACTCTAGAAACCATCTTTTCTGTTATGGAGTTCACCTGAGTTTCTTTAGGTTGGCATTTTCCATGTATATTTATATACACATATATATTTACACATTGCTTTTCAATCACACTTACGTTTTCAATGTATCTCTTGCAAATAACATGCAGCAAGATTTTTAAAACTCAATCTCGACTTACCTTGAGTTAAGTAATTATATATATGATTATTCAAAAAGTTGGAAGTTTTAATCAACTGTCTTTATATTTTCTTGTCCTGATTTTATGTTTCTTATTTCTCTCTCTCTGCTTTTGAAAATTTGCTTTCAGATGTTTATCTCATGCCTGGTTTGATTCCTCTCTGCACCCTGCCATATCCCATATTATATTAGATAAATAATCTAGTATTTTAATATTTAGACTTGAAAATGTACTATATATGTCCTTGGCTTTATACATCAGAGAATATATTTAATATAGTATTGAGTTTCTCAGCTCACTGCTTCCAAATGACAGACATATAAGAAATTCCCATAAAAGATGTAGGGTGCGCTCACTTCTGGGGATTTTTAGAACATCAGTCATGGCCCCCTTCTCCCTGCCGGGAGAAGTCTGTATTATTCCTTTTAAATAAACCTGCTTAATATGAAAAAAAAAAAAAAAAGAAATTCCCCATAATCATGCCATCTAGCCCCTGTCCTCACTGTGGGCAACACATGGGGTGCTATGACACAGGTCCTCTTTAAGATACATTTCCACTAATTTATTTACTTGTCATTCCTTCTTGTACTTGTTTCATTTTTTCTGCCTTGGGAAATTTTATTTTCTTTAAAAGCAACTTCTGTAAGGCATTTTGGTGAAATGGCCCATTTTGGAATTCCCTGGTAGAAGTCTTGATTTTTTTTTATTTTTATTTTCCTTGAAAAACTACACAATGTGCTCCTTTTTGTCCACATGAAGTCTGTTAAATCCACTGCTCTATTTCTCTGAAGGAAGCAGCTGTGGGTCTTGTTTTCACTGTCCTTTCTGCCAACTGCTGATGAACTTTCCATGTGAAACTTGTATGCATTCTGAATATTGGTGGGTTTCATAAAATAATTCTCTTGCTGTAGAATGTGTTCCCTTGCTAGAGAATATCTATTTTGTAAAACAGGGAAATAATTTTAGAGGTCAATTTTTATTTTTAAATAAAACACATGTTTAATTCTATGACAGTCTAGTGGGGATATCCAGACAATATAATTCTTCCTGGATTTCTATTTTAATATTTATTATTTTGTCATCTTATTTAAAAATATTAGCTGACCAAATGACACATAGCATGAGTGACTTCTCTTGGAAAGAGAAATAGTGGCAATTGTATTCCTAAATGTAAAGCCCAGGATAGGTCCTCAGGTTACATAGTTTATATCATTTTTCATCCGCACATTAACAATTTGAGCATTCATCACAAAACAATTGAGAATCATTTTGAAACTGAAAAAAATAATCAGTTACAAATCATAGAAGCAGATGTTTGCTAAGAATGATCAGTGTGAGGATTCTTTCCTTCCTGAGTTGAGGATCGGTTGGAATTTTTTTTCAAAGAATACATTTTGTATCGATAAAGGAGACTAAACGCTTTCCCCATAGATTGTTGTGGAGGAAATTTTGATACCCAACTTTCTGAGCCAAAACTTCCATCAGGCTAAACCAAAAAGCTTGGATGCAAAGGAGTAGTTTCTGTCTCTTACACTCTTTCTGTGATGAGATAGTAGTCCATCTCATTATACCTCTCATTATAAAAACTGCAAAGCTGGGAGAGATTTCATATATCATCGGGTCCAAGCCCCTCATTCCTCAGGGAGGAAACTCAGCCTGGGAGAGTGGTCTGATGGAGAGTGGCACAGCCTGTTAACTCGGCGTAGGCGAAGAGTAGAACCCATTTCTGTCATGCCTCAAACCTGCTTCCATTCTCCCAGAATCCACAAGGAACAAACAATCTTATTAGGGATGAAGCAGAGGTAACATTTTCCATGTTAGTGGACACCCTCATCCCTGGATATCTGCAGAGAGAAAATCTGAGATGCTCGAGTTTCTTTAAAAAATGGCATACACAGTATTCGCAAGTCCTCATGTACTTAAATCTTCTCTAGGTTACTTACCATACTTAATACATTAATGCTATATAAACAGTTACTATACTGTGTTGTTTAGGGAACAATGACAAGAAAGATAGTCTGTAGAAAGTTTAGTACAAATGCAATTTTTTCCAAGTACTTTGATGTGCAGCTGGTTAATTTGATGGGTGCAGAGCCCATGGACATGGAGGGCACACAGCTTTGTGCCTTCGGTGCTTGGGTTTGGACATGCAATAGGCCCCAGTTACAGTGGGGTGCCAACTCTAATTACAGTCTCCAGAAGGCTTGCACAACTCACTTGCTGTCATAAACCTGTGACTTGGAGCCACTTTGAGAAAGTTGTGAGTTACTGGACTGGTGATTGTGTTACAAGGAGGTCACATGCAAAGTATGCCAGTGTATCTTAAAATGTTCACATGTTCAAACACACCAGAAAACAAACATTGCTAATTAAATCCCTAACAAATCATGTATTGCATATCAAATTGGAAATTTAAAATTGCTGCATGTCTAGAGATAAAGATATATTAATTTATTTTTTTATAAAATATATATTAATTTTTTTTTGTGAGAGAGTAGATCATATTCTTTCTGGAAGATAATTCTAAACCGACTATGGAAACTATTAAAATATTAAAAGAATTTTCTACCCAATAATTCTATATATGAATGAATTTTTCTAAAAAGATGATCATGTAGAATGCAAGGTATACACATCTTTATTGTTGCTTTCTTTATAATATCTAAACATTAGAAACTATAATAAAATTGACCTTTAAATGATAACTTACATGCATAAGTTACTTCTATAAAGCAATTAGGAATGCTGTTTCAGAAGCACATATACCAACTTAGAATTAAGTAGCAAGAAATAAGAGGTTAAATTAAGTTACAAAATGATGTCTAAAGTATCATCCTGCTTTTGTGCAAAACATTCAAATACATCTTATGTAAAAGTTAGCCGTATTATTGAAAATGTGAAACAGATAACAAATTTGTTTATGTTTTATACATTTTTTAACTTCTTATAAATATGCCACACATGTAACTCAAAATCAGATAACAAAAGCATAAAGTATTTGTTATGGTTTAGATGCGAGGTGTCCCCCCAAAAGCTCAAGTGTGAGACAATGCAGGAAAGCTTAGAGGTAAATGATTGGGTTATGAGAGTCTTCACTAGTGTATTATCCCACCTGTACGGATTAACTGGGGGTAATGTAGTCAGGTGGGGTGTGCTGGAGGAGGTGGGTCACTGGGGGCATGTCTTTGGAGTTTACGTTTTGTTCCTGATGAGTGAATTCTAGCTCTGCTTCCTGGTGGCCATGTCCTGGTGTTATTGAAAATGTGCTTTCCTCCACTGGGCTCTTCTGCCATGATGTGCTGCCATCTTGGGTCCAGAGCTACAGAGCCTGGGATCTATGGATTGAACCTCTGAAATCCTGAGCATCAAATATACATCCTCCTCTAAAATTGCTCTTGTCAGGTCCTTTGATCACAGCAGCCAAAAAGTCGACTAAAATAATTGTTGATTTGCTGCTATCGAGTGTCTAAGGTACACCATTCCTCCTCTGTAAGCTTCCTGTACTGCTGTGAGTTGAAGCTCAATTTCTCTTCTGAACTTTTTCCCCTGTCTCTGGAATCTCCCTACTTGGTGGTTTTCTCCACTTCTGACCATAGTGCTGTTTCGTATGTTGACTTGAATAATCATGAGACCCTGGGGTCTTCATTTTCCTTGCTGACCACTGCAAAACATAAAAAGGTAGAAAAAGCAAGGTGACCGCTTCCAAGCCACTAGCCTACAATATGTAATAAAATAGGCAATAAATACAGTAAATCCACAACATGCAATAAAAATCTGATTCCTCATGTTCTTTTTCTAAATTCTCAGATTCCAGCTTTTTCTAAATTATCTGTATTACCCTCATGATGACTTCACTGTCCACAGAAAGGCTTAGAAGGCCCTTAATTTAGCAATAACCAATGGGCAGGTGTCATCATCACTGAACTATTTACACTTCCTACCCGCCAATATTAGAGAGGAAGGCGGGTGAAGACTTCTCACTCTGCCCACAAACCTGAATAGCAGGAAATTATTTTCACAATTATATTTGGATTTCTAAAAAAAAAAAAAAAAAAAAAAAAAAAGTACAAAGTCAAAAGACTAATCTGCCCACCATGTCTAAGAACCGCAGGTGAGAACACAGAGGAACGGAGCCAGAGTTCAGATCCTCTGGCTGCTTCTGCCAGGAAGTCAGCACCCCGTCCCCTCTGCTGGGTGGCACATCTGCAGTTCCACTCCGTGCCATGCCGAACACAGAATTCCACAATGTTTCATGAGTTATTTCTTCTTTTTATTTTTCTGTCGTTGTAGATGGACAGCACGCCTCTATTCTATTTGCTTATTTTGTATGAGGTGCTGAGGACCAACCCATGCCTACCCCTGCCAGGCAAGCTCTCTGCCACTGAGCCCCAGTGCCAGCCCCTCTTGGGTTTTTGTTTTTCTGATCATCTTTTGCTTAGAACCTCATCAGTTTCCCATTTCTTATACAAGTATTCACGTTTTCCTCGATTGCCCAGCCTACAAATGGATTTCTTCTACCAGAAACTTAGTCACTGAGCTTCCCTATTGCTGTTTTTAAGGAATCAGAGTATAGATTGAATGTGAGGTTTATTCGATGACTTCAGTTTGGTTTACTTTTTTAGTAGTTCTCAGAAGGAAGTAAATGTCAATACAGAAAATAATTGTAGGGAAGCTAGAAAATAACAAATCCTATGTCTCCTCAGGAATTCATTCTTTCCTTTTCTTAAACCATTAAAAGAAATGTAAATAAAAATTCTTGGTACATAGGAATGAAAACAATTGAGAGGATGCAGACTTTTTTTCCCTAATTAATCATGTAGATGTATGGATTTACCTAATAAATGCAAACTTCGATATTTCTTTCTAGAAACACAAGCTTAAGTTAAAAATGTATGACTAATTAATACTTTTCAGAGATGTTCTAGAAGAATACAAACCAGATAGTTTAAGAAGGCATCAGATTTAAGTAGACTTTAATGTGTTTTTTAAACAAAAGAATTGAAGTGGAATTGTTCAATATCAGATCAATTTATTTTTCCAATAAAACAATTCTATATTCATACTGGTCATCTGAGCACCACCGCTTACCTAGCTAGGTGAGTTTTGAGTTGTTAGTATCTATAATTCTATGTGTCCAGGCAGGAAAGCAGTTTAAGTATAACCTTGTTTATTTGCTCATCTAGATGTTTATTTATGCTTTCCGTTAATTTGACAGGTATTTGGGGGTCTAGTTCATGACCGGTCCTGGAGGTATCACAGCGATCAAGGAAGGCAGGAGTCTGCCTGCTGCAAAGCTACAGGCTGGTAGGGAAAGTCCACCTGAGCACAGGGGTAGCTGTTTAAATGAAGGGGCGAGCTGGGGGCCCTGGGAGCCCTGGGGTGGCCTGGCTTCTCACTGCCACCTGGTTAAGGCCTGAAGGGTGAGCAGTTTGTGGTGTTGCAGAGAAATGGAGGGTCACGGCTGTTCTGAAGTGAGGATCCCAGCGTGGATCAGCGCAGCTGCAGAGGACAGGCTAGCGGGGCCAAGAAAGGTGGATAGGGATGCAGAGGTGCCTAAACTCAGCCGAAGTGACAGAGAGGGGAAGGGAGCGTGGCCCACACGCATCTCTTCTACCTTTGCTGCCCATCAGTCTATAACCCTAGACTCTAACTGGCCTCAAGGTTTTCCGTGCCCTTGAGGAACACCCTGTTTGAGGTCACTGGAAGAACAGAAGGCGGAATGAAGACATTCAAAGTGCTTGTGTACTTGATCCAAAACACCCCTTGTAGGAGTTGATCCCTAGCAGGTACTCATGCACGTCACAGCGGTTTGTACCCAATAATGTCCACTCTAATAGGACCTGGTACTGGGAGAAAGCTCAACAATCGCAGAACAACAGTATATATCTGGCTGTGCGGCATTGAGACTGCAATGCTCAGAGGCTAATGGTGAGAATGGAAAATGCATCCTATACTCATTTGGGCAAGAAGCAAATAACAAACTCCTCCATGTAGCCCAGCACTTTCCACAACAAGTCTGTGTTATTTTAATACCCATATACTATGACATTCTTTTCTGTATCCTATTTGATTTCGATTTAACACACATATACCCCATTTGTACCAACCAAATCCATATATTTGGCTGTTACAGGTCCCCTAGCCATGACTCTAGTGTTCTAAACAAAGTACTTTATACTGTGTGATCGAATTCATTTTACACTCTTGGGGAAAGAAAGGAACTATGTTGGTAGCTCGTAAAGTGGAATAACGAGAGGAAAACCGTCATGGGGAGTTTACCCTGAAAGATACAGTGCTCAGCAGTTTCCGTCTACTGACCTGCTCGGCCCCTTGCCCGGTCGACAGCCCCGCAGTGAGCAGGGTGCCCGCCTTCTTCTGCGGCCGGAGGAGCTTGGCTGCAGAGACTCCCCAATCTGTGCGCGCCAGGGCCGGAGCGGGAGAGGAAGGCGCAGCCTGAGCCCGGGAAGGGAAGCGATTGCGCACTGCCCATCTTGATTACGGAGGAGAAACCCAGGATCACATCCGAGGGCAATCTCCTCAAGCTGCGGCTGATCTGCAAAGCTGGGGTTTCCCTGCGGAATCTCGTGGCTTCCCTCCACCACGTGGTGGGCTCAGAACGCGATGCCCTTTGGTTACTGATGCGGCAGGAAGGCGGGGCCTGGAAGGAGCCGGCTGCAGACTGTTACCTGTCAATGTTCCTGAAAATGTTCAGCGACGGCTTTGACCCGAAGCTAACTCCTGCACTTCTCCAATTCTCCATCCTTCTTCTACCTCTGCTTCTAGTCCTGCAACCGAGCCACCCCATACCAAGGCCAAGCTACCTCGGACTTGGGGTCCTTATCACCCTCACCTTCTTAAATCCAACGTCAGCAACTTTTAAGTATATAGACCTGGTCGATGGTACAGTCAACAAGACAAGTTATATATTTTTTTAAATTTGTTCTAATTAGTTATATAGGACAGTAGAATGCATTTCAGCTTATTGTACACAAATGAATTTTTAAATGGATAAAACAATAAAAGCTTACACAGCACCTTATTTAAGTAATTAGAAATAACACAAAAGCAGCTGCACAACAATGGAGACATTACCTGCCATGTTCTCAACTATCTTTTCACTCAGTTCACCTGGAAGGCAAAGAGTTCACTTAGAAAGAACACAATGGAATATTATTCAGCCATAAAGAAGAAAAATATTATGGCATTTGCAGATAAGTGGATGGAATTGGAGAATATCATGCTAAGTGAAATAAGCCAATCCCAAAAAAACCAAAGGGTGAATGTTTTCCCTGATAAGTGGATGATGATACATAATGGGTTGCGGGGATAGGGGGCGAGAAAGGAGTGGAGGAACTTTAGATTACATAGAGAGAAGTGGGAGGGAGGAGGGGAGTATGAAAGATGGTGGAATCAGACAGACATCATCACCCTATGTACATGTATGATTACATGAGTGGTGTGACTCTACATTGTGCACAACCATAGAAAGGAAAAGTTGTAACCCATTTGTGTACAATAAATCAAAATGCAGTTGGTAAAAATAAAAAAAAAAAGAAAGGTGAGAACCATATGCCATAGCTGATCACTAAAAACCAGCTTCCTCTGCTGTCCCTCACGTGGGCAGGTCGCCCACAGCTGGGTCATTGCTGAGTGGAGACCTGCTGTCTCTCAGCCTCTGCTAGGGTTGGGATGTTACGGTTGTGCTTCATGCAATGGCCTGCTGCAGATGGCAATTCCCATAAATAAGCCCCTCGTTCAGAATGCCACCAAGTGTGCTCGGGCGACGGGCAGAGGCAACATAAATATCGATCCTCATCATCATAATTGTAATAAATTACAATTCACATGAAGGCCTTCTTATGAAGCATGTAAATGGCTCTGAATTGTTCCCTCAAATTTGCCCTGATTCAAATATAGATGTGACTGGTGTTTATCTCTGCCACAATATGAAAAATAAATTAAAAGTATCAACATAATTTGTGTTCGAGAAAGAAAATGATGCCTAACTCTTTACAAAGCAAACTGATTTTATGGCACTTTAGAGAAACTACTTGGCAGGTATTTGTAAGGCCACAGCAGGTGCCACGCAGGTAACAGTTACTTTCCTGTTCTGGTCCGAGCTAGCACGACTGCTCTTCTGCTGGAAAGCACTCAAATGGTCCGTGGTTTGAAACTTAATTGCATTTATTTATGAATATTGTACACAGCAAACTTTTACCTTCTTCCAATTTTCTTTCTTTCACTCATCTCCAACTTTGAAATGGAATTAAACCTCAAAATAGCTTTTTGTAAAGTAGCCTACAGAGTTCTAAGTGGAGAGTCTTCTAGACAGACATCCCACAAATATTCCTACATATGGTCGCTGTTGCGGGGTCTGGCCTGCTCCTCTCCCTCGTAACCCGATCCTCGTGCTGGTCTGTCTGGTCTTCCTGCAAGCTCGCTTCAGCAGGCGCCCCACCCAAACCCAGTGCCCAGGGCTCTGGATTCCTCCTGCCCCCAGGGATCCTGACACACACAGAGAATTCCTGGTTAATACCCCCATGCCCACGCCTCTTCCTTACCTTCCAGTTCCTCTTTCTCACCACAACAACGTTGTTTTTATAGAGACCAGTCGCACCGTGGTGTCAATAAAAGCAAGCATTTCGTGGTTCTCAGCAGCTGATGGTGGGCCCTGCTCTGTGTGCCCCGCTCCCTGCGTTTTCTCTGAGGTGCTCGCTCTCGGTCCCTCTCCACCCTCTCCGGCAACTCCTTCTCCACCTCCTTAGCTAAGGGCTTTTCTCAAAAGATTCCCCTCTCTCCCTTTCTTCCTCTCCTCCTTCCTTCCTTCCTTCCTTTTCTAAGTTGGGTGTCTCTTTGTTGCCCAGGCTGGCCTTGAACTCCTGGGGTCAAGTGATCCTCCTGCCTTGGTCCCCTGAGCCACTGGGACCCTCGGTGTGTGCGCTACTATGCACAGCTTCAAAATAGCTCTTGGCTGTTGAGCAGCCTCTGGGCTCTGGCTCAGGTTCTCTTGCCGGTTCAAACATGCACTCAAGGGAATCCATCCTCTGCGTAGCTTTGAAACCACCTTGAGGCTCCGCGCCTCAGTCAGTGTGCCCCCTCTGCCCTCTTGTTTCAGACTCACTCCCTCAGCCGATTGACAAGTCTGTCCTGCAAACACCGTGAACTCAAGCCGTAGTCTCCCGCCTTGCGTATCTGCAATCTCTCTTGACTCTTAGTGAAATCATTTATTCCTCAAAATTAAAAAGCTATTAATTGGTTAGTCAATACAATCCTAAGGTAACTATTATTTTAAAACCTTTCATTTCAAAAGCCATAATTCTGCATTTTTCAAATCGATTTTTTTAAAATGCATAAATGTGTTCACCATCACAGACTGCAATTCATAACCAAGCCTTCTTTACTGAATCTTCAGGAAAATTCAGTGATGCCTTGGGACCAAACTATGGAAGTACTAAGTTACGTGCTGTAGGCACAATAAGTTATCTTCGTAATGTAGCAATGTGGACTTTTTGACTTATTCTGTTTTATAGGAGGATATAAAGTTATTTGGAAAAGTTCTTGATTTTGATTTTGACGTATTCTAGATTTGAACTCTATCTTTTTTTTTTTTTTTTTTTTGGTACCAGGGATTGAACTCAGGGGTACTTAAGCTTTGAGCCACCTCCCCAGTCCAATTTTGTGTTTTATTTAGAGACAGGGTCTCATTGAGTTGTTTAGCACCTCACCATGGCTGAGGCTGGCTTTGAGCTGGCGATCCTCCTGCCTCAGCCTCCCGAGCTGCTGGGTTACAGACGTGCACCACCACACCAGGCTGGGCTCTGTCATTTGACGTCCCTCCTGTATTGCATGGCTTTACCCTCACCACTGCAGCAGGACGGAAGGGATATGCTTTATTTGGAGAAGGTCAGAAGACAGAAGGAAAAAGCCTACCCAGTGAGCAGTTTTCCCAAGTATTCCAGTGAACTTCTCAACAGAACATACTCTGCACTGTGACCACGGGGACTGTGGGCCCCACAGGAATCTGAGATTTACTCTCTGAAGACTTAAAGAGGAGAGTGGGAGGTGGTGCTGAGTCAGGAAATCAAAGCCTCAAGCACAGAACCTGAACGCAGTGCTAAGAATTTTCAAGCAAGTTGTGAGATTCATCTAAAATACATTGAATGACAATGAATTCATCATTTTTTAAGTTTTTATTTTTTATTTGTTCTCATTAGTAGTACTTGGTAGTAGAATGCATTTATGCACTTTTTTTTAAATTTTAATCACAAAATAACGAGTAAACATAATTCTTAAAAAAAAAAAAAAAAATACTTCCTGCAAGTCAGAGTGGAGCGCCCTCTGCATGGCCCCTGCACTCTCCAGGGCTCTCCCTGGCCTCTTCGGAGGCGCCCACCATGGCGTCCGTGGCAGCGATCCTCACTGCACTCCTGTGCACGTGTATACACGTCCCCGAGAACCACTGCCAGCGTCGGGTTTCCTTTCGGAGACGATGGGCCTCAGGACTCCTCTGCAGCCTGCTCTTTCCTTCATTCAGACATCTGATGCATGCACTTTGATGCATCCTGCGTAAGTGGGGTGCAGTTTCTCTTGTTCTGATTTGGCATTTTAAGACACCTGTCATCACATGCGCTAACGCTTTGGTCCAAAGGCGCGGGTGCAGCCTGACTGGCTCACCGGGCTCTGCTTCCCTCTCTGAGACTAGCATGGCGACTCCCAGCGTCTGAAGCTCATTGATGCGGACCAGCAGCCATCACGGTTTTCACGCTCAGAATCCCCTCTTCTGAATCCAAACCAGTCCTCCAAGCGGGTCACGAAAGCATAACGCAGATGGAGAGGTTTAAACAACAGAACTGCTTCCTCGCGGTTCTGGAGACAGGAAGTCTAGATGAGCGTGTCAGCTCTGATTTGCAGAGGCCGCCTTCTCAATGCAGCCCTGTGACCCCTCACCTGTGCCTCGGGGCGGGGCCCACCTTCCTCCATGGGAAGGACACCAGCTCTAATTGATCAGACCCCACCCTCACGACTCCATTTATCCCTGGCTGTGCCCTGTATGTGGTGTCTCCAGACAGCCACCTTTGGGGTTAGGGCTTCAACATAAAGTGTGTGTGTGTGTGTGTGTGTGTGTGTGTGTGTGTTGGGGGATCACAGCTCAATCCACAACCCTCCTCAGAATCATCAAGGATCCCAGACAACCTTTACTAACGTGGCCTCTCTCCATGGATATTACAAGTTTGCTGATTGAAATTGAGGAATTTTTAAAACTGCAGACAGTGCACCTGCATTGGTTTCTGGGAATTCTGCTCACGAGACTATCAGGGGCGATGAAGGTGGACAGCACTTCAGTGTTGTCATACAATGGCGCACCGTGGGCACAAGGGGTCAGGATTCTCAGCAGTCCCCAAAGAAACTTTGAAAGCCAGTCAGGTAGAATAGAATTAATCTACCTGGGTACTTTTAAGTAAAAACTACTTCCAAAAGGAAGCCGTTACACGGAAACACCCTGACAGCTGTCGCAGGTGGAAGGTATAAGGTGTGACAAAGCAGGAAAGCCCAGCTCCCCTTCCTGCTTTCCCACAGGAACCCCAGCAGGCAGAGTAAGCTCTTGTTCTCATCCGGATGACAGACTTCTCTTCTCTCAGAAAGAATCCACTTCAGGGCTGTGCCCAGGAGCCTGGCAAAAGATGGGCAGATGTCGATTTTCCGGGAGAGGCAGAGTGCTCCCGTGCTCCTCTCTCTGCATGAACTCATCATCCCAAGCTCCTGTGTGCAGGCAGGCAGGCAGCCCGTCTTGACCATCCGACAGCAGAGCATCCAGGGAGACTCCTCCCCTGAGAAGGGACACTGCAGCCTAAGAGTCCTGAACTCAGACAGCTTCTGTAATTGCTCCTCTCGCCCAAGCCTGGCTTCCCAGGGGGCTTCCTTCTGCAATGTCCTTAAATACTTTACCACCCCAAATTTAACTTTATCTTACAATGTCTAAAATATTTTCTCTGTGTTTCCTCCAATCTCAGCAATTGAAATATTGAGGTCTGAGCTTTTATGTAGAACGTTAGTCTCTTCTTAGAAATATATTGGTGTGTTAAGTAGTTACTGAAGAAAAACCTACAAATTGGAACTCCAAGACCCTGAAAAAAGATCTTTAAGCAATTCAATGTACAAGAAAAATATATACTTCAGATTTTTAATGTTATGTTTACTTTGAAAAGATCCACTGAAGAGAATAAGGTTTAAATTTTGATAATGTGAGTCAAAATTAATCTAAAAGATGCCTGAGGTGAATTTGAGTTGGGAAGGATGCTAATTCTCACTGTACATGAACCCCAAAAATGTAGTTATGGATATTTCTATTCCTTCTTTTAAGCATATATTAAGGTATTTGTGTTGACTCCCTGAGTGAAATTGATGGTCATGTCTTTAAGAAATAATAACTTTCATGTACTCAATATTTGAATATCATGGAGAAGCATTTAATACTTTGAGAAAGACCTTAGAAATGAAGATTGTAGAAACTCAGCAATTAAAAGAAAACCAGTCAGGAAGTATCAGTGATCGTGTAATCAAAGGTACATGTTTAAAAGTCTTATGTACATTTAATAGGGTATATATTGATTTAAGTTATTCTCTAAAAACAGAGAAATGCTGCATTAAGAAAACAAGTAGCTTCACTAAAATCTTTGTGATCAAAAAATGGACAACCAACATTAAGACCAATATCAATTCTCCTAATTTTCCAAGCAAATTTTGCATTTTGATCTTATAATTTCTCCATTTTTTCCCTAATATTCATCTGGTTGGTGGGAAAATAAAAGAATGAGTAGTTCTTGGATTTTTCTGGTGTGCTTGAGAGTATTAGCAAAGTTATAGCAATTACTAAAAAAATCCGAATCACCTAGTTTCTTTCTACTTTGAGAGACCAAGTAATTTACTGTATCCTGGTATGTTCTACTGAGTAATGTCCTATACTAACAAAGATCATTCTAAAGTATTATTTTAAATGACAGATAGAGGAAAACAAATGAAAAGAAAGTCATCTGCTTCGTGGCTGCAAGAGAATACCCAGTTCAGAGAGAACTGATATATCAATAGAAGGCAGTTCAGAATCCTAAATCAAATTGTAACTTTTCCTGTTGGGATTTCAACATCTGCCTCCGTGTAGATTGATTAGAATACAGCAGGCCATCAGAGGCCCTTTGTCTGTGTTTGACTGGGTGAAACAGCTGACAAGTGGCCATCAGATGACCCACAGAGGGGCAGCTGTGAGGTACGAGTCTGACAGCTGACTTCATTACCATTCCTGGGCTGCAGACTGCCATGGATTTGTCCTTTAATTGAGCTGAGCCAGAGGACTGCCCAGGGAGGAGAGGGAGGGGACAGGGTGGATTCTGATCACATAGCCGGAAAGGCAGCAGGTAAATCCCAGGCCATGATGAAATAGGTAGTATCAGAACAATCCTGGGAATAAAAGTTGGATCTGTTGAACATTTCTGTCTTTTTAGTTGATATTTCCCTAATTCGGCTATTTGAATGCCTGAGAAACTTCTTTTATCAGTCAGGATTTTCCTCTCTTATCAGGCTATAATTTTCAATACTATGAAGCAACAAAAGTTTCTTCAATAGTGTGTGAGCAATTAGGAGATTTAGGTATAGAAAAGCAAGGAGGTATGCTGTGGCTAACAAGATTCTGGGGCATTCTAACAGAAAAGCAGGCAGACTTCAGATTGCCAAATATGTGGTTTACCATGGTTTAGGATGTATAGATCCATTCAGAAACAGAAAATAGAATAAGCACAATTACTCTATTTCCTTGTACAGTCTTGCAATTTGAAATCTTCCAATTGCTATCTTGCACAGGGAGTTAATAAAACACATATAACAAAATAAGCCACTATTTCATGTTAAAGCAAAGACAACTTAAGACAACACATATCGTGGAAATCTTGAGGAATTTTTGGTTTTGGAAAATAAATTTGTAATAGGTTTTGGCATGTAAATATACATGCTCCTATAATTCATCATTGTTCACTTCTGGTAGATTTTTCTCCCTGTTCACAAGAAAAGTCAGCATGAATTAATCACTAAAAATTTATGATAGTTGCAAATAAAATTAATGCATGTGATTCAATGTCACTGTCACAAATGCCTTTTGTGGGTATTTCTATTTACAAGATTATTGTATTTATATTTTAATCTTTTATTATTGGATGACTAGAAAAATTACCCAATGTCATTAAACCCATTATTGCTGTTAACATCCTCAGCTTCATTTTCCAGAAAATTCTGGTGAGTTCATTGGAAGAATGAACTCTTTAAATTTTAAATTTATTTTTATTGCTTGCTCTTCTGTGAATGTAAAGTCAGAAATACAAGAGTCGAATAATGATCACAAAAGACCTAGAAAAATACATTGATAACTATTTTCAGGATCATAGCACTTTATACACTCAAATGTTTAATGCTCATTGGCTTAAGGCACTCATTTCATTTTGGAGCTAGAAGCCAACATGAAAGGAGGTTCATCCTAGGACTCACTACCCATCAACAGGCTTTCTACAAACTCTTTAAACACCAATGATTTTTTGGAATGTGAATGTGTCCATCATATGATGTTTGTCAATCTAAGTCACAGGTATGGCATACATTGCATTTCTTATCAAATAATGTAAAGAGATATTGAGCACCAGTACTGTGGGTCTTTATTATGCACATCAAATATCAATATGAAGAGAGCGCCACTTCAGATGTAACAGGATGTATGTTAATATGGCAGGAAAAGTAGAGCTTAAACTAGGATCTTGTCTGTTCTAGACCCACTGTCACTGTCTAAAATTTGCTTTGCTAGATAAGGCAAATCTATGATCAACTTGGTAAAGTTAATAATGTAAAAAATAGAAACCTTCATATTTCATCCCTGTGAGTCTGGTGTCTGCAAGTTGGAAATGAGGTTTTGTTTGTCAGATCCTGGGCTGGTCCCTACACTAGACTTCAATAGTGCATTGAATCCACAAGTTCTCTTCTACACCTTGAATTGACAGGCAAACAGGTGAGTAGCTTGTCAGGTGAAGGTGGGCAACCACATGTGAACGTCTCAAGCCCGAGTTTTAGCTTCGTTCGAAGGCTGTCTATGAACAAGATCCTCATGTTTGCATTCACTCCTTCAGGTGAAGTTTGACTTGGGCAAGGGCTGCCCTAGGAAGAGCTTATCTCAGTCCTTCCAAGTTGTTGAACTTTAATGTTCAAAAAAGTCTACAGAACTAGATGTTGATATCAGTACTGCTACTCATACTAAGACAAGAAGGCCACTGAATGTGAATTTCTTTAGCATTATGTATTTAGTGACCATCAACCAAAGTCTCCTGATTAACTGATGAGTGGTGGAGAGGCTAGAAAGACATGGGAAAAGAAGGTATATTCAATCAAAATTTATCTAGTTAATTAATATTGAGACTCTAGGAATGAGAGAAAAGAAACACTGAAAATATGAGAAGTCTAAATTTAAAGAACAATCTTTTTCCCCAAAATACCAAATTACTTCTTATGACTTTCTGGGATTTAGTGTTCTTGTTATTCTGTTGGATTTCTCTTTTGTCTTGGATGTAGAGGGAGTGCCTCAATCTGGCATGCATTGCTATAACAAAATGCTTGATGCTGGGTAATATAAAAAGAAAGGTTTATTTGGATCATGATGCTAGGGGCTGAAAAATCCAAACAGCATAGTGTGGTGTTTGGTGAAGGGTTCCGGGCTGCATCACAACATGGTGACTGGCATCATATGGTGGGAACCAAGGAAATAGAGCTCATGTGGCAGATGAAGCAAGGGCACAGGAGAAACCAGTGGAACTCTGTTATCAAACCCATTCTTGTGGAAACTAGGGAGGGTCATGATCCAATCACTTAACCACCTTCTACTAGACCAACCTCTCTTGAAGATTCAACCACCTCCCAATATCACCCCTCTCAGGACCAGTTTCCAACACTTGAGCCTTTGTGGGAAAAGTCACATCCAAATATAGCATTGATCATTACATTGTCTTTAATATGAGCATCTAAATCTGCAGATTCCCTTTTCTCACTGATTAAGCTGTATCCCACACATTAAAAGTTGAATCATTATTGGCATTCAGTATGAAATATTGTTAATTGTGATTTTTTTCTTTGACCCAGGACTTATTTGTAAGTCATTGTTTGACTTGATAACTTGTAGTCATGCTAGGAATATTATAGTTTTTATTTTTTAATTTGAATCCCTTGTGGACAGAGAATATACCCTATATGATTTAATTATTTTCAATTTATTTGGATTTAATTGATATTCTCAGATATGGTGTGTCTTGGAGGGCATACCATAGTCATGGAAATAATGTATTTTCTGTAGTTGCTGATGTATTGTTCTATAAATGTCAATTAAATCAAGTTGACTGACAACATTCTTAAAATAGTTTGTCAGTTGATTCTTTTTGTCCAGGACTTCTGTCAACAGACTAAAGAGTGTTGTTAAATTCTTTAATTGCAGTTGTGAAATTGCTGTCAGTTTCTGCTTTGTCTGTTTTTAAGTTCTGTTCTTGGGCATAGAGACTTATATTTATTCCTGATAAAAAGAACATTTTATAATTATCAAATACTCCCTGGAATGAGGATACAGCTTAGTGGTAGAGTGCCTATCTAGGATGTGTAAAGCTCTGGGTTCAATTTTTTTCCAAAAAATAAAAAAAAAAAAATAAGTAAGAAAATAAATACCCCTTTTTATATATGGAAGTGACTTTCCTTTTAACAGTTAGGTTCCCTGATGTTTGCAGTGCCACTGTAGCCCTTCTGAAGCATGACAAAACGTTTCCACTGATCTGCTTTCAACTTACCTATGTCTGCATACTTAAGGAAATCCCATGTAGATCATGCAGACAATAAGTGACTGAGGCTTTTCTGTGGATCCTTCCTATCCATTCTGAAGGTCACAGACTATTAAATAGAGTCCTTAGTGCATTAATAGTCAACGTGATTAGCTACAGACCTGTGATGTAGATACTTCCTTTTGCTATTTGCTTTCTGTTTGTCACTTCTGTCTTTAAGTTCTTTCTATTCTGTATATTTTGGAATATTTGAGTAGCATTAGAATTCATTGTAGTGTTCATTTTACCCTTTTAAGCTTGACCATTTATATTCAACTTTAGTGGTTGCTTTAGTGATTATAATATACAATCATGATTTGTCTATTTAATGTCAATGTTATACTGTTATATATATGCAGTATAATGTATATGTTATATGCATATATAAATATATACATATATATACATGTCTCACATGTACATAAAATTAAAAACTCCACAGGATAATGTTTGCCATCCTACAAATTTTAAAGAAATTAAGAGGAAAGAAAAAAATTTAATTCTACCTAGGTATTTAACATTATTCAGTGCTCTTCATATATTCTTCAGTCTTTGTATCTCATTCCTGGTTAGCCTGAAGAATTTCTTTCATATTTATTGAAATGCTGGTCTGCTGATTATGAATTATCTTACTTCATCTTTTCTTCCTGTTTGAAATGCTTCAATGGATCTTCATTCTTGAAGGATAATTGTTATGGAATTTAGATGTTTTTTTAAATTACCCCCCAAATCCTGGCCTACTACTTTTTCACTTGCAGCTTTTCTGTTGAGCAGTCAGAATGAATTAAAATTATTCCTCTGTAGATAACAGTTTATATTTTTTTGGTTGCTTTCAATAATTTTTCTATAGTTAGCGTTTGTAGTTCTCACTAAAGTGCCTTGGGCATATTTCCTTTATTTTACCTTGTTTCATGATTGTGAAATGTTGTGACTCTTTAAGTAAATTATCTCGCCAAATTGGAAATATGCTGGACATTATTTCTTCACACGTTTTCATGTCCATTCTTCTTTCATTCTTCTGAAACTTCATTTCTTGGGTGTGAACTCTTTTGGTATCGTTCCTCTCTGGAGGATCTGTTCTGTTTAGTTTTTCCTGTCTGTTCATTTGTGGATTTATTTTCAAGTTCGCTGACTTCCTCTAATCTTTATTATTTGCTTTCTGCTTGTTTTGTTTGCTTGTTTTCATGTTGGGTATTGAACCTGAGGCCTTGGGCATGTCATGCACAGGCTTGGTCCCTGAGCTACCCCTACAACCCCTAAATTATCTGTTAAGAGTTTCCTTTGTTAATGTTTCAGACATCCTATTTTTACTTCCATAATGTCCATTTGGTTTCTTTTATAGATTTTAATTCTTTGGTAATCGTATCTTTTTGTGTATTTTTCACATGATATTTTCTAAGTACTTGCATACTTTTATAATGCTGTGGAAATCCTTGTCCACTGACCATAACATATGGATGTCTCAGGATTGTTTCTTCTATTCCAAATGAGAGAAATGTTTTTGGGTCTCCATATGAAGATTGATTTTAGGTTAAGTTTTGAGGGTCATTACATTATGTTGGTTTAGGACGCTTCTCTTTTCATTTGTAAATTTTTAGATTTTGTTATTCTTTCTGTTATTTCAGGAAGCAACTATTTATAAGAATTCAATTGAATTTTTACATCTCAGATCTTGGTTTAGCCAGTCTGTCCTTTCCTGAACTCCTCAGAAGCCAGTACAGCACAGGGGTGAAGCAGAGATTTGGACTGAGTTTATACACAGAATTTTGGACTTGTTTGTCTAGTTCCACATTTTCTTGTTCTTTTTAGTAGTTATTAGTTGCCTGAAATTCTGTTCTTTGGTTCTTCAGGGCACTGAAATCATAAATTTTCTGTCAAAATTTTGACTGCTGTATGCAGCTAACTTTGACTAAAACCCTCAAAAAAAAAAAAAAAAAAAAAAAAAAGTCCAAGCTAAGCTTTCTTTCAAAATTTAATTCCGCAAGAACGTGCCTGCTGTCGTTCCCTTCTTAACATCATTGTGTACTTTTCCAGCTGTCCAGAGCTAGGAGTTCTGTTCTGTGTGGACATTAGTTCCTGTAGGAGGAGTCTGGCCTCTGCTGCTAACAGGAGGCTGGCCACGGTTTCTTGAAGTACAAAACTCCAGCTACACAAGACCTGCTAAGCTTCCTGTGCTTAAAATCCTACCATATCCTCTAAATCACTCGTTTACTCAGTTACCCTTTCCCCAAATGTTTCCCAATAAACAAAGCCTAAGAGTGGAAGCTCCTCTGGGGTAGTAAAAATGCTACAGTCACAAATAAGTGTCAAAAACCAGACAAGTTGTGAGGCATACTTTAGCTTTAATTCCAATAATTAAAAAAAAAAAAAAAGATACCCCTTAGACACGTGAACAATGAAGTGAGGGCACTACCTGTTTATGGGTATTTTTAAATTAAACTCCTTCCCCATCCGCCAACATCGTTCGGTCAGTATTGTAATGCTGTGTATCATAGAAGACATGGTTCAGTCTCTCTGATATAAAAATTGAGTTCTCAATAAGGAATGTAATTAGAGTCATGTTTCCTGATGCAATGATGTTCTGAGTCAACCAGCCAGGGCTCCTTACTTAGCAATTTCACTGATAATGGAATTTTCAGAATGGATTACTGAAACTGGAGGCTGAATATACAATCAAAGGGAAAAAAATGAAGGATGACCTGGGAGAAAGAAATTAATTTCAAATATATGGCTTTATTAAATACATGGGAAAATGACAGTTCATGAAGGTATGTAAATCTTTAAGCAAGCTTGATCTAAAACCTTTATCACATAAGATATTCAAGACAGCACTGTATTAGAGAAAGATAGATACATGTTTTTTCAAATAAGAGGTACAAAATTTATGCACACAATATTTGGGATTTTAAGGAAGTGTGGGGGATGTAGGAACACGTATGCATTCATACATGTTTAATTAAATATTTTTAAAGCCCATGTCATTTTTTCCTGAATCTTATTTATTCATGTCATTCTAATGCATGAATCCTGCTGCAAAGCTTAAAGTCTAAGGGTTAGTTCCTTGCTATTATCATTTTTAATTTTAATTATCATTTCATTATTTAATCCAATGTGAGTCTTTATTAGACTTGCTCAGTTCTAACACCAGTGTCTCTGCATTTCCTAATGAGTTTTCAGTATTGTGGGACACTGTGCTTCTATCAAATTAGTAGGTGGAGCACATGTGGGTTTTTAGACATCCCATAAATAATGTATATCCACTTAGACAGTCTCAGTCAATATTGCAAATGATTTCTCAAGGAAAGTAGAAATTATCCAGTAAAAAAATAAGAGAAACCAAGTTGTCAAAGAGGTGCTGAATTTTTGGTCTCCTGATGGCTAAGAATATCTGCTAAGTGTTGGAACACTCTGGGCACATATTTCTATTACACTTTTGATATATAAATACTGAGCTTCATATTCAAAAGCAAACCAATTGGAGACGTTTCCCTGAAACCTGTAGCAAGAAGGTTGGCCAAGTTACCTAATAACTTCATTTTCTGCATTTTAATCTATATAAATCAAAGACAGTTTAAAAAAAATGAAATGTTTCTATGTTGATCAGAGTTAAATATAAGTGATTTCTCATTCACCATTAATGAAATTATAATTGATGTAACTGGCAGGAAATCAGACCATATGAAGCTAAATCATAAAAATTATAAATTGTATTAGATGCAGTAGTTCCACCTCCATAAGTAAGCATTTCCCGCTTCTTTTTTTTTTTTTTTTTTGGTGCTGAGGATCGAACCATTTCCCGCTTCTTAACCCACAAAATAATTTTAAATATGTTTAGGAATTAAATATATATAGGTATATAGACATATATATTCATCATATCATTGTTCATTATAGGTAAAAATGAAAAATAACATAAATACTCAACATTTTATTGTTTTAGAAGAATATTCCATTACTAAAATGATTAAAAACATTAAATTAAAAAGGGTAAGGCAAATTATTATATACTATATCAATTCATTTTATAACATATAAGAATTAAAATCAACAAAATGCTGTAACAAACTATCAGTAAATATCTATCCAGGTAAGGATTATAAGTGATTTTACTTATTTCCTCTTTCATATGTATATTTTGTGAGTGTCCTAAAACTAACAAATTATTTCTGAGTGAGAAAATGTAGTAAACCACTTTTAAGAGCAGCCGATAGACGTGAGCTCTTTGCACACTCAGGTTTATGGAACACTGGAGCAGACAGTGTGCAGACTTCCTGGGGCCACCCCAGACACCCAGACTTCCCTGCTTCCATGTTATCCTCTAGATGTCTAATAATTTAGTATTATACCTGAGGCCTAAGACTTCTTATTCATGAACATAGAATATCCTTCCATTTATTTAGATTCATTTGATTTCTGTCATCCATGTTCTATAGATTTCCTCTAGTAGGAGGAGTATCTTCTCTGTGCACATTGTGTGTGTGTGTGTGTGTGTGTGTGTGTGTGTCTTCTTTCTATTTTGGTGTTAATGTAAATTATATTGCATTTAAAATTTTAAATTTCAATTATACATTGCTGATAATTTATAAAGCAATGGACTTTTTCACATGAACCTTATATTCTGTAATCTTGCTATAACTACCCATTAATTATAGGAGATTTTTAGGGGGCAATTCTTTGGAATTTTCTATGTAAGCAATCATGACATCAGTCAACAAAGACTGACCAGGTCCAAGAACAAGTTTAAATAATACTACACTGCTTAAAAGATAGTGACAAAACATGACCATATAAATGACTTAATAGAAGACCATGCTTACACAGCAATAAGTACAGTAAATGTTGTTTTAAGGCAGACGGGGGCTAAGATTTCCTTAGCATAGTAATGACATACACTGAATTTAAAATTTCTTTTATTATAGAAAGATCAGTTTCTAACAAATGAAAATGTATCACCTGTTCCTTAATTGTGTAACTATACTAAATATCTTTGAACTGAAAAAAAAAAGATAGTGACAATGTAATAAGCTGAAATAGTTCAAGTTTCCCCCATCCTTTACAATATTTTTGCCCTTTATTTCATTTATCCACATTCTATACCTATAGGAACACAATATATGGTTTCATATAACATTGCTGCCATTATTTGAACAAAGAGCTGCTAGATTAGCAAGAATAAATAATTAAAGAGTCCATTTATGTCTATTTTTTTTCTCTGATACTCTTCTTTCTTTACATAGATCTGTTTCTGGTTCTGTTGTTTCCCTTTCTTACGAAGAAATTATTTCACCATTTCTTCTGAGGTTGGTCTACAGAATACAATTACCTGAGGTTTTTGTTTGAAAGTCTTAATTCTTCACTTTTGAAGTGCAATTTCACTGAGCACAGAATTCTAAGGTGTTAGATTCTTTTCCTTTAAACATTTTGGAAAATGTTCGGCCACTATTACCCCAAGCATTTTTTCTGCTCTTTCCAGCATTCCCATTATGTTTATAGTAGCACTTTATAATGTTCCACAGTTCTTGGACATATATATATGTCCTTCTATGTAAATATATATTATATATTATTTATATATATTTATATATTAATTATATGTAATTATTTTTATATACTTATGTATACTATATAGCCTTACATATATAGGTATATATAATATATATTTAATTTTTTTGAAATATATATATTTTGTGTATATATATATATATATATATGTAATTTTTTTCTTTTATTCCTTCTCTGTCTTTGCATTTCAATTGGGGAAGTTTCTGTAGACATATTGACTGTGTATGGTCTACTAATGGTCTTATTAGAGGTATCCTGCATTTCTGTTACTGTGCTTATAATTTCATACATTTCCTTTGATTCTGTAGAGATTTCGTCTGTTATAATACCCATCTATTTTTGCCTGGGGTACAGTGTTCTATTAGATCACTTAGCATATTCATTATAGTTAATTTTTTTTCTTTATCATTCCGAGATCTCCACTGAACCTGCGTCTGGTTCTGATGTACACTTTGTCTCTTCTGCTTTTTTTTTTTTCCTTGCCTGTCATCTCGTCTTGTAGTGTTCGTGGCGATACATCTTGGGTAGTAGGAGCTGGTGCCAAGTGTGGGCTTTGGTTTATCTGGGCAAGAGCTAGGCTCCCTCCTGTTCCCTGCAACTGAGGTCACTGGGAGTTTCAAGCTTCCTCTAGGATCCTCGATGTTGTCTCCGTGCTCTCTTTACGTCTCCCAGGTTCTACTTCTGAAGTGAAGCTGCACCTGCTGCTCCTTCAGCTTTGGTCCTCAGCGATTGTGCAGGAGTTCTCGGTGGTGAAGTTTGTTGGAGGAAACCCAGTCTTGCAGTTAGATCTCAGCATTCAGCTGGCTTGTGCTCCTGGTCTGTGGCCTTTACACGTTCTTCCAACTTTTTCCCACTGTTGGAAGAGAGCACAGCTAGAAGGGACTGTGTTTAGGTAATCTCTGTTTCCCTGAGTCAGATAAGGCTGGTAAGTTTTTCCCCCTTTCTGGGTGGGGATACTCTGGATATTTTTAAATGCTTATGTTTACTCTTAGACTATTCTAGATGGTTACCTTTTCCACCCACTGCCAAACTTTTCTCTGGTTTTCATCATGAGAACTTTGTGAGACCCAGGAAATAAAATCCATATGAAGAGTGGGCCTCCTGCACTGACCCTCAGGAGTGTCTCACTACTGCCGCACCTACACTTAGCAATGGGCCAAAGTGACCCTGTCAGCATTGGTCACTGGCTCGGAGGCTTTACTTCAGGACAGCAGTCTGGATTTGCCTGTCTGTCCAGTTTTCATGGCAGGAGTTGGTCCAGTTACCTCTGTTTTCATGGATCTAACAAGTCATTTGTTTTGTATTTATTTGGGTTTTATTTTTTTCCTGTTGAGAGACTGGGAAGCTCTTCCTAAGTGCCCATGGAAGCTAGCAGTTGAATACTCCAGGAGCTATTTTTCAACTGTGAAACCTGACCTTAGTTTATGAGGAGTCTTCCACTTGATATTAGACCATGGCTACCAGAAAATCCTGAGTGTTGTTAAGAGTAGCAGGCTCTGGAGTCTGGTTTAAACCCCACTCAACCCTTTATTCATTGTGTCAACCCTCAGATGGGCTTTGTTTCTCCACTTCGTTTTTCATATTTATAAGAGAGACCGTGGTAGTGACAGTCAGTGTTTCTGTGAAGTTTAGGTGAAGGAGACACAGAAAAGAACCTCAGAGCAGTGCAGCTAGTCAACAACAGCTCTAAGGATCATTTTTACTAGCAAGTGTGTTGTGCTATGGGAGACAGAGAAATAATAATGTCCCAGGTATGGGATTTTAAATCAGTTACACTTGCCTTTGATTCCTTGCTTCAGGTAACATTGAATATTGAATTGACCCTAATAGTTCTCAGGCTGAGGAGGTCACGAAGACCTGAATGCTCTGTTACGTAAAGAGCAGAGCACAGTGCTTGAAGTTCTTTGCCCCCCAGAACTGCTGCTTATTCCTACAGCAGCAAATCACAACTACAGTTTTGCTTTTCCTGGGCTGTGGCTTGTTTCATCTCTAGATAGGTGCTGGTGCCCGCGTTGAGGTGGTTGACCAGTTCACCGTGGCCACCAGAATGCCACCTTGTTCTTGACTTTATTCCTATGTCATTTGGGATTAGACAGTACATTGATCAATGATGGAGATCTGTATAAATTATGCTTATAAAACATTCATTTATAAACTCAGCCCATTTTCAGTGAATTCCTCTTCCATGATTGCTAAATAAGTATTTGCAATATACCAAGTGATGTTTTTCTGTTCTTAATAACTGTTATGGTTGAGCTGCGAGGTATATTGTAAAAGCTTCTGTATGAGAAAATGCAAGAAAGTTTAGAGGTAAAAGGGCTGGGGGTCTCAAAGACTTAACTTACTAGTGCATTAATCCCCTAATAGGGATTGTCTGCTTGGTAAATGTAGGCAGGTAGGGTGTGGCTGGAGGGGGTGGGTCATAGGGCATGCCCTTATGGTATATATTTTGTTCTTGTTGAGAAGAGTTCTCTCTCTGCTACTTTATGCCATGTTCCCGTCACAGCAACGAAAAAGCCGACTTAAATAGTAATTCAGTGAATTACTTCTGCATATTTAAAAAAGCAAATTTTTCCTATTCTCAAAAATTGGTAAACTACAAGTAAAGAAGCAAGTCCCTTTTTACTTAGTTCTTTCAATACTTCTCTTAAAAGGTATTTTGATCAGAAATTTCAGAGAGATTGTATATTTGTGGAGTAAACAATGAATGATTAAAATAAAGATGTTTTGTGAGAGTCCAGTGACTTCAGGGTCACCTCCTGTCTATACACCTTCATTGAAAATGTAGGACCTTCCTGGTCATCCATCCACGCATATTTGATGTCACCCAACTTACAAACAAGTAGGATGATACATGTATCTTAAATATTTTATTGTAGCAAAAATACATGACATAGAAATCACCATGTTGACGGTTGCAAAGTATATAGTTTGTTAGTGTTGAGTATATGTACATTGTTTTCTAACCAAGCTCCAGGACATTTTCATCTTGCAAAAGTGAAACTCTACTGAAACAAAAGTCACACAATTTCCTCTCCTAGAGTCCCTGGAAACCACCATTCTACCCTCTGTTTCTATGAATCTGACTGTTCTTGATACTTGGGATTAGTGAAATAATACAGTATTTGTATTTCACTTAGCATGATATTGTGAAGTTGATGCATTTCCTTCTAAAAGCCGAATCATATTCTGTTGTATGAATACACCACATTTTGCTCATCTGTTTGTCCACTGATGAGCCCTGGAATTGCCACCACTCACTGGTTTTTGAGAACATAGATATGCAGATATTCCTTAGAGATTCTTATTTTAATCATTTTGGCTATTCACTAGCTTTGGAATTTCAGGGTCACATGGAAATCCTATTTTTAGGGTTTTTGAGAAACTGACAAGCTCTTTTCCACAGTGGCTGCGCTATCTGATACCCACCACAGTGGGCTAGGGTCCCGGGTTCTCATCTCTTCGCCAACATTCACTTTCTGATTCTGACGCGGGAAGCCTTGTGAATATGAGCTGTAGCTCACTGTGATTTTGACTTCCACTTCCCTAATGGCAAGTGGCCTTTGGGATCTTTGTCTAAAGTTTCTGGCCATTTGCTTATCACCTCTGGAGAAACAGAATTATAATTTACAAAGAAAGTATGAATTTGTTTTAACCACTTACCCTAACAAAATGTGTGATTTATGATCATTTCCCTGCAAGCTAAGTCATCTTACAGTTTTGTACACCAATCTCTATTAGTAAGTTTCTTTTAAGAGGAGATAAGTTTCTGCATTATCTATTATTTCCTACTTCTCAATAATTTTCCATATTTTTAAAACTATTGATTAGGACTTCTATATGATTTATGAGGATTTAATTATTTATTTATTTATTATTTGCAGTGCTGGAGATGAAACTCAGGGCCTCACACATGCTAGGCAAGCATGCTACCACTGAGCTGCATTACCAGCTCTCAAAAAAAAATTTTTTAAGAAAAATTTAGAAGGACAGAATTGTACTATATTCAGGTTGGCAGATGAATAAAATTTCATTCTATATTTGTTGTTTTTAAAATTTTTTACTTTTTATCTACTTGTTTATCAATTTGTATTACTGGGAATTGAATCTGAGCTACATCTCTATCTCTTTTTATTTTTTTTTATTTAAAGAGAGGGTCTCAAAGTTGCCCAGGCTGACCTCAAACTTGTGATCCTTCTGCCTTGACCTCCTAAGTTGCCAGAATTACAAGCATGCACCTATTTTTTAAAAAAATTTTCAGATAAAGTTGCATGAATTTATCATATGGTCCTTGATGTTCTGAAGCATGTATACATTCTAGAATGTTTACATGTAATTCACAAATACATTACCAGACTTAAAATTTCTAAATGTACAATAATGAGTGTATTAAAACATACAATTATTTTAATACATTTTGCAGTTAGAAATAGAGACATACTTTTCAACTGAAGATACTTGTTGATTTCTCCAGTCGTCATACCATTAAGAGATGTTTGCTTGCTTTTTATTATGTTTTGTAATGATGTCAAATACTATTAAATGAAAAAAGTGGATGCAAATTATTACCTGCATCATACCAAGCGCTGTGGGTACAGCAATGAGCAAGGCAGATGTGTTCTCAGCTTCACAGAAATTCACTCCTGCCTCAACAAGATCATACAAATGTAGGTATATGGATAGAATTACTATTTCATAGAATATGTGCAAGATCTGAATTTGGAGAATACCTCTGAATATTCAAAGTATATCTGTGAACATAATAAAACAAAGTACTAAGGGAATATGATCTCACAGCCCCATTTACATAAATTGAAAGACGATGGACATCTCTAGTTCTCTTGCTACTTGCTTCTCAAGAGGAGTCATTGTCATGTGCACCTGGGCTGTTGATCAGGACCCGCGTAGATAACACCGGCTTCCCAATGGAGATCGTCCATGCTGTTTTCATCTACATCTTAAATGCACACTAAAGCCACACTTTATTATATTCTCTACTTACTCCTACATCACAATCCAATGAGCACTGGGATTTTCGTAACTAGGACATACTTAAAATTTTTATAGTATGAAATAGTAACCAGAATCTGAGATTCTTTCAGCATACAAGCCACACCTCAAAAGTCCCTGACTTAATAAACAAATAGCCAGGCTGAGGATTCAGGGGAGGTATAGAACCTTGGCAAGACTGTAGATGAATCATTTACTCATCTAACATGCAAACGTATTTTATTCAGTCATTAGATGCCAGGGTGAAAGCTGATTTCTGGGGAGACTGAAATGTTTTGTATAAAGCCATGATGTTCATAAAGGAGGCAATACGCTACGGGATCCCTGATTTTGTAGATCCAACCCAGCCTACAAGTTCAGAGACACTTTTACAGAAGACACTTTTGTTGCTGCTTCAAGAGTTTGTAGAATATAAAAGGGTAGGAGAGACACAGTGGATATAGGATATACACAGAATGTGTTCTCTTAGTTCAACAACAACAACAAAAACCCTTTCCTAATGATTATTTCTGCTAACATTTTATTCAATTATACCCAATGCAAATGTGATGGAAGAGAAACAACTGGCCTATGAATGCCAGCTTAATGACCACATCTTTAGTGCTTGCCAGTACCTACAGTGGGGAAGCTTATCTTTTATCACATTAAAACTATTGGTGTTGAAACATATTCAAGCACTTTCTTATTACACTGCTTGCTCTAAAGCTTTCTTGCTTAGCATTAGTCCTGCATGCAATTCTCTGAGTACAATTCAAAACTTTGCCACCTAAATCATGTTAATACCCCAAAGAGAACATCCACCACAGAAGAGGGGCTTACCAGCCAACAGGAAATATGGCAGAGCCAGTTGCCTTCAGCTAGATGCTGTGATCAGCCACCTGGTGGCGGGCATGACGAACACATCTGCATGTGAAGTGGAGAAGAATGCGGTGGTATGGGCTCACCCCCATGGTCCATCAAGAACCAAAGCTGATCTTCACACTGCTTACGTACAGCACCCACTCTTGCAGAAGCCAAGACTGTCACGGAGCCACAATATAGCACCATGCTTTAAGGAGATCAGTTGATTCCCAGATGGAAACTGACAACAGCTTGGTCCCTTCTTTCTTGGAAGAGGCCAGCATTTCATTCTGCGAGTTCATATTTCAGAAATTTGCTTTCCAGCTTCCCTATTCAGAATGGGTCGGTGTGGTATCATGATAGGCTGGAGAGACCATTGTACAGTAAAGCAAGAATGAGACGAGGCCCCAAGCCAAGGAATTCACTGTTGTATCACGTACTGGACCACTCAGAAACCGACTTATTAGACCAGGCTCATGCCTGCCATGGGCTTAACTCATGCTGCAATTTGGAGGATACACTCTGAAAATAGTGTCATACTATAGGACACAGTCCATATTTTCAACAAAAATTTCTACATGACTATGTGTCCCACATAGAAAACTCATCTAGATCTAGGAACCCAAGAAGTTAAAGCAGTGGTGGATTCATTTACCAAACTCATAGAGGCACCAGAGGAAGTGATTTTTTCCATCCTTGAAGTTCTGGGATCTGAAGAATTAGAGATCATAGCCATCAATGGGTATATTTTCAGTAAGGGACATACCAAGAATTCCATTTAATTGTAAGTTTTGACTGCCATTTAGGCACATTGGGCCTCTTGTGTATCTAGGAATCTAAAAGTGGGTCATTATTTGGATAAGATTAATTGATCTGGATCAATAAGATGAGACAAAGACTATATTATGAATGGGAGTGGGAAGAAATTTGTTTGCGTTTTAGTCAATGTTTTCATCACTGTGACCAACATACCTGACAGGATCAAAGTAGATGAAGGGAAGTTTATTTGGGGCTCAAGGTTTCAGAGGTCTCAGTCCATAGATAGCTGACTCCAGTGCTATGGGCCCAAGGTGAGGCAGTGCATCATGGAGGAAGGCCCAGCAGAAGAAAGCTTCTCAGCTCAGGAGGCAGGGAGAGAGGGGTGGATGGGAATAAGGGGCTGCAGGAAAGAAGAACCCTTCAAGGGCATGCCTCCAGTGACCCACCTGTTCCAGCCACAACCCACCAGCTGACATCTACCACCAAGTCCTCCAAGTCAGGATGAACTGACTAGGTTACACCCTCATAATCTAATCACTTTACTTCCAAACATTCCTGCATGAACAGAACGTTTTGAGGGATACCTCATATCCAAATCTAATAGTGTGAACACAGGTGAGTCACTTGGACACATCTTGGTACTGTCTTGTCCAATCGTTGCTTTAAATGGACAGTGGCAGCAACTTTGTCTTGACAAGGCATAGTACGTAAAGACTCAGAGTTCTCAAGAATGTGAGTTTGGGTCACGCTAGCAGATAATTCTCCAAGGCAGCAGAGATAGTAGCTTATCTGTCTACAACAGATAGTGAGGTGGGAAATTGAGTGTCAATTGTGTTCTAGAGACCAACTGAGAAGTGGGAACCACAGTTCATTCTATAACCCTTCTTTTTCTCAGGGATAGGGGTCCCCTACAATCCTGGAGGAATTCCTTCCCAAATGTAGAAGGAAAAGTAGATCAAAGTAACTGGTAAACACACAGAAATGCTATCTAAACCTCCTTCAGGGAAAACTCTGCTCAGCCACAGGGAGTGAGGTCAACAGGAAGCCTCAACAAGTGAGTCAGCCTTAACTCTGGACAGCTGCCTCACTCTAGATCATACACTCTCTAGAACTACCCTCCTGCAGTGACCAAGCAAGACAAGGGGGTTTTATGTGAGAAACACTAATGGGAAAACTTTGTACTGGTCCCATAAGGTGGACCACAGCTTTGAGGGTCCTAATATGCAGGATCCTCAGACTGTCTCCCCAGTATTTCCTCCTTCCATCCAAGACTTTAAGTCCTAGTAAATATTTACTTCCAAGGTCCATCTCATCATCTGCTTCTTGATGACTCAACTTGCAAGACTGCTGGTTTTGATTGAGGCATGGAGAAAGAGAAAGCTCTGTGAATGTTCATTTAGTGGTTAGAGTTGCAGAGTCTCTTGGGCATGTGATGAAGCAATCCAATTAACTAATCCAAGCAATCCAAGGATGAATCAATCAGAGGTGTGAAGAGTAGATAAGAGTTAAGGGTGGTATTCAATGGAATCTCCAATCGTAGAGGCAGCGTAGAATTCTCAGGGTCTAGAGAAAGGCAATTGAACACTGCGTGCATGGGACCACTTGCTATTTAACAGTTTCAGGAGTGCTACTGGCCCTCAAAAAGAATGAGCATCTGACAATGAAATACATGGTGACCATAGAACTGGAACTTCTTGTCATGGGCTGAAAATTATCAGCTCTATGGAGATAATAGATTGGGCAGACAGAGGAATATTCCACTGTATGATAAAAATGATAGCTGGGGTTAGTTCCAACAAATCTAGAGGGCACTAGTAAATCGCACCCCATGATGGCTATTTTGTTGTGCTGATTCTTCACTCTTAATTTACAACTGTGGCCTCGGCAGGGGTCACAGACAACCAAATGACAAAAGGAGCTCAATTGTCTGACTTTTCTTTGCAGTAAATGGAAAGGTCACTGTGGCCCCACTCAGTTGTCTGTGTAGGAGGACACAGCAGAGTCAGCCCACCCTGGATTCCACCTGGCATTTTTATAAATGGACTGAGATGTAGGAGGACATGGGTCCCTGGGTGGTGGTTGGTCAGTGTTCCGGAGGAAGGGAGTTTGGGTAAGAGACGAGGTGGGTGTGTGATTAGGGACTTTCTATCTGAGAACCAATGAGTCCTCTGATGGCAGGCTGAATGTGACAGGTGACCTGTATCTTCAGAAAGGCAGTGATCCAGCTCAACATTAACTAATACCTGTTCCACAAGTGTCCTGCCCATTACATGTTGGTAGTATCATTGCTTGAAATGTACAGAAGCCAGGTGTAACTGCACGGCCCCCACACAGCACGGCTTTAGACTGAGACGTCTTGGACGCAACCATGACCCACCTGCACTACCACCAGGAGCAACCTGCCTGGTGCAGAAGAACCATCTCGACTGGAGCCGCCCTGCAGCTCAGCACTGCTGTCACACACTGGGCATCCCGGCAGAGACTGGAACCTTCCCCAACCTGCTCAGTTTACCGAGTACCCAGTGGCTGGAATACACAGGTCTGAGAACCAAAGACTGGACGTGCAGTTGACTCACTACCTTCGCTGCTGCTCACTCACATGATCCGTGCGTCCATCTGCACAGCTCAAGTTCTGCTGGGGTGGAAATCCTGCTTGCTGGGGGTGGGGGTGGAGCTGGGGTGGGGGACACATAATGCAGATGGGACAGTAAGAACAGGCTGAGACTGCAGACACCGGCAACGCCTGCTTTTGAGCAGGCTTCTCATGCTAACGTACAAAAAGCATTTCAGTGTAAGAGCGGTCACCTGATGACAAGGAAACCTGGCAAGGAAGTGGCCTGGTGACCATGGGGGGCAGGGCTAGTCACAAGTAAGAGAGAGAACAAGGCGGTACTTGATGCTCACATGCCCAGTGATTCCTGGAAAGTGGCTTTGGCAAGGACGACACTTGACACACCTAATTCACCAACTGTTCCGCCTCGGCCACCCAGTAAGACCAAGGACCCGATGGAAGGTGAGCCAAAGGAGGGACGCGTGGTAGAAGAGAAAGAGCGTCGGTTCTGAGGCCCGGAGGGCTACAGCGCAGGACACCGGGCCCCACAGACACCCTGCTCTGTCGCGAGATGGGACAGGTCACCAGCCAAGGGCCAGGCCGGACCCAGGGCGCGTGGGTGGGCTGAGAGTGCGTGGGAAACTGCTTGTGCCTCACCTACTGTTTTTAGCTGCTGGTTTTCACCTGTTTGTTTTGTTGCCTATTTTTAAAACCATGAAAAGGAGTGGTAACACTTATGGGTAGAAAAATGGAAATTTACTAGATTTATATGATTTCTTGTGCAAGTCTTGAGCATTTTCAAGATGATGAAGAGTCTGTTATTTGTATGTGTTCAAAACTTGTGAGGAAATTATTTTATCACAAGAATCAAATATAAAAACTCATAAAAATCGGAAAACCTAGATAGTGATCTCTTGCATAAGCAGCAACTGATTTTACTCCTGGAACACAAAATTCAGTAATAAATGCAACAGGTTAGATGGTGACTTGCAATAGTGCTGGTCTTCCCTTCATCTGCTCCTGACCACCGGGGAGCGTTGGTAACCACTCCAGGGGAACCGCAGACACTCGGGGGTTTTCTGGCTGTCACTGGGCAAGGAGAAGAGCTGTCCACCTGGATCTGTTGGGAAGAACCTAGAGCCATTGGTTAGTTGACTTTACTTTCTTTCCAGCAAATCCTGCACATTTCAGGACGATTAGAGTCACAGCTTTGAATACAGTGCAGAGCTATGATTTAACGTCTGCTATAAGCCCATCTATTACGGGAGAACAACCAGAGGGGAGATAATTGGCTCAGGCCCTCCGGCTGAGATCATGGCCAGAGGTGTGATGCTTGCCAGAGACCTCGGAAAAACACCATGTCCACACATCACCCCACCCCTCACCACAGGAAAAAAAAATAAGGCAGACAAGGACTAACATCTTTCTACCCTTCCCAAAAGTCAGGGCAATAACCAAGATTCTGCACAGACTAGATGGTTAAGTTTCATGTCTGAATGCACAAAGAAATGGCATGGGCCAGAGGTGAAATACCGCAGCCTGCAACCCAGTTTAAAAGATGGTTTTTCTCATGGCCTTCTTCTCGTTCCAGAGGTCACCATGATTAAATTCAAAAACATGCTGAAGTACAACTGCCAAGATACTTAAAAAGCATATCCTTGAAGAAACTGGGGTACATCTTCATTTCTCTGAGATCAAAACTTGAATAAGAACTAAAAATAGTCTTTTCTTCCAAGATACTGTAGGATTTAATTTATTGTTGAAATTTACTGGGGATCTTTTGCCACATGTGAATAGACCATGTAAAATAGTATTATTGTAATTATTAATTTTTTTAAAGACAGGCATAGAATGTTAGGCACTGCAAATGTTGTTTTAAAATCCCATGGTCATCATTAAATCGTTCTGGCCTGATTTTACCTAGACATTTGATTTTTGAAAAATATAATAAGCACCCATAAACGTACCACTCAACAGGACAGCTAGAGTCTTAACAATAAAATGAAACTATCTCTAGGGTACCATGATACATACCTATCACTCTTTCAAGTACAATAAATATCATCCAAAATCCATCCATTTCTTTCTTTTTATTTTTTTAATTTGTTCCAATTAGTTATATATGACAGTAAAATGCATTTATGCATCTTGATAGATCATACATAAGTGGAGTGTAATTTCTCATTTTTCTGATTGTGCATATTGTAGGATCACATCAGTCATGCAGTCATAAAGGTACACGAGGTAGTAATGTCTGATTCATTCTATCATTCCTTCCCCCACACCCCTTCCCCTCCCTTCAATCCCCTCTACTTAATATAAAGTAACTCTATTCATCCCTAGTGCCCCCCCCCACCATGGTGAATTAACATCATTTACTTGCTTTTATTTTCTAAACAGCTGGAGATGTAGTTGGCATAAAATAAGCTGTGCATGTTTAAAACCTGCAATTAGATGAGATCTGACCTTTGCATAGGTCCGTGCACCTATTTGCGTGGACACATAAATGGAAAATCATTAGCATAAGCAAGATGGCGACCGACCCACCTCTGCAAACAGCTCCGTGTGCCCACGGTGATTTCAGGAGCCCTTGTACCTTCTCCATTTGCCCCTTCCTCTCTCTTCATGCAGCCACCCATCTGTTTTCTGTTGCCCTAGATTAGCTCACGTTTTCCAGAGTTTAAATGGAAACATAGAAGATATATTGCCTTTTTCTTCCGGCTCCTCTTACTCAGAATGATGCTTTTGGGATCCACCCAGGCAGTGTGTCAGGGCTCGCCACTTTTCCTTTCTGAGTAGTATTCCAAGGTCTAGACGGTCTTCAGTTCCTTTATCGTTCACTTATTGATGGGTATTCAAGCTCTTTCCAGTGTGCTACTATTACAACTAAAGATGCTTTAACATTTGTATTCCGGTACTCATGTGACCGGATGCTTTCATTTCTCTTGGGAATTTTCCAGAGACAGAATACGTGGTTTGATTGGTGGAGTAATTTTTAAAGAAAATCTCAAACTATTTTCCAAAATGTGTGTATCAATTACATATCCCACAACAGTATCTGAGACTTCCAGTTAATATATATCCTAGCCAGCTTTTGCTATGGTCATGTATTATTTTAATTGGAGAGAGTCTGTCACATTTTTAGTGATGTCTTATTGTGGTTTTAATTGGTCTTTTCCTAATGATTAAATGATGTTGCACATTTCCATGTATTTATTTGCCACCTGTATGTATTTGGGGTGAAATGTTGGTTCAGATCTTTGCCCGTTTCCAGACATTAAGCTGTGGATTTTCTTAGTTTCAAGTTTCTAGAGCAAGCACACATTCCCCTTGCAAATCTTCTGTTAGTTATGTTATTTGCAAATACTTTCTCCCATGCTTTGGATTGTCATTTCATTTTTCTTGATAGTGCCTAAAAAGCAAAAGTTCTTAATTCTAATAAATTTTAATCAATCAATCAATTTGCTAATTATGGTTAATGCTTTTGTCTGTGTTTTAGAAAATCTTCCATAACCCAAGATTTTCATCTGTGTTTCTTTTCTAAAAGTTTTGTAAATTCAGGTTCACATTGAAGTCTACAATCCACTTGAGTTTACTTTTTCATATGGTCCAAAATCAGATTAAAGTTCAATTTTAAGCAGCTCTCCGATTTTTCCAGTACCATTTAAATTATTTTTCCCAGCGTTCTACATTTGCACCTTTGTCTGAAATCAGTTTACTATATAAATTATGCTCCCTTTCCTGGGACTCCATATTATTTTGTCTATTTTGATGACAATATTAAATTTACCTGGTTATGCCAACTTTGTATTAAGACTTACAGTCAGGTATTGCCAGTTTTAAAGTTTTGTTTATCTTTCCGAAATTATTCTACTACATCTAGGGTCTCTGAATTTCCATATGAATTTTATAATTAGCTTTTTGATTTCTACATAAAAAAATGACTGATAGTTTGATTTGGATTTCTTTGACCTTTAAAACTCTAATAAGGAGAATTCACAACTGAATATTAATTTTCTATTCATGAACACAACACTCCATTGATTTCATTATTTACTTTCCTAGTAATACTTTTTAGTTTCACAGCATTCCAGATTTATGTCTGTGTTATTCACATATGTATATTATATATAGTATTTTGATCATATTTTAAATGTGTTTTTAACAATTCAAGTTCTGATTCTCTGATATTCCTGTTTTCTCATTTTAGGGACAGAGCATTTAATAGTTCTTCCTTCAGTTTAAGGTTAGTAGAAGGTTCTTCAAAATCACCTTTTACGAGGCAGGAGTTTTATTCCTGTTCGCTATTGAGTTTTTGTTGTTTTTTTAATCAGAAATGGGTGTTTGATTTTGAGACATGCTCTTGCATGTGTGGAGATGATCCCACTAACTGCCGTGAGCCGTTACCGAGGTGAGTTCCTTGGCTGTTCTGTGGAGGTGAATCCCGTGTAGCTTTCCTTCCGTCTCTGTCGGCCTCTGTCCCTGTGGCCCTCCTGGTCTACCTCCTGCACCTCACTCTGTGTGTGCGTGCTTTCATGAGTGTGTCATTTGATGTGCAAAAATGTTGTCAAAGCATCGATCCACAGAGACCAATTTTCTTGTAACATCTCCAGTTTTGCTAATATTAGCTGGTCCATAAATATTTGGTGAAGCTCAGCACTGGGTCTGTCTGGGTCTAGCTTTCTGTGGAACATTCTTGACTGTATACATAATTTCTCTATTAAGCAGATGGTGGTACAGATTATCTACTTCATCAGTAAATGTGCTTCAAGAAATCAGACTTCCAATAAATTTTAAAATTTGTTTGCCTAAGATTGTTCATAAAATTCCCCTGTTGTTCTTTGAGTGTCTGCAGACTTTGGTGATATTTTTACTTTCCAAAATTGGCAATTTTTAGTTTCCTCATCAGTTTGGTTAGAAGTTTGTCATTTGTGTTCATCTTCTCAATTAACCAGGGCTTTGCTTCACTTTTTTTTCCTGCTTCTATTTTATTATCTGTGATCTGATGTTTGTTGTTTCATCACTTCCAGGAACGTTAGCTTTGACTTGCTGCTGTTTTTCTATTTGCTTAAAATGGAAACTGAGATAATTATCTTGATATTTCATTTCTCTTTCTAACATAAGAATATAAAACTTCCCTGAAATATTATCTTAGTGGGATCTAACATTTTGATATATCGTGTCTTCATTTCCATTCAATGCAAATATTTTCTATTTTCCATTTTCATTTCTTCTTTGCCACATGAGTTATTTAGTATTATTCTTTAGTTTCAAGTGTTTAGGGGATACATCTGTATGTTTATGTTCCTTTTTTAAATATTACTCTATTGTAGTTAGAGAAAAAGCTTTATATGACATAAATCATCTAAGAAGTAATAAAACTTGTACATAGCTCAGAATATGACTGTTTTACTAAATATTCAGTGTTCACTTGAAAATACAGGTGGAGTATTTTGTAAATAGCAACTCCAATTGTTTGATAGTATTAAATTGGCCAGAACATTTGATAAATATTGACTCAATTTGATTGATAGGGTTCCTCTAATCTGTATTCTTATTGATTTTTCTATCAACTTGATTAATCATGTATTAAAAGAAGTACATTAACATTACTGATTGTATTTTTGAAGTTTTCTGTTTCCTTGGTGCTTCTATTGACTTTTAATTTATATAAGATCGCTTACTAGTTACATAGACATTCAAAACTTTTGAATCCCATTGATCATTATAAATTTTTTTATTCTTTACTGTGAAGTGTAATGTATCTTATGGCAATATTATCCTTCCAACTTTCTTTGATTACATTAGGAAGATATCTTTTTCATTTTTAAGCATCAATTTACTTGTGCATTTATATTTTCAGTGGATTTATTGGTATTACTCCATTATCTAATCTGACAATCTCTTTCTTTTAGTTGGAAAGCTTATACCATTTACTTTTAGTTTAATTTGAATAGTATTGTTTTTAATCAATTTTGATGAAGTCCAATTGTCATTTTTTTTCCTTTTATGAATCATGGGGGTGTTTTGGAGTCAAGTATGAGAATTTCTTGCTAACCCTGAAATCTGAAGAGTTTCTGTGTTTTTCTTAAAGTTTATAGCTTTATATTTTATATTTCCTTCTGTAATTCATATTCAGTTAATTTTTGTAAACTGTGCAACTTTAGCTGAGGGTCATTTTTTTGTCCTATACTTGAACAATTGCTTTATCATCATTTGCTAAAAAGACTATGCAGCCTCAATTGGATCACATTTACTTCTTTGTTAAATATCATTGGGACTGCATGGTATTGGCATAAACAGACATATAGACCAATGTAACAGAATAGAAAGCCTAGAATCAAACCCACACATTCACAGCCAACTGACTTTCTACAAATATGCTAGGAACATGTTTTGAGAAAGGATATTATTTTTAATAAATGATGCTGGGAAAATTGACGATTTAAATGAAGAAAAACAAAATTATATCTCTATATCTTCACAGTTATAAAAATCAACTCAAAACGAAATAAAGATTTAAATACAAGACTAGAAACTTAAAATATTAGAGGAAAACATAAGGGAAATTTTTCAAGTTTTTGAAATGGGCAAAGATTTTTTTGGACAAGACTTTAATAGCATAGGAAACAAAAGCAAAAACAAAATGGGGATTGTATCAAATTAAAAATAATTCACATTCATTTCTAGTAATTTGCTGTTTTGAGAGCACATGTGCCTAGGACACCCAAGGTAATGAAGAGTTCTATAATCAGGTTATTAATGACGTGACCAAATAGTGATTAATTCACCAATAGCTGTGGAATTGAGGAAGCTAATGTGGGACAAGAATAGGGTCATTCATTCCATCATTCGATCATTCATTAACTCCGAATGTTCCATCACCATTGACTGTGTTTCCCCTTCTGCTCAGAAATGTGCCAAGGCATGAGGTGTTCTTGGAGGTGTTGGAGGCTTATGTGTGTGTGGGGGGGGGGCGTCTATGCTGCTTTCTCACAGGTGCCTACCCAGCTGGGTTTCAAGCATCATGGCAGATTGAACAGAGATGGCCTTTTGCTCTAACAGTTAGTCACAGAACATATTTAACACATGAATTTATAAAATTATTTTATGTAAAAGAAAGAAAAACGATGGGTGCTGGAGATGTAGCTCTGGGGCCTTGGGTTCAAGCCCTAGTGCCTCAAAAATACTATTCAGCCATAAAGAAGAATAATATGGCATTTGAAGATGAATGGATGGAATTGGAGAATATCATGCTAAGTGAAATAAGCCAGTCTCAAAAAACCAAAGGCTGAATGTTTTCCCTGATAAGTGAATGATGATACATAATGGGGGTGGGGGGGTGGGGTGAGAGAAGAATGGAGGAACTTTAGATCATGTAGAGGGAAATTAGAGGGAGGGGGTGTGTGAAAAATGTTGGAATGAGATAAACATCATTACCTATGTACATGTATGATTACATGAATGGTATGAATCTACATCGTGCACAACCATAGAAATGAAAAGATGTACCCTATTTGTGTACAATGAATCAAAATGCAATCTGTAAAAATAAAAAAATAATAAAAAATAAGTAAGCAAATAAAAATAAGCATTATGAATATGGTATGAAAATAGAAATAAAGAATAACTCTGAAATTATCCAGTGCAACACCTTTATTTTATTGTTTATATGATTTGCTAAGTTTCAGATGAGTTAAGAAAAATCAATTACAGAGTGGATTTAATCTTCAACTCCATGATTCATTTTTCAATGTTTCCGTACATGATTAACTTAGTCTCTTTAAGACTCAGTATCCTTATCTATAAAATACCTATATATTTTTTGGGAGCACTGATACTAAGTGGAATGTACTAGCACAAGGCTAACATTACATAAGCATTAGTTACTAATAATGAGCAACACCACCATCTGAATTACTCTGATTCATTCTCTCAGGAAGAAATTGCCTTCGAATCCATTTGCGAACATGAAGCAATTTTTATAAAAATACCTTCCTATATTAGGTGACGTGTATTGGATCAATTAATTTATCCGTGCTTGTCATTATCTGCTCCCCTTTCTTGTGAGATAATCATATCTCCCCAAAACATGGAAATCAGACTTGAGCACATGATTTATTCTGTGAAATGTTAGTAGATCAGACACATACAACTTTCTACAAGAGGCCATAAGAACGACTCTGCAGTTTCTTGTTTTCCACTCCACGAAGACAGGATTCTCTAGTAGGAGCTGAACCATATGGATTCAGAGTATAGGATTTGTGGAGCAGAACCACAGTTTACCATGACAGACATGATGGATTTCAAGAAGAACTCTTGTAAACTTTGGAGACTTGGGGGACTCTGTGACCACAGAATACTGTAGTCAGAGCGGATTAATACAGAAAACTATGTACGCTTTTTTGTGAATTAATGTATGAAACAGGGATGGCCAAAGAATATAACCAACTCGGCATACATCAGTATAAATTGGCTAACACATTTATGGAGCCTGCAGAGTTCAGACCCAGAGTGAACTCCCTGTCTGAAGGTCTGAGTCTCAAAACAAAATTGATGTCCCAGCTCAGAGACAGACAGACAGACAGAAAGCATTCTCTTACTAAACTTTTTCTTCTATTCAGATCTTCCATGAATTAGATGAGGTCCGCCACCTGAGAGATGGCAAAGGGCTTTATTCAGTCTGTAGTTCAAATGTTCATCTCATCCAGATACAGCCTAACAAATACCACCAAAAATAACATCTAACCAAACACCTGGGCATCCTGTGGGCTCGTCAAGTTGACAAACAAAATCTGTCTTCACCTTGTGCTGCTATTTTTTTCTTAAGACATCAATGTCTACAAAACCTGCCAAATATATACTCGAATGTTGTGCATTTTATTTGGAAAGTTGGACATAAAGTGCTAATCTTCTGTGTTTAAGGGAAAGTATGAATGAGTAATTTTTTTTCACTTTTTATTCCAGATGTTTGGCAACATGCAAACAGAATAGAATGTAAATGGTCTTGAAATGTAATTAGACCAGAATTTTAAATTCAAACAGGAAAACTATTTTAAAATAAGAGAATTTTGAATTGTTTTCCTGAAGGTGTGTGGTTATTCCTTTATTAGGAAGTTTCTTGTTTACCATTTGGCTGGAACAAATTCATTTAATGTTAATTAGACAGAAATATTAGTCACATAATAAGTAGCAATGGAAATGGATGGTCTGAGGCTTTTGCAGCACAATTATTTAATCCAAACAACATGATGGATATATTATTGATAAAAGTGTTTTAAAATAATAATACTCAGATTTCCTTCATGTAAAAGTATAATCATTAGAAACATACAGGAAATTTTGTGCAATTTTCCAATGGAAATAAGCCTTTATAAAATGATCTTTATTAGGTTTTGGGTTTTTTTTTTCAATAATGAATGCAACTGAGGGAAGATGGAAAGGAATGGTCATTGGGACTTTCAGAATAAAGTGCTTTAAGAAGGTTCCAGCTGGGTGAAGAGTGAAAGACCTAACCATTTGCTATCTGGGTGGAAAGGGGAATAGCTGGTGGCCTGAGAACACACCACATACAGCAAGAACGCCAGAGTAGCTGGATCTGGGAACCTGGAGTCAGACGCAAGCTGTGCCTGTTCATTGGCTCCTGCTTTGGGTCAAGGTGGGGACTCACTACAGGAACTCAGAGGAGAGATACAATTCCACTTTTCTTGATAAAAGAGTGTGCCGGCCATTGTATTGAGAGGATTATTCCACATGTGGGTAGGCAGCAAAGAGCCAGGAAGGGAAGGGCTAAGAGATAAGGCAAGAAGTGCCGGGGCAGCACATTCTGAAGTTGCTGCCATATTGGATACAGGTTATGCAGGAAGAAGAGGAACTAAAAATAGCCTCAATATTTTTGTCTGGATCACCTGGGCAGATGGCGGTGCCGTCGGTTGAGCTTGGGAGTGCGTGTGCAGCAGGTGTGGCAGAGAAGAGTCTAGACCATCTGAGTGTGAGGTGTCAGTTATGTGCTCAAGTCACGGCAGCGGGAACCATGTTGTCACCCGCTAACTGGGGTACATCTTCACTTAGGACATGCACAGATGACACCGGAGGGCACCTGCATACAGAGGACACCATGGAGTTAATGACTTGGGAATTTCCAAGTTCCTGATATTCAGTCAAAGCCCTTGTGTTTGTTGGAACACTTTACAATAGAATGGAAGTAGCCTCGGGTGTCCAGAATGCTGACTGAGGGGGAATGGAAATGACTGGGACATCCAAACCCAGACTGCTCAGTTCTTTTGATGTGTTTTACAGGCTTAATTCTTGTTAGAGGAAACTTTCCATGTTTTTGTTTGTGCTTATTGTAATTCAGATTTGAATACTGCTCTGAAATCTCCACCAGCTACTTTGTATGCCAAACATCCATGTTTTTTATAGCAAGTTTCTATAATTATTCTGACATTTTTCAGTAGAGAGGAATCTTTCAGTGTGTCACAAGATAATCACAAACAAAGAACATGGGGTCATGTCATGTTTCTCTTCTTCTGTGAGTAGATGTAGGTTGCTGCTGATGAGGAGATTATTTCTACATAGCCAAGTCCATGATGATTGCCTGGATGTTTATGGGATGGAAATGCTTGTAGATCATTTGGGAACCTTGATTGGAGAGTGATATGACATATATCTGCAATATTTTCTCTTAGTTATTTTTATCTGCTAGGCTTATAGACCTGTAAATAAAAGTAGCCTATTTCCCCAAAGAATTCAATTTCAGCTGTGAATTTACTTTATAGAACCTCGATTCTACCCATACAAGTGCTTCAAATGGTAACACAAGAAAACATAAAGCACCATCTTATTTTATTTTATTAGTGTATTTTACAACAATTCTGCAGATACACAAGCTTCAGAGATCGTAAACACCAAGGTCTGGAAGACTTTACCTTCGTATAAAGTGCTTTTGGAAAAGTGGCACTGCTTCCAGCCTATAAATACTCTGCTACCCTTGAGGGAGCAAAGATTTATCTCTTCTCAATTTACAAGTAAATCCATTGTTAACCCATCTCACCTCTTCACCAATAAAGGGCTGATTTATGATTGATGGTCAATGAGTCCATCTGAGGCTGTAGCTGTTAAGGAAAGGAAGTAAGAGAAAATCTACTAAATAGTGCACCATTTAATGCAGATTAAAGGAAGTCAGTTGGAATGTATTCACAGCACCAAGCTGGGGAAACAAGCTACTGCCGTTTGTTCTACTTCCGTGATCAGAACCAGGAAGGATGTCGAACTCATTCCTCCAGCAGAACCCTGCTGATGGTGCTTGGGGACCCTGTGCTGTGCTAGGGTAGCTCAGATCATCCAGGGTTCCCGTTCATAAAAGTGACCTGCCCATTGCTGCCCTCGTTTCCTTCCATGCCACTGCCCACATGAGTTTATTTTTCCAGGCGTAAGGACAATAAATCCAAACCAAAATGAAAAGCACATTTCTGTGGTCTGAACATTTGTGTTTCCCCCACATTCACTTGTTGAAACCAACCCCACTGCAATGGTCTCAGGAGGTGGGGTATTTGGATGTGGTTAGGGCATGAAATGAACCTCAGGAATGGGATCAATGGTTTTATAAGAAGGGCCCAGGGAGCTCTCTTCCCTTTTCCATCATCGGGAGACACAGAGGGTGCCATCTATGGATCAGAGAGACACAGCCCTAGCCAGATGTCAGTTCTACCAGCACCTGGATCTGGGACTTTGCAGCCTCCACAACTGTGAGAAATACATTTCTGTTGCTTAAAAGCCACCGACTCTGGTGTAGCTTTTTACAGCCACTGGAGGGGACTAATACACACAATGTACATTTATAAAGAAAGAACATTAAAACCAGTTGATTGAAATAGGGATTGTTCAGTGGCTAAAAGAGAAGTTTCTTAAGACTGGAAATTGTAGCCTATAGTTACAGGATTATGCCAACTCCTCCACCAACTTTTCCTTAAGACACTTTCCCCAGGGTCCATAGTATAGTTGCATTTCTTTAAAATGTCTTTTCTAGGTTGTAAACTTCCTACAAGATCCTTTGATATTTCACTTTCCTAATGGGTCAACAACCAAAGAACCATGCATGGCCCTGGTACATCCTGGTCAAAGCAATCACTTTCCAGTGTTGTTTGACAAAAATACACCTAAGAAATACTGCATGCTGTCTCTTCCTGGTAGGGTTTTGTAAAACACTTGAACATTTAAAATGCATTGAGAAGCCAGGTGTGGATTGCATGCCTGTAATTCCAGCTATTTGGGAGGCTGAGAAAGGAAGCTTAAAGTTCAAGGTCAGCCTGAACGAGTTGGCCAAATGCTTTCTCAAATTAAAAAAGCAGATAAATAAATTAATATCTGGGGATGTAGCCCAGTGGTAAAGCAGCCCAGGTTTAATCCCCAGTACTGCAAATAAATAAATGATAAATTAAAAAATTAAATGTCCTGAGAAGCTTTCCAGTGGAGAAGTCTGTTCAATGTTAACATGAACTTTTGTTACTGATTTACTCACCATGAAGTTTATTCACACACTGTGGTAATGTGCGTCAAACCCAACTGCTCTCAAAATATGGAAACAAGACCCGGAAAGGCAAATTATATAAGGGGATCTTTAAGGTTGTGTCCAGCCTTCAACCAGAATTGGAGTCTGTGGTTGTCAGTTCATCAAATCTTGGGAGCTTATGCGAAAGCCTTTGCGAAAAGACTGAGTCGTGTATCAGATCAGGGAGAAACAGAAAAATTTCTTTGCTTGTTATTTTATGAAATCTCATTTGTTCTAATTTTTTGACTGTTAAAGAAAATGGTTTGATATAGAATACCCCAATTAGTTAACTTCTCCTGGCAAGGTGAATTATCCAGATACCTGAATCTTTCTTCTTTCAACTTGGAAAAAATAATAATATTTTCCTACATGAGTCCACTAGACTGTCATAACAAAATACTACAGAGCAGGTGGCTAAACAACGACATTACCTTCTCCAGTTCTGCAGGCTAGAAGGGCTAGGGTGAGGACCCTCAGACTGGTTTTGGGAGCCTCTCGTCCTGCTTGTGGATGGTGGCCTTCTCACTCCCAAGGTGCCCTCCTGGACACCCGCACAGGGGAGAGGCCTCTGGTGTTCTTCCCTCTTATAGGGAAACCAGTCTTCTTGGATTTGGGCCCCCCATTATGATCGGAGGTAATTTAGTCCTCTCGGGAAGGACCTATCTGCAAATATATTTACTTGTTGGAACCTTGAGGGAAGAACCTCAACATACAAACTTTGGGGTGACAGTTCAGTCTGCAGCATTTCTGTTCATGGTGGTTATTTTCTTCTCTTGTTTCAGGCGACATTCTTACTCCGTCTCTAGTCTCTCAGTTTGCCCCAGCTTAGCTGGCTCTTTCTCACCCCTGATCTTTCCACACTTACCAACTGAACTGGAAAAGCTGGGGAAAGTCCTGAAGCTGTAAAGACTTCCATTACCTCCACTTTCCATAGACCTTGTTTTCCTGCTGAGAACACGCTCTGTCCAGGATCTGGGTTGTGGAATCCTGCCTCAGGTTTACCTGCTGTCCTTGACCCTGCCAGTCAGCACCCTGTTACAACAGGCCACTCTCTGTGCCCAATAACCAGTTCTTTGTAGATTTATATATTGGACTCCAGGCAGTATCTCATGTAGGAGCTGAAACTTCATCTTTGTGCCAGTCACGCTAGGACTGCAGATGTGTTCAGCTTTTGGAAACATCGTCTTATCATGCAATAGCAGCGAAATAAGTGTGACTGCACTCTCAGCAACTTAGCCTTCCCCTCCCGCATTCTGGTGGATAGTGCAGGCCTAACACATGGTTTGTGCCCAGTAAATGTTGGTTCTGCTCCAAATTCACTGTAACCACAGAAGGATGATGTGCAATATACAGAACACTCCAGAATAAACAAATTGCATTTGATTTCTTTCATCGTGACCCTTACAGTGTGCTTGCATTACGACTGTGTAATTTAAATGATGACAAACACCTGCATATTGCTTTCAGGTGTGCACGCTTGATTCCTCATAATTTTGCAAAGTGAGGCAAAAACACAGAGCTGTGTGACTAGGTCAAGATCCCACAGCTATTCAGTGGCGGAGTCAAACTTCACATCTAACTGCGTTTGAACCCAAATTTTCTTTCGTTCTTTCATTTCACACGGACAGCATGCCAGGCTCTGGTAACACAATGGTGAGACAAAGAGGCACCATCTCTGCCTTTAGGAAGAGTAAGGTTTAGGGACAAGCAGACATGGCTGCAGCACTGAAACTAGACTGTAAAATTGCAGCCCTGAGAATGGGGCTTGGAGAGGCAGAGGGGGCGATGGCAGGTAGTACTGGGGGCTGGCTCTCCTTGACAGGAGTTAGAGACATTGATGTCCTGCCATTTCAGAGGAACAAGGCTTCCTCCTATGCAGGAATGTGAGTTGCCATTTAACTAACCTGTTCCCAAGGCTGAATCATCCATAAGCCCAATTAATATGCCAGATGGCATTGAAGACGACCCAAAACTGCAAAAAGCAGGTGGAGTGCAGATCTTCACCAGAAGCACCTGTTTCAGAGTTTAGAAGCCTCGGACAGACTTAGATCCAACACTGCCCGCCTCCACGCCCCGTGGGAAGACATGGCCAGAAGGGCACTTTCTGGGATCCAACTGGCTAAGAGGCTTCCAGCCGAATGCAGGTGCCGCTGAAGTCAGGGGAGCGCAGAACTGAGGGTCGAGGGAGTGAACCAGGGAGGAGTGCCAGACTCACTGAGGACAGCCAGAGAATGGAGGGGGAAAGGCGTGGGCTGGGACAGGGGCAAGACAAGGATACCCCGAGAGCCAGGAGTCCTGGAAATGCTTCCTCGTCCTCTTCATTAAGTGTCCCCAAAATGACAGTGAATCATAACGTGGGAATCTGGTTTCCCCACAGATGTAAATTTCTTATGAAGAATTATTCTTGAGTCTCAATAAAAGAACATAAAACATATCACTAAGTCTAGCCTGGGCTTGACAGCCAGGTTGACGCCTGATATCAAAGCCACCGAACGTGCGATGGTTTACACTGTGCCAGGGACCCTGGAGTTGGGCACACGCCTGAATCCCCGCCCCAAGTAGCTTGGTGAAGATCACAGCCATGCTGAAGAGGCTCAGATCCACTGCGTCTGGGGCTATAACCTTCCCCAGTTCTTCACTCACTTAATTTCGTATTTTAATATTGTAGTATTTTTTTTTCTTTTGTAACAGTTTTCTTTAAATGTCTAGAGGTACCCTTGCTCCCCCACAGTTACATTTAAGGTCTAAATATTTATTTACTGTCTCTACTCCACGTTTATAGAATTATCAATATTATGAATTTTCATCTTCACAAGAAAGGTCTTTGTTTTATCTGTTCACAATTTGCCCAGGGGTGTATCTATTAATTACTTTTTATATATACAGTTCCATGATCAATAGTTTTATTATTATTTGTTAGGAAAGATCATCAGCATTTCTCCTTATAATAACATACTCTTACCTCTTCCAACCACTCATTCAATATCATATTAAGTATCATATTATGTACCATCTGGTTATTAACCAAATCAACATGTGGGTTTTTCCTCTCTTTTAGAAGAGATTTATTTTGTCTTCACATAAAAGAATCTAGAAAAATTTAAAGCCCATGCAGGCAAGCAAGTAGCTTCCAGGAAGGCGTTTTATAATACACAGTCCTAACACGCCAGAAGAAAATCACACTGACGGTGAGGCAATGAGTCCAACCTAGGAAAAAACACATTGGAAATTGGACATTGAATATTCTTCTGCACATCCCGATGTGCTGCTTTGCTTGCTTCATTTGCATGCAAATAAGGGCTCAATAACTATCTTAATTGCTATGTCCCCACCCAAACAAAGAAAGAAGATTCAAAATATATGTTTTATTTTGTATAAGAAAGAATGCTAATATTCACCAAATAATTACCTAATTTACATAGTGATTAAAGTCATCTGCCATAAAGTATTTTTTATAAATATACGGAGGGAACATTAAGCATTGTGAAATTTGACAAGTGAAACAATAAACAAATCTAATAAGGGAAATTGTATGCAGGTGAAAGACTTCTAGTACATTATTTTTAATATAACTTTATTACTAATGTCAGAATAATAAGTCAAGTCCTTAAGCATTCCATGCATCATATCTGGTAGGTGAGAGGGGAAAAGCAAATATAATATAGTTTAAAAATATTGAACATGATCAAACACATCTGAAAGAGATAAATTCCTCAGGGAAGAATTTCCACCTACATAATTTCAAGTAGAGTAATCTATTTTCTAATTAGCAAAGAAAAAAATCCCTTGTATATGACCTTGAATTCTAAAATATTAGCTCAGAGGGAATATTTACAATCCAGAGGCTCAGATGCATAATGAAAATACGGACATGACTTTTACTGTTGTTAAGGTTCTTTTTAAATCATTCTTAGGAATAATCAGCCTATGTTGACTGACATTTATAGTATGGAAATTGGCTGGAATACAAAAGCAGTGGTGTTTGAAATTATAAGGCACATTACTAAGGAGGCAGGTTAAATATTTGTGGGGTTCCAAGTCATTTTTCTTGGTAGAACTAATACCTTTGTTCATTTGGATCAAGCTTATACCGTAAATGAGTTTTACGTACTTGAAATTATTTTAGTTCTCTAATGCTACTCTTTCCATCATTTTATATGTAGTTGTTATTCATTCCAGAGAAATGTATTTTTCAGCTTTCAACATTTTAAATATGATTAAGGAGGAAAGACTTCAGGGTTTAAGGCTGGAGGATTTGTCAGGTAGCTCTGTCTGCTAGCTACTTGCACCCATAAATGAGCACAGGGATATTCCTGATTATAAACAATCTACTCATTGTTTATTGGTGTGTTTTTAGTGGCCTAGAAACAATTGTAAGAAGAGTGATGAAGAGGAGGGATGAAGAGGCCTGAAAAATTCCAGGTTATGAGTTTTATCCCCAGAACCTGGGACGGGACGGGGAGCATGGGCCCCTTGGAGGAACGGAACCATCCAAGCTGCCATGGGAACCTACACGGTCAGTCAAAGGACACCACTCTGAAAGGCATCTGGATTTTGAAGCCAGGCACCTAAGTTGGGTTCTTGACCTCTTTGCTCATAGGCTCTGGCCCTATGAAATTACTAATCTGAAGTTCCAGTTCATGTAAAATGGGAAAGAAAATAGCTTCTTTCAGGCTTATTTGAGAATTGCATAAGATCATTAATGAATGTAGAATGTGGACAATTAATAAATAATGGCACATATGATTGTTCTAGAAGGGCTGGGCGCAGAGTCCCGGAACATTTCTTCCTTCACTGCCCATTAAAGCTACGTGATTATAATTTACCGCATATGATAGGATGGTCTTTTTCTCTTGAAGCCGCTCATGTGGTCACTGTGGCTATCTCCTGGCATAAAGCTTTACCATACCTGACGTAGAACTGCAACTGAAATCTGCCAGACCCGCGATGTGAGTAAAGGAGGAGAATGTAGTGAACCTCCGTGAACGTCAGAGCATTCTGAGGTGCTGAAGAAATTCTGTTGCTGGAAGAGGCATAGGAAAGGTAACGCTCCTGCACAGAGGCATGCTGGGACTAGAACCTGTGGGATACGTTCAGATCTACAATGCTTCAGCAACATTCACATCAAAACCGGAACCGTCCATCGCAGGCCAACCGAAACACTGGGGCAAGCTTAACCCAGCACTGTGAACATTGCTGACCAAACTGGAAGTTTCGAAGGCATGTAAAGGGGGTATGGGCATTAGAAAATCTATAGTTTTCTCTGGAAAACTACATTTTGAAAGTCCTGCTTACTCTTTACCACATATTTGGCTTGGATCTCAGAACAAATGTCATAAATTTTATGCACTATAGAACCATAATCTCTGCAAAGGGGCTGGTGCCCTGACCCCTGTCTAAATTAACGAGATGAATTCAATTAGAGGAGAAAGAAGCTAATCTATCCCTGTGTGAGTAGTCAATGTGAACAACAGAGCGGATTGTTGTTTCATGCTCTTGTGCTGATGATGGTCTATGATCCTACACCTTAATTACTCCTGCTGTCAAAGCAGACAGTATTGCTTTTGCCATCGATGCCCTGGGCCAGCATCACATGGGAGCTTATTACATGTGTGACTCTCAAGCAGACTGCCCCCCATACCTGCTCAGTTAGAGCCTGTGTCTTCACAGGCCCATCCTGAAGCATGAACGCCTGCTCTGGGCTACTGATCTCCCTGCCTCGAGAAACACCAGGAGGACCACCCACCCCAAGACAGCTCACTCTGGAATAGAGTCCGTGATGTTCGCAAAGGGTTTCTGCTGTTGGTGCGTTTTATCTGAAGGTGCGGGAATAGGTTTGTGCTCTCGCCATAATGATCATCTTGACCTAGGAGACTGCCCAGGCCCTGCCCTACGTGCATTGACTCACTCACTCCTTGCCAGCTGGCCTGTGGGTTGTATTCCTGCAGTGCACAGGACAGTGGACTTTACATATATCGCCCGAGATGGAAGCCAGTAAGCAGGGTCAGTTTTCAAGCCGGAGTCCATTTGTTTGCAGGGAGGGGTCTGTATTAGTAACTGCTTTTCTGGGCTTTCTCTCTCATAAAATTATCATTTCCTTAAATTTTGATAAGATTAATCTTTCCATTTTTCTGACATATACCCCCATATTTAGAAAATTTTAATTGGTGGTGTATATCACTTATTTTAAAAATGTGCAAGATACACTTAAACACTTATGTCTATAACTCTGTAGATTTCATTGCTTCCTTTTAGAGATGAAGAATTGTTTTATTACTCTTAGAGTTGAAAAGAACTGAGCCCCACACATCCATCATTATTTGGTCAATTGCACTGCCCGGTACCTCCTTTTCCTCATCCCTCCCCTTTCCCCTAACCTGTTTCCTTCACCCTAATGGTTAAATTATGTTTTATGTAGGTATGAGTAAACCACAATGAAACTCTCTCTCATAATTAATAGGCACCAATTTTTAAAACTTTAGGAAAAGAACTGATCCCCAGAGACATGACTTGCTCAGCATCAGACAAGGAGTTAGATATTAAGTAGTAAAAACTAATAAAATTACCTAGAAGAGATGATCCCTGTAAAGATAGAACCAGCTCTCTGCCTTTCTTCTAGAATTTTCTTTTTGGCATGGTCTGAGGTTCTCCAGAGCAACCTGATGAAATATTTCTTAATATTCAGATCTTAGGTAGCAACTCTTCAAAAGTAAATTTATTTTAAAAACTCTTGACTTCCCAACACCTTGTGTCTATCTCCTGTGCCGTTGTACCCCCTGAATCCAAAGCTACTTCAACAAAGAAGACCAAAATTTAGAGACAGTGCAGGACAGAGGTGGAAGGTCAGCAGAAGACAGCATCACAATTTATCCTACTCGATCCAGTAGAAATACAATGGGAGTCTCTAGGGACTGATTAAATTTTCTGGTAAACACATGAAAAAAGAAAAAGAAACAGATGAAGTTAATTTTAGTAGTATGTTTTATCTAATCCACTATATAAAATGTTATTGTTTTAATATAGTCAGTGTAAAAAATTACTAAAGAGACACTTTATATTTTATACTATGTCTTTGAAACTGGTGCACATCTCATTTCCAATAGCCACATTTGAAGTGCCCAGTAGGCACTTGTGCTTATGAGCTGCCATATTGGTATGTTGGACATTCCAGTGCTAAAGGTTCTAAGTGCCTGAGATAAAATAAAACAAGGTTTGTAAGGGGTTAGGTCAGTAAGTGTGTCTAATATCAAAGGAATAATACATAAGATTTTACGATTCATACACATTACTAATCTATTTCTCTCCAATGTCACTATAATGCTAACATTGACATTCTTCCTTTAAAAATATGTGCTTCAGTAACATGTGATGTTTTTATTCTGCTTTTTTAAATTTTGTAGCCTATTGTGGTCATGTCATTCTGTTAAATATTACTTTTAAAAATTATCGTAATAATTATACAGTACTCTATATGGATGCTTTTTACCATCTTATCAAAAGAAAATTTCTGGCTATTAGCATTTTGTATAATTTTCATATTATCAACAATGTTTAATGAGATCCTGCTACAAAAATCTTTGTGCCAGTATCTAGACATATACATTTATAATTCCTTCCTTGATATGACTAAATTGCCATCAGAAAGAGCAATGAGAGGTACTCCAGTAACACTGTGCCTACCCGATTGGTAATTTGTCAAATATGTTTGCCACTTTAATAAATGGCATCTTCTGTTTTTCTTCTGAAATTTCCTTCTTTAGTTATAGGTTAGGAGAAATGTGTGTGAATTTATGGTGTGTGTGCGTATGTGTGCGTGTGTGCGTGTGTGTGCGTGTGTGTGTGTGTGTGTGTGTGTGTGTTCAGACCATTCATAATTTTTCCATATTCTTATTGGAGCATTATACGTTTTAGTTATTTTTATGCATTTTTCTATTTTTAAACTTGAACAAATTCTTCATATGTATATGTAGAGAGAATGTATTGAGGGAATCACTTATTTGTCAACAGAAATGTTACAAATATTTCACTGAAGAAACACATTAAAATAATTTTGAGCATTTACAATTTTGTAGATCTATGAATCAATTTTTTCTTAAAAATCAAGATCTATGACTTTCATTTTATATTTACAAAGGAGCTTTTCTCCATCAAATGAAATGTAAGCCTACATTTTCTCCTTGCTGTTTCATTGTGTGTGTGTCTTTTCTATATTTAATGCCTTAACCTATCTGGAATTTATTTTTTGAGAAATCATGAAAATGAAATGTAAATTTAAAAATAACTATCAATGAATTCTATCAGGTAATTTAAAAAGTCATTAACTGCAGAAAAATCTTAAGTGCATGTCATTAGGGATTTAATCAATTCAAAAACAATTATTTAATTTTCTGATTATGTTTTGAGCTAGATTTTGCATAAGCTCAGAGGGGGTCTCTTCCATCAGTCCTGGAAGGTGTAAGAAACAGGAACTTGGGAATGAACATGACGTTCCTTCCCACAGTCAGTCATCCAGCAGGCTGGAGAGCAGGGAGGGAAGAGAGGCAGAGGAAGAAAGCAGAAAGGCACAACAGCCAGGGGTGTATTTTTTGGTTTTTGCTAAAATGTTTCTTCTCTGTGCTTGTGTGGTGTTTCCTTTTTCCTTTTCCTGGTCTGGTTCACTCCCTTCACAGCTGGCCTTGTAGAACATCTCTGCTGACCTGGGATGAAGCTCAGACCAGCTGTGAACAGGCCTGATGTGCCCAGAACCAGAATTACTTTCTGGAATCCTTGATGGGACTCAGATGTCCTCCTCACCTGAATCCATCCCCCCCACCCCACCACCCACACACACACTCCCGCCTGAGGCCTTCAAATCTCATGGTGTTGACAATTGTTCATAGTGTCCTCGTGGGTTTCCCTTCCGTTGTTTCTCTGGTCCCTGTGTCCTTCCCTTCCTTAATTCAATTTTGTTTTAAATTAAAGGATTCAGAAGAAATTCTTCAAAATGTGTCATTTACATTTCTCTTCTTTCATTTCAAGGGTATTTTTTTTTCCCTATGGTATTCAATTGCTATGCGTTTTTGGAAAATCGTAAGTGAGTGAGTTAAATGCAAGTTACAAAGTTATCATATTATTAGCTGAAGATCGGGCATCTCTGGCTCACTAACCTTGCTGCTAATGCATAATTATTTAGCATTCCTTTATGCTAAATGAAGGAATGTCAGAAAATAGCACAAGATATGTCCCAAGCCTAAGTCCCTATCCATGTTTGCAGGGGAATCTGCAGCAGCACCCAAAGGGTCACTGCATTTGAAGGTTATTTCACTTGCAGTCAGCGATAGCTTTGGCATAAAAGGGAAAGGAGCTAACGTGGAAAATGTCTTGCTTGCTCACATGGAAGGCACTGGCTTTCTCTGTCAGAAGCCGTGCATTTTGCACATTTTTTCAGTGAAGTGATGTATCCCTTCATTTAAAAAGTCAGGTGATGGAGTAATGCCTGATTTTATTGAGACTGTAATGATGAAAAAGCCATTCCTTCTTGCGGCGTCCCAGGGTTATGCTGCACACCTCTCTCCCAATAATTGTATATGGCAATAGCAAGCCAGTGGCTGTGTGGGATAATTGGCTCTCCTCACTGCATTTGTGGGTAGTCAATCTGAGAATTACTGAGATCGAACAAAAGCCACAGTGATGGCAAGACTGAGGCCCATATTGATCTGGGAGGAACAGGACGGATCTGTCAGGTCCAGGCAGAATACATCATGCTCCCGGTGAGAGAATTCTTTCCGCGGCAAAGGGAAATAATTATTCTCTCCAGTGAGACACTTGAAACAAAAGTACACAGCTCACAAAGGACTCTAATAGAACCTTAAATGTGGAAAAAAAGCGAGCTGTTTTCTCATTCTTTTCCCGTTTTTTTCTTTTGTAGCTGCTGCTTGAAGAAATCTTGTGCCCAGGCTCCCTGTGTCTTTCTGAGTTTCCTTCAGTCTATCTGGGCGTTTTTATTTTTCAGTCAGTGTATTTCACACCTCAAACCCTGGTTTCAGAGCCTTCAGTTGGAACGGGTGCAGATCCAGTTGGTGTATATGAAGTAAGCGGTAATTGCGTTGGAAAACCCCAAACACACAAACCAGATCCAGCTGTAACCAAGCATGTATGGAAAGCAATGCAAGAATTTTCCACAGCCTGTAGCAACGACGTTACTCAAACCGTCCCTGAGGCCTCCCAGCAGCAAGACCTGCCATGGAAAGAAATTAGATATCAGCTCAAAGGACTGAGCAGATGGATGTTCACTCGGTACCTTTCTGTAAAATTCTCCACCTAAACTTGTAATTGAAGAAAGAGCTGCATTTAAGTTATAAAATACACATTTTTGTTTTCTAGCACCCTTTCCTGACATGGTTGCTCAGCACTAGGAGAACTAAGGACAAAACATGTGTTATTGAAAGTTACAGGATGCATGGAAATAAACACTAGGAAGACCTGAAAATAACCAGCCAGAAGGCACTAGAAAGTGGACGATGGAAATAATGATTTTAAAAGTCCATGAGATAGCAAATTGTGTTTTAAATAAGAAACAGCTGCTGTGTCCCTCGTTGTGCTCTCCCAGAGCAGTGCCAGGGTTCCATTACACAGTCCTGAGGTGCTCTCCAGACCCAGGCTCCCAACCTGATGCTCTTAGCTGCACTGGATCCTGGACTTTCTCTGGCATTTCTAGTTCTTTTGTCAGGGTCCTTCCTTTTGCTGAATATGCACATGCCCCTGCTCACAGCACAGAACTCACTTCTGTCAGTCAATCCACTGTAGATGGTGTGTGCTGTCATCAGCACGGGTAGACATCCTTGTCCTCAGAATACCCTATCTTTTCCTTGAATGTGTTCAAAGTCGGCCGAACCTAGGAGGACCATTTACGTCCAGCCTCTTCCATACCTGCTCCAAGTCCCATAAGTTTCCTACCTTTTGTCTGCAGTCTCCCTCCATAGGATCAGTATTGATGTCCATTAGCACTGGGGACAAGGCTAAGACATTCTCAGCTGAATGTCAGGGCTGAAGAGAGGTGGGAATAAAGGCCGATGGTCTGCAGCCATGAAGGCTTTGGGGGATCTTTAGTGTGCTGGATTTGGAAGAGTACGTAGCATGGAGGGGGGAATCTGAATGTTCAGTTTAATCTATGATTAGACCATGCTCAGAGATTTGGGATGGGAAGAAGTCCTGGCTCAGACCTCTTCTGTTTCTCTGTCAATTGGATTGAGCCATGGTGCCAATAGCCTTTGAGTACTTGCCCACTTACTAATGATGTAGACATGAATGTGTAGATGAAGGACAGGGTTGTGGTCACTCACAACCTGTGATGTAGAGAGAGAAGCAGTCATAAAGAGGAGCAATCATAAAGAGGAATAATAATGGTCTTTAATGTTATGAGATGGACAGTAGGTTCACTGGCAAGTAAGGCAGAAGGATGACCCTTTAAACATATTCTAATTTAAAAAAATAGGTATTCTGGGAAGAGCTCTAAGTTGGATCAGGAATGCTGAATTACAGTCACTCCACTAGGAAACATGATTTCTTAGCTAAGAGTAGCTAATATTTAGGATGATCATGTGTCTGCATTTGTTCTGAGTGGTTCCAATTTATACCTGCTGTTCCTATATATTATTAGGAGTGCCCTGTATCCTTAAATTTATTTCTAGTTGCATAATAAATAATATAACCACTTTCCAATCCTCCTTGAGCAGTTATTATAGGACTGAAAACATTCTGAATGCTTTATGAGTTAACTGCTTTGAATTACAATATTCTTATAAGGTGAATAGGAAATTATTTTTGTTTCTCAAATGAAAAAACAGCAAAACAGGAATTGTGGGTCAGACAGTCACATGATTGTGGAGGTTAAGGCAGGATGTAGAGAATTTAGTAGATCTTGCTGAATTGTAACCCAGAATAATTGAGAATAGACTTAAAAATAATGTTAAATATTTAGTAGGAAAATTTAGTTTGGAATTTTTTTCACCTGAGTTAAGCAGATCTAAATATTTAAATAACTGACACCAATGATTTTAAACAAAGTCCTCTATTAATATTCCCTCAGAAGATCAAGATGCTTGGAGAGCTGGGGAGACAGTTGGCTGTAGGAGGAGAGGTTCCAGCTAGGGCAAGGCTGAGCTCCAGAGCCCAGCCAACCTATGACACCGCTCCTGGTATACAGCATGCCTCAGGGATCCTCCGTGCCCTCCAGGTACTTGGAATCATGGACATGCTCAGAACTGGATCAGAGCAGACAAAATACCATTATTTGGGAGTAATCTCTCTTATGCAAAGAAATGTACTAAACTAGTATCTCCACACTTCTAGCTGTTGACCTCAGTGAATCTAGTATAGGTTGAATATCACTTATCCAAAATGTTTAGGACAAGGAATGTTTCCAGTTGTGGACTTTTCTTGGATTTTGTAAAATTTGCATTCACAGAATAACCTATTTTGGGGTTGGGACTCGGGTCTAAACATGACATTCACTTATGTTTTGTACATATAGACTGAAGGTTGTTTATTCAATGATTTTAGTGCACCGGTGTTCTGACCGTAACCCATACCCCATAATTTGATGTCAGGTGTGGAATTTTCCTCAATGGGTACCATGTTGGTGCTCAAAAATTTCCAGATTTTGGACCACTTTGGACTTTAGATTTAGATTAGGAATGCTCGACATGTCATTTTTGTAAGATATTCCTCTAAATAAAGTAACTGTCTCCACTGTTCCTCCTCATAAGATGTGCGCCCAGAGGTGCTCAATAAACTCTTTGTTGGAATGACTTTGGGAAGTGAGCATATTTGCAAGCACACATATTCATGAATCATCTTGCCATAACAAATTCACCTTAAAAATTATAAAACTCCAGCAGTCCAATCTCAAAGAGTAGCACACAGAGAATGGACTGTGTTTGTAAAAGCCAGGCTATGGTATTTGACCACCTGGGGTCCCAAACCACGACTATTGTTTTTGAACTTATTCTCGTCCTTGAGCTCGGCAGCCTGCCAAGTTACAATCCATAGTCTATTTCTTTGAAAAACAATCAATCTTTGATAATAAGTATGTTCAAGGTTTACCCATCACCATGGTGTTTCTCTGGAAGTTTCGTTTTCCTCTCCAGAATGGTTTTGTAATTTGCTGACTTATTTCTTTGGTCGGTGCTTAAGGAATGATTTCCATGTCTCTCTGCTTTGTGCTGTAAATCTTCAGCTATCTTACCTCAAGGCTCTGTGCCTGTTTTCTGACCCTGAAACTACAATGAAAGTCAACGTCAGTATTTTGGGCAGTAATTTCCTGAACAGGATGAAAACTAAAAGTGAATTCCCCCAGTGGGGAGAACATAAATGCCATTGTATTTTCTATGTGATAGCACAAACATGAATCTTGTTTGCAAGCATTCAAAAACATCTATCATGATATAGACTTCCTTAACAATTACTTTCTCTTCTGATTCATAGTGGTTATAAATGGGCATTTATGTTTTTTAAGCATTCTATTTATAGCATATGCCATTTATAATTAAACACCACTATGTTTATTTTTAATGGATAAAGTCCATTAAGAATGTGATGTTTTGGTCTCTCACCTCTTGCATAAGGCATATATCATCATCAGCTCTGTTATGTGGAAATACATCCATCTACAGTACTTTGAGACTGACATGATGGCCCATGGACATCCATACCCCCACTTCTGAGAGTACGGCAGCTCAACTTCAGGTATCGCTTCTCATTCATGAAATACATAGGCTTCAGAGAAACTGGGTCCCACCTTCAGTCCCAGAGGTGTGTGCTGATTGATTCAAACAAATGTGGGAAATTTAGTACCCAGGGCCACCACAGTAGGTTCAAGTGGTGACCAGTGTAGCCTTTAGGACTTTGTCATTATGGTGTGTAGCCTTTAGGACTTTGTCATTATGGTGAAAGAAAGAGACCCCTTGGAGGAAATTCAAGACATCATGTGCATCTGCATTGCTCTCACCTTACTGACTACTTGAAATAAATATAACCTTTTAGACAATCTATGTGTATTTGGCATATGAGATTTAGAGATATAAGTATGCTTATATGTATTCGATATATGGAGATTGAACTATTTATACATATTGTGTGTGTATAAGTAATAGCTTTACATACATCATGCAAATGTAATAAGATTTCACAATGAAACCTACTGTTAAAGGGAGAAAAGCCAAAATACCACCAGTGAGTTCCTATCTTATGGCACCTACGACAGCTATATAGTCTTGATCCAAAGGCCAGCAAACCAAGGCAGGACTTTCTGCCTTGGAAAATATTCTAGATCATGGCACAGGTATATGAAGCCCAAGGACAAATTCAGAATCCAGTTATGCTATGCAGGCAGAAATCAGAGTTCAGGGCTAGTGAGGTCCATAACAGCTTCAGAGAAGACAGAGCTGTGGCGAGCAGGCAGTGTCCAGGAAGCAGTGTCCCTTAGATAAGTACCCTTGGAAATCTGGCTCAGGCTTAGAATCAGACACCACAAGACTACACATCAGAATACAATGCCTAAAGTCACAAAATGCTTGGATGTTTTGGAGTGTTCAGCTCAGAGTGCAAAGGTCATATTGAGTGCACCGGATATTGAACTGAGATCACAGAAAGGCAAACATTATGAGTAAGGATTACTGCCTAGAGTAGGATCTGTGCCCTAAAACTAAGGAAGGTATAGCCAGACATACGAAGAAAGAATAAAACATAGTCTAACTTTAACAGTATCAATTGGTGATTTAACACTTCCTTAGAAAGGAAAAAATTATAATCCAGACTCTCTAATACTTAATGCCTACTGCATCTGATATAAAATTTTAAAAAGTATTTGAAGTGTAAGGAAGTTGGAAAATATATTCACTAGTAAAGACAAAAATCATTTCATTAAAACATATGATCCAGGTTTTAGAATTAACAAGCACACATTATAAAATAGTTATCAAACATCTCCTCAAGGATTTAAAGGAAAAGATTAACACAAGTAAATTAAGAATATCAGTGAAACATTCAACTAAAAAGAAAGAACCAAATTGAAATTCAAAAATTGCAAAATATGTAATGTTTAAAATGGAAAATGCATTGAAATTGTTTACCCCAAACTTAGAAATGACAGTAAAAGGGAGCATTAATTTGAAAAATAAAAATAATTCAATCTGAAGAACTATACAGAAAATTTATGATGTGAACAGAGACTCTGTGATATGTAGAAAAATTCACCAGTATAACACACACATTTGGTGGTCCTAAAAGAGAAAGAAAGATACAGAATGTGAGTGGGTATATCGATCTATCTGTCTTCAGATAATGGCCCCAAACCTTTGTTAATAAATATCAATATATAGTCCTGAGGATCTCAAAAAACAAACAAATTAGAAGAATACATAGAGAATCCAAGTCAAACTACAAAAAACCAGACAAAATTTTACTGTTAAAAGAACTACAAATATTAAGGTCAATGCATTACATATTTGAGATTAAAGAATGAATAATTCTTAACTACTTACCGAAAACTGTGAAGTTCAGAAAACAAGGAAGAGGCAACTTTAAAGTACTGAACTGGAAAAAAGAGTGTCATCAATCAGAATTATGTGTCTAGATATTTTCTGATATGTAAAAGCTGAAAGAATTTATCACCTACAAAACTGTACTGAAAGAAATATTTAAAAAAATGTCACATTACAATAAATTTATGTGACTTGGAAACTGGGGTTTATAAGGATAAAAGACAGTACAAATTCAACTGAGCTGTTCATTATAAAGTACATTATTTTTTCTTAAGTTTTTAAAATTACAATTGATTTAAAGCAAAATAGCATTGCTCTACTGAACCGATAATACATGTAGATTGTCAATGATACGTATCAATAGTAAAAAGGAAGGACATGGTGGGAAGATACTGTTGGGAGACTCATGCACTTTTGGATAGGAGGTGTTCTCCAGAGCTCATAAGTGACCAGTCAGAATGGAAGTTATCAAAAATACAAATAGTGATAAATGCTGGAGAGGACATGGAGAAAAAGGAACACTCTTATTACAGTGATACATGCACACCCCATGTTTATAGCAGCACAATTCACAATAGCCAAACTATGGAACCAGCCTAAGTGTCCATCAATGGTGAGTAGATAAGAAAATGTGGATACACCATGGAGTTTTATTCAGTCATAAAGAAAAATAAAATTATGGCATTTTCAGGAAAGTGGATGGAACTTGAGACCATTATGTTAAGTGAAATAACTCAATGCAGAAGGTTAAGGGTCGTATGTTTTCTCTCATGTAAAGAAGCAAGAGGGGGAAAGGAAAAACAAAGGTGAGAGTGGATCCCCTAAAAATCAAAGAAAGATCAGCAGAGGAAAGGGACCAAGAGGTGAGAGACAGGGGGAGGAAGAAGTGATGGGGAGTGATATTGGCCAAATTGCATTGTGTGCACATACAAGTTTGCAACAACAAATCCCATCAGTATGTACAATGATAATGCACCAATAAAAATGTGAGAGAAGAAACTCATTTTTGAGACAATGTAAGAGTTTTCAGAGGTGAAATAATTAGATCCAGAGGGGTAACTTACTCAGTGGATTGATCCACTTATGTGGATTAACTGAGAGGTAACTGTGTGTGTGTAGGGTATGGCTGGAGGAGACAGGTCACTGGGGATATGCTTTTGGGGTTTACATTTTCTCCTTGGAGAAGGAGCTCTCTCTGCCTCTTGGTTGCCATGTTCTGGGCGGCTTTCCTCCATGACATGTGTTGTCCACCATGAAATGTGCCTCACCTCAGGTCCGACCATGAACTAAACCTTTGACTATGAACCCAAACAAACTTTTCCTCCTCTACATTTTTCTTGTCAGGTCTTTTAGTCATCAGTGATACAAAGATGACTAAAACAGAGTTCAATTTTCAGACACAATGAAAAAGAAACCCTTTAGATACACAGCTTCAGGTTGAACGGGAAAGGAAGGAACAATACAACCGCAATGCTAGGCATAAAGAAGATGAGGTGGCCCTGTTCTTTCCCACAGAGTAGGCCTTGGAAGGTGCATTAGCATTAATAAAGTGGCACAGTTCATAATGAGAGAAGACTGAGTTTATCAAAAAGTCACAAAACCAAGAATGTTCTTGAGACACAATAGTCTTGTAAGTACCTGTAGGGAAAGCATAAGATGCGAAGGGGCAATAGACACTTCCACAGTGGAAATTTTAAGACACTCCCTTTGTAAAACAGAAAAAGTAATTTATAGACAAAGAAAGTCAGTAAGGATGATGTTCTCTCTCCTATAAAGTATTAAAACAAAAATCATCAAAAATAAGACATGCAGAAAAACTCCCAGTATTGGGAAATTGGGTAACACGCTTTTAAATAACTCAGAAATAAAAGAAGTCACCAGGGTATTAAGAATGTTTCACCCTGCCTGTTAAAGGAAAGGGGGCATCAAAACTCATCTGTATTAATGTTTTTGTGTTTTTTTAAAATTTGTTTTAATTTTTATTTTTACAGACTGCATTTTGATTCATTGTACACAAATGGGATACTACTTTTTGTTTCTATGGTTGTACACAATGTAGATTCATACCACTCATGTAAACATATATGTACATAGGGTAATGATGTCTGTCCCATTCCACCATCTTTCATACCCCCACCCCCTCCTCCCTCTCATTTCACTCTACAAAATTCAAGGTTCCTCCATTCTTCTCTCACCACCCCACCTCCCCTGTCCCCATTATGTATCATCATCCATTTTTCAGGGAAAACATTTGACCTTTGTTTTTTTGGAATTGGCTTATTTCACTTAACATGACATTCTCCAATTCCATTCATTTACCTGCAAATGCCATATTTTTATTCTTCTTTATGGCTGAATAGTATGCCATTGTATATATATACCACAGTTTCTTTATTCATTCATCTGTTGAAGGGCATCTAGGTTGGTTCTACAATCTAGCTAATGTGAATTGAGCTGCTATAAACATTGATGTGACTGTGTTACTCTAGTATGCTGATTTTAAGTCCTTTGGGTATAAACCGAGGAGTGGGATAACTGGGTCAAAAGGCGGGTCCATTCCAAGTTTTCTGAAGAATCTCCATACTGCTTTCCAGAGTAGCTCCACGAATTTGCAACTCCACCAGCAATGTACAATTGTGCCTTTTCCCCCACATCCACGCCAACTTCTATTATTGCTTGTGTTCTTGATAATAGCCATTCTAATTGAAGTTAGAAGAAATCTTAGGGTTGTTTTAATTTGCATTTTTCCAATTACTAGGGATGATGAGCACTTTTTCATATATTTGTTGGTCACCTGCATATCTTCTTCTCTAAAGTGTCTGTACAGTTCCTTGGCCCATTTATTGATCGGCTTCTTTGTAGTTTTTGGTGTAAAGATTTGTAAGTTCTTTAAAAATTTTGGAGATTAGTGCTCTATATGAAATGCATGTGGAAAAGATTTTCTCTCACTCTGTAGGCTCTCTTTTCATATTATTGATTGTATCCTTTGCTAAGAAAAAGTTTTTTAGTTTGAATACATCCATTTATTTGTCCTTGCTTTTATTTCTTGTGCTTTAGAAGTCTTGTAAAGGAAGTCTGGTCCTAAGCCAACATGATGAAGATTTGGGTCTACTTTGTCTTCTATTAGGTGCAGGGTCTCTGGTCTAATCCTAGTTCCTTGATTCATTTTGAGTTGAGTTTTGTGCAGGGTGAGAGATAGAGGTTTAATTTCATTTTACTGCATATAGGTTTCCAGTTTTCCCAGCACCATTTGTTGTACAGGCTATCTTTTCTCCATTGTATGTTTTTGGCTTCTTTGTCTAGTATGACATGACTGTATTTATGTGGGTTCTTCTCTGTGTCTTCTATTCTGTACCATTGGTCTGCCTATTTTGGTGCCAATACTATGCCATTTTTGTTACTATTGCTTTGTAGTATATTTGAAGTTCTGGTATTGTGATACCCCCTGCTTCACTCTTCCTGCTAAGAATTGCTTTAGCTATTCTGGGTTTCTTATTCTTCCAAATGAATTTCATGATTGCTTTCTCTATTTCTATGAGGTATGTCATTGAGATTTTAATTGGAATTGCATTGAATCTGTATAGCACTTTTGGTAGTATGGCCATTTTGACGATATTAATTCTACCTATCCAAGAACATGGGAGATCTTTCCATCTTCTAAGGGTTTTCGTTAATTTCTTTCTTTAGTGTTCTGTAGTTTTCATTGTAGAGATATTTCTCCTCTTTTGTTAGATTAATTCCCAAGTATCTTTTTTGAGGTTACTTTGAAAGGAGTGGTTTTCTTAATTTCTCTATCAGAGTCTACTAATGTTTAGAGGGAAAATCATATACATAAATATTGGAGAAAATTTGACATAACTGACATATGTATACATATTCACATAAATAAACTAAGTAAATATGTAGATGAAAAGAAATAATAAAGAACTGAAATCAATATAATAAAAAAATAAATAAATAAATAAAAATAAAGGCCAGAAAAGTAATAGAGAAAAGTCAATAAGGTCCAAACTTTTCTGTCCAGAATTTGATATCTAGTCATTTTCTGAGTCACTAAAGGTGAATGTCTGTACCACCCACCTACAAGGTGGAACTACAAAAATAATAATAATACTAAAGGAAGTCTTTAAAATAACTGTTCAAGCAAGTAATATCAAGCAACAATGCCTACAAAGACAGTTATGAGAAAGAAAATCACCCATCTCAAGACTGAAGAGGGGTATCACTTCTGAGTGTAGTCATTACAGCACTGCAAAGAACTATTAGGAGCATCTTATTAAAATAAGTGGGAACATCTAATTAAATTGAAGTGAGGCTTTGCGAATCATAACCTGCTAAAACTGACTCTATAAGAAATAAAAGAGCTAAGTAGCCCTATATTTTTCAAGACATTTCATTGAAATTGTCAAAATGTTGCCTAGAAAGAAAATTCCAAATTCAGTTAGTTTTACAGAATAATTCCAGGAGAATTATTCTTTAAGAAAGAAGCGAGCTTCACATTACTCCGTCATTTGCACAAAATAGAAAGGACATTTCGAATGAGCTCAATGTTAACTCCGATCTCAAACCCAATAAGAACATTATGAGAAAAGGCGGGTTACAGGCAAATATTCCTCTAATTCCATGTTGCAAGAAGTTATCTGAGGAAAACCATCCCGCATACTTAAAGGCAACAGTCAAGCAGCGTGTTTGCCACCCCCACAAGAGCCTCAAGACTATGAATCTGATTGTCCTGTGAAAAGTCTGGTTTGCTACTTGGTGAGAATGAGCACACCTGTGAAGGAACTTTACAGGAGTCAGCATCCGTTAAGGTGAACTCTGTGAGGAACGTGGCGGACCTAGGGCAGGGGTTTCTGTGAGCACAGGGTGATCAGTTGTCTCTGTGCCTCATTCCGTGCCTCATGTCAAGGGTACGTCCCTTTTGAGTGGTGGGCCTGGTGGTGTTCACTGCAGTGTGGGGTTCTCACTCACGTGTGCAAAAGTGACGCCTTCCACCCAGCCTTGCCCTTTTCCGGTTGTCCTTTTCATTTCTTGTATACTGCTCTTGGACTTTCTCTTTGTCTCGTTAACGTCACCTCCTCCAGCTGGCCTTTCAGAGCAACCCTAGCGGAGCAGTCTCCAGGCGCTCTGAGATTAGACTTTTTAGAACCTACCCTTACTGAACTGTATTGTTTTTGTCTTTCTATGACAATAAGTTCTTTGAAGAAGAAAGGATTCTTCTTAAATTAATGTGTATCCAAGGCAGTAAACAGTGTCTAGCACATCAAAAAAGTAAAATTAACTCACCTGGAATGAATGAACATGAGGTATGCGTTAAGTGCTAGGAATTCAAAGTTGAAAGAGAAGACTAGAAACCTTGCTAGGTAACATAGTATTGTGAATCATCACTCAAAATCTATGTTTGGTTGCAGGTGTAGTTCAGTCGTAGATTGCTTGCTTGCTGAGCATATGCAAGAACCAGAGTTCAATCTCTAGCATTGCAGGAGGGAGAATATATATGTGTGTGTGAGTGTGTATCTATATATTCATATACACATGTGTGTGTATGTGTGTGTGTGCTATACTTCTCTCTAAAAGGTAAAGAAAAGTTTTTAGTTTTAAAAGACTTCACTTAAGGTGGAAGTCCCGGTATTGTTAGCATCATTAATGAAAAACAATTTGAAAGCATGTTAATTGACACACACAGAAACCTTTGGTCATTACCCAGAAAGAGTTACGTTCATTTCCAAAGATGGGGGAAAAAACAGTCAAAATGGGAACACAGGAAAATATAGAAGATAAAAGCTTCATATTTTTTCCCAGGGACGGCCATGGATGAGAGTATGATTAAATCTATTGCCATTAGAATTTTATCGAAACAACTAAACTCTTTTTCCTTCAACCCTTAAGACTACTGTATTATGCAATGACAGTTTCTTAAAATGAGAAAAGATCAATCCCACAAATTTTTTAAAAAATCAATTATCCAATGGGAAAGAGATGGATTACCATTGATTGCATCCTGCCTGTGGAAGAGATGATGGATGGCTGCAGCCACGGTATTGATCTTCGGAACGGGCTTGCACTGGTCTCGCATGGCTTATTATGGGCCACCCACTCAGAGAGCCTTGCATACAAAACAAGTTCCACGTCTTACTTTCTACCACAGTCTTGAAGCTATTTTTTCTGGTTTTGCTCCTATGACTTTAGGTTCTAAATTCAGGCATTGTTACTTGCCTTAAAAATTTGTTCAGATACAGAGAATGTAAGGAGTTTCTGGACAGACACTGCAGGAATGGGATGAGCGAGTCGCCATAGAAGTGATCCCATAGTGAGTAGATGTTGCTCAGTCAAGCCCCCGAGAGCTCATTTTGCAACTCACACAAATCCTTTAAACTTTCAAATAACCAGGGAACATATGCAACATTACAGGTTTATTCTAACCTGCATTGTTTCAGAGTGAAAAACATTTGCAGTTCAGGTTAAATTCGTACATTCTCTGAAACACTATGTGTATGATATTTTTGTTGATTGTGACATTTTATAAGTGGAATGTTTTGAGAAGACTATTTTTAATTAAATTTATTATAATTGTACATTCTTGATAGGCATCTCTGCATCAGCCTTATTCACCGCTCCAGGCATTATGGGGAGTAACAACTCAGGATGGCTCTAATTGCAAGAACCATCTCAGCTCCTGCGTGGTATCTGCCGTCCCTTTGACGGTTCATTGATGCAGTAGTTAGGCTACACACCCCACCCTTTACCCGCTGACTCACCCAATGAAGAGCAACTCCAAATGCACATTCACAGAGAGGCTTCTTGGAAAGAATTGAAGCATCTGGAGGACAAATGTTGACTTGTTTGTAACCAGGATGTAGTGCTCTTTACCCTGAGTGAGCAGGATAAAATTTGATGAGCAATCCTAAGTAGGAAATGCATGTCTGTCTGTTACAAACCAACCAAGTCCATTGACCACTCACCTGACATCAGGTGTTAGTATTCTGTGCATTTTCATTTTGCGTGTGTTGTTTTTATGGATGTTGGTAAACTCCAGGGTTCAAGAAGGAAGGGAATTTATGGTACAGAAAGGGACTCTCCTTACAAGGAGGTAGCATTTCTTGGTCAGGAGGCATATCACAGACATAAGAAATGCTCTCTGGTTTGCAGTAGTTGTCCAAGGTGTACCTCGAGTACATGGCCATTCCTGGACACAAGGCTCACAGTCAGGAACAGGAGCTGACTGTGGAGTAGCTTGCTGCTCACCAGCATCGCTACTTAACACAGTTTTTCAAAATACCTCCATAGGACCTACTGAATCCTCCATCACTTCAACCCAGGACATGTGATGGATACAGATGATCATTTCCTTGTGAAGACAACAGAGCCGGGAGTTGCTATCTAGCTGGAGAAAAGTATGCTACCAGGAAAATAAGTGGAAATGAACTCCCTGAGGATGCTGGGAAATCTTCACGCTCTCTGTGCAATGGGGAAAACCCTACCGTTCCACTGGTTTTACAATCCTAACGGAATTAACCCTGAATTGCTACTCAAGGAAGGAGATCATGGCACAGCATGAGAGTGTCAGTCACTGAAGTTAGGTGATCGTAGGAGTGCTGCACGGTCAACACCAGTCTGGTGTGTTCCATGCTGAGCACGGTCCCAGGGGACTTATATTTGATGAAGAGATAACGTCCATGGTCCGTGGTGGGGGGTCCTGGGCACCACCGTGAAGAAGGAGCAGGGGTGAATTGCTAAGGAAACTCAAGACTGGTCAAATAGGCCAGTTTGGGGATTCTTTCATTTTTTAATGTCAACTAAGAATTTCTGAGGTAAGTAGGGAGAATATCACAGCAAACAGGAAGTGTGATGGGTTCCTATAAAGATTTTTAGTTCAACCATACAAGACCCTCCATGAGAGGAGGGCCATTTCTAAATGTTAGATATTATTTTCCAAATGTGAGTTTTTACATCTTGGTTGGTCATGGTGAGGCCCAAGAACACACAGAAAGCTGCAGGAGACCGAGATGATGTGAGCTGCCATCTCAGCAGCGCGGCTGCCGCGGGGGCACCTGGGCAGCCGACAGGTCACTCACGTGGGCTGGTGTCATAGAACCACCACCAGGATAAACTCATGATCCAGGCAAGCGAATCTGAGCTTGAGGAAGGATGGAGAGAGAGGCGCCTTCAGTGGTCGCGGGGCTCAGGCACAGTGCTGGCGGTGGGCAGGTGGACTGTCACCCTGCTGCTTAGACTGTAGCCCTGCTCAGGGAGAACTGGGATTCCAGCCAAACAGAGCTTCCCAGCGACCCCTGACTGTAAACGTCGGATGCTGTGAAATCCAGCTTCACAGCTATGAAACATGGGTGACGCATCGGGATTTTCTGACCCAAAGTCGGAGTTGTTATTGACCTTGAGCCACATTAACACCATTGCACCCCAGCTCCAGAATGCAATGCCTCCACCCCGGAGCCCCCTTCCTAGGGGCTATGCAGTACCTATTTCTTCCTTGGACATGATCTAGGCATCCTGTCATTTTTATGTTGGTTTCGTGTCTTTGGAAAACGTAAAGATGGCTTTCCCCTGAGAAGGAACGTTCCGGTTCTCCGAGGGGGATGACCAGTGTCCTGTTGCACCCTCTCCCATGGAGATCCGGGTCCACCCGGGTTCTCAGTGTTGGAGGCACAGCCCTGCCCTCAGCGAGCTCCTCTGTCTGGAGAACAAGCCAACTGCTTTCTTGGGAGCAACTCTTCCAAATACCGTAGCATCAAAGTCCATCAGTCTGGTCTGGGGAGGAGCCTCCACTTAAGACCACCTGGAAGCCAAGGGGGCTTGGAGACACGCTGTGTTCTACCTGATGTGGAGACGCTTGCCCTGAGCAGCTTGCTGATGGAGAGAGCCTCGAGTGGGGAGGCTCACCCGCAGGGCGCCTGGGCAGGGCTGCGTGGGGACAGGCAAAGGCTGGCACCCTGGTCTCCGACCCACCTCTCCCCTCCAGCTGTTGATGCCTCTGGCCTTCTCTGGAGGCCTGGCCATGGCTAACTGCAGGCACTCAGGCCCAGTTTTAGCTTCTTGCTGGGCTAAACAGTTAATGGCTTCTTGTTGAGAAGGGACATCAGCCAGGCACTGTCACATGGAGGAGCCTTCGCTGAGGCCAAGGTTCACGCGGGCCTCCGGATCACCTGAGCTGAAGAGCTGCAGGTTGCTTCTCTCTGACTCTGACATGCAGACCCCTCTCCTCCCCTCTTCCTGGGGGTCAGAGGGAGCTGAAGACAGCGTGGTGGTCCCCTCCCAGGCAGGCCGAGGTGCTGTGGCACTGCTCTGTCATTTTTCTCTCCAATTAAAAATAATGGATGCCCGACCTGTCAGCCGGCCGCTGTTCCTGCAGGAGGAAGGTAGCTGCCGGCAGCACAGAGCCACTGCCCACTGACCCAAAGTTCAGGATCCGGGTGCAATCCGTCTCCGGTCCCCTGCTCTGTGTGTCACTGAGAACGCGGGCTTCCCGCAGGAGCGCCCCGCCAGGTTCGCTTCCGTGAAGGTTTTTTATTTATTTATTTATTTATGTTTCCTGGAATGATTTTCGTGCAAACTGAGAGTGGAGAAAGACGGTCGTGCCTTCCAGTTATTCGGCGGTACTTCCTGAAACTGTCTTCATCACAGGTGTCCCTGCACTCAGTGACCAGTTTTCTGTAACAACCGCGTTTTGAGAACAGCAACATGGGAAGTGCCTCTTAAGGTATTGAGTATTAGGAGAAGGTAAAGGAAACGCAGTCACCACTGGTCCACCAAAGCAAGAGTGTGTGTGTGTGTGTGCACGCACAGAATTAAGGAATCAAATGTATAGATATTTGATTCCTTAATTCAGAGAAGGATATACCAGACTTTTGCTTGCCCACCTTAGACCCAGTGGGGTACTGACTGTCAGAGGAAATGCTGAGAATCTGAATATTGGATACAAATAGTAGAAGAGGTATGAACTCGAATTAAATCTTGCAACTAGAAATAATTTTTTTTGGCTTTTAGAAATGCAGAAGGTGCTTTTCTTCCTACTAAACCAAAATTCCAAGTCAGTAAAAGAAAATACAAGACAGTGAGAGACAGTCTCTCTGCCTCCACGATGCAAGTTTGATCAGTCTTCTGTTGATTTTACACCCTCAGCTGACATTCTCCCATCTGTGGATGTTTAAAGCAGGACACACTTCACCCTCCCTACATCCAGCTGCCCGGAGGGGCTCCTGTCTCTCTTACCCGCACATACACAGTCTCAGCAACTGTGATGTCAAGTGTAAATGGAGTGAGTTCCCAGAAGGCTGGGGTTGGGCCTTTCCTCAGTATTGGTCCTGGCACATAAAAGCTGCTCAGTGAACATATCATGAGTACATGAAGCCAAGACTGGTCCTCGGGGAGTCTCCAGGTTGCCAATCAATATAAACCTCGAATAAGTACAACAGGACCCAAACAAACAAGCATAAGGAGAATGACTCCATTTTGCGTACAGTTTTTCCAAAAGAAAAAAGACAAATGGAGTCAGGTGTTTATGGGGGCGACCTTCATAGCACAGCCATTGGATTCCTCATCAGCTGCCCCTACAAAGCCTTCAGGGTCTTCTCTCTGGAAGGGAATGCTGTGGCCAAAAGAGAAAAATTTTCTTGAAAGAATTGTACTCGGGATTAAATTGGAGTCAGTTTTAACTACTGTCTGCAAACCACCAAACTGTATGTTAAAGGGATATAAAAAAGAAAATCTAGAACAAGAAACTTTGAAAGGACAGAAAAGAAATTATTTCAAGAAAAAATATTAACCCCAAGCTGAGTGATAAGAAATCTGATAACCTGGAATATGTCGGAGGATTCTGAAGCAGGAGTCGATGACAGTGTTTAGCTGAGTGCACTGAAATTTCTCATGTCACATTTTCCTGTTACAGTTCTTTAGCCATTTGTCAAACTATCTCCAGGTTATCAGCAACAACAGTTTCAAACAGCACAAAGGCAAGTACACTAACAAAAATATCATGCTGCTCTTCATTGCTTATTTTTTCTTTTCATATATTCAATAAATACATTTGCTATATTTTATAAAATTCAAAATAAAGTATTTAGACATGTGCTTTAGTCAACTTTTTCGCTGCTGTAACTAAAAGATCCGACAAGAATCATTTTAGAGGAGGAAAAGTTTATTTGGGGGCTCCACAGTGGTCTGAGTCCATAGACAGCCAGCTCCATTCCTCCAGTCTTAAGGTGAGGCTGAACATCATGGCAGGAGAGCGTGGTGGAGGGAAGCAGCTCGCATGGAGATCAGGAAGCAGAGAGGGATCTCCACTGGCCAGACACAATTATATACTCCAAAGCCAAGTCCCCATGCCCGCCTCCTCCAGTCGCACCCTGCCTGTGAGATTAATTCACTGATTGGGTTAAGGCTCTCACAACCCAATCATTTAACCCCTGAATGTTCTTACACTGTCTCACACAGGAACTTATGGGGGACACCTAATATCTAGACCAAAACAACGCTGTTTTTTTTCTTCTTCTCAGAATGGTTTGGCGTTATACATGACAACATGCTGCCTCAGGCTTTCTTTTTGTTTCTCCCCCTTTCTAAACAATTATTTATTTATTTTTTAATTTTTTTACAGACTGCATTTTGATTCACTGTACACAAATGGGATACCTCATTTCATTTCTGTGGTTGTACACGATGTAGATTCATACCATTCGTGTAATCATACATGTACATAGGTTGTGGAAACACAACAACACTTATCTTATGGCATTTGCTGGTAAATGGATGGAGTTGGAGACTATCATGCTAAGTGAAATAAGCCAAAACCCAACGGCAGAATGTTTTCTGTGACATGTGGTTAGGTGGGGGTGGAGAGGGAAGAAGGGGGTTGCTGTATATTAGGTATCAGGGAGTGAAGGGCGGGGAGGGGGCACAGGGGTAGGAACGACAGTAAAATGAAATAGACATCATTACCTCATGTGCACGTAGGACTGCATGACTGACGTGATCCTGCAGCATGTACGAACAGAAAAATGAGAGATGACACTCCATTTATGTATGATCTATCCGAATGTACAAATACATTCTACTGTCATGTATGACTCATTAGAACAAATAAAACAATTTTTAAAAATAATCTTGATTATATTATAAACATTTCTTCTTTTTCCTAAGCTTTCCTTACATTTATTTGAAGAAATAAATACCTTGTTTATTAACATGTTAATTTCCATTTATTCATAAGTATAGATAATTTTGCAAAGAAAACCTGTGTATGTGTATTACATACCTTCTTGCACAATTTGTGAAAGTTCCAGTCGACATTTTCATCTAAGAAGTAATACATTCAAAATCAATTTGTAAGTTACAAGAACCACACCTTGGAAATTAGCAGCCTACTACCCTCACTAACACTTCTCAACAAACACTGGGAAAACGTGAGCTGATTAGACAATAGTCTGCAGAACAGTCACCTTCTGGATGTTTCTAACGGCTCCCTGGTCCTAACAGACCTGCAGAGTACCCTGTGCGAGAGAAAGTGGAGAAGCACTTCCAGGCAGGCCGCGGATATCTCTGCAATGAGTTCCACACTTAGCGAATAGACAGTGATTGTGCTAAAGCCGCCCAGGGACAGGAACTGAGGACTGTGACTCCCTACTTCATTTGTCTAGTTTAAAAGAATGAACTGAGGGCCGGCTAAAGGAAGGGCCTGGTGAAGTGTGTGCTGGCTGATTCCCAGTCCAGTAGTCTCCAGTCCGTAACTAAACTCCCCCTTAATAGAGGATAAAAAGGTTAATTTCTAGGTACAAATTTTGATTTCATTTGTGCTAAGAAAACCAGGCCGTGGAGGCCAGGGGTCAAGCGGGATGTGTAATGCAGGAATACTGCAAGACGGGAGCCCGGGAGCAGAGGCCTCCCACCGAGGTAGCTTGCTGCCACTGGATTCACCGGGGATGACCACTGACTCGGTCTGCTGCCTGCTGGGCCCCCTGGCGATCACTGACATGGCAGGCATCGGAAGCAGAACAGGCAGGGCCCACTGCCTTTGTTCTGGCTGTTCAGGAAAACACCTCTAGGAGGCCCACCTTGGAGAAGACGAGACTGCACCCAGATAGGGCCAAAGCCTCAGAAGCTCTCCAGCACGCAAAGGAGGGGATTCAAAAGACGAGAGCTGTCAGACGTCACCACGAGGAGCAGAACAGGAGGGAGATTCAAAACGGATTGGGAGGAACTCAGATCAGACATAGCGAAACACAGTGTAATGGATTTCAAGTACAAGCTCACATTATTTTAATGTGCTATGAAAACGTCTTCCCAGGAGAACAGAAAAATGAAAAAAAAAAGCAGTATCTGTCTAGCACTCTAATGTAGATGTCTACATAAAGAGAAGTGAGTGGATTCTGAATTCCCCTCCAATCCTATAATTCAGATTTCCAGTGACTAAAATTGCAAAGCCTCCAGGCTAAGCTCATCTCTCTTAAGATAAGACTTCGTATATTTAAACTAAGAGCAATAAATCATATGCAGAATCCATACAAAGTCAGTTAACTAAAAAATAGAGAGTGGTCTCTAGAACAAAAACAGAAAGGTATTTAATGCATAAAGAGAGAGATGGTTATAAAGAAAATGACTTATAGCATATAAATGCAGGTTTTCATGACACACACACATTGATTAGGTGAATTTGTAGCAAAAAAGTTCATGATGCCATGTTATCTGATTTTTATTAAAATGGGCTATTAAAGTACATTTTTCTATTTTGTGAAAAGAAAACCTTATTAAGCTAATATTTTCTGGAATAAGACCTTAATTTTTTAGATTAACCTTAGGTAGATAATATTCTGTGTGACATCAGTCTGTTGCCATAGTTAACACTGCAAAAGGACAGAGAAGTAGAAAACTTTAAGAAGCCAGCACTTCGGTGATGAGATGCTCTTCCCAGCTTACATTGTATTTCGCCTGGAACTGTCTCTCCACTCCTCACTGACCATTATCACAGTACTTTGACATCTCCTTCATCAGTAATGTAGAACCCAATTACATAAGATAATAGTGTGAAGCTGTAGGAAATTCGGGTTAGTTCCCTGTGGTTTCCATAGAAATTATCACAACTTTACTGGCTTAGAACAACATGAATTTATCATCTTCCAGTTCTGGAAGCGTACAGTCTGGAATCATTTCATGGTGACCAAATCAAGGTGTGCGTCTTTAAAGAAGTTCTAGAAAAGAATCCATTTCCTTCCTTTCCCCAGCTTTTGGAGGTTGCTCACAGTCCTTGCCTTACGGCTCCCTTACACAGCATGGATAATGTGAGCTTGGTCCTTCTCATATCATATTGCTCTGCCCTCTTCTTACACTTGTCAGTTTAAAGAAGTACCCATGTGGTTTCATTGACACCACTAGGGTAAGCCAGATGATCTCTCATCTAAATGTCAGTGCTTAGAAATTTAAATCCCATTTGTAACTTGAAAGGCTAAGTACTATTCAACTGTGTTGGTCAGTTTTCTGTGACTGTGACAGAATACTTGAGAAAAATACTTAAAAAGAGGAAAGTTTATTTTGGTTCAGTTTCAGAGCTTTCAGTCCATGGTCACTTGACTACCTGGGTCTGTGTTGAGAATTGCATGACAGAGCAGTTCATCACCTCATGGTGGCTGGGAAGCAATAAGAACGAGGAGAAGCCAGGTTCCTAGCACTTCCTCTGACTACGTTCCACCTCCTGAAGTTTGTATCACCTCCCAATAGTTTCACAAGCTGGGACCAGGTCTTTAGTTCAGGGACCTTTGGGGAACATTTAAGATCGAAACCATGAGAAGGAGCTAAGATGCTCTCAGGTTCTGGGCATCCCTGGGGAAGGGAAACCTTACCTCCTGCAGACTCAGAATGGCCTGCCCACACACGCCCACACAGGAAATCGAGTCTCAGTAACCACAGGATGAACTTGGGGACCTTCCTTTGCCTCAAATAGAATTGGAAATCTTGTTTTGCAAATCTTTGTGTTCAAACTAGAGCTGATGACTCGCATTTCACCAGATCCCTGTCTCGCAGTTACTCTCTGCATGGTGCCCCCAATGCGAAAGAGGAAGTTGACCTAAATCCTAGAGGCCCCTTGTGAACACTGAGTGTTTCTTTTGTTTACTTAGTTTAGCATTCACATACCATGAGACTGCAGATGCAATGGCAGGAATTCACAGCTGCAGTACTGCTGTAAAAGTGGAAGCATTCTGCTCATCAGCCTGTTAGGAAATTTGTCAGGAATGAAGGTAAAGGCAAAGGGTCTCGCTGAATTAGTGAGTCCATGCAGTGTCCTTATGGATCATGCAGAAACCTGGAAGAAAGACATCTGGATTCCACTGCAGGGTCAGGCAGCACTGTGGAGGGAAGTAGTCTTTGAGCAAGTGGCCAAGAATTTGGCTCATGGGAGGCGAGCTACAAAGAGATAAATAGTTTTGGTGGAGATAAGATAGCCTCTCCCCTTTCACATAGCAGGTTTCTTGTTGTTTCCCTGGTGATTCCGCAGCAACCCACCCACACTTACCACACGGATTCAATGGAAAGACTATTTAAGTATTTTGGAAGTGGCTCTAAAGTCTGTGCAGGTGTATTTCAGTTGACCAGCTATGTCATGTCATGCTGGACCATTTGCGATTTGGACCTGGACCTTTCATGGTCAAAGACTGTTCACTAAGTCTAATCCAGAGGATCTGGCAAAGATAAACACTGTATTCCAGGTTCTCTGGTTGGAGAGATCAACCATTTGTTAAGGCAACACTGATTCTCTGTTGCTCAGTAGAACTGGGTAAAATCAAGGCCGTGCTGCGTGGTAAGTGCTCTCTGGTATGGGTGTCTGGGAGGTCAGAACTTCCAGAACCTTCCGCAGCTTCCCATCCAGCATCCTTCGATCTAGACCCAGACTCATGGTCAAAGTACTTCCTTGGAGAACTCTACAGAAGTCAAGGAATTTCTGAGTGTTCTTTGAAATCAAGTCAATTTATGTTCTGGGATCTTTTGTCACTATATCCAAAGATACAGTCGTGCTGAGTGGCTTAGAGTGTCTCTCTCTACAACCTGCAAGGGAGTTGTTCTTTCTGAATCTGTCCATAGTGATGATGGAATGTGTGTTTCTCACATTCTACTCACCATGCTTATTATATTCAGAGTGTTGGTAAGATGCCAATTATTTTCAATGCACGTTGCTTTTTATAAAGGTCATCAACAAAATTAATGTTTTAAGTGACTTTGATGTGCCACATAAGAAATAGTGAAGATTATAGAGTCAGTGCAAAAGTCACAGTGAACAGTAATTTCTGAACAAGATACAGTTTTTGATTTGTTACAGTTTAAATCCTTGAACAAATAACAAAATCTGATGAGCAGTGTGCTTTCGTTATCCCACGAACTCACTACACCATGGGCTCCCTGATGAAGACTGGATGACCCTACATTTTGGACATGAGAAATACGTGGGCTTTGTTGACTGTCAGGAAGACACAAAACATAGCAAGCCGTGATCAGTAAATTTTATTTTGTTTTCTTTAACATATAATGAAAATGGTTGACATTTAAATCCAAGGCCAGTTCATGGAGTGATTAAGGATAACTCAAAACTGTTATTAAGATTTAGCACCCACCAAAGTTGCTGAGTTTGTGCTCCAATGAAGCTTCCTGTGTTTCCTGAGAGGGTTCCTTACATGAATCTATCTCACCATCTAAGTCAAAGCTATCTCTTCTTTCCACAAAAGAGGTCTCGAACAGTAATGAGAAGTAATGAGAAGATTACTTGAGAACAGTAATGAGAAGTAATGAGAAGATTACTTGAGAACAGTAATGAGAAGGACCAAGACAAATTTTGTGTTTTCCTTATTTTGTTGCAAATTACTTATCATTTCCTTGTTGGCAAACAGTTTAGGAAAGAGAGATTGGAGGTGGATGCTGCTCTTCTGCACCCCAATCTCTGATTCGTCTTGAGGCGAGCAGACATATTTGGCATATTGGGCATTCTTGGTGAGAGCAGGTCTGAGCAATTAGGCTGGACAGTGTGAACTAAAAGGAGCAAGTCCTGGGATTCTGCCCTTTGGCAGGAAGGAAAGCTACATGGTGAAAAGCAAATTCGCCTTGAACTCCTGTTCTGGAAATTATTTGACTGGGTTGTGAATGGCAGTGAGGATGACTGTCCAGGTGGGAATTGCCAACAAATCCCACTCAGTGTGAGTTGAAGTTCCCTGAATCAAACGTGCCTATGGGATGTCCTTTGGAGGAAGGACAAGGGACAGCGTGGCTGTGTTTCAGTTTTGAGATATTGGGAAGCAGGGAGATGAAAAGCAGAGGGAAAGTGAGACAGGGAGAGAACACGGAAGTAAACATCAGCTTCTATTGTGTTTTAAAGTGTAAATAATGTATATGCATAAATTGGTGGTTTGTACAGCCAGCAGTCGCCAACCACGTGCCGGCACGCACCAGGCCCTGTCAACATAAAGAAGAAGACGCAGAGCTGATCACACACTTTCTGCACAGGCTGAGTGGCCCTGCTCCCTGAACAGCTCTGCCCAGCAACCCTGAGACCTCTGACCACAGCTGTGACCAGCTGAGGATCACCCTTTCTCTGAACTATGAGGATGACTGTCTTAGCACTCCGTGTCGCTCCTGGAATGCGGCGGTGCCTTCCTGGAAGGATGCCGAACGCATACAGACTTGGATTCCTATTTATTTATTTATTTACTTATTTATTTTGCGGCACTGGGACAGGACCCAGGGCCTCATACAACTAGGCAAGTGCTTTACCACTGAGTTATTCCTAAACAGTTTGCAATTGGAGATGGAAAACTATATGCATGAGCCTTAATAAAGTAGTTCCAAGACCAGGCATGGTGGGGCACACCTGTGACCCCAGCTACTCAGGAGTCTGAAGCAGGAGGATTGCAAGTTCCAAACCAGCCTGGGCGACTTAGTGAGACTCTTTCTCAAAATGTAATAAAAAAGGGAAACCCCGGAGTGCACTCAGTGGTAGAGCACCCGTGGGTTCAGTCCCCAGTATTGCTAATAAGTAAATCAATTAATTAAAATAGAATGTGATTGCGTCCTTGAAGAGTACACTTGCGTTACAGTTGGACTTTCAAACTGGATGGAATATTTTAAATTTCAGGAATAAAAATGCTATACGCAACACGGCCCATTTCCTTATTTATCTAGTTATCAGCAGAAAACTAACGCCTGAGTTGCTAATATGTCCTAGGTATTCTGTGCCTAGAAGAGACTGGCTTATACAATAGTTGGCTGATTATAAAGCAGTGCTATACATAGCACCTGAGCTTCACGTCTGCAACCAGAGTGGCGTCCTCCCTCACAAGGCCACCGCGTCCCTGCGAAGCCAAGCCACCTGTTGCGGGCACACAGCGGATGGACTGTGGCTGATATGGGGACATGGGGACGGCAGCTGACCAGGACACCTTGCCGATTCCAGTTACCTGAAGGGACAACGGCTCTTTCCATTGGCTCGCCTGTACTTCAATTCTTTTAGGAAAAATCCACTGCTTTCCTCAATTAATCCAGATCAGCTTTTCGGGAAACCACCATCCACAGGCTGGCTGCCAACTAATTCCCGTTTGTGCTGTGCTGGGCCAAATGGCCTCTGAGACTTATAATAATGCAGAAATACTCCATTGTTAAGATGCACTTATTAAACAGATTTCTTTATCCTTCTCCTCCAAGGGGCGAGAAATGGCCGCCCAAGACCCACCGTGCTCTCTCCTGCTGTGCAGGGAGGGCACAGAAAGGCTCACTGTTCCACGTGCTCAGCAGCCGGGCACTTGGGCAGCCTTCGCCTGGGACTGCATTCGCAGACGACGGCTTATCGTGGGATAGAACGTGATCTATACCAGCCAGGGAAGCTTTCCCGGCCTGGCTCCTCTCCTTCCTGGAACGTGTTCTGGGGACCGTGTTGACTGCTTGTCTTGGCTCCTCTGCTCTGGCGCGCTTCATCTAGGGCGTGTGCTATTGCTCCTGCAGCTTGTTTTATCATCTCAACCCGAAGGGAAGAGTCCCAGTGGTCGGTCACTTACCTCATCAGGACCCGCCGGCAAATGCGTTTTTAACACCTTTGTCTGTTTCCATGTGGGATATGTTTTACTCTGTTTTTGCTTCAACATTCATTATACAAAAATTTTCATCGAGAAAAATAGTCTAGAAACAAATATTTTCCCACAGAATCAATTAGAAAATCTTCATGACTATTTTATTATTTTTGTCTTATTCTTAAAAGCAAAACAACATAGATTACTGAATAATGTCATTCATAGTTTAGGAGCATGTTTTGCAAGCCAAACTCCTGTCAATTTTCTTGACGTAGGGTCAAAAGCATATTTAGTTTAAATCAGAATAGACCAAGTAGGCCTGGAAAATCATTTAGATAAAGTTGATCAATAATAGGAAATCTTCCATATAATGTCAGTGAAAGTCCTCTGTTTTCAATGATGGATTCTTAAATTTCAATCATCTAAACGTTTTGCTTACTTTTCATTTGTGAAAGTGGCAAGAGTAATCGTGTTAATAAAACAGCAGACCTGTCTAGAGCCTCCTCTCCTGACACCATCTTCGTGTGTATAAATAAGTCCAGACACACTGGGCTCAGGGGGAATCGCCTGCCACCGCTGGTGATCCGTCTTCAGTGGAAAGACGCAGCCCCTCTGCCTTTGTTAAATCAATATTCTCCAAGAGAAACTTGAAACTCCTCCACTCTGCCTAGGAAAATCCTCTGCAGCAAAACCTTCACGCTTGAAAATGATGAAGCCCGGGTTTGCCGTATCCCCACACCCAAGCCTTTTCAATTTCAAGGGATCATGAAATACAGTTTGTGATTTTCAGCAACTGGTCCAGGGAATTCACTCCAGTGCATTGCACACCCTGATGTCAAGGAAGTAACACCTGATCTGAGGATCACTGAGCAAGATGCAGTGCCCTCGCCCCTCGGGGACACAGAGGACACGTCTTCACACGTCACATCAAACGTCAGCTTTGAGGAAGGAGAGAACCAAAACCGAGTGGATACTTGCGTGATTGGCATCCAGTCAGACAGATTCATAAGCTTATCATGCCATAATCCAAGGGAGGACTAGTCAAAAGTCTGCTTGGGATCGGTTAGAGGGAGCAGGAGTATAGGAGGTGTCCAGGCAGGAGCCATGCACACTGTACCCATATTGATGCTGTGGCCCTGGGCGTTGGCATGGAGGTTCGGGCCTCCCTCACAGGAGCTGGCATGGAAGGGATATGCCTCCCGTATGGGCACAGGCCCGTGCTCCTGGCTGTGCACACACGGGAGGGTATGTGCCCTGGCTCTCACTGGTGATCAGAGGCATGGCTGCCCTGTGCTGCTGCTCACCCTTGGTGTTCCCAGCTGTCACTGTCTGCCACTCCCCAAGGCCTCATCCCCACTGGATCCTGAGCCTGACCCTGTGGCCAGGGCAGGGCAGCCTGCTGTGAAGGGCTGGTGCGCAGGCAGGATCCTGGTGTGAGAAGCCTGGATCTGGTCTCCAGGGCTGGGTTGGACCCCAGCACAGAGCCACAGGGTCCACAATACATCGAGTGAGGAAAGAGCATCTTATTACCACAGGAACTAAGGCGTGCTCGGTCAAGCTCACTGTCTCAATTCCCTGGAGGGCAGAGGCCCAAGAGCCCGCAGGGAAGGCCGCCATACCGGAGCGCTGTCCTGCCTGGGAGCCTCTCCGGGAAGGCCTTTCCTCAGGCCTCCTCCACGCGGCACCTTCCTGACTAGTCGTGTGTTTAGTGTTTGGCTTTGTCTCAGTGCTTCCTTTCACCCTCGTGGCTTTGAGGTCTTCCCTCTACACCTGGAGTTCTTCCCAACCCCTCTCCGTGGCTTCCCCACTTAGATCCTCCGTCCTCCACCCAGGGCTCCTTATCCTTCCACCTGCCTGCAGTTCAGCCCTGTGTCCTGGGGGGGCCTTTTCTTCTGAGAACCTAACTTCCTATTCTTTTCTTTTATTCTCTTTTTATTTAAATTTTTATTTTTACAGATTGCATTTTGATTCATTGTACATAAAAGGGGTACAACTTTTCATTTCTACAGTTATGTACAATGTAGATCCACACCATTCATATAATCATCCAAATACATAGGGTAATACTATCGATCTCATTCTACTATCTTTGCTCCTTCCTCCCCCCGATTTTGCTCTATGCTATCCAAAGTTCCTGCCCCCACAACGCCCTGGTTATGTATTCTCATTCACTTATCACAGAAAACATTCAGTCTTTGGTTTTTTGGGCTTGGTCTATTTCACTTAGCATGTTATTCTCCAACTGCATCCATTTAGCAGCAAATGCCATAATTTTATTCTTCTTAATGGCTGAGTAATATTCCAATGTGTATATATACCACAGTTTCTTTATCCATTCATCAATTGAAGGACATCTTGGTTGGTTCCACAATCTAGCTATTGTGAATTGAGCAGCTATGAACACTGTGGTTGCATCTATTCTTTTCTGTTACATGGATCTGTAGTGCTGTGCGCTTAGCGGGCTGTCAGGCCAGAGGGATGGCAGGATCCTTGATGCTAACAGTGTCCGGGTGGAACTGAGGCTGGATGGGTGGTGCTTTAAGATGCCAGAGTCAAGGAAGGAAAGCAAGAAGGCAGGGAGACCTGAGCCTCCTGTGTGCCAGGGGCATGAGGGGACCACAGGGAGAGCCAGAGGAGGAAGTCCATGTTGAGAGGAGAGGCAGGAGTCCCGGGATTCACCATGATTGACCTGTAGTCCGGGGTGCAGGGAGGGGATACACAGATCTGAGCAGCGTGGGATACATAGTAAAAGACCGGTGTGAGTGGCCCAGGATGTACGATTTAGGGACGAGGGTGATCCGCGGTCCAGAGCCTCCTTGGGTGACCAAGGGCGGGACAAGGCCAGCGAGGGCATCCAGCTGGACTGTCCTCAGGGCGAGAAGGTGGTGAGTGAGGTGCGGGGCCGAGGGGCGTGGCACCTCCCCGGGGAGGAAGAGCCAGCAGCCCTGCCCCCTGCGAGGGAGTCCAGTCCCTGGGGAAGGTCATCACTGCTGGACCTTGGACAGTGCCCGGGGAAGGCGGTCACGCCGGACCTCCGGCGGCCCCCAAGGAAGGCCGTCACAGCTGGATCTCGGGCGGTCCCTGGGGAAGGCCGTCACACGGGACCTCGAGCGTCTGAGTGTCCGCTCCGGGCCTCCGGCGCCCTCCCAGCGGGCGGGAAGCCTAGTCTGGGGGCCGGCGCTCTAACTCTGGCCGAGGGCCGCTTCCAGGAGGCAGGGGCCACTCACTGCGAATGAGTCCTCGGCTGTCTGGCCACTCTTGGCTGATTTCACCCCCTCCAAGGTCTGGTACTGCGTCCTCAGTGCCAAGCGCCCTGAGCTGAGAGTAAGTCCACTCCGGGTCCCGCGTGTCCACGGATACGCGGGAATCTGGCCCCTGGCAACCTCCCTGGCTTGGTTTGGTTTGGTTTTTCCAGCTGTTCCTCTCAGACGCGCCCTGCGGCTGGGATCCTGCTCTCGTTCCTGGAGTACCTTCCACGCACATCGTCACCTTCGAAAAAGAAGAAATTTGGATTTGCTTTCCGGTTAATCAGTCCTATAAGACCGCTGCGCCTCCAAATCAACCACCGCGGGTTTGGCGCGCACCACTCCCTCTGTCCCACGGAAAAGAGAGTCGACCGTTTCTGTATGTCCTGTCCCACTGAAGTCAGCCTGGCTGTGATGCAAAATATGAAATTTCACCAAGACATCACAGAACCCTCCTCCGAATACAGCAGGTGCCCAGTTTGGCACAACACAGTCCGCCTATTTTCGTGATGCCGTCTACCAAAAGCAACAACTGGCAAGAGCAAAATCTATCGGTTGATTTTGCAGCTGATTTTTGAGTATGTGTGGTGCCAAGGGTCATGCCCAGGGTCTATTATCATCATCATCATCATCATTATTATTATTATTATTATTATTATTATTATTTTCTAACTGGGCATTGAACCCACAGGTGTTCTATCCGTCTGTTTTATAGTTTTATTTTTAGACAGCATCTTGCTAAGTTGCCCAGCTGACCTTGAACTTGACATTCTCCTGCCTCAGCCTCCTGAGTAGCTGAGATTACAGATGTGTGCAACTGTGCCCGGTAAAAATCATTTCTTAGATATGGAATTCAAAATCTGGAATTAGAAGCATATATTGTTTAGATATTTTTATTTTGGTTTTATTCATAATGTCCTAGGGCCTGAAACCTTATTTAGACAGATCACTAAAGAAATTAGTGAGGTCAGAATTTTTTCCAAATTCATTCATACAGTGAAGATGAACATTCGATGCCAGAAACAATAACAATGTTTGTGTTGTAGGTAAAGTGAGAAGTGATATAAACGCCTCTGGCCTCCACTGACCTCTCTCTCCTTGTCCCAGGGCTTCATTCTCCAGAGACTGGGCACACTTCTCCAGGTGAAATGACTGAATATGGTATTAAGGGCTGTGTCTGAGTCATGACCAGATCTATTTTCCTCTAGTACCTTTTTGGGGAAGAAGAGATGATGAGATCTCAAAGTTTCACCTGGGCAATGAAACTAATGATCAAATTCAGCAGATCCGTTTCTTAACCGGAACCTTCTAGTTAATTCAGCAAGTATATATTGAACGCTTGGCATGTATTCATTAATTCCACCACTATTCACGGAGTGCCAACTAGGTACCACTCTTCATTGGGTGTTACCAATGCCATGATGCATAGACCAGGCACAGTGCTGCTTTCTGGTGTCCCAAAGTCCAGAGGAGAGCACGGTGGACAAGAAAGGAAAAGAAAGGGTACAGCATGTGCTAAGTGTTAAGAAGGCAAGTTGAACTTTTCTATTGGAGCATTAGCAGAACAACTTTCCTAGGCTAGGGTGGGGAGAGGATTTTTATCAGAGAAATATTTACCTGAGCAGAGATGTAAGAGATGTATAAGGATTAACCAGAAAAAAGAGAATGGTTATAATGATTATTTCCATAAAGAAGAAAAAAAGGAGAGATCTTGATTCATTGTTTAGAATATTTAAACTAAAGACAACTATTCATTTGCCTATTTAACAAATCTTTATTGAGCAGCTACTAAGTATGGTCATTGTTTCGAGCTCTGAAAAACGTAAAATTGAGAAATAGAAGAGAGAGAAACATGGCTTTTTACTTTTATAGGACTGAATGAGGGAAACATAAATGTAGGAAAGATTTATGCAAATAAATGCAAAATTATAGTCATGAGAAGAGTTCTGTAGGGTAGTGTAAGGAAAATTGCTGGGTGCAGAGGAATTGCTTAATAGGAGGTGCAGGCCAGTTCCAAGATGGCAGGGAGCACCCAGTGGGCAGTGATGACCCAATGGTAGGTACTGCAGAGAGGGTTGGTGTGTTAACCAGGCTGAGGAGATGAGAGGGACCAGCCCAGGAGGATGGTGAGGAGAAAGAAGGGGTGCCCTTCACAGTAGCTGCAAGAATTGGCGCAGTGGCAAGTGGCTTCAGCCACATCTTCCTAAAATGTGATCGCAAGAATTAAAATCTCTCCGCAATGGGCAAATGTTGAATAAATGTTTAATAAGAGTGAAGATAGTAAAACATTTCAAGTTTTTCTTGTAATGGGCACGATTCTGTGCACTTGAGATAAAAATGGTAAGAAAGGAGGTCCTTGGCTCCCAGGACCTGATACTCCTGGAGAAATAAAGTGAGCAGCACACTCAGGAGCATTCGTGGTGATAGAAAGGTGTGTGGAACTCAGAAGGGACGGCGGTGATGACATTTGGGGTTTGCAAGTTTCAGGCAACAGACAGCACCGGTTTTCTCAGGGGGGATTTTTTTTAAGATGTTTTAGATTTTCTTTTTCTTTTTTTTCTTTTATTTTTATTGTAAACAAATGGGATACATGTTGTTTCTGTTTGTACATGGAGTAACAGCACACCATTTGTGTAATCATACATTTATATAGGGTAATGGTGTTTGATTCATTCTGTTATTTTTTCCTCCCCCCACCCCTCCCACCCCTCTTTCCCCTCTATGCAGTCCCTCTTTCCTCCATTCTTGCCCCCCTCCCATCCCCCATTATGTGTCATCATCCGCTTATCATCGAGATCATTTGTCCTTTGGTTTTTTGAGATTGGCTTATCTCACTTAGCATGATATTCTCCAATTTCATCCATTTGTCTGCAAATGCCATAATGTTATTATTCTTTATAGCTGAGTAATATTCCATTGTGTATATATATACCACAGTTTCTTTATCCATGCATCAATTGAAGGTTATCTAGATCTAGGTTGGTTCCACAATCTGGCTATTGTGAATTGAGCAGCTATGAACATTGATGTGGCTGTATCTCTGTAGTATGCTGATTTTAAGTCCTTTGGGTATAGGCCAAGGAGTGGGATAGCTGGGTCAAATGGTGGGTCCATTCCAAGTTTTCTAAGGAGTCTCCACACTGCTTTCCGGAGTGGCTGCACTAATTTGCAGTCCCACCAGCAATGTATGAGTGTACCTTTTTCCCCACATCCTCTCCAACACCTATTGTTGCTTGTATTCTTGATAATCGCCATTCTAATTGGGGTGAGATGGAATCTTAGTGTAGTTTTGATTTGCATTTCTCTTATTACTAAAGATGTTGAACATTTTGTCATATGTTTGTTGATTGCTTGTAGATCTTCTTCTGTGAAGTGTCTGTTCATATCCTTAGCCCATTTGTTGATTGCGTTATTTGTATTCTTGGTGTAGAGTTTTTTGTGTTCTTTATAGATTCTGGAAATTAGTGCTGTATCTGAAGTATGAGTGGCAAAAGATTTTCTCTCTCAGGGGGGATTTTGAAGAACTGATGTGATTTTTTTGGGACAGAGAAGATGACCCAGGTGGGGGGAACAGCTTAAGCAAGCATGGATCAGTGTGGTGTGCCCTGGGAGGGAGCTGGGGGCAGGTGCCAAAAATTAGCATTTGCAAAGCTAATGCTAATGGAGTACACAGAGTTGAAAGGACATGAGGCTGGGTTTGGATCTGGGCAGACAGAGATGACCGCTGCTGCCTGCAACATGAAGCCTTTCCAAAATGGAAACAAAGCAAAGCACTTGTTTCCCAGGGGCAGGTCCAGCAATTTGATCAGAAGATTCGCGAAGCAAATAGATAGTGCAGCTTTCTTTCTGGCTAGGCACAGCTGCTGCACCAGGACTCTGTCCTGGGGGCTCCAGAACCTTCTGTGGCCTGCTGTGACTGTTCAGGCTTCCTCCCTCTGCTTCCCATCCACCTTCACAGCTTAGTTAACTCTCACCCTCCTTTCAAAGCCTAGAACTCTCCAGGGCTTTGGAAAGAGGTGTGCGCTTAGAGAATATTCAGCTTCTCCTTCTGCGTGCCTGGATCCCCCTGAATGTCAACGTCTGATTCCTGACCTCTTCACAGAACACCAGTCATTCTTCCATCATCCATTCAAATTCTCCTAAGCAACCTCTAAGGGGGACTTTCTTGGCCATACCACTTCTCAACTGTCTGCCAAATTGTAGGGTATCTCTACAATCCGAAGTCCTTCCTCAGGTCACATGGGGGCTCCGTGAGAGAACAGCAGGGTTGGGCCTCATTAAGACTTCTCAAAATCTTAAGACCAAATGAACCACGCTTTCCAGCAAGTACCAGCTTTCCTCCTGACGCATGTCACTTCCCTAACTCCCAACTCGCCTCATACCTTCAGGCAGGAAGGAAGAATGCAATCTTGGCAAAAACCTCCCTGGAATTGGCTGGGGATGATGTGTTCCTGGCACTCTGAGATACTTAACACCTTTCAGGATAGAGGAAAAAGTTACTTTGACAACGTTTCAGTGAGACACACATGGAGAATATTCCCGACCGAGCCAGGCTGTCAGCACGGTGTCCGCTGCTGCTCCCCACCCAATTCCATCAGTAAGTGTACTTTTGTGGGGGTCAAAAGTCTAACAACCAGCCAGGGACTTTGCCCGGACTCAAATAAACATATTTGCAAGTGGTGTAGGGAAAGAGTTTCTTTGAAAACAGATGCAAACAAATAAGCAGGGACCGGTACTAGCATTCAGTGAGGCAGTGTGGACCATGACACAGTGTGGACCATGACACAGTGTGGACTATGCCACACCAGCAACATCCCAGACACATCCAGACGCATGAGTTTTAAAAGCTCACTCAAATCAAACATTGATCCTCCAAGCCGGACCCAGATCGCAATGCCTCCTCTTTGGGGTCCTGCCATGTTTTACTCTAGTCATTTTTGATCTCGTGAATGTGTCGTGATCGATTTTCAACACGTGCGTACAACTGAACACAAAGAGTCAGAGCTGAAGTCTGGGGTGTTGGATTCCGCTAATTGAACTGGGACATGTTTGCTAAAATTGTCTGTGCAGAGAGTGCTGGGCAGCGCTTCAAATCTGATCTGATAGATGCAGTCCAAGACTTTAATACCAAACTTTCTGGAAAGTGATAAACAGATGGGAGCCATCAGAAAAGACTGGGTGCAACTCGAGTGTGTTTGATGAGCATCTGTGATGCATGGTGAAGAGAATTAGGACGTGGCGTCCGCAGGTTCAGATGGGAGTTTCAAGTCTGCTTCACTGAAGAGACGCTCAATTTTGGACCACCCGATTCCTCCGCATGCCAACATTCCTGACGTGACACTGCACTAGGCCTGTCTCAGAGTCTGCAAAGGTTTTGAGAATCAAATTGATTCAGCATTTTGTAGTGCCTACTGCGGGTCTGGAGCGCAGAGCAAGCTTTCAATAACTAACTGTTGAATTAAAATAGGAAGAGTTGGACCTGAATGTCGAGATGCAAGTCTTTTTTTCCAGATAAGAGAGACATGGGTTTGCACAACCTGAGGGAAATGGCTGAGATGAAGCACAAGGGCCATCTTGATGTGCCGTGGTCTCCATACAGCTTTGAAGGGTGGCTTTCCTGTCTCACAGGGAGGTCTGTCTGAAATTTCCCCATGAGTGCTCAGTGTCCTGCTGCACTGGGCCACTCAGAACAAGACCACTGCCCAGACTCTAGGAACGATCTCCTCTAATAACCATGAGATGAGTTCTTACGAAAGGAGAAGTGGGAATCTGGCCTTGACGGCTTCGTCAGCCGCCATCCACCTGGCTATGGATGACCGGAAGCGTGCCACGCACCAGGATCGTATCACCAGCAAACACGCGTGTCAGCAAACGTGTAAGGCAATGCTGCCCGCGGCAAAGAGCCCAGAGCGTGGTGCAGCAGCAGCAGGCAAAGGTTTGTTCTCACTGAATGAAGCGCTGAAGAGGGAGGTTGAGCCTTTCTCGGGTGTCATTCCATTTGAAGAGCAGAAGCTCCCATAGATGGAGATGTCCAAAAGCATCATACCTGAGCATCTGGAGGAAGTGAGCAGAGGTTAAAAGACACACACACGCACACACGCACACGCACACACAACAGAGCTCTGGTCAGCAGGCCCTGGCAATGGGTCTTCAGGCCTTCAGCTCCCTCTTCTTGATTCCTTTTATCTTTGATCTTTTCACCTCGAGTTCCAAGATAATGCACAGCTGCATTGGTAACCACCCCTACTCCCTCCAGTCAGAAAGAAGCATATTCCATAAAATTAACTGCAGAGTCCCTGAGAGAGGTTTTGCACTCTACAGGAGGAACTACTGGGCTGGAAAACAAAATGAAGGGAGGCTCCACCTGGTTTTCCCAGGCCAGGGACCCTGGGCAAAGGTGCTGGGAGCTGGAGAGTTGGAGGGTGAGAACAACTCCTGCATGGCCTGGTGGCAGCCAGCTGCCTCTCGGGAGGAACTTAATCCCATGCTCACCCCGAGTGAAGGCCGCCCAGAGGAGCTGGCTTCCTCTGAAGGGAGATGAGAGGCAAGGGTCCAGCTCAGCAAAACCCGCATTTCTAAAGAGGAAGATTCCAGGGTGGTCTGGCAGTCACTGTTGCAAAGAGGATTCCAGAAGGGGCAGGAAGGTGGGTGGTGTTGCGGCCCACCAGGGGTAATGGAGACTGGTGTTGGGAGCTGGGGGAGATGGAGGGGCACCAGCAGGGAACCTCTCTAAATGCTAATTCCATGCTCCCGGTGTGTTTTCAGGACACCTGATGGGAACATCTTTACATTTCCATGAGAGCAAGTTGGATTCAGTGAGCCTTCACCTCTGCCTCACCACGGAATCCATGGACTTCATTAAAACACTGCCACAGTTTCTCCAGAGGTGACAGGTTTGTGGTTTTGGTGATATGACAGCTAAACAAAATGAAGCATAAATCCATCCGTAAACCTCTGTCTGGAGGCCTTTGGAAGGACAGGTAAGTACACAGAGCACACTCACAAGCTCTCGGCAACAAGGCTGAACTCACTGAGTCTCCCTGCATCCCTTGGAGAGCCCAGGACAAGAAAAAGTTACTGTGATGGAACACAGGAAAGCCGGCTTCCTCAGCATCCGCCTTCCATTAAGGATCTCTACAGAAAAGGCAACCTCTTTTGAGTAAAATCCTAACCTAGGGCATATATAAGGAATGATATTTTGCAGAAGAATAAATTATTAACAATCAGCTAAAAACACTTCAAAAACACGTTTCTACTAAGGAAACACCTGAAAGATACTCTATAAATCTGTAGTCCAAGCTTATGACCCAGATCCCTAAGTTTTTGTTTTTTCTGTCTCTCTCTCTTTTTTCAATTTCTCCCATTGCTCTGTCACTATTTTGCTCTCTCTGAAAAGAAGATAATGCAGGTGACTCTGAAACTACAACCCTCACAAAGCGTTTATGCTTACTTTTCCCAGTGATCCTGCCAAAAGTATTGTGCATTTAGTTTCTGTTTCATTCCAACGGCATGATAAAAAATTTCAATCTGTGAGCATTACAGACTTTCTCTCTGAGTTATTGAGAATAAATGTTAATTCATGGAAAACCGCAAACATGATACAATGTGAAGGTAATACATTCTAACACAAGTTGTCAAGGTCTGCTGAACCCTGTGCTGTGTGCAGTTTTATATACTGCAGGGATAAAAGCCCTCCGTATGTTCACGAGGAAGTATGGAGGCAATTCAGAGGGTGCTGTAAGACAGAGCAAATATTTTATGTTCGACTTCCTAAATCTTGCCAGTAGTTACTGGTTATAAGCCCTGAGATGCATTTGCAATAGGATTTTCTATCTCAGCAGACAGATTTGTTAAAGGTCTCTGCTGGTCGATAGGGTTTGGAGATGGCCCAGTGTCGGCATTGGAAATGAGTAAAGTACTTGTTATTATTTGTTTGAAAATCAGGGCATACCAATGTTATCAAAGGAAGCACGGTCCAGCAGGACACACGTCACACACTAAGAGCAAATGCAATTCTCACTCTGGCACTGAGTGGAGTGTGCCCGTTTTTACACGAGTCACTGCCACCATGCTCAGCAATTCTGTGTGTGTCACCTCTGGTAGGAGCTCAAATTTGGGGGACAACCTGCAGTTTAATCCAATGCTGTCAAACACCAAACAAGTCCCCACATCTCTGATTCAGCATGACATGTGTGATGCCTAACTGGTACAAGAAGGGCTGGCCTGATCCCAGGTGACGGCCTTCAGTTCTCATCCTCCCTTTAGAAGTCAGCTGTACTGCTCTCAAGCTGCAGGAAGGAGACAGCTCAGCTGTAACTGTGGAGCCTCACTATGTGCTGGGTAGTTCACCCAGTGCCAAGACATAACTGTGAAGATGGAGAACTGATCTTTGTCTCTGTGTGCTGGACTTGACTCATGTGAGGTACTGAATCCTGCCTTCCTGGGTCCCACAGTTGAAAGGACATGGGCAGATACACTACGAAAGAGCTTGTGCAGGGGCCTGCTGGGTAATATTTCCATGGACAATTAACCAGGACTTGGGAAAAGCAGAGAGATTTCTTAGGAAAGTTGGTGTTTCTGTGACCTGCCTGTGGGAAAGAATCATCCTTACTTTCTGAAGTTTCAAAAGGTGAGAGAGAAGACAGTGTTGAAAACACATTGCATGCTGCCCAGACAAATGGTCATTAGATCATTTAAGTAAGAAGAGTGTGTGTGTGTGTGTGTGTGTGTGTGTGTGTTGGGGTGGGGGTGGGTGCAGACATAGAATGGCCAGAACTGGTAGTCACTGGTGTGACTTTATGTGGAGAGATGTGTCCCTCTGTGAATCAAGTAAAGTAACAAACATGATCAGAGAAACCCTAAAAAAATACACCACTACAATTGAAGAGTTAGAGCAGGAAAATGGGTAGTACGTGCCCCTTGAAGAGCTGACTGGAAACAGGCCCCATAGAGTCACTCAAACTTCACCAGCAAGCTAACAAGCTGCCGCTCATGGTGGAAGCTGCAACTTGTCCTCAACTCCTTGCTCAGTCCCCGCCCTTGGCACAGAAGCTCCGCCCCTCTGGCCTTCATCTCGCACACACTTTGCTTTGGTCAATAAAACTTGTGCCATTTCTGTGTGAACACAGGCTCAAAATATGCTTGTGCACTTTGGCTTGGCTCACACTTCTGCCGTCTTCCACACGGACCATCCATCCCACCTATCTCCTGACACTGGGGTGGTTCACGTGTGGAAGAGTCCAGAACCTCGCTTGAAAATAGATCTATCTCAGTCAACCCATAGACCAGTCCACAGGGGGAAGTAAGTAGTCCCTACACACCACTGAGATGTGGCAGTTGTTATTGTGTAGTATGACAGCGGAAAAGAGATCAGGCTTGGGAGATTCCCTTTTCGACCTGTGCTCTTCATTGTTTCAATGTATTTCTTTAGAAGACAGGGTGAGGTCATGGCGGAGATGGAAGAAGAAGGTGCTCCATTGGTGGTGGTCCCATAGCTTAGATGTCCTTTGCACTCAGCAGATGGAAGTTCAAAGCCACTGGCCACGGCATTCTTTAGTAGCAGTAATGTCATCAGATGTTACTAGATCACATTAAAAGTCCAAACCTTGGTTGGACCAGCCTTTCCTGAAGAGAACCTCGAATGTCCTTAATTCGGTAATGAGGGTTAAGATAGGGTACTGCTTGGCAAATGGGAAATTGTGAAAACATTAAACATCACTATATGATCATAATTATTCCATCCCTGTCTTGAACAAAAATTTCAAAATACTTCATGAACCTTCTTCAGTCCTGTCTATCTCCTGTGATATTTTAGGGACACCATGATTTTGGGGTAACCTGGGATGACGGCACTCTAAGGAAGCACCTGGATCCACTCCAATTTGGGTTGGCTTGTGAAGGCCAGGGAATAATAGGCCTTCCATAACCTCCTCGATATATTTACACTTATAAACAGTGTAAAATCCAGTGACAATTACATAGACTCATGGAAAGACCATAGTCTCCGATTAATTTTGAATCCTTGCTGCTTTAGAAATTCTGCAAAGGATTAAATGTGGCTGCAGCTTTCTCTAATGGAAAATTTTCCTTTGGCAAAAGTACTCTGAAATTGCATAGCAGCATTTAATTCACAAAATGTCAGGGAGAGATGGTGTTAGCTCATTCGGTCCTCCCCAAGAAACTATTTGGTCTGAGATCAGGTATCTTACCCATGGCGGGTTTTGCTAATGTGTGTTCCCAGGCTGCCAGGCAGAGCTCAGCGGAGGAAGGCTACATTTCAGAAGCATGAGTGTTTTACAATAAAGATGTTTTCCTCCTGAGGTCATGGGGCTGACAGATTTGCTGTTCACCACAGTTTTCCCTGGGTGGGAAAGCTGGACATGGGTTACTACGTCTCCCTGAGAGTCGGGTTGGTCGGGATGGATAAGCTAATCACTGTTTTTATTTATTTATTTATTTGATGTTCTCCCCTTTCTTTCCTAATAATAGGCATAGCCAACTCCACCCATTATTTCCAAGGAAAGGATAACTTATAAAATCCTTCCTCTAGAGAAGGGAGCGTGGAATGTGTCGAGTGTGGCCACCCCTCCTCTATGCACAGACACACCCAGGCCTTCCTCTGAGTTCTTGTCTGGCACTTCCATTACACAGTGAGGTTCTTCTCTGCTGAAAAAGGCAGTGATATAAGATGAAGACCAACTGATTTCAGCATGAATATATTTTTCCGGCAAGTCACACTCTCACCAGACAGCATTCCTTCCAGATGCACAAGAGCAAGTCAACTTTCAGTGCAAATGCACAAACAAGCACCACTCACCACTTTGCTCATACAAAGAACTTACACTTCAAGAACACGAGCTGTCCACTGGCGCAAGCCTTCATTGTCTAGATGAGGAAACAAAGAGCTGAAGCCTTCAAGTGCATCTGTGGTGATTATGACACGCATCCAGCCTCTCTGATAAGCACCTCTCAAAGGGTGGAGCTTAATAATTCCTCTGTCCTTGAGAGTAGGGCAGACCTAGTGGCATCCTTCTTGACCATAGGACGTGATGTACAGAAGTAACAGTGCAGGATTGTGAGATTTTTCTTCCCGGGATACCTGGCTTGGATTGCTTGCTCTGGGAGAAGCCAAGGACCCAGCCCATGTCACTGGCCAGCCACTGGGGAGTGTGGTGGGCAGAGTTCTAGAAGAGTCCCAAGCACCTCACTCAGGACTCACTGGTGGCCATGAGACTGGAGCTCAGACCCTGTTCTCCTGGACACAGGGAGAGGTAGCCAAATACACCTTGGTCCTGGACCCAGAGAGATCGCTATGTGAATGAAGTCATGCTGCATCCTTCATCTCTGGGCGTGGTCAGGCTCGAGTCTCCATATCCTCAAGAGAAATAACACTGAAATCATCAGGGTTTTATGAGCTGTTTCAAGAATTAAGCAAGATAGAACGCTTAGGGAGCTTTGCATGTACCTGGAGTTAAGTAAATCGTAGTTCTTTTTTCTAATCTTGTGTCTCCTCATTGTCATTGTAACAGCCAAGCTATTTCTCAGTTGCTGTTACAGGAGATCTGGTCCTTCACATGTCCCTGACAACCTTTCTTTGTATGAGCAACACATGAAGGTAATGGCAAAGCAGTCAGAGGAGAGAAACTAACCAGTGATGAATGTCCACATGAGTGAACTCACAGACACCACCACCATGGGCACCTGGGAAAGTTTTAGAATTCCTTTGAGTATACTCTGTAACCTTGGTTGTTGAAATGATTGGGCCAGGTACATTCAGATAAAACCTAATCACTGTCCCAGAACATCTCTGGGACAAAGAGGCGAGAGGTTACCCTGAAGATGAGGATGACCAGCAGGCACCGTGTGCTGGCTGTCCCCCACATGCCCCCACCTGCCCGCTGCCTGTCCCCTGCCTGCATGAGATCAACAGGTCTGGGGCTACTGGAAGAAGAGCTGGGTCCCAACTCAGAGCAGCAGCCCAGGAGAAATGCAGGAATTGCAAGAAAGCAAGGAAATAAAATGCTCCCAAGAGTCTATAACCCCAGACACAGAATCTTCAGGTATCCCAGTGGATAAAATTCAGGCAGAGAATTCAAATGGGAATGTTAAAATGATCAAGGGACTAAAAAAAATACACAAAAAAAATGAACAAAGAGAAAATACAGGAAGCAAAAGATTTCAATGAAGAGATAGATATTCTGAAAAAGAACAAAAAAGATATGCTGGAAATTTTTAAAAAATCAATAAGTCAAATTAAAAGTTCAATGGAAACTATCACTAATAGATTAGACCATGTAAAAGACAGATTTTCAGACCTCAAAGCTAACATATGTTATCTTGAAAACTTAGCAATAAATATGATAAGAAAACATGACCAGAATATTGAGGAAATATGGGACTGGAAGAGACCAAATCTAAGGATCACTGGTATTGAGGAAGGAACTGAGATCAAACTAAGAACATTAATAGCATTTTCAGTGAAATAATGCCAGAAAAATTTACAAACCTTGGGAATGAGATGGATATAAAAATACAGGAATCATTCAGAGCACTAAGTAGACAACATCTAACACAATCTTCTTCAAGATACCTTATCATTAAAATGTCCAATATGTGGAGACAGAATAAAATTCCAAAAGCTGCAAGAGATAAATGGGAGGTCACATTCAGAGGCAAATCAACCCAAATCCTTGCTGGTGTCTCAGCCTAGACTGCAAAAGCCAGGAAGAAGGTTTGGGATACCAAACTCTGCATACCAAACTCTGGAAGATAGCAATTGCCTATGAAGATTCTTTTATTCAGCAGAGTTAGCCTTCTGAATTAAAGGTGAATTAAAACCCTCCCATCATGTGCATAAACTGAAAGAATTCATGACTACTAAATAGAAACTACATCAAATAATTTTTTCCAATTCTGGAAATAAGAAAAGAACAAAACTCTACTCATCCTCTGCCATATATGAAATCAATTATTCTCTCTTATGGTTTGTGCTATAAAAGAAAATTTTACATAACTAAATGCCAAAAATGATTTCTTCTATGTATTGTAGAAGTTCAGTAGTTTTAAGTGTAATATTTATGACCATGATTTATTTTTATTTATTACTGTGTATTATATAAGTTATGAATCTCTAGTTGTTCTATCACCACTTGTTGACAAAGAACCCTTTTCCCATTGATCAGTGCGAGTAGCATTTTCAATATTTCAAAAGTCAATATATGTTTTGGTATTTTTTAACATACTTTTCTGTTCTGTTTACCTATAGGTATACCCTTATTTCAGTAGCATATCATTTTGATTAATATAATTTTATCCTAAGATTTCAAATTAGATAGCATAAATTACCCAATTTGACTCTTCTCATTAAAATCATTTTACTTCCTCTACTGATTTTGTATTATCATGTAAGTTTAAGAATCAGATTATCACTTGGTATAAAATTTCTCTGTCAATGTTAATAAGGATCTTTTTTTGAAATATTTAGATCACTGTGGGGATACCAGACATTTTAACAATCCATGGACTCATAATCCATAACCATGCTTTATGTCTTCAATAGTTTAATGCTTATTTAATTTCTCTCAGCAACATTTTGTAATGGTAAGGCATAGGGACTGCATATTTTTAAAGTTATCCCTAAATTTTCACATCTCAATGTTATAATAAACATTTTTAATTTCAGTTTCTAATTTTTCATTGTTACTGTGTGGGAGTGCAAATAAGGTTTACATACAAATCTTGTATGCTGTGGCATTATAAACTATCATTTTTAGTAATTTTGGGATAAATATAACAAGTGATATATTATCATGTTATTACTTTTATGCCCTCAATTTAATTATATTCTATTGAGAATATATTTCTTTGTTCCTTAGAGAGGTTTGTAAATTTTTTATAATATCTTGTCTGAGTAATACTGGTTCATTAAATGATTTGAGAAATTTGCTCTCCTGTTGATTTTTTGGGGGAGAATATATTCAAAAGTAATAAGTTTATTGCTTTCTTAAAAATTTTGGTAGAATTTACTAATAAAACTTTCTGCCCCTGAGTTTTTATTTGTTTATTTTTTTGTACAAAGGTATCTGTCTATTTATTTACATTGCCAGCTGTATTTCTTAAACAGCTGTAGGACTGTCCAGCTATTTGTTCTTGAGTCAAATTTGGTAGTTTGCTTATTTTAAGGAATGTGAGTCACTTTTGTTTAAGTTACTGATTATACTGCATGAAGTGTGCATGGTGTTCTTACTCTCCTCTGAGTATTTTTGGGGGAGTCTGTTGTGATGTCTCTTACTTTGTTCCTGGTGTTGGTGATTTTTGTCTCATCTCTTCCTCTCTTGGTCAGTCTAACTCTAAGTCATCAGTTCCACTTGTCATTTTAGGAATCAGTTTTGCTCTTGTAGATTCATTCTATTTGGTGTATTATGTTGATTTGATTATATTCATTTTATTTTCACTCTTTTCTTCCTTCTACTTGCTTTGGATTAAATTAGTTCACTTCTTTCAAAGGTACAGTCCTAGACAATTGATATTAGCAATTTTTTTCCATCCCTAGGAAGCATTCAGTGATGTAAATTTCTTATTATACTACATTAACTGCATCCCACGAATTCCAATAGGCTTTTTTCCCTTTCAATTTAAATCATTTCTTAATTGCTATTTGTTCTTTGAGCCATGGGTTATTTCTTCTTTGAGCCATGGGTTATTTAATGTGCAATATTTGGTTACTGTAGGTTAGATGATTTTTTAGATTTTTTTTTCTGTTATTGATTTCTAATTTAATTCCATTGAAATCACAAAACACACTTTTCATGGTTTTGTAACCTTCATCTTTTAAAAATATTGACACTTGCTTTGTGGCTAAGTTTATGATCTATTTTGGAAAATACTCCATGTGACCTTGAAATGCACACATCTCTTTGAGTATTAGTTTTTGAGTCATTTTTTGAGACAATTTTTCCTCCCTTTCCTAATCTGATGGATATGTTCCAAAGAAATGGAGGGAGATGGAGTCTTTCGGGGAAGAAAAGAATTCCATAATTTTAAAATAGGGACCAATTATTGTTAAAAAGAACACCAATGGCTTTAAGCAGGATAACATGACTGATAGTTGCACATGTATATAGAGATATTTTTCTACCTCCAAATGAAGTAAGGTTGGGAGAGATTTGAAAGCATTAGAAACCATCCTTTATAATATATAAAGGTAGTTTTACTAGACACTGTACTTATTTATTCTTTCTGCTATAACAAACTGCCACAAATCTGGTAGCTTAAAAAAATTCAAATGAAACCGCAGTGTAGTTTTAATTTGCATTTCTCTAATTGCTGGTAATGTTGAACATTTTTTCATATATTTGTTGACCATTTGTATTTCTTCTTCTGTGAAGTGTCTGTTCAATTCCTTTGCACATTTATTGATTAGTTTACTTGCTTTTTTGGTGTTAAGTTTTTTGAGTTCTTTGTATACCCTGGAGATTAATGCTCTATTTGAGGTGCAGGTGGCAAAGATTTTCTCCCATTCTGTTTACTCTCTCTTCATGTTCTTAATTGTTTTCTGCACCCGAGTCATAATGGCGATTTTTAAGAATACAAGTAATGATACATGTTGGCAAAGATGTGGGAAAAAAGGCACACTCATACATTGCTGGTGGGACTGTAAATTGGTACAGCCACTCTGGAAAGCAGTATGGAGATTCCTCAGAAAACTTGGAATGGAACCACCATTTGACCCAGTTATCCCACTCCTTAGCACATACCCAACAGACTTAAAATCAGCATACTGTAGTGATGTGACCACATCAATGTTTATAGCAGTTCATTTCACAATAGCTCAGCTATGGAACCAACCATCTGTGGAAGCTAGGTTCTCTTCAACAGATGAATGAATAAAGAAAGTGTTGCATATACACAATGGAATATTACTCAGCCATAAATAAGAATGAAATTATGGCATTTGCTGGTAAATGGATGGAACTGGATACTATCATGCTAAGCAAAATAAACCAATCCCCCAAAACCAAAGACTGAACGTTCTCTCTGATATGCAGATGCTGACTCACAATAGGCAGGGAGAGGGAGGAGTGGAGGTTCACGGGATTGGACAGGGGAAATGGGGGCAAAAGAAGGGGGATATGAATGGTAAAGACAGTAGAATGAATTGGACATCACTTTCCTATGTTCCTATATAAATACATAACTGGTGTAATAACACATCACATACATGCATATGGATTAAATGATCACACTGGGGACCACTCAGACAGTGCAGGATATCTCCCTGACTCTATATTTTTACCATCAAAGTCACAAGTTCCCAGATTTGGAACTAAATATCTTTCGGGGGGACTATTCAATCCATCTCCCAATATTTATATTTTTTATCATATATAGTATTTTTAAACATTGCTTTTAAATTTGGTTTAGTGTCAAATCTGTGTCTCCTTGAAGGAACACAAAAGACAACTGAAGAAATGATTTTGATTCTAGATGTGATGTCAAAGAAAACAAACTGTGACTCACTGAAATGAGTCTGGATCTTTGGCTTCTGATCCAGGTGCTTCTGACCCAGCACTCTGTAGACAGAAGGGTCGTGGTGGAGAAGAACAGCCCTGTGGCAGAGGTGCCGGGAGATGCAGTGGGAACACAGGAAGTCTGTCTGAAGGGCGGGCTGGGCACACTTGGGCACCGTGAGCCTTACAAACCCTTCAATGTCCCGACTTCCATGACGCTCACCTTCTCCACGCCTCCCAAGCCTGAGTTTGCAATCAGGAATGGAAACAGAAAGAAAAAGTTCTCATGAGTCACAGGAAGATTTTGAACCTCTTACGGTGTACTTATTCTGCTTGAGAATATTCCCTAAACGGGAAAGATCTGTCAAGACCTTCTGCAGCTCCTGTCCCTCGCACACTCCATGTTCTGCCCAAGGCTCAGTACCACGTTCCCACAAGGGAAGGACATGGTTTCCTTGCTGATTTTTCCTATTTCGCTTCTAAAGACAGAAGGAGCACAATGCTGTAACTAATGGAAAACATATTAATATCCTCCTACATAAGCATGTTTATGCAACACAGAAAATGAGGAAAATTATTCACTCCCCATAGATTCTTTATATCATATATGTCTTTGGACCCACCTCCTTTCCCTACATTAAAATAATTAGAAGTATTCATAAAAACTAGAAAATGTCTGTTACAGGAGAAGCTGCTCTCTGCCAGAGGAATATACATTTGCTTGATGCTTGGACTGGGAAATCTTTTCATACTGTTAAGTGCAGGTCTAGCTATGCGAAAGTAGGAATATGAACCTATTACTCAGGGCCTCATGTGGCTCTGTGTGTCCCAGGATTGACACTGACTGCCAGTCTCCATCTGGCCTTGCAATTAGAGCCCAACAGGACAACTGATTTTCTGCTGTTCCGTGATAAGGCAATAGGTTGCCTGTTTCCATTCATCAAAACTTTATTTGATTATGAAATAGTGTGCTATTTTATTGCAGTGTTAATTAGCAGTGGGCTGTTCAGTGTTTATGATCTTCACTTCTCATGCCATCTCCTACCCCTAACATATGACCAGAGACAATTCTCTGAATGATCAAAGGCTCGTGCAAGGAGTGAACATAGTAGTTTCCATATTGGGAGTGTGAGGGAAAGCCAGATGGTTTAATAGACAATGTTCAAAGGACATCACAGGACACAATAACATAAGCTGAATTACTAGAGTTTAACATGATACATAATTACAGTCTTCATGTTAAAAAAAAAGTTAGCTCCCTGCCAACAATCTTTGTTTTGTAAGCTTATTCAGACACAAAGAATGAGACCATATTACCCTGTGTACTTATATAACAATACCACCAGTGGGAGTCTACATCACACATAACCCGAAGAAGGAGAAATTATACTCCATTACACATGATGTGTCAAAGTGTATTCTCCTGTCATGTATAACTAATTAAAACAAATACAAGTTCTAAAAAAACACAGAAGTTCAAGAATTATTTGCAAAAACTAAATCCAATCATGACTGAAATTAATGAAGAGTCTAGGTTTCATTTTCTGCTCAGTTCCTGACTAGAGCTGCTGAACAAAAGCAGTGAAATGGATACGATAGAATTTCACCTACCTGTCCACTCCCACGCCCTTTGGAGAGAAGATGACCCAAATGAAGGACATTGCTAAAAAGTGAGGCCGGAGAGGAGAAGGAAGGCATTGAAGAGGAGTTGGCTACTTTAAGTCAATCAACGGGCACAAGCTGGTGGTGCTTCAGTACGTCTTTCCCTCTTAAGGGAACCGGGTACCAATCTTTGAGACTGACAGATTTCTGTTCAAATCTCTTACCTGAAACCAACAGGTAAAGTGAGATCAATGCACTCTCTTAGGAGGAAAGAAATGTATTTCTCATATTATTATAAGTCCATATGTTTTTCTCAGAGAAAAAGAAATGATGTGTCTATCAGTACAGCTAAGCATCTAGATCAGGACCTTCTAGTATAGTATCTAGATGTGCATAGACCATGAAAAATAGCATATTCTATATAGATAAGCAGATAATTAGACCAGATGAAGGAGAGAGTGAGCACCTTCTCTCCTGTACACCAGGCCCATGGACATACATGTTTTTCTCTTGGAGAACAAGTGCCTTTACATATGGATGTGCCTAAGGGGCATGCGTGTACATATGTGTATGTTGGGAGTGTGTCTAATGAAATTAAAACATGCTTTCTTTCTGAAGAGGTAAAATGTATTTCTGACCATCGGAATGAATTAGATACCTCCATCATAGCGGACCAAGCTGGTCTCATTATGGCCTTTAACTGGAGCTCGATGGGAGTCTATCAAACGCAGAGATGTTTGCTGTGATTTCAACAGCCAGTGCCTGCACAGTTGACAAGTGCCATCAGGACTCAGGAGGACAACAGTGCGGGCGCTTGTAAAATGGTTGTGAAAGATGGGTTACATGGCTTAATAGAGAGAAGTCCTTGAAAATAATTGCACATAGCTTTGAATCGATAAGAAATGAGGGCAAAACACACACAATAAATTGGGGTGGATGAATTGCTGAGAGCCATCCCCAGAGGACAATAAAAATAAAACAAGAGAAAAGCTCCCTGACAATGACAGAATCAGGACAGAAGTCAGTTGTCCTGGGCTTTATAAAATGATTTCCTGGAGATACTGTGGAGGAATGCCCCAGCTCACAGGTGGACTGTGACCGTGGAGCAACGGACCCAGTTAGCGCACCTCCTGCTGAGTGCTCCTCCTGAGGTTGCCATTGAAGGACTGGCCAGCGGGGCCTCTGTAAGTAGCACTTTACCAGGATCCTGACTTGCTCCACTTCCTGGTTTCAATGGACCTATTATGTACTTTCCAGTCAAGCTTAAAATAGGTTGCTCTGAAAGTTTAATGAGATTTCTTCTCATGAGGAACTTCTCCCTAAAGGCTTCAAGGCCACTCTTCAAACCAAATTACAGAGACTATTCTCTATGCCCACGAATTCAGATTTGTTTTCCTAATAGTCATTTACCCAGATCTTGTTCTTCACATAAGGCCAAATATGTGAACACTACTAACTTTTTTAATGTTTCACATCACAAATGGTGTCATGTGATAGTAAGGGAGACCGTGAGCCTTACATGTTTTCAATAAATATTAAGATTTTCTTTTTTCAAGTCAAGCTTTATCATTTCTGATACATAGTGCATTAGAATTCCACAATGACCTTTGAAACTTGACTAACGATTACCAGAAGAAAATTGCAAGAGCCTATGTTTTAGTCATTTGCCTCTGGGAATACGAGAAGCGTAGTACCTTTGGTAAATCTAGCACAAGAAATTCATGTTCAATCACATATGAATATATTCAGGAAGTCCCAAATTTAAATCACTTAAAAACTAATATCTGCAATCACATAATTTGGTGAATTAGCAATATCCTCTAAATTACCTCCTAAAATAATTGTAACATTTATAATCAAATAAATTTACAAAAGAGATTTCCCCAAGTTTACTTTTGGCATTTTCCCATCAAGGCTCACCTGTATTAGTAAGCTGGAACTGCTCTGTCACGGCTTCTCAATTGCTTTTAGTTCTATGATAGGTACCAGACCCTGGAGATTTTAGTTTTTGCATTTTGCATTTTTTTTTTACTTTATTATTTTCACTACCATTTTTTTTTGTTTGCATATGCATTAATTAAAGTCAGGGATATGTGGAAAAACTTTGGGGTAAAGAACCATGAGGATTTATTTCAACAGGCAGGCATTCCATGAAAACCACCGGTCATCACTACCATTCTGCTCTTATTTAGCTTGGTCAGTTTTTCTGACCTTTGCTCCTAAAAAGTACTGTATGTTTTTTACAGGGTTATCATCAGGAGAATGGGTAAGATGTCAACTCAGTGGGCTCTAGGGACCCTACCGGCTTCCCCCAGTCACTGGTACAGTAATCCTCATGGAAAGATGTGTGTGTCTGTAAAGAGAGAGGACCTTCTCATCTCAAGGTAGAGAAGCATCGATTTTATTAGAGGTGTCAGCAATTTTGGTCGAAGCTTCCGATTGCATCAGTCACACCGGGTCTGGAAGCTGGTTCACATCACAGGTCTGAAACACGCATGCACTGCTTCTGGCCCGCACGAGGTCCCACTGGCAACCTGGGCTTCTGTAGCTGTTTACAGCGCGTTGCCACCTCTGCTCGGGGATGCTGCGTCATGAAGACGGATATTTTGTGGGCTTCGTTCACTATTTTATCTTGCATTTCTGGAATGGCACTTGGCACGGAGTAGATGCTCAAAAGTCTCTTGATAAGTGAGTTGATGCCATAGAGTCGGCAGCATGAGCTTTCGTCTTATTCGCCAGCTCTGCTCCCTCCGCCTTCGCTCCTTGCCACTGCTCCTTCCTCCTTTGCCAGGGTGCTGCATATGGCAGGGCTGTCCTTCTTCCCAAGGAGGTGCGGCCCGCTGGTGAGCCCAGGTAGCCCTGTGTGGAGCACTAGTGAGGAATTTCAGGCAAGGCAAGGACACAGCTATGACCCTTCGGGAAAATGATACCCCTGGAAATACAGAAAAGAATCCCAAAGTTATGCAACCGTGTACATTGTGGCTTGTATCATTGAGAAAGAGCTGAAAAGAGAACTTTGGAGAGGGAGGCAATTCATGGTGAATTCAGTTTGGGATATGTTGAGTGGAAGTGTTCAGAGAAATGTTTGGGACATGCAGAAAGATGGGACTTGAGCTCAAGAGACTGAAACTTGAAGATCAGGGATGAGACCACGAAGCAGGTGTCTCGTCTTGGCCTGTTGGCCTCTGGCATGTTTTCCTGCCGTTTCCCCTGGCTGGAAGGAGACTCCATGAGGCTGAGGACCTCACTGTGCTATTTCTGGATTTCAACCATCTGGAGATCACAGGTAACACCTGGGTTACATGGAAAATAACTACTGAAAAGATGAGTTATTCACAATTGCAGTTCAGCAAGATGGTTCCGGTGGGTTTTCTTTGAGTAGGGAAGGGAGGGTGGCGTGCAGTGCCCTTTCAGTGCACAGTGGGAGCTGGTGTTATTCAAAGCTGAGGAGGAAGTGTCAGGAGAAGGAAGAGGAGGCCTGGTCCCCAAAGGCAAGAGCAACTATGGCAACAACTGCTTTAAATGTCCTGAGCCCTGAGAAGGAAGGAGTGACCTTAGGAAGAGACTCAGGTGCAGAGGTGGGGACAGGCCAGAGTGCTGGGAATGGAGTAAGTCGAAGGAGGGGAGAGTGTCCTTACCTTCTGGATACTTGAGACAGGCAGGAGGAGCAGCAGGGCCTGTCCAGTCTGGTCTCCTTGCAGCTGTGTCTTGAGCTCCCTGCAAACACAGCGGGACCTCAGTGAGCCCTGGTTATTTGGAGGATGTGTTTTAGAATGAGATAATGATGAATTAAGTCAATACATTAGGTCACAATCAGAAAACAGGTGGAAAAGTAGCCTTGACTAGCAGGGGAGGACTCGGATGTCTCAGCCAGGTGAGCAAAGCTGATTCCCACGCACTATCGTTCCTCTCTGAGCATTAGGGGGCTCCTGGCTTGCGGGCCCGACTTCCTCTCTTCCCTGAAGCCAGCAGCTCCAGTGTCCAGTGCTCTGGGCTTGCATCCAGGTATCCAGGTAGACGTGCCTCCGCTCTCCCTCTGCTCCAGCCTGGGTTCTCCGCGTGGGCTCTGCTTCAGCACCACCCTCTGGACCAACCCCCCACCTGTTCTGCCAGTCTCCCACCCAGTTCTGAGCACTGCCTGGGTCACTGAGGTTTCCCAGCAACCTCCTTGCCTTGCTCTCAACCTGCTCCCGGTCTGGTAAGGGCACAAGCAAATCCTCTTCTCCTTCAGGAAGTCATTGGAGTCTCAGTGCAAAGCACTGACTCCGTGGTATACTCACCGTCTGTTCTTTTTAGCAGATTAACTTCAAGCTGTTTTTCCCTCGGGGACGTGGGCTGTGTGCATTTCCCAGCACAGCGCTCTCCATGCAGACCCCTGGGAATGCTGACCATTTTCTGAGCATGCATGGGAACTTCTCACTCTTTCTCCTGCTCATAGTAGATGAGAATAAGACCTACATTATGGACACGATGTTAAATCATCTCTGCTTTAAGTGACTTTATAAACTCCAGCAAATCTCTATTAGTAACAAATATCTAGGCCAAATTATAGGAATTTTCCAAACCCTACAATTAGGCTAAAGCAAGCCAGGTGACTTGGTGTTGTAAAGGGTAGATAACTTTACAAGATATGGCTGTAGACTGCACCCAGGGCCTGACCAGCCACCTTATCAATACGAAGGACATTCAGTGGGGATTTAAATAAGATGCGCTGTCATGGAATGAGCACCAGTCCTAGGAAGATGGTGCTTTCTTCCTGACTTGATTCACATTATGGAAGTGGTGCTGTTACTGCATAACTAAGCCATAGGTATAGGGTATTTTATACATGTCATATGCAATGAATAGCACATGTAAGCTGTATGACTTAACATACAACGTCACATTGCGTCACATGTGCTATGTATCATACGTCATCACTGCAGTATATATGCAACACTGCACACCCACACACTGTGGTCTCATGTGGTTTCTGCCAGCCTTGAACCCCTGAGGAACGTAGCTGGGTGCTCTGTTCAGCACCCCCATGAGGTTTCAGTCAGCTCCAAGCGTGACGGGCTGAAGATGTGCATGCACATGGCTCACTCTGCCTGGCACGTGACTGCCGCTGTTGGAGGTGGACTTGGCCCTTCGTCATGTGGACTCCTCAGCCCCCCAGCCCACCAGGAAGCTGCTGGAGTGTGTTCATGTTATACAGCTGACCCGTCTGCACAAGAGAAAAAGGCAGGAGTCTCTGCGTCTTTCTATTTAGCCTGAGCGGCACACTTCCTTTCTGTAATATCGGCTCCACTGGTTAGCAGCCCTATTCAATTGGGTGGGTTCCCCTGAAGATCACAGGGGTCCTCTTGCCTTCCACCGAAGGCCAGACTTTAGTAGAACTGAAAAAGGGGGGAAGTCCGTGTACACATACAGAAGTATACTTAGGTATTCAAATACTTCTAGATTATGTTTGGGGTGGTTAGTTTTGGCTGGGCCACAGGAAGCCCAGAATAAACACTGTTTCTGATTGTGTCTGTGGTCAGAGGTTAGATGAAAAGAGACTTGGAACTGAAGGACTCAGTCAAACGGGCAGCTCTGCCCAATCTGGGTGGGCATCATTCAATATGGTGAGGACCCTAACAGAGCAAACGGGCAGAGGAGGGGGGAGCTCATCTTTTTCTTCCTCCCTACAGAGAGGCACATAGACAGAGATTTGCACCATCTGGAATCTGCCCAGGTCCCCTGGTCTACGGAGTGTTGCCTGCAGATTTGGTGACTTCTCAGTCTCCATTAGCACATGAGCCAATTCTCATAGTAGACCATGTCGAGATAGATACAGATGAGATGCACCCTGCTCGTTATGGATGCTTTTTGTACCTGACTTCCTACTATCATTACTCTTCTATTAGAGATATTTTCTTTGTGTCCAACTCTTTACCTTCCCATTATATCTTAGGGCTTTTAGCATACTTAGTGCTCAATAAAATCTTATCAATAATAAAGGAGGGACCTCAATAGGGGTATTTTTGGTATGGATGTCTTTAGATTTGCTTTTAAGTATCTGGGAGAGAACTGAAAGTCTGGATCAGTTTCCATTTAGTCAGGGCAGCTGGCTGCTTCTACTCCAAATGCCCATGCATGACTTCAAGGGCATAATGGATATTGCAGGGCCTTTCAGTCATCCTCCAGGAAAACCGAAACCCCTGCTGGGATGGGGAGAGCAGATGTGTTGTCCTGGCAACGGGGGCTGTGTTGTGTTTCTGGACAGGATGTTCATTAAGGGAGAGGGGTGTGTGTGAGTGTTAGACTCAGGAGTTACCACTAACGCTTTCCAGAGCCGCAGAAATCTCCTCCACTTGTCTTTCCCCACTTACCGTAAGAGATTCAGAATCAGCCCGGGAAGCCTGAGGCCAGTCCTACAGACATGGAGATTTCTCTTCTAGCCATCTAACTCCCTTGCAGCGCAGGAACAGCCCAGCAAAACGTACCCATGCCCCATCTGCCCATTTGCCCTGAACACAGACACATCATTCAGAGAAGAAAGGGCAAGCACACTGAGACAGGGTTCGCGTCCCACCCCTCCACTGCAGTGACATTGAGCCCACCAGGCTGGCAGGACTCTGAACCCCCAGCATATCATTTCATATCTCTGCCTCTCTGCTGCTTCCTTGCCTTGTAAAGATAGGTACGATCGATGACACATCCTGCAGGACTCATGTGACAAATGGCTAATCGGAACCCAAGGAAAGTCACTTTGCAAATGTGAAAGGGCACATCCATTGTATAAGCTCACAGCACGAGGCATCCTGTGTCATGGTCACATAGCCCGAGACCCAGATGCTCCCAGGACGCTGAGCAGACCATAGCAGTAGCATCCTGTATGTCACTAAGATCCAATGGACCAAGCCTTCCAGGAATCCATTCCGGGGTTGACTCAGGTACAGACACTCTTTCAGCCTATCAGGATTACTTTTCTATGGCAAGACCAAGGGTCCCCAGTGGAGCCATAGCACATGTTACTAATGCCCTGAAACAGCGGGAGGAAGCCAAGCCCGGTGACTGACCCAGACCAGCGTGACCACACTCATGAACTTTGGCCCTGATAGCTCTTTACTCCACCCACCTGACACCTTTGAATTCTGCCTTACAAATAATAATTCTTTGATTTATGTAGAGGAGAAGACATCTAACTCAGCTAGAGTGTTTTCTAGACTCTTCTCTGCACAAGGTAACTCATGGGAGACTTGCTTATGTGCATTTCTCCCCCCACAAGCCAGGGCAGATATATTAGGTGATGATATCAACACTACTTACATTGACAGGAGGCTGTAATTTGACTTGACTTTGTAAACCCGAACTCTTCCTTAGGAATATGCCTTTTGACAACATAGTGATATTAAGTTGAAATTTAAAGGGAAATTTTTCTGGAAGGTAGCATCCCCAGCAACCTGGAAAGACATTAGAATTAAAATACCAGTTTTTGACCTAGTAACTGTATCAGGCGGACAAGTGGCTTCTTATTCCAATTTCACAGATAAGAAAAATGAATAGTAACATCTACCTGTGTCTGAGGATCAAGTGAGACATGTTTGGGTCTCTATTTTGAGCTTTTTTAAGGCAGCAGTGGGTAGAGCTTTTTAATATATTAAATGGGTCTATCTAAATTTGTGGTTGATTTTTTTCAGAGATACGGTTTGGTATTTTTGGCACGTTTTGGTGTTTACAAATTCTTGATCACATTTTGATTCTTCTTCACTTGCTGTGCCTCATTCTCTCTGTGGTAATAACTATAATTTTATCTGTTGCTCACTGTAAAGCCGGTCCCTTTTCTTTCTTGATGTTCTGCCTTCATCGACTAATGACGGAGAAGCTGCCCCTAAGTTTATTTTAAAAAATCAGGTACCTGAGAGGAGGACGTGTATTCCACAGCCCCTGCCTCGGCACCATACTCTACCTGCACAACACCTTTGCCAGGATGAGCGTTTGCTACGGGAACTGAACACGCATTTGAACACATGCACACTTCCTAGAATCAAGTCAAAATTGTCATGCCTAGTGTGGCCCATATGCCTGTCTTCTGTCCTTAAAACTCAAGGTACCAGAGGGTACCATCCCTCTGGTCTCTTCCTTCCCCTTCCCCTTTTCAGCCGTTACCAGAGCAGACATTTTACATTCCATTTCTTTCCTTTTCTTTCTCACACTTGGAGTCCTTAGCAGAGATTTTAATAGAAAACAACCACTTTTCAGTATAGCTTTTCAGAGTTAAAATTAAATTCTTTATTGAAGGGATAAGTCTGGAATAGTTTGCAGATTTGCGGGGCTCTGGGAAATGGGATTTTGGAAAAATAACTTTTCCTATTTACTTACAGATAAATAACCATATGTCTACGCTCAGGAAGAGACTCCTGTACGTACTTTATTTTTTTCCTATGCATTTATTTTTAAAGGAGACTTTGTGTTTCCGAGCATCTTTCCAGTGAGAGGCTCTGTAAGATGCCCCGGATCCTGAGCTCTTTTGTCAGGGTCCAAGTCAACTGGGCATTCTCTCTCCATTTCCCATCACCCCAACCTTCCTGCCACATGAAGTAATCGTCCAGTTCAGATCCAAGTACCCACTTCAGTTGTTTTTAGTTATTTCAAAGGGAAATGAGTTCTACTGTGGAGCGATATTTTTACACGTCTCTTACAGACTCAAGTTCCCTCCACCTTCTTGAGAGCCTTCTTTGCCCAGCTCACCGCCCCAGGGTACTGAAGGGCACAGCATTCCTTTCTGTCTGTTTCCCTCAGGAGGTTCTTGGTCTGTTTATCTGCAGTACCTGTAGGTTCCTTGCCTGGATCCTGTCTCCTCCACTCACATGCCGCCCCTGGCACTGCCAATAGCCTCCAGGAGCCCAGGATGAGCCTCCTGATATGTAAATACGCTGCTAATCCTTATTCCTATTCAGAGGCAAGTTTGATTGTTATCCTTGCCTTTATTCAATCTCATTTCTATTCACTTTGTTTCTAAATAACCTCCATCAAAAGTGACAATGACCAAGGCCTCCCTGGACTCAGTACCTGGTCTGGAACCAGGTCCACCAGGCTCCAGCTTCACCGTGTCATTCAAAACATTTGTTCCTGGAACAGAATCTCTGAACTAATTGCTGATCTCTCACCTTCCGTTTGATGATCTTTAAGGTGCATTTTAAATCCTAGCAACTTATCTTGGTGGCGATTAGTCAGATTATACACCAAAGATGATAAAACCCTACCATTTGAAGGTAGCTTAGTCCCCCATCCCACCCATTCTTTAGAAAGCTGGTAATGAGCTCATGGACTCGTTTGCATTGACTGATATTTTTCTACCCAGGACAGTCTTGTAGAATATTAAATCACTTTCTTCATTCCAAACAGAAGATGTAGAAATAAACTAGAACAGATCTGAGTTTTCAGAACTGAGCTCATGTTTACAAGACTAAAATATCTGGGCCACGGTGCCATTTCAGTGGTGATATAGTAAACCACAAAACCGTTAGAACTCATAGGCTTTCCATCGGGGAGTCTGTGTCTGGCTCGCACAAACCCGATGGCCTTGGCAGGGGCTGGTGTCTACTCCTCACCCAGGATCCAGGATGTGTTCCTACCTGCCTGGTCCAGCCTGGTCCAGCCTGGATGTGGAGGGGCAAACTGCCCCAGGAACAGTGTGCCAGCTCTTACTCACCTGGGAACAAAGTCGTGGTGTCCCTTTGGTCCCCTGTACTTAGCTAACACAAGTCCTGAAGACATGCTGGACAGTCCTGGCCACTCTCTGTCCCCCTCCTAGTCATCCACGTGTGAATACACTCTCCTTGTGCTGTGTGCACAGGGGTCCTCTCTCAAGGCAGCCAGGGGTCGGTCCCTCCGTCTCTGCCTTTGGGTCAAGAGTGGGGCTTTGCCTCTGCCTGTAGGGAGGGAGTAAAAGACCAGAAATAGGAATCCTCTGGAAGTCTCTATCGCAGATTACTTAGATCAAATATGCTGCGCTGAATGCCTTTTATGATCAAACTACTAGGTGGTAGATCAAGTTTTCAAACATCACAATTCAATTACGTGTAGAAGCTAAAAGGAAGCAGAAATACCATGGCACTGCTTTTTAAAAATGTTCTTATTTTTTCTAATTAGTTTTACAGGACAGTAGAATGCATTTTGACACATGGTACATAAATGGAGTATAACTTCTCATTCTTCAGGTTGTACGTGTCATGTAGTCATATATGCACATAGGTAACAATGTCCAATTCATTCTACTATCATTCCTGCCCCTATATCCTCTCCCTTTTTTCCACTCTTCTTTCTAGTCCAAAATACCTCCCTTATTGTGAATTAGCATCTGCATATTAGGCCTTTGTTCTTTGGGATTGGCTTATTTTGCTTAGCATGATAGTCTCCAGTTCCATCCATTTACTGGCAAATGCTGTGAATTCATTTTTCTTTAAGGCTGAGTTAATATTCCTTTGTGTATATACACCACATTTTCTTTATCCATTCATCTGTTGAAGGGCATCTAGGTTGGTTCCATAGTTTAGTTATTGTGGATTGAGCTGCTGTAAACATTGATGTGGCTGTGTCAGGGTAGTATGCTGATTTGAAGTCCTTTGGTATAAAGGGAAGAGTGGGAGAGCTGGGTCAAGTGGTGGATCCATTCCAAGTTTTCTGAGGAATCTCCATACTGCCTTCGAGAGTGGTTGCACCAATTTGCAATCCCATCAGCAAATGACTTTGCTTTTTACATCTGTTCTTATACAAATGTCCATGTTATTGGCTTATATTCTTAGAAAGACGACATTTGGATTTATCCTCCACTGAGTTCAGACTTTCAGGTTTGGCTCACTTGCTGTTTTTTTCACCCCTGTAAAAATTTAATGGGTACTTTTGTGTACTAAGAAAAGAGAGGGTTCATGAAATAATCACTGCATCTTCCCATTCGAGGCTGCTGCGCAAATAATAATGAAAGGAGCACAGTTAAAGCACACACCTTTTAAAGGAGATTTTTAGCTAAGAATTCTGTGAATAGCAACCTGAAGGTGGTTTGCTCTATGGTTTTTCCCTTTCTGGCTCTTTCCATCAGATCCTCAAAATGCCAGTGAAAACCCCCAGCTGCAAACTGTGGCAAGAGGTGGCCCCACAGCAAAGCATGTTCTGACATTCACCTTCTGTGAGCTCGCTGAGGCTTAGTGAGCAGTAATGGAGTATTTCTGAGCTCACCTCTGACCAAAACACAGGCTCAGACCAACTAGCAAAAATCAGTTCTACAACAGATGGACTCGAGAAATGATTATGTCCAGGGCCATTTAACATTTAACTTTAGGAAACAAGCAGTTAGTAATCAAATCTATCCTTAAAATGGCTCAGGAGGTGGAGGCAAAAGGATCAAAAGTTTAAAGCCAGTTTCAGCAACTTATAAGAGGCCCTAAACTACACAGAGACCCTGTCTTAAAATGAAAAATAAAAGGACTGGGGATGTGACTCAGTGATAAAGCACTCTGGGTTCCATCCCTGGTAAAAAAAAAAAAAAAAAAAAAAAATCCTACGAATAACATTTAACATCCAATTGGCTGAATTTTCAGTCAAATGGTTTCTCCTTTCAGGCATAAAGTATTATTAAACCTGAAGAGGACTCTAGCATTCAGTGGTAAAACCCTTAGTTTAGTCTGGTAGTGGTGGTGACTTTTTGTACAAGCCAGGAAAAGTTATTTTCTCTCTCTGACTTTGTTTATCCATTTGTATAAAGGAATTCTGCAAATTTTCAAGAGAAAATAGGACCCATTTTTCTGTAGTACCATGTTCTAAGGACTTTGACAATAAGCACAGATTGATTTATGTTTTGCCTCATTCTACAAAAAAAATAAATAAAAGAGAAATAAAGGGTCTTACAAAGCAACACTCAGAACCAAAAAGATGAGAAAATGAAAATTAAAATGAAACACAGGGACCCTGGTAGGAGTTACTTTACCAGAAAACTACAGCCTCAACTACAGTCTGTGCTCCACAGCAGCCAGAATAAAGAAAGATGCAATTAGTGCATGTTAGTTAATCTGTTAAAACGAATGAGCAAGTGAATGAACACATAAGGAAAGAAATGCAGTTTCACATTCCTAAGATATTTTCTGGAACTGAAAGCTGGAAGACATTTTCACCATGGTCATGTGGTAACAAGTGCAGCACTGAGTTTCCTGTGCCTTCGTCTCTTCATGAGCCATGACAGTGGCCATCCTGTCTCACAGGCCTCCGTGGTCTGCTTACTCTCCAGCTGGTTGCAGGGTGTTCAGGAAGCTACGGTGAAGGAGACGCTCAACACTGTCCCTCGTGGTGTTCACAGCTGGTCAGGTTGGAAATAAAGGCCTGTGAGTCCTATGAGTGGAGAAGCCAGTGACAGAGGACAGAGCAGGAGAGGCGTGATGGAAGGACCTCCTAGGCCCTGGGACAAAGCCTGCAAAGGCCTGGAGGGAGAGAGTCATGGCCGTTTCAGGAGCTGGGACCTGCACAGTTCTCCGAGGGCAGCGATGGAACTGCAGGTGCCTGAGATACAGACAGTGAAGTTATGATACTTCATGTGAATCCCGCTTCAGAACCTGGTGTCCATCATGAAAACAATGAGCTACAGCAAAGGTCAGGGAACATTTGCCAAATCAAAAACAAAGCCCAGGCAACACAGTCACAAAAAGTCAAAAAGAAAGAAAATACATCCAAACTTCTGTGATGACCTGAAACGAAACTCTTATGAATTGCCAGAGGGACAGGAGAATGTGATGCTTGTCCCATGTGCGCTGTTACTGTCTCTAACTAGCCCTTAGCTTCCATTCTGGCCAACTCCCTTCGGGGCTGGAGTCTCTTAGGACATGCTCTCCCACCGTAGCACACACACCTGGTGTAGGCAGGTTTTTGGCCCACTGTGATTTAAAGACCCAATCAGCACAGTTCTAGAGGGGTGCAGGTTTATTTGGAGGCTTACGGTTTCAGAGGTCTTAGTCCATGGAAGGCCGGTTCCGTTCCTTGGGGCTCGATGTGAGGCTGAACATCATGGCCAAAGAGGGTAGGAGAGGGAAGCAGCTACCATGGTGATCAGGAAGCAGAGAGCCCACTCACCAGATACAAATGGACACCCAAAGTCACGCCCCAGTTCCCACCTCCTCCAGACACACCCTACCACTTTGGTTACCATTCAGTTAATCCTTACCAGGGGGATTAATTCACTGATTGGGTTAAGGTCTTACAACCCAGTCATTTCTCCTCTGAACCTTCTTGCACTGTCTCATACTTGAGCTCTCGGGGACACCTCATATCTAAACCATAATACTGCCACCTTAGCAGAGGTCCCATCCGTGTGACTGCTTGTAGCAGTAACAGCAGCAAGGAGCACCAAGGCCCAGGGACAGCCTGTGGCTTGTGCTGATGTTAGATGCCCCATGTTTTCTGTCTTCCAAGAAGAGGCACAGATTCTGTTATCGAAACCAAAGAGCAGCTTTGAGGACTGCCACGGAGTTCTTCAATGCCCTGAGGATGGGAAGTGCAGCTTCCCTCTGGGGACAAGGACAAGACATTCATCGCAAGAGAGCAGTGTCCACTGTGAAGAAGCCTCGCCCTTTGGAACCACGGGCCTGGGTCTCGTCCACACAGCCCGCCCCTGGCCAGACATATCCACTTCAGAGATACTCCAGCCTAGAGAGCTGGAATTCAATTTCTTTACTCAATGAAAAATTAAAATACTTCTATCACAACATCCAGCAGCACGGCCTGCTCTCTGGTAATGCACAGAGGCAGCAATTACACTTCCCCTCAGGTGGCTGAAGAGGCCACTTCAGACTACAGGAGAGACTCATTCCACCCTTGTCTGCATCTAAGTGCATCGTTACATGAGCGACAGAGAGGAGAGCATGCATGGGAAAGCAGCTATAATTGTTTAATTTTATGGTACAACCACACGGCCTTACCGTCACCAGGCCTGAAGATTGAAGACTGGCAACGACGTGCTGCCCACTCGGAGCTGGGCATCTCTCTGCATGCGTCCTGACTCTGAGGGTGCATGAAAGTAAACCCAAAACCATGCTCAGGGACCAGATTGGATTGTGAAAGTCTGGTTAGATGGAAATTTATTAGGAACTTCAGTGCTTAAATTATCCCAGCTCATCTCTTCTGACAGCCTTATTTTCTTAAATAGGCATGATTTAATTTCTCTTTCAGCTGACAATTTGGGGAAGGGGCCATCTTCAACTCGATGGCTGTGTGTGTTAAAAGGAGCAGGAGCTGGGGTACGAAAGCAGAGAGCATGGCTCACACCCCAGCACAGTCCCCTCCCTGAGCTCGTAAGTCACAAGTCTTCCGGGTGCTGCTCCAAGACACCGAATTTCCAAATACAATCTGCTCCACAGAGATGTGAGGTTGAGCTCCTTGGCTCGTGCAAAAGAACTGGAAATAACAAGGCTGGGCATGTTAATCTTAGACATGGTGAATGTAGAACATGTAATTGTCTTCCATCGTCTGTCAGGTCTGTCAAAAAGAAATTGGGATTTGATGTATTGATTTTTATTGCTCCAGTGGGCAACATATCTTTAGGAGGTAAAAGATTCAGAAAAGCAAATTTCCATTGAATAGAACTCTAGTTCTATTTTTTAAATTTGAGTTTGTAATAACCGTTTTTCACAACTGTGCTGGAGAGGTGAGAAGTTGCTTAGAACGTCTCCAAGACCCCTTCCAGTTCTATGCAACCCAAGTTGCAGGGGATGGATGGGAAACAGATTGAAAAGGGCAGCATTTCAGATCAACTGCAAGTTGAAGCCTATTTCACTGAAACGGGTCTCTGAAGGAGGAAGGCTGACTTCCTCTATCTGTAGCGTCGTGCCCAGCCCTGATGTCTCCAGTGGCAGATGTCCAAGATCCAGTAATCCTGTTTGTTTGATGACTAAACATCTTTCTATACCCAGAGGATCAATGCAAACAAACTGAATCAGTGCCTACGGCCCAAAGCAGAGCACTCTCGGTACTTCAGCAAGTAGCCCCAGTCACCAATATTTCCATCCTGACTTGTCCCCCAGAGGAAAAGTCACTCTGTGTCACTGCAATGATTGTGACTAATTTGGGGGGTTATAACTGGCCCAAAAGGTGTGGAATTTAAGATGAATGTGAAGGTTCTTGACTCCAGGATTCTACACCGACTTTACACGGGGGCCAAGGCGTGTTCGCTCTTTCCTATAAGCAAATGTTTTGGTCTAAATTGAACTGCATGCAGGGTAAATAGTGTGCAAGCAGATGAGTGTGTAAGAGAGCTGATCTGATTCTACCTAACATAAAGTAGCCCTTAGGGGAGAATAATTTCATGTTATTTGTTCTACTTGTAGCCTGGCTAGAACTTGATGGTTGCTGACATGACATTATTTCATGATATCTCACTCCTACTACATCAAAGTCTCCCATTTGTTCAGAACAAAAAGAACACAGGCAGGAAACCTGTGATGTTGCCGGGAGCTGACCTTGGAGTTCTTTTGCTGCTGATTCTTAGGGAGGAACACCAGCCTCAGTGACCACTTGTGGCTCCAGTGGTTGGAAACATGAGCTACAAATGAAGGAGAAAGCCTGAGAGCTGGCCAAGGCGGCCCACATCTATGGCACAAGGCGTTCCCAGGTGACTTTCATGATGCCGACTCACAGAGGTGTGTGGTTTATGAATTGGTGTTGTTGAATGACATTTCCCTTCCTCAAACTCCTGAACAGCATCACCAACTGACTTTTTAAATACTGGAGACCATGCAGATGAGGTCCTCATGGCTTGAGCATAGTAAGACCAATATTTAAGAGAAAACCTTTAGCTCTTGTATCATGTTTTAATTATTTTTTTCTCCTTAATGGTTAGAAGAGTATTGTAGGTAATTTTTACCCAGAGATTCAGCACTTTGCTGATATTAAAAATGGTGCACTCCAATTAAGCATGTTCTGAATTCATTTGGAATTCTTATTGAAATGGGAAATGGAACTGAGTAAACAACTCCTGATTCTCTTGGTCAGAATAAAGACTGGCTCTGAAGCCCTGTCTTCATCCCAAGAAGCCCTGGAAGTTGCATCCTGCCAACCTGACCCAAGATAGGAACAGATCTTCTTTCACCAGCTTCTTACCATTCCCTCTTCTGAATAATTTGCTTATTTTTAAAAAAGGGAAGAGGAAAAAAATCAAATCAGAGTAATGTGTCACATTCACCCATAGTATGTTGCTTTTCCATTTCCCTCCCCAAATTTGTCTTTAATCGAGAAGAAAAAATGCATACAGTATCAGATCTAATCTTTCCTTTTTCTTCATTTCCCCCCACCCAATTTGGAGTACATATTTTTCCCCATTTGTCCTGACACTAAATTAATTTGAAAAATCTAAAGAGCAGCCTTTCAACACACTGAGGTTGACTTGGGCTAGTGAGTGAGTCTGGGAGGTAAAGAAGAGTTGAAATGTAAAAGAGAAAACATGGAATTCTGGGTGGCAGCCTTGTCTCTAAAAGGCAGCAAGGATTTTTCTAAGTGCTAATTAATTCAAGTGCACCTGATTGGATGGGAATATCCATCCATTCCAATTTCAGGAATTAATGGAATCAAGAGATACTAGATTCTTTTATTTTAAAAAGTAATATTTTTCATAGTATGACTTTCTAGATCCTTCCTCTAAGAATTGGTATTAAAATTAATTTTAACCATTAGTTAGAATTTATATGTCAGAATCACAAATAAGTGATTCCTGTTGTTCCTGTGTAATCTGCAATACTGCTTCAAGTTTGACTGATGCAAAATCCTTTATTATTATGTATCTGGACAGCTGAAATGTCCAAAAGTTTTCAAGACAACTGACCAACATAAGAGTATTTATTTAAACTACGTCTTGAGACTTCAAAATGTAGTGCATTAGTATGATAATCCTAATTATTCAAGTAATCAGAATAATAATATAGAACATCAGAAAAGAGCATTAGAAATTGAGAACACCTGCAGTCAAGACACGGTGCCCAAAGTCATAATCCACAAACATCTAGTTTTAGACATAGAAATCTAAAGTTACAGTTCTTTCCAATGCAGATGGCTAATACCTGTGAGGTATTGAGGACAGCTCATCAGAATAAAAGACCTCGTTCTTTGAAACATTACCAGTTTTCTGTATTTTACCTTGAGCAGTTTCCTGACCAAATAAATCAAGAAAGTCAATAAGTTATACCTTTGCCTGGATTCTGAAGAAATATGACATAGTAAGAAATTACAGATTGATTTGTTTCTTCTCCTTAATCAGTTTAGTTCTCTGAAGAAGCGTGGTGTTGCCAATAAGGAATTTCATGAACTAGGTCTTCCAGAGAGATCCAGACTGCTGAGAGAGAGAGGGAAGAGGAAGAGGAGGAGGAAGGAGAGGAAGAGGAGGAGGGGGAGGAAGAGGAGGGGAGGAGGGGGGACATGACTGACCAGCACAATTTTAAAGGAGAAAAGGTTATTTGAGGGCTCACAGTTTCAGAGGTCTTAGTCCATAGTAGTTTGCCTCCGTTCCCCAGGGTTCCAAGTGAGGCAGGACATCATGGCAGGAGAGGGTGGCAGAGGGAAGCAGCTGAAATCATCAGGAAGCAGAGAGAGACTCCACTTTCCAGATACAAATATACACTCAAAGCCATGACCCGATTCTCACCTCCTCCAGCCACCCCCACCACTTCAGTTACCAATCAATTTACCCCTATAAGGGGATGGGTCACTGATTGGGTGAAGACTCTCACAGCCCAATCACCTCTCCTTTGAACCTTCTTGCACTGTCTTACACATGAGCTTTTTGGGGGACACCTCACATTCAAACAGGGAGAAGGAGGAGGATAGGGAGGAAGGGGAGGAGGAGAGAGATAAAACAGAAGAAAGAAGAATAAAAGAGGAGAAAAAGAGGGCTGAGATTTGAAAGGGACGCAGGGTTGTTTGGATTCCCAGGGGGCTCAGGGCGGGCCCAGGCCTAGGGGTCTCCCTCCCTCATGCCTGCTTCTCGGTCCTGTCTTGAGTGGAGAGAGTAGCAGAGTAGAAAGAAAGTGAGTCATTTGAGTAAATGGACAGATGCTTTGAAAAAGGGCAAGAAAGGAACATGGATTCCACTTCCCAGGGCAGAACCTGAGAGATGGTGAGAATCACCAGCAGTCTGGATTGGGACAAAAACAGAAAGGAGAGGAGGAACTTCAGGTGGAGTCACATTCTGCATGCCCCCAGTACTATTTATTATTCGGAAATTCAATCATTTTATTTATTTTGAGACTGTTTTATAAAATGTTGAGCTGTGTTTCCTGAATGCGATGCAGAGATTAAAATAATCGAATCTCATTTATTACTATGAGAATTCCAAAAGAAGATCCTGATAACGTTTCTCCTCCAGTACTGTAATAACCAGTTCATTATGCAGCACACATCTTAGTTTTTAATAGAGCGCTTTGCACTGTGCATTATATAATTGGCTTTCTTTCAACCTTTTACGCATTTTTGTTTGTGAATATCATCAACAATGCTTGCTCATAATATGTTCAATAATTACATGCTGCTCCATATTTTAAATCATTTTTATGAGAGAGCTAAATTAAGACAAGTATAGTCCTTAGTGAGTCTTCTTTATTTCAATTAAAAAGTACCAACATAACTTAAATTAACTCACTGTATTTATATAAAATAAAAGGTAAAATCCTTTTCTTTGGTTTTGGTTTGGTTTGGTTTCCATCCAAGTTTTTTTGTTGTTGTTATGCCAGAAAAGGATTTAAGAGAGAGAGAAAAATATACCCTTTATCATTTTGCAAAGTATATATATTATATCTATATATATATAGATATAATATATATATTACATATATATAATATACATATATGTGTATATATATATCCAATTCAAATTAAATTAAATAAAAGGCAGATATTGAATATTTAATATGCAGGCAACAAAATTATGAATGTGGTTATTGTCAGAAGAAATATGTGCTCTCAGAAAGTATCGTATTCTTTAAAAAAAAACAGACTACTGAAAATGGAAGGTTATATACTTCTTTGTATTTTACATAACTTCTAGCATTTGTGATCTTTCATGTGTCATGACTATAAATTGCTTGGGGGCATGAATACATATGTATGTATGTAGATCTTGTTACACACACATACATATATATAAAACCTAGTAAAATATATATCTGTATATATGTGTGTGTATCTATATGAGATATATATATATATATATATATATATATATATATATACATGATTTTAATGTCTTATCAAAAATAATGAGGCTTTAAAAAGCCTCTATGAAATACTGGAGAATCTGTGCCGTAACACTGTTGCAGATTTACCAGGTGCTCATCTACATAAATGAGGATGAAACAAATGTCTTGGTGTGACATGTTTATTTCATCCAAGCAGGTCTAATGCGTGAGCTGTGAAAACTTAGAATCACTCAGTTTCCTCCACTGACTTTCTGTTCTTTAGTGTTTGACACCGTCCTTCATTTGAACGAGAGATCTATTAAAATTTTCTTCCTTTTAAAAGACCCTGGCATCCTACTGGCAGTTCCACAGGAGATTTTAATGGCTGTTTTCTTTTTTTTTTTAGCATCAACACCTACATATATATAAACTTTCAGTGACTGAAAAAAATTAAGCCATAATTGTCCTTGGCTTTCATGTTCTGGTAAAGCCATGGATTTAAATACCGTGGAGGTTTTCTTAGACCTGAGTTTGTGTCTTTCATTTTAAGTATCTGCAGGTAAAAGCACCACCGCCGAGCAAGTCAAGGGTAAGCGCAGAAGTAAACTCGAAAACAATGCAGAGGGGCTTAAAGTGCCACCAGCATCCATGAGCGAAGGTGAAAATATCATTCACCTGCATTTCTGCACCTATAATACTAAATACCAATAAGCCTGCCATAAACGAGAATGAGGATCAATTAAATGATGAGCATTAATTGAGCACCGACTGGTTTTTCCGAGCCCAGGGCCATGCGATATTGCACAAGTATGCCACAGTCTTTCCACCTGAATGGGTGGAGTGCAGTCATTTTTCACTGTATCGTCACCTTCGAGTTAATTCGACTGCCTTGAACATAAAGCACTTCAGTGCCCCTGCTCCAAGAGGATCTCGGCGAAAAACTGCAATTATAAATTCACTGGAGAGGACTGTTAAAGTGGCTTTTAGCTGATGAAGTACTGTCGTAACATGGCAGCTCTCCGTCCCCCTCCTGACCACTCCCTGCCCCTGGGTGCACCTGTGAATTCCTAACCCCCAGAGGACCAAGGCCCTGACTAGACGTCACTCACCCTTGCTGCCCTCTTCAGAACCACATGGACACATCGCTTAGTTTAAATGAGTTCTGCTTTTAAAAATCCACTTCATCTTGGAATCTGTTGTTTGAGGCTGAATAACAATTCAAAACAAATATTCTACATTTTAATTCATTATTTTTACATCTGGTAAATAATTTTAGGAGAGCTAACATTTATCTATGTGTTGTAAGGATTAAATTAAAAATTGCATACTGATAAGAGATATACTTGATGGGATATAGATTTAATTAATAGAAATAAATCTGTTCTTTCAATAACACAGCAAACTTCAAGGCTCTGTGTCTTAAAATGCCCATGCAAATATTTCTCCATGTGGAGAGAAGACGGCCAGGAAGTGGAGAGTCGGCCGCTGGAGAGAGGATTAGATCACTCGATGCCCACAAGGGGTTGAAGTTTGTGTTGATGCACCAGCGTCAAGATGTTTATCACAACTATGCATTCCGTTTTCTTTACTTTTACTTTGGGTAGGTTAAGTTAAAAAAAAAAGAATCTCCATTTCATCTTGGTGTTTGGTGTCATGACAAAACAGCCCTATAATCTTTGCCAGGCCAGAGAGAGAGTGCTTTTTAGGAACCATCGCATTTATTAGGCACTGGAATAATGCCCTCTTGTCCTCAAATTCGGGCTTTGAAGTTCTAACCCTCATCATCTCAAAATGTGATGGTATTTGGAGAGAGGGCATTTACAGAGGTCATTAGGTTAAAATGAAGTCACTGGAGTGGACCCTAAGTCCATGTAACGGATGTCCTTGTAAAGAGGGAAGATTAGCACACAGACCCTACCAAGAGGGGACCACGTGAAGACACAGAGAGAAGACCATCTGCTCGCCACTGAGCGAGGCCTCAGGAGAAACCAGCCCTGCTGACACCTGGTCACGGACCTTCAGCCTCCAGAATTGCCAGAACATAAATTTCTGCTGACAAGTCCACAGTCTCTGGAAGCTTCTTCTGGCCACCCTTGCAAAGTAACACAGAACCCCCTCCAATCCAAACGCCGGCAGGCAGGCTTCTGGGAGGGAGCGGCTACTATCAGAAGGACGAAAGTAACCTGCGCTGACTGGGATGTGAAGAAAGGGACCCCTGGAACCTCTGGGGGGAATGTAAGTTAGCACGGCCATCCTGGACACCAGGGCGGAGGCCCCCCAGAGCTGAAAACGGAGCTCCACAGGACCCAGCCATCCTGCTCTGGGTTGGCGTCCAGGAGAACTGAGGTCGGGGTGGAAGAGCCACTGCTGTGCTCGCGCAGCGCTGTTCACGCAGCCCCGGGTGGAAGCGGCCTGGGCGCCCACCCACCACGAGGGGTCAAGCGGGTGGTGCGAGGACACGGTGGAAGCACCCAGTCTAAAAGGAATGAAACCGGCCATGGGACACGCGGAGGGAACTAGAGACCATCACGTCCCATGAACTAAGTTGGGCGCACAGAGACCACTACTTCCTGACCTCACTCACGTGCAGAATCTAGACCATTGATCTCACAGACGCTGACAGCAGAGGGTGGTTTCCAGGGGCGGGGGGACAGGCTCCTCGGTGGGCACTGAGTGACCACTGGGGCAGGCTCTGGCAGGCTACTGAACAGAGGGGCAGACTGTAGACCACCATGCACTGCACGTTCCCGAAAGCTAGAAGAAAGGAACTTGAAAGTTTCTGCCATAAAGAAAGGATAAATGTTGGAAGAGATAAATATGTTTACCCTGCTTTAGACATTATGCAAGATATACATGTCTTGAAACGTAGCATGGTGCCCCATCTTATGGTACAATTTTTATGTTTTTATGTGTCAATTAGCGAAAAATTTTAAAGAAAGAATTTTGATAAATTTGTCATTACAGCCTAAGCTTTATGAGAATAATAGAAATGTTATTTCTTTGATTGATGCTATTCCTGCTGGATGATATTGTGCTGAAATGTTAAATATACCCAAGGAGCTCTAAATTTTCTTCCTGAGATAGTCATCCACTTGAATATTAAGCTGTTGAGATACTTTCTATTGAGTTAGAAATGCCCCCGTATTAACTGATTACTTCGTATAGAGCAATCTATAGCTTCAGATCTTGGAATGATACTTAATATAATGATTTTTTTTCTGTCTCCACTGTAATGCAAAAGAAGTAGGAATAACTGCCATGAAATCAAAGGAAGACATTGATGTATACTCTGGGAAGAATGAATTGAAAATTGAATAAAGACAAGAGAAAATAAAATTTCCTAGACCCACAACAAATGGAAATTGATTTAATTTACTGAAAAGAAAGCACCTCTTTGAGCAGTGAAGCAGAGCATTAGGATCTTGCTGACTACCAGGAAGGACAAATGAGAATTAGAAGAATCTACGAGTATTTGGACTCCAAATTACCATAGTACCTTTCTGGTAAGTTTCTCCATTTTATGTAAAACATTATGTAACATTTCGGGGAATCATGATTTTTTTTTTCACCAGTAAAGTATAATGATGTTAAAATATTTTCCTTGCCTTGCCTTTTAAAGAAAGATTAAATTATATTCTATCTTGCAGGCACACACCACATGTAGTTTTGAGAGTGGGTTTGATAGTGGGTATCTCAGCTGTTTACAGTTTCTCTAATAACTTTTGACTCCCCTGAAGTAAACTTTGTTTCTAGATGTTGGGATTGGAATCCTTGGCCAGTGAGATATGGGGACGGCCCCGAGTATGGGGGATAGACTTCTCACTGGTGTGAAACTGAACCCAAGCAGCACCTGCCGATTGATGTTACGAATGATCAGAGCAACCCCCAACTCTCAAAGTCAGAACAAGGCGACTAAGAAAATACCTGTACATTTCAACATTCTACCTACCAAAGAGCCATAAGACAGATTGGAATAAAGGTACAGTATCCCAAAACCATAATAATGCGGACTTCTTGACCAAACCTAAAAGGGAGATTTTTAAAAGAAGCTGCGCAAGATAGAGCCTAGTAGAGCCCTACGGAGCTGACGGCCTCATGCGGAATTTGACAGAATAAGACTGACATCTGAAACATGCGTGTGCTTTTATTTGGAGGCCTTGTCCATGTTCTGGGGAGTGATTTTCCCTGGGCTAATGGCATGTCCCATGTCCATCATGCAGGGCGGGAGAGGAGGACAAGCTTGCAGTGCCAATGAGAGATCTTCCCCTGTCCAGACCAAGAGGACACTCACAATCACTCTCGGTGTCTTCCCTTTGTTAGTCCCCCGTCACCCGTGAAGTTGGTTACAGACAGCTTAGTGATACCATGCTTGGGGAATGCAGGGACTGGTTATACCCATGCTTGGGGCAAAGCAGTTTCTGGCAGAACACTTGGCAGAAGTACAGAGAGACCTGCGATAGGAATTAATCTTTAAGAGTTCAAAATGAAGTGGCTTGGCAGATTAAGGGGCTAATGTGACCATCGATCACCACCATGGACTTTGGGAGTGCATGATAATTATTTCTCAAGAGGACTTGGTAAAGAAAGGACAATGGCTTAGAGTCTGTGAGTTAGAAGCTTACCTCATTAATCTCTAAGCATGACAAGAATGACTTGTGCAGACCAAAGTTATTAGGTTGGAGTCATTGTCTTACTTGAAGATTACCCTGTTCCCTAAGAACTAAAAACCAGAGAACAGCATATTTTCTTCAAAGTATTAGGCCACTTGGTATTCATATAACAAAATACCTGAGACTGATTGTAAAGAAAAGAGGTTGATAGAGCTTACAGATCTGGAGGTCCAAGGGCCCACCTTCCTGCTGAGAGATTCCCAACCTGCCACAGATCATCAGATGGCAAGGGACAGGGAGTCCAGTTTGTGTCTTTTCTGGTCTCTCTCTCTTCTTATAAAGCCACCAGTATTCAATCATGGGTGCCCCGCCCTGGTGATGTCATCTAATCCTGTCCACCTTCGAGGTCTCCACCTCTAGAAACCATCATGAGATCCAGTTACTATGCTTTAATACCTTTTAATGGGGTTTAAATATCAACACATTGATTCCTGGGAGACACACACAAATCATAGCCAAACCATAACACACTACTAGAATCGAAAGACAAAGCTCCGTCAGTTAAAACCAGCTGTCTGGGGCCAGTGAGACACCCCAGCAACTTCAGTGAAGCCTTTACAGGGTGCATGGGAGGGAACGTCTAATCAAACAAGAGTGGTCGCCAGAGAAAGCAAAAGGAAAAAAAATCTCAAAATTAAGTGTTGGTTGTGCTCATCTGAGGACTGTCTCAGACAAAGAAAACCTAAATCAAGATTGCTCTGGTGTCGTCGATAGAATTATCACTATTGTGGAATGAGCACATCAGGTGATCTTATCCTCAAACTATGGAATGCGCAATGCACCCTGTTCTCTGACTCCCACAGCTTCCTCCAGCAGCTTCAACACAGCAGCCTAACAGTGCAGTTGGAATGAAAGACTCAAGGCTGGGATCGCAGCAGGCGCAACATTTTTAAAAATTGGTTACATTCCTAAGTGGATAAGTTTGCTGAATGACCAATAGAAAACTTGGTAGGTTAATACTGGTCCTCCTAATCTGAAGTGCAAAATTTTTCAGCAGCGCAACTCTTAAGAGGAAAGAACATGGGCCTTCCGACAAAACAGTAACGTCTTCTTCATTGGCATGCCACTTTCTACTTTACAACTGACAGATTCATACGGATCTCTTCCTTTGTTAGAAAAACAATGATGGCTTCTATAAAGACATAAAGGTTTAGTACAGGAGCCACAGAATAGTAACCCTGAAGGAAGATGAACTTCCTAAACACTTGCTACCTAAAATCATTTGGGAGGGTTTCCATGTAATTCAGCGGAAGAGAAAAGGCGTAGAGGAGTCTGCCTGGGGTGTTTTATGTACCAGCATTGGATGGGCACACACTACCTCCATGGTGGCTCATGACTGCAGATTGAGGAGCTGCATGGTCTCCTGTGTCCTGAGAGGAAGGAAAACTATCCTTGTTCATCTACCATAGTCTATTGCAATATAGACTCTGCCCAAATAAGATTCATTTTCTGAGACCTTACATAAGGGGAACGGCAACCTTAGAATGCACAGAAAATTTGACCAGGTAATAGAAGTCATAGAATGAAGCTCTTGTGGAGTTTGTGATAGGTAGATAGGGTAGACAGGTAGAGAGTTGGATGGATGAATGGATGGATGGGTGGATGGATGGATAGGAAGATAAAGAAAGAGAGAGAGAGATCACTATAGAGATATACTTTCCTAGAACAGGAACAACATTTTACATCTCCATACTCTTCCTTCTTTAGAGATGTCTATGGACAACTTTCTTATACAATAGCGTAGTTCATCACTAGAGAAAATATAGAAATGGATCATATTTTATAAAACTATATAACTATAATAATACTAATGTATGTATCAATACAAACCTGGGACGTATAGACATACACATACATGTGGGTCCAGCAACTAAGCATTTATACATTTAGTAATCTTTAAAAATGGCAAAACAACTGAATTTGGTCTAATTATACTGGTCTAATTATACTGGTCTTCAAAGTTAGTAAAGAAGTTTCATCTGATGATCTCATCATCTCTCATGAATTTGATTCTTTAATTACCGCTGTATGTGGATGAGTCTCAGCATTTATTTTTAGCCCAGACCTATCTTCTGACTTCCAGACTTGTGTGCTCGACTGTCTCTCTGATCGCTACAGGGAGGGCGAATTCAACGTCTCGTATCTGACATTTCTGAAATGGAGATGCTGATCTCTCCCCATCCATCCCCCATCACAGCTCCTCCCGGAACCACCCACAGCCCTTGTTTCTTAGTGCTCAGGCTTCCAGAAATATCCTGCCATTCTTGACTTCTTCATTTATCCCTCAATTTCCGTGCCATCTCCCAGCCAGGAGGATCCGTTCTGCCTCCAACCCTGCTATGCATCCTCATGGCCTCACACTGGCCCAGACACCAGCTCCTCTCCTGTAATTTTTTTCTCAAGAGTGACCCTGCGGTGTAGTTTTAACCCTATTTTCAGTATCTACCAATCAAAGAAAAGTAAGATTACTCTTCTGCTTAAGACTCCCTGGAGGAGCGCCATTTTGGAGCATGAGACAAAACCCATACTGTGAATGCAAAGTCCTAATGGATCCATCCACGTGTTGCTGCCTGAGGGGATCTTCTGGTCCTTTCCATTCTGCTCTTCCCAACTGCTAAAGTATAGACATTGAGTGTCCCTCAAAGACAATGTGTTGAAGGCTTCCCAATAGCCCCTTGTGCTACTGTGAAGAGGTGGAAGCTTTAAGAGGTGGGGCTCAGTGGAAGGCAGTTAGGTCATCAGGGTCATGTTTTTGAAGAGCTATTGGGACCCTGGCCCATTCCTGTCTCCTTTTGCTTCAAGTCTACCGTGAGATGAACAGGCCTCCTTTACCATGTGCTCCAGCCATGATGAACTTTGCCACAAGACCACAGGCAACAGGGCCAAACAACTATGAACTGAAACTTCTGAAACCATGAAGCAAAGTAAAGTTTTCCGCTTTTCAAGTTGATTATATCAGGTGTGTTGTCACAGCAATGGAATGTGTCTACCACATCACCCTAGACATGCTTACCACTAACCTCCTCAAGCAAACTGTGGGCATTCCTACCTCAAGATCTCTTGTACAGGATCGTTTCTCTTCTGGGAATGTTTTCCCAGATAGCCTCATGGGTGGCTTCCTATCTTTTTCCAATTCTTTTCTATGAAAGTCACCTTTTCAGTGAGGTCTTTTCTTGGCACCGCCCTGAACTTTCAGCTCTCCTAGCCCACTTCTCACGCCTGACACACAGCCGTTTACAATTTCGTAGTTGGCACTCATCTGAGAACCTTGGCTCCATTAAGTCAGAGGCTATGTCTGTTCTGTTTACTGACATTTCCCTAGTCCAGAACTATGCCATGGTCATGGTAGGTATTCGCAAATGTTCATCGAGTTAATCCAATTGTTGTGTGCCTATTGACAACAGGAGTCCTCGATACCATGAATATTTTGGTTTCAAAACAGCATCTTCCAATTGTGTCATATGTTATTGTTCAGAATAACCATGATGCCTTTGCCACCCACCTGGTTATATAGACATATCTTTAATTCTGTGAATTTAATTCTATAAATGTCTATTCTATTGCTGTGTCTTAATTTCTTCAGGCCTAAGGTCTTTGCAGCTTTCTGTTTGTATTTTTCCTTCTCCTTATTTTTAATGATGTTAGATTGAGAATGTTATTATATTATTTCTGACTATGTTTGGGCAGATTATATTTTTGACAATTAAAACCTCCCTTTTCCCAACAACCTTGAGGGAATGATGATTCCATTATGACTCCCAGATGTTTACTCCTGGTACTCGGTATCTGTGCACCTCCATCATGACCTGTACCTGCTAAGTTCGTGTTTAAAGTTATACAGAAATACAAACATAATTCCTAAGTCTTCTGGAACTCCTAAATTGATTCTTTTCTCAAAAGTTTAGCTGGATCAAAATTAAACATTCACATTTTCAGGTTCAAAGTCATGTTGATTATAACAGGTTATAGCAAAAACCATTTCTCACTTTAACAGCATTGTGTAACAACTTCAAAACCTTTCCTTTTTTTCTTTTGTCTGCCCCTTATAAGCTCATAATTTTTGTTTTACTTTTCTTTTTTATTATTTTTATTTTATTTGTTCTAATTAGCTATAAATGACAGTAGAATGCATTTCAATTCATTGTACATGAATGGAGTACAACTATTCATTTCTCTGGCTATACACAATGTAGAGTCATACCATTTGTGTGATCATACAAGTACATGGTAATGATGTCAATCTCATTCCACGTCTTTCCCACTCCTCTGCCCCGTTCCCTTCCCCACTCCCCTCTACTCAATCCAAAGTTCCTCCATTCATCCCTCCCCACGTCTGTTATGGATCAGCATCCACATATCAGAGAAAACATTTGGCCTTTGGTTGTTTGGGATTGACTGATTTTGTTTAGCATGATATTCTCCAACTCCATCCATTTACCTGCAAATGCCATAATTTTATTCTCCTTTAAGACTGAATAATATTCCATTGTGTATCTATACCACAGTTTCTTGATCCATTCATCTATTGAAGGGCATCTAGGCTGGTTCCATAGCTTAGCTATTGTGAATTAAGCTGCTATAAATATTGATATGACTGCCTCACTGTAATATGCAGATTTTAAGTCTTTTGGGTACAGACCAAGGAGTGGGATAGTATATTTTCTTTTTCTTTACAAGCCCATTTTCAAAACTGCCATCATTACATAGTTGTGGGATTGCAACTGAGGCTCATTTGCAGATTGGTCTTCAACTCCTTGCGAGAGACTCAAGGGAGCAAGTAGCAAGGGTCTACTTTCCTCTCTAGCTTCTAGGTAGGGACTCTCAATGAAGCTAAGTAGAGGCTGAGCAGACAGCACCATTAGAAATGGGGATGTGGCACGTCTGTTTATAACCCTCCTGCATCAGTGCCATGATGCACCATGTAGGTGTTTAACTGTGACTCATGACATATATTCTACCATGTAGTGTGTGGCACGTGGCGTTCATCCTAATGCACTGAAGATTTGTGTTTTGTATGAGGCACAGACTGCAGAATCAACACACAGGAATCAGGGGGACGGAAACACGAACAGCACCTGTGGCACGACTCTGTTCATGGAAGGAAAGTGAGATTAGCCATGTTCAGCCAGAAGTGAAGTTGAGGGCATGGGATGTCGGCTGCATGACGTGAGCACCGATTAACTCTAGGAGGCTGTGCCCAAGCACGCGAGGGGTCCTGCTCACTGCTTCAGGAAGGGCCAGTCAGTCGCCATTCTTTTTGGTCAGCATGAGTCACCTCAGCCTGCCCCCATTCGAGCCTGGGCCAGGTGGCCTCACTTAGGAGCCTGGGGTCCACCTGTGGTTGGGACCCGTGTAGGCTCGTGTGTGTGAGCTCACAGGGAGCCACTCTGCATAGACTGAGTCAGAGAGAACGTGGATAAATGTGCACAAGCACCACGTTGTGAAGAGCACGGCAGCTGCGCTCAAGGCCGGGATGGAGAGGTGTTCACGCGTGTAGTGGCTCCACGGCCAACGGTGACCTCGCTTTTTCCTGGACCCCACCAAGGGTCAGCTCAACTGTGACAAGAGCTGCTTTGTATAAGCTTTAAAGCACTTTACTAATGATAAAAGTTCATTATCTATAATATTATGATTTATGGCTGAACAAGGATGTCTGTAAAACTTAGAAAGCTCCTTATCTGGATCTGGAAGACCCTGAGGCCTTTGAATAGATCCCTTTCTTCTCCCAACAGGTATTTAAATCCACGCCATTGATCTCCTTACAAAATGGCAACTCCATGTCGCCTGATGGCTTCTTTCCGGAGAAAACACCTTATCTCCCAAATTGTCCGTTTCTGACGACTCTGAAGGAGCAGGAGCTCTCCCTGCAACAAGCTCTGGCTCTGGTCCTGCTGTCCTGACCGCTCAGGCTGGCTCTGTCCTCACTTCCCCAAATCAGCCAGGCTCACCTTGTTCTCTCAGCAGCCTCTGACCCCGTGGGCATCCATGGGCTCCTGACGGCTCTCTGTTCCTGACTCCCCTGTGCCCCTTCTCCTGGGCTTTCCCTGTGTCCCTGCGCGGGGACTCTTGGTTTTCTTTGCCAATATCACCTCCATTGAAAAAAAAATCATAATTTCCAGGAATATTTTGTCCCTCACAAAAAATAAGTAGGGAGATGTTAAAGATTTACTTATGTAGGGAGGTAATTTGCTGAGAAAACCACATAGAATTATGCCTGGGAATGAAATGAATAAATAGGTAGAAAATACTCAGTTTTCCTTTTTGAAGAGTAACATGAATTTGTGAGTATTCTATGCAAATTTGAAAATAAAAACATGCAAGCAAGAAAAATTGGACCTGATGGAATTATATTTACTATCTGAAAAAATTCCCGAGAACTACGACTGATGATTCGAGAAGGGTATCGTTGATTATTAATGATTGAAGCAGATTCGAGAGACAACAATTCTTTTTCTTAATTTCCAATGACGCTCTGACTTGACTTGCACTAGTGAAAAGGGAAATGGGTCCTTCCATAAGGAGGAAAAGCTAGTGCCACTCTTCTGATCCCTGGCTGTGGCCAGAATGGCTTTAACAGGTTACACGTCTCCAAGAGGAAGCTCAATGCAAAGCTGGTGAACGATTTCAAGGTGAAGCAATCCCCCTTCCTGCTCGTTAATAAACACTATCACCATCGACCTTTAGAGCTGATAAAGCTGAGGGAAGACAGGCGCAGACGGGGATGTTCTGCCAGACCTGTTTGAATGTATTTAACATATGGCCGGGAATGATGCTTCTTCCAAAGAAATTTCAAGTCGACTTTAATTTTTGAGTGAGTACTTTGTAATATCAAGGTTTCTACTTCTGAAATAAATTGAAACAGGAAGTTAACTGGAAAGCAGCCCTCTCTTCTGCTGGTCTTAAGAGGGCTTGGGATAACAAGAACAGCAGCTTCCAGAGACCTGAAGAAGGGCCGTGTGGCCAACATCTGTTGTCCTTCCATGCCACACTCGGCACTACCCAGAGGTGTGGGAACTTGGGTGCCTTTCATTTGACCTCAGCATCTTTGATTTGATATATTGTCATTTAGTCTGTGAAAATGTTCCACCTAATCTTTCCAGCCTCTTATAATCAGCCAGAGTGGTATTGATCTTTCTATCATTCATGCACCTTGGAAACTCACGCGTGAGTGAGAACTGGCACTCTTACAGATGATCTAAAGCTAGCCAACATGCTCCTAATTATAAACAGCTCTTCCTGGATTAGCTGCAGCTGTAAGCATCACGTGCGGAATTACATACATGTCCTCCCTCTTGTGAACACCACACCCTTCTACTCAGACTTTTGAAGTTACGCGTTGCACATTTCACCCCAAGATGTCTCGCGGTCAGCCCTCCAAGCCTTCAGCCGTTAGCAGACACCTGGCCACAGAGGAGCTGCCCTAAAAGGAGACCTGCCTCCTGGGACTGGCTTCTGCCCCTGTGCGTCAGATCTTCAGTGAAGGGTGGGAGGGACCACTGGGCACCCATGACATGCATCCTCCTCAGGAAATGGCAAACTCAGCAACAGTCGCAGTCGCTGTAAAAGGGCATAATTCCTTTGCACTCTTTGAGATATTGGAGCAGTAGGGCTAAGGGAAAAAAATTCAGAAAAATCTATCTTCGGGACTGTGAAATTTTATTCACAATGAATAGTCTTATCCCTATTCTTACTGCAGTTCTTATTTTTTCCCTCAAATTCCACCATTTTGTTTTAAAACATTTTCATACATAGAGAAAAGGTGAAATTCGACACAATTATTACTCTTCTAGCATTCACTTTTTTCACTAACTGTTAACATGTGACCATTATTACTTTCCTTCTGTCTCTATAGTTTAATACTTTTTGTTATGAAAGATGGTGGTTGATCATTTTGAATTAAGTTGTGGACGTTACAACAATTCACCTCTAAATACTTTGCCCTGATTTCTTGAGAACAAGAACATTTTTCCAAAAAAGTACAATACAAATAAGATGCATAATGTGGACATTAAAATCAGCTTAATTATACTAATATGCTAATTATATTAATGGAGTCATAATGTTGAATCATGATGTGGAGTTTCAAGAGGTTTGAACTGGTTTCCATGTAGATTGCCCTACATTTGGGCTCTTCTTGATTGTTTCCACATAAATCACAACATTTATACTAATATTTCCCCAAAAAAATACCCTATGGGGATACTGTGCGCTTTCTTAATAGCACAAATCAATTGGCACTTAACTCCAATTTCATTTTGCTGTTGTGATACTAAATTCGATCACATATTCAAGGTGGAACTGGGTGATTTATCCACTGCAAAGGTATCCACTCCATGTACAATAAATAGTATGCGAGTGATATTTTTAAATCCAGTGAACATGCAGTATCCCAACATCATTTGCCCAACAGTATCAGCATCAACTGATAAGCGGTAGTTATTTTTATCAAGAAGGTTCAGGTGGCCAAGTTAATTCATTTGCCACAAACGAACAAAAACCTATATATAGAAATGAAAGCCAACAAAAATGCTTCAATCATATTAAAATATGACTTAACTTTCAGACAACCTAAAATACAGAGGCCAAAAAATTTGCCTTATTGGATGTTGGCTTATAAACAAAGGTGGGTATGGGTCACTTGAGTGGTCTTAGTGAGCATGGGCACATTGTTCATGCCCAGGGATAATTAGAAAGTATCTGGAAAGTACATATCTAACAATAGAAAAATACTATGGACATATTGAAACTGATCAAAACTTACTCGGGTGATTTCCAGTATTTCTCCCTTACAGAGGAACTCTGCAGTCTATTCCTTCACTTTCCCCATTATTCAGAGAGACCACGAAAGCAAAGAAGGGCATGGGGGCGCAGAGTTCTGAGGCCAGGGCTCTCCAAAAAGACTGTCTCTTTCTCAGCAAGACATTGTTAGAACAGGTGTTGAAAACACACCACACGCACTCTCCCACCCGAGGTTGAAAAGCGAGGCAGATACAGTGCTTCAACCCTGGCAGCAGGGTTGTCCCGCAGTGTAGACCTAGACCCAGATGTCACACCCGGCCCCACTAGTATGAGCAGGGTTTAGACTCTTATGTGGCAGTTGAAAGATACACTTACCTGTTTAGAAAAGAAAGTTCAAAAAGCAAACTAACATAAAAAACGTTGTTTAGAAAAGAAAAACCAAGTTCTGAAGGGGAGTCAACCTTTCCTGCTCAGAATCCCCTGAACAATGAAAAGGATAGCCTTCATTTAATAGCACCAAAGACTAAGTGAAAATCTAATGCAGCATGGAAGGCTGAGGGTCGGGGATGCTCTGAAGAACCCTGACAACCTCTGAGGGTCTAGCAATGCTCACGTCTAAGAGTCTGCACTCTGGGTGCTTAAAGCATTTCAAATGCTACAAAGGAGAGTTTTAGCATCAGTAAAGTCTTACCCAGTTGTAAGTAAGCATATGCTGCCATTCACAGACTCCCGGTCTAAAAATAATAATTTTAAAAGACTTGCATAAATTAGCAGGTGATGTGTTTCAATCTGAAGGTAAAGAGAAGCAAGAACAATTTGAGAATTGTGTGAAGAGCAACCACCGTTTTTCCATCAAAATGTATGTTTTCTATTTTCAGAGATAGATTTTTGAAAAAAAAATTACACCATGGATTATTATAAAACTCCCCATAGTTCTCTGTTTGGGACCATACAATTTCTTATTTTTAACTTACATGTACTACTTCAAAAGCAAAACTATAATGAAAATCACAATTGTCACTTCTATGTTGACTTTCAAAATATTATGTATGTACCTAAACACAAAAATAATACCCAATCAGTTCTGACAATACTAATGAAGATTAATGCTTTACTTAGCAACCAAAAGTCATTGCTATTAACATTCAGTGTACTTTTTTCTAGTTTACAAAATTTATTAACTTTTACATGTGGATCACATTGCATATGTAGCTGTGTACCTTACCTCGTGTAGTGTTTTTTTTTGTTGTTGTTGTTTTTTCTTTATGGATTTTGAATCTATAAGAAGAGGAACATCTGTCTGATCTGTCTGTATCACGTGTTGGGGTTCTTGAAAATTAAAGTAAAACGAAACCAAAACTCCACCAAGAAAATGAAATGGGTCTCCTGGCACTTCTCTGCTCAGTAGGCATCAAGACAGAAGGTCACTTGAGTGCCAAGCTTCTCTGACTCCTTCTAACCTCCTGAAGTTTGCGTTTCCATTATGAAATGCAAATCTGGAGGCCTCATGACCCCATGAATACTTCCGAAGCTCAGTCAATGTTGCTGTTCTCTATTGTCCTTGGCTGGTACAGTTCTAAGAAGACGGAAGGTAAATTTTCGCAGGATTCTGGAAACTCCTTTTTTCAAGATTCAGTGGACGGGGTGGGATGGCAGTGACTGAGACGTGGGAGCCCAGAGAGGCAGTGGCAGCCCCAGAGAGGAACTTCCTGTGAGGACAACTCAGCTTGGACTGGCCGTCTGGGATTTCCAGCAAGCCCTGCTGTGTGTGGAGAAGGCCAGATGGCAGCACGGCATGTGGCTGAGCCAGGCGTCCTCTGGACCCTCCAGGACCTCCTGCGGTTCTGTGTCTGGGAGAGAAGACCCACGTCTCTCATCCCCAACGCTGGGCGAGCAGGGCCTGTGCAGAGAGCAGGCCCATGAGGCCCAAGTGCACACGGGCCTACACTGCCCCAGGAGGGCCAGGAGAGCAGCACCGCTCTCGTTGAAAACGGGTCTGACCCTTTAAATGGAATAAGTGTGGATGCCTCAGGCGGGAGCGTGATAGAGGTTGGTGGCCAGGGATGAGCCTGAGACGGAAGGTGAGAAGCAGACACAGACAATACAAAGGAAGGACCCGGCCCTGCCACGTGAAACCCCTGCAGCCAGCAGTGCAGGCCTCACAGTACTGCCCAGGCTGGAAGGTGAACCAGGGACGCCAACGTCCCCAAACCCTTCCCTCCATCCAAGTGACTGTGGCTCTCAAGACGGAGAGCTAACCAGACAGACCGTCTGGTGTCATGAGGATGCACCTATTCTCCTCCTGAGATTAACAGAACAGTTTTAGGTCTTGAGTTTTTAAAAAACAAAATTCCAACAAGGAAATGCAGATTTAAATCTTAGTTTAGTTCTACTTTTTTAGCATTGTTGACTAGACAGTTTTGTGTGAGGAGGAAATAGTATGTCTCTATGTGAAACAACCCCACTTTTTAAGTATAAAAGCAGTCAATTGCTACCGGGTTCTCCAAATCTGCTCGAAAGAGAAGAGGCATTTGTCAGGACCTGCACCCTGTAAGCTCTGAATCTTCACTTGGCCAATCATGAGTTTATGCTTTACCTAAAAGTAAAATCATGACCCTCCAGGAACTTCTGGTCATCCTTGTTTACTGAATAGTGGTCTTGGTAAGTGTGACTCTTCCTTTGCAGACAATCAACACATACTGTCAGGAAATACAGGATTTCCCCCACTTGCAAGGGGCAGTTGCAAGGTCTTAAAACTAAACTAAATTTACCTATAACAAGTACATGACCAGTGTTTCTGTAGGCCTCGCTCCCCCACCAGTCTATGTAGATGTTTTTTTCTTTGAAAAAGGAAAGGAATTCTCTACACACTTAATCAGACCAGACGAGGCTATTTGGAAACTGTCAGTTGAAATGGATGTGGTGTCACTTTTTCGGGAATAGATGAAAAGGTGGCCCCTAATGAATGGTAAACAGGAAGGAGCAGCCACCCAGGGCAAGGCAGAGCGTGAGAGGGTGAGGCAGGCCTAATAGCAATAAATAAATAAAGAGGCCCGCAGGGGTCACAGATGCAGTGGTAAATCTCTTGGGCTATGGTCAGTGAGTTTATTTGAAAGGCAGGAAGCATTGTTTGGGTGATCCTGGAAAGGTTCTGTCTCTGCCTGTCATAGTTTGCCAATTGTGTTTCTACTTCCGGGACAGAGTGGGGAATGGAGAAGAGAAATCAAGCCACAGAGGGTCATCAGAGAGGAGACAGAGTTACTCACTGGAGCTGCTGACATTATCCTAACTTTCCCTGCAGCTGGCTCTTCCATCAGGAGGGGATCCAGGAACAAGGAGACTCACAGGAACTTTGTATTCACCATTTTTGCACCTTTTAAGATGGAACAGTCAAGCTGAACTACTTCCTGGAGAGAAAGGAAAAGGAAATATTTAAAACTTAGGAAAATGGTAAAGCTGATAAGTTGCAGAGTATCCCTGTCAACTGTTTTCTTACTACAAACTCTGGGATTGAAGTAGATTTGCTTAAAGGGTAAGAGAATAAAAAAGAATTCGGAAATCTTTACTTATTGGAATGATTGGAAAAGCTGTGGAGTCACACATGGGATTGATCACATGTGGGGTTTTGAAATTCAAAACATGTTCTTTTCCTCCAGAGTGAGGATCGGAGTGTTGATCTGACATCTCCTGTCTTTATTAAATATGGTAGCCCTGAATCGAAAGTGGCTACGCCAAGCAGAGCAGAATGGGGACAGTCTTAACCTGGTGGCCCAGTGTCCAAGTGTCCATGGCAACAGCACCTCCCAGAAACCACAACTAACTGCCCAGCCTCCGTCCTTCTGTTTGCCACGGTGTCAAAAGCACTTCCATACCTGGACAGAACTGTGGACTCCCGTCAGTTCTGGGCTGCAAGGGCCCAGGACAGGGCACATTCTCCATTCCAGCCTGGTTGCCACCTGCTACCAAAACTACTGCCACATTTTGGGGCTTTGAAATGCCATACTCCCTGGTACTTCTAAGGACCAATATTTCTTCCAGTTGCTATGACTACCTAACAACTCTCCCCAAAACCTGGCGGCCTGTGTTCATGGACAGAGGGCTCAGGTGCTTCACTATATAACTATATAACTATATAACACTATATAACTAGACAACTATATAACAGAAATAACTTGCCCTGCTTCTTGATGTGTTCCAGGGCCTCAGTGGCAGAGGACAGCTCAGAGTCTGGCACTGGAGTCCCCTGAAGCCTCACTCCCTCCACATCTGGCTGTTGATGCTGAGCAGGGTCTGGGAGTCTCTGCCTGGGGCTCTCCATCTGACCTGTCCCTGGGAACTCCTCTGGGTTTCCCTGCAGCAAGATGGCTAGATTCCAAAGATAAACATCGCAATGGAGAAAGAGAGAGGAGCTGAGGAAGCTGTGCTGCCCTTTCTAACAGGGCTGGGGTCCCAGTCTGACTGGTGCGGGGCACACCCTGGCAGTCAGACGCCTGCCTGGGCAGGAGCAGGAGACCAGGGTAAAAGGAGGCTGACTCTGGGTGGGGAGTGGCCACCGGCCCCGTGCCGTGACCTATGTGGGAATCGGGATCTGCTTGGAGCACAGCAGGCACAGAGCCACTGAGAGCTGCGTGTCCATGGGCAGTTCCACAGCTGGCAGGCGCAGGGACAGAGAACCCAGCCCTCCGGGTCCTGCTCCCGAACCCTATTATCAGGAAAATGACGTTTTGTCAGGAGACAAAATGAGCACCAACTTGGCTACTTCACTAGCTCGGCATGGTGCCCAGGCTGACCCATGGGGATTAGCTGTCGGTTGGATGTGATCTTGTAGAGTGTGTGGTCATGAGGAAGCCTCCAACTTGAAGTTCAGAATCTTAAACCGATGGATACTGAGTCTAAGGTATTTGGAGACATAAGCTGCGCCACTGATTTGAACATGTAAATGTGAGAGGATCACTCAGCAGACGCATAATAGCAAACCGAGACCTGGAATACGTACTTGGCGGTATCAAAAGAATGCTATGGGACAAAACAATTCCGCTATTATTCCTGTCTCCGATGTATAAAACATGCTGAATCAAATCTGACCTTTAAAAACCCAGGTAGAGGTGTCTGACGGTGGCTGTTTACATTACATAAATCTACACGACATGCAGAAGTTTAAATCAAATCATTGTACGTGAATAGTATGCAACATTCATATTATACAATGAATCTCTTCATTCCAACCATTGTGGCTACTAAAGGGTCAGAGGCAGGGAGAAATAAACCTATTCCTGAGAAGCAGGATTCTGCATCAGGACATTCTGGGTCGACTTTTCCCACGTAGAGCATTAGACAAACTCTTGTGTTCAGCTGGTTAATGTGGCAATGTGTCCTCGGGAGTCAGGGAGCAGAGCGGGACAGGTCGATGCTCACGGGTAAAGCCCAGACACAGGTGAGCTTCTGCACCGTCACCCCATGGCCACCCTGTCAACACAGGGTGACCGAGGTCTCCCTGCCTGGAGAATGAAAGGAGGAAGCTTTCATCACGGGTCATCGTCCCTCAAGGGACAATGGTGGTCAGATGGGCTTCCTGCCCTGCACGCCCAGGTCCCGCTGCCCAGGAGTGGAGCCAGACCCCAGAGCCCTATTCCATCACCTCAGAGGGACCACGGCCTTGGACAGGAGGCGCCCGGGAGGGAGGCCACAGCTGTCCTGGTTGCCTGGGCCACTTGGGAGACTCCTGGCTTCCGATGTCATCGCTGAGGCAGGATTTACATAGAATGCAATGCCCAGATCTCACGGTTCACCTGTGCGTGTGGGTGGGACATCACCCCACCCGGGGTCCGACCACGTCGCCATGCTGGGTCTGCTGGACTCCCAACCCCACGCAGGGCTTTGACCTCCATCACTGGGAGTTAGAGATTCGGTTTGATCCACTCTTCCTGTTTCACAATTGCAGACGTAATGAAAAGCACATCCCTCTGCCCTGACCACTTTGTGAAACGTCCACTGGTCTGCCCGTTGGAAAGTGCCACTCTGGGTCATCCCGTCCCTCATTGCTGCCTTGTGGCTTCCAGCTTGGGGCACTACAAGCAAGGCTGCTGTGAATGGCCTGGTGCCTGTCTTTGCGTGGACACGGCCCTTTGGGGTAGGTGCCTAGGAGTGGAATCACTGGGTCGCAGGGTACAATTTAAGGTCACCGGGGTGCAGCTGAGAGTTCACACGGGATGGCACCTTCTCAGTTCCCTCAGTCCACACCCCTGCCAATGGTGTATGTTCCTTGATTTTTAAAATACTGGGTTTTTTTCCAAACAAAATACTCCTTCCAGCGAGCATGGAATGGGGTCTTATTCTGCATTTCCCTGAGTACAACGAGCTCCGTGCCTCCTTGGACACTCAGTGGCTGTGTTTATCTCCCGTGAGCTGCTGTTCAGGTCTTTTCCGGGTCTTCACGGGCTGTGTGTCCGTCCTCACTGCTGTCGCAACACAGCCCCGCACACCGAGGGCCCTGGTCGGGTGGCTTAGGCTGTGTATTCACTGAGTCTTTGGAACTTGATAGGACACGTTTCTGTTTGCTTGAGACGCATTTCGAGTCCTCAGCTCCACGTGGCTGCTGGTTGCCAGGCTGGATAGCAGGTTGGCAAGAATGTGGTCCTCGGCTCTTTCCTGAGCATTCCCACCTGAGATGGGCTCTCTGTGCGGCTGACAGAGGTGATTTAGAAACGTCAAAAGGAGAAGAGGAAAACAAATAGCCAAGGTCTCTTTGGGGTTAGACTAGTGAGTTCTCGTCCTATTGATGTTTTTATTTTTCCCAAACAGAGGTTAAAATGACACTTTTATAGATAATAGAGCCACACAGGCATCAAGTGGAAGATGTAGCCAGGGCCCCAGGGTTGAGTTGGGATTAAGACACAGTCTCAGAAAAAGAAGAGCCCTTCTCTCTGACCTTGGGGTGGAGCAGGCTGGTCTTCTCAGGTCCCCACTGCAGCCTACCCACCCAGTGACCCAGGCTACCCAGCAGTCACCCCGATGATGAGGACTTAGGAGACATTCTCTTTGACGTCCTCAATCCTGTGAAAAGAACACTAGGACCTGCAAATAACAAAGACCAACTGCTGAATCACACCTGTGGTTGCTCCCGGGCCAGGGCCATCGGCTCCCAGTGACCATCGACTTCCTAACACTGGGTTCAAATTGGCCTCTCTATATTTAAAAATATATATATTTTTTTGTTTAAAAATTGATAGAATTCAGCAGTGAAATCATCCAGTACTGAAGTTTTCGTGGTTGGGAGCTATTTTCTTATTGATTCCGTTCCGCTCTTTGTTACTGGTCTTGTTGACTTTTCTGTCTTCGTAGTTCCATGTGGGTAGGTTGGGCCCAGAAATGCATTGCTCTCCTCTCAGGGTTCCGACTTGTCGGCACACTATTGTTTGTGGTACTCTCTGATGCTTCTTTGTATTTCTGTGGTTTTAGTTGAAACACCTCCTCTTTCATCTCCAGTTTATTTATTTGGGATCTTCTCTGCTTGTTCATTAGTTGGTTTCTTTAAGAATCTGTCAGTTTTCTTTTACTCCATCCCGTTACTCATTTGTATGATTCTGTTCACCATTTCATTTACTTCTACTCTAAGGTTTGTTGTTTCTTTTCTTCTAAGTTTGGGTTTTGCCTGCTCTTGCTTTTCTAGGTGTTGAGGTACATCACTAGGTTGTTTATTTAAAAATCTATTTTTATTTATTCTATTTCATTTTTAAAATTTTGATTCTTGTACACAAATGGGGTATGACTTTCGTTTCTCTGGTTGTACATAAACTAGAGTCACACCATTTGTGTGATCTTACTTGTGCATAGGGTAATGATATTCATCTAATTCTATTATCTTTCCTCCCCCTCACCCTTCATTTTCCTCTATACAATCCATCCTTCCCCCATTCTTGCCTCCCGCCCCCTGTTATATATCATCATCCACTTATCAGAGAAAATATTTGGCCTTTGGTTTTTTGGGATTGGCTTATTTCACTTAGTATGATATTTCCAAACTCCATCCATTTACCTGCAAATGCCATAATTTTACTCTTCTGTATGGCTGAATAATATCCCATCATGTATGTATATCACAGTTTCTTTATCCATTCATCAATTGAAGGACATCTAGGTTGGTTCCACAATCTGGCTATTGTGAATTGAGCAGCTGTGAACATTGATGTGGCTGTATCTCTGTAGTATGCTGATTTTAAGCCCTTTGGGTATAGGCCGAGGAGTGGGATAGCTGGGTCAAATGGTGGGTCCATTCCAAGTCTTCTAAGGAATCTCCATACTGCTTTCCAGAGTGGCTGCACTACTTTGCAACCCCACCAGCAATGTATGAGTGTACCTTTTTCCCCACATCCTCGCCAACACCTATTTTTGCTTGTATTCTTGAAAATAGACACTTTAATTGGGGTGAGATGAAATCTTGGGGTAGTTTAGATTTGCATTTCTCTTATTACTAGAGATGTTAACATTTTTTCATATGTTTTTGACTGCTTGTTGATCATCTTCTGTGAAGCGTCTCCTCATTTCCTCTATTTTAAATGGAGTTTTTCATTACTATCAACTTCTCTTCTACCACAGCCTTTGCTGCTGTTTCCCATGAGTTTTGTATGTGGTATATTCTTTTCCATTTGTTTTGAGTAATGTTTTAATTTCCAGTTTGAGTCCTTCAGAGATCATTGTTCATTTTTAAACTATTCCAAAGGATTATAATGATGGAAACCCTTTCAGACTCCTTCTATGAGGCCAGAGTTGCCCTGATGCCAAAACCAGACAAAGACACAACAACATAGAAATGTGTAGAACAACATCCCCAATGAACACAGATGCAAAAAAGTCACAACAAAATCCTAGCAAATGAAACTCTACAACACATCAGAAGGATCATTTACAAAGATCAAGTTCTTTTCCCAGGGATGCAAGTATACATGTAGTTCAAATTATGCATGTCAATAAATGTATACATCACATCAGCAGAATGAAGAATAAAGGCCATATGATCCTCTTTTTTTTTTTTTTTTTTTTTTCTTGTGGTGCTGGGGATTGAACCCAGGGCCTTGTGCTTGCAAGGCGAGCACTCTACCAACTGAGCTATATCCCCCAGCCCTGATCCTCTTAATAGACACAGAAAAGCACTGGATGAAATCCAACATCCCTCCATGATGAAAGCGTGGACCTAATCAGGCACAGCAGGATTGCACCTCCCCTCACACGGAACATGGCCACGGACACACTGAACGGAGGAAGCTGAAAGCATTTCCTCCGAGACCCTGAACAAAACTGGCTGTGTCCAATCCCTCTGCTCTTATTTAATATAGTCAGGACACCTTAGCAAGAGAAAAAAATAACAGATACAGAACTAGGAGGGGAGGAAGTCAAATCATCCCTATTTGCAGATGATACGATACTAAATAGAGATGAACCCAGAGACTCTGCAAAGGACTGTTAGAACTGGCAAAGAAATTTAGTAAAGTTTCAGGATACAAAACCCACCTGCAAAAATCGGCAGCATTTTTATACACCAAATAATGAGAACATTGAGATAGAAATTGTGATAGAGATGTCACAGTGTCTATGGAAAAGAAAATAAGACAAAACAAAATATCTTGAAACAAATTTAACCAAGGGAATGAAAGACCTATGATGGAAATTTTAAAATGCTGGTGAAAAGAATTGAAAACACACAAGAGGGAGAATCTCCTGTGTTCATGGATTGGAAGAATCAATATTGTTAAAATGTTATTTCTACCCAAAGTGATTTACAAGTTTAATGCAATCTTCATCAAAATACCAATGGCATTATTCAGAAAACAATAAAAATCAATCACAAAATTCATATGAGGTACAAAAACTCTGATTGTCAAATAGATCTTGAACAAAAAGGAAAATGCTAGAGGCAGCACAATACCTAATTTCTAAATATACTGCAGGATCATAGTAACCAAAATAGCATGCTCCTGACATAAATACACACAGAGAGACCAATGGAACACTACAGAGATCCCAGAAATAAATCCATGCGCCTATAGCCAACCAATTGCTGAGAAAGGTATCAAAACAGACACCTTGAAGAGGACAGTCTATTTAAGAAGCTGTTCTGGGAAAACTGGATGTTCCTATGTAGAAAATTGAAACTGACCTCTGTCTCTCACTCTATACAGGACTCTGTACAAAGGCCTATTATCAAAACACAAGATAATGCTGGTCGGGGTATGGATTAGAAGAAGCTCTGATACACAGTTGGTAGGAACATGAATCAGACTATCACAATGGAGAACTATGTGGAGTTTCCACGAAAAACTAAACATTGATCTGCCATATGACCTTGCTTTTCTGCTTCTGCATGTATATTCAAGGGAAAATGAATCAGCATACCAAAGCAAAACCAGTATGCTCATGATTATTTTTTGTGGCATTCTTCACAATGATTAAGATATGTAATCAACCTAGGTTACTGACAACAGATGAATGGATAAAGCACATGGGGTATATACACAAAATGGAATATTATTCAGCCATAAAGAAGGATGAAATCCTGTCATTTGTGGCAGAATGGATGGAACTGGAGAAACTTGTGTTAAGTGAAATAAGCTATACGCAGAAAGTTAAGTACCACATATTCCATCTCAGATACAAAATTTAAAAATAAAATAAGGCTGACCTGTGTGTTGAATAATATTCACTAGAGTTTGGGAAGTGGGGGTGGTCGGTTAAGGGAGGTTAGATCAGTGTGTGCCATATACATATATTATAATATCATATTGAACCCAATTAATATGTGCAACCAATCCATATTAGTAAAAAATAAAACATTTAAAATGAAAATAAATTAATAATTTATTGAGGCCAATTTTAGTTGGAAACTATCCATTCATATATAAACATGCATATATATGCACATGCATTCATATAAATGTAAGGGTTTGTGTGTGTGTGTGTGTGTGTGTGTGTGCATGCGCATGCACATCTCTCTATATGTGTGCATATATGTGTATAAATGAGTCTTAGATTCATGTACCAACCCAAGTGCCAGAATCACGTTCTTGTCTTCTCCCAAACCTCATGATTAGCATGGTTACTCTCTATAGAGATTAGGCTGTCCACCATTTTGCAAGACCTGCATCCTTTCAATTAGATTCTGGGGCTTATTTTCAGCACAGTCAACCCTTTTGTGGTAGGAGATAAGGAACTTCATAAATTCCACTCTATAAACACTCTGACTTGCAGGGGGGTGTTTAGAATCAGGATTAATATTCAACTACCATGGTTTATTGTTTTCTTTTTTCAGGACTTCCAAAGTTACAACAACAGCTGCCAAACTTCCCAATCTTTTATTTAGGAATGGCCTCTTATGATGGAGATGTGATTACACAGCTCAGTGCTTTCTCGAGGCTTGAGGGCTTATTAAAACCGTGTTCCCAGAGTTCTCATCCTGTAGATTGAGTGGAGCCCTGTAATTTTCATTGGTAAGACGCCATCTGTTAGTGTCCATGCTACTTGTCCAAGGATCAGCCTTTGAGTACTACTGATACAACTGTGCTTCCTATTCTACCATTCCTTCCCTCAGTCTTTCATAGGTGAGAAGATTTGTAATTGTGATACTATCCGAGGATTTCAAAGGAGCAATATCAGGTGTACCACAGAACTGTCATAGAAGCAAACATGTCCATCCACTCCTCTGTCCATTGGTCAGGGAGCATTAACAGTTCTGTCCTTATACAATGCTCAGATGTGAATGCAGAATGGATGCTGTTGAGTTCCTGTCGTAGCTTAGAGAAACCACAAGGCAGGAAACCAGGCCTGCTGAGCAAGGCAGCACTGAATTGCACCTGTGTGCAGCTGGCTAGGGCCTGCGTGGAAGCCGTGTGGCCTCAGAGGCTGGGTAGAAGTGTGGCAGAGAGGATTCTGATACAGGAAAGATACTAGGATGGTGGCATCCATGCAATCTGGATCCTTTGTTTTATTCTTAAGAGTGCTATAAATATTTTCACAGCATAGTCTATTTAGGCTTTTTACTAAAGAGAAATTTGTCATAAAGAAAGGTGGAATCACAAATCTCACATTAAACAAATGGAACATGTTTAGTTTTGAGGATTTTAAGAAAGCAGGAGAAAGTAGATGAAATTTTTTAAAAATGATCTAAACTTTTAAATGTATTTTTGATCTTTTATAGTGCCTTGATACAAAAATAAAATTGGCTAGAGTGTATATAATAAGAAAATATGGAATAAGAAAGAGCCAATCTTCAATATTCTATAAATAAGATAACACACACTCTTTGGCAATCTTTTCTTCTGTTAGGATATGTAACAATTTTGATAACTTGAGCTTTTTCAATTGTAAGGCTGAATAGGATAATCAAAGTAGGTGATATATTTAATATGTCAAACTCATTCATTTGTTATGTAGTGGGTTGTTAATGAGTGAGTTTGTTGGTCAAAGGCCGCCATTGCTGAAGATGCTGACCTAACTTCTCAAGACCTTTCCTTTATGGTTTTCCCAGAGTTGAACATTGCCAAGGTTAGGCTATGGTTGTCCCCTCCAAATCTCTTGTTGAAGTTTGATTGACATGGGAGAAGTATTGGGAAATGGAGCTTTTGGGGGACCATTAGTTCCAAAGGAGGTATGCATACCTTTCTCACATGATTTCTTGCTCTTGTGGACTGGACTATTCACTGCAAGAGAGGGTAGTTATAAAGCATGCCCACCTCTGTTTTGTTTCTTCTGCACATGTCTACTTTCCTTTCACTTCCCACCATGAGTTAAGCAGCAAGAGGCCCTCTCCAGTAGCAGACACATGATCTTGGACTTCCAGCCTCCAGAACTGTATGCCAACATAAACCTCTTTTCTTTACATGTTACTCAGTCTTGGGTATTCTGTCATAGCAACAGAATAATAGACTAAGACAATACTATGTTTAATTCAGCCTGTAGTCAAAGAATTAAAGTTATTCTTTAATATTACTATAGAGAGATTGGACCCCAATAATATTAGGGATTATAAATATTTCTAAAAATAATTGTTATGAATAGGTTTATTCAGCTAATATTACTGATTTACTACCAGTAGAATGTAAGATATGAATTTTTTTCTACTCTTAGTATTTGTTATTTATCTATACTATGAATGAACTCTCTAGATCGTAGACCCAAGCTTGATAATTATTTGGGAAGGACTCCATGAATGTTTATTGACTCGATCCATTCACCCTTAAATAGAAGAAGCATAGAATTAGATTATAATCTCTAGGTAATAATCATCAGGTAATAATCTCTAATGATGTAATTAACTGACTCTAAATATGCAGAACCTATCTCCATGGTAGGGTATAGCCTTTAACAAGCTAAGAGATTCCATCAAAAAGCCACTGCCTTATTTTTTAGATGTATCTATTAGCTCCTTTCAAGAGGTGCCAAAACACTTATCTATGTGCTCAAACTTTAAGAAAAGCACTAACACCGTTTCTGCCTCCTGGGGTTTATGGGCCAGCACTAATCCACGGGCACTAACCCAGGGACAATCCTGATATCCTCGCTGAGCCAGGTGCACACCCAGCAATGGCAGCAGGTGCAGGGCCAGCTGTCTTGTCTGTCAGTGGCATCGTGGACAAGCAAGGACCATGGGGTGTAAGAGGTGAATCATGAGAGATGCTCGGATGATAGCCAGACCAGGGGAGGGGAAGGACTGGAAGAGAAACTTCCCAGGAAGAGGTGACCTACAGACCTGCAGATAGTGGGAGAACGTGGGAAATAAAGAATGGCTTAGTGTTGCTGGATTCCGCAGGGTGAGGCAGAAGCAGAGGTGACTGGTGGAAGAGCCCAGTGGGTTCCCATCCCCTGGTCTAGGAGCTTGCGCCTATCCTGGAGGCATGAGGCTTGTCGGAAAACCACGGAGCAGCACAAGGACGTGATTTTCTGTAAGGTCCATGCAGATGTGTGATTGCTGACTGGTAACATTCACATTTCCTCTTAAAACGTCTGAACCACATACAATTTACTAACCCACTTGGCTGTACTTGGGATACTGATGAGCATGTAAGGTAACTCTTTGGCTTCTTTCTTCCTCAGTTACATTAGCTGCTCAAAGATGAGCCACATCAGTATGCTTCCAGGGATTGCTGGATGTCTTAAATGAAATTTTAGATGCAAAAGCAATTTCTAAATTTATAAATGTATCATTATCATAACACGTATTATGAATATTATTTCAAGTTCTTAGAGATAAGATTTGATGTTTTGGTCCCAGAAATGTTGCTTTCCCAAGGAAAAGCTGTCCATCATACAGACAGGAAATCTCCATAACTCCTAGTGCCCAATTCCTGGTGCCTGATATCTTTCAGGAGGTGAGAGCCTAAATGAATATTTGAAATGAGCTACTTTCTGACTGTACGGGAGAACAAGACCTGGGGAATCTCATAGATGACGTTTGCATGAAAATGGAACCGGCCCCTCGCTGTCCACTACCCTCAATTTCATTTTCTATATGCATTTATATTAGAAAAAGGAGTTAGCCACTCCGGAAGCTCAACATCGCCGTCACACCTCTTCTCTCCCCTTGGAGAGCCAGGCGTGGACTGCAGCTCAGTGGTCTGGCTGCCCGCGTCCCCCGTGTCGGCCTTAGTGGCTGGGACAGGTGGCACCTGCGAGCTACGTCATAGTTTAGGGCGCAGCACCCGTTTGGGTCCAGCCCCGCACCTTCGCTCTCGGTGCTCGCCCTGCGCGGACTGCCCTGGGCTTCAGCTGAGTTTAACGAATGTATTAAATGTTGTGGGAAAGATGCCCGAGTCCCGGGAGAGTACGCGCCACCAGAAACGTGCAAGGGAAGTAGCATGGTCACCGCCACTGCCCGGCGCAGATCCCAGCGCCACGGCCTCGGCTGCGTCCTTCCCGCACCCAGGAGACGGAAACAGCATCCCTGCAAGTGGGCTGGAGCGGCGCTGCTCCGGGGCTCAGGCCCCCAAGGTGTCCGGTGGGACGGTGAGATCGCACGAGGGACAGGTGTCCTGGGCCGGCACGACCTATACAGGCCTGAGGTTTTCTCTGGTTGTTTGTATCATCGTTACAAGAAGAGCCATTACTAATATATAATTAGTGACCGGGACGTCCAGCCCTCTTCATAGAGTGCACACTGAATCACCTGGAGGCCCATCTGGTTTGTTTTGTTTTGATTATCGAGGCCCATTTCCTTGACTTCTCATGAGCTCATCATTGTGCAGGGGCGACTTGTGTATTGCATTTATTCCTCAGTCCATTTTCATATATATGTATAGATCTATATGCAAATATAGATACAGTTCACATATAAATGCACACACGAACACATTCTCACATATGCTTATATATATATAAATTATGTATGTAATACAGTTGTTTATAAATATTTATACCACATTCACTTAACCTCAATCCATCAAATGAATTCAGTTACATCTGTATAACTTTCACAAGGAAGGAATAACTTAGCATATAACTTTTCCAGTTAGACTGCTATTGTTAGAAATAAATCTGTATTTACTCACTGTATCCTAGTTTTCTTTATTTTCTGATGAAAAAGGTAACAATAGACATCCCTTTGCCATTAATTATTGCACCAGAGAAAATGAATGTGGGAGTAAATAACAATGAAACTGATTTTTACCAAACAGCAAAACTGGATAAGAGAAGAATAAATAATTTGTTTTCACTTTTTGAGGAATGGCTTGCATAACTAGCTTAGCTCTAAAATGCTGACCGTGAGGTAGTCACCGTGCATACATTGATTCACTGTGACTCTTCTCCTCCTTTAGGCCTTTGGAGCCTCCTTGGTTTAGACCCCCGACACTCTGCTCGGGCTGAGTCCGTGAGCATGCGCACAGCTGCGCTGAGTTTCTGCCCGTGCACATAAAAGTGATAACAGCTCTTGTGTATCCCACCCCTGAAACATGCCAGCCACTGCTTTCGGGCTTCACATTTTAATCTTACTTAATCTGTGTAATGATCATATTGGGTAGGTACAATTTTGTCCCCTTTAAAAAAAATGGGGAAACCAGAGCAAGTCGTTGAGTGAGCTGAGACCATTCAGTAAGTCCACGTGGGGAGCTTCGGCTTCTATCCAACGGGGACACTCCCAAAAGCGGGAGCTTCTGGTAAAATTCCCCACATTTCAATCATTACTATGCTCACTCTGTTTAAATAAAAGTCAAATCCAAATTTTACAGATTGAGTGATCATAAAATTTTCTGCACTATACCTGAGTCATTAGTATTATTTTGGATTCAGAAGATTTGTCCTGCAGAAAAACAACCAGGGAAGAGGCTTCCTTCTGCCTGACTCAAAGCCCAGTCCCTGTGTGCCCCTTTTACAGGAAAAATATCTGACCCGACTGGACTTGGGTTCCATGTGCAATGTGCAGTTCAGGATCTTGTGTCCACATGATGCTGTCAGGCACTCATTAAATGTCCTTAAACAGACAGATGCTTAACTGACTCCAAGGTAGCCCTAAAATTCTTTTATTTCATAATTTGGATCACAGAAGTTTTCAAATGGAATGATTAGGGTTTTAGCCTTTGAGTTGCAAATAAAAAATATCTTTGCTCCACCTCAAATGGGAATTTATAAATTTATTAGAAAGACGTTTGGAACTAGATATTTAAATATGAGACTGTCCCTGGAAGCCCTGAGCCTCCCTGGCCTGTTCTCGCTACACCAGTTCTTCCTCAGCAACTCTTCGTTCTTTTGCTTTGCACCTTGATGTAGGTGACAGGAAGCTGTTCCTCCAGCCCTGTGCCTGGAGCTAGAGGCTAGTACTCCTCGTTCTGGGCCTGCGTTCCTGGGAGATGTCAGTTGCTGGGTTGAGACAGGAAGCCACCTCTGGGCTCTCTGTCCCCCACAGAACCATACAGCATACTGTATGAGGATGAGGGTCACAGTGGCTTCAGATCCTGGAAGAGGAGTCTGGAGTCCAAGGCCAGAACCAGAAAAGCAGCAGCAGCACAGGAGCATGAGTGAACAGCCTCAGCTAGACAGCAGCGTTTGGCCTTCTGCCATTTACGGGGGAATACCCACCTACCGCTGCACAATGTCCTCTGTAAATTATGAACTATGGTATCTACATAATACCATATTGCCAGAAAATCTACAGAAAAAATTAAATATTTGCTTGAAGACCGAGTATTTCAAATCAAGTGATATACGTATGTTGCTTTCATTTTCATCAATTTATTTGCTTGAAGCAGAAATAAATGTGAAGTAATGGAATACTTACATTATTCAACTTCCACCTCTGTCATCACTACTGGACACAGATCAGGTCAGTATTTTCACATGAAGGAAAAAATCACACATAGCTAATCAAAATACGACTCGATCTGCATTTTATTTTTAATAGAACTAGAGATGCCAGGCTATCGGTACTTAAATATTGGTCACCTCTGAAAGGAACATCTTTTATTCTGTGCTCAAGTCTAGTTTACAGTTTTCTGTTTAAATGGATATGATGTTTATTTCCCTATTTTTCTTTGAGTACCACTACTTGAAAAACTAAAAGCCACAATATTAAGTAGACCCTGAAATCCTACCTTCATTTACTTCTTACTAAGGAAGAGCAGAAAAGTTGCTAGTTGATAGTAAAAGCGCAGGCATAATATAGATTTAACACAATAAAAATGGGTAGGGGGCAATGACAGCCCAAGGCCAAGACAGGAGAGCAGCATTTTAAATGATGAGTGCATCTCCTGGCTCTGCTTGTTAGCTTTCTGGAGTCTTCTCCATCTCGTTGACTCAGATGGAGGAAGCTGACAACAGTACCTGACAATGGCCATATCCCAACAAGGAGACCCTCTGGAAGTGTTAGTTCACTGGGCAGAAGGGACGTGCCAGCTGTGGTTCAGGGTAGGGATCTAGAGTAGGAGATCATGTGGGTGGATCCAGACCATCTCCTCTGGGTCCTTAAGACTGTGGGGAAACTCTCCCAACCAGAAAGGACCAGTGCTCACACCTGCGATCCTATTGACTCGGGAGACTGAGGCAGGAGACCCTAAGTTTGAGGCCAGCCTGGGCAACTTAGCAAGACTATCTGAAAATGGAATGTGGCTCAGTGATAGAACACCCCTGAGACCAATCCCCAGGAAGGATGGAAGGAAGAGAGGGAGGGAGAGAGGGAGGGAGGGAGGGAAGGAGAGAAAAGAAAGAAATTATCCTTAGAAAAGACCACAGCAGTGGCAACACAAGGGCTCTGGACCCTGTTGCTGGTTATGAGATGTCAGGGTGACCCGCAAGGTCCAGAAAGAAGTCTTGAGAACTTGGCAAAGAGGAAATGCATTCTTTCCTCAAGTTTCCAGAAGAAATGGAGCCCACCGACATCTTGCTTTTAGCACTTCTGACTTCTGAATGGTAAGGTCAAAACTTGGGTTGTTTCAAGCCTTTAAATTGGTGGTAATCAGTTACAGTAGCAATAGAAAATTAATAATATAGATACAAAGTTGCAAACCTGTTTGTGGAAAAAAAAAATCCGTTTCCTTGGTTTTGAGCTTCAGAAGAAAACTTACTACAAGAACAAATAAGCATCCTAATGAACAAGGTTCCCAATTGCAACTTTCCATTAAAAAAGAAGAAACATAATCTAAAGTTCCTCCATTCTTCTCTCACTCCCCACCCAGGAAATGAGAGGAGGAGGTATGACAGATGGTGGAATGAGACAGACACCATCACCCCGTGTACACGTATGATTACACAAATGGTATGAATCTAGATTGTGCACAACCATAGAAACGAAATGATGTACCCCATTTGTGTGCAATGAATCAAAAGGCAGTCTGTAAAAAATAAAAAAAATAAACAATTTAAAAAACAGAAGAAACAACAGCAAAATGGTCAGAGGTATTTTTTTTATCTGGCTGTCATTTATTTTTATTTCTTAAGTTTTAAGACAATTTTTAGTCATATTTTTTTAGAGGAAAAGCTCAGTCAGAAGTCAGAGGAATGTGCTTCAGAAATGAAAACTTGAGAACATCTAGGAATGCTTAACATCGCTGACAATTAAAATATCAGAGATACGAAAGTGCCATTCACTTGTTACAATGTAAACAATTGAAAAATTATAGAAGCCCTCCACTGACCATTGGGAGCTGGTTTCAGCACTGAGAGAATGGCCTCAGAATTAGGAGTACTCCCACTTTGATGCAATCAGTGTGCCACAAAGTCTGCGACATGGCATTAAAATACAGTAAGTATTCTACACGCTCAGAGGACCTCTTAATCCTAGAAGGCAGGTTGGCCGAGCTTCAGTTGTCCTGTGTTCTGAACTTGGAAGGACAGGAGCGCCTCTTTGCCCAGGATCTAATGGTGTAAAACTGGCTGAGCTGGGCAAAACCACGGGATGTGACGGCCATCAGTAGGGAAAGGAAAGTTCATGCTGTGACCTTTAGATATCTGTCAACACCTTGAAGAATGTCCATCAGTCATAAATATGTAAGACAACAAAAAACAGTAAACTGATATGTGTGTATCACACTGTGATTCCAAACACCGAAAACGTCCAGCGCCCGTGCTCCCGTTCTTGGTGAAATTCTTCTCTTGAGCCGTCGCAACACCATCTGCTTTTTCCAGTCCCAACAGGGCAGAAAGGAGGGAGCATCGACCTGGTCCTCCCTGAGCCGGCATGCTTCTTTCCAAGTCTGAGTCAGGTCCCGACACTTCACCCTTTGCTTTTCCAATGACTCCGAGTAGCCCTGAGGACTCCGTTTGTGTGAAGTTGCATGTGAGTGTCACCTGCTCTGGGACAGCCTCATCTTTTCATTGCAACCACTTCCCTGGTTTGTCCCCTGAGATCTTCTTGAGGAGGTTCTCTGGCTGCACAAGACGACAGCGTACGTGGAGTCTCAACTCCAAGGTGGCAGAGGCAGCATTCCCTGGACGGCAGTCCCCTTGACAACCGCATTGACGTCCAGTCGAATTTTACTCCCAATATCACCATGTTCTGTTTCTTTGATAAACTTTTGCCGTTGGTGGCCAATTCCCAGCTCTGAGTGTCTTTGTGCGGGGCCACCTGGTTTTAGCTCCGAGAGACAAGTGGGAAACACAACGGCATACTTTGCTGTCTGTGTGTGAATTAAATAACAGCTGTGCAGGGACCAATCACCAACAGATTGGAGAGAGCTGTGATTGGTGGCTGACAAAGATGCTTGTCTGTTATTTTTGTAGTCATTTGTGGACTGGAGATCCAGTAGCAAAGTTTGAATTTCTTGCAGTCACTTATAATTAATATGTTGTGATAACTGAAATTTCAACATGTCGTTGGGACCTGAATGTTATTTAATTAAATCAAGTTATATAAAACCTGTAAATATCACATCTTGGCCAAGTAATATAACCAGTATTGTGATTCAAGTACAAAGGAGTTTCAATAATAAAAACAGCCATTTTAAGGCAGAGACAGCCACATCAATGTTCATAGCTGCTCAATTCACAATAGCCAGATTGTGGAACCAACCTAGATGTCCTTCAATTGATGAATGGATAAAGAAACTGTGGTATATATATATATACAATGGAATATTACTCAGCCATAAAGAATGATAAAATTATGGCATTGCAGGCAAATGGATGAAATTGGAGAATATCATGCTAAGTGAGATAAGCCGATCTCAAAAAACCAAAGGATGAATGATCTCACTAATAAGTGGATGATGACACATAATGAGGGGTGGGAGGGGGGCAAGAATGGAGGAAGGTAGGACTGTATAGAGGGAAAAGAGGGGTAGGAGGGGTAGGGGGAAGGGAAAAAATAACAGAATGAATCAAACAACATTACCCTATGTAAATTTATGACTACACAAATGGTATGTCTTTACTCCATGTACAAACAAACAACATGTATCCCATTTGTTTAAATTAAAAAAAATTGAATTCCAGAAATAAAAAAAAGACAGAGATAGGCAATAAGAGAGAAACAGAGGCAGAAAGAGGAGGAATGCTTTTCAAAAAAAAAAAATAAGCAAAAATAAAGTTTATAAAAAACACATTAAAGGAAGTAAAAATGCTGTTGAACATGTTTTATAGAAATGATTCCATGCACTGTAGAATTGAGAAGTACTGGAAAATAAGAAGATGATGTGAAGAAGATGATGTTTATCGTGAATGGAAGTGACACAGAGAGATCTTTAAAAGAAATCAATCCAGAGGCTGCAGAGGAGGGGCTTAGGGAATCCAGCCAAACAGATGCATATGGAACATAAAGAGAGTTTTATAAAGGCAAATAATGTTAGAATTTTTTCCCACAAAGCCCTTGAATTATGATAAATGTGAATGTTCTGTATGTATATTTGGAAAAACAATTGTGCCTTCTGCTTTAGTCGCCTTCTTTGCACCAATAATTTCTTAAACAATATTCTGTTTCTGCAGCATAACTCTGTCACTGGAGTGGAGCCAGGCTTCTCTTTGACAAATCAAGTACTAAATAATTCATGGCTACTCCGCGGGGGAAATTTCCATAGCACACTGCTGTGGACTTTGCCTCCCCAGGACCAAGGGCTCGACGTGGGTATGCAGAGCCAGCCCTCTCTGGGTGCAGATGCCTTTCAGATCCGTCAGGGTCTGGCGCACCTCGGGCAGGAGAGGGGCTCACTGGTGGGCGAGCCCTTCAGCATACAGAATATGTTCTTTAGCTGCAGTTAATGGCGTTATATTAGATTAATTAGCAGGAGAATGTATTCTTTTATTGAAGACAATGACAGTTACTTTTATCTAAATAAGAACTGATAACAATATATAGGGCCCAAAAATGTATTTCCATTCTTTTTATTATAGATATATTTCTTACACATTCTCAAGAGATGGGGACAGTCAGGATGGTGGACTAAGAACAGATGTGATTGAACAACAGCAAACAAAAATAACAATAATGTTCGGATGGAGAGGTTCAATTAGGTTTGTCAGATATGTGTATATCTTGTAATAACATGGTTAGCATGTAAATCATTGGTGAGGATACAGACAAAGTAAAACCCATTTATTTTTAATTACATTTTCTCCAAATCCGGAGAACAAAATCTGATTTTATTTTAAAAGAAATATCAATAAGTTTGCTAGATGAATGCATATATCTTCCGCTCCCATTTTCTAGGTACAAAACACGTTGAAGGAATAATGTGCACAATCATAAGATATTTATGTTGGGTATCTCTGGGGTCCTTGAATGAAGGGCTTGCAAAATTCATACCATTAATTCTCCCGCTCTCCCTGCGAACTGGGAGGCAAGCAGACCTTACTAGACTGATGTGCACACGTGAAGCAGGAAGGCTGGTCGGTCTTGGAAGATCAGCCAGTTTCCTTCCATGGCAGCAAAGACAACGGTGCAGGGAAACTGCTCTTTCCGTAATCCACCAGCCTCTGCTTCAGTCCTGGGAGGTGCTTTTTGCTTTATGCCTCCATTTTTCAATAACTAAATTTATCTAAGTAACTCCCCAGGCCAAATACAAGATGAAATTTTTTTGGCTCTCCTCTCCTCACTTTTTCTTGCTTCCTAAACAGCAGACTTTCCTGTAATTTGAGTCTCTGTGTCCATAACCAGTTTTCCAAGGGAAAACTCTTACGGGGTGGTACATTTCCAGCTGCATTCCCATGGGCTAGAAAGAAATCCGGACCCTCTTAATTCTGTGTCCAATATTGATGCAAATACAACACAGTTAGTCCCCTCATGTCAATTCTTTGCAAATCTCAGTCCCTTGAAAGTTCTAGATGGAAGAATTCTTCAAGAGTCCCCAAGTTTAAATGGCCTCCCCTTCACCATGGACCATAGAAGTTTGGCTGGAACACATAGGCAGCTGCACAGACGATGCTGCATTTGCATTCAGAATCATCCCTGCCCTGACTTTGGCCTATGAAAAACTAGTGGCATACTTCTTTCAACAACTAAATCTCTGCTATAGTAATAATCTAAATAATTCTTATGCTTACCATGTGTTTCATACTTTTCTAAACACTTTACAATCACTACTGCACAAACATTTATGACATGAGCTATTTTTATTCTTAAGCATACAGAAACTAAGCTCAGAATTTAACTTAATCTCTCAAAAGACAAGAACCCCCAAATTCCTTTGCTTTACACCTTATGATCTGACCACTAGCCCTGCATGCTGCCAAATGCTAATGTTGTGTGTGCAAGGCAGTGGTGAGCTACATTCTTGTTATTAACAAGGAATTTGAAGAGGGCATTAGATGTTTGAAACAGAGGTGTTAGGATGAGTTGAGTAAGATGTCTACTTTCTCAGTTTTTCTTTTGCCTTCCTGAGCGAGCTTACTTTAATACTGCAGCAGAATGAACTTGACTGGCTTCACAGTTTTTGTAGCTGATGGCAGAAGTTTCCAGAGCCCTCTCCTATTTCCAACAAATACGTTCGATCCCAGTCCACCTACAACTGGAGGTTCTGCCCGATGAGGAGCAGGCTGCCCTGGGTCGTAACGTGTGTGAGGTGGCCAGAGAGCTCATGGCGACTAAGTGGAAGGCCGAGGAAGGGGACCCCACCTCCTGAACACTTTGATGGGGACGGAGCAGGTGCCCCTGGCCCTCCTGAGGTTGCAGGGTTCCAGCGAGCGTCTGCAGGGATCTTGCTGTGCTCTTTCCTTCAGTGATGTTGAAGCTCAAGGTGAATTATGAGAATAATATTATCATTATGTCAGAAAAAAAGTAAAGCACCTGATATCAAGGTCTGTCTCACCACTTAAGCACTGAACAGAAGGTAAACCTGGTGGGTGTTGACTGTGGCCTGTAATTTATTCAAATGTGCTTTCACTGTTCTGTGAGTCTGAGGGGATTATTTGCAGAATTATTGTTTTGCAGTATACAGGTAATGCTAGGTTGTGAAGAGTTCCTGTTTCAGAGCTTTATACCAGTTCAGTTTCCAATGGCTGTAACCCGTGACGGCAGACCTGCTGGCTCCGGGTCCCAGGTGCTAACGGAAGGCGTCAACCAAGGTGAGCCAAGGTCAAAATACACATGGTCGTTTTCAAACACTGTGAGTTTAGTCAACCAGGAAGATGGTTACCAATGTCCCTTTTGCCCTTCTTTTTATGTCCCTCTGAACTTTACTGAAACGTAATTCTGGGTGTTGCTAATTCCTCTGGGCTTCATTCATCCAACTACATTTGTTTGTTGTAACTCCTAAGAGCTCAGCTTGGCTAGAGGAATAGCAAGTCATCTCATGCATAGACCTGTAATTTTATATATTCAAGAGAATAATTTTTATGGTGTTTCCTGTTGTAAGGTTGTTGGGCTGGGGGTGTAGCTCAGTAATAGAATATGTGCTTAACGTGTATGAATCCCTGGATTCAATCTCTAACAATCAGAAACCAGACCCAGGGTGGGGGTGATTTTTATTTCATATACTGGAATTCTTCTTTTTAAAGGCTGAATAATATTCCACTGTAGGTGTAGACCACTTTTCTTAGTCCATTCATGCATGGTTGTTTCTACCTTCTGGTTGCTGTGAGCAGTGCTATGGTCTAGGATCTCCTTGATCTCCTTGAGATCTTGATTTCACAGCCCAAGTATCCTGCAATAGGCAAGAACATGGGTGACCCTGAAGGGCACCGTGCTGACGGTCACAAGTCACTCACAGAGAGACAGGTATGGAGTGGGCTCACTTACACCAAGCACCTCAGATAGTTAAGCTCACAGAGGCAAAGGACGTATCCATGGTTGTCAGGTGGTGGGGGACAGAGAAACTGGAAGCTTAATCCGTGGGTATGGAATTTCAGTTAGAAAGATGAATAGTCCTAAGACCATCTGTACGCCATTGTGCCCACAGAAGACAATTCTGTCAGTGTTGTGCACTTAAAAGTCTGTTAAAGGGTTGGTGTGTGGCTCCGTGGCAGAGTATGAGGCCCTGAGATCCATCTCCAGCACCACAGATAACTAAACAAAGATCTGTTGAGAAGGTCAATCTCATGTTCAGAGTTCTGTCCACAAATTTTTCAAAACATTTTTATAACATTTTATGCTTCATTTATTTCAGGTAAAATTGTGTACCAGCTTATGCCCTAAATCCAATTTTTCTGCCACTCTATGCTCCTTACGCACAAAAACTTATGAAACAGAATATATATATACATAAAATATATACATATATATATATAGATGTACTATGAGTAATTTTGATTCCTAACAGCCTCTAGAATATACAATTCACCCAAGTATTCAGTAAACTTTTAGGAACTCATTTATTTATTCCTCAAGTCTATTAGAAATATTTTTTCAGCACCTGATATTTGCCTGTCATTTGATATTTGGTAGACATTAGAAAAGCAGTGGTAAAGAACAGGTTGAGGAGATCAGACTAATCTCATCATTACTAATTAGTAACTGCTAATCGCTAATGAGTAATCACACAGGGGAGTGAATGATAAGACCTGATTGATTGTATGACACAGGTAATTTAAAACTGGTTCGAATAATAAGACCGATCAGTTACCAGGCACTCTTTATAAGTCACTAATGCAAAAATGAAAAATTATAGCCATTGGTTCCAGATGTTTAAGTTAAGGCACAAATCCCAGTAGGTGATCAAAGGACTAGTCATCAATTATGCTTGGGTTGGGGTCACAGAAGGAAAGCGAGAGTAATCGACGATGAGTCTTAAAATGCAAAGGAGACCTATCAGCAGAGGGTTGGGCAAGGGATGAGATTTCAGACCGACTGAAACACTTCAGAGGCAGGAAGGTCTGACCTGAGTAGGGGCCTCAACAGGAGTTCTAGCAGGTGGAACGGAGGAAAGGTGGCCGGGTGAGCAGACCCAGGGGTGAGGCGTCTGGGAAGATGTGAGCCTGGGTTTGTGGGTCAGGTGAAAACAGCATTTACTCCCTGGTGTTAAAAGTCGTGGAAAGGTCAAAAGCAGGGCATGTGGCAGTAAGGTCTCGTCCTGCGAGTAAAACTGTAGCGGCCATATGGAGGCGGGTGGGCAGGAAAATAAAGAAAAGGAACAGACTCTCAGGAACCCTGCAGGTGACCTTTGCCAGAAGTGGGAGATGCCGATACAGGGAGAGTAATGGAAGAGAAGAGAAGGCTTTCCACTGTGGATAAAAATGCTTAAACCACACCACGGGTGGAGGTCAGTATCCACAGGGTGCATCGTAGCTTCGCCTGTCCCGGGAGGAGATCGGGCCACAGTTCAGCCGCTGGGCAGAGGCTGCCCAGACGCAGTTAGGGCTGCACACCTGAGCTGACCGCAGCAATGCCACATGGTCTTGGTGCGGAAGAAACCAGGCAGAGTCTCCCTGGTTTGGCCACCGAAGGTTCACAAGGTAACAACACCAAGGTGATCCTGGATGGGAAAGAAGTAAGCAGAGAGGACACAACCAGAGCAACCCATGCGCTCCGCTCACAGGATAGTTCTTAACGCGAAGACCGAGTGATGGAAGTCCTGGGTAACAAAACCGACCTGCTTTACAAGCCACCAGGCAAGAGAGGGCAGCCAGGGCAGAGGGGAGCACCAGCCTCACAGCGTGCCTCAGGCACCAGGAGAGTCACTCGTGTGCCATCCTCCAAAACGGGAGGAGACCACAGGGAACCACAGGAGCAGCCAGCCATCAGAAACGCGGCTCTGTCAGGGACACAATTTTTGATTGAATTTCCTGCCTCTCCAGATCTTCATGTTCATCAAGGTATTCCATTTAAATTATCATTAAAGTGAAATTAAGTTGGTATTAACCTTGTCTCTTCGAATGACGCTTCTGAAAGGTAAACACGCAGGCTGACACGCATGGAAAGGAGATGATGAATTGATGGATGCTGGTTGGGAGTGGACGCAGGCCTTCTGATGAGTGATCGCCTCTGCTATCACCGTATCGACCCGATTTATGCATGTCAGATGGGGCTGGCGAGGAGGAGCGTGCAGAAATCAATCGCGGAGCCTGCGAGGACAGCAGCCTCCTACTTTCACAGGTATTAAATCATAAACTTAAATTAGAAAAAAATGCAGAAGTTCCTCTGGTACCTGTCTCCTCCTGACACTCTTTGGCTTGGCAAAGACTTGCTTATCAACTTAAATGATTTGTGGCGGACAAATGATTAAAAGCATGCAGTTGGAGGTACACACTCTTCCAACCCCTCTTTTCCATTCAATGAAGAAGTCGTTTCTTTTGATTTTTGCTTGTAATGATAAAAGTACATTTTGAGGTGTACACTCTTCCGTTTCTCATTATCTCAGTATAATGAAGAGGAGTTATTTCTGAGCTCACTCTGTATCCATTGAAGGGATGGGTGGGAAGAAAGATAGCAAAGTTCATATCTTACAGGGAACCACCCTGGGGTCAGTGGAGATGTCCCTCCGTGCCCATGTGCACACCCACAGGTGCTCATGACACACTCGAAGGTGTGATGTGTCACTCAGCACCTTTGTTGGAGAGAAGTGCAGCACCTCCCGTGGGACATTCAGAGGACCACGCAAGTCCCTCCTGCGTGGAATCACCTTGGCACTTATTTTGGAGGAAGCATCCTAAGGCAGATTTGGACTGAGGATGGCTGCCCTAGCAGATAAAGCCCTGCTCAGGAACTTTGCCCCGACCCCACTGTGGAAGATCATTCCCGTGGTGGAGAAAGGACCAGAAAGCCGAGGCACAAGTGCATGACCTTGTTCTCCCTGGTGGTGGGTGCTGTGGCTGGCCCTTAGGTGTCCCCTGCAGGTCTGGATGGTAAAGGCTTGTTCCCTGGGGTGACGCAGATGGGAGGTGGTAAACCTCTAAGAGGTTAAGCATGGTGGCAGGTCTTCAGTTCACTGGGGGCAAGTCCTTGAAGGGAATTATGGGACCAAGTTCCCTTCCTCTTCCTCTCTTTTACTTCCTGGTCATGAGGTTACCAGTATTGCTCTGTTACACGTTCTTTCCACAATGTCCAAACTTATCACATGCCCAAAAGTAATGGGGGCAATTGATCATGAACCAGAACTGTCAAAACTAAACCAAAACAAACCTTTCCTCCTTATAAGTTGATTGTCTCTGGCATTTGTTATAGTAACAGAAAGCTGACTAACACCGTACACAGTGGCAGCAGACTACCATCTACTCCCGTGCTCTTAACTCCTGATTTTTGATATTTAAGAAAATATCCTTACATCACAAATTTGTAAGAAAAAATGTTGTCTCCCTTTATCTTCCTTTATTAGCAACTAACATAAATTTAGTAGTAGTGTTAGCAAACATTTATAGAAGAATATAAATATTGTCCAATTACCTTGCCAGTTGTTACTGTTTCTCAAAATCACGTCATTCTTAAGCATTAGTATATTAATAAGAGAAATCTGGGAATAGCAACATATCTGTGCTTATCAGGGCTGGGATTCTGGTGCAGGGGACTGCCGCAGAGCTGTAGATCTCCTCCCTCCCCTGTGCGGGGCTGCTGGCACCAGGGCGTGTGTGCAGATTAGGATGTCCACCCCTACTCTAGACTGGGTCTCGGTGTCCCCTCAAGGCCTGTGTGTGGAAGGCATGGTCGCAGCACACAGATTTGCTGGGAGATGGAAGCTTGGGAGGGAAGGCCTAGTGTGGAGAAGCGGGTCACACGAGGTGCACCCATGAAGGGAGGCTGGGACCCCTCAAGTTCATTCTTCCGAGACATTTTGTCACAGTCGAATGAGAATCGACACAACCCCTGGAGTTGGATAGCTTGTTTCCTATCATGATTTGAGTCTTCTCTTTCTCTGTCTCTGCTCTTCTGCAGAGGAAGGCGAGGCGCACTGTGGAGTGGACAATTTCTTCAGGGTACAGTGTGGAAGGGGCAGTCGCTGAATTCTGATCCCATAACTCAATTTTTGAACCCAGGGCTTTTAGCTGAGGATATTCTAAAGGTAAATCGCATTAAAGGCACCCGCCCTGCTCTCTCAAATATTATCTATATGAAATATGGCAGAAATGAGATTGGAAAGCTTCCTCAGGGACAGGAAAAGCTAACAGCGGGGCACTCTGTTGAATGGGAGGGCAGGGGAGGACGCATCCCTCTCAGGAGAGGACTTCTTGCCACATTTGCCTTTAACTTAGAAAAACAGAGAAGAGGAGGAGGAGGAGACGGATGCAGCTGGCTTGGTTTTACCAGTCAATGGCCTACTAACTAATTCCAAAGTCACTGTGAAATAGTGTAACGATGGAGGAATTGTCTGCACTGCTGGATGTCCAAAGCTCTTCCACCTCTTCTTCCTCTTTCCCCCTATGGATATCACAAATGTCCTCAGAGAAGACAACCACTTCCCTTGTGCCCTACTCTTCTTAAGTGTTAGGTAACAGGCATATTATTTTATCATTTTAAAATTCAGTTGAAGAGCTGAATCCATGTTTTCCACATCCAATTCTATATCAAGGTGAGAGCAAAACAGTTTTACTTTTCTCACAAGCTTCTTACGTAATTAAATTATAGTGACTGCGGGATCTTTTAATGTGATCAATATGTCGGCACACTTAAAAAGTGTTGGCTTATTTTAAAAGTCCCTTGGGTGGTAGTTGTAAGAAGATAATGTACAGATGCATCTATCTGTAAACATTTTGTAAGTGAAATTATTATCAAAGGCTGCCGTTTTTGAAGGTTGATAAGAGTTCTGATCCCTCTTGGAGGCTGAGTTTATCTGTAGGATAAAATTAGGGACTGGGTAAAAAGAATCTAAAATCAAAATGAAGAATCTACATTGATTTCTAAGGTTTCGAAGACTCCCAAGAAGTAGTCGCTGTGCCATGAAATACAGGTTTTGCCTTCCTTTCCACTTGGATAGGAAGAATAGTGCAGCAGTACATTCTCATTAAACAGTGATGTATTACAGAGGTAAAATGCCCATTTTGGAAAATTTGGGAAGTGCACAGAAGCAGTGAGGAGAAGAAGCCAGGCACCTGTGACCCACGGTCCCCCGGCAGCGGTGCTCCTTCCTGCACCCTTTCTGCCTGCTTTCCTAGGTGTTTCTCCACGGAATCCCCGAGAGCGTGACAGCTGGGGAGGGTGTCACATTCGAGGCGTTCCTTGTGTGGATCCTCTATTTATTTTACTAGAATGTTAGAATCAACCAAAATGCAGACTTCAGACTCTCGTGATCACTCACCTCCAGGACAGGATGATACGTTTACAAACAGCTATTCCATAAACGCTGGCTTCGCTGTCGTGTGATTCAGCATCCACGTTCACAGTGGTGTGATTCAGCATCCACGTTCACAGTGGTGTGATTCAGCATCCACGTTCACGTGGTGTGATTCAGCATCCACGTTCACGTGGTGTGATTCAGCATCCACGTTCACGTGGTGTGATTCAGCATCCACGTTCACGTGGTGTGATTCAGCATCCACGTTCACGTGGTGTGATTCAGCATCCACGTTCACATGGTGTGCCGGGGGCGTGTTGCTGTGCCTGTGTGCTGTGTCTGCCTCTCCAAGGTCCTTGCTGTTCATTCTTTCACATCCACTTTTTAACTACGGGAAATAAACTATGGATTTTCCTTATGAACTGGATCTCTAATTGCTTGTTCTAAAATCCAAAATTAATGATTCAGATTGTTTCCTAGCCATTTTTTTTTTTAAATACTGTCATCTGTTGAGAGAACTAGCTATGAAAGTTACCATAGGGAATGTCAACTCCACCATTGAGTGGCATCACCTTTGAAGCCGCGGCTTCTGTGCATCCTCCTATCCTGGGCTTTGCTTCTTGCCTGTTCTCCCATCCTATCCTTCCTGTGTCCATCCCTGCCAGCTTTTCTTTGTGCCCGCGTTCTGCCTTTTCCTTTCCGCTTGGCGTGCTTTACGCCTTGCTTCAACGTGTTTGAGTCTGCTGGGCTTCTGGAGAGGCGTGCAGCCCTGCCTGACTGCTCGGTGCGTGGGTCCCTGCCCCCTGAAGCCTGATGCTCCAACATCAGCGGGGACACACACTGCACCATGCTTCATTACCAGTGCCTCAGCTCTCAAGCAGACCGAGGGATGAATGGACTGGAAGCCCACCAACCTCCGAGCCCTCAAGGTGCTCGTGTTTGATAGCCGAGACTCTATGCCGGCTGCTCGGCAAAGCAATAAAAGCCTTAAATGGTTTGGGGACCCCCAGTCCCAGCCATGTAAAGTATTCATGAAGTGGAATTACAGTGACCTGCTACCTTGATATGATTTTCAGTCGCCTCCAGCTCTCTCTGCATTCGGCTTGACCTCCTTTGCTACCTTGACATTGATCTATTCTTGAGATTGTAGCTATAGGGTTTCTGTTTGAACCCGAGATTAAAGTTGGAAATAAAAGTCACCATCGTGTCCCCGCGTATACGCTGATGGGCTGCTATTGCAGCCTCGGTGCTAATCAGGATGGCCACTGAAGAGTCCACTTGGAAACATGACCTTCGGGGACTTCAGTGGCAGTGGTACCACCAGAGCTGGTTGAAGGGAAAGAAGAAGAAAAGGAAAGGCCGTGACCCTGGAGACCGCCCCTGGACCGTAGAGGGGATCAGGGAGTCGCTCACCACGGCCGTGAGCACTTTGTATTTGACATCGGCTCATTCAACACATTCGACTAGAAACGACAGTCATTCCTTGTCCTGCTCCATGTGGGACTTGCTCAGATGTTGCCCTGTGCTTCATTTCCATCCCTCTTTCCAGCCTCCTTGCCTGAGCCCCAGCTTTTTTCTATGTCCCCAATAGAGATGGGGTGTTTTTATTTCTCTGTGCTTAGTAGTAATTTTCTACATTCTCCTGCACCTCTTGTGACTTCTTGCCATGGTCAGCCGTTTGCAGGCGATAATGAATTTCGGCTGGATTTTCCCTTGCTTTCTCCTCTTTCACCTTGCCTTTTCTTCCCTTTTTCCTGGGATGATTCCTCCGGCTATTCACAATAAAAGGAAAGGCGCACAATTAAGAATGCAATGCCAACAGGAAGACACAGTTGTACCTTCCATGGTGCAAAAATAGGAGGAGGTGAGGCGAGAGGAAACCACCCAGCAGGTCTATAGTGGGGGCTCTGCCTTTCAGGCAAAGGGGCTTCTTTCTCTAGCTAATTTCTACTTAGAAACAAAGGGATTTTCAGAGAATGGAGAAGAGAGGACTGAATGATGTTCATTTGCATTTTTGTTCACGTAATATTCATGTGCAATTGTCTAGAGAAAGGTTTCTTTTTTGTTCTTGCTACAAATGGGAGCGCCTGTTTAAAAATACTTGAATCAAATTTTATTCACAATTATTATTTTTCTCAAACTTGTCTCTGATAGTCAAAGAAATAGATGTTGAACCCCACTGGGTTTTTCTGACCCTGTGTGGAATAACTCGGGGAGCAGAGTGCAGTAACAAGAGCAGCTCAGGAATTGAAGCCGTAGGTTCTAGTCTGAGCTCTGTGGTCAACTTAGGTTGTTAAGTAAACCCTTTAAACTTATTTGTCACCATTTCTTTTCTTTTAAAATTAGGAGTTTAAATTGGATCACCTGCAGTTTTCCTTCTAGTTAACAAAATGTTTGGTCATCTGTCACCTTTAGAAGTCAGAAATGGTGTCGCTGTAGCAGATTGTGTGCCTGGTTGAGGAGCCACTGAGCCTCGGTAGCGAAGGTGAAAGATCTGGAATAAGGTGCTATGCTCTCCACAGAAATTCCAAGGGACTCACTGTAAGTTCTCTAGGGCCATCCTAAACCCCGCGAGCTCACGGCCCCCTCTGCCAGCTCATGGTGTCTGGATTCCCTTGCTGCTGGCTGCTCTGACTGACAAAGTTGAGAAGCCTTGCCATGTTTGTGAGTTCCCATGAGCCAGTGGTTTTTGGTGCTAGAATCTGTGAACTGTCTCTTGAGCAGTTGCTAGTGAGATGGGAGACTGGAAATGAGAATTCTGTTCACAGTGAATCTTAGAAAAAGAAAAAATTTTAACACAACTAGTTAAAGTGGTGGCTCCCCATGTAATGAGGCTATAGCTCCTGGAAGACATGAAAATCATTCTGTTATCTGTGTCTCCTGACTGGCGAGTCCAGTGTCAGGCACTCAGAACCAGCACCAGCAGTCAATGTATGTGATATTGATGACTGAGAAAGACAGAAGCATTCTGCAATTTTAAAACAATTCCAAGCAATGGTATCTTAAAAGTGGTGATGGTTTCTGGTATAAAATATTCCGTACACCATTTCATTCTGTGGAAAAGAATTAATATAGTTGGCTAAGCAGTTAATTATTACTTTTATTTAACATTCCTCTCTTTTCCCTTTCCTTGATTCTGTCTTTTCCATATTCTCTTTTTCTTTTTCTCCTACATTACAAAAGAATTCAGGGTGGTCCTCTTGAAGGGGCCGGCTGTGGCTCCCTCTGAGGGATGCATCCTATTGGGTCCTGAGTGGCTCTCCTCCCTCCTGCCTCCACCCTCACCACTCGCTCCTGGAGGCTGCCTTCCCCACTGTCTGCTGCCCCTAGAGGGGCCAGTCCTGTCCCCTGTCCTACCTTTTCCAGTAGCACTTATCACAACTGACATGATGCCTTCGTTTGTGAAGCTCGGGAGTCATTCCCATTCAGAATGGCCTGTGGACTCTGCCTCCTATGACATCTGACAGCCCAGAATATGTCAGTGAATAGTCTTATCCTGTGTGGTTGTTTTCCCCAATTTTCTTCTAGCAGGGACCCCATTTCTCCTTCTCCGTGATGTGTTTTTAATAACCTTGCTATTATGCAAAACTATTTATGGCTAAACAAAATTCTCATATTTTCCGCCAAAGTCTACTTCCTTTCTGAATCTTTTCACTGTCTGGCTCCTAGGGACAGAGGGCAGTAGAGACGCTGAAGAGCCTCTGCCCCTCTAGCCCTTATTCATGAGGCTCCCAGGAGCTAGTAGTCCTGCAGATCAGGAGCAGGACCCTACGGCCGAGCTAACACTCCTGTGACTGAGCTGCTCTTTCTACTGCAGACCATTATCGAGGTGCCGCTCTCCCCTTCTGGATGAGCACCTGGCGAAGGAAGATTATTGTGTTAGCCAGCTTTTCATTGCTGAGTCTGAAATACCTGACCAAAACAACTTAAAGGAGGAAAGTTTATTTGGAGCTCATGGTTTGAGTTCCGTCCATGGTTGGCCTAATGCACTGCTCTGGGTCCAAGGTGAGGCAGGACAGCAAGGCAGAAGGACACGGCAGAGGAAAGTGACTCAGCTCATGGCAACCAGGAAGGAGAGAGAGAGAGACAGAGGTGTTCTAGGGTTAGAATACAAACCCCACAGCCACACCCCTAATGACCTACTTCCTTTATCCTTATCCTACCTGCCTAAGTTTACCACTCAGCACAGTAGTGCTATATGGAAACATTAATCCTTCAAATGGTTTAACCCACTGATTAGCTTATGGTTCTCATAACCTAATCCTTCACCTCTGCACATTAGTGTATTGCTTCACCTCGAATTCAACTGTTACAAGTAATTTTTTCTCACTTTTAAAAACTCAAGTCCTCAGAAATTTTCTGCAACCTCACTCTATCTACGAAGGTAATTAGATGTAAAAGGGAAGAAATATCTTTGCACAGCCAGAGGTCTGATAGACTGGTAGATGATGTTGAAGATTTACTGGAGCCTATGCCCATGAAAATTATTAGCAGAGAAAAGATGGTAAGATGCATTTTTAAAAAAATTCTTATATATTTATTTTTTCACTTGAAAGTGGCTCATATCTCCCTTTTGAATTCACTGATAACTTTGAGATACATTCTCACATCTAGTTCTGCCACAATGAAGAATGCAGCTGGGAGAAAACATTTACATATGCTACCGGAAGAGCCCTGCTAATTCAGGTGGGACCGCATAATGAATTCATTTCCAAGCACTCTAATGTTATATCATAAAATATAACTACAATACAAATTAAAAGCATTTATGATAAGATATACATTGGAAGGAACACTTGTCATTGGGATTAAAAAGAAGGTACACATTTGTGAGGATTTTAAAAAGTGGTTGTCCAAACCATATATTTTCACACACATGCTAATTGCTGCATTATGAAGAGTCGATAATTGATTGCAGATGTTATATCTGTGCAAATACATGATCATCCTAAGAATCTTAAAAACCTAAGTAGCCAAAGGTATAGAGAAAAAGAAAAAAAAACATGCTTTAATTTTGATAATTTTAATAAATGAATAAAAGAAATGAATTTCCTGTGAATCACTAAAGAGAATGTGCTTTTACTGCATTTAATGAGACTATGATAATTTAGAAATCTAATACAGCAAAGTGACTTCACTTCACACTTCTGGGGGCCTGGCCACTATGGAAACACAGTCTGCGAAGAGAGACAAGGTGGGCAATGCATGTAGTGCAAAGGTGACATAGCTCTACACCTTAGGAAGGGTGCAGTGAGGTTAAGGGAAAACGTCTATGTGGGCAGTGAAACATGGTACTGAGTACTTCCGCCTTTTCTTGGACATGTTTAGATATTTTGGTTTTATTCTGCTGTAAGATTAGATGAAGGGGAGGAGCACACTCTACCTCCCTCTCTCTCCTATCTGTCTCCTCACACCAGCGAGCAGGTCTCATTTCCCCAGAGATGCAGATGACGACCCTGCAGTGAGGGTGCACCATCCTTGACCAAGGTCGCCATGGCAACTGGGCACCTAAACCCACAGGGTTGGAGGTGCATTTGAATTGACCATGACCTGTCTGCAGTGGGACCACTTTGTACACAGTGGACTCTGAGGTTATCTTCTCCAGGGGAATAGAGGAGCTTATGTGCAAGAGTAGCAGTATAGTATTTTTTTTTTTTAAATCAAGATTCAGGAACCACAGTCCAGATACATAGCAGATGCTCAACCATCCCTACTGAACTGAACTGAAAACATGCTCCTTGGCCTGCTTTACCTGTATTATAAATCCCAGGATTTCTATGTCTCATGAAATCCAGGGAGGTGGAGAAGAGGACTCTTGTGAACTGCCCTGGTGCTACAGGGCCACTTCTTCCTGGCATTCTTATTAAGGGAAATGTCTGACACTAGCTCAACTCACACAGGACAAAGAGCTTTCACCTCGTCACTTTTCTTACTCGGACAAGTGAAGTTTCCATGTTCTTTTTTGTGCTCATTCATAAAAATTGAATTTCTCCCATTTTTGAAACAGTGGCCATTCCTGGGTCAGCCTGTACAATTCCGTGTCTTCAGAGTGGGGCAATGTGCCTGAAATTCAACACAAAGTAAATGACTTCTGCTCACAGGAGCTAGTTATCTGATCTTCCTGGTCTCAGGTGTAAAGGACTGCCACAGATCTCAGTGAGTGTGGCCAGCCTGTGTCCAGAGACGGCAGAGGAGCCAGTGCACCTTGAAAGTGCTTTATGTCTTAAGCCTCACCAGAACATAGAGGGGAGAGTCTGCACCAGAGTTCATCGTCCTGATTTCTACAATAACTATTATCCCCACAGCTGCGCCTGTGACCGCTAAAGTAAAACTCAGCTCCAGTTACAGGGACCCCAAGTATCCCCTCCCGAGGGCCTTTGAGTCCTGGAATCCTTTGTTCCCCGGTGGGTGGGTGACATCCACAGTCAGATAATAGTCCAACGAGAGCATGAGAAGAAGACCCTGGAGACTGAACAGAAGTTTCTCTTCCTTTCCCTGTCACACGTTGCACTTATTTAACGTAAGATGAGACAACTGGGCCCAAAGTTTGCAGACTTGATAGTTAAAAAAAAAAAAAAAAAATCCCATTGCATCTGCAAAATGACCTCACATTTGAAAAGAGTTCATGGCCGAAAGCAGGAGCTGTCAAATGCCCTGGGCCAGATCCAGCCCTGCACCTCTTTTGTATGACTCACAAACTAGAAGCTTGTAAAAGTCATCTTTAAGGAGTTCAGGGGAGAATTGTTTTTTTAAAGTACGTGACTCTAAGGGTTTTAGATTATTATGTTGAATCTGGCTCTAATCCAGAGCCTAGACCCTCAATTAGGAATTAGCATATTTTATTCTGTGAAGGGCCAGATATTAAAGACTGTTAGGGTTTTGAACCATATGTTTGCATATTCTTCTCTCTTTTCTCTACCCTTTAAAATTTTGTAAAATCACACAAAACATTTTACTAGAGAAATACTAAAAAGAGAAAAAGAATCTTTGGCCCAGCAGGCAGAATTTGCTGTCCCCTGCCCTAGGAGATGGCTTATCCACGAGAGAGGATGGAGAGGGAATCACCCCTGCAGGAAGTACCCCACTGACCAGGAATCCTTCCCAGGCATCACCTGCCATGAACTCTGTGGGACTAAGAAAGGAAGGTTGTATCTGAGCACTGTGTTTCTATCTAGTATGACAGCGGGTAGTTCACCCTGACACAGAAAGGACGTCAGAGGCAGGGCCTCCCAAAAGACATCAGGGAAAGGCAGATCTGACGGGGAGAGAGCCATGCAGATATCTGGGAGTCAAGTATTCCAAACTGAGGAGGGTGAGGAGCAAACAGAGGGTAGAGGGCTGGGTTAGAAGGCTTGAGGGACAATGTTAGGATGTGAACTCAGAACCAAGGAGCCACTAGATTTTGTAGGACCTCACGGATCCTTGCTTGGTATGTTCTCAGAGAGGAATGGGGACCACTGGACAGTTTTGAGTTGAGTGGAGAGTGGTGGACTCTAGTCACAACAGTCCCACTGACAGCTATGTCATGATGGAGAAGGGGGACCCGTGATGGAACTGGGGACCATTTAGGGCACTGTTGCATGCACTCAGGTAAAATGGCGGAGCTTTGGAATAAAAGCAATGGAGCCTGAGCTGTTTCCAAAAGGTGCCCCTCCACAGATGAGTGGGAAGCAGAACGAACTTGCACCGCCTGCTGGAAAGTGGAACGGGAGAGCGTCACGTCAGGGGAATAAGCCAGACTCGGAGAATGTTTTCTCTCATACGGAGACGCTACAGTGCAAAAGAAAAAGGGCTCTCATGAAAGAAGAAGGGAGACCATCCGGGAGAGGAAGGAGCTCAGGGGAGGGAGGAAGAGAGAGAAGGGGAGCGACACTGAGCAAATTAAGTTAAGTGCGTGTGTGAAGATGCCGCGGTGAGACCGCTATGGGGTACCGCCAGCACGCATCGATTTAAAGCAGGTGGAGCAGGGAGCTACAGAGATGCTGCAGGCTGAGTCGTGGCCTCCGATAGATGTTTAAGATGGATTTGTTTATTTTTCTTCCTTGGTAAAGTTAGTATTTACCAAGTTGAAGAAGACTAGAGGAGAGTAGGTTTGGAAGAGAGGAGTTCTGCTTTCCACCTGGTGTGATTTGCTGTGGCTCACAGATGGGGATCACTCCAGCAGGTGGATACACAGGACTGGGGTTCAGGCTCGAGGTCACTGGGGTTCTCTCCAGTTCACATTCCTTTCTGCACCACTTTTATGACTTTACTGCCTAAGACTATATTATATTTGTTGCATGATTTTCCTGTCTTTCTAATATTTCCTCACTGCAGAAAGGATGGATTCTTAGAAACAGTCTTGCCTGCTGTATATCCTGCATATAACACAGTATAGCCGACGAATTTTTTTTTTAATTTTTAAATTTTATTTGTTCTAATTAGTTGTACATGACAGTAGAACTATCATGTACATATGGATCATATGTACTATTATGTATGATGGATCATACATATATGACCAATGAACGTTTTGTAGAATAAATAACTGAGTACATTTAGATTAGTTCAAGAGCATTGCAGTATCCCCAGGTAAAGTTCCTATGCTATGAAATGTGGTTCTTGTCCACAGTGCTTGCCCTCTGATATGTGAAGCTTATTTTTTCAGGGGATAGATATGAGATCTTTGAAACAATGAAGAACATATGTGCAATGACTTCGCAGGTAGGTAATTAGAATGCTAAGGAAACATTAGCACCATTGCAATGTCATTATCACAACAATCATTTAGATTTATGAAAACATAAAAATGATTATATTCAATGTCCAACTTTCAAGGGAAACTACCATCAACTAAATATTTTACTCCCTCTCCTACTCTTGAGATCTATTGTGAAGGTTCATTTAAATGTTGAGTTTAAAATCTATTATTTTCCAAGACAAAAATAGCAAGAAAATATCAAAAGGATGAATTCACCATCATATGATACAATGAATCTTAGTATCTGGGGAAACAATTTGGAATATATTCATTTTATTGTCAGGGACAAAATAATACTCTATTTCTCAAATGAATTATGGGTCACAGATCTCCTTAGAAAGATAAAGTGTAACACATATTAAATGCTATATTTGGGTACTCCAGCGCACTTCCGCCTCTTTTTCGTGCTTCCTAACGAGTGGTCCTTTAAGCAACATGGTGTTTTAGCCATGCACACCTGCGGGTATGGTGTGGAGGGTAAAAATGAAACTTCATTTCTATGTTTTAAATAGATTAAGGAGTAAGAAGGGCTCTTTAGCAGGTTAAGGCAATTACTTAGCTTGGTTGTGACAGATTTTCATTGTCACGGAACATAACCCCATACACAAAAGCTAGGTGCGTGTTTATTTGTTTTACAGCTTGCACACTGACTCACTCCCCACCCGATCCAGCCATCAGACTCTGACACCCGATCCCGACCTCCTCCCGCTCTGAATCCAAACAACCTGAAAATTAGCAGTTTTTTTCAAGCCCATTTCTCGTTGCTTTAGAATATTTTTGCCATAGATTTTTAAAGCATGAATTAATTGTGAATGCTCTTAATTTGTGGGGCCAGGATACCACATCCAAAGAGCAGGACCTCAAAGAATGATTTCACATCAAATTAAGACTCTACCAATTATTTCATATTTCTTAGAGTTTTAAAATAAACGATGCCAGTTGGTTTGGCATTCACATTTATTCTATTTCACTTCTAGTATGTGGAAGTTTTAGAGTTTCTTGCCTATATAAGTGATTCTAGAAATTTAAAAATAAAATTACATAAAGAAATGTATAAACCCTTAAATGCTAATTTAAACTAAGGAAAGAAATAGAGATATAGGTCTGCAAATCAAATATAAGAAGCTGATGGATATGACAAAATAGCTTTAAAAAATTAGCACCCCAATCTTCTCCAAATTGAGTTGAGAAACAAGTTTATTTTTTGTTGTCATTTGTTTGTTATTTTGAGTGGTCTGCGTAGAACTCAGTGACAGGATAACACTTTCCCCCCTTGACGTGGCCACCTTGGTTTGGGATAAGGCAAATGGTATTCTATACACAAAAAAGGATCATCCTGTAATTCCTGTAGACCTGTAGACCCATCATGAAGGTCAGGGTAGAGGGATTTACAGACGATGGTACCAAATCAACAATATTTGACTGGCAGGAAGTCTCACTGCCAAACTGCTTCTATTCAAAACTGGAGGGAGATGAACTTGGATTTTCCTGAAATCTGATTTAGCTTCTAATAATGCGTGTCTAAAAGCTGGGCAAGTTCTGTCTGCTACATTAGCAATAAGCTTGTTCTTTTTCAGATGCACAATACCCATACATGGTAACTGGCTGAGTAAAGTCTTTGTAGTTTCCATTTGAAATGTAAGAAAGAGGCTCTGCAGAGTTAGGACAAGCGAGCACACCATGGCGTGGGTGGTGCTGAAATCCCAGGCACCCTCTAGAGGTGCTAGAACTCTGTGTTTGGAGAACTTGACCTTGATATATGTGTGTTACTCCACTTTCCTTAACTGTGACAAATACTGAAGACATCAGACCATGAAGAGAAAAGGTTCATTTTGGTTCATGGTTTCAGCCCAGGTCCCAGCCCAGGGTCGGCTGGTCCCAGTGGTGAGGCATCACATCATGGCAGCCGTGAATGATGCTTCCAATGACCCAGGAGCCTCAGACTGTGCCCCGACTCCTGGCATCCCCCCACAATGGTGCCACACTGGGGAACAAGCCATTAGCACAAGAACGTTTCTTTGCACAACACTTAAGATCCAAAGTTACAGCAATGTGAATCATTAAGAATGAAGTACAGAGCATGCTTAATGCTTGGGTAAATGTTTGTAAATATCAGTCCTGTGTTCTTCGTTTGAGTTACAGGTGGCTCTAGGGTTTAGGAGTCACTTTGCCTATTCTCTTTAGAATGCAAGGGATGAGAAAAGGAAGACGCAAACTGGATGTAGGAATGACTGCACCACGTATCGTAGGGCCCCTGAAGCAGCCATTCGATTTGGTGCCAATGCAAAAAGCCTCATCTAGAATAATAACCAAAGTACAACAGAATCAGCAGTAGTAAGAGGAGAGATGGCTTTCACCTCATTCATCAAATCATATCCAAGTAGTTTTCAAACATGAATCAAAAATGTTTGTGTTTTACAAAATGCAGAGGAAATTTAAAATACAATCAACAAGAACCACAGACAGAAGGGCTTTTTCTCCCTCTTTGTAATTAAACGTGCAGGGCAGGAGCTCCACAGTTTCGCCCTCACGGCAGTTGGCTCACAGTGGGACACGATTAGACGTGCCCTGTCCTCAGTCCATTCACGCATCTGCCCCTGGGTAATTGTACAGCCACTAATTTTAGTCTAAAATCCCTCGACCTCCCCCAAACTGTCCTCTCAACAAAATCTTTGTCTCCTGCTCAACAAGAACAATGTAACTCATATCATACAACCTTTAAGTTCTCATTTCAAAGCCAATGTAAGAGCATGAGCTCCCATTCTATCCTTGTGTATACCTGACTCAGCTGTCATGTCTGACGTCACCTCTCGGGTGAAGGACAATCATCTGACATTAACATGAGTCCTGCACACTGCAGCCATTTCGAGGTTTCTCTCTGACAGAGAAGGAAACAACCATCCACCCATTTATAAAGGCTACATATGTGAATATTGTCATTATAACTCCCTTTCACGTTCCATAAGCCAACACAGAATAAAATGCTATCTAATTTATTTCCTGTGTACCTACAGAAATCCATTCATTTGCCACCATCCCCCTTATCACCAATTCTTCATCTGTCCCCTGGCATCTGTGATGGCTTCTTATGTGGTTTCAGGGTCTTTCCAGTGCAGTCCCTTCCCCACAAAGCATTAAGGCTTTTCAAGATGCAGTGTACTTAAAACAGCAGACTATTTCTTTTGCTTTCTTAGGGTTATCACATATCTTTATTTCCTAGAAAACTATTGGCGTATGCCCGTTGTCCTGGCAAATTTATCTGTCCAGATTTTGTCATGGTTGTGTGATTTTTAATAAAGAAGCATTATTGACAGTTGCAATATTTAAAAGCAAGGAAATATGAAGGATGCATTGGATCAATCTCTCTTTTGTACTTCTAGCCAATGTCCATCCAGTCACTTGTGAAAAACATGGCCAACACGGTTCACACTTTACCATGTGATTCACTATGTAACACAGTGAGCTAAACCCTCTCTTTCCTCGCTAGCTGTGATAGTTCTCTTTCATTGACAGAATGTGGGACTTTTGCTCTTTAACAATGTAAACTCAGACACAAGTAGCTAGGGACAGCTACCCCAGCCCACTGACAGGCGCACAGGCAATAGAAACAGGAAACTCTGAGTGTTTGTAAAGAAGTTCAGGAGCTGAGCTTGCCTTCTGCAGAGGCTAGAAGAGTAATGTTCACTCAGTTGCTACGTGTCCTGTGCTTTGTCAGTTGCTGTGTGGTATGCATCTACAGTTACTTTGTTATTGGTGGATTTTTTGTGTGTGTGATAAATCTTCCATTAGCAAGTGCATCAAAAATAAAATCACATTTAATGAAAGAGTAAGTGTTGCAGTGTTGTTTCTTTTTAAAGATTATAATGAATGTGCAAGCAGCATAAAATTCTTCTGTCATTTTTTGCAATCCCTGACAGTAATCGTATGACAGATCAAATAAAATGAGAAGACAAAAATCTGCTGAAAAAAATTAGCACCAACTTGAAGAGTTAGCAAATATTTTAAGATAACGAACTGAACCCAAACAGGATATTTCACACTTGCACCTGCAGAACTTACATTTACCTATGAACTATGACATCATATTTAGATCAGATGATTGTTTTAACAATTGTATTTCACTTCTTTTGTGTTTCAAATGTTCCCAGGCACTATCAAAATCAAAATCAGAGAGTTGATTTTCTTGGCCCCATTATACATATATATCAACATATATCATTGATGATATATATAGATTTACATAAATATTAATATATATACTACATATATGTGTGTATATGTATAATATACATATATATACACATATTTATACACACACACACACATATATATATATATATACACACATATATATATCCTTACCAAGACACTAAAGAAGGATAAATATATCTGGAATAGATAGACTAACAGTGGTTGCCAATTTTTGGCTACTCTCCCTAATAAGATCTAAATCTTCTTTCCTTCTCCTTGAATCAGAGCTGACTCTGTGACTTATTTGATTTTAAAAATGTAGCAGAATTCACATTTTATACTCTGAGATGAGTTTAGAAGAAACATTGTAACATCTCTCTTGGTCCCTTGGAGGACTGATTCTTGGGGAAGATGGAAACTATGTGAAACACCTAAGGTATCTCAGAGAGTTTTTGCATAGGCACAGACACAAAGTGGGAAAGACTTGGAACACAGGTGCGATAAGAGCTGAGCCATCCTTTCATACCAGCCCGAATCCTTCTCCACACGATTCTTTCCTCATTTCTGCCCACCAGCCACAGAACCCGCCATGATGTCCTAAGGGTCAACTAAAGACACAGTGGTGGCCAAAGTCATTATCATGTCAATCTCTCCCTCCCTCCCTTCCTTCCTTCCTTCTTTCCTTCCTTCCTTCATTCCTTCTTCTCTCTCTCTCTCTTTCTTCCTTTCTTTCTTTTCCTAAATATCCTCATTTATTCCTTTTTGTTTGGTGGACCAAACCCAGTGGCTCACACTTGCAAGGCACACAACCTACCCCTGAGCCCCAGCTCCAGACCTATATCCCTTTTCATTTGTTTAACATTCTATTTCAAGCAACAGCTTTTCTCTCTCCTTCCATCTTTATACTCATTTTTTAATCAGTATGGATTCCTATTTCATTTAATAAATTTTAATATGATAGACTTATTATTTATTTTGAATATCAAATTTTTCTAGGTGTGTTCCTTCAAATTGATTCCTACATCCTCTTCACCCATCTCCAGGATTATTTGAACTTTTCCATGCTTTGGGACCAGAAAGAGGCTCCGAGCTCATCTGCTTTCCCTTTCCCAGCTCTGGAAGTAGGTGCTTCCCAAAGGAACCTCAGTTCTCTTTAATGGAGAGTGGTATCTAGAAACTGAATTCTGAGTGCTTAGAGAATGCACTGCAACTTGGAAAGAAAAGGAAAAGCAGGTGCACACAGGTACCTATAACTATTTGTACATGTAACCGAGAGTTTGTATTTAAAAATGAGTTCCTATTACTTTTCTAATTCTAATCTATCTCTGGGTCATTTGTAGCCCCCTCAGTGACCAGGCGTGCTCTTACTTTCTAGACAGAATAACGACTCTCCATGTCATCCTTGTATTTACTCACTTGCTCAGCTGAGATGTTTGCTGATGGAACCCACCACGTAACACTCTGGTCACCTCCTCCATGGACCCACCTTGTACCTGTCTCCTGTCACCCCGCCTCTCAGACACCTGGGCTTCCATGGTGTACATACTCAGGAAAAGAGAAACAAGTACTATCCTTCAAAACAACCATGATATTCTCCAATTTCATCCATTTGCCTGCAAATGCCATAATTTGTCATTCTTTATAGCTGAGTAATATTCCATTTTATATATATACCACAAGGGTTAGGGTTAGGGTTAGGAAGAGGGGCAAGAATGGAGGAAGGAAGGACTGTATAGAGGGAAAAGAGGGGTGGGAGGGGTGGGAGGGGTGGGGGGGAAGGGAAAAATAACAGAATGAATCAAACAACATTACCCTATGTAAATTTATGATTACACAAATGGTATGCCTTTACTCCATGTACAAACAGAGAAACAACATGTATCTCATTTGTTTACAATTAAAAAAAAAAGAGTCAAATAAAAAAGGAAATGTAAAAGAAATCACAGCTATCCCAACATGAGTATTAGGATGATAGAACTGAGTGATAATAAAATATGAAATAGCAAAACTTATGAAATGCAGGTAAAACATAAAAGTACACAAAAATGAAAGTTAGATAGAGTCATCAATGATTTCAAGTGCATTGATTATAAAACACAATTTTTTAGGCAATCCAATATAAAGTATTAATAAGACCAAGACCTTATTGAGAAAAGCATTAAAATGCTCGTAATTGTTGCTGAAGGCAAATATAGCTAAGAAATTGATTAAAGCATATTAATATGTATGTTAAATTATTCTGCATGCATGTCATTTTGGGGATTAACATAATAACATGGAAGTTTTATTTTTAAATTATATTTTAAATGTATGCAAATTCTAAAATTCTTTAGTAACAACTATGTTTCCAAAAATATTCTTACATTAGAACTATTTTATATGGTCATCAATATAATGAGATTACTTTTTCCACAATCAACCATATTTCAAATTACACGGATAATTTTTATCTCTTACCTCCTATGTGTTTTCATTGTTCCAAGTGAACAACTCTTAGGATAACATATGATAAAAGTCCATCATTGGCCTGCATTCTTCTGCCTTGTTTTCTGAGCTCCGGTCTGACCTCTGATTCCTTCACCTGTGCAAACTGTCTTCTCCTGAGCACATTTTGCTCTGTGTATATGAAGAGCTCTTCATTCACCTCACCCTGTAGCCACTCACCTGTCTGAACTTTGTTTGAGCTACTTTCATGATCCACTCTGATTAGGTAAATTCTCATTTAAAAATCTTTCAAAGAAGCAGATTATCTTTTCCTTAGCATTGATCACAATTAGAATTTTAGAGATATTGATGTGATCATATGTTCCACCTACCATAATGTGAACTGAATAAAGATGGAAAATATCCATGTGTTTCCTCACCATTGATATTAACAAAATGCTCAGTTGTGCTATTAGTTAACTCTAATAGGTGCTCAATAAATATGTATTTGATAAATAATGGAAGGAGTAGCATTATAATTTAATCTTCTCCTTCATTCAGGCCCTGTATTTTTTCAGAAATCTCTCCCTTCTCTCTTCCAGGACTCTTCATTTCTTGGAGGCCTTAGAAAACTGCCAAGAATCTTCCTGGGTAATATTTTCTAGAAATTGAATTAAATGTGTTTTTCTAAAAACAAAAAAAAAGACTTTAATCAGTAATTTGGAAAATGTCAGACTCCACCGAAGAATCATAACATTTGTAGCATGATGAATATATTGCTTTATAAAATTATAGCTATCAAATCTTTGGCCGAGGATGCCACTTTATGGTATATCACTACCGTAAAGGCAAACTCATCTGTTATATTTCATTCTCTTTAACCTTGGATGCTTTTCCAAAGAATCTAACCAGACGTGGTGATGAAGACAGGCATGCGCTGACTTTAAGAAACACTGTGATTATAAAGATTTTCTTGCTCCTTTTTTTTAAAAAATCCTTTTGAACTAAATATTTGTTGCTGGAAAACCTAACACTTAAGCAAATCCTTTTGCACCTTGGGTCTTCTGGAGGGGCCCGGCAGGACCCAGGCAGGGACAGGGGAGGGGGGCTGGGGTAAAGGCTTGGGACCCCAGTCAGCACCCTGGAGGCTCAGGAGTCTTCCTGCTCTGAATCTAAATGGCGAGTCCTTTACTCTTAGTCCTTGAGTAACGGTGCATGTGACACCCTGTCAATCATGTGCTTGGGAGCGGCCTCTGCACAGTTGGAGCAAACTCCAGAGGTGTTCACATCCTCATTCTGCTGGCCAAGCAGCCCCACAGTCCATGAGCCCATCCTTGGGGAGATCTACGTGATGCATCTCCATTTCCACCAGTAGTAATTTTGAAAAGTATTCCTTCTTGATTTTTCAAATAAAAAATGATTACTATTATTTATTGAATAATAATATATATTGAACCAAATACTCTAATATGTGTTCTACACCTGTTAACTCAATATCTACAAAATCTCTACCATTTGCCAAATTATTTATCTCCATTTTACAGTTAAGGAACTTGGGCATGTAACACTTCACTTTCAAATGATTGCAGGAATGGAGTTTGATCCTGGGAACTCTAGCTGCAGATACAGAACTTTTTAACCCTACACAGTATAATGGCCTTCAAAAAAAGAATGCAAAACCTAACCTAAGGCAATAAATCATCTTGAATGTCCCAGATTTGTTTTTGGTCCAGTGTACCTATTTCCATTTGGAATTTAGTAAGGTGAGTTACATTTGCATGAAAAAGAAAATTTCTTCTAATTATACTATTGGATGCAAGAGGGTGACCCTTGTAATGATTAATGTCTGATGTCAAAGACAGGACAAATACAAATAAATACATACGACCTCTGGTGAAAGAAGAAAAGCAAATAAGCCAACATCTCCATCTCCAAGTACAGCCTGTGCAATCAGGCAGAGGAGAGGGTTGAATTGTGGAGGGTCTCGGAGTACACCTGTTCTTCCCTAGGCGGCTGATAGGAGACTTGATTCTGTGTGTGAAAAGTTTGACGATAGAAGTGAATTTTAGATATCTAAACCTCAGTGAAATGTCAAATGTCAATCAAAGAGCTTAACACACATTTCCATCGCATATTTGCAGGCATTCAGAATGTCTTATAAATCTGCAAAGGAACTATACACTTGTTTCCCCAAAGACTACCCTGTAAAAACTCCAGTCAATATTTTTATTATATACGTTAAGGACCAATTCCTAATATTGTTGGCAGAGAAAGCACATACATTGAGAAGCAGCAGTCAGTGGACGACATTCCCAGAACATCCGACAGAGGCACCTAACACCAGTTTCAAAAGCCAGGGGCACAACCATAGAAATGAAAAGTTGTACCCCATTTGTGTACAATGAATAAAAATGCAGTCTCTACAAATGAAAAACAAAATTAAAAATAAAAGCCAAGAGCAGATAAGGCACACGTCGGGCACAGAAAGATTAGAGACACGTCCTAATGACACATTCCTACTTCTGAGTTCCCAGAATGAATGCTCACAAATAACTTAAACAGACGTTGAAAATACCTAAGTGAACAATTTAAGAACACTGCAATTCATTGACAACCACCAAAGTGCATTTATTTTGTTTTATTTCAGGGGTTACCGTTTCATTATAGAAGCTTTAGAAAGTACCTGAGGATTTTATAATATAACTGCAAAACCTTAAAAAACAAAGGAAGTACGTCTAAGAAGGTTTGATACATTGTAACTGTCACAAATCCAAGTAAATTATTTCCAAGATGCTCATATACAACCCGACTCTAGTTGCGACTTCCTTATAAATATAATTTTGCATCCTCATTACTCAATTCATTTACGATGGGAAAACAAAAAGTACAACCACTTCAAGAAGAATTAAAAATTGAGGTGGGCAATGGCGTTGACTCATAAGAGACTCTTAGGACTAGATTTTATGCATTTGTGTGCACCTGAGCATGTGCGTGCAGGCACACGCTTCCTTTGATGCTTACACACACAACTCTCCTGGAAAGATCCATGGTGCTCCTAAGGTGTGAATACCAAGTATATCGAGAAATCAAAGTGGCCAATAGACAAAGATGCTTGAAAGCTGCTTCTGCACCTAAGTGACTCTAAGAAGAACCTGGACTTTCTTTTGTGTTTTCTTTTTTCTTTCCCTTTAAACTTTCCAAACTTTCATTAAGATTTGCACCAAAACTCTTCAACAAATCTCTCTGACCACCTTATCTTTTTTCTTAGATCATTAAAGCTATCATAAAGAGATCACGCTATGAGAGTCGGGAGGAAGCTGGAGACACCTTCCTGGTGCACATCCCTCCTTCCCCGCTCCCTCCGTCTCACCTTCCCGTCACTGCAGTTCATTTGCCGAGCTTCCAGTCCGATTCGCCACAATCGCAGTGCCCGACTCTCTCCTGTGCATTAAATTTGTTTCCTCTTACATCCAGGTTATCACTTCAAATCAAATCTTATCAAGAAGAGATTTGGCAATCTCCTAGGAGCCCTTCTGTATAAACACGATTCTCCAACCTGCTCTGTCCCTTGAGTCTCCAGATAACAAGGGACACGTCACCCTTCCTGTTTCTTTCTGTACCAGTGTCCTTCATCCTAAGCTTCCAGAGCACAGTCTGGCCTTTTTTAGTTCATGTTGCATTGCATTTGACTCAGTGACAAGCACAGTCTGGTGCTAATCCTTTCTGTGAATAATAGAAAATACACTGAAATTCTGTTTCCTAAAGGATCTCAATTTGGGTCTGTTTTCTTAGTAATATATTCTTTTAATAGCAATTCAATAGTCAGCTAAAGAATTCCTTTGAGTTTGGGAATGTCCCATTTGTCAATTTAGAGTAAAACACCTAAACTCTCTCTCTCAATCACTCTCTCTCTCTCTCCCTCTCTCTCTCCTTTTCCTTTTCCCTGAGTTCATATTTTCTGCTGCATGGGATACCTCCAAACTGCAGCCTGGCCTGTGAAAACACCACATTCTTATTTCCAAACACACCCACAGATTAGAAGAGAAGAGATTTGTGGTTGACAAAACGCTGCTGCCTGGATTAAGCTCCGTGAGCATAGCACCACGGGAGCCCACAGAGCTGATAAGGGCAAAATTTAATTTCTACCTAGGAGGAGACTCAGTGGGAGAGAGGATTTCTCCCCAAACTTCAAAGGTAAGAAGCTGGGGATCACAATTTTACCCAGGTGGCCTTATTTTTACATTTTTGGGCATTCTGAATAATGTAGAGTGAAATGTCTGTAAATGGCTATTTTCATTACAGGTATCCAAGAAGAAAGGATTGCATTTCCTCAGTGTGGATCTGTTGAGCAAAAATCCCTGTTATCTTCCAGTATTCTTTTGTATAATTGGGCAACAAGAGGCTATATGTCAGATGAAACATGGAAGTCAACTAAACCTTCCTCTTCAGAGAATTATCTGTCCATCATTTCATGACTAACTTGTCACCTTGTCACAGAGTGGGCACATTTTTTTTTCTTTAAATCTAAGAGCAAGGTACATGAACAAAAGATAGGTAAAGGCAGAATGAGGGTACTTCATCTTTTTTTTTTTTTTAATATTTCCCCAGTTTCCTTGAAAGCAATGTCATACAATAAAAGCAACTGTATTTCAAAGATGCATTAATTCGTGTACTAAAAATGTGGTCAAGAAGCTAATTCCAACATCCCATAAAGAAAGCTACAGGAACAGGTAGATGCATTGGGCTGAAAGGCTTAGGAAGTCTATGCTGAGCTTAGCTATTTATTTCTATGTGCACAGTGTGAAATTAATGAAGATACTTTTGATGGCCAAGATTTCTATTACTTTGAAATACTGTAATGTAGGTAAGCACACAAGAGTGTATTTTAGAATACTATTACTGGAATGCATATCTTGTCTTTTCAGGAAATAAATTCAGATTTATTCGCTTCATTAATGGGAAACCTAATTTCATTTAAGGTTGTATAGAACACATTCCAACCATGAGGGGTACATGCCAGTTTTGCTCCATGGAAGTTTAATTCTACCTCTTAAATGGAACAATACTCAAAATGCAATCGTTCTCAAATTTCTTGGCAAACAGTTTCTTGAGCCTTGGCCCAGTTTCTTCATCACTACATTTAAGTGAGTTCCCAACTTTATTAAGACTGTAGGCTCTTCGTTGCCAAGAAAAAAACCCACTGAAAAAGCAAACAATAAGAGTTGGGTTTTTAAATAAGTTTGGGTTTACTTAGGCTGTTTAAAATTTGGTTTGGAAGAACTCAAACATTATTCAAGCTTTGAGAGGGATGAATTGTGTCAGAAGACTCTTTATTATGAGTTTTTTAATGGAATTATTGCCATTGGTCTGGAAAATATAGTATCATAATTATGACCTTAACCATTCCTTTATTTCAACTAACTTTAAGAAGTAAAAAAAAGTGAAATTCAGCCTAATTACTTCAATTTTTTTTTCTATAAAGCAATTTGAGGTTTCTAAATGCAGAATTCATTGTAGTCCCCAAGAAAATGATTTTTACTGCCAGTCTGGCTTCCCCTGCCAGAGGACAGTGTATCATCAGAGGGCAACAAAACCCTTCCTGAAGAACACAGTGTGCCCCCATGCTATTCCTGTGTGCCTCATTAGAACTGGGCAAAAATGCCAGGCACGCAAAGTTTCAATAAGTAGAGCTCACTGGTGTTGGGAAGAAGTTAAATACCACAGGACACGGTGGAGACTTCCCTTCTCAAAGCTGATCCCACACTCGCTGTGAAACTCAGCAGATGCTGGGTGAAGCTGCTGGCCCTGAAAGGTACCTGGAGCAGCCAGCTGGAGCTCGGACCTGGAGAAAAGACGATGTCCCCTCTGCTCCTGCTGCCCGGCTGCGGGCACTTCTGCTCATTGTGTGTACTGAACCGTCCCAGAGGAAGCCACCTCACATCAGCCACTAACCAGGCCGGCTATCTGATTCCCTCCTCTCAGGTGGTGTGGCTGGCCCCTTTCTCAGCCTGGGGAATGGCTACCCCAACCCAACAGTCCAGCTGCACCCCAGATCCCTTGAAGGCGGTTGCGTAACTGCTTTCTAATCACCTCGCTTCCAAGCCAAACAACCACGGATCCTTTAACCTATCCTCAAAGGTCCCCTTCTGCAACTCTTTAATCATCTCTGTGGCTCTTCTCTGCGTTCCCTGCAAGATCCCAACATCCCTGAGAGGCCTTGGAGCCCAAAACTCAGCACTAATTTGTCTCTCTTTCATCCGTTGTCATGTGGTGGGAGTTGTGGGTTTGGCTTCTCCTGTGACCTAGATGGTAGCCTATTTCAGGATAAGCATTATGCTCCGTTGCTTGTGAAGCATTTTTGATGATCATAATTTCCTACAGAGCTAGGTATCTGGTGGATGCTCACTCTTTTGTGTTTCTTTGTTTTGTTTACCACAGCAGTGTCAATATGATCCTGCATAAAAGAAGCCCTTTACGGCTTTAATGTTATACAATTTTTTTAAGCACTCTGAACCCCTTTTGTATTTTGATCTGCCATATGAAAGGCAAGAGCTGTCTGTTCAGAAGCCTCTCAACACAAATTCCAGAGAATGTAACAGTTTTCAATTAAGACTTCAAATTTAATATTTGTCTTTGCATTAACTTAAGAGGAAACAAGGTGTTTGTTAGTATTTCCTGACTTCTTTTCAAGATGGAAATGCACACTGTTATCAACTCAAACTGTGTGAAAGTCATGGAAAAAAGGCTAAACATTGACTTATTTAATTAAACACACTTGCACTAAAATCAGTTATTTGTAACTTATGGCCAAAACCAGCACACTATTTTTGATATAGAAGTATCATTTTTTAAATGGTTAAAAGGACTAAGGAATCCTCCCTAGTAGAGAATCTAGAAGCTCAAATTATGATAATAAATCACAGAAGATAAAATGATGGGCAACGCATTATAGACCTTCATATGGAATTCATCCTAAAAAGAACCTTGGAGAACCAATAAAACAAAGGCCTATGTTAAGTACATGCAAAAAAGAATACTGCATGGAACCTAAAATACTTTCAAGAAATACATTGATAGAAGGTATATTTGTTAAGCGTATTCTTAGATTCTGAGCTAGACATCAAGGTCATGCCATTATTAAGATCATTCATTAACATTTATATATTGAATTTCTTTGCTATGGCAAGGGTTATTCTAGATTTTGAAGATATGGTAGTAAAAAATCTTTTCACTCATGGAAGTTAAATTCTATTTACAAAATAACTGAATAAATAAGAAATCATATAATTTGTCACTAAGAAAACACATAGTTCATCAATAGACCATGTGTTCTAAAAGGAATGAAAATAATAAAGCAGGTATCGACACCAGGGACAGCCAGGTTGCTTTTTCGTATAAGATGCTGTCTATAAAACGATGCCACATTGGCAGAGACCTGAAGGAGGGAAGTTTTTTGATCTCCAGGTAAAGATAGTTTCTAGCACAAGAATATCAAGTGGAAAACGGTGAGGCTGGATCATGTGTGGCATGTTCAAGAAGTCCCAGTGGCAGAGAGAGAACACCACATTCCTGCTGCTTCATCCCCTCTAATAGGTCCCCACAGCTGCCCCATCCTGCACTTTGTCCTATCCCACAGCACTGTCAGGACTGGTATGAGCACCTCGGATGCCATGCTGTGGCTCTGGCAGCTGCTTCTGCCCACACTATTAGCTGGAGGCAGGACATGTGCTCCAAGCCCCATAATACTGCTGGCTGCCAGTACCAGGGCCCTTCCTGGCAGTAAAGGTGACTGGAGAAGCCCTTATTGCCTACTGGGGACCATCATTCCCACTAGAGGAACAGCCATAATGTGGGAACCCTAGCTCTCTGCTTTCTCTACTTCACCTGCTTGATTTGCTAGAGTGCCCTCACTCCTACATGGTCCACAGAGACAGTGGGTCTCATTGGGTACACTAGAGTATGCACCTCACTCAAAGTCATTAATTACAGCTGAAGAAACTCCAGGGATACTAAACTATGTACTCAGATGAAATCTGAGTCAACACTGCACAACAAGCAGTCAGCCTATGGCACATCTTCAGGAGAAAATTTCTTCCTTATTATAAGGCCTCCCCAGAAAAGGGGTAGAGATACCTGATCCACCCAATGTGAACGTTTCAACAAAGGATCTACAAAAACATGATAAAACAGCGTAATGTGATATTCCCAAAGGATCATAAATCTTTAGCAACAGATAGCAAAGAAATCAAAATGGATGAAATGTCTGATAAAAACTTTACATAATAATTACCTAAAAGCTCAATGAAATCCAAGAGAATATAGATAAGTGGTCAAAATAAATTGTGAAGATGATGCAGGATATGAGTGAAGATTTCAGGAGAAAAAGAGATTTAGAAAAAGAACCAAACAGAAACCTTTAAAATGAAGAACTTGATCAGTGAAGTTAAAAATACAATTGAAATCCACAAAACTGACTAGATCAAGTGGAAGAAAGAAAATCTGAACTTAAGATAGACTTTTTGAAATATCGTAGTAAGACAAAGAAAAAAAGAAGAAACAATGAAGAATGAGAATATTCAAGATCTCTAGGACATCACTAAATGAACAAACATCTGCATTTTTGTAAAACCAAAAAATGAGAAGAAAAAAGTTAAAGGTATAGAAGCATTCAATGAAATGATGAAAAATTCCCTTAATCTTAGAAAAGAGATAAGCATCATGTATAGGAAGCTTATAGAGCCCTGAAAAAGATGGAACCAATAAAGATCTTACCTTTAAGGTCAAACAATCAAAAGTATAAGACAAAGAAAGTGTTTTAAAATCTGCAAGGGAAACATGCTAAGGTATATTGAAGGATTTCCCCATGATACTAACAGCAGATTTATGAGAAGAAACCCTACAGGCCAAGAGGAAGTATTCCAAGTCCTAAACAAAAATGTCTGTCAACCAAAATTACTATATTTGGCAAAACTATCCTTTAGAAATGAATATGAAATAAAGACCTTTCAAGACAAGCAAAAACTGAGGGAATTCATGATATGCAGACCATCTTTACAAAAGATGCTTAGTGAAGACCTACTTTTAAAAGTGAAAGGAAGATAACTGCCACCAAACAAACAAAAACAAATATGTGGAATTAGAAATATTTAAGATATCTATGACAAATAGAGAAGAATAGAACATCGTCAGTATTATAAATCATCAAACCACAAATATAGGCAAGAGAGGAAGCAAATAAAAAGAATATTCAAAACTTCTTAAAAAAATCCAACAAAATGACAGGAATATGTCCTTACCTATAAATAATAACCTTAAATATAAACTGACTAAATTCTCCAATTAAAAGATAAAGACTGGCTAAATGAATTGAAAAACAACAGGATCCAACAATATGCTACCTATAAGAAACTCACTTTACCAGTAAAGACATATACAGACTGAAAATAAATGTTGGAAATATCATCCCAAGCAAATGGAAACTTAAAGCAAGCAGGACTAGCTATAACTGTATCTGACTTTCAACAAATAGACTTTAAGACAATGGTAAGAGAAAATGAACATCACTATCAAGGAATAAATTTAACAAGAAGGTATAATGACTATAAACCAGCATTTTTCTAATGTCAGAGCACTCTGTTTTATAAGGCAAACAGTATTATACCTAAAAGGAGTCAGGCTCCAATAATAATAGTAGGGATTTCACTATCTCACTTTCATCAATGAACAGATCATCCAGATGAAAAACCAACAAAAAATGTCAGAGTTGAAGTACACCGTATATCAAATGACTTAATATATATTTACAGACCATTCCATGTAACAGCCATAGAATACACATTCTTTTCACCGTCACTTGAAACTTTCTCCAAAAAGATACCATGTATGGACCATGAAGCAGGTAAAACAAATTCAGAAAATCTTATTTCATGTCCTATATCATTTCTGAACACAGTGGAATGAAATTGGAAGTTGACAACAAAAGAAATTTTAGAAATTATATGAGTGCATGGAGACTGAACAACGCACTTTTGATGGAACATTGGCTTCTTGAAGGTATCAGAAGGGAAATTTAAAAATTTCTCGAAATAAATGAAAGTGGAAATCACAGACCAAAACCTGTGGGATGCAGTAAAATGGGTAACTTTAAAGCAATGAACACTGACATAACAAAAGAGATTTCAAATAGACAACCTAATGATGCATCTCAAGGTCTCACAAAAGCAAGAACAAAAGAACCTGAAATTAGTAGAACATTTGTGTTTTTGTTGTGTTTTATAACATATAAGCTTAGGTAGAAATAGAACCCCTTTGAGCAATTTAATCTCTCATATACCCTTTAACAGTCAGGTAAGTGGTGCACACTTGTAATTCCAATGCCTCAGGAGACTAAGGCAGGAGGATCACAAGTTCAAGACCAGCCTAAGCAACTTAGCAAGGCTCTAGGCAACTTATAAGACACTGTCTCATAATTTAAAAAAATAAAAAAATAAAGGGCTCAGGCTATGGCCTCCTGCATTCAATACCTGGTACCAACAACAACAACAACAATAATAACAACAAGAAACACACACAAAAAAACAAAACAAAAACCCTTTAACAGATTTGAATAAAATGTACATTAGTGCTGGTTTCACCATGCCCCAGTATGAATCTAGTCGTTACAGATTGTTTAACCTTTCCTTTATTGCACAAAAGTTAAGTTCCGACAGTAGTGAGGAAACTGTTAAATTTTGGTTGCCAATGTCCCCCAGTCACCTTTTCTAACACTCCTGTTTGGTACATATGAGCTGCGTGTTGGTACATATGAACTGCACATCGGTACATATGAGCTACACGTTGGTGTGTATGAGCTGTGTGTTGGTTCATATGAACTGCATGTTGGTGCATATGAGCTGCGTGTTGGTGCATGAGCTGCTTGTTGGTGCATATGAGCTGCGTGTTGGTGCATATGAGCTGCACGTTGGTGCATGTGAACTGCACCTTGGTGCATGTGAACTGCACCTTGGTTCATGAGAGCTCACGTTGGTTCATGTGAGCTGCACGTTGGTGCATGTGAACTACACATTGGTACATATGAGCTGCACATTGGTACATATGAGCTGTGTGGGTAAGGCAGGAAAGTCTAGGACAAGGAGCCAGAGGATCAGGGCCGTCTTTTTTGTCCAAAGCACTATTCCCTCCGGTGACGTCTATCAGGCCATTGGCTCACCACACCGACTAGCATTGCTCCTCGAAGATCACCACGTTAGAACACGCATCCCTCGCATCCCTGCCGTATCCCTGAACCCCGTGCACCCAGTTCTGCCTCCACCTCAGTCTTAACTGGCGAGCAGCAGAAGTGCCGGGGACGGTTCTCTGTGCACGCCAGCTGAGGAAGGACGAGGGCGACAGTGGAAGAGCTGAGCAGAACGAAGCACCGTCCCATCACCTTGGCCTGGACTCCAGTTCACAGAGGGCCCTGGGAGTGGGTCCTGATCTCACCAAGCCACCTTTTCCAAGGTGAGGGGCTGGGGCGGGGCTCGGGGGACGGCACTCAGTCCGCACAGGCCCCCGCTTCCCCCACGCAGATCGCAACGTCAGCCTCCGCACTCAAGAGGGAGACTGGCCACTGGGGCGGGAGATGAGATTTTCCACAATCCATTCTTTTTGTTTTAAAATATGAATTAAATCATCACAAATCCTGATCCATTTCAGAAAGAGAAACACCATGACATCTTCCAAAGAACCAAAACTTGCTAATTGCAAAAAATAGTGAGTAGGTATTTTCCAGTTAGCCTGTGAAAACTGACTTTTACTTCTTGAAAGGGAAAGTGAAGGAAAAAATAAAACAAAAGCAGACAAACTTGTTTCCAGGTCGATGTGTCCTGACTGGAAGGGGATAGCTGTGGGCCCGACAGGACTGAAGTGAGGCTGCCTGCAGCTGCGCGCTCACCTGCGCGGGGAGACGAGGTCTGAGAAGGACCGGAAGCTCAGCACCTGAAGCAGACCCCGAGCAGCGCACAACGTGCAGCAGGAAGACAAGTACCTACTCCTCTTCAAGGACTGTGTGGATAGGCAGAATAGCGTGACCGTACTCACGTGTTACAACAAGCTCACCGAAGGTCACGCGCATTCAGAGGTCTCCTGGCCTCCTGGGTGAAGAAGTGCACCTCTTCCGAGGCTCCCTCCGGAAGGGCCTCTACCTGGGCTGCCTCAAAGTAGGCCAGTGTGCCTTTCCCCTATCTTTTCACATTTCCATCTTTCCTCTCCATTCCCATGTCCATGTGCCAACCCCAGAGCTTCCTTCATCAGCTCAAATTCGGATTTGGGCAGCAGATTGCTGGTCAGCTTCCTTGACCCCAGGCCCCTTTCCACCTCAAGAATGACCTTCCTCTTTCATTTCCATGCGGTTTAGCTTCACTGAGCAGCACGTAGGCGGTGCTCTGCATAGTGCCTGCATTGGGTTAGTGTCAGTTAACGCATGTCATCATTCATGCTGACAAACGTGTCAGCCGGCTTTCCTGCAGCAGGAGCAGTCACTGCTTGGGATGTGGGTACAGTCAGACTTCCCCTAATGATGTTTCTGTCAACAATGGGCACACACAATGGTGGCCCCGTAAGACGGTCATGGGGCTGAAAATCCCTCTGGCCTGTGACACTGTGACTGACCCAATGCTGTGGTGCAACCTGTTCCCCAGGCATGTGGCGGTTCTGACATGAATGGACCTACTGGGCTGCAGGGCTGTGACAGCGTGCGGCTGGTCAGGCACAGGAGGTGAGGACTGTGGTGCAGTCTGTGTGTGTCCCATCCTGTACTGTCACCTGTGTGACAGCGTGCTCTGTCGACTCTGAGAAGTCCACTGTGAAGCAACGGCAGGTCATACAGGCAGCAACCGTGTCTCATGCTTATGCCTGGACAGCACTGAGAGGCCACCTTCAGTGAACAACCCGGACCTTCTGTGTACAGGCACGCTCATGATGTCACGCAATGACAAAGCCACCTCAGGGTGCCTTCCCAGGGAGCATCCTGTCATTAAGTGGTGCGTGACTGCAAATGCATATATGTGGACACACACACACACACACACACACACACACAGAAACACATGTATATACAGAGCGAGAGAAACCTCATCACTGGCCTCACGGGGCTGGATCCTCTGGATCCTCGGGATCTGAAATGTACGATGCGTGTACACGCATACACACTTTCTGTTATGGTTTGGATGTGAGTGTCCCCAAAAAGTTCACACGTGAGACAGTGCAAGGTTCGCAGGAGAAATGATTGAGTTGTAGGAACCTTAATCCAATCAGTGAATTAACTCCCGATGGGGATTAACCGGGTGGTAACTGAAGTGTGGGGGTGGCTGGAGGAGGTGGGCATGGGGCCTGGCTTTGGGTAGATACTTGAACCTGGCCGGTGGAGTGTCTCTCTGCTTTCTGATCACCATGTGAGCTGCTCCCCTCTGCCACACTCTTCCACCATGATGTCCTGCCTCGCCTCGAGCCCCCAGGAATGGAGCTGGCCTTCCATGGACTCAGAGCTCTGAAACTGGGAGCCCTCAAATAAACTCTTCCTCCTCTACAGTGGTGCTGGTCAGGTCTTTAAGTCACAGCATCAAAATACCTGACTAAGACCCTTTCACTGTTATGTGTAAAGCCCCCAATTTAACCCCTGCTCAGCTTCCATTTCAAATTCTAACATGAGCTCTGGTTCCAACGCCATGCATAGCTCCCACCCCACATCTCAGCCTCACCTCCGACTCCTGAAGTTTCCAGCTTCCAGTCAACAGAGTCTGCCCAGCAGGAGGGGTCCTGGGATCCGCTCTGCCCACCCCTGCACCCTGACTTGTTGCTCACGATCCACCTCCCACTCCTGTGCCCAGGCCCTCCCCAAGCCTGAGAGGCAGCCCCGGGCCGCTCAGCTCTCCTCCTACCCTCCTTTCTGTGAATCTGAGCTCCAGTCACAACCTCCAAGGAAACTTCTCTGGCTTCAGTTCATGTGGATTTTACTGTCTTTCCTCTCCTGATAGAAATCCACCACCCATGTTTAGAGTCTAATATTGTTATAATTTATATATGGGAGAGAGGGCATGGATAATTTTTTCTTCTGTTTTTTACTTTAAAATATTTAATTTTCTAAGATCAAACATATTCAATATATACAATGAAATGATTTGATGTATGTATATATTAGAAACAATTAGCATAACCATGTGAAGTATCATACTTTAAAGCTGTCATTAGTGCAATATAGTTATACATTATATAATCTATATACTATAGATTATTCCATAATCAGACAGGCATGGAATTTTATTTGCTCCATTTTGCTCCCTGATTTCCTCTTCTTCATCTCCCCTCCTCCCTGCCTCTCTTCCCTTTCTTCTACTCTGCTGCTCTTCCTTCTATTTATGTATCCATTTATTTTTATTTGGTGCTTTATGATGTACATACAGGTGGATTCACTGTGCTGTTTACACGTGCACACGGCATAACTTCGTCACGTTTCTTCTGCGTGTCCTCCCCTTCCTCGCCCTCCGGCCTCCCCCTCGACCTCCTCCTTCTGCTCCATTGCCCTTCCCTCTGTCCTCATCACCTCTGAGCCCCCCACCACCTCGGTTTCCCCCTTACTTAGCTCTAGCTTGTGAACACGAGAGAAGACATTCAACCCTTGATTTTCTGGGTCTGACTTGTTTCTCTTAGCGTGATGTTCTCCTATTTCATCCATTTACCAGCAAAGGACATGATTTCATCCTTCTTTATAAATAGGACTCCGCTATGTATATATCCTGCATTTTCCTGATCTGTTGCTGGGCACCTAGCTGGTTCCATAACTTGACTGTTGTGAATTGTAAACATGGAAGTGACTGTGTCCCTATAGCATGCTGGTTTTAGTTCTTTGGGATAAATGCCAAGGAGTTGAGTAGCTGGGTCATATGGAGGTTCCATTTCTCATCTTTTGAGGAATCTCCATATTGCTTTTCACAGTGGTTGTACTAATTTACAATCCACCACATCCTTGCCAGCACTTACTATTTGTATTCTTGAAAATTGAAAATCACCATTCTGACTAGAGGGAGATAAAAATCTCAGTGTAGTTTTGATTGCATTTCCCTGATTAATTTTTTCATGTATTTGTTGACCATTTTTGTTTCTTCTCTGGGGAAACGTCTGTTTAGTTCTTTTACCCATTTGATTGAGTTATGTTTTTTGCTTGTTTATTTTTTTTTTGTTTTGGTCTTAAGCTTTTTTTATTTCTTTATATATGCTAGATATTAATCTCTTCGAAAAAGAATAGGTGGCAAAGATCTTCTCCCATTCTGTAGGCTCTCTATTCATGCTCTTAATCATTTCCTTTACCATGTAAAGCTTTTTAAATTTGATGCTATCTCATTTAGTGATTCTTGGTTTTATTTCCTGGGCATTAAGAGTCTTATTAAGGAAGTCTGTGCCTGTGCTAATATGTTGGACTGTTTAAGCATGTTTTCTTTTAGTAGTTGCAAGGTTTCTGATCTAATTCCTAAGTCTTTGATCCACTTTGATTTGACTTATGAGCAGGGTGAGAGATAGGGATCTAGCTTGATTCTTCTATGTATGGATATCCAGAGTTCCACCACCACTTTTAGCACATATTCATGGCGCCTTTGCCAAGTATCAGATGATTGTAACTATGTAGATTTGTCTCTGTGTCCTCTCTTCTGTTCCATTGATCCTCATGTCTGTTTTGATATTGTGCTGTTTTTGTTACTATGACTCTGTAGTATAATTTGAGATCAGGTATTATGATGTCTCAAGCATTGCTTTTCTGAGAGCAGGAATGCTTTTTAAATAACCACATTAGACGGAACTATTGGGACTGAGATGACAGTAAGTGAATAAAGACAGCAGGATGAGAAGAAGTGGAGTGAGCATGGAATGACTTAACTGGTAGCTAGAGTGGGAAGAGAGAACTCCCAGCGTATGTGGAATCACAATGCTAAGGAGGACTGGGAGTCTCCTATGTGCCAAGAACTGAGGCAAACATTTCACCTACGTCGGATCGTGCAAATCTCATGTCAACTCCATGATACAAAATTGTTATAATATTTTCATGTAATATCAGATGAAAAAATCTGAGTCTTAAAGAGGAACTCAAGCAATGTCATTCATTTAGCAAGTGATGTGTGAGGACTAAAACCTCAGGTTGCTTGACCTCAGAATCTATGGCTTGAACCCTAGAATCCATCCATGCTCCTCTCTGAGATGGGCAAATGAAGAAACACTGCCTTCTATTCATAAGTGGGTTATTCTGTAAGTTCAATCACTTTTAATTGTTTCTCTTTTAATTATATCTTTTAATTGTCCTGAAAACATCTTAAATCAGGGGTGTTAAATCAAAATAGAGATGTCTCGGTCGGCTTGCCAAGGGACTGTCCCCACTCATTTGCATTCTGGTGGTAAGATTGTGCCTCTTGTCCTCCATGGAAGGCCCTTTGGCCACCCTCTATTTTCTTGAATCCCATTGCCTATTAAATAGGGACACCTTCTTCTGAATGTTTTGATTTTACGCTATTTTGTTCTTATGGAGGATTCCTGTTATATCTGCTGGTTTCTGAACTACTGATCTGAATGAAGAGAAAGATCCCAAGGAATTATTGTGGTTCCAATATTTCCAGAAAGGTCCAGATCCACCTAGAAGAGTTCACTATTCATAAAGGTGGTAATGGCCATGAAATTCTCTGTGCTCACAGGAACCCGCCAAATCAAAATTTCAACATCTCCGAAAACTGAAGGAAATGGAGGAGGCTGTTCCTGAGGAAGATACAAAGGCAGGATGGGAATGCTTGCTTTCGGGGGCTGTTTTATCACACCTAAGTCCATGAAGAGAACATCACCCTGCAGAGCTGAGGCGAAGGCACTGAGATGGCCCCTCTTTCAGAAGCCCTAGAGGAGAGACAGGGAGCAGGCAGGGTCTGCTCGGCAGGGAGACTATTTCACTTTTGACACTGTTTAGCGTCGCTGGAGCATGATGATCATAAAAACCACACGGATCTTAGTAAAATTTACTATTGTTTTTAAATTCTCTGCAAACCATGTCACCTACTGTCTGCACTGAAGAGGTCTTCTCCTCCCAAATGCCTCTTTCCATCTGCCACTGCCCACTAAATTCTGGAGGAACAGCCTCTGCACCCTGTCCCAGAATTGATGGAGAAAGGAAACCTACATCTGCTCTATGATACAAGAGAACCAAGGGAGACACACACAACACAAAGGGCCCAGCATGGATAACTCCGGAAAGGTGCAGAATTCCACAATAATTAATACATATGGGTTTGGAGAAGTGCTTTTGGAAATAATTTCCCATTAGAATTTCCCAAGTGAATATCCTAGGGTTCCAGTCTTTCTTTATAAGTCACACCATTACTGAGTCTGCTTCATGCTAGACACTGGGATATATGGAAATATCACTGGCACACAGCAGAGGCAGACTAGTGGTTACAAGCAGAGGTGAATTGCATGTTGTTCTGACAGAGTGATGGAGAGAGTTCAGGAAGCCAGGATGTGAAGGCAGCAACACTCTCTCTATTCCCTGATGCTGATCAAAATTAATGAGTTGTGATCCAGTTGGATAAATGAGTAGCTAACTAATTTTAAAAAAAGCTTTTCACTGTTCCTTCCAAGTTGGAAAACACAACTACTCAGAGCACACAAGCACTCTCCAAGAAACCGTCAGCAGGGATTATTAGGACGGCCTCTCAAGACTTGACCCATTGCCCAGGAGTCCACAGATGACCTTGATCTCCCTGGTAAAACAATGTCTATAAATAATGCATTAAGCGTTTGCACATGTGAGCCCAGAGCAGTCTTCGCCTTGCTCATGTATTCACCCTGCCTCTTCCCGCTGCTTCAGTTTTCTGTGTGGTAACCTTTAAAGGTGATTACATGCTTTCCTTTAAAATGAGCGCATGGTGGCTGTGAATTCCAATATCAAGCCCAGGGCTGCGAACTGTGAAAGGAGAAAGAATAACACTCCTGTAACACCAACTTAAATGTTTGACATTTGCATTCCGTGTTTTTACGACTTTGTATGCAACATGAATTATCCCTGATCAGAGGAGAGCCATTTTTTTTTTTTCCCTCAGAAATCATCCTGAGATGGGTTCCTCCTTCGGGCATTCTGGGGGTCTGGATTAGCTACCCAAGAAGATTGTACAGAAAGAGCATTTCTCTCTCCACTTCACCAGCAGATCTGCAGATTCACCCAGGCACAAGGAAGGGGGTGCGCAGTTCCTCAGGGGCTTTGGCGTGGCTGGGTTTCCCTTCCTATCATCCTACTCATGTTAATGGGCAATATACACAGGGCTGGGGCACGCATCTGGCTCTCTGCATCTAGAAAATCCAGATTAACGTAGCATAAAAGCATAGCCAATCTGCTGGAAGAGGCACAGGATTTGGGGAAACAAGCAACTGGCACGGTCAAATTCCATTTTTTTTTTTTTTTCTGAGAAATACATTTTTATCTTTTTGCTTAAACTTAGACTTTGGGCCCTAACAAATCTCCTTCTGTAATTAAACTATGTCAGAAAAAGAAGAATAACAAACAAAGAAACAAACCAGGGATGATCCCACTCCCCCGGAAAAAAAAAAAAAAAAACCCACAATGCCTTGTTTGATATCACTTAACATAATTTTTCTATATCAGTTTTAATTGCATATCAGCTTTTCTGAATGAACCTTGTACAAAATGAAGGGATTTTATTTGCATGTTTTATTCCATATTGCTTTGGACAAGAAAAGATTACATGTGGCAAGGAAGGGGGAGGGGAGACGTGAATGGACCCAAGCTGGGGTCTTACTGCCATCTAGTGTGAAGACTGTCACCCAGAGGGAGAGAGGCAGGATCTGCAAGGCAATCCAAGCTGAGCCTGCAGAGGAGGGAGGGGGAGAAGACAGCACTTCTCAGAAGCAATATCCCCACACTAGTGCATTCGCCATGCAATGAATGATCTCGCTACAGAAGCATTTGTATGTGGTCAAACAATACTAAGCAGTCTATTTCTTCAGCAGAAATGGAAAAGCCCCAGTCAATTCTAAAAGCAAGTTCGTTATGGGAAGGCACGCTCCAACAGTAAAGGCTGTTAAATAGGAGGGATGATTTATTCCAGAGAGGGAGTCTATCCCCTTTGAAAACAGCCCCGAAAGCCATATGTCCATTGCCTTCTGTAAGGACGGTCACGTTTGCACAGACCAGCAGACAGCTTGGACAGCCTCTTAGTTCTTTTCAAGCCTGTGATTACATGCAATGAAAAGAATATTTGCCACTCATATCCCTAATCTATCTGTTGGCGGGTAGAAGCATTACATACATGTCTGCAGACTCACTCTGGAGGAGTCTGAAAGTCCAACCTCAACACAAAACAAGAGGCAAGAGGCCTGAAACCCAACCAGGTACTTTCATTTATTTTTACTTCACTGGATACCAGTATACACCTAAAAGCACAGAACGGGGTGGGGAGAGCAACATCTTTCCGGAACCCTCCATCATTTCGACCCTCCCCTGTCAAAGCTTTGCCCTGCTCTGGTGCAGACACATCGGACATTGCCTGGTGATTCTGTGGCCACGGTCTGCAGTTTCTTTACTGATCTTTGGTTCTGTACTGCCCTGACTGAGCCCCACCACGCCTGCTGACATTACACTCGTCCTCCCCATCTGCAGGGGTTTGTGACCGTCAAAGCTAAGGACCTCCGTGCTCTGGTTATATCAGAAACCTATGACTTCGAAAGCTCAAAAGGCAGAGACCTGCAGGGATAATGAGAGCTAATTTGGAGAATCGTAAGTGTAAAAATCTAAGCTCAGAGGAATTTTAAGTCATTACCTATGTCAAAGTAACCTAGAACTAGAAGCGATTTGTGCTGGTTTCAAAAGTGGCCTGGAGCTGTGGATGAATGGAAAATTGACTTTTGTCCCACCCAGGGTCCAAATGGGCTGAAGGAGAAACACATTGCCAGGTATGCTCCGGGGGGAGAGACTGCATCTGGGAGGAAGTGCCACCATTACAGCCAGAATGGCAGACTCGCCAACCTCCAGGGACTCTCCTGACTGAAAGGTGTGAAAGGCTCATCTATATAACCTTCCTAGGGTTTTGCAACCATCTGTGCTTGAGGGGAGTTCAGGTGAACTGTCTGCTGCTGTTTCCTTTGTGAACCAGGAAAGCAATAGATGAAGGTTAACACATATTAACCTATTTGGGCAACAAGACTCAAAATGGAGGGTCCGCTTTCATGGTTCAGAGTATTATTTACAAGTTTGCTATAAAGATTATGCTCCTCTTCCTCTGGCAAGAGAAGACCCGTGAAGATGGTGGGTGCTACCCACGTGAGCCAGGGCCCAGCCCTTTGTTCAGGGCAATGTGCTACAGAGGTGATGCACACATGCAAAAGCAAAGCTATTGATTCACCAGTAACCCTGGCTCAGGAGCAAACACCGCTTTCATCCTACTTACTGCAGGATTAAAACCTACCAGCCTCACGGAAGACCCTAGGATTGCAAAGTGAGCTCCCCTGAAAAACTTTCTCCCTCTCTCTCCAGCCCTGGATCCCAGACTCCCCGGGCTCCTTGCCTCATTTTTCCTATGCTCTGCTTTGTCCGTTTGCTTCTGACATGAATAATGCTACAACCTGGAGCAAATGCAGCCCTCTGCGAAGGCATTCGCACAGCTTTCCTAGGATTAATCACGGGCAAAAACACTAAATAACATACTGATATATTAACTCCATTAAAACCTAATTCAGTGGCAATAACTTTTAGAGAGCCAACAAAGGGCTTATGAAGAACAAAGTGAGAAAAGACCTAAAAAAGGTAAATCAATGCATGGACTGAAAGTAAATCAGAATTAAAGACAACGGTATGAATTAAAAGAGACCAGCCTGTAGTCCCAATCCTCCTGACAAACTCAGGTGCTCTTTCGAGATTCACCCTGGAATCCGTACATAAATTCAATCAAGATGTGCTGGTGCGTCTTTGCTGGAGGGAGACTTTCAGATGCATGGATGCCCAATTCCTAGGAGTGAGGCCAAGCAGTGTCAGTACATGATTGCCTTTGAAGCTTTCGAAGGTGCTACCCAAGATTTTAATTGTGGATGTTCATTAATCCATTCCTAGAAGGCTTCTCCATGTAGGGACTCTTCTTGACCAGGGCACAAAGGAGTGAAGAAAATAGATTATATCTCAGCTCTTCTAGAACAGTCAGGGAGAAAGAATATGTAGTGTAGCCCTAGAAAAATTCTAGGGTTGCAGAGAGCAGGGGATTCATTTGAAAAGTCCTGGAGAGAAGGTAGGAGAAGAGAGGAGGAGAAGGGCCTGGAGTAACCCCTCCCACTACCCTCCCCGCGCCTCAGACTCAGTCGCTGAGAGATGCTCTGCTGTGGTGAAGCCCCCAGGGTCTGCCCTCTGTTATGCAACCCAGGCGGAGATCCATTCTGGGGCCGCGTTATTGGCCCAGATGGTCTCTGTGCATGAGGTTGACTCAGCAGGGGAAAGGGAGGCTGGGCGGGGGAAGCAGGTGCAGGGGCACTGGGTGGGGCCTCGCAGTCAGAGGCTTCTGCACAAGGAACGGCAGGGGCCGGCTGGGTCAGTCCCACCTGCCCAGAGCTGCAGATCCAGTGGCTTCAATCCTTAATTCACACAGATGGAAGCCTTCCAGCCCACGTCATGCCCCACTGGAAATACCCCCCAAAATTGGTATCTGAAAGAGTGTCGGTTGAAAATAAAGACAAGGAGAAGTTTGCCTGAAGGTGTCGTCTCCTTCTAGTGTTCAGGCTCTTGACCAGATGTAATTAATAACAACCTTCTAGATTTAAAAAAATGGGGAATTCAGGAAGTTAGGCAGCATTTGACTTCGTTTAGCTGCTGTCTCCATCCCAGCGTTTCATCAAGAAAGAACCATTAACATACATACTAAATGTAGCAAAATTGAAAGACTAGCACAGGAATAGGACCTTTTTTTTGCCCCAGAGACTGCCTGAGCTGCGTGTGAGTGTGTGTGTGCACGGGCTGGTCTGTTCAAACCTGGCTGGTGGATCCAGCCCGTGGTAGTGCCAACTTACAAGTGTAAACCTCTGCAGGATGCAGGGAGTGAGGACTTGTGTGAGACACAGGCGTGGCCAGGGGGTTGCCCGGTGCCACCCACCAGCAGAGTGACTTTGGGTCAGTTCTTCCTTCTGAACTTTAGTTACTTCACCAGCCCAAGAGTGAATTCCCAACTCCCATCCTGCTCATCTGGAAAGGTTATGGTGAGATCCAGGTAATCTATAATTGGAAATGGTAACAGCAATCGCAGGGTACTGAGAGCAGATCCGGGGCCGCTGAACCTCTGAAGTGTGTTTTCAAAAGCTGCCGGAGACAGTTTTCAAGGAGCAGTGCTGTTCATCAACTTCCTGTTGATGGTATCAAGGTGGTGTTTGCACTGAACTCTGTGTTCTTCAAGAAATGTTAGGGTGTGACACAGAGGCACCTTCTTAATCCACACGGACCCCGGTGCTGCCCGGGAGTGGATCAGCAGCTCTGTCAATACCCGCAAGCTGTGATCTGACCCAAACAAAAACAAAAGAAACATACCGGTGTTTTGTCTGTTCCAGAACACCAGTGTCCTGATACCGCTCAGGCCAAGGGCAAGCCATTAGCAGACTGGGGAGAACAAGTGTGGAATCTAGGACTTGGATCTACAAGGGAGATCTCAAGGCGTGCCGGGGCATCCTTGAGACCTGGCTGGGGGTTTCGGAGAAGGGATGAAGCACAGCACTGCGCAGGGTTCGCTGACCCCTCCCTCGTTCTCCGCTTCCCCATTTCCACCTCTCTCTCGTCTCTTGCAGGTGTCTGCTGGGATTTGGAATGTGGTGGTGATTCCTGCAGACACTTCTTTGCCTTTGAATCTGGCAACTCTACCTGAGCCTCTGCTCTGGAAAAGCACCATAGCGAGAACCGTTTACAGTGAGACCTGGAAGCCAGTCCGAGAGTCGCCCCACAAAAACCTTCCTAGGAAACTCTCCGGTGCTGATTGTGACAGAGGGTCCATCCTGATACAGTATTCGAGGACAGAAATTCATGCATCTAGGGAACCCGACAGGAAAACACGTCATTCTACTAGTTAGTGACGTTGAGTTGCACTTTGCAAAATGGGGCCTCGCAGAATCTTTAGAAGGTTTTAGAAGTTGCCGGAAGGATCCATGGAGACGGGACAGTGTGGAGTTGAGTGGAGAAGCAGAGACATGTTCTCTTGGGGCGTGAATTGCTAAAGAATGGACTGGTGCCCAGCTGAGAACGGCTTGGGGGAGGTTGAGCTCTTCTTTTCTGCCAAAACCATTGAAAGTGAACCACTGATAGAAAATGCTCATTGAGATGACCTCTGTGGGCAGGGCCGGGCCTTGGGAGTCAGGGCTCCGCGTGTGGGCCATGAGGACCTGACCCAGTGAGGGACAGGGAAGGAGACAGCAGGATCCACACAGCTGGTGGGCGGAGGGGGCCTGACCCCAGGAGGGAAGAGTCACAGCTGTGAGGCAGACACCAAGGAGGGAAGGGGCAGGACCCAGACGCCCAGCTCTGGCGCATACACCTGCTACTCAAGCCGGTTCCCCAGGGAGCAGCGTGGGGTCAATAGTCCTAGTCTAACTGGAAGTTCCCATCAGACCCTGGAAACAGGAAAGGCCGAGGAGTCTCCACAACCCCACGGAGACTATGTTTTTTGAAGTGAGTGTCGTGTACAGAAGAGGGACAGGCTCAAGTCCTCATGGACACTCACAGGGTACCTCCGAGCTTTCCCCCCTCGGCCAAGGTCACCTGCAGACTCAGCCACTCAAGCCAGAGTGGAATTCATTCTGAGCACTTGGTCCTTCTTTACTGGACAGGTTCAACCCATCCCCAAACGCTCTGGTTTAGTCTTAAAATCGCGTCTGGAGTGTGGCTCTTCTGTGGACCCCCAAGCCTCATTACACCTGGGCCAGGCCGCTGGATGTCTCGCCTACACTCTACTAAATGTGGCCTCCTAACTCGCCAACCTGATTCTGATCTTCCTGCAGTCAGCTGGCCACACACAGCAAGGGTACTGTTTATAGATGCAAATCAAACTGGGTCGTCTTCCCCTTAAAATCCTGCAAGGCAGCCTTCAGATGCCAGCCACGGCCCGCAGGTGCTCAGGGCTCACCAGCCTGTCCTTGTCTCCAACTACATCCAGCAAAAGAGGTGACGTCCCCTCTTTCTTAATGACTCGTTTACACAGGAGGCAAACTCGGAGAACAGCAAGGGAGAGGCTGGTCCCCAGCTTGGTTGAGTGTTCTGGCCGCAGGAGCACTGCGGGTTCTAGAAGGAATCTTACCAGTCCTGTGGACTAGCCCCTCCCCCCAGGCCCATGTTACACAGGAAGGAAGACACCCAAGATTTGTCGAGGACTGCTTCACTTCTTCACTCCACAGAAAAGGCCCAGGGTGCTCCTCCGCCACGGAGACGCCAGTGGCCGTTGGCTGACCCTTGGCCAGGTGGAAACCCCAGTGACCTGAACGCTTCCCTCTAGGTCCAGCCAGACCCATGGAAATTCTGCCCCAAGCCTGTCCTGACTCAGTCCCTGTTCAGGGCACCGAGACCCACGCTTTGCAAGGCTGTTCCAGACACATCCCAGTGAGGACAGCACCGCATGCTGACCTGTCCTCAGCAGGACACAGGGACAGCCTCGGGTCCCAGGCTCATCCGGCTTTCAGGGTTTTGGTGTGCAGTGCCTCCTCTTGGCTCTGCCACCGTGGACGGCCCTGTGATGGACATGGCACCGAGGACGCCCGTGGTCCGTTTCCTTGGTCCCCTGCACAGAATCTCGAGAGATGCAGGCTTCCTCCTGAGACCTGGGTACCTCCTGTGGCTGAGGAAGCCCAGCAAGGACAGAAGCCCCCTCGGCGATGGGAGCAGAGGCAGAACCCCAGGGGGACGTGAGCTGCTGCTGGACACCTTCTCCCGTCTCCCTGGCTCCGTCTCCTTCTCCGTGGCTGGTTTCTGCAAGGGTGACTGTAACAGAGAGCGACTCCGGGTGTGCTGACCCAGGCGGTCCCATCCATCAGCGGTCCCCTGCCGGTGGGACGCCAGCCTCGTCCTCACCCTCCTGCCCTCTCCCTGTCCTCCGCAGAGCACAGGGCTCTCCGGCCCTCACGGTGTTTTGCCGGCTAGGATGGGAAGGAGCGGTGTGTGCCTGTCTCCCCCGTTCTCCCCAGAACACTGGCCGTCCTGACACGTTTTCTGACATTTCTAAACAACCCAGGCTCTTCCTGCCCGCTCCCAGCCGCTCTCTAAACCATTTTAATCCTGGAGAATGCAAACCAATCTACTGAGAGGAAGGCACCAGGCCTGGCCTGGCCGCTGGAGCTGGACGTCAGAGCGGGGGAGGATACACACACCTGCCCCTGGGCAAGGAGCACTGCAGCCAGTGTCGGCGGCACAGGGAGAGACGGGGAGGACACTCTCCAGGACCCTCGGGGGCAAACTGCACAGAGGCGATTTGTTCAGAAAGAGAAATGGCAGCTATTGATACTCTGCAGTCTCCACGTGGCTGTGCCTGGGAAGACGGAGGCAAGAGCAGACACCGCCTGTGTCCCTCAGATCCCTCTGGGTCTTCCTATTTGTTCCAGGGTTGGGGAAGTCGCTGGTGCCTCCTGTGGGGGGAGGGATGGAAGGCCAGCCTCTCCAGGGAGGCCCTGGATGAAGTCGAGAGCTAGCTGGTGCAGAGGCACAGGTGTGCAGAGAGAAGACCTCTTTCCTCTCTGCCGCTCCTTCCTTGCCTCCTCCTGTTCCACTATGACCACAAGAATTTCCTGTTATCATATCTCAATTTCTCTTGGGCCAGGAGTGGCATGCTGGGTGAAACGCGGCGTGTGCTGGTGAGAAATGAAGCCCTGTGCACATTCTACCGCCTCTTAATCCACTCACGCCAGGTGGGTGGCCTGATAAAACCCCTGCCCCTGGTTAGGGCGCGTGCACACACACATCTGGGCATGCACACTTCAAATGGGCACACACACTCACATGCACACACACACACTGCCCCCCTCTTTTTGTTCTTCCACTTAAAGACAATGTGCCTTGAAAAGTCCAAAAGGAACTAAGGAAGAACTTCATGCTAATCAGAACATGCAAACATTTGCAGGTTGGCCTTACCCCAATTTTTCTGAGATTACCATCTCCAGAGGGCAGAGACATTACTATCACATTACTTAAAGTTGACCCAGAAAGCGTGGTGGTGCATGGCATCGGAGAGCTGGGGCGTCATTTGGAGGACAGGGACCTGAGTGACCGGATGGCTGAACCTGCTAAACGCAGAGGAAGTGATGGCTGAGGCCGCTTAGCCATGTTCTTGGAGTGAAAAGAGGTTGGTTGACACACGGATCAGGAAGACAGACTGAACGCTGGGAATGAGACTGCTAGCACCCGGAAGATCGCACCTCGAAGGACAACTAACCTTCCCTTCCCATCCGCAGAGGCAGATCACCCAGCAGCGAGGCCATCCTGTGAAACCAGAGGTTCCAGGTCATGCTGTTTCCTATAAGGGGAATGTGGCCACGACTAATCCATTTTACCTAGGTTCAAAACAATGGTCTTGTGGAAACCACACGGGGACTTCCTTGAACCGATTGACGGCAAGAAATTCATCGAAAGAGATGCAGCCTGAGTTCCCATCTATTTTTTTCATGGAAAAAGCACACGTATCCTTGGTGGAAACAGTGTCATTGAAACTCTATGAAGATTACGTTGTAACTGCAAAGAAGGAGACTCTACAGGACAGCTTGCAATATTATAGACATTAGCCATAGATTTTTCACTCAATAATCATTTTTCTTTGACATTGAGGTCAATACTCTCCAATGTTGTAGTCAGAAATTTCTAAGGGAATACCCGTGTGCTATTTCATAGTTCTGTTCCAGGAGCCAGCAAAACCAGCCACAAGACCACCGGCCTGGCTGGCCACCAGCAGCATGCAGGGTCTGATGCACCCTGTGCAGCATGTTAGCAAAGAGAGCAAATTCTAGAACCAAGCTTTCCTGACTTTGGATCTGTGCCCAAGAGGACAGGCCACTGAGCTCCTTTCAGAGACTTCCCTTTTTAGCTCTTTCCAGAGATCTGTTTCACTGGAAAAATCAGATTTTACTGACTTACTGCAAGGGGGACAGAAAATCCCAAATGTATGAAAATAGAGAGATAACTATTGTTGAAAAGATTATTGGTGTCCCCACGTCAGCTCTGGTTTTGAGTTTCTGTAATCAAGACAACTAATCTTGAGAGTCATACAGAAACACAATCTCATTATGACAGCGTTTTATCCACTATGATCCAGAAAAGGTGAACTCCATCAGAACACATAGAGGACTCTGCCTTCACAAGGTCCATGGGACAGTCGAAGAGAATTGTGTATCCAGAGAAGGCTGGAGAGGGTCCTCAAGGTGTACTGGACTTAGTCAGACATTAGCTGGAGAAATATGACGTCCATCAAATCTGAACTAGAGTTAATGGAGCATAACCCAGGTATGCATGCAAACTAATCACCCAGAACACTGAACTAAGTACTCAGAACACCCAAACTAAGCATCCAGAACACCAAATTAAGCACCCAGAACACCCAAGCTAAGCACCCAGAACACCAAATTTGCTTAACCCAGGTAAGTATGTAAACTAAGCACCCAGAACACTGAAGTAAGTACTCAGAACACCCAAACTAAGAACCCAGAACACCAAACTAAGCACCTAGAACACCAAACTAAGTACTTAAAACACCCAACCTAAGCACCAGAACACCCAAACTAAGCACCCAGAACACCAAACTAAGCACCCAGAACATCCAAACTAAGCACCCAGAACACAAAACTAAGCCTTTAAAAGAAAATGATACTAAAATGTTTTAAGTCATCATGGTGACTCCATTACTATATTAAATATCCAAATAATTTATATGAACCTTACATTAATCTGTCAACAATGTTATTTAAAAGTCACTGAAAGGCTCCTGATCAATGAAATCTGAGAAAACAAACAGGGAAAGCCCCCTGAGATGCCAAGCATGAGCTGTGTCAGGGCTTCCTTTACAGTCGAAATTTGGGGACCGACTTAATCACGTGGAAACGAATCGTTCCTGTGGACGCCACAGACGCTCCTTAAGCAGAAGCACTGATAACCCGTCAGCCTCTTGAACCTGACGGAGACGCGGGCCTCAGGAGTCCACTGCACTGCGGGAGGCGTTCAAGGCTGTGGCCTGGTTCCTGGGGTTCGCGCCACGTGGATCTGAGAACCCAGCGGCCAAGGAAGCACCTCGTCCTCGCACTGCGTTGCAGAAGCGCAAGAGCCGCGCAGGAGACGCGCCGCTGCACGCGATCCGGGGCCCGAGGGCGGTCACTGTGTTGGACGCTCAGGTCAACAGCGCTGCCCCGGCCCGTCCTGGTCAGACGGCTGCAGCCGCCGTCCCCGTTGCTGCCCCCTGACTTGGGACCCCTGACCTGGGACCGCTGACCTGGGACCCCTGACTTGGGATCCTGGCCCGCGTCCTGTCCGTTCTCCACTCCCGCGTGAACCGCACGCATCTGTAAACCTGGGGTCCCTCCCAGGCTGCTTCCTGGACCCCGCGACGACTTCTCAGGCACTGCAGGGGCACCACCCGGGCTCAGGGCTCCCCGTCACCCCGCGGGCAGTGTGGGGATCGGCGCCCCGCAAGGACCCAGAGACTTAGGAACAGCGGCGGCCCGGGCAGAAGCTCGGGTTGAAGGCTGTGTGGGAGGCTGGGCGGCGGGCATCGACCACCACCGCGGACACGTCGCCGGACAGCCAGACGCACGCGCCACGGCTCCGCCCTGAGCCGCTGTCACCCGTGGGAGCTCCTTTCCACCTAATGCTTGTCAGGATGCCAGGTTTTCCTTTTCACGTATTTACTCCCTTTCTTGAAAAAGCAAATTATATCATGTATTGTTATCTATGATTGATATTAGCGTCTGTGTACCTGGATAAATAGCAGCCTAGACAGACATATACACATGCTATTTTTACTACAAAGCAATATTAAGAATATAAAGCTTCGGATTTATTGTTTTTTGGGATGATTTTATTTTCGATCCAAATAAACCTTTTACGTAATAGTTTAAGCCATTGGTTTTAAATGTCTTGTTTAACTGGTAAAACAAACTATTTCATAGAATTCAAGAAATGAGAAAGAATTGAAAGGCTTAAACTTCCAAACCAAATGGTGAAAATAAAAAAATGTCTAAATTTGTTCTTGAAACCAAAAATCAAAGTGATAAAAAATAAAATCAGCATCTTCATAGGGTAACTTGGGCATCATCAGTTTTGAGACCGTGGGTCCACTTCGCCAGAGAAGCAGTTACAGAGCAAATGAGAAACTGCAGAGGCATTATGGAGAGTCAGTTAGGTGTTTTAAAATCTATGTTGTTAGACTGCTAATTCAACGCGAAAATCTTCCCAATTAGTCATTTCAGTAAAATGGCAAATTAAATAATCTCTTATTGTAGAAAGTGCCATTTTCACGATTTAACACAACACAAATCCATTATGGCAAGTAAGGTTAATGTGAAAAATGCCATAGAAAGTTTTAAAAAATGAGACTATGTAATGTGCTAATGAGTCCTCCTGAAAAGTAGGTCATTTGGTACTGCAGTGCAATCGTGCTAAAATCAGTCTAGGAAAAAGTAGGGGTTAATAACATTCAAAACACAGAAACAAACACTAATTTGTGAATTCATTAGACTCATACTCCTCTGTCCATATTCTTACAAAAAATTCTTCTAACAAAAATAGTTTTCTTACAGCCCAGGACACAGGGAAAACAAAGTGTTCTCTTGCCACCTCTACACTGAGGTTATACATGTGTCCTTATCCTCTATGTTGCCAGTCATCTGCAAACTATGATACTCATGAATTCTTATTATGTACCCAGAGAGGCAAAGTGACTAATTTCATTTAGTATAATGACCTTCAGGTTCATTCCTATGGTTGTAAATGGTGGTATCTCCTTTTTCAAGGCTGAATAATATTTCACCCTGTACACATAACACAATTATTGTGTTCATTCATCCACGGATGGACACATAGATTGTTTCTATATACTAGGTAGTATAAATAATGCTGAATAAATATGGGAGTGCAGTCATGTATTTAGGAAAATTTCCTTATTATATATATATATTCCAGAGAGATGCCTGGGTCATATGGTAGTGCTGATTTTAATTAACTGAATGATTTCCATATTGTTTTGCATAGTGACCGAACCCATTGATATTCTCACCAAAAATGTATAAGGGTTCCCTTTTCTCCACTCCCCCACCAAGACCTGTTATCTCTTATTGGTAATGGCCATCCTAATAATTGGAAGTTTATATCTCACTGTGGTTTCAATTTGCATTTCCCTGATGATTACTGGTGTTGAGCATCTTTTCATAAACCTGTTGAACAATTTTTCACTTTGGAAAAATGTCCGTTGGGTCCCCTTTCCCTTTGCCAGTCCCGCTGTGTTTCGGCTGTTGGGCTGTATGAGGTCTCCCTGTCCTTGGCGTGTAACCGTCTATCAGATGGATGACTGGCAAAGCCTTTGGCCCGTCCGTTGGGTGCCTTTTCCTTGGTTCGCTGTTTCCTTTCTGTGTGGAGCCTTTCAGTTTGATACCTTCCCGCTGCTTACTTCGCTTGAGTTTTTTCTGTTATGTCCAAAATAATCATCACTGCGGCCGACATCAAGAAGCATCTCCCTCACCTTTTCTTCTAGACATTCCAGAGCTGCCGGTCGGCACGGTCTCTGCCTCACTTGGGGTGGACTTCTGTGTGTCATGGTATAAACGTCCCGTCTTTGTGAATGCAGGTGTCCAGTTTTCTACTGCCACTTACTAAGAGAGCATCCTTCCCCGTCGTGTCTTCTTGGTGAGCTAGTAAAATATTCGCTGGCCGGGTATCCTCTGGCTTATTATTTCTGGGCTTTCTTGTCTATTCTACTTGGACATGTGTCCACTTTGGTATCCGTGTTATCATCACACTGATTACTACAGATTTATATTATGATTTGAAATCAGAAAGTGGGATGCTTCCCACTTTTTCTTTTTCAAGACCATGTTGGGGTCTTTTTGTGGTTCCATATGAATTTTAGAACTTCTCTCTACTTTTGTGAAAAATATTGGGATTTTGACAGGGATGGTGTTGAATCTGCATACTGCTCCGTGCAGTGTGGACATTCTCACAACAGCGATCCTTCAAGTTCCCAAGCGTGAGTTCTCCGTCTTAGTGACTTGTGTCTCCTCCAGTTATCTTCACTGAAGCTTTATTGTTCTCAGTCAACATTCTTTAATTTCACGGGTAAAATTTGTTCCTAAGCTTATTACTCTTTTTGATGCTCTCATAAATGCTCTTATTTCCTTCATTTTTTTCCCCACAGAGATCAACATGAGTGAAAAGAAACACAACTGAATTTTGGGTAAAAGATTTTGTATCCTGCGCCTTTACTGAATTCACTTATTCATTCTAACCATTTGTTGATTTTTTAGGATACATATATATAAAATGGGATCATGTCACCTGAAATCAAGGTAATTTCTGCTTCTTTCTTTCCAGGAATTTCAGGGCAGCAGGGCTGTCACCTGCTACTGCGGGGGAGGCACGAAACCTTTTGTTAGCTGTAGAAACAACATCAGTGAAAGGCACCCTGCTCCAGGGTGGCACAGAGGATGCGTAAGGCCAGCCCTAAGCTGTAGGCCCGCCGGAAGTCGAGGACCGCGGAGAGCGGTGACAGAGGATGGGAGAGCAGTGACCGAATGGGGGTCGCTGATGACCTCGTGGCTGAGTCGCGCCCAAGCCTGGGACGGTTTCTGTGCGCGGGCACAGGATGCCTGGCTGCTGTGGTGACGCCCTGCCCTGCCCAGGAGGCTCAGATCTTGACCCAGGCACGCAGCCCAGCGATGGAGGAGCTCCGGTGGACAGCCCCGCGGCCCCGCTCTGCCGCCCTGAGCTGCCCGAGGAGCAGCGATCCCACCGCGCGCCCCCTGGAGCCCGCGTGGAGCTCCAGCTGCACGGGGCAGCGGGGAGAGCCACGGAGGTGACCAGTCCTGTAACGCTCCCGAGTGCAAAGCAGGATGCCCGCCCGGCCTCGAACCCGAGCCAAAGGAGGATGCTCACCTGGCCTGGAACCCGAGCAAAGCAGGATGCCCGCCCAGCCTCGAACCTGAGGAGACAGGTACAGATGGAGGTGTCGACGCAGCGGCTCGATCTGCTTCGCCGTCGGAGAGCCGCGCTCCGCCGTCCCGCTGTCTGCACCGCTGTCTCTTTTCTAGTCTCCCTTCACCCCAGCCCGTACTGCGCATTTGGCCGCACTGGTGGCGGCACAGGACAAGCTCAGCAACCACCATGAAGAGGGTAGGTGGAGGGACAGAGCGCCTGCTGGGCACTTCTCCTGATGGCCGAAGCTGGGGTCCTCGGAGACTCCTGGCTGAGACGATGGCCAGGGTGGACAGTAGAGCAGGTCCCTGCCGGGGGAAGTCGGCGCAGGAGCAGACACAGTCTCTCATGCAAAGAAGCTAGACTTCCGCCACCGCTCGACCCGTGAAGGGCGGGTCTCCGCGCTGCTCCTCCCTGCGTGCCCACGTGGACGCCTCCCGAGGGCCTGGAGGAGGGGAAGGGACCTGCACGGCCGGAGCTCAGGGCCCCACCTGAGCCGGTGAGCAAGTCCAAGGCCCCGGAGGTGACTGAGGCATGACAAGAGGGCTGGCTCTCCTCCCTGACCTTGTCCCCAAACCCACGACTGCAAGCCAGTTACCCCAAGAAAAACATCGGGAAAAAACACTAGGGGTGGTCTACTGGTTATTGTCAAAACCGTCGGTGTTCTAGGTGAGTCTGAACAGCTCCTGCTCTAGAGGAGCCGGAGGAGACACAAGGACGCAGGGTCAGGTGGGACCCAGATGGGGTCCTAGAACCGCACAAGGAGTGAGAGGGAAAGAGTGGCACCTGGGTAACCTGAGGACATGGGTTTCAACCACATGTCAGCTTTGGCTCATTTGTGGTGACAAATGCTCTGCAGTCATTTCTACAACAGGGGGGACTGGTGGCTGGGAACCCAGGAAGTCTGCCTTATTCTTGGAACGTTACTTCAAGGAGTAGGGCCCAGTTGCCTGAGCAGTCCACTTTCTCTTTGGAAGATGCTGCACTAGCTTATCCCAACTCACTCGGGGTGGTGATCTGTATTCATCTGTTATTAGATTACATTCTCTTTGGGATGTTCTGTCAGCTTCTGCCCCACTGTGACCAATCCATCTGACAAGAATAACATAGAGGAGGAAAAGTTTATTTGGGGCTCACAGTTTCAGAGGTTCTGTTCACAACTGGCTGACTCTGACTCTGGGCCCAAGGTGAAGCAGAACAGGATGGTGGAAGGGAGTGGACGAGGAAGGCCACTCAGGACATGGCCACCAGGAAGCAGAGAGAGCTCCTCTCACCAGGGACCAAACATAAACCCAAGACCCACCCCCGGTGGTCTACTTCTGGTTACCACCCAAGAATTCATATCAGTGGACTGATACATCAGTTATGTTACATCTCTCACAATCTAATCATTTCTCCTCTGAACGCTTTTACACTGTCTCACACATGAGCTTTCGGGAGACACCTCATTTCCAAAGCACAACACAGGGTCTGGGGCACAGCACAATTAGCCAATTAATGTTTGCTGCATACTAGAAGGGTGCCTTCAAATTCTCAGACAGAAAAACTCCTTTAAAGGAAAAGCTACAGGCACCAACAAAATGGAACCTCTTCATTATTCCATGCATTTGAAAGCATCCTTGAAAGTTCCGCTTATTTGAAAATAGCAGAACAAAATTAATCAGCACTAATTTTGCATAACATAGCAGAGAGGCCCCAAACCATATTTTCTCACACAACTTTTCTTTGAGTTCCATCAGAATCACATTAAAAGGTCTGGGACATTTCAAAATGGGAGAGAGAAAAAGAATACTAGCGAATCTGCAAAATTGCTGAGTTGAAGAGGCAATGAAGGCCTTTCAATTACAAAATTCATCCTGGGGTAGAAGAGAATTCCAGACTCTGGAGCTCACGTCGGAGGCATTTCTTTTTCCCTTGAGTTTAACCTGTCATTGGCAGGCAGCTGTTTTAACTAAGTGGATTCCAGCGGCTGAGGTGAGCCGAAGAGTTTCACCTGCCTCAGCAAAGTCCCAATTCACATGGGGTCTTAAATAATTAGGATTTTAGGGCATATAGTATCAGAGTCATTGAATAATTGAAGTTGGGAAGCTCCATATGCAGATACATTGCAGGAACACTTATTCAATATTCCATACGGATAACAGAATAATAATGTGCTGCTTAGAAGTACTTAACAGTGGAAAATTCAGACTTTCTATTTAGCCAGTCTGGGAAAAGTTAGAAAACAGAAGTGAAAGTGACCCCCATCTCCTCAGCTGTGATAAACTGTGGAGTAGGAGTGCCCTGGGAGGGGGCAGGAAAAGAAGCTGGTCTCCTGGTGCCAGCAATATGCTTAAAGAGCCCACGGTGAGGTGACCCTGGAGATCCCACCAGGTCCCCTTCTCCCAGAGAGCCCCCCTTTTATCTCCACTTCCCTAAGAGAACCGTGATGTGATACCAAATGGAAACAGGAACAACATCTCATTTCCCAAATGGATCAGAAAACTCTGGATCATGTGGAGCATTGTATTTTCATTTCAAAATTACACACTTCAGACGCTTCTGTTGGAACATCATATAGCTTCCTCTCCGTAAGCCCTCTCTGTTTTAGTGGTTAAGTACCTTGGAGCCAAGTTCTTACAGTAAAGTAGAATCTAATTAGGCCTTTCAGTTCAGAGGGGCTGCTGAACACGTGTAGCTTCATGGTGGAAACGTTCAGTAAGACTTCTTTTCTTCTCCGTGGCGAGAACAGCAGTTATTTTCAAGAAAAAAAAAGAAAGAAAGAAAAGACACAAATTATCCCACCTCAATTTCAGCACCAGGCCAAGGAAGCCGACCTGGCCTCCTGTCTTTCCACCTCAGAAGGAAGGTGGATTTCAAATCTCCAGGCATCTGCAAGAGTGAGGCTGTGGGGACAGGGCCTGGTGGCTGCTTTTCCAGCCGCCAGAAGAGCAGATCTAAAAAGCCTTCCTCTCGAAAGCATGGAAATCGCAGTAACGACTTCAATATGCAAGCCGTTTAAATATAATGTTTGGCACTCTGTGTACGTTCACAGGGAGAATGCGTTAAGACAGACAGCGTGTAGTCTTAATAAAAAGGAAAGCATGATTCCAAATAGTCTTGCCAGGATGCATTCATGAAAGAAATGTCATTTTTAGAGAGAAGAGAAAAAAATTAACTATTAACTCTGATTTCTACTGCTTCCTAACCTGATTTGGATGAAGCCGTCTTGGGAAAGAGAAAAGAAAGACATCATAACAGAATCCATTCTCGATGGTATCTGGTGATGCACGTCCGGCGTGCACCCCGGAACCAGCAGGAGCTGAGGCTGTGCAGGGAGAGGGGACAATTCTAACAGCACAAATTGAGTGGCTTACATCACTTCTGCATGAGGCCAGCTCAAAGATGTCACCTAAGTGGCTGACATGCTGGTTAATGAAAAGCAGAGAGGTTGCCCCTCCGCCCCCAGGGAGCCCCAGAGTGGCCTGGGGATCTGCACCTGCCCTGGGACCCTGGTCATTGTCTGAAAAAACTAAAAGAAAGTACCCAAGTGCAGATTGCACCTTTGCTCGGGTGACCAGTGCAGGACGCTCCTTCACGGGAGGTCTGCTGCCGTGGCTGTGTGGCGGTCAGCTCTGAGTACAGAGGGAGGGATGTCGTGTGAGCTGCCAGGTGATGCATCTCTCACAATATGCTGGAAGGCTTGGGAAGGAGTCTCTAAAGTTATTTGTGTCGGTCTCAGAGCCCTGGTGTACTTTCAAGGGCAGAAGCTCATGCCGACGGAGGCTTACAGATTCTATCATTTCTTACTTCCCTTGAAATTCAGAACTGAAATGAGAAGATGGGGTGCAGCCAGGAGCCTGGATCAGTCAAGTGGACAGGAGGCTCCCACCCAGGGGATACCAGGGTCCTCGCTGACGGCCGTCCCCCTCCCCGGCACAGCACGCCCTCCGTAGTTTACAGGATTTGACTGAGTCAGAAGCATTCTTACTTAAAATGCATCTTGTGGGAAGCTGACTGGTTAGAGCAATGGAGAAGGAACTGCCTTGGTTCAGCCCGGGTGAGGGTGGAAGGCAGTGGGACCTGAGGCCACCAGACGCTTCTGAGACCTGGAGGCGGCAGAGGCCACCTCCCAGTGTCTTCCTAGCCACGCAAGCCACCCTCTCATTCCCTGCTCGGGGTCCAGACCTGACACTGGTCCTGGGAGGGCGCATCACCTGCACAGGAGCATCACCAGGAGCAGAAACCAGAAAGTGCCAGATGCTTCCCAGCTGCCCCGGTGTGGTGACGAAGGCACTGAAATCCTAAAAGGAGACGCCTCAGACAACAGCATACCGGGAGGACAGTCAGACAGGCCTACAGAGCACGGCCACCCTCCCCCAGGGCCCTGAGGTGCTGTCGACACTGGGCTTCAACGCAGTTCTGAATAACTGGGTTCGGTAGTCAGATGACAGACGAGAGGAGACGATGGTCACTCCAGGGTATGAAAAGGCGCCCAGTCTTTCACAGTGTCAGGATGAGCAGAAAGAGCCCGCCAGCCCCCTGCGCACGCAGGTTCGCGTCCTGATGCCGGTGCCGGGTGGCTGACTTCTTCTACGTGAGCTGTCCCTTCAGTCTGGATTTCAGAGCCGGACCCACAAGATGGACCTAGCTGAGTGTTCGAAGGGAGGGGAGATGATGCAACGAGGACTCTCCTTGACTCTGCGTCTCTCTTATCTCACATGATCCAAGGCTGACGGCTAGTTCTGCTTATCTCCTAATTTGCTAAGATGTTGATGTTGCGATAGCATAAAATGCACTAAAGTTCACTCCGTCCAATGCTTTGGAACTTTCTGATGATAGTGGAATTTCTGACTCGAAGATAATTGCACAGTTTCAAAATTCACATGTGTTTTAGTCAGCTTTTTCGCTGCTGTGACTAAATGACCCAACCAGAATAACTGTAGAGAAGGAAAGGTTTATTTGAGGGCTTACAGTTTCAGAGGTCTTAGTCCACAGAAGGCTGGCTCCATTCCCTGGGGATCAAGGTGAGGCAGAGCATCATGGCAGAAGAACGTAGTGGAGGGAAGCAGCTCACGTCATCAGGAAGCAGAGAGAGAGAGAGAGGGAGACTCCACTCTCCAGATACAAAATATATATGCAAAGCCATGTCCCACCACTTCAATTAGGCTCATCAGGGATCAATTCACTGATTGGGTGAAGACTCTCACAACCCAATCATTTCTCCGCTGAACCGTCCTGCATTGTGTCACACGTGAGCGATAGGGGGACACCTCACATCCAAACCATAACAGTATGTAAGATAACACTAATTAATATTTCATGTCATTATGATGGTACGTCAGTTTTTCAATACCTTCACCCACACTCGCTCTGAATGTTCTTTCCAAACTGCGGCTGCCACCGTCACCATCATTATTATCAGGAACGTAGGCAGGTGACTGGTATTTGCGCTTGTTCACTTTCCTCCACGAGTCTCCTCTTCATGGCTTCTAGTACTGTGGGGAAGGAAGACTGGCTACGAAGCAGAGGCTTAGTGACAGACTCTAGGGATTAGAGGGATAACACTCTTTTTTCACTAATACAATCAGTTGTTTTAAAGATCACTCCAAAGCCAGATTTACCTTCACACCAGCATGAAGCAGGTCAGTCTGTGCTGTTGGATGGAGATGGGAGCAGAGTAAGAGCCCACGTGTTCTCCTTGCAAACACCAACATTTCTGTGGGTCTGTGAAGCTGTGAACTTGGAAATTCACCAGTGGCCAAGTCAAGCGTGAAACCGAATCAGAACATCTTTGCTGACTTGTTCAGCTGGATTTTGTTCTTGTTCTTGTTCCTGTTGTGATTATTTCTCCTCCACAGTTAGATGTGGCAGAGCACACTTGTAGAATGTAAGGGCATCTAGATAAATAAAATTAACTAGGACCTGCAATTAAAAATAACTTATTGTCATCTCACCATAATTAAAGTATCACAAAGCCTGTTCCATTGAGGAACTTATGTGGATGAACAGCAATTAGAAAACTTGGAAAGGTCAACGTCCATGAAGAAATTACCAAACAGAAACCTCGAAATAGTTTATAACCAAAGACAAAATACTAAAAACACAATGCTTTGAGGTACTGTAATATTTTTAAATGTGTCATCCATTTATATAATCAGTGAGAAAAATCTTTGGATTTTTTCTGACAACACAATGTGGTACTTATAAAAATGTTTACATAGCTCTTGAGAAGAGATTATTAATGCATCCATCCAAGAATCACCCTTGGCATTCATTCATGATAGAGCCTATGTATGTCTCACAAATCTGGCCAAGCCAAAATATTTTAACTTTATAAAAGGAAATTAGTTATTAGCCCTGGAAGCTGAGCCTTATCTATGCAACACAGGGTCGCAGTGCACCCGGAGGACTGGTAAGGTCCGGAGGAGAAAGAGTGAATGGTAACATAAATTGCAAATCGTGATTAATGTCGGTAGAGATATTCAGAAATTGTCTTTCACTATTTCAACTTCAAGAAATGAGTATTCATTTTTAACTTCTTTTGGGTTTGGATGGAAAGGCCAGCTCAATGCAGATGATTGTAGCCTGAAGACTCTGTGCTAACCGAACTGCACAGCCTCAGGGCCTGCAGGAACGTAGGGGAGGGCAGAGACCACGCTCCACCCCAGCTCTTAACTGCTCCCACGTGGCTGCAGGAGGGCCCAGGCATCGTCAGGCCTAGGACTCGTCCTCTCTCACGTGACGGCAGGAGAGGACACCAGGCTGTTACTGATGGGGACCTTGTTGTACATCGTCAGGCCTTTGGTGAGGACTCGTCCTCTCCCACGTGGCTGCAGGAGGGCCCAGGCTGTTACTGACGGGGACCACGTTCTAGATCGTCAGGCCTTTGGTGAAGACTCGTCCTCTCCCACGTGGCTGCAGGAGGGCCCAGGCTGTTACTGATGGGGACCCTGTTCGGGATCATCAGGCCTAGGACTCGTCCTCTCCCATGTGGCTGCGGGAGGGCCACCAGGCTGTTACTGACAGGGACCTTGTTCTGCATCATCAGGCCTTTGGTGAGGACTCGTCCTCTCCCATGTGATTGCAGGAGGACTCAGGCTGTTACTGACGGGGACCATGTTCTAGAATGAACCCCTCCCCTTAACAACTTGATATCTTCCCCCCACTGTGGTTCTCCTCACTCTCCAGGCCACTGGCCTCTGGTCTTGCTCCAAATCTCCAGCTATGTGCCATTTTAGAGCCATCCTTTAGGTCTTTCCTTTTCCTGCAAATTTCTTTCCCCACAAGGTGAAGGCCTCATTATGTAACTGATCCCTTCAAGTCTTATTTTTTAAATATCATGTTTAAATAAGGTCTAAACTAAGTACTCTATTTAAAATTTCCATTCTGAGAACTACGTTCTCAATCTCAACCATAATTTGAATTATTTTATTTTTTCTCTGTAGCATTTTAGCCTTCTGACATACTGTTTAATTCATTTTTTAAAGATTGCATTTTGAGACAGGGTCTCACCATATTGCCTCAAACTCCTGGGCTCAAACAATCCTCTGCCTTAGCCTCCCCAGGATCTGGGACTACAGGCCTGCACCACCATGCCTGGTGCTGTGCTTAATTTTAATTGTCTAACTCCTTCCTCTAGGATGTTGGTTTATGAAGAAATTAAAGTCTTAAATCAATGACTTTAGTTTCTACCTTAATAAGCTAGGTCACATAATACAGGTGCAAAAAAAAATCATTTGACAAAATCCAAAATAAATGTATTTCTGACATAAAAACAAAAATAAACAAACAACTTACAGTGAACTAGGAATAGAAATAAACATCCTTTACCTGATAGAGAACACCTATGAAAATCCTCTTCTAACATAATACTTGATAGAAGTCTTACTGCCCTGTCCTAACTTCAAGGAAGGTCAACAGTACCTAATCTCACCACTATACGCAGCATTGTGGCCACGGACCTAGCCAGTACTCTAAGGCAAGAAAAAGGGGGAAAAAGGCACTTTTATAAGAAAAGAAGATTAAGATACATGCAAAGTAAAAATAAGGAAAAGAGGTGAATCTTAGGTACCTGTGGACTATCAGCAAAGCATTTTTATGGGAGTGGTTATAGTACCCAGAAGAGAGGGAAAAAAGAATGGGGTAGAAAAAACATTTGAAATACTAATAATCAAAAACTTCCAAATTTGGAGAGAGACATACATTTAAGCATTGACAATGCGAACAAAATTCCAAATTGGATAAGCAAAATGAAAAACACACCTAGGTATGTTATTCTCAAGCTGCTGGACAAAAACGACTTAAAAAGAGATTTTTAAAAGTAACTAGAAACACATGATATGCAGGTGAAATGATGGTAAATAGTCACTGGATTCTTAATTGGAACATTAGGGATCAGATGATTGTGGAAGAGCATTTTCAAACAGCTAAAAGAGAAAACAACAACAGTCAATCCAGAATTATATACCCAGCAAAAGTAGCCTTCAGAAATAAAGATAAAATTCATTTTCGAATGTCGAAGTTAAGAAGACGAGTTGGCTGTGGATTGGCACCATGAAGAGTGATAAAGGAAGCTCCTCAGAACAAATCAAAAGAATAACTCAGGGTTACTGGGAGGCATGAAGACCACAGGCAATGGCAAACACGTGGTTAAATACATACATTCTAATTTTCCTCCTCATTAAAAAAGGGATGTTCTTTTACCATAGTTTATTCAGATTCTGCTGCCGCTTTCCAGGAGGTCTTTCTGCTTCTCAGCACATCCGTGCTATCAGAAGTGGCAGAATGTGCCTCTACATTTCTGTTCTTATTTTCTGATACCAAAAGCTCCGTCCTAGGTCACGGATACGTAGATGTTTGTGGGTAATTCCCAATGGAACAAAACAGCCAGCCCCTTGCTCACCGCCTAAGTGTAGCACAGCCTGAGCATCTGTACTCGGTGATGTCTGTGTGTGTGTTTTATGTCTCTTTGGCAACATAGTTTTCCCAGAAATGATTAAAGAATTTTTATGGACCTTGAAAGAGGAGTCATCATGGCCCAGTGCGTGTCTCCAGCATCTGATCATCTGCGATGCCACCTCTGTAATAAGCACTGCACGTAACTCTCTACCCCTTAACAGGAAAAGGCCTGCTTCCCAGTCACGTGGGGCCAGTGGGCTGGGACCGGACTCTCTCCCAGTCAATCAGGAGAACAGGCCAACAGCAACTCTGTCTCTTCACCTGGACGTTTCTAAGATCACCTGTGCCTTCGTATTCAGCTGGAAGGTAACGTGATTTTTTCTTGGAAGTTGCCATGAGGTCACAGTTTTTGTTTGAAAAGATGAAGAAGAAGGAGAAAAGAAAGCCTCGGGAGGGGCTCTAATCAACAGTGGGGGCGGTCAATCTCTCCGAGCGGCTGGAGGCCAGAATTTCCATAGTGACCCACCTCCTTCGTTCCTGTCATTCACACCAGCAGTGCCTTCTCAGTCAGTTATCCTGCATTACCGGAAGCGCCATCTACCTGAGGCAGGTAGCTTTCTGACTGGGGATGGAATAGTGGGAAGCAAGGGCGTGACATTGGCCAAGCCCCAGGCAATGCAGGGCAACTGGACCAGGTCTCAGATATGAGGGCGAATGGCAGAAGTGACAAAGACAGAAATAAAGCACGAATATATTAAATAGTAGTGAGGTTCCAGAGGAAGAAGCCTCTTTCATTGGGGTGAAGATCAGCGAGCTCTTTGAAACTTCAGATTCAGTGGCCTGTTTTTGAAATGTAAAATGGTTGGTCTGCATCCGCTAGGTTCAGGTTTCAAACTCCCTTTGGAACTCCTCCCTGTCTCTTTAGACACTGCCCTTTTGGTAGCCTCTAAAGTCTTCGGGGAAAATCAAGGCTTTAGCGGACTCTGTTCAAAAGCCACTGACTGAAAGGTAGCCTGAGGTCATCTCGGCAAAACACACCTTTATGAGAACTGCACATGCCGCCCCGCCACCCCTTTCATTTCTAGTAGAACCCTTCCCTATTTACAGCCCAGTTCTGAAATGACTCGTCTCTGAAACCATCCCTGCCCGGCCCAAATCCCAGGAAGAATTCATCTCACCCGCTCTCATCCCATCACAGCTCTCGGGCTCCGTGGCACCACGATTCTGTGTTTCCGCGGGTGAACTAACAGAGTTCCAGCTCCCTGCCCAAGTTCATTTTCTCAGCCGCAAACACAGTGCTGAGTCTGTAGCATTTGTTCAGCCAGGAAACTGAAGCGTCTGGAGCTATAACTCAATTCCTTCCAGCTGACCTGAGCTGTACTCAGTAGAGCTGAGTTGACTGCATGGAACAGAATTGAAGACAAGGGGAATAGAAATGACTGACCCAAGAGAGGACTTCAGGTGAGGCAGAGCAGAAGTACGTGGAAGTGCAGGCAGGTAGGTTTCTGGATTTGTCTGATGAGCACTCAGGATAAGGAGGAGAAAATAGAGAGGAGTTCACATATCACAAATCCCAGCTAGCCTGATTCTGCACCAACAGTTTAAGTTGAGGACTGGGTACACTGGGATGCATTTTTATATAGTTGAAAATCTCCTAATAAGAACTGACATTGATTGTGGTCATTGGAAATGATGGGTCTCAGAATGCAGTTAGATTGCTGTCTTAATTCTTGGCAAAGTGGGAGGCTGGAGAGCAATTTGTTTCCTGGAAAAGAGGATGATATTCACACAGGCGTCTGCTCAGGGAAGGAAGACTCAGAAATGTGCAGTATGTCAGCAGAGAGGCAGGAAAGGCAAGAGCACCTTACATTCAGGACTGCTCTTGCACGCTCGCTGTGCCAGGCTCCTTGCTAGGTAACCTTCATACATAATCCCCTTATTTCTCCCAATACACTGGGTATTTTATGGATGAAGAAAATGAGATTGAAGGTTAGGAAGTTTGGGTCTTCAATTATGCCTCTGGCAATTTAAACACAGCCCTGTTGGATTTCAAAGCACAAGCCTTCTCCAGGAGTTGAAGGTCAGCCTCAGCCTTGTGGTCCTTCTCCTATAAGGACAAGGGCACTTGCTTCACCTGATTGCAGACACCAGGATCTTCTTTTCTCGGTTTCAGAATTGCGACTCTTGCAGGTTTTTTTTTTTTTTTATTGTTTATTAGTTTGTTTGTATGTCACTTGGATACATAGACTACCAATATAATGAATATAATGGGTCACTTGTATACATAGAATACCAATATAATGGATTAATTATTAATAACATCCAGAAGACTTCCAGGTAACTCTGGGTAACAGCAGGTGGGTAGTAGACAATTTCCCGAAACTTCCTTCTCCCCAGTAATACAGTCTTCACAATATGAAAATTTAAAGTAAAACCACACTCTCAAATTATAAAGACTGGGAGACCAACTAGGTTGAAGTAAGGGTGATCAAGAATTCAGCAAATGTAAGATCTACACTAAAAATGAACTTTTAAATATCCACAGTGACCAAATATAAAAATTTAAATGCAGATAGAATCTGACCCTCCACTCATAAAATCCATCCTGCCTCAGTCATCTCACTGTAATCCTGACCTAGATTCTAATAAAGTTTTACTACAGGAGACTGACTTATGGGCCATAATTTTCTCATTTGAATTTTTAGATATTGCATCAAATTTTTCTTTATTCTTATTAGTAAGATTTTTGTGCTCCATTAATTTTTATATCATGAGGCTCTGTCAAATTTTCTTTGTCACAGTCTGGCCAACAGAAAGCTTTAATTTACCACTTTCAATATGAGACAGGTAAAATTCACAGAAAAGACAAAGACAAGAAGCTACGCAAGAGCCACCTTATAGGATCTCATGGAGAAAACTGCTGAATTCCTCAAGGAGTAGACATTTCAAAGCATTGAAAATTGAAAGAACACTTTTTTTTCAAGAATGACACAGATATTTAAACCAAATAAACACAGGGTAAACAAAGAAAACTGCAAACCAATATTACTCGTTAAGATTAGTTTAATAATTCTCCAGAAAAAAATCAGCACATGGAATCGGTGCCACATTCATAGTAAGGATACACTGTGGCCAAGTGGGATTTATGCCAAGAATGCTCTTTCACTTCAGTATTGTGGATTTCCGGTCTGCAGAACTACAAGAGAATAAAGTCCCCTGGTTCTCGGTCACCGGATTTCTGAACATTGATGGCAGCAGTCTCAAAATGCAGCGCAGCTGGCGAGCACGCTGTGTCTCTGAGTTCTACTCGCTGCGAGGCTGCGGACAGGGCTCTGGGTCGCAGCTACAAATTCCCACTTTCCAAGCCTTTCTCTCCAGGAACAGGAACTAGGATTCCTTGGAGAATGAGGTAGGCAAAGATGAGATGAGCCTATGATGTCTTCTGGTGTCAGAAATTAAGGATGCACTCAGAAGCGACGAGAGCTTGGTGAGGGAAAGGGAACTGACCGGAGGGAGCCCCCAACGGACACGGCAGGAACAACTTGAGCCATGATGCGAATTCAGGTAGGGTCAGGGTTTAAGTCTCAGACTAAACTGAAAATGAATTTGAAAATGTAGGAGAGAAGGGACAGTTCTTCCTCCTAACACAATTCCCATTAATAAATAAAAACGCAAAGAGCTACGTAAACTCGCTGTTGAGCAGAGCCGTAACTGTCACAGAGGAGTTCCACTCACCAGAGCTGAATTCAGCAGGCCAAAGTTTGGGCAGAAGCAGAATTTGCATAGTCTCAAGGTGTCTGAGTCATGTTAGTTACTCACTGCCTTTGCAGCAGAGTAAATTGCAGAAACTATCTTGCCAAGTAACCAGGGTTGAGATCTCTAGTAGCAGACATGTGACCATCACGAATCCCATGACACCATCCATTGAGGACAACCACGCCGGAAGTCGTGTGATGCTTCTTCTAAGGATGCATAACTTTGGCCCCATGATCAGACTGAGCATAGGTATATTAGCAAAATGTACAAAGGATATTGCATGTTACAACCATGCAATAGAAAATCTGTTTAAATTTATGCTGAAATCAACTTAACCCCAAATTAAGGAACACGTGGAAACTAGTGATCAATAATTTGTAAAGACTGAAGATCACAAAAGACAAGGACAGATTGGGGAACTCAGAGACTGCAGGATGCTAAGGAGCAACGATCACTAATAAATCACAGCTAGGGTCCTGGAAACCAACAAGGAGCACGAGAAGAAAACCTGGAGAGGTTAAAGGGAGTGGTCAGTAGAGCTGTCCCTGTATCAACACTGTCATCGCATGGTCCCAGGGCTAATTCCCTGGTCTGATCAGGGCAGTGTGGTTATGGAAGATGGTAGGTAGCACCAGTGCAAGTTGAATGGGGGAAACCAGTTCCTAGTGAAAAGGTCAAACCAAATGATCAAAGCAGGGGGACACAGGTTACTACATAACTGGTTGAAGACTGCGCCCACGATGCTACGATGCTACCGAAGATGCAAAGATGTTCCTTCCTGTCTCTGCTCCTGCTCCATCTCCCCCTCCTTCTCCTCCTCCTTCTCTTTCTCCTCCTTCTTTTCTCTCTCTTTTCTGCTTGACAAGGAAACACCTCCCATAGGAGAATGTCTTCTACCATCTTGTAGTTTCAGAAAACTTTCAAAGGCCTCGTTATTAGGAAGAATTACAAAATAATTATCTGATTAAAATCAAGCCTGGAAGTCATTTGTTTCCATTTGACAAATGCAGTCTTTTTCCCTCTGGGTCAGGTTTAGAGGAGACTGATTCAGACAACGGCAGTCAAGAGCCATGCACTTCCGCCAAGCAGAGGGGGAGAGAGACACAGGAGTCAAGGACGCGTGGGAGCCGGGGCAAGCGTTTAAGAAATAAAACTACTAAAATTTCTTTTCAGAAAGTACTTTAGTTGCAATATTTGTTTGTCAAAAACTGAACAACTGGCAAAAATTATCATAGATTACTTTTCTTTGGAGAGGAAGGAGTTGAAGAAATGTACAAATTTTTAAGACTGATTTACAAAAATTTTTAAGACTGATTTATAAAATTCAGGACAAGATGCAATATTCCGTGTGTGGGTGTGTTGGTGTTTTGTGGGAAATGGGGGCAGACAGTGAGGACAATTGTCTGCCTATTCACACCCCTGGCAAGACTGTCCACCAGGACTCAGTGTGTCATGACCCCAGTGCCACCCTGCTCCAGCCACAGGTGAGCCAAACGCTGCAATGGTCATGTCAGAAGAAAGGGGAGAGAGGAGTCTTCCTGTCCTGCAGCGAGAAGAAGACTCTCTTGCTGAATGTGGTAATAAGTAAGGACTAATCTATCAGATCAGGATTACAGGGCAATGTCAGGCACGCAGGCAAGACAAAGGATGACTGGAAAGTGACCCAAGCCACGTGCCATACAGGACAGGGAGAACGTGGGACAGAAAACGCACACCTCAAGTTGTGAGTCCCTGGACAAATCACCTCTCAGATGACTCCCCCAGAAAGTTAGGAAATTTAAATACACTGCTAACATTTTTCCAGTCTGAGTTTATGTGATTTCAGTAAGTATGATAAAATTACTGATGTATCCAGTGTTTTCTAAAAAGATTCTCTATGTCTAAGACTCAGCTTGCAAATTTTCTTCCTCCAATCATTCTACTGTAGATGAGAAACGCTGTTTCTAAATATACGACTGCAGGGTATATAGATCCAGTACGTTTACCTAAGTACTCTGAAGAGTTCAAGTTATATATTTAAAGCTGTTCTGAAAGATCAGAAGTCTCAGCTCATGGTGAGTTTTATATGAGGAAAGAAAGATCAGCAGGGAAAACTCACACCCATAAATAATCTCTCATCTGGGTTGGGTCCTACCACACCCAGGAAACACTGCCCAAAGTCGTTAGAAGTGACTTCATTTTGCAGACACTTTTCCAGTCCCCATTTAGCTGTGTGCTTCACAAGTACGCTGACTTGAAAACACTCATGCTAAGGAGGCAGGGTCCTCCCACCATCCTGGTCCTTCCCCTACCATCCATCCTGCAGCGGCTGATCCTCCATGCCCGCGCTTCACTCCTGGCCCACATGTGCCCCTCCCTGACTTTGATCAAGATTCAAACCTGGGATTTGAGTTAATGGGATAAGGACTGGAGAAGGGGCACACAAGCCATTGAAGCCACAAGGGGAAGCAGGACTGAGGACAAGCCCAGCAGAGCATCTGCTGGGGCTTTCATGGCACAGCTTGGCTGGCAGGTGACAGCTCGGGATTGGCAGCTCAAGGAGCTTGGAGCACTGTCGACCAGCTGTGTGACTCCTTCCAGGACAGGGCAACCACAGGCTCCGCGTGTGAGCATCAGTGGGGCAGCAGGCCAGCACCTGGGCTTTGCATGCTGGATATAAACTGCTCTAGCCATGAAGAGTGTGGTCCTGCAATTAACAGGGCCACACAGACACACACACAACCCAAGAGAGCGCAGCACTGTTCTCCTACCTGCTTCCAACTTCAGATTTTTAATGAACAACTACAATCGTCTCTTCAATCTAGACCTCAGTGGATTCTGCCAGCTTCAAGTGTGTGTGTGCATGTGTGTGTGAGTGTGAGTGTGTGTGTATATGTGAGTGTGTGTACGTGTATGTGTGTGTGAGAGTGTGTGTGAGAGACTGTGTGTGCATGTGTGTATGTGTAAGTGTATGTGTGTGAGTGTGTGTGTGTGAAAGTTTGTGTGCACTTGAGTGTATGTATGAGTGTGTGTGTGACAGTGTGTGAGAATGTGTGTGTAAGTGTGTGCGTGTGTGTATGTGAGAGTGTGTATTGAGAGTGTGTGTGCTTGAGTGTGTATATGAGTGTGAGAGTGTGTATGTGTGTGTATGAGTGTGTGTGAGTGTGAGAGTGTGTGTGTGTGTGTATGTTATGCGTATGTGTGGGTATGAGTATGTGTGTGAGAATGTGTGCATGTGAGTGTATGTGTGTGTATGTATATGTACGTGTATGTGTGTGTGTGTGAGTGTGAGTGTGAGTGTGTGTGTATGAGTGTGTGTGAGAGCGTGAGTGCGTGTGTGAGCATGAGTGCGTGTGTGTGAGACACCCCTCTCCGTGGAGGCAGGCGACGGCCTCCAGGCAGAGGCCTCCAGAACCGCAGCTGCCATCCAGGCTCCGCCTGCGCGCTGTGGGGTCCCCTTTGGCTGCTGCCTCCACCCTCGGCCTGCCCAGCGGTGAGTCCGGAGGACCGTGGCTCCTTCAGTCTGCCCTGCGTGATGCGCCGGCGGCCTTATGGCTGCGACACTCTTGACCCCACGCCTTCCCATTCGTGGTCCCTGGATTTTCCGTCCAACTTCCATCACACGGCCGGTGGAAGGCGCCCTTCCGCCAGGTCCGTCGAGGCCGCCGCCTTCCCACTGGGCTCTGCTCGCGGCCTCCGGGCGGCCCCCGCTGCTGCGCACCCCGCCTCGGCGCGCCCGGTGCCGAAAGGCTTGGTTCTTTTGGTGGAAACGCTGGCCTCGCGTCCCACTGGCCTCGTTCTCCAGCCTCCCGCGGATCGTCACCGCTCCGGCCATCTTCGTCAGTACCCTGGGCAGGGCTCGGACCCGCGTCCTCGGGAGCCTTCCCTAGCGGCTCCCGCGGCCACGGCGTGGTCTTCCGGGCTTGGCCGCTCCTCACTGACAGCTCACACCACCGGCGCCCTTTCTTTTTCTCCCCGTCTGAAGTTTCTGGAGGACAGGCCTCTGTTCATCCCCTGGCCCTCCTGACTCCTCTCCACGGGTGGGTCCCCTAGCAGGTGGTCGAGAAGCATTCCCTGGCTCCTGAGAACTGAGCTTGACCATTCCAGAACATTCCTTTGACTGGGAGTAAGAGGGAGAGTGTGCAGCCGTTTTGCTCCATAGCGGAAGCAGGGTTTCCTGAGAAGACCAAGGCTGCTGCCAAACTCGGGCAGCGTTCGCCTCGTGTGCAGGGTTCCTCCTCTGCGAGGCCGCGGCGGGCCCACGCACAGCTCCAAGCCAGCCGGGAGTGTCACCAAGCTGCAGCCCTACAGTCACTCCGCCGGGGCCCAGATCCCTGTCACAGCAGAGTGCAGGCGAGGGGATGCAGAGAGGGCGCTCAGGAAGGTCACCGAGAGACCCTAGGACGGGAGCTAAACCCTGAAACCCGCTCAGCACGCAATTTCTACCGTGGATGAACCCCCTTCAGAAAAGCCAGACACATTTTCCACAGGAAGAATAACCATATTTGAAACATAATGTGTCTATTAGACGCCTTGATCATGGATTTAAAACCACAGGCCTTGTTTTCCGGGCACTCCCTTTTGGAGTACAGCTACATCTTCCTTCTGTCTTTCTGTCTTCAGCGGCGGCGTTGCTGGGTTCCCAGGCCAAACACTCCTGCTGGCGATAAATCTCTTGATCCAGAATTCAGAATCTCACCTTTCTTCCTCTTAGGGAATTTCTCATCCTCTCAAGTTGCATATGTCTAAAAAGATTCACCGTGGAGAGCAGTGTGCTTTTAAAATTGTATGTAAGCCAACACCGAGACATGTGTTCCCAGACAATAGTAAAAGTGGGGTCCAATAGCCTTCCTAGTCAGGAATCTTGATTTTACACAGAGAATGGAATATTAACCACACCAAGTTGTGAAAATAAAACAAAGTCTAGTATATATGAAATGCTGACAAAGGAATGGAAACATATTTCTCATTCTTATTTAAAAATATTTTCACATTAGATGAATTTTTTTTGATTTATGCTATTAAAATCTTATTTTAGAACATATCCATTTTTACTTATAATCAAATGAAGCATTAAGATTATTTTAAAAATTCTTAACAAACTTCTTAAGAGTAGTAGAATTAAACGTTCAATGGTATAGCTTTGCAAAGAGCTTCATTCTGAAAAATTAAGAGGAAAATTCTTATGTACTCATATTAAACCCAAATTAGCAAATAGTATTACATTTATCTACTAAATTCTATGACTTATTAGGTTAAAAATAGGTCAGTATAGTTGAGAATTTTGAAAATATATATTATCTATCAGTCTCTGTTCCTCTTGTCTTTTTCTTCACAGGTGAACAAACAGGAATTTTTGACACCATCATTAAAGCTGCACAGTAGACAAACTTTGAAGCTTTCTGATGCAATACAAAAGATATGCAAATTACATTATATGGTATTGTTGCAAAATGCTTAACTTGACTCTTACAAACTATCTGACCAATTCAGGACTTTCTGTGATTTTTTTGTAGTAATATGAATAATAGTTTTAAAATTCTTGTTCCCATTAACCATCTAATTTGAACTCTATAATACAATAATTTGTGGGGACAGAGATTTAAATATTATGATAATCATCACACAATTATTAGTAATAAGATTCAAAACTTGAATGTAAAACTGTAGAAGAATTGATATTTATCCTGCATTGATTGAAAAGCATGAAGCTATTCTGAAAAATATATTTGCAATGAATATTTAATAAGTTGAATAAGACAGGAAAATAAACCTGATAGGATATTACATGAATAAACCAGCATAGAAAAGTGCATTTACATCATAAATCTAAGTCAGCATGCATGCGAGAAGAAAAGTGTTACAGAAAATGGAACAAAGGATAAATGGTTGTATTTTAGTGATGGAATGTTTTCTTGTTACTTTTTTGAATTTTTAAAGTGTTCTTTCATAAATGTATGTAACCTTTGCAAGCAAGATTATATATAGAGAGAATATTTTAAAAATAACATTTGCATTCAATCAATTAGCATACTCATTATAAATAAATGATATCTACATGTTGATAAAATTAGTAATATTCCCAAGAACTAATACTCTGTTTCTAATATAGATTAGTAGTATATTTGATGATACTGAATGTGACAGAAATACACACTCTTAAAGGTTCTGTTTTTGACTTTGACTGAACTTTCTACCAATTACTGATATTATATAGTGCCACACCTCTAAGTCTTAAAACTGTAATATACCACAAGCAGATTCAAGAATATGAATACAGGGATTGATAAATAAAAATAATATTACAAGCATATTCTAATGACAAATAAGAAAGAATTACTGTTGTAATGCAGTCACATCAATGTTTATAGTGGCTCAATTCACAATAGCTAGATTGTGGAACCAACGTAGATGCCCTTCAACAGATGGATGGATACGGAAACTGTGGTACATATACACAATGGAATATTATTCAGCCTTAAAGAAGACTAATATTATGGCATTTGCAGAAAAATGGATGGAATTGGAGAATATCATGCTGAGTGAAATAAGCCAATCCCAAAAAACCAAAGGCCAAATATTTTCCCTGATAATGGATGATGCTATATAATGGGGGTAGGGGTTGTGGAGTGAGAGAAGAGTGGAGGAACTTTAAGTTATGTAGAGGGAAATGAGAGGGGGAGGAGGGAATGAAAAATGGAATGAGACAGACATCACTGCCCTATGTACATGTATAATTACACGAATGGTGTGAATCTACATCGTGCACAACCAGAGAAACAAAATGATGTACCCCATTTGTGTACAATGAATCAAAATGCAGTCTGTAAAAATAAAAACAATTTAAAAATTAAAAAATAAAATTAAAATAGTGCGACAAATAAAAATAAAAATAAATAAATAAGAAAGCATAATCCTCAGGAGCAAGATACAGGCTATTAACCGTGAACTGTCCATTGGGATGGCTACTCCCAGGAGAAGGAAGGAAGACAGGCAGGCAGTGGGGAGGGAGGGAGGGGAGGGGAGAGAGGAAGGGGGAGGAAAGGATTGAGGGAGGGAGGAGGAAGGGAGGGAGGGGAGAGAAGAAAGAAGGAAAGAAACAGGAAGGTCACATAAGCACGGCAGGTGGATGTGCAGAACCTGGAGGTTTTGCATACTGTTGGTGCAAACATGAAATGGTTTGCTACAGACAGCAGTGATTCCAGTAAAGAACCCAAAGCGGAATTATCCCGCAGTTCAACGGTTTCACTCCAGGCGACCTACTCAAAGGAGCTGAAAGCAGGAAACTGATCATAATGTTCAGGCACCCTGCCCAGGGTGGAAGCCACCCTAGGTAGACAGCAGGAGGTGGGCCCTGCGCACCGACAGGTAGCTTGAGCCATTACCAGGGAAGGACTCTGCCCGGTGTGGACACGTGGTGGACCCTTGAAGGCCCTGGGCTAAGGGAAGGAAGCAGCAGCAAAGGGGAGCAGGGCAAGCCACCCAGGACTCCACCTCCCAGGGAGGAAGAGGCCCAGCGCTGGGCAGGGCCGTGGGCAGCCTGAAGGTACTGGGTCTCTCTGTTGCCACATGCAAAGCCCTGTGGGAAGACGGTGGAGTCAACAGGACTACAATGAGAACATATTTAGTGCCACTGAAATGTACCCTTAATAAGGCAGCAAATGTTAGGTGTATTCTACTCCAATTTAAAAAATCTAAAAAGTTATTGGCTACAAATGCAAGAAAAAAAAAGAGTCTGAGTAGATATAGTGACAAATACCAGATGTAGTATTAATATCTATTTACATTATTTATATCTGCTCATGTTTCCTGACACATTAGAACCCTAGTTAGCAAGGAAGTTGATATTATAATAAGAAGAGAAAGTACAATGTGGATTCCAGTGAATCTTGAAGACACAGCTGAGTGTTGATGGACTTAGGGTGCTTCTGAGGACAGCAGGCTCAAAATGATCAGAAATGAAAGTGGAGGAAGGTGGAGTTCAGAGGCTTGTCTCACATCTCTGTTACAATGGCATTGAAGAGTTCAGAAGCAACTATATAGTGATTTTCTTTTTCATATTCACAAGAAGTTTGGAAAAATCGAAATGAAAGAAAAATGGTGAAAAACTCCCATTTCTTTAGTGAAGTGTTTTATGTGGGTGTTTTTTTTTTCCTACACAATATAGTGGAAAGGGTATGTATGAACTTTTCAAGAAACCATATCTGCCTTTAAAACTCTCCCAACTCCTTACCAAAAAAAAAAAAAAAAATAGGTATGTGACTTGTATTCTGTGAGTCTCATATTTTTCTGCTTGTAAAATAGGGGTAAAAACATTGGGAATACTAGAGTTACTGAGCATTAATAGCACACTTAAATCATGCAATTCTTGGCAAATTAAAGATAGCTACTTTGTAAATATTCCTGAATTTAGCTAAAAATGAAAAATTGGATATCTTGGAATCATTTGGAGAAGGGTATTGATTATACATTTGAATAGTGGGATAATCAAGGTACAGAGGATCCATGATCTTGAAGAGATCCAAATCTCCACGAATACTGAATGAATTTTTCTTGTGAACAATGTAACAAGGTATCTGATTAGTGCAATAAATATGTATTTATGAGTGGATAGAAAGTAATTTAAAAATAAGCTCTGAGCGAAAATTAACTCTTTTATTTTTTCTGTCCACCTTAGCAATGTCTGTTCTAGTGAGTAGCAAGAACTACAATGTTGGCTTATTTCATATCATTTATCATCTATATAGAAAATTATTTATGTCTACTATAGGCAGGAAAGAAAGCAGAGCTATTTGAAAAACACCTGGCCTGTAAGCCCATACAAAACACTTTTCCAAATGGCTATTTTTGTGGGATTCAGAGGGCACCATGCTAAAGTGGAGACCTCCGTTGGAATGTGTACTCAGGTTCTGGAGTTCTGAGCCGAGAGAACTGAACTCTCAAGAAGTTGATCTCTCTGAGCCTCTGTCTCTTTGGGGTAAAAAGGGAGCTTGAACAAAATAATTCCTAACTTTCCCAGCAGGAATGAACATTGACCTTACCATTTCAAGAAAGGTGGATGCTGATCTCTAGTCTCAGATGGCTCTCAGGTGTTTCTAGTAGATTGCGCAGGTGAGCAGCAAGATAACCAAAGTAGTAGAAAGAAACTCAGCTGCAAAACACTTTCCTCCAATGTATAACTGAATGAATAAACATATTTAAAAAAAAAACTATCAGGAATATACTATTCTACCTAATGAGAAAACAGTTCATAGTCTGAAGCCATTAACTGTAAGGTGCTGTCCATGGCTAGGTGTGATCATGGCCAAACACTTAAACTCTCAGTCTTGCCCAGTCTCACCTTTAGCCCCTAAAGAAGTTCAGAGAAAGAACATGTGTGGACAATATCTTGAGAGTTCATAAACACTCTGCACATAGAAGACAGCTTGTCTGTGGTAGTGTGATCACAGAGCTGCAGTAAGACTCCAGCTTTAACAAAGGCAAGGCCTCATGGGACTTCCAGGGCCTACTGCTGGGTAGAGGGAGAAGCAGACAAGAGAGAAGCTTCCAGATAGCGTGCGCAGTGGGGTAGAGGGAGAAGCAGACAAGAAAGAAGCTTCCAGATAGAGTGCTCAGTGATTTAGGTTTACACTGGAGAAAAGAAGGATTCTTCACCTACATTAAAGGTGAGCCAAGGAAAGCAGTGCCCACATCCAGACCTGTAGTTCAGGGAGAAGACAGAATATTCGCACGGAGGATAAACTGGAAGAAGGGTCTCCCACACAGCATCTGAGCGGTTAACTGCTCACATTGGGCATGGGCTCACTGGGCTAATGTGTGTTGATCATAGGACACGAATGTAGCAATGAGTATAATGGCATAGCATGCTAAAAAGAGAGGAACACTAGGAACAGGAGACTAATCTCAGAAGTGTCTTACACTCCAGAAGAACTTACTAAGAACAAAAATTCAACACATGTCAGTCTCAACATCAACATGATAAAACTGCAGAACGGGCATTTTTAAGGTATCAACCTCCTAGAGCTACATATTTTAGCCACCATTGTCTTGCGCCATGGAGTGACACCTCCTGAGCTCTAATCCTAGTTCTTCCCCTCAGTGAGTGCACCCCTTGAGTGAAGGATACAGACTCTGGGGCCTCAGTTCCTCTGCTCGGCAACAGCGTGAGGATGCTGTCTTCTTCCCATGACTCCCGTTAGGTCAGTTACAAGGAACAGAGAATAAAACAGACTCCATTGAAAAGCAATCTAGTAGAATGATGAAAAGACTTGAGATAACTGCGGCTAATATGAGGAAATTAGTAAAGTAATATGGAGTAGTAAAGTAATATGGACTTCAAGCTGGATAGATTAAATATGTACCAAGAAGTTCATTTCGTTTCAAAACCCCACTAGAACTGTAATAAAAGTTTTGTTTTCTACGTGAGCACTCAAGAATAATGAAAACGAAGAAAGTGTAAATAGTAGTCACTACTGGAAACTGGACCACATATTGATAGGTAATAAATGTCCAAACATCTTTAAACATCTAATGTGTGCTCTAAAATCCTCAAGAGACTCAGGAACCTAGAGGGCTGCACTGTGGCCCAGTCTTCTAGGGTCAGACACCCTCCAGGCAGGACCTGGAAGAGTACTTGAAGAAATTCCATTAGCCCTGGGGTTCTCACTTAGCTTCACCAGACATGACCTGATACACCCTCTCCAGTTAAGCTCACCCGGGAGAAGCCTGCTAAACACAGTGTCTCTGATTACCCTCTCACAGCCCTCAGGCTTATGGACCTCAGTCTTGAGCTTTGAACCGATGGGAGAAAAGGCGATCTGCAGAAAGAAGACATAACGCAAAGAGAAGGGAACTTGCTAGATGTATTCGCGTAATTGGAGAGATATGTGTTTATACCTTTGGAGAGATGGTGCGGTCATACTCCTCAATTAGAGGGGGATGGACAAAACCCAACCCTTGTGAGGTCAGCAAAGGGCTTTAGGAATTTAAACGACAGGAGTTGCTTTTAAAACCCGCTTTAAGCAGAGGAGTGGGAGGAAGTAGGATCAAGAAACTCTCCCCAAAATCAACAGAAAAGAAGACAAACCAAAATAAATTTGGAAAATGACTCCAGAAGTCCAAAGTCTGAATAGTAGTAGTTTTTTAAAAGAGAACACAAAAAAAGAAGGAGATGACCGTTCCAGAAGGTTTCTCACCAGCAGTTTGTGACTGAGAGATTTCAAAACATTAGGACTCACGTGAATAGATTCCCTATTGTTTTTTTTTTTTTTTTTTTTTTTTTTTGTGGTGCTGGGGATTTGAACCCAGGGCCTATGTGCTTGCAAGGCAAGCACTCTACCAGATGAGCTATATCCCCAGCCTATCCCCATTGTTTTTAAAGGGAACTCAGGTCCTCTTTATTAAGAATCGGACTGACCAGATTTCACTGGTAAGGAAAAATGTACCTTAAGGAATTTTTCAGGAAATTACCAGGTGACATTCTCTACCAAAGTGAGGGAGTAAATAAAGAAGCAGTATAAAACCAAACAATGAAAACAAAATTAGGAGATGGGGGAAAGGATGAAGGAAGTGGGTGAGCAAGCCATCAGGGGGAAGCTGGAACTCAGTGGTGCCCAGGAGGAGGACCAGGTGGAGGAGCAGGTGGAGGATCAGGGTGAGGTCCAGAGGTGGAGGACCAGTGATGGAGGGCCAGTGATGGAGAACCAGAGGTGGAGGACCAGTGATGGAGGGCCAGTGATGGAGGACCAGGGGTGGAGGATCAGTGATGGAGGGCCAGGGGTGGAGGTCCAGAGGTGGAGGACCAGTGATGGAGGGTCAGTGATGGAGGGGCAGTGATGGAGGGCCAGGGGTGGAGGACCAGTGATGGAGGGCCAGTGATGGAGGACCAGGGGTGGAGGACCAGTGATGGAGGGCCAGTGATGGAAGACCAGGGATGGAGGACCAGTGATGGAGGGCCAGGGGTGGAGGTCCAGAGGTGGAGGACCAGTGATGGAGGGTCAGTGATGGAGGGGCAGTGATGGAGGGCCAGGGGTGGAGGACTAGGGGTGGAGGACCAGTGATGGAGGACCAGGGGTGGAGGACCAGTGATGGAGGGCCAGTGATGGAGGACCAGGGGTGGAGGACCAGTGATGGAGGGCCAGGGGTGGAGGTCCAGAGGTGGAGGACCAGTGATGGAGGGTCAGTGATGGAGGGGCAGTGATGGAGGGCCAGGGGTGGAGGACTAGGGGTGGAGGAACAGGGGTGGAGGGCCAGTGATGGAGGACCAGGAATGGAGGACCAGGGGTGGAGGACCACGGGTGGAGGACCAGGTGGAGGAGCATGTGCAGAAGCAGGTGGAGGACCAGGGTGGAGGACCAGAGGGGAAGCGGTGGGTGCTTGCTCCAGATTACATCGTCCTTTCTATTTCGGAGCTTCAGTGGGTGTGGCCAGTTACAGGAGTAAGCCTATGAAGAGCAGATGGGAGAGTCACCAATGGGATGAAACCAAGGTATTAGAAAGAGTCTCGGGGTCAGGGTGTAGTAGGCCAGAGAGCCATTGGCTGGCTTGAAAGGATTGCTGATGTTTCCAGGAAAGATATTTTTTAAAAAATCCACAAAACTTCAGTTTAGTTAACATGATTAAATTATGTGGAGGGACCACACTGTTTAGAAAATGTACATGAAAGAAAATGGCCTAATGTCCAAACAGCAATTGAATCAAATAAGAAGAGTTCAGGGGCTGAGGCATTTGTGAGTCCTGTGTAGACAGGTGGAAGGGGGAGAAGATGAGATTCATCCAGGCACTGAATCAAAAAGGGGGCACACAGGAAGTGGAGGATGGACAGTGAACGTTAATACTTTTAACGGTAAAATCAACTCTAAATTTTATGAATAAAAGTAGAAAAATCATATCAAGTACTAAGTACGAGAGCACTGAGGTCCCCAACCTTCAGTACCCTTTAACTTCTGCTAGTTGAAATTGAAAGATGCAGTTTTCAAAATCACATAATTCCAATTTCTTAATTTTTTATGGTATTTTAACTTTAGAAAGAGTTTATAGAAATAGTATCCTTATGGCAAGAAGAAAGGATAGAAAATATATCTGGAATTAAATATTCCAGCCCCTTTTCCTATAACGTCTAATTCTTTGATTAAACACAAGTAGACTGAAATGCACAACGTTTTTCTCTCCTAAAAGCATACATAGCGTCATTCATTTGTATAAGGTCTTGATGTTTATTTATCCAACGCATCTATGTAGACAGCAAAGTTCTCTATAAACATATTAACAAAGCTCTCTCTCATATTAACAGTGATTATTTTTAGGAATTTGGGGGTTAATTTATTGCTTTCTTCGTTGAATTTTTATATATTGTTCAATGTAAGAATCGTGGTCCTTGTCACAAAAAATTAAGTCACTATGTTTAAATTTATTCTAAGAGTCTCTGTACATGGAAAATAAGATCTTAAAATTCACGTGACGCGGGAAATTGTGCTGTCCCCATTCTTCGGAGCAGTGATACAAGTATTAGGCATGACATCAGAGAAGGGGACAGCGTCAACGAAGCCCACCACTTCGGCAAGGGGCCCCTGGGATGGGGGAGGGCCGGGGGACAGTGCAGCAGGGGCTGGGAGCTCTTCTCCCCGGCACATCTTTTCTGGAGTGACCACCTTGTGTTAGGTTTTGAAATGTGCAGAGTTGGATGGCGACTAATTTAATAGGTCCCCACGGACCTCAGGAGCTGTCAGAACACAACCTCTCCAGAGTGACAGCATCTCTTTGACCTTCTCTCTGGAGAATGAAGTGTTTCCGGAATGGCAACAGGGCACCTATTCTTAGAGAAGCCCTGTCAATTAGTCTTCTTCTGTCAGTCCTCCGGCGTGTGCAAGCCACGGACGTTCCTTTCCTTTATCCAAGTGTGTCCATATGGTGAGGTCACCTCAGCCACACAGAAAGGAGACCCAGCCCCTCATTTCCATATGTCTCTCAGGAACAGAGAGACTAAGTCGACCAACCACTACTGAAATCCCTACCTGTCATTAATGGAAACTTGAGTTGGCAAGTAAGGAGAGAAGTTGAACAGAGTGGCACTTTCCTGAGCAGAAACACACAGGTGAGTACCACAGGGCATAGGTTCCAGGTGTCAGTGCATTGGTGACTGTTAGCAATGCATCCACAATTAGCTCATCTGCCTTTGCCAGGGTCTGTTATATTGGACTAACCTCTGTATTTTTTTTGTCCCTGCAATATACTGCTGAGAGAGCATCGTTCTGTCCTCTCTGCTGTCCAAACCGTTCCCACCACAGAGACCCCGCTCACGTCCTCCGCAGCTTGTTTCCCATGGCAGCTTAGACTCATCCCTCCCATCTCTTCCTGAGACTGTACGGGTTTGAAATTTAGGCTCTGCCACCAAGGGTCTGGATTCCAATCCCAGCACCATTGATTCACTAGCTGATAGACTGTAATCAAGTTATGCAATGTGATTGTGTTTGTTTCCTCTTCAGTAAAATACAGCTAACATTTGTTCTCTCCACCCAGCATCGTCATTCTGGTTAAGTGAGACAATACCTGCAAGCACTAGGACTGTCGCCAGGGTTACTTGATCATTTCCCATGTGCTAGCTTAGTTTTCCAAAAGGTATTGCAAATTCCTGGCGCCAAATCCATGCTGATATTGAGACCAACAATAGACACTGAGTGAATACTAAGTAAACATTGATTCATTTATTTTCAGCACAAGATTGCAGAAAAAATACTGAACTAAAAAAGAAAAATTAACACAAGGCTTATTTCATTCCTAGATTGCCGTAATGAATCTGTGCTCTTGAAAAGGCAATGAGCTTTCTAGACTTCAATGACCTCACCAACAGAAACAGAGGAAGTCTTGTTTGTGAGGTTGGTGTACACAGCAAGCCACCTGTGTGAACGAGTGCTTGACAGCTCAAGCAGGGACGGAGGTGGCAGAGGGAACTCCTTTGGCTGGGTATTTTGTCTAAATTAAGAAATGCATCTTTCTTCTGCACACAGAAAGAAAACATAAACAATCCTAATCCACTTAATAACAAAGAAGAACCTACCTCCAAGAGTCAGTTCTTCTCACCAAGGAGAGATGAGTGTTAAAAAATTTAACACATGTCAACACACGTCCTGGAGACTGTCCAGGGTCACCTCTAAAATGCTGCCAGCTTTCAGACGCCCAGCAGCAGCCCTAGCATGGCGTGTCTGCCTGTGTGCATCTCCTGCATTTTTTAAGACTTTGCTTTAAATGCAGATTTATCAATAAAAATGCCACCAGAAAACAGCTTTGAAATTTTTATTTCTTCCTGAAATAAAAGGCTCCTCAAGGCGGGCCCCAAACTGGCTGTGTCTGAACGCCCTCCACTTTCACTATACACAGGCTTTTCTACAGCTGCTAAATGGTAATTTTGCACGAAGTTTTAAAAATGCAGTTGGGTACCTCTCATCATCCGAAGCATCATGATTCAAGCCTTTATTGTGTCAGTCATGAATCGTCTCTCCTGTAAGCTTGCAGTGTCATAATATTACTTTAGATTAATGAGGATCTCTACAATGACAGAGCCAAAGCCATCACCACACCGGCACAGCCTGCCTGGTGGCAGAAATTACATGAATGCTAAGGTGGTAGCCGAGAACACAGAGGATTACTGCTGCCACCAAATCCAAAGGACCTAGACCGAAAGATGGACAGCCTTGCCATCTCTCAAAGAAATTTTGTGTAGAAGGTGGACTACCATGATGACCTTATACTCCTTTTTACTTTTTATTATATGCAACGCGTACTCTGCCTTGGAAGTTAGTGGAAGATTTTTCTGAAATGCTTCAGAGTTCAGAATGCAAGCCTTGGCTCACTAGAGGGACACACGGAAAGGAAACCTGCACATGATGCTCCTACTAAGCGCCACAGTGTCCTCATGTCTCGAACCTCGGTGACAACAGCGTGTGCCCCACGGATCGCTTAGTTTCTGAAGGAAAACGAAAACAGGAAACCTTGTTCTGGTCTCTCCCTGACCCAGTTCATGCTCATGAGTTGGTCATTTCACTCTCCAAGGGCGAAGTTCAAGTCATCCAGCATAGGAAGAGAGTTATACACACGTCATTTCTTCAGCCTCTCTTCTTCCAGGAGTCCTGTTGATGTGGCTCCTGGTCCCTGTCAAGCAGTGGGGCTGGGGGTGTAGCCGCGAGCGTTGGAGCGTGGTGGAAGGGCAGCGCGTGACCAGTGGAGCTCACCGTGAAGGTGGGGCCCACCTGGGTGCACCCGTGAGGCGAGATGGCGCAAGCCCACCTGCCACGCGGCCCAGCCCTCACTCGGTGCGGATGCCTGATGCAGAAGTGCCTGCAGCCCACCAAGCTGCGCAATCAATGACCTCACCCTCCTGCTTCCCAGGCAGGGAGAAAATGGAAGTAAGGTAAAGGGGAACTGGATCGGGCCGACCAAGAGTGTTAGTACTTTCCAAACCCTAATTAGCATAAGTTTGGACCAACAGCGGTGAACCGAGTGTGGTGTAAACCCCTAGACCAGTGCACTCAGAAAACCCGGTATCTGTTGAGAGGTCTTTGTACTTCGACATAGTTTATTCTTACACTTTTTTCCCTGTGGATTTGGTCCTTCAGATTCATGAGAAAAAGAACCCAGAAGAAAGAAAATGAGGATGAGCTGGTGGGTATGTGCAAGGCTGCGGGAGGTGCGGCACTTCCCGCCTGCAGAGCGGTGCACTCAGGCGGACCTCACCTGCCTGCAGAAGCAGTGACTCGAGTTCCTCCCACAGTTTCACTGTGCTTTTCGCTTTAGGTGAGATCCCGTCTCTGAACCTCTGCCTGCTGTTCTGATGTCTCATAGCCCTTTGCAACCTAACAAAGCTCCTGCCTTATACCACTGCTTTTGTGACTGTTGGTTCTGATTTCTCCCATGGATCCACGATCAAAATGATCACTAGGCTAAACTAATATGAGCATGTCTGTCAGTCTTTCCATTTGGAGCTACTGTGTCCAATGCAGTGTCTACCAGGCATGTGTACATGTTCAAATTATCTAAAAGGAAAGCAAAAGAAAGAAACCCATTCTTCAATTGCACTAGCCGCATTTCAAGTACTTAATAATTGCAGTTTGCTAACAAACAGCAAACTAGACTTTCTTGCTGTGAAGAATTGTATTGTCATGGAATGTTCTATTGCAAGATGCTTCTTTAGAATGTGCGGTCAGGAACTACTTGGTCTTTTAAGGTCTTAACAGGAAATCAAAAAGCTGTTGTGGTACATTGGACAGTGGACTCTGAAAGCTGGCACAATCTTAATGTCCAGCACTCAGGAATGTGACCTTCTTTGAAAATAGGATCTTTGCAGATGTAATTAAAGAGCTCAAGATGAGGTCATCTTGGATATGGGGTGGGTCATTAATACAATGACTGATAACCTTATAAGAGAAAAGAGGCAGAATTTTAAAAGTCACAAAAGAAAAGCCATGTGAAGATGGAGACAGAATATAGAGTCGAACTGAATGTCCATCAGCAGATGATGGGTAAAGAAAGAAAATGTGGTTTATATATCCAAAGTGGAATACTATCCCACCCACCATTAAAAAGCACGGAATTCTGTCATTTGCTACAACATGAAAGGATGTGGAGAACATCTCGTTAAATGAAATGACTTAGGGACAGAAAGACAAACACTGTATGGTTATCACTCATGGCGAAATTTTAAGGAGTTGACTTCATGGAAGATGAGAGTAGATGGGTGGTTACAAGAGATTTTGGAGAGTAGGAGAGAGACGAGATGGGGAGTGATTGGTCAATGGGCACTGAGTGACAGTTTGATAGGAAAATTACATTCTGGTGTTCACAACTCATCTTTATTTTTAATTTTTTTTCAGTGCTGAGGACTGAGCCCAGGACATGATGCATGGTAGTCAAGCATCCACCACTAAGCTACACCCCAGCCCCCTGAACTCTCATTTTCAGGTTACTTGTAATACCTGCTACAATGCAAGTGTGATGCGAACGATGTTACACTGTATCGCTTAGGGAATCATGACTGGGAAAACCTGTGTGTGTGTTCAGGACAAATGCAGTTATTTTAAAAAATTCTCCATCCCTGCTCAGTTGTATCTGAGAATCAGGAGCCCGTGCCTGTGGAGGGGGTACTGCACTCCTGTGAGCTTGAGTCAGAGGAGCTCCGTCAGCCTGTATGGGATCAACCCCCTTTTCCACTACTGCAGTGCCCTTAATTTCCTTTGTGCTACATTTTCACGCATGCAAATTCATTTTATGCTTGTCTGGTGGGACTCTTTCTCTGTGCTCTCAGACACCGAGGATTGGCCTCCGCTTGCAACTTTAAATTCTCAAAGTTCCTGTTTCCACTGAAAATGGCTCCTGAAGCTACAGACCAGGGTGGACACAGTGTCTTTCCAGAAGAGGGGGTATTTTACTTCCATCTTCTATCATGCCCATCTATTTCAGCTGTCTAACTTTAAATGTCATCTGTATGGGATGATTTTAAACTCAGGAAGCCCTGATGCTGTGAATTATCTCAGCTTGGTGACAGCAGAAGTTAGCGATGGCCGCCATTGTGAAGCGCAGACTCTGGAGGCAGATCGCTCGGGTGGCAAGGCAGCTGTGATGTGCACCTGCCACGGGGTCTTGGGCGAGTCCCCCTCTCTGTCCTTGTCACTCTCTAGCCTGCATCCTGGTTCTCCCATCTCTATAATCTGCATGACTGAAGCACTCATCACACAAGTGGCTGAGATTAAACTAGATAAAAATCGTGACACATAGTCAGGGTATGTGCTCCACCAAGGTCATCTACGGTATTGTTGTTGTTATTGTTGTTGGGATGTGAGACAAGAGCTCTGGGTGGTGACAGGGGACTCAGGTAGACACATGATAGAGGCTCTGTTTGGAGGATGGGAAGGTCACGAAAGGCAGGAAAGCCAATCTCTGAACAGACCGTGGCCTTGTGGACTTTACAGAAATCTAGCCCCATGGTGTGGACAGCCCTGCCCGAGCATTTTCTTATACACTCGGGCATACCGCTCTCACTACAGGCCCTTGTGACACATCTTCTCGTCCCTGTTTCCCACATGAAGAGGCTGAGGCTCAGACAGACAAAACATGAGGTTCCAGACAGACATGGGTTTGATCATACGTTTCTGCACCGTTGGGAATGCCACGGGAACTTTCGAAACTTCCAACTTTTCATCTTCAAAATGTCCATAGTGCTGATAATGCAGTTTTGCAGGCAGGCGTTGGGGTGCTCACATAGAGACGTAACCAGCGCTGCGGGGTCACAGGTTCTGGTGGGTGGTGGCCGCTTTAATCGCTGTATTTGCTTATCGGCACGAAGAGGAAATAGCCCGAACTCACGCTGGCTGCCCGGTGCTGACCTCCAGCTCACTCACAGCCAGGCGCCTTCCCGGCTGGAAGAAAACTCCGGGAGACAGGCGCTCCATTCACCTTGCCTTCTCCCTCTGCAGTGCTCACCTGGCCAATTAGGAGTCAGGTGCAGCAGTCTTCAGGCATCTCTGGCTGACTTTCAGAGCCGTGCTGTGGACAGAAGCGACATCAACTGCAGTGTGACGCAGACAAGCCGAGCGCAGGACAGCGTCCGCCTGGAGCAGGGGCGTCCTTGGGGATTGCTGAACATCTGCCACCAGGAGCAAAAGGCAGAGATGTCAGAAGATCCGTGCACATAGCTGTCATGGAAATTGGACCTCAGAGATCCATGCAGCAGCGGCAGGGTATACTCTGAGATGATTTTTAGAATTGCTTTATGGCCCTTGATTTCTTCCATCTTCCTTGTCTGTGTGTAGGCCTAGCTCATGACATCAAGCTTCTACTCTCAGGGAGGGCTGCTGTTCCCCAAGGCATAATTAGCAACCCCACACAGGCACTGTCCTCTACAGAACAAATGCCACATCAGATGCTCGTGTCTGGGGGGAGCTGACTGAGAGACTCAACTTCAGAGGTCAGACCACGTGCTCTCGTCTCCACTGCCTAAGGACAGGCCTCAGCTTCTACCTAGAGTTCATCAGAAATAAAAGCAAGCATCAAAAATGGGATAGATTCAAACTAAAAGTTTTTTCTCAGCACAGGAAACAATCAGCAATGTGAAAAGAGAGCCTACAGAGTGGGAGAAAATCTTCTCCACACACATTTCAGACAGAGCGCTCATCTCCAAAATGTATAAAGAACTTAAAAATCTTTACAGCCAAAATACAAAGAACCCAATCCATAAATGGGCTGAGGAAATGGGCAGACACTTCACAGAAGAAGATATGCAGGTGATCAACAAATATATGAAAAAGTGTTCATCATTCCTATTAATTAGAGAAATGCAAATTAAAACCACCCTAAGATTTCATCTAACTCCAATTAGAATGGCTATTATCAAGAACACAAGCAATAATAAGTGTTGGTGTGGATGTGGGGAAAAAGGCACACTCATACATTGCTGGTGGAGTTGCAAACTGGTACAGCCACTCTGGAAAGCAGTGTGGAGATTGCTCAGAAAACTTGGAATGGAACCACCATTTGACCCAGCTATCCAACTCCTTGGTTTATACCCAAAGGACTGAAAATCAGCATACTGCAGTGATGCAGCCACATCAATGTTTATAGCAGTGCTCAATTCACAATAGCTAGATTGTGGAACCAACCTAGATGCCCTTCAATTGACAAATGTATAAAGAAACTATAGTATATATACACAGTGAAATATTACTCGGCCATAAAGAATAGTAAAATTATGGTATTTGCTGGTAAATGCATGAAGTTGGAAAATAGCATGCTAAGTGAAATAGGCCAAGCCCAAAAAACCCAAGGCTAAATGTTTTCTCTGATAAGTGCATGACAATATATACCTGGGGGGGTGGGGTGGGGAAAAATAAGTTCCCACATTTGCAAGGAAATTAAGTGCATTCCTTGTAAGCAAGGGAAGAACAGTCCCAGTTTAAGTGGCCTGCTTCCGGTTTGCATGAGGTGACACCTGCTATTCTAGACTAATTACTAATGATTCCTGATCTTACTCTTGGGAATATCCCAGTTAGTATGATAAAATTTATGGTCTCCTTACATGTTAGGAAGTTGGCACTTTTTGAATTCATTCTAGTTTTTCTCTGCCATGTCCTGACATTACGCCTGGACTATCCCTTTGTGTGCCAGCTCCTGCTCATCCTCAGCCTGCTCCCTACCTGCACACCCTGGGTGCCATTGGCCTCCTCCACCACAGCATACCCGCCCTCTTGCCACACTTTATGACAATGTGTTATTGCAGCAGTTTTTCTTGGTCTCATATAATTTGCTTCTGATCTCACATAGTTTTTCGTTGTTCTTCTATTATACCTCCCCAATGAGTTTGTGAATTTCTCAACAACATAGAATGATACAAATGTTTCAATCCTTCCTTCCTTTTTTATCTGTGTGCCCCAATTTGATAATAGTTATCCAAGAAGCATAAGCTAAGGAATCAGAAGAAGTACAAGGACATTTGAGATTATGATTTGAAGAATGAGGAGAGAGATTCAGAGATACTGAGAAATGATTTCGAAGTCTTCTGGTTTACCAAAGAAATTTGGTTGAGGACCTTGTTTTTCCAAGTTCCTTTTTTTTTCAGCTCCTTGTTGTTGTTTTCTTATTTTTTTTCCAGTTTCTTTAATATTATAAATGATTTACATTTTTAAAAATGAAAGTGTGCTTGTCTTTTAGTTTCTCAGAATGAGACTCAATATGACTAACCCAGGCAAGTGAGCCAGTCAGGAACCAGAACGTGCCTTCCTCAACGTCAGTCCCCTCAGCCACATCACCTGTCCCAGCCCGTTCCCAGGAGCGCCCTGGCTCTGAGAATTTTGCCATGTAGAGAAGCATTCTTTTGATGTAAGTCTTACCATGCTACTAAAATGCCCAAAAGCAAAGTAGCTAATTAAATCTTCCTTTGCATGTACATGTGGTAATTTTGATTTATTAAATTTTTTCCTGAAATTTTGAGGGATTGGAAAAAAGAAGAAATCAAAATAGTATTAGGTTTCTGAGGGAGCTGGAGGAAGATGCTTCCCTGAGGACTCAAAGTCATGAAATTGGAAGGGGTGGACTGCTGGAACACAGGGCAGCTCACCCGAGAAACTTACAGTGGCTCCAGTCCTGGAGACAAGGATCCGTGGCATTTAAATGGAAACTGTCCTTTTACTGCCTTGGTTTCCAGGATGAGCATGTTTTTTCTCAGATTAGGCTGAGTTTCCTCATTTTCATAACTCTTCTCCTTAAAAGGAAGAATGTGAAAGTTCAGAATGGCTGGGGGACCAATTTAGAATTAGCAAAGGGACGACCCAGTGACACAATGCCTGGAGTTAAGTAAATAAACACTTTACACTTCCATTTTTAGAAAGCCCCGCAAAGCCAATGCCTTGAGAAACGACATGGGAAAGATGAACAAACTTTGGGAGCAGCAGATTTCTGAGATGTTTAATAAACCATGAAAGACTATGGAAAGCCACAGAATCAGGATGTGGGGAAAGTGAGGCAGGAAAGGGCTTAAGTAGTGGACGCCATCCGCTGGCAGGTGTTCTTCTGTGGAGAGCCCTGGGCTCTGACTCCTTCTTCCTTCATCTGTCCAGTGGGTGCTGACCTCTGGATAGGTGGCTGACACTGCCAGTTGTCCTCTGGAGCTTTTCCTCGCTAACAGATTCCAAACCCTGATCAGACAGCAGGGGCACTGTGGGGTGGGACAGGGGCTCGGTGCAGGGGAGGATCAGGAGGGCCGCGTCCTGCTCCCTTGGCCAGGGAGGGATTTGAGGTGGATGTGAGGCTGGGCCTTCACTGAGGGACCCGAGAGGATGTTGAATGGTCAGGATTTCTTCCTCATTCTGAAGAACAGCGCTGGAAGACAGTCTCGCTTTCCTCCGGCCTTGGGGCCTTGACAGGGAGGCTGGGCTGCTTGTTGCTTTGGTAACCATCTTGTAATTATAGGGGAAAAGCCAAGGAAATAACAATCACAACTCTTCCTCCAGAATCCTGACATGGAATAGAGTATTTCTAGTTCACACTGGTGAGTCTTTGCTTTGGAAAAAAATAACGTGAGCCCTGCTACTGAAAGTGCTTCTCTCTTCTGAAATACAAGAAAAAAACAAAGTTTCACCGGGGCCGAGGACCCAACAGGCTCTGGTCCTAGCGGCGAATCTTGCCTCAGCTCTCTGCATTTCCCTTGCTCACTCTACTTCAGCTCTGCTGGGTCACTCCCAGTCCAAGGGAGCAAAGCGTAAGGCCTCTCTCTACTGCCCCGCACAGGAGGGTGGGGCCTCTCTCTACTGCCCCGCACAGGAGGGTGGGGCCTCTCTCTACTGCCCCGCACAGGAGGGTGGGGCCTCTCTCTACTGCCCCGCACAGGAGGGTGGGGCCTCTCTCTACTGCCCCGCACAGGAGGGTGGGGCCTCTCTCTACTGCCCCGCACAGGAGGGTGGGGCCTCTCTCTACTGCCCCGCACAGGAGGATGAGGCCTCTCTCTACTGCCCTTCACAGTTACCTGCTCGGCTTCCTGTCTCCTCTTCTACAGTGCCGTCCATTATTCACATTGTCATCACTGATTAAGTCAATAGTGTCATTATTTTTTATTCCCTTATCATGATACAATTTTCTTCATAAAACTCTTTTCTTGACATTGTATGTGTGTATATTTATAAAGAGAGACATTATATATATATGGCTCTCAATGTATACAGATAGAGATAGAAAGATAGAGCTTTGCTGTTCATCTGTAAAATCCATATGATTAAAGCATTTCTTCACTGCTACATTTTCCCAGTGGCTAAAAAATGCACGGCCACAGTAGCTGCCAATACAACTGTTGACTGAATGAATCAGTAAGAATTCTTCTGCCACTCCTGAGCTGGTCCCAAGTCCCCAGAGCCTGTTCACCCATCACCGAGGACTCTGCTGGCCAGGTGCCCTCGGGTCTCACCTCCCTGCTTCCCAGGCGGTGTGTGGAGGGGAGAGCTGAGAAAACGGCCACATAGGTTAATGAGCCTCAGGTCTCTGCATAATTTCACTTCTGATTCTATTAATGATTGGCCTCCGGGTCAAAGAATCAACTATGAAGAAAATCTAAGGGAATTTAATTGGAGGTTTGAAATTTTGTCAGGAAGTCTCATATTTGCCACTGCTCCAAGCAAGTGCTACCACTTCAGAGTTAGCACCTAGGCTACTGGGACTCTCCGTGGTCCACCACATGGGCCCAAGTGCTGAGTGAGGACAGCACTCATCATTCATCCCTGTTAGAGGTCACAGATTTAAGTCCTCATTGTGACAGAGAAAACGTAGTGTGGCAGGGTTTTCAAGTCTTCATCCCGAGTGTAGCACATTCCTCTGGTTTGCAATACAACTCAAGCAAGAGCTTTGGACTGGCTTCAAAGAAGGATGTGAAAACTCTGGACTCAGCCTCCTCAAAAGCTCCAGGGTTTTCTCATTCTGACCTTCGAGTAAGTGAACCAAGCCTGGGCAGCTTCACTTTATCTTCTCTAAGGTCTCTTAGCCCCAGGTAGACACTGGGTCGAGCTGGTGAATCTTATTTTCAAGATGAAATCACATAGATCTGAATGATCAAGGGAGAACAACAGTAAGGGTCAGATGAAGACCTGTCCCATAGGACAGGCTAAGATTCTTGACTCCCCACCCATGCGTTGGGAAAGAAAGTTTTAGAAAGTGTTGGAAGTCATGTTGCCTAGCTAGAGTCAAGACGATTCCAGTACAGGGAAAATCTTTCTCAGAAAACCTGATCAGCATATTTTGAAATGTTTGGATTAGGTAGATGAAGTTCTCAATGAGCTGAGGAATTCCAGTTTTGAGAATTCCCAATGACAAAATAAATCTGGGACCTGTTTTAACCCATCTTCCAAACATACTTGACCATAAAACACTTTTTCCTGTCATGCATGGGAAATACTTAGTCTACTTTCTTGCTTTTGTAAGGACATTAAAAATAAATTGTCACCCTTTGACAACTCAGCAAAATATGCCTTACGGAGTTGTCCTTTTCTAGGGTTGACACTCGGACTGCAATAGGGTTGTACATTTTGAAGTTAAGGAGGAAATCAGAACCCAAACTCATCTCCGAGCATGCTATCAAAGTTGCCTTTAAAAAAATAAAATACCTGAAATCAGTGTTCGTTTTGTAATCTTGCTCACACTCTTAGAATTTAATCACAAAGATAATGATTAAGGGTAAGTTGCTTCCACTTCACCAAGGTCATACTTTAAACCATAGGTTAGCAATCTGCCACACAGTATGTAAAGGGTATTGTCGATACAGACGTAGAATAATGCTCTCTTTTAAGATGTCAGAATGCACAAGGGAAATAAAGCATACTGATAGATCTCCAAGGAAGGAGTGCCACATGGTAAAGTCCAGATTGGTATTCACGTAGGAAACAGCATCCCATGAACATGCCATCAGTACTCATTCCAAACTTAGTTGATGGAACCAGTGATGATTGGACATGCTGATTTTGCTTGCATATCCTGGCAGAAAGTTAAGTCTCCTCCCTTTGAAATGACCTGTTTTCACAAGTTTATCCCCTTGATTCTTCTCCATCAGGGTTGAGAAGCTATTGCTGAGAACGTGACATACACCATGGGAGACGTTCACTGAGACCTGGCCCACCTGATGCTACTGACTGTCTAATTTTGTAAAGTCAAGCAGACAGACAACCCAGAGGGATGTCAAAGATGTTCACTACACATATGCAGGTTTGGGCAAAAAGTCTCAACTTGGAAATGCCAGGGCATTTAGGGGATAACTCAAGGTTATGCCAGAACTAATAGAAAACTTAAAGGCCAAAATACAAGTGAATCCATCACCCACTTCCATGAGGACTCTAGTGCCATGGGATCCAGTATACTTTCAATCACTAAGTAGAATTTCCTGGTATTGATTATTAAGTTTATTTCTTCATTGTTATTCTTTCTGCCTTTCTACAGATCTTTTTAGTTCTTTTGACTGATCATATTATGTAAGTATCACATTGAGTTTCTCATATCATTTTTTATATGATTGGGGCAATAAGAATTCTTATTTATACAAGATCTTGCTTTGTTTTGAATGTATATTTAACCAACTTCACCCAGCTGACCAGTGTTTAAAAATACCTGTTTACTAGAACACATTCAAAATGACAGCTTACAGGAAGGGGGTATTTCTTGTTCCTACATGACTCAGGATTCAAGCAGAAGGAGTACTACTTCTCAGGTTGGTGGATGAAAGAGGGTGTTTAAGTCAACTTTTTTTTCACTGCTGTGACTAAAAGGATCTGATCAGCACAATTACAGAGGAGGAAAAGTTTATTTGAGGGTTCATGGTTTCAGAGGTCTTAGTCCATAGAAGGTTGGCTCCATTCCTCGGGGCTCCAGATGAGAGTGAACATCATGGAGGAAGAGTGTGGCAAAGGGGAGCAGCTCACAGCATGATCAGAAAGAGAGATCCCACTCTCCAGATACAAAATATGTACCCCAAACCATGATCAAATTCCCACCTCCTCCAGCCACTCCCTACCACTTCAGTTACCACTCAGTTAGTCCCTATAAGGGGATTAATTCACTGTTGGGTTAATACTCTTACAATCATTTCTCCTCTGAACCTTCTTGCATCGCCTCACGTGTGAGTTCTTGGGGGACACCACATCTAAGCCATAACAGAGGGATTTCAGTAAAATTCAATACTGGATAATCAGAGTGTCTTAGAGACTCAGAAATTTGGGTGCATTAATCAAGAAAGGAAGCAGAACTGGTTGGAGTAGAACCAGTTGCCAGAGCAGCTGCAGCAGCACTGGTTTAGCACAGAGAGGGGGAAATCACAGAGAGAAACACAGATCAGTGCAGAAAAACCTGAGATCAAAAATGCAGCCTGAACTTCATTGATCCTGAGTTGCACTGTGCACTGGTGCTTGAAAAGTACTGTGTTTCTCAATGGGTCACAGAGAGCTGAGGTGGAACCATCTTGAGGTGACGACACTACAGCTGCTATGGTGGGAGCCAGGCAATCACAGATGACATTGCCTCACTGTCCCAGAAAGTGCCTACCTTGTGTCCTAGGATGTACCTAGCAGAATGTGAGTGAAGTGGGCACAGAGAAGATTGTACCCAGGGGGATTCAAGTTGAAAAAGTGAAGGGGAACCCAACTCACTTCTTTATTGACTCCGGCAGCTCATGTTACAAGCTGAAGTGGGCTGGGAATCTGAAGAGGCAGGTGCAAATTCTCTCAGGGACTAAGCCTGGGAAGGCTGTGTTTGTGGGCAGCAGAAGGGGTGAAAGATTGGCTCCTCCACCCCATGAGTGGAGTTCTTGGGAGGTGCCTGAGATTGAGATTCTCAACAGAGATCAACAACTGCTATGCCCTAGGGGTAAGTTGATCTAATCCCTCCAGAGTAGACACCACTCAACAAAGTCCCTGGGGCCTGAGTAGACCTAAGTCCCACCCACCAGAACTCCCCTCAGAGAATTCTGCAGCAGAACCACCCTGATCTGATCTGTGCAGACAAAACTCCAACTGACAGTCCTTCCCACTCCATCTTATCTCATACTGGTGAGAAGGGAAACAGAGCCATCTCAACCTGCTTCCCTCTTAGTAAACTCCAACTGGCAGGAAATATAGAAAAGAAATATAAATATGAAAAGAAATATAGTCAGGCATAGACAGTGACCATCATTTTATTTCTGGTACCTGGGATTGAACTCCAGGGCTCTTGGCCACTGAGCCACATCCCCAGCCCTATTTTGTATTTTATTTAGAGACAGGGTCTCACTGAGTTGCTTAGTGCCTCACTTTTGCTGAGGCTGGCTTTGAACTCAAAATTCTCCTGCCTCATCCTCCTGAACATGCGCCACCATGCCTGTATCATCCATTCTTCTCAACTATTTTGACTAACCTACTGGATGGTTCATTGAAATATATACATATGTATTTGTTTCTTTTCCTCCTCCTTTTTAGCATCTCTTTAAGATAATTATTTTTCCTTACCCTGTCTTATGAGTACTAGGGTTTTTGCTTTCTATATTTTTATATTGTTTTGTTTTGTTTATATTTGTTTGTTTCTCTTGCTTGTCTTCCTATCTTCTCTTTTCCTGCTAACAAATTCTCCTTCTTTCTCTCTCCCTTTATCTTTTCTACTTTTTCTTTTCCTTCCTTATAACCATCACCTTCTACATGTCTTCTGCATTCTCTCTGTGCACTTTTTTGAAATTTTAAACTCTTCTCTACCTTCTTAGCACATATATTTTCTCTTAATTAACTGTAGTTTTACCATCTTTTAGAAGTAGTTCATTTATGTAACTCCTGCCCCCACAATTTATACTGTTGAAATTAACATAATTAAAACCTGTTTTCTGCATTAATGCCAGATTTAATTTATGGTTACTTATTTACTTTGCTGTTAGCAATTGTTCACACCACTGTTTCTGGTTTTTATGATAATTAGCATTGTGTATGTCATAGTATATGTCATATATATGTGTCATATATATGTCACAGCTAACAAACACAAAAGCATTGTAAAAATCATTGATGAATTCCAAGAAAACACAGAAACATGGGTAAACGAACTAAAGAGGTCAGTACCAGTTATGAATGAGAAATTCAATAAGGAGATAGAGATATTGAAAAAGAACTGAACTGAATTTTTGGAATGAAAGACACAGTAAATCAAATAAAATGTTCAGTTGACAGTCTGTCTAATAGAATAGACCATGCTGAAGACAGAGTCTCAAAGCTGAAATACAAAGTGGCCAGCTTTGAACATTCAGCTTTGAACATTTCAAACAGAAAATAAATAACTATAATCAGAATATATGAGAAGCCTGGTACATTAGGGGATGCAATTTAAGAATGATTGGAATTGAAGAGGGTTTTGAGAGGCAGGCTAATGAACTGTTTAACCTCTTCAAGGAAATAATAACAGAAAACTTACCAAACATGGAGGAGATGGGCATCCATATATTGGATACATTCAGAATCCCAAACAATATGAAAAAAGAATCTATTCATGACACATTATAATTAAAATGCCAGACATACAGAGTAAGGATAGAAGTTTTAAAGACTTACAAGAAAAATCTCAAGTCACATTTAGAGATCAGCCTATCAGAATTACTTCCAATTTCTCAGCACAAACTTTAAAAGACAGGAGGGTTTGGAATGATATGTTCCATGTCCTGAAAGAAAATATCTATCAACTAAGCTTGCAAGAGATGCACCTTACAGGCAAAGAAAGCCACAGGCTGAAAGTGAAAGAATGGAAATTTATATATCTTGCAAATGGAACCACAAAACAAGCAGGAGTAGCTATTCTCATATCTAAAAAAGCAAACTTCAAACCAAAATAAATTAGAAGGAACAAAAATGTCACTTTATACTTGGAACAGAAAAATTCAACAAGATGAAATAACAATAATAAATATTTAGCCCCCAAATGTGGGTGAAACTAATTACATAAAAGAGACACTACTCAAATGGAGGTCTGAGATAGATCCCAGTATTATAATACTAGGTGATTTCAATACCTCTCTCACCATCAGATAGGTCATCCAGATGTAAACTCGGTAAAGACTCTTTGAAACTCTAAATATTATAAATCTAATGGACTTAGAAGACATCTGTACAATATTTCATCCAACAAAAACTGAGTACACATTCTTCTCAGTAATTCATGGAACCTTCTTCAAAATTGACCATATTTTAGGCCATAAAACAACTCTTAGCAAATACAAAAAATTTCTTGCATCTTATCAGGTCACAAGGGAATAAAATAAGAAATCAACACAATGAAACCTTGTAGAACTATATGAACACATGGAGATTGCCACTATATAATCACATGAAGATTCCATGGATTATGTTTCTTTAAAAAAAAAACTGTGATTTTAATTGGAAAATTGAGAACTTTTACATCCAATGTTATTATGGAGAAGTTTACTAATTCCTGCCACTTTGATTTTTTGATAATGTTTACTTTGATCATTGGAGATTACATGAATTGTGCAATCTCCATGTGTTATACAGTGCATAGGACACTTTTGAATGATGAGTGGGTGATAGAAGAAAGCAAGGAAGAAATTTAAAAATCATTAGACTCAAATGAGAATAGTGATACAATATGCCAGAACTTACAGAACAGTATAAAGGTAGTTCTAAGAGGAAAGTTTACAGCTATGAGTGTCTACATTAAAAGATCAGAAAGATCTCCCCTCAAGATAAAAAAAAAACCCTAACAATGCATCTCAAGGCTCTTGAGAAAGAACAAGCTAATTTCTAAACCAATAAAAGGAAGAGAAAATAATAATTGCAACCAGTCAAAAATCAATGAAATTTAGAATTTAAAAAACAACACGAAGGATTAGTAAAAGAGAACTGGTGTTTTGAAAAGATTAACAAGACTGATATGGCCTTAGCCAAAATAACAAAAAGAAGAGACAAAGTTATAAAATTAGAGATGAAAAAGGAGCAATCAACATAGACATCGCAGGGTTCCAAAAGATCATTAGGTATTATTTTGAAAACTTATACTCCAGTAAATTGGAAATCCTGGAAGAAATGGTTACATTTCTAGATGAATATAATCTGCCAAAACTGAATCAAGAGGACATAGAAAATCTAGACTGACTGACAGATAAATTATAATAAAATAGCAGTAATAAAAAATCTTCTAATGAAGAAAAGCCCAGGACCAGATGAATGCTCAGCTGAATTCCACCAGACCTCTAAAGAAGAATTAATGCCAATACTCTTCAAATTATTATTCCATGAAATAAAAATGAATGGAATAAAATACTTCCAAATTCGTTCTATGAAGCCAGTATCACACTCATACTAAAACTAGAGAAGGACACATAAAGAAAACTACAGATCTACATCCCTGATAAACTGAGATGCAAAAATACTCAATAAAATATTAGCAAATTGCATTCAACAACATATTAAGAAGATTATACATCATGACCTAGTTGGTTTTATTCCACAGATGCAAGTTTCATCAGATAAGAATCAATAAATGTAATTCATCACATAAACAGAATTAAGGACAAAAATCACTTAGTCATCTCAATGGTTGCAAAGAAGGTCTTCATTTTAGAGAGAAAATCTTAGATAAAATTCAGCAGGCATTCATGATAAAAACAATGAAGAAACTAGAGATAGAAGAAACATTCCTCAACATATAAAATATCCATATCCAACCTCATAGTAAATGGAGAAAAACTGAAAACATTTCCTTTAAAAACAGGGACAAAACAAGGATATCCACTTTCACCACTCCTATTTAATTTAGTGATAGAGATTCTATCCAAAGCAATGAGGCAAGAGAAGGAAATAAAAGGGATAAAAATAGGACATACAAAAATCAATAGCTTTCCTATATACCAAAAATGAACTTCTAAGAAAGAAATCAGGAAAATGATTCCATTCACAGAAGCCTCAAAATAAATAAATAAATAAATTACCTAGGAATTTACCTAACCAAGGAAGTGGAAGATATCTACAATGAAAACTATAGAACATTAAATAAAGTAATTGCAGAAGACCTCAGAAGATGGGAAGACCTCAGAAGATGGAAAGACCTTCCATGTTGATGGATAGACAGAATTAATATTGTTAAAATGGCTATATTACCAAAAGCAATATACAGATTTAGTACAATCCCCATCAAAATACCAATGATATTTATCACATAACTAGAATGAAGAATCCAAAAATTCATTTGGAAGAATAACAGATCCAGAATAGCCAAAGAAATTCTAAGTCAAAAAAACAATGCTAGAGGTATCACAATACCTGACTTGGAATATACTACAGAGCTATAGTAACAAAAACTGCATGGTACTGGCAGAAAAACACACATATAGACCAGTGGTATAGAAGAGAAAACACAGACACAAATCTACACAGATGCAGTCATCCCATCCTTGACAAAGGTGACAAAAACCTACAGTGGAGAAAATACAGCCTTTTTAACAAATGGTGCTGGGAAAATTGGTTCACCAGAAGTAGAAAAATATAAGCAGACCCTTATCTCTCCCCCTGGACAAAAACCAACTCAAAATGGATCAAAGACCTCAGATTTAGATCAGAAAGTATGCAACTCGAAGAAGAAAAGGTAGGATTAACACTCCAGCATGTAGGTGCAGGCAAAGACTTTCTCAATAGAACCCCTAAAACTCAGGAAATAATGCCAAGTGTTAATAAAGCAGGGCGATTCAAATTTAAATACTTCTACACAGCAAAATAAACAATTGGGAATGTGAAGAGAAAACCTATACCACAGGAGAAAACCTGTGCTAGCTACCCTTCCAATAGAGGATTAATATGTAGAATATATAAAGAACTCAAAAAACTTCCCACCAAAAAATAAAATAACCCAATTAATAAATGGGAAAATGAATTAAACAGACAATTCTCAAAAGAAGAAGTACAAATGGCCCACAAATACATGGGAAAAAATGTTTAACCTTATTAGCAATAGGGAAATGCAAATCAAAACTAGAGTGAGATTTCATCTTACATCAGTCATAGTGACAGTCAACAAGAATACAAGTAATAGTAAATGCTAATAAGTGCTAAAGAGGATGTGGAGATACAGGAACTCTTTTAAACTGTTGGTGATTTCCACTCTGGAAATCAGCATGGAGGTTCCTCAAAAGTTTAGACACGGAATCATCATATGACCCAGCCATACCACTCCCTGGTATTTATCCTGAAGAATTAAAGTTGTCTTAATACAGTGACGCATGCACACCACTGTGTATAGCAGCATAGCTCACAATAGACAGGCTGTGGAGCCAGCCTGGGTGTCCACCGACAGATGAACGGATGAAGACCAGGTGGTAAATGTTCACACAATGGCATTTTATTCAGCCATAAAGAAAAAAATGAAATTATGTCTTGCAGGAAAATGGATGGAACTAGAGGTCATTATGTTAAGCGAAATAAACCAAAGTTGGAAAACCAGTTGTATGTTTTCTCTCACATATGGAAGCTAGAGAAGAAAAAGGTAAAGGAAGTTGGGGTGGGATCTCATGATAACCAAAGAGACCAGTAAAGAAAAGGGACGAAGGTGCTGATAGTTACAGCTGCAGCGCTCGAAGGATGTGCTCCCTAGGCCAAGCAGCACCAAGCACCTCGCCATGGCACGTGTCTTCACAACGATGGAGAAAGAGGAACTTCACCTGCACTTCACGGGGCGGAAACTAAATCCACACATTAACCACCGTAGAGATCACACACTGGCAGGTGGGTGGGTTTACCTGCATGACACGACCTTACGGGGTGAGCTGGCTGTTCAGAGCTGTATCCTCAGGAAGATGAAGCCAGAGCCTGGAGAAATTCCCATCGTCAACATACACCTGAGTTCACAGAGGTGCTAAGTCACACGACAGAGACCGCTAGAGCGCACTGGCAGGGATGTAGTGAGTAACACGCACCCCTTTAATAAGTGAGGAAACTGAGCTACAGAGGGGTGAGCTGTCCATGCCACAGGCGTCCCTGAGGTCGTGACGCTGGCTGACCTCTGGGCCTCCAATCTAATGTTTCTTCCACTCTTTTAATAGAGTTTTATTTCTGTTTTGGAAATATTGCCTGCCCATACTTATATTTTCTGTTTTTCCAGTCCAAAATTACAAAATTACAAAAGTACAAAATTACATTACAATAATGTCGTGGGAGTCCCTTTGCCAAATCGTCTCTATATTCCAACACATGGGTGTTCCCTGTCTCCATAAGGTGAATATATTTTTACAATTATCTGTATTTTTAAAGAAATCGCAGTGAAACCTGGATCTATTTTCCCCAGAAACATAAATTACACAGATTGTAACATCGAGATGTATTTTGCTAGTTTGAGCCATGATACTTTTAATTAAAAATAGTGAGAGCTGCTGAGTGAACTTGCCTCCAGTGAGTGAACCGAATCTTGTTCGGATGATGTGATTTATAAGAATATCCGTACTGAGGCGGAAATGACTGGGCTCCTGACAACACCTCTCGCCTTTGAAATAGAAGCCCAGCTGCAGAAAATCTTCTCAGTTAATTTCCCTCAAAAGTAGGGATCCAAGCAGCTATTTGGGAGAAAATAAAATATACACATATTTTTTGAAAAGATAAACCATAAGCAGCTGGGTCTTAGGAAAGTGAGTTAATACCTTCATTTCAGAATGTTGTATAGGCAATGGAAGCAACAAGGAGGGAGGAGAAGAATGAAAGAAGGAAAGCCACCTGAACTAACTTTGATGCACTGTGTATTTTTGATGCACCAGAAAAGAAAGACAAAGGGAAGGGTCGTCTTGGAGTAGTTATCGCTGGCAGCCCACTTGGCTCACTGGACACCACCGGCTTGGTATCACGGGCGAACCCCAGGGAAGCATAGGCTGCGAAGAGCAAGCACCTGGGCTTTCAGAGGGTTCAGTCACCATCCCTGGGAAGGGGACACCCTGCCATTAAGGAGGGTGAAAAAGATAACGTTGGAGTTTGAAAGTTTGTCTCCCAACTCACGTGGCAATCTAAGTGCCACTGTAAGAGGGCCACCTGCGGGCCAGGAGGTCTTGCCTTCCCGAGAGGGATGGTACCGTCCCAGAAGGGGAGCTGGGTCCCCTGTTGCTCTCTCTCCTTCTCTTTACTCTTGTGCTCTTCCGCCACATCATGGCCCCTTGTCTTCAACTGCCCAGCCTCCACCACTGGGAGCCCGCCCACCTCGGATCCCCGTGCTTACCCAGCATGAGAGCAGCGCAGATCAGACAAAGCGAGGTGGCAAATCCCAGTCCTCACGTTCAAGTCCGACGGACGAGGTCAGCGTGGACGAGCTGGTTATCAGGCATTCCTCATTGTTTGGGCTCAAGAAGCAACAAGTGGACCCTCCACACTTTCTGGGAAAAAGGAGGGTAGTCAAAAGTTCATTAACGTGGACATGGATTCAGAAAGGGATAAGACGCCGGGCAGAGAGGGCTGAGGCCAGAGAGTAGCGGTCGAGGTTTAGGTTCAGGACCTGAGAAAACAACATCGACCAGGCTGGGCCACCGTCATTTGCCAAATCGAGTCACTAAGACCAGGTTCGAGGGGACACTGAGGGTGGATGATCTCCCCGAGGTCCCTGCCCCTTTTAGAAGAGCTGTGCCCTTGACAAGGACAGTGGAAGAGGACAAGGTGGAGAAAGTGGCCCGTGCAGAGGGGGGCGGGAGCGACCAGAAGACGGGAGTGGACATGCACGTCTTTCTCTCAGTTTAGGGAACTGTGAAGAGCGGCCACTGAAACCGGCAAGCTGAGAGCCAAGAAAGCACCCATGGAGGGAGCTGAGCGTTTCATTCATCCTCAAGTTCACCAGAGCAAGGGGCAGGCAGCTGGGAGGTGACAGGCCACCAGGAGGGACTTTTACCTCGTCCTTAACACTACTGCAGAGCATGGGCCGTGTGACCATGGTCAGCCACTCTTCTAGGAAACCCCAGGCAGAAGTAGCTGTGCCTGACTCCTCCACCCCCAGGCAGAAGTAGCTGTGCCTGACTCCTCCACCCCCAGGCAGAAGTAGCTGTGCCTGACTCCTCCACCCCCAGGCAGAAGTAGCTGTGCCTGAGTCCTCCACCCTATCCTGGGGCCTAACTAGATCACTTAGAAAGTCCGCGGGGTGTCTGCTTAAGAGCATGAGCCTCAGACAGAGACCTGGGCTTTAGCTTCTGTCTTGCTGTCTTCAGGCAGCTTGACTTTTTTTTTTATTATTATTATTCCTTTTATTGGTGCTTTTCAGTTGTACTAACACATACCTGTTAATTTTGACAGAATCATTTACACATGGACATTAATTTACTCCATATCAGACCCCAGTACCCCCTTCCCTCTTTCCTCCCCCATTTCACTTCTACTCTACTGACCCACCTCTTTATATATTGTTAATTCATGCTTTATAGAAACACATAAAGGTAGAATGTGCTGTGGTATATTTATACACGCATGTGGGGTGATTTTGTCAGACTCACTCTGCCATTTCTCCCCTTTGCTGCCCCTCAGTCTCCTTCTACTCCCGTGGTCTTCCCTGTCTTTATGACATCAAACGCCCCTGCCCTGCTGACCCCCTTACTTAGCTCTAACTTCTGCATCTGAGAGAAAACATGCAACTCTTGATTTTTCTGAATCTGGCTAATTTCACTTAACATGATGTTCTCCAAGTCCATCCATTTGCTGGCAAATGTCATAATGTCATTCTTCTTCTTATCTGAATAAAACTTCATTGTGTAACCTTACCACATTTTCTTGATCCACTCCTTTATTGGTAGGCACGTGGACGGGGCACATGGACGGGTTCCATATCTTGGCTATTGTGAATTGTGCTGCTATAAATATTGATGCTCCTGTATCACTATAGTATGATGACTTTTTTCCTTTGGGATAAATACCAAGGAGTGGGGTAGCTGGTCATATGGTGGTTCCTTTCCTAGTCTTTTGTGGATTTTCCATACTGCTTTCCAGAGTGGCTTTACTCACTTGCACTCCCACCAAGAACGTGAAAGTGTACATTTCCCCCACATCCTTCCAGGCATTTATTATTGTCTATATTGATCAATTCTGCAAACTGAATTTTGTTCCACATAATGCAAATTCTCAGATTTTTTTCTCCTCATTTATGAAATTATTCTAAGATTCTTCTGAACATGGACAAAGTACAAACCAAAGCCTTTAGCCCAAACCTGATATATAATGAACACAGGAAATGCCAGCTGTCTGTATAACCGTGACCTTCGGTAGCGAGGTGTCACCACCTCAGACATCTCCACAACTTCATATCATGCTTGCAAAGCATGAAATGCTCAGGCGTGCCCACCTGACGCCCGCCTACCTGCCCCACCTCCTGTCTTGCCGCACTGCCTACCAGGGCCACCTGGTGGTCTCTCAGCTTCTTGAGTGTGGTGAGCCGCTCCCACCCTGGCTCCTCAGAGGCTCTCTCCTCCCTGGGCAGCTCCTTGCTGTTCTCTCTGAGCAGCTCACACTCTCCTGGTGACTCCCACCCACCTCAGCGCTTCCCCACACAGCCTTGATCTCCCTCATCCCCTGCCTGTCCTCCCAGTCCTTGTCACAACGCTCATCAGTTTGTAAAGATGCTGGCGACCATTCGCGGAGGACAGTCCTTCCAGCAGTAGCTCTCCAGCCAGCCTCGACCCGAGGAGCCTGTCTGCCGAGGCCCTGGCCTGTCTGCAGCCCTGACCTCCGTGCTGGGACAGTACCTGGCCTCTGCACAGCCCGCTAACTGACCCAGCTGGCCCGTGTGTAATTCAGGGAACACGCAGGGCTGAGGTTCACGGCTGGAGAGAGTCACTGCGTTTTCCTGAGTGTATTATGCACCCTCAGAAAAAAAAATGCCTGATACTGTTTTTCAGACAAAGTACATTCCTGGCTTCCAGTTATTAAAACTATGAGCATTGAAACTTTTATGGGCTTAATAAATATGTCAGTATTTTTTTCATATTAATTTTCTAATAATTTTTAATTCTTTTTTTAGATTTCTTTTTTTCCACATTTTTATTGGTACGTTACAGTTAGACCTAATGATGGGATCTGTTGTTACATACTTATACATGCACACAATATAGCAATATAATTTGGTCAATATCACTCCCCAGCACTTCCACCCTCCCTCCTCTCCTCTTACCCTTTGGTCCCTTTTCCTTTATGATCTCCCTTTTATTACATTTTTTTTTTTTTGCATTTTCCCATTTCGTTATGTACAGAGCCTAACACAATCCTAGGTTCATAGGAATCTTGTTGAATGAATGCCAATTTCTATGTTGTCTATTTCCTTTCTTTCCTTCTGGTTCCATTTTCTTCCATCTTTTCCTTTTTTTATTAAAATATTTTTTTTTATTTTTACAGACACATTTTGATTCATTTTACACAAATGGGTACAACTTTTCATTTCTGTGGTTGTACACAGTGTAGATTCACACCATTCATTTAATCATACATATATATAGGGTAATAGTGTCTGCTTCATTCTACTGTTTTTCCGTCCCCACCCCTTCCAACCCCTTTTTCCTCTACACCATCCAAAGTTCCTTCATTCTTCTCTTCCCGCCACCACCCCCATCATTATATATTGTCGTGCACTTATCAGAGAAAACATTCGGCCTTTGGTTTTTTGGGCTTGGCCTATTTAACTTAGCATGTTATTTTCCAACTTCATCCATTTACCAGCAAATGCCATAATTTTATTCTTCTGTATGGCTGAGTAATATTCCATTGTGTATATACACTACAGTTTCTTTTTACATTCGTCAATTGAAGGGCATCTAGGTTGGTTCCACAATCTAGCTATTGTGAATTGAGCTGCTATGAACATTGATGTTGTGTCAATTTTATTATCTAACCTCTCAAAATAATATTATGAATATTTTTATTTTTAAATAGTTCATGTAATAGTTTTCCTGTTCCAATCATGGAGAGAGAGAGAGAGAGAGAGAGAGAGAGGTACAAAAATAAACGAGAAAGCTGGTGGATCCTCTCGCATTTATCTTTTTTTGACTGGGATGAGGCATCCCCTCTGTCCTGCTCAGCTCAGAGCAACCTGGGGCTCTCCGTAAGCACTCGTGTAGTAAGCCTCAGAGCCACGGGACACACGTTGAGCTGCAATGCGCTTTCACGTGGCTTCAGCTTCTTGCTGTAAGCCAATGGTCCACGTGGGCGGGGTCTTCTTACTTCCCATCAATCAGTCCCGTGCGTGTCCTAAAGATGGACACAATTTGTATTTCCAGAGGGAAAATCTTGTTTCATTCTTTCCCTCTTGTTTAGCTCATCTATATTGCAGACCAAGCTAAAAACGATTGTCCATGATTCTTATTCTAATTCACTGGTCAGTCGCGGAGGGTGCAGAATGGGATACATTAAAACAGCGGAATCCTCCTCAAAAGGCAGACAGTGTGGGGGGAGCAGAAGAGGCAGAGAGGGGCTCTGCTAATGTGCATCCAAAGGTGGAGTCAAAAGGGGGCAGAAATCAGAGACGCAGAGGGCGAGTGGTGCCGGGGTCCAGCCCTAGCCGGGCTCGTAGTGATCACAGGTGATAGAGTAGGCGTCGGTGAGGTGGAGAACAAAGCAACACAAACTCAACGAATGGATGCTAAGTTCTAAATTTTATTTTTCCCAGTCAGCTTTTTATGCATTAAAAGGTAGGCAGTTACACATGTTTTTTTCAGAACAGGAAAAAGTAACAAGGAGAAAAACAAAAATATTTTGTATGATCATTACTACACTAGACAATGAAGTATTCTAATTATTTTTAGTAATTGCTTACTCCTATAACTAAACAATAAGACATATTAATGTTGCTTAACTAATCATACAGGTTAAAGCAAGTTCAGCAGGGTTGAGTAAATGTCAGTTGTGTGGCTACTGCTGTGGTTAATAAGTGCCAGACAGTTTAAGCTAACAATAATGTGACATCATCTTCTACTGTGTGAACTTAACATTGAGGAACTTTTTCTCCGGAGGATAGGTGGCCAATAATATTTACAGCATTTAGTAAATCCTAAACTTTAAGAAATGGAATATCTTGCACTCTTGTATGTATACTTTCAAACCAGGTTATAACATGTCCTGATTTTACATCTAAATATCCATGGGAGATAAAGGAGGGTCTAAGTCCAGGGGCTTAAGAGGCATCCCTCTGTAAGGATGTCATGGCTTTCCATTAATTAAATAAGCATTGTCATAAGGTGTTTTAACTGTAGGAACTCTATTTTCTTTATTTCTTCTGTTCCTGTTAATCATTCCTGATGGGGTTGGAGTTATTCACCTACATACTTCAGGTCATCTGAGAGTAGTCAACAGGGGATCGGCAGCTAGAATCTATTTTTGTATTTTCTCATAACATTCTTGGTTACTCAAAGTTTCATTACAAATGACTAAATCTGAAATCACTGTTCCATTAGAAGTCTGTTTTTTATGTTTTAACCCTGGTTCTGTTAAGACCCCTGTTTTCAGGGAAAACACATAAAATATCAATAGTAAACCTACACATATTAAGCAAGCAAGGAAGGAAAGTTCGCAACCGAATTCCCATTACGATGAGACTTTGCAAACACCTTCATTACTCAGCGGAATCCTTGTCAAGCACTGAGGGGAATTGCAGGTGGCGTAACAGAGTGGCAGTGGGAAGAGAGAGCTGATCAGTTCACAGAGGGCCTCAAGTCACACCATTTCCAGATGGTCGCAGAGCTGATCATCCAAGATGGACAAGGATGCTGGCGGGAACCCAAAGCCCCAATCAGGAGGTCATTCTGAATCCCTGTCAAAACTGAGAAGCAGGAGGAGATGGTGCTTGGTGCTTCCTCTCCTCTAGTGAAAACAGCTCTCAAAATCCTTCACTTGTCCAGACTGGACATGACCAGGTCATGGGCCCTCACTGGATCTTAGGGCGGCTCCTCCACAGGTCAGTTGCTCCTGCTGTCTCCACTGCACTATGAGAGTCCTATCACACTTGCTACGACTTCTCCGAGCAGTACTGCAGCTACCACGTAGCCAGTGCCCTGTGCACAAAGTCTGCTCAGTGCCCGAGGGCGAGACGGACAGATGGGCGGGTGATGGAAGCCCCCCTGGCCTGTGAGGACAAGCTCAGTATCGTTCCTTCTGCTTCCTAAGTTGTCATCTGCAAGATGACCATAAAACCAGGATCCTCCTAACCATTTACGGAGCATGTTTATTACCTTTTTTGAGGTAACACTCCAAGAAGTAGGGCATGCTGATTTTATGCACCTTTTACAACAAAGGACATGGAATGTCACATTCCCAACGAGACCAATGCTTTCTGATCTGGATTTTGCTTCTCTTTTGTTTTAACTGCTCTCCTCACTGAGAGACCCTCTTCACAAAGGAGGAACTGATCATGAGATACCTTTCCCCTAAACAGCCCCTGTGAGAGGATCAACTCCAGTCTTCACGTCTTCCCTTTACCTCCCATTCTGAAATGGTTAAAGTGAACGCCAGTCTGAAAATTGTGTTTCAGGACAAGTTTTTGGTTCCCTAGTCAGATAAAAAGATGAATAGACATAATACACAACAAATTATGCTTTAAGTGCAGGGACAGAAATAAAAACAGCAAGCAGAACAAAATCTAAAGCAAAGAAACCCAGCCATGCATTATATGGAAACTTGGATATATGATAGAGGTAAAAATAGAAAACCGCGAGGAAAAGATGTATGTGCCTCTGATAATTGCCACACAGAAGGGAGCTGGATTAGAGCTGGAGCTTAGAGGAAAGTCATGTAGAAAGCAGCAAAATATAGAAAAGAATCACACATATCCACACACATATACATGAGAAAGAGAAAGAACCAGGAGATTATTTTCTTTTTAATAATACAAAAGGCAAACACTAGAAAAAGATCCCTTCACTTACTGCATTAAATGTAGAAGCACCAGTGCTTTTAAAGATAGGAAACAAAAAACAAAAACCACCATTTAGAAGAATGTTTCTCCAACAAACTGATCAACAAAATATTGGGACTCGCACATCCCGTTCTCTTCTCCAACCCTGTGATCAACAGACAAGCTCAAGAGGAGAACAGGCAGAACATTAAGAGCAAGGAATTCCCCAAAGAAGAAGCTCAAATGGCCAAAAGAAAGAAAAACTTCCTTAACCTCCTTGGGAAAGAAATAAATGCTAATTACCCCACTGAAACATGACACCCAACAGTATGGTCAAAATTAAATATGTGTTGAAACAATGTAGAGAAAAAGAAATCACATGCTCCGATGAGGAGGAGGTAGGTAGATACGACTGTCAGTTCCTTGGAGACGAATTTTACAATGTTCAGTAAGGTTAAGCATGTATATAATCTTTGATTATAGAATTTTATAGCTTCAAAAATATCTTAGAGAAATATTTATGCATGCATAGAGAGTCATGTATAATGATATTTATAGCAGCATTATTTATGATAAGGAGAGTAGTGGAAATTATTTAAAAGAGTCATGGTGATTTAAAAAATACAACGATTCAGTGATAAGAAACACATTGTCATGACAAAGATTCTCTGCTTGACCAGCCTCCAGCCGGGTTCTGATTCTCCTCGGCCCACCCATGCACTTCCTTGTGGAAGGTCCCTTTGGCTGGAAACTCCCACCCTGGATCTGGGAGCTCCCTGGGTATGTGATCTGATTCCTCGCCTGCCATCCTGCCCTTCCGGGTGCACCACCCCCCTGGTCTGCCCTCAGCAAGAACCCTATCAGGTCAGGTTGGCCGGAGTCCCCCTGCCCTGATGTTCCCCTCAGTGGGATTCCATCCAGGACCCGCTTTGCTCCACATGGTAAATCCCCACTTGACCTTGCCACCTTCGGAGCTGGCCCGTCTCCCCTGCGGCACACTCCCATCACCAGGATCCACGCCCACGGAGACACCTTAACAAACGCTACTGAATGGGCTTTCTTGAACAGTTACCGTGTCTCTGGTACAGACACGTAATGAAACACTCAAAGTTAAAGTGATTGAAACAGAACTTTGTACATGAATATGAACAACGTAGTGTAAACTAAAGAAAGCAAGCTGCACCTGAGAATGTACAGTGTTTATATGTATCTGTATAAATCAGAATCCACATATCAGAATCCACATTTTGAAATTTTATGTAAAGAGATAAACAAATTGAGTTGAAAATAAATTTTTCAAGCCAATACTGTACATTACATGCAGATTGCTATTAATGAAATAGTAGGAGGAGGATAAAGAGTAGCAAGTTCTGTGTGATCATTATCCCTGAGTGAGGAAGAAGCAGAGATGTATTTGGCTACATAGGGATCTTCAAATGTTTCTGAAATATTTTGTTCTTAAAAGCATCTGAGACGCTGTGGCAAAACATTGGGGTTTGATATATCTGGGTAGTGGGTATGTTGTTTTGTAAATCTTCTATGCCTTTCATATACTTGAAATATTGCTGGATATAAAATGGAACAAAGGTTAAAGTTATCATACAATAAATTGAATTAATACCACAATAAAGTAGAACCCTCTTTTTATTATTAAATATTAAAGTATTGAAATTGCACTGTGCCTGTCCACTGAATATTTGATAAAGGAAAACTATCATGTAAATTTGAATTACATTTTCATAGGGTTATTTTGTTTCTGGGGGAAAGATTCAATTGACTCTGATGTAGAATGTCCACAAGCCAGCATGTGGTGTGCTGTTGGCTTATGTCACACCCTATACAAGGTAATGTTACATGAGCTGAGTCTGTGAGCACACCCGACATCCAACACCTGTGTTGGTGAATCAGAAACAAACAGCTATGAAATGGTCACAATAATCATTACCCCACTAAAGGACAAGGGTCAGGCTACACTCTGCTCCTGGACTCTTCTCAATCCTGAGCTGGGATCCTACCCAGCAGTTCCAGCTTCTGTGCTATAGATCTGTCCCCTGTCCCCAGTTTTGGTTGGTAATCAGCCTGTCCCTTCCCTCTCTCATGGGATATTTAAGGATACCCAGACATTTTAAAATTTCCTTGAAAATGTTCACAAATAGATCTTTAATATATATATGGCCACAGCTCTTCAAAAAGTAGTTTTCATTTATTGCATTGAAGTGCATTGGTTTTCAGGTTTGGGGATGATATTTAAGTTCTCTGATCCACTGAGCAGATTCTTCATTTTTATAATGCTGCCATTTTATCAGTGAGAAATCAGTGACTCACCTGTACCCAGTGACTTGCTGAAGAAATGGCAGAATTATGATTTGAATACAGAACTTCAGACTGCTCTCCCTAAGGATAAGGAGTCTTATCCTTAGGGATAAGAAAGTCTTCTATCAACCTGCTTGGGTTTTTAGGAGCCCCATAAGACAAACTCATGTGATATCATGTATGCAGAGAAGCTTAGAAATAATTTTGTAGAGTCAGGTACTTTTATCACCTTCCTTTTAGAGTTTTTCTTTTACTTTTAGAATTGCTAATATTATCCAAAGCTTAGTTAAAAAGGGTTGTGTAAACATAACTTGAAAACAAGAGCTATTGAGAAGCATTCCCACAGTAGGTAATTTGGTCCTGAAAGTGTTGATGAATCCTTCATGAACAATGCCCATCTTCACATGCGAATCAAGAAGACGCTCATCACTGCTCCTCAAACTGGTTCTTCACATAACACAGACTCAACTGTCTGTGCATTACCTGCTTCATTCCCTTTGAGGTCTGCGTAGTTTACATTATTTAACCCATTTCACATCTGTGCATACTTAGGTCCTTCTCATTGGTTACCCTTAACAAAGAACCTACAGCAAACTTTCTCAGAGGCCCTTCCTCTAGCACTGTGTGCATATTTATGATACAATAAAATTCAAGAAGTAGAAGTACTATATATAAGGGCATAAACATCACTACTATGATCTCATGGAAAGATGATCCATTTCCATTAATCTTATGCTTTCAGGCAAATTAGAGTCTAAGTCTTGTGACCTTCAGCAGCCAACAATTTTGCAGGGCCATTACAAAATTAAAGAAACAGAGTTTGCCCACTCCATCTTGCTACATTGTTGCAAGGGCCACTTAAAATATTGTGCAAGAAAACATTTTATAAAACTTCCACTTTAAAATCCACTCTTTCATTAAAACAACGTGCCTGCATCTATGCAGATGATAGGAACAAGTTTTAGAACAAAAAGTCCTTGTCCTTTTGACACCAGTTGACCAGTCCCTCTCATGGGAGGCACAGACGTGTTTTAACACAACGTTACCATGTACATCCGGTTTGTCCAGTGGCACCTACTAGCTCTTCTTTATTGAAAAATCATATTCTTCCCTAACATCCAGGGTCTCGCCCGCGTCTCCCTATGGCTGTTTTCTTAGGCACGTGCCCTTAGTTTTCATAAACTTGCGTTCTCTCTGTTGTGGCCTTGTGTGACTATCTGGTGAGCGTGGGCTGTGATTGGGACGGTCGGTCAGACCACCGGCTCCCCGTTGAGAAGCTGACTGGTGAGTCGCACCTCAGCAGCAGGGCTCCTGGCTGGAAGGACTCTGAGACATGGCCTTCCTCCGGGACTCATCGTCTCGCCCGCCTCCAGCTTCCTCATACGGCCTTCTCTCTGGTACGGACATCTTCCCGCTGCTCTGGAGCCCAGCCTGGAGCCCCTGCTGATGTGTCCTGCCGGGCCCTTCCTCCTGCTCATCCCAGCACCTGTGTGCACCAGGCAGCCCAGGCCGCTCCCTTTCCACGGCCATGTCTGTGCTTCTTCACCTCCTCGTTTCCTCTCCCGGAGAAGCAGCTCCTCAGGAGATACTGTCAAGACCTGTTCTTCCCAATGAGTGATCTTGGAGAATTTCCCCTCCCCGCCTTCAGTAGACGGTGCAAATCCATGAGATCCCAGGAGCTAGAAAAGATGTCAGAAGGAAACAGAGGCCAGGAACGCATCCCTCTGTGCCCTTAGCACCCCCTCGACGCTGCCGAACCCCTAACTTCCTCTCTCCTGGTCGTATTCCTCACATCTAATAGAACTGTGCCAGAGAGCTTGCCTGTCGATTGGTAATCAGCAGTGTTTGCCTACAGGATTAGTAGCTATTCCTCTGGATTCAGGGTTAAATCACCACATACAATGACATACCTTATTCCCTTAATCTCTAGCCCTAAGACTACAATGAAAGGCTTATCGATTGGGTGGTTTAAGCTCATTGCTAAGGGACCTCATGGCACATGCTTCTTATTTGTTTCCAATTCCTTGTTGTCTCTAAATTGTTTGATTAAGTACTTTATTTCATCAGAAGGCAACTCAGTTAAAAGTGTCAGAAAGAGAATTAATTAAAAAACTAAATAAAACTATAAACTTTTCTTATATTGGTTTTATAAAGTCAAACATTTATGTTCTCAAACACTAAGAAAATGTTTAAGAAGTGATCTTATGCTTAAAAGTGTATTATTAATGTAACTGGATCATCTTTCCATGAGATCATTGTAGTAATGCTAATATCCTTATATTTAGTATTTCTACTTCTTGGATTTTATTCTACCATGAATATGCACACAATGCTAGAGGAAAGGCCTCTGAGAAAGTTTGCTGAAGGTTCCTTTGTTAAGGGTAACCAAAAATTTTCCTACAGTGGCATGCTATTCAAAAATCATTTAGTCAATGTTAAACTCATGAGCAAGATTAATCATGTAAGGAAACATGATAGCTTTCTATAGCATTTAATATGTGTGTGTGTGTGTGTGTGTGTGTGTGTGTGTGTATACACATATAGTCAAATAGTCAAACATGAAAGAAGTTCTAAAAGTGGGTGGGAATGGAAAAACAGTAGAATGAAACAGACAGTATCACCCCATATATATGTATGATTACATGAATGGAGTGAATATACATTGTGTACAACAATAGAAATGAAAAGCTGTACCCCATTTGTGTACAATGAATCAAAATGTGTCTGTAAAAATAAAAAATATTTTAATAAAAAAAAGGAGACATATATATTTCTATATGGAACCAATCATTTAGATAAAATAAAAATTGGGGGAGAGCTGAGTTTTGTAGCTATCATTTAAGCGAATGAAGTTGAAGTATTACTGTCAAACACTTCCGTATGAAACTGGGATTGGTGTCCACACTGAATCACCAGGAAGAGCTTTCTGGGAGCTGGTGCAGGCTCCGCTGTGCGTGTGGACGGGACTCAGCCCCTGCACTGCTCTCCAGGAGAGGCGTTGGCAAATGCTTCACAGTTGTGGATGGAGGTGGATGGAACAGCGTGCTGAGCATATAGCACTGAGTCTCCAACTTTATTTTCAGAATTTTGCTTTCTCAGGCAAATTCCAATCCCTTGAATCAGGAAACCCAAATGTAGATCAATCAAGATCTCTTCCTGAAATAGCTTGCAAGTCTTGAAGTGCCAAGAAAGAGGGAGACAGAAAGAGACTGGGACTCCAGACGTGGGGTGACAATCTCCCTTCTGACCTAAGGTCCTGTCCCTTAGCAGGTGTCCAGAACCCCAGGTGCTGAGGGAGGGAGGAGAGAATTCCTCCTCAGGACCATCACAGAATAGTCAGTTGTCAGTTATGAGGGAAGCACTTTTGCTCCTAAATAATGTTAAAATACAAAACATGTTTCTCTCTGTTCACAATTTTAATATTAAAAGCCCAGATGGATGATTATGATTCATAACTATTCAATTTCAATTTCTTGCAAGGCATTTTCTCTATAAAAGTTACCTCATTAAAAATAATCTTCCTGATAGAAATTAGGTTGAACCACTTGATGATCTCTCTCAATACTCTTTACCTACTAATTACAGTTTTCTGAGTCAAGACCCAGAAATCCCCAGGGGTGCTATTTTTTTCCTATCCTATCCCATGTTAATTGGAGTAGTGACAAATATCGCTTAGAAACACGTGTTTACAGGATAACTTGAATACTGCCTTATTCAGTAGAAAGTACAGAAAGATTTTTGTTTCCCTATTTCATTAAGCAGACTACTGAGTAGAAAATCTGACATCCTTTTTACAAAGCTTTATTAAGAACAAAGTTATTTTATTTAATATTGTATTATAATTGCCTATATTGGTAGTAAAATCTACAAAAAGGGGGGAAAAGAAAGATGTCTTCATGATGAAAATCATCTTTATGAATAACCAGCAGAAAATATTTTCCAAAATATGAGAAGGATTGACTCATTTTGTTCATGGAAACAACCCAAAACTCTTAGACAAATCTAGTAAATTTTTAGAAAAATAATAATTAAGAATTTATGAGGATTTCATAACATGTTCAATGTTAAATTAAAAACTCATGTTAAATTAGAAACTCTTGTCAACAATAGATAAATAGATGTTGTAGGACAGAAGAACCCCAAACCGAGAGCCATCACAGAGGAGCAGTTACTGAGAGGACGTGCTGAAGTCGGAACAGGGACACGCAGACTCTCAATCACGCGGGGTCTGCCTGGAAAGCACAGCCACCTTGGTTCCTGAAGGCCACTGCTCCTGGCAGAGGGACCTGGCGCCGGGGAGGGAAAGAGACAGCGTCCACAGTCACACATAGGTAGACCTTCTCATGGGCTCTCGAGGACTTAGCTCCTCACAGAGGTAGAAGGGAGGTCCCGGAAACCCCAGTGCCCAGTGACAGGTTGAGAAGCATCGGCTCAGGAGCACATGCAGCGGAGGCCCCTGGTTGGAGACCGGCTGCATCTACAGCTCCCCACTGAGAACGCGGTGGCTCCTGAGCTTCTTTGATTTTTTAAAATTTTTTTCTTACTTCTTTTTTGGTTGTTTTCACAGACTGAATTTTGATGCCTTGTACACAAATGGGGTACGTCTTTTTGTTTCTGTGGTTGTGCATGAGGTAGACTCACACCACTCGTGTAATCATATGTGTACATCGGGTGATGATGTCTGTCTCATTCCACCATCTTTCATACCCCCTCCCTCTCATTTCCCTCTATGTAACCTAAAGTTCCTCCATTCTTCTCTCACCTTCCACCCCCTCCATTATATATCATCCTCCACTTATCAGGGAAAACATTCGGCCTTTGGGTTTTGGGGATTGGCTTATTTCACTCAGCATGATATTCTCCAATTCCATCCATTTATCTGCAAATGCCATAATATTCTTCTTCTTTATAGCTGAGTAATATTCCATTGTGTATATATACCACAGTTTCTTTATCCATTCATCTGCTGAAGGGCATCTAGGTTGGTTCCACAATCTGGCTATTGTGAATTGAGCTGCTATTCACATTGATGTGGCTGCATCGCTGTAGTATGCTGATTTTAAGTCCTTACTGAGGGGTTCCTGGGGATCCCCACTGGCTCCTCCAGTCTGGACGATGGGGGTGGGGCTGGGGACACCAGTGGCTATGGCGCAGTGACCTGAGGTCAGATCCTCAGGCTGGAGCAAGCCTGGGTGAACCTGGGTGCTGCCCAGAGACAGGAGGAGGCTGCTGCGAAGCGCCCCAGGGCCCTCTCTCCTTCAAGCCAGACAGAAGATGGATGGAAGCTGCCATCCCAACCGTTCTGCTTAGTGGCTCAACCTGGGACGAACGTCTCGTTATTTTCATTCTTCAAAATTAACCTGAAACACAGGTGCTAAACCATCTCAGAGTCCGTCAGGGAATGTTCCTCCTTTAAGGGGGAGTCCCTGCATCTGTCCCACTGCTTCCTTCAGGCACGGGTGGCCCTACATGAGTATTGTGCTTTCAAAACAGCAGCTGAATCTTCATTCCGATTCAGCAGAATCCTGCAGATATATTAATTTCATAGATAGAATTAGAAAGTCGTGTTTTGTCTGCATTTCTACAAAATGAGAATGAGCATATTAATCTTTCAACTAAAAGAAAAAAGCAGCTTTGAAGTAACAGAAAGATGGATATTCATTTTATAAGACTTAATTTCCAATTACTGCTGTGTGTGTGCATGAGTAAATAGGCAAAGAGATAAGATTCACAGCGACAGACCAGGAAAGAGGAAAATCCTGCTAATTCAGAAGACATCTGGGCTACACAGACAAGTGTCAACATTTAGAAAATGTGTATTAAATTTCTGTGTGTCCTGCCCCATCAGAGTGTGCACTTGACTGACGGCATTTTGAATTTGAATGTTACACTTTGGAGTAAGCTTTTTAAGACTAATTTTTTTTTTTTTTTTGTAATTGCCCAAATCGATTCAGATTACAAAAAGAATAAAGAACATAGAACAGAGATTGAGTGGCAGATGAACAGGAAACTGGTTTGTCAAATATCACTGGCTATATATAAATTAAAAAAACGTAGGTACTACTTCCCTCTAAGGAACATATTTAAAGCTATCTTTGTCCTCAATGATAAATTTTGATGGTGTTTCTTTGTTCACCATCGCCAAACACTGAAAGCTAATATATACATATCTTAATTCAAGTGACTTCATACTATGATAAATTCTAAGGTGGTCAGCTTACTTATGCCAGTCTTTGAAAAGCGGCTATCCTGGCCAGGTGCCACCTGACCCATCCCAGCCAGTGCCCAGTCGCAGGACCTGATGTGGGAGGTCTTACTGACCACACGTCTGGAGCCTGCCTCCAATTGGAGCCTTTCACTCATGCCACCAAGTCCCATCTTTCCGGCTTCCTTCCTCTGCCCATTCTTCTCTTAGGCCCAGTCTGGTCTCAGCCAGGCTAATTTGGTGGTCCTAGGGAGTCACTGCTGCATACGGCTGGGTGTGCTCTCCGGCCCTCATCTGCAGACACGGTATCTGGTGACCAGCAGAAGCACGAGAAGATCTCAGTGAGAAGGTAGCCCTGAAGTCACATAGCCCCAGAGAAGGGAGAGTCGGCGTGCTAGACAAACATCGCAGCAAAAGACATTCCCAGAAAGCGCTTTTACCTACCTCTCGCCTCTGTGTTGTGGGAATACCCTATTTAGCAGCTGTCTGAGAAAGACCTGGTCACTTTTCTTCCCTTTTTATATTTTTAGAATTCTTTTCAACATCTAGTGGCTACCCCAAAAGTCTTCCAATCTTATGGGCAGAGTTAGATAGATGCTAAATTGGCCAACAGTACAAATAGTACCCATTGTATAAAGCCCTAAACACCAGGCTGTGCTCAACGCAGAAGGACCAGATTATGAAAAAGAAAAAGAAAAAACAATTGCTTTTCTGTGGTGCTTCTCCTTAGAAGGACAGGTTTGTGATTCTGGATTACAGTGCTGGCAAAGAAAGACTGGGTCGTGCCTTGAGGGTAAATTACCCCCAGCACAGAGAAGTGAGGAGCACACAGAAGTTATGCCCAGGGTTCGTGTCCTAAGTGTGACTCTCACTGCTAAGGCAGCTGACATGCACCAAATGAATCTGCTTCTCTACCCAGGAAGACTTCCTCTGGTACGCTAAGTGATTTAACAGCAGCACAAACTTTGAGAAACAGACAACTGTAGGAAGAAGAACCACCTTGTTTTAAAGGCAACTCCAAATTCTCTCCCAAGTCTTCACCTCCCTCCTGCTGCACAAAAAAAATCCAATCTTTGGTTAAAGAAAAAGAAAACATTTTCCATGGGGAAATGTTAACCTATATTTGAAAATGAAAGATTAATAAAATATGACTTTAAACATTTCACAGACCATATAACTCAATCAAAATGAAGAGCTGGAGAAATTATCTGGGGCCTGGAGGACTTTAAGGGTGCAGAATGATCATTATTAGTTGTCCACAAAGATTACATTCAACATATGGAATTGGAGGTTCCACTTCTCTGGTCTGTAAAGAGGATTCTTCCTTCCTCCTCTGAGGGACCACACTCAGCAGTGGAATGCAGGGGTCAGCTACACCACCAGACAGAAGGGCCGTGGGTGGGCAAGGCAGAGCTCTTGGGCAAGGTGATGTAAGTCTAAACATTACATCAAATGAGGGTCCTGGAACTGGCTAGTTTAAACCCACTTTACACTCTTACTAGAAGATCGGTTTACCTGAAAATCTGTAACAGGTGAAGGATCCCAGCTCCCCGTGGAGAAAAACAGGGATGAGTTTGGGAAAGGAGCGAGGAAAAGGAGAGGTGATTCAAGGAGAGGGTCAGACACAGCAGGTGGACTCAGCTCCTCTATCAGGGAGGCTGCAGTGACTCGGACGCCAAGAGCAGGCAGCAGCAGGCTGGGAGGTGGACCGGGCGTCGGCGTAAGGCAGCGTTTGTTTCGTTTTCCTCTTGGATCACCTGCAAACTCTCGCAGCACGCACCGTCTGAGAGCAGTAAGACGTGACAAGCCAAGACACAGTCATCGCTGTCCCATGTGAGGACGCCCGCTTCCCCCTCTACGTTCCTTCAGCGGAGAGTTCACAGGACGCAGGACACCTAGAGTGAAAATGACTCATTCTGGCTTTTTAACAAAAAATTAACATTTTTACAAACTTTACACTTTTATCAGGAGACACAAGAAAAAGTTTAATTCAGTTGAACCTCAGAATGACTCTTTAAGACAGCAGATTTCACTACCCCCCTTTTGCCGATGAAAAACTTAGGTTCCATTCAAACACAGGGAGGGGAAATTATGGTCATGGAGTAGCCACCTGCTCCCTGTTTGGGTCTAGCTTGTCCTATGGTGAAGTCAGAGCCTTGTGACCCGCAGACCATGAGCTGAGCACTGTGTGTTGTCTTAAGCTAAACCGCCCCCTCCCTCTCCCGCTCTCCTCAGCGCAGAGAGCTTGAAGGTCGGGTACTTCAGATGAGCCCTCTGCACAGGGGTGGAAGGGATCCACTGGACTCTGGGCAGCATGAGCGTGGGATGCATCTCATTATGCTCGTCACTGGGCTTCAGCCTTTGTGCTTGTGACCCTCACCGTTTAATGCCCTGATGTAGAGGTTTGTACTTGAAGTCAGATGCTGCTGTACCAAAAACTTAAAATAGATACAATCTGGTCAGTGCTCAAAAGTGGATGGGAGGGAACTTCATCCTTGGAGGAAGGAACGGAGGTGTTTCAGGTTAGCTGACCCAAGATATCAAGCAACAACCTCCCCTGTGATTGCAAGGGGTCGAGTCACAGGCCCATTGCTTTTGCAACCTAGAGAAAGACCTTGGAAAGCAGAAGTGTGTTTCGTGGACAGGCCACTATTAATGTAGTGAGCAAGAAAAGGGTGAAAAAGTTACGGATGGGCAATTTTGGTAAGCAGAAATTAAATGGAATAGAGGATGTTCAGAAATTCAGGATCTGGATAACGTGGAGAATAAAGTAAGCCAGCGAACAAATAAATGAGTGAAAAAGCAAAGTCGGGGAAGAGAAACAGAATGGAAGTCTTTGAGTGGAGAAAGTTCTGTAAAACTTCTCATTTGGAAAATATGACCCATAAAACTTTGTAATAAAGGGGTTTCCTTTTCACCAGAGTCTCAGGACAGCTGTTACTTTTCCTACGCATCACCAAAAAGCAGAGTTGAACTAGGTAGAAGACCTACATACAAGCAGAGTATTTGGAAAATGATTTAAGGGAATGATGGACGAGAAATCAGGGACTGACCAACAGAAGAAACGCTCTTGGCCACTGTCCTGAGTCAAGGGCGTTCAATCTGCAGGGTTTGTGGGGACACATGCAGCTCTCCTCAGAACTGAGTGCTGAGGCAGAGGAAGGAAGGGGGCTGTCCCTGGCCCCCTCCCTACTGGCTAGGAGTGGGTCCACTCCTTCTGGGCTCCGTGTGTGTGATCGCTGAGCAGCCTCTGAGGATGTCAAACCGGCCCGAGACGGAAAGCTGACAACGCTTGGCCCTGCGGAAGGGCCTTGTGGTTTTACTTGCAGGAAAGGGACTGGGCGAGCAGATTGGTTAGAATACAACATGGGACCACAGCCTTGAAGTGGTGCAGAAGAGGCTACTAGAAACTCAGCTGAGATCAGAGGAGCTGCCATCTAAGCAAGAAAAGAAGGAAGAAAAATCAGCCTAAGAATCGTGTTTCAAAAAGAGAATTGTGTTGACTTACTGGTCCAGGACAAAAGATCAGATAAAAGTGGGTCAGGAACCTACTAAGTTTCTGAGAGAAAAGTAGACTGTTTAGCCAAAAATAAAAATTAAAAATGGCTTGAGACTTTGAGAACCGGAACAGCCTGAGGCTCCTAAGGGTCCCCCGAGCAGAAGCAGGCGAGGAAACTCGAGCAGCATGCAAGCGGGCATATCCTTCAACATCTGTTCTGAAGTTGCCAAAGAGAGGGTGGAAAGGAAAGAGCTTCTGGGAGCCTGGGGACAGGAATCCCGTTCCTGGAGAGGGGCCAAGGGGCTGGTGACAGGGGGAGGACCCGCGCCACAGGCCGGGGTCCTCATGCTTCTGCTGAGCGAGAGAGAGCTCATAATTGCCATTGCACTCCTCCTTCCTCACAAGGGGCTTGTCACTGCAGCAACCTCATCCCTGTTTCATTGTTAATATGTTGGATCACATGAGGGGTCGAGGCTAAGCAAGGAGTCACATGTGTCCAAAGGACTCAGGAGCAAAAGGAGCAATACCTGGACAGGATGGGGTAGATGTGGGCACGTCCAGAGGTCTGAACTTGAGCTAACTGTGACTGCTGGGCATGCATGGGACTTTGGGTTATCTCCCTTGGGAAGGCATGTGAGAGTGTGTGTGTGTGTGTGTGTGTGTGTGTGTGTTCATTCTGCATGTGGGAAGACATAGAATGGACAGTGAATGACCAGAGAGTGGGCTGGCAGAGGCAGTGGAGGCTGACCAAGCTTCTCCGTGGTTCTGGACATACCCCGCCTTCCTGCACATTAGTCCGGAAAAAGGAACGTAGCTCTGGCCAGGCTGTGTGAGTGGCTTCTGAACAAAGGCAGCTGGAGGCCTCTGCCACCTTCCTCTGTCTTCCCCACCACAGGAAGTTCCTCTGGAGTCCCCGCCTCCTGCAAGTCTCCTCCGGGATGAGCGCTGTCCTCGGAGCCCCCAGCCACATCAGATTTTTACATGAGGGAAGATCAGACTTCTATTTTGTTGAGCTGCTGCAAAGGTGGCCCTGTCTCTCACATCGATTCCCTTGACTAATGAAGCAAGTGGACACAAACTCCAAAGTTTAAAATTTGAGAACCCCCAATTTTTCAATCACAGCAAATCATCATAGATCACAAGCTTTGTCCCTCTATCATCCATCTATTCATTATCTAGGTGGCTGCTTCTATCTGACCTTATCCAAAGAGCACATTTCTACTAATTCTAGGCAGTGCTAGCCAAACGTGGGCCAAAATCTGCTATCTTAGGAGCCTCAGCTCAAGTGACTCATGTATAATTACATTTCTTACACCCTTCTTCCCTCCTTAGAAATGACCACCGTCTTGGGATCCCCACTAAGTCATTTTATCCCAAAGAAGAGAAACAAACTCCAGCTAGCTTATTTACAAAATTATGGCTATTGGGTACCCCACGGGGGTCCCTGGGGAGACAGCAGGGTCTGGGAGTGGCAGTCAGGAACAGCAACTGAGGTCCTGTTGTGGGACGAGGTCTTCAGAGAGGGCACCGCTGGCCTAAGCAGTGGCCCTGGGATCTCTCGCCAGCACTGACAGAGCTGGGCTCTGCCTTCATTGCCATTCAAACCCCTGCTGCTTGGAATTCTGTCAGAGCTGCCACCAACTGCTAGATGCGTGACTTTCCACACTGACTTCCTTCTCAGAAGCAAGCCCACATCAGAAATAAAGAGTGATACCACAAAAGAGAGCCAATAGCTTCCCCAGAGAGGCACCAGGAACAATTTGTGGGATTTTCAAGACACATGAAATATGCTAGGAGCTAGGTGGCCGAAAGACATGACCAGTATCCACGACAACCATGTGCACACAGCTACGGTGGACCCCAACAGGAATATAAGGGACATTTAATAAATATCTGTAAGGTGGATGAAATGACAGAGTGAGCCAGATGGAAGCATTCGGTCATTGCTATTCACCCGGCATCATTTTAAATGACACGAGACTGATTGGACCGTACAGCGTGGCCGAGCGGTTCCCGCGAGTTCAGCAGAATTATTATTTCAGTTCTCTCCAGTTCAACAGCAATCAAACCGGAGCCAGAGAGAATGAGCTCCAACCGGCACTCTCGGCCCCAGCCTGAAGACCACGAAGAGGAGCTCGGAGCTTAATAGGACACTGAGGACGCTGAAGAAAGCCGGCTAGGCTTCCTGCATCAAAGTGAAGTGGGGAATTAGAGCAATTTTCCTGACACTCCAGGCAAAAGTGGGCAGTCTGCCTGGATTATCTGGGTCACTGCTTCAAACTCTCGGATTCATTTTGCCCGTGGAGAACTGTCCTATTAGCTCCAGTTACCACCGAGTAACTAACTCGGAAATGTGCTCAGGGTAAAACAGCCTGCTTCCTAACAACCCTCCTAACTACGCTTAAATGTCCAGGATCGTGGCTCTCATTGATCTGGGCTGGATTTCTAAGCACAACCCTCTGGAGCATCCTTCAATGGCTCAGATGTTCTAAGCAGCACATGGCAAATTAAATGAGAAAAACGAGGATCCAGTTCTCTCTCAGCCTCGCTTGCAGGAGGCCCCCATGATTATAGTGGGAATGAATCATGCACCAGGACGTTCAGGTTAGTGGTGCCACTGTAATAAAGTGAGCCATGTAGGTTAGTCTCCTTGTGTCAAGGGGACGGCCACAAAGGCTCCTCCTCCTCTGACTTAGCTCTGCCCCTGTGGCTGACGCAGGGCACTGATAATTGACACGATTAAGAATGAAGACCCATTTACAGGACCTGCAGGAGCCCTTGGCAGAGGAGGTCACGACTCTGGAGAAGGTTCTAGCACTCTATCTACCAGGGCTTCCTTCTGACGCCCCAGTTCTCCTCTGCAGCAGTGAACCAAGCGAGGCAGGGAGTCGGGGACAGCGCCTCCACACTACTTACACCCGGCTCACGCCTTTCCCTCTGACTCTTGTGACCAATTGCCACTTTGGGTCCTGGGTTCATCCGTGGAGACAGGGATGTGCCCAGTCTTGCTGGTTCTCTCCTCCACTCCACACACATTTGTTTTCTTCTTGTTATGTTCAGCTACCCTAAGAACTTATGATAGAGCATCACTAAAAGCCCAAGTGTTTTGGCTAACAGCTTTCCCTTGCTGAGAAAGGAGAAGGACACAACAGAAGAAGAGTCACTCCTCATGGTGTAAGGACAATGTCCATTCCCATCCAGGGACTGGGCTTCCGAGACACACAGAGCTCTGTCCCTGCCAGCCTGCTACAGAAGCGCTCACTTACCAAGCCACCACTTGATCCACCCAGCTTAGCAACTCAACTGGGGAGATGCAGGAAGCCTGGAATTAAGTGGTGGTTTTTCACATGCTGAGTCAGAGAACAAAACAGGGGCCGCATCTGTACTTATTTTAGTTCTGTAAGTCTTGCATCTCTTCTTCAGAGATCAGCACTAGCAAGCTGCTGTTAACTGGGATAATTATACAGTACTCTGAACACTGAGCATAATAACACTGTGAATGTCCAAGGGTTTGAACAATTTGGACTGATTTTGTATAGTGTATAATTTACAGTAAAGATTCTGAATGTCGCTTTTTTTTTTTCTTTTAAAAACAGCTTTCATCCTTTAACTTCAGATCATTATACATGAAGACACGTATTCAGAGGCAAATTGGATACAGATAAATCTAAACATCTGCAAAAATAGATTAATTTCATTGGCATTTACCCAGAGCTATCTTTGACATTTTTGTACATTATTGACAGAACCAGAAGAGTTAGCTGAAGCCCCCAAGTCAAAAACTATGTCAAAAACGGGTAGACAGACTTTAAAAACTAAACACTAAGAAAAATCAAAAAGCAAATGGCCCAATCGATAAGTGGGCAAAGGATCTAAGTAGATATTGTTCAAAAGAAGAAATACAAAAGCCCAACAAATACGTGAAAAAAATCTCCAGTATGTCTAGCAATCGGGGAAATGCAAATCAAAACTCCACTGAGGTTTCGTCTCACTTCAGCTGGAATGGCAATCGTCAAGACTACAAACAATAAGAAATTGATGAGGATGCTGGGGGAAAGGTACGTCCACACATTGTTGGTGGAACTGCAAATTAGAGCAACCACGCTGGAAAGCAGTGTGGAGACTCCTCAGAAGACTAGCAATGGAACCACTGTATGACCCAGCTATCCCACTCCTTGGCATTTATTCAAAAGACATAAAATCAGCATTCTACAGTGATCCAGCCACTACAATGTCTATAGTAGCACAATTCACAACAGCCAAGATATGGAACCAGAACAGATGCCCATCCACAGACGAATGGATGAAGAAAATGTGGTGTATATACATGTTGGAGTTCTACTCAGCCACAAAAAAGAATGAAATCATCTCATTTTCTGCTAAATGGATGGAACTGGAGAACATCAGGCTGAGTGAAATTAGTCAGACCTTGAGAGTCAAGGAGCAAATGTTTTCTCTCATGTGCAGCAGCTAGAGAGAAGTAAGTAACAAAGACCTTAATTATTGAGAAATTAAAAAAGATAATTTAAAATATCCTGTAGCTGCAAAGATATGATCCCATGTGTAAAGCAATTAAATGAATAATATGGTCAGCTATACACAAGATGTGACATTTATAGGGTGGTGCAAACAAGGAAGGTGATTTTTTTAAGAAACACACGTTAGTGACATTGACTTGTTCATTCTTTCATTCAACAAGTAACCTTTTGTTTGGGAAGAGAGATGGTTGTTTGAAGAGCTGTGAGACTGAGTTTAATCAAACAGTCTATCTTTAGTTTAGCTTCTATATAAACTATACCTAAATGTTAAAAATAGTGGCAATCAGTATTTCTAGAATAAAATGGAAATTCACCTCTTATGTGTACAATTTATATTCATTTTCCTATTAAGCAATGATGTTCCATGAAAGCCAAATCACAGTTATTGTGGTTTAGATATGAAGTGTCCCCCAAAGCTCATGTGTGAGACAGTGAAAGAAAGTTCAGAGGTGAAATGATTGGGTTATGAGAGCCTTAACCTAATCAGTGCATCAATCCCAGATACAGAGTAACTGGGTGGTAGCTGTAGGCAGGTACAGTGTGGCTGGAGGAGGTGGGTCTCTGGGGTGTAATGCACAGAGAAAACACAAGTACGTTATAACACAAACGTTGAATTCACTACACCACTCTTTTAAGTGAATGACATCAAAAAGGTTTAAGGAACCACCTACTTCCTAAAAAAGAATGAGCTCCCCAAGAATTTAGGTGCAGGTCATACAAACTTGCTAAATTTTTAGTTATCAAAAAGTTATTTTTCACATTGGATTTATCATTCAAAATTCATCAAGATTAACTTTAAAAACTGATTTTTAATAATTGCTGTTTCATGCTTTCTAAATCCAAAAATAGCTTTCTGAAAATAAAATGTATAATTAACAACCTTGGGAATTTTTGTTGATGTTTAATGTTTCATTTTTTTCCAAAAGCAAATACAGTTGAGAGAATTAAATGGAGTATGATATAAAAACAGAAGAGTTGAAATTGTTCATTTAATGAGCATAAAAAATGGTTAATGGCACAAAAGAAGAATGAATTGAGTGCTCGCTTTGGCAGCACATATACTAAAATTGGAAAGATACAAAGATTAGCATGGCCCCTGTGCAAGGATGACACGCAAATTCATGTAGCATTCCATAGTTTTGTTAGTTGCAAAGATTTATTACATTAAAAAAAAAGAGTGAATTGAATGTATCTTAAAATCTCTTATTAAATATTTTGGATAAGTAAAAGTATCATAATTATATGATGAATATTCAGGTATCCACAACCAATGATTATTATCACTATAGAAAATTTCAATATCATAATCTATAATAGACTTCATACCTTCCTAATAATCACTACAATTTATTAATTTGTTTTTAATTAATAAACTATTTTAGTGCAGTTGAAGTTTATTATGAAATTGGAAAAATAATAAAGAATTCCCATGTATCCCCTGTCCCTACAATCACACAACCTCTGTGGCTACCAATTTGCTTCCAGAGCAGTGCATCTTTTACAGTTCATGAACCTACACCACACGTCAGTATCTCCCAAGGTTCAGAATTTGCACCAGAGCCCATAGCTGGAATAGCAGGTATCCACCATTGTGGTGTCATAGGGAAGAGTTTCACTGTGCTAAATACCTCCTATGTTCTGCTACTTCCCTTCCCCTTTCTTTCCTCCATCCCTGGAAGCCAGTAGTCTTTGTAATGTTTTGCCTATTCCAGAATGTACCATGCTCGGAATCACACGGCATTCAGACTTTCAGGTTGCCTTCTTCCTCTGAGTGGTGCCCACTGAGCTTCTTCCACGTCCTTTCACAGGGTGATAGCTCGTATCGTTTCAGTGGCGAGTGATATTGCATTGTCTGGATGCACTGCAGTTTGTTTATCTACTCACCTAATGGAGAACATCTTGGTGGCTCCCAAGTTGTGGTGATTTTCAGCAATGCTGCTATAAGCAACAGCAAGCAATGTTTTTGTGTAGCATAAGTTATCAGTACATTTGGGTGAACGCCAAGGCACGTGATTGCTGGGTCCTGTGGTAAGACTAGGTTCAGTTCTGTAAAAAACACTGAAATGTTCTCCACAGTGGTGCCACAGAGTTGCATTCCCACTAGCGATGAATGCGAGCTCCTGTTGTTTCACATCCTTGTGAGCATCCGTATTGTCAGCCTTTGGGATTCTGGACCTTCCAGTAAGTGTTTTGTTGCTCAATGAAAGCATTGTTGGGGGGAAATCTTTTTTGTACTTTTTTATATAAAATTTTCAAATATTACCTGATATATTATTTGTGGGGCTCTTCATTCTGCCTGAAAACATTCTCCAGAATTTTTTTTAATATGGATCTCTGGGTAACAAATTCTCATTGTTTTTTTCTTTTTAATATGAACATTTTTATTTCACCTTTTTGCTTTGCTCTCACTCTGAAGGTGTTTCACTAGCTTTACAATGCTGTCACTTTGATGATAAATCAGAGCTATTTGAGTCTCTCCTCTGGTAATGATTTGTTTTTTTCTGCTTTTCTTGATTTTTTACCTTGCTGACATTCAGCAGTTGATTGAGATTACCTAGCTATGACTTTCTTTGAATTTAATCTGCTTAGGCTCTGCTAAACTTCATTAATGTCTAAATTTAAGTCTTTTAAATTTGAAATGTAAATCTTTTAGCATATCAAGACCATTAATACCAAAATACTTCTCTGGTGAGTCTTACCCAGGGTTGAGCTTTCAATATTTGTTCTTTGGGTATCTTTAAAAATATTTATGAGACTGTTGATCCAATAAAAGATATCTGATCTTTTTCAAAATAGAATCCACTATTTTATATGATGTTGATATTATAATATTCTCAAATAATACTTTTAAAGTACAAATATTTGAAACTCACCAGGAAGATCCTCAGTGGGCAATGCTCACCAGGAAAGTATATTGATCTTATGCCTAATAAAAAAATTTTCAGGGTTGGGGATGTAGCTCGGTGGTAGAGTGCTTGCTAGCAGGCACACGGCCCTGGGTTCCATCCCTGGTAGTACAGAAAAAAAAAAAAGAGTATCCAAAAATTTATCCAAAACTCTTTCTTTTAGAATAATAGTAATAGCTATAATAGTAACAGCAGTAATGATAATCCTTATTGTGTACATTTTATCAGGTAATGCTTTAAATGTTCTTGATTTATTAATTTATTGAATCTATAAAAAATACACAGAGGTGTGTGACACTATCAATTCAACTTTATAGATAAGAAAATACACTATAGTGAGCTCAGGCCCAAGGTCACAGCTGCAGAGGACAGGGATTTGCCGGATGCCCTTGGCTGTCACTCACAAGGTCTGTATTTAGCCCGAAGTTTACCTGGCCCTGGTATGTGGCTAGCAGGTGAGTAAATGAGCCTCCACCAAAGGAAGTCTACCTCATGTTTCTTCCAGCACAATGTGATGGTCTTTGCTACCTGCAGTCTGTTGAGAATACCGTTGCCCCTCAGCATCTCGGGGGCATTGGTTCCAGGACTCCCACAGAAACCAAAGTCTGCAGATGCTCACATCCACCTTAGAAAGCGGCACAGTCTCTGTGTGACCTGAGCACACCTTCTCGTACTTCCCCCCGTCTCTCCAGGGTGGAACCTATTACGATGTAAATGCCATGTAAATAGTTCTGTATTTTTCAGGAAAAAACTTCATGCATGTTCAGTACAAACCCAAGGTTTTAACCTATTTTTGATCCACGGATGGTCGAATCAGATGTGGAACTCACAGATGTAGAGGACCAGCTGTACGCTAATCAGAGAGAAGGGGAAGAGGGAAAGCAGATGCCTGGGGTGTATGTGTTTTTAATAGTGACATCGGGTGTCGTGGAGAGTCCTACAGTCAGAAGCTCCTCATTTGGAGACCATCCTCACTTCTGTTACCTACTTTGCGCGAGTATATTGGTTTATTATCTAAAGTCAGTGGCAGAGCTGCTCAAACCACAACCAACATTGCTTCTAAACGGCAGTCATAATTCCCAGTGTCCTGAGGTGTCGCAAACCAGACACTGGGATTTGGGTGCCAGTGTGATTTTGGTCACTGATTTCTAAATCTGTGTTGTGGGAGTGAGAGAACAAGTTAGTCGAACTCCAAATAACAAAATAAAAACGTGATCCTCAGAAGTATGTTTTTAAAATAAGAAATGCAGTCTAGAGGGCAGGGTAAATTAAACATCAGGGCTCTGATTGAACTTGATAGTCCACGCTTTTCCAGCCTGAGACTTGTGGCAAAATGGTTTGTGGAGAAACTCCCTTTATCACTAGGAGTTTAAAATCCACCATCACGTACATGACCCTGTTTCTCCACAGACGATCCCTGCTGTGGAAGGTGAGGCAACAGCTCAGACCATAGCAAGAAGCTAGCCTAGTCGGCGCTGAAATGCCTTGACATTTACGTCACAGCAATCCCGGAGAGGGCTCCTTGGAGGATCATGAGTGCTGGAAGAACGGAGGTGGAACATCACCGTGCTGCACTTTGGAGACAGGAAAACTTGACTGAAGCCCCCTGGGTGTCCGTGAATCCCTGCCATAAACCAGGCTGAGCCTCAGGGCTGCCTGCCTCCCATTGTCATGTGTGGTGGACCCTCAGCTCACGTAGAGCGTGAGAGCAAATACAGACTGACCCATGGAGACGGCCTGAGAACGCAGAGATGCAGACCTCCGTCCAGTGCTTTCTTCAGAATGAAAGTGGATAAGTCCAAAGAGTGGGTACGCAACTCTGGGGAATAATAAAATTTCATTGCATTTGCTGATGAGGAAAAGGAAATTCAAAACTCCAAATTCCTCCGTGAAATGCTAGCTAGTAGGATTTGCTTTCACCATCTCCGTTCAACCTCACTATTACCTTTTGAAAACAATACAGGAAATGACAAATGTTGACTTTTAAACAATAGTGTGTTTCTAGGGTCTCAAACATCTTTAGTACAGAAAAGAGCAGTTATTTCTTTTAATTCTGGCAACTTGCATTATTGGGTTTCATAAAACTCCTTAGGATGCTAACTGTTGTTAGTAAAATGATGATGAATGAAAAATATTCTACTGCACAAAAGGAAATAACCTTTAACTACAGGACAAATGAAAGGTCTTAATTTTAGTTAAATGATCAAATCACAAAAAGTGGTAAAGGTGAACTTTGCACCCTCTCTTTTCCTTTGGTTATAAAGGAAACCAAGTTCAGGGCTAAGTGCAGTAGCACACACCTGTAATCCCAGCAGCTTGGGAGACTAAGGCAGGAGGATTGCAAGTTCAAAGCCAGCCTCAGCAACTTAGTGAAGTCCTAGGCAACTTAGCAAGACCCTGTCTCAAAATAAAAACTAAAATGGGCGGGGGATGTGGCTCAGTGGTGAAGCACCTCTGGGTTCAATCCCTAGGTTGAGGGAGTAGTAATACAAGTTTAAAACACCAGCTGCTTTAACTTCAAAATGTCCCCAAACACTCCATTGCCTCAATATTTGCACAGTTTTTTAAAAATTAAAATAATTGTGAATGCAGAAAGTTTCTGTAGTATGAGAAGGTCTCTCAATATTTTGTGAATATTTATCAAAGAGGACCTAGTATTGCTTCATTGTTTGCTGAAGTTTATGATAACCAATAAGAAAACAGGATTTTGCTTAGTTGGTGCGATGATGAGCCCCCCAGGAAGTAGAGTTTTATGTAGAAAAAGTGAAAATCCCTTCGCATTCTCTGCCTTCTAAAATCAGGAATGAGTTTCAATCCATTCCTTCAGTAACTTAACTCATGTTTAATTACCTCTATCTGGAAACCATTGTACAGGACGCAAGGAAGGAAAAAAACGATAACTCAAAGATAAGCATTTTCTTCAGGATATTTAGGAATTAGTAGCAAAGTTAGAGAACATATATAAAAAATTAAAATAAAAATCTGGAGCTCCATTACTATGTCAAGGGCAACAAATCAGTGGTAGCAACTGTCAGAGTGCTACTAGCGGCTACCATTTCTTGAGTCCATGATTGGCATCTGAGAGCTGTCAGTATTTTTATGGCAAGTTGACTGTGATGGGGGAGAGGGAGATGTCACCATTATTTTTTGAAGGGAACATTTAAACAGGAATAAATTTGAGAGAAGATGATAAATCGTGCTTGACAGCACTGTATTCAGGTGAATTAGACAGGGTGTGGCTTCTGTGGCAAGGACTGGCTGATCCTTAGAAACCCGTGAGCCAACTCTGATGCCAGTCCAGGAGGGACTCCGTGGTCTCCATTCACACCAGCAGGTCTCCTTCTAGACTACCTCAGTTCTTGAGGGTCATTTGGAGCTCTTGGTTAGCTATTTTCTTTAAAAAAATGTATTACCTTAGTATCCAAAATCCTTGACGATTATTTTATCTCTTTGGTGATTTTTTTCTCTCTATTGTAAGGTGCTTATATTAGTTTTCTAGGGATATAAAATAGACTATTCACTGAATGAAGATTCTCAAATACCTCAGGGCAAGTCCCAATATGGGTTGCTCTCAGCTGGAAACTTACATGAGTCTGATACTATCCTTCCTCTTCACCATCCTGAAGACAGAAAAACCACCTTCACTTGCCCAAAGAGAAAGGGAAAGTGGAGAAAAAGAAAAATGACTTGGCATTCTGGACACTGACCAGTACCCTTCCTGCTCTGGTCAAGAACCAAAGCCCCTGGGAAAGCCTCCAGAGCAGGTTGGAAGTAGAACCAGGAATTCATTCCTTTCTCTCTCTCTCTCTCTCTCTCTCTCTCTCTCTCTCTCTCTCTCTCTCTCTCTCTGTCTCTCTCTCTCTCTCTTGCTTTGATCCCTTCCTTTATTCTACAAGCACCTACTGGGTGGGACTTCCCAGAGAAAGTGACCCGTGAGTGACTTTTGAAGTGCAAGCAAAGGCAGCAAGCTTTGTGGTGAGGCAGTCCCTGCAGGGGCCTTGGCCAGGAAGGTTGGGAAGTCTGAGGGAACACAGGTGGTCGGAGGGTTCTGAACCACCAGGGAGCAGGGCAAGCTGCTGTGGTTCTGCCCTGACGGGGTAGAGCTGGGAAACTTCCACAGGAGAGAGACATGGAAAACCTTCCCTTCTGGAAAGAACCTTCTAGAAAGGTTTTGAGTGAACTGAAGAGTAATGAAGACTACACCTAGGCAGGTGGGGAGGAGAAGTAGGAAAGGACATAGTGCCAGAGACGGCAAAATAACCTACCTGCCAAACTTGGGAAGCAATGGCAGTGGGGCTGTTGAGCTGGAGAAGTCAAGCACAGCTAGGGAGGGAAACGAATAAGGCCATGCTGCTTCCTGAGGTTCCCAGCACAGACACCCACCGGAACGGTCGCGCAGGCAGAGGCTGCTGCAACACCTGCTGAAGCTGGAGAGTGGGGGACCCACGCAGCCCAGCCTGAGAGCCATCCCACAACTTCTGGGGTAGGTTTCCCATTTCAATCATGTCCTGGAAAGTTCTAGCAAAACGGGTGTATTGTCTCAGGGAAAACAAAACAAACAAGCAAACAAGAAAACCCAGCTGCTTTGATTTCAAACTGTCCATATAAAAAGCAACAATGCAAATTCAGTGACAGCACCAAAATAAAAATTTAAAATGCCCCCAGGAGCCCACAAATGATAAGACAAGAATCTATTTTGAACACTTGTTTGAATATCAATAGGAATGTTTTTTTTAAACAAACAATATTCATGTTTTTCCTAAGTTATTTTCAAATGCAAAATTCTAAAAATGCCCCAAGGCAAGGCTTTGGAATCTTTCAATTTAATAAACTCCAGCTGCCTTTAAAAAAAAAAAGTGATTTATGTTTCACTATTGCTTGAACTTCTTCTGATTTGAGATGTAATTGAATTGGTTTGGAGTTATGTCACAAAAGGAAAACTCTAGGAGGACCCTGGGAAGGAAGGGTGAAATATTTTTAAAATGTACTTTTGACTTCATTTGGAAGATGGCCCAAAGACTTTGCCACTGTCAGAGCCAGGCACGCTGTACACATGATTTCACAGTGTATTTGCAAAATTGAAAAAATATTCCTACCATAATCCACGTTTAGACTTGGAAGAGTTAGGAAAGTCACAGGTTTCGTGATCTTTCTAACAGTTTTTGAGCCTTGTAACGAGACACGTGCCTACACTCCTGTAGCTCTGTGCAGAATATGAAGATTCAGAAAAAGCAATTTCAACCAGCACTCGGTCAGAGCGCAATGTGCCCTTCGCTGAGAGATCTCCAAGGCCCTCGATCAGCTTCCCCGTACATCCTGTTCACGTTTGTGTTCTCAAAAGTCTTTTATTTTAAAATAAGTCTAGACTTACAGAAGTTCACCAAAGGAACACAGGTACTCCCACGGCCCTCAGCCTGTTTTGCTCCAAGTCACCCTCTTACAGAACTGTGGAACATTCCAGAACAACCTTAATGCCGGTACATTACTAACCAAATTCAAACCCCTTTCAAACTTCCCCAGTTTGTCCACAAATGTTCCTTTCCTGTTCTAGCATCTCATTTTGCCTTTCCCTTTGAACATCATGCAAGTAGTACATGTCCACACTATGTACCCTACCATGTACCGAGGACACCATGTCTTTTTTTGTGAATATCTTGACCAAAAAAAAAAAGTTGCATAACTTCAATTCAATTTAAAAAAAAAAAAAAAAAAAGAATAACCCAAGTGAGGAAGCTTTAAATAAATAACTCATTAATACTTTTCGAAAGCACCAATCTCAAGCCTGGGAGTGGCTGTTCTACGCTGGACTCTGGAGGAGGTCCAGAGGTAATGACATTGCAGAAGAGGAAGACCGATCCTCAGGAAGCAGAGAGCTCCGGCAGAGGGAATCCCTGGGGCACCTGCGTGGCAGGCCTCACCCGCTCCCGCTGAGGCTGCAGGGATCTGTGATCCTGCTCACGCATCTCGGAAGCACTGCAGGGAGCAGAAGGTGTAGCCTCTAAAACCCACTTCTCTGAGAGTTGCTAAGATGGGAGTGGCGGGCTCCGAGCGTCTCTATTCAGACTCACTGGGTCCTGGGTTTGAGCCCGGGGGAAGGACCATGGGGTGACCCTGGGCACCACCCATTTTTGTGCTCCAGTCTTGAAGAGAGGATGGCTTGGCCGTGAGTGTCAGGTCTGGCGCTCACTTTGTTCAACGGTGGTAGTCAGGTGCACTGGGTCTGGGAGGAAGCAAGGTCAAGGCAGACAAGTTGGGGAAGGGAAGGCAGATCTGAGGTCTCGGAGGGATGGGAAGGCAGGGTCCAGTGTATCAGAGAAGCCGGCGCAGGATGAAGGCATTCCAAGGAAGGCGTGAGTGCTCATCTGCCCTGGTTCTCTAAGAATGAATCGCCAGCGTCATCCAAAACCTGCGGTCTCTGCAACACCCTCTTCCAAACACCTTTGAAAGACAGCGCCCTAGAAATGGGTAGACTTGAAGGCCGCTCCTAAAGAATCAGGTATTTTATTTTGAGTTTTCTATGCTTCTGGATCTATGTTTATAAAACATTCAGATTTGCAGTGAACCAGAAAAAAACAGAAACACAAACACAAACACATTCTCTGACCCATCCCTGGATTGGAATTGCATCATATTTTTATCAATAGTAACAATTAATTCGTAATTAATTTTTCCACAACCAACTTCCAGGTGTCATATATTTTCTCACTTAAGTTTCATAAAAATGTATGAATTATAATTATTCCCATGTTTCAGTTTGAAAAATGAGGTCAAAGGAGGTTGATTTTCTTCCTGAACTGCAAAGTTAATATGAGTTAATAAAGCCAGAACTAGCAACCAGTTCTCTAAGACCCCCAAGCCTAAGACTTTTAAGTTACATCAAGCAGTTTTTTGAAACTATAAACTTTATTGAAAATCTATTAAATAAAAAGAAAAACACACCCCCTTAATATTAAAAGCATTTTATTTTTAGTACTCCTAGTAAATCTGGAAAAGTTGTCTATTTGCCTGGTAGCTATTAAAAAAGAAAAAAAAAAAACTATATTTCAGCCGCCAGCGTTAGAGGAAATTGAACCGTTTTCATGGTGATGAATTTTCCAGCTTCCTCATCTGAAATGTTCATACAGGCCTTTCTTCCCAAACTTTTCTGTGGTGCAGATTCCATTGATGTCACCACCGGAGGTAAGCTGCTCATCAGCCTGGCTGAGCACCAGCCAATGCCATCCAAGCTCCGGGTGCTCTTTTGCCTGGGAAATGGCTGCTCCCAGATTCATATGAATCCACACAAACCTTCCTACGGCATCATTGTGAAGTTTGATTTATAGCGAACTGCCTTAAAGATCATATTGTAGCAATGATTGAAAAAAAAAAAATCAATGAGATGATACATGCAAGAGGAGAGGAAAATAGAAATGAGTCTAGGCAACCTATTCTTATTTCCAAATCAAATCAGCATTTACCCCCAATCCAGTTTTAATCCCACAATGGTCTTTTCTTTCCCTTTTTTGTGGTCCTGTGGGTCAAACCCTGGGCATGCTAGGGATGCACTCTACCACAGAGTTACCCCACCCCTACAGCCCCTATTTTTATTTTTATTGAATAAAATTTATGTTACAGGAGAGGCTGAGTTCACAAAAAAGTGGAGAGGACAGTACAGGGATCCCCATGTGCTGCTGTCCCCAGTCGCACCAGCGGCCCGCTAGGGAGTGAACCAGTGTGCCTAGTGTCCATCAGGTCCACTCGCGGTGCTGTGTTCTGCAACGGCATTGGGGCAGCGTGCCCTCTGTGCTCTGCCTGTCCTTCTCCCCACCTCCCCACACCCCAGCAGCCCCTGCGCTTTCCCTGGTCTCTGCCTCTGCCTTCCACGGTGCCATGTGCAGACTTTCAGTCTGACCCGCTTCACCTCCCCACTGAAGGCTCCCCCGTCTGCCTGGCTCCAGAGCCTATTTACGTTTGGCACCAAATCCTACGCCGTCCATTCTATCTCCACTCTTGCTAAAGGGCATCTCGTTGTTCTCGTGTTTTAGCAATTTGAATAAAACTATTGCAAACGTGTTTTTCTGTGGGTGTAAGTTTTGTATGCAGTTGGGCAAATGCCAGGGAGTCCAATTTCTGGATCGTAAGGTAAGAGGGTGCTTAGTTTTACAGGAAACTACCAAAGGTCATCTGAAGTGATTAGCTCACCGTGATTGTAATTTCAGAGATCCAAGAGAGTTCTGTGATGTTCACTTCCTCATTTTTAAGATAATCTAATAATTTGCTGTAAGTCCACAGGTGGTCTTGCTTTCAAAACCTGCATTGAAAATGTGTGCATCCTCAGCTCCTCTTGGAATCCACTGCCTCTGAGGAGCTGAAGAGTGGCACTCAGGCAGATTGACAGGTTAGATCAGCCCTGATTCCATCCCTCTGCGGAGTTTTTCAACCCCTGAGGTGGACTATCTGTGCAGCCACCTGACCCCTGCATCCCACTCCAACCATGGTGACACAGAGCTACCTGTGCATTTGCACTCAGAGCTATAAACAATGACCAGTGTGCTGATATCCAGAGTTTTCTGGATTGGTAAGTGTAACCAGCAGCCACCAGAGTCTCTGTTCTATGAACAAGTGACAGCCGTTTCCTCAGGACCCAAATTAGCACATGGACAATAAAAATTATAGCTTGTTCATGAGAAGCAAGAAGCTATTTCTTCAGCATATGACATTTATGATATTGCATTGATAATTTTAATTTCAGGTGGCTGGTTTTCTTTGTTTACAAGTAAATTTGTTCAAAAACCAACCAGCAAGAACATCAAAAGCTTGTGTTCTTCCATTAAAACTGGTGTGTGTGTATGTCATTCAAGTTTGAGAAGAGCTGACCTAGTGAGACATTAACTTGCTAGAATTCTCTTCAACTAAGGGGGATGGTGGGAGTCATCCCATGAGTTCAGTGTTAACAAACTGACTCCAGCTAAATTGTTTTTCTGCTCAGCTCCTTGTACCACCAGAGAGGACGCCTTACAGACTGGATTTCCCAGGCACGATGCTCGGTTGTGCACACCCAGCCCATCCAGGAAAAGAAACTGCCTGCTGATGTGTGCTGCCTCAGAACAGCAGCTGATGTGTGTTTCACCCAATGCCTCTTTGCCAGCCAGACTTGCCGGTTCACCACAACCCAGTTTGTAAGCAATGCTCAGATTCTGCTTCAAACATTGTTGCCATCTTGGCTGGCTTCTCCAACAAAGCGGGAAAAGCTGGCGACAATGAAGGAGTAAACTTGGACAGCCACAAACCACATGCCCCAGTCTGCTTGCTGAGTGTGTCTTGCCCTGTGGCAAAGCCTCTGCCAGCTTGGCTGCAAGCATCCAGCAGATCTCCTGGGGATGCTGGGATCACACCACACTAACGCACGAGAAGCAGTCTTCTCATCTGAGGGTCCTGCAGTGAACCTACACCGGGGTCTGATTGTTCCACAGGACTACTAGCATGTAGCTACCATATTGAAAAGTCAGGCAGGACCTATGGGATCCAACCTGCTTCACTTTTTCGAAGGCAAAGGTGGGAAGTGGAAAAGGAGGAATTATGGGAGTTTCTTGGCATCCCCTGGTTACTAACTTTTATAATAAGACTTCCAAAAAGTAAGTGAACAGAGCCATCCTGCAGCTCAGCCCAATTTCTATCTCGTCTGTCTCCGAGGGACTCTGAACAGAGAGGAATGTTCCATAGCAGTCTACACTCTTTTGACTTTTACACTTTATAGAATCCCCTGAAGAGGGAGTGAGAAACAGTTCACATGACTATAGTCAAGTATCACAACCACAAGATTGAGAATGAACACAATCCACGTCCCAGGTACCCAAGCAGCAACCACCCCAGCTGAACCTGGTTCATAGCCACATTTAGGGACTCTTACTCCAGGTCTAAGGCATCAATCCTCATGCTTTTTCCTGCATCCAAATCATCTGGACACTTGATGATACAAAGGCAGCTGGAGCTCACCCACAGCTCTGGCTCAGGGCTGGGTGGAGAAGTATACCAATGATAACCCCGGGACATGTCCATGCTCCTGGGCCAGGGACCACACTTTGAGAACCAATACCCGAGGGAGTGCTAGGCTTCCCAGAGGCCCCCTGAGTAGACTTCAGTTCACTGGCCATCATGGGACCTAGATGTCTCTATCCACCAGGGAACCAGGATATTAGATATTTTAAACAGCACATCATGTACATTCTGCCCCAAACAAAGCCAGGTTTTCTTAAAGAAGAGAGAAGGGGAGAACAGAGATCTGGGAGGGCAGCATTTCCTAAAATTCTTGATGTCACGTGAACATAGAAATCATCCTGTCTATCCCTCCCTCTCCATGGCTTCACTCTCCGTCCCTCCAGCTTCACACTATCAGCCATGGTCTGCAAACATTAAATAAAAAATTCCAGAAGTTAGCAGTTCATGAACATGAGGTCACAGGCTATTCTGGGTAGTATGACAAGCTCTCTTCCTGCCCCATTCTGTCTACGTGGGGACGTGGACTGTCCCTGTGTCCAGGATATCCACACAGCATGCATGGCCTGCCCATTAGGCACTTAGCTGCTGTCTTGCTCATCAAGCCGAACACTGAAATTCTCGTGTGACTGTTGACAGAACAAGATGCCTAAGAAAATCGTCTTAGAGGAAGAAATGTTTACCCGGCTCATGGTCTCAGCCATGGTTGACTGACTCCATTGCTCCGGGCTTGGGCCAAGGTAGAAAGTTGCTAAAGCTGGTGGCGGTTGGGAGCTGCTCAGCTCGTGGGAGCAGGCAAGCAAAGAGAGAGGAAGGGGCTGGAGCACGTCTCCAGTCATCCATTCCTCCCGGCAGCCCACCTCCCACAGTCTCCACCACTTACCCAAAAGCCCTCAGGTTACGGCGCCATCAAGGGGTTAATCCACTGATGTGGTCAGATCCCCATCAGCCAGCCCACTTCCAAAGCTCCACCTGTGAGCACTGCTGCACCAGGGCCTTCACACAGGAGGCTGTGGGGACTCAAGATCCCTACCCTAAGAGCATGGCCTTGCTTGTGTTCAAGTGTCCCTGATGTTACTTCCTGCTGGCCCCAAAGAACAGCAGCAGGGGTCCTGGAAGCTCAGATACACCAAAGAGAAGCCAACAAAGGATGGTTCAACAAGAAAAGGTGAAAGTTCTCAACTTCAGGAAAGAAACGTATGGTATGCTGAGGATTTCGAGATCTAGCGTAAGAACCATTCTTCCATCTACAAAATTGTGAAGAAGGAAACAAATTCCATGCTCATTCTGCTGTCACATCGCAAGCAGAAAAAGTATGGTGTGTGACAAATGCTCAGTTAAGGCTTCAAACGATAGGACTTGGTACCATTCATGGCTTCAGGCATCCACTGGGCAGTCTAGGCCTGTGTCCCCTCCTCCATAGGTGAAGGGGACTGCTGTATTTTTCATTTGCACACTGGACAAAATGAAGGTTTTGGAACGTGGGATGGCAGGTAGCACTTCTGGCCCAGGTGTTCCAGTTACCCAGGCCCTCGGAGGACGGGGGATCCAAGCTCTGTCAGGCAGATGGTGAGGCTCTGGATGGGAAGCCAGCAGTGTCCGCTGCAGCCATGTACTAAGGTCAGCTCCAGGGACCTCATTTGTATGACTAGCCTTTCTCTAAAGGAGAGAAAAGTGCACACCAGCAGCTCCACCCAGAGTCGGTGAGGAATGAGTGCTGAAGTCCTCTGACCTGGCAGGCTTCCTCCAAAGCGGGTCCCTGGTGGATGGTCTACACCGGGAGGGGACAGTGAGGACAGGGAATATGTTAGCACTTCAGTTACACCCAGCTTCCGTCTCTCTTTCTCGAATACCTCTTCCATTGGATCTTTCCCGGTGGAGCGACCTCACGGTTCCCGGCTTACGCCATGGAGTTGTGGAGTCTCGGATCATGGCGGTAGGTGAGCTGGGACGCGAGTGCAGACCAGCATCAAGCGCTCCGGCACCCGCAAACCCCCCTGCACGCGGTGCCCATTTGGAATGATTGCGATGCTTGCCATTTCCGTAATGGCTGAATCTGAAAGGGAAGTGGGTCTGAAAGGCCTGAGAGCAGAGCAATTTCAAAAGATTTGAAAGCTTTTCCCTTGAAGCCACAAACGTCCTGAAAGCATCTGATCACTTGACTCCATTCTGTCCCACACGGAGCTGACCAAGCCCCACACCATCAGCCAGTACAGGCTGAAAAATATCTGTCTTTAATCATTAAGTCATTCCTACCACTTCAAATGACTCTATTGCTCTTGTAAAAGCTGGAATTACTTTCACTTGAGAAAGTTCAGGCCTGTGATTTCTTTTACTAAAAAAAAAAAAAAAAAAAAAAAATGGGGCCCGTCAGTGAAAATGACATAAAAGCATTGGTTTGCATCCAAAATGTGCCTTGTTGTATATAAATAAAACGTGGGGACTGCCACTATCTGTGGGTCTCCTTTATGTGGAAAAAGAAAGCCATACAGTGGCCTCCACAGTCTTGGTGACATTGTAGCTGTTGCTCTCTCTGTGATAACAGAAGGCTTATGGACAACCACAGAGCACATGCTCACCACCTCTGGTCTCAACAATAGCTGCAATTCCTTTGTCTCTGAGGCTTCTTAAATCATTGCTCAAAATCAGCCACCTGGCTCTGACTGCCACCACTGAGGAGGCTCATCAACTGTGGTGGACTCTTGAAGGGTATCGTGGTTTGAATAATCTTTCCCCCAAACCCAGGCGACAATACAGCAAGGATCAGAGGTGAGACGATTCGATGATGAAAGCTGTAACCTAATCAGTGGGTCATCCATTTGATAGATGAGTAGTTTGAAAGGACTGTGGTAAGGGGCCTTAACGGCAGGCAGGTAGGCTGTGGCTAGGAAGCAGTTCATGGAGGATGTGCTTTGGCAGGTCATGTCCTGACCCTGGTGCCTCCTCACACTCTGCTCTGCCTCCTGGCTCCCATGAGCTGAGCTTGCCCACACAGTGTCCCTCCGCCGAGATGTGCGGCTTTACTTTGGGCCTGGAGCAATGGAGCTGGCCATCTAGGAAGTGAGCCTCAAAACTGTGAGCCTCAAAGCCGCTTTTCCTTCCATATGTTGTTCTTATCAGATATTTTAGTCACAGCAATAAAAAGCTGACTAAAAGAAATAGTAACCATTACTTGTTTATAAATGTAATCAGAATCATAAACAGCAGATTTGGTTAAGCAATGTTGTTAGATGTCTTTAACACAAAGGTCTTACTTTTACCTTCTGTAAGCTTCACTTTTGGTTTTAAAATTATTTAAAAGAATGAACCCACATTGCCTTCTTAGTTTTAGAAAAGTGAAATTGCAATGCTTTTGTTGTTCTTCAAGAATCAGTCTAATTTCTTTCACAGACATGGCCATTTTGGATATTTGATCTAATAACGATTAAAGAAAGCGTAATGCAGCTTGAGCAAGAATTAGTGTGAGCGCATTCATCCAGTAGCCACCCAGTAACATCTGCTGCACATCCACTACTCGGGGCCGGCTGCAGGGAACAAAGCCTGGTCTCAGGATTTGGCAAGCTCACGTTGACTCAATAAAGTGGTTTACAAAGGGCATATTTAACCACTTATGTTTCTTAATTAGGTTCTTATAATTATGGTATGAATTTATTTTAGGTAGTTTTCTAACTAGTGGGAGAAAGTAAGCAACTGAAAGAATCTTTCCCTGTTATCCAGAATGGACGCTTCCTTTGAGTCTTCTTTTCAGTAGTCGTATTACTCTCCTTCATTTTTCTGATCCTTGGTCCCCAACTCACGAAGGCATTTAATAAATTAATTGCATCCATGTCTGTCCCCTCACTAGGTGGTGAACTTTTCTTGAGTGCAGAAAGATGAACTTTCACACGAAATGAGAAACCATCCCACCCAATCCTGACATCACTCGCTACTTAGCAAATACAGGAGTCCCATCCCTGTGAGAGCTCAAGACATGTTGGATGAGTGAATAGATGGACTGATGAATGACAAATGGATGAATGGATGGGCAGATAATTGGATGGATGGGTGGATGAACCCAGCTGTGCTCAAGGAGAGTGCCTACAACATCAGAATTTTAAAGTCACTACCAGAACTTATTGGATTCATATGACTTCTTCATAATTCCAAATTTGCCTGTTTATATTTTGAAGGATTTCTGTTAGAGTACTCAGGGCCTGTCTTAGTAAACAGAAAAGGAAGAAAATATTTTCTATTAAGAAAAACTCTCCATAGGATCTGAAAGTCATCTCAGGGAACATCCAGTTCAATACCATGTTTTATAGATGAGAAAAGTTACCCCAGGAATGAAGTGTTCTGCCAGTATTCTTTATTCTCAGTCCAGGTCTCTCCCTGGTGCCTGGTAGGGACAACATTTGTAAACAAGAGAAAATGAAGCAACATCCAGAAAGTCTTTGACAATTCAACATCGACATGAATGGACAGATGGTTCACCAGGCGTCCTGGAGGCCAGCCAAAGGTCTGGACAGAAGGACAGGGCACCTTGGATTTACATTTGCTTAGGAGGCTACAGAACGTTTACCCAGACTGTGTGGCAGATGCTGCATCGTTCCATCTGCCTGGGTTATGCAGCTGAGACTAAGATTGTGGCCATGTCCTGTGCAGCAATTCAGTATGTTACTCATCCCATAAAATAAAAATTTAAAAGACAGTCCAATAACAAAACTGACAGAAACCTGAAGGTCTGGGAATGTCCAAAATGGTATGGAACCATGCTAGAAGTCCCTTAACTATAAAATACGTGTAAGGCTTCACCTAGCAGAGCGCTTGGGAACAAAGGCCATAGCGCGAAAGAGCATCAAGGAGACAATATGCATGTGTTAAAGGATGATGTTCTCTTTGCATCTAAATCAATAACCAGGTTGTATTTCCTTCACTCAGCATGCATCACACACAGATGGAATTGACATGATTTCAGAGGCAAATAGAACACTCTGCCTGTCCCCAGATCAACTTTACGAATTGTGGCATAAGAAAATCCCTCCCTCAGGATTAAAAAGTCACCCAAAATGTTCAGATCATGTGGATGCTTTGTACCATGAACCCTGTACTGTACCACCAGTGGGTCAAAACTTAGTGCACACATCTGTAATGGCACAGCACTAAACAAACTGCCAGTTTGCTGCAGAGAGAGTGGACTTCTTTTCGTGTTGGGCCTACTGTTCCTGAAGAGTCCCCACCGTGGAATGTGCTGAGCCACACACTCCTGTTCCCGGGTAGCCCTGAAGACAGTTCCGGTTGTAAGTAAAGGAATGTCTCTCCCAGGGCTGCTGGCCCATTCTCACCTCAGCTTTGTACCTGAAAGGTAAGAAGGAATCCAGCGTCAGGTGTGGCTCCGTCTTTCACTGTGGCTCTGTGTCCCTCCCACAGCTGCTCTGCTGGCCACATAGCTGCATGCTCAGGGCGGCTTTCTCATCAGGAGGGAAGAGCCAGGGCCATGGCGGCCCACATGTTTGAACTCACCAAGTAGAGCAAGAGATATTACTCCTTACCCTCTTCTTCCCCTGAGCAAAGTTATGAGATCCAATTTTAATGGACCAAGTTCTAATACTTGTCCTTTCCTAAAGCAATCATTGAGTCAAGGACAGTACACAGTTTTGACTGGTAGGACCAGTTGCACTCAAGAATTGAGGTTTCCTACCTGCATGGGCAGAGGAATGTGACTTCTAGGTGACCACAATCAGTGCACCCTACTAGCTATTCTGAAGTGCTAACTTAAATGAAGCTATTGTGAAGTGCTGACTTAAATAATCTGAGGCTGTCTCTTTAGAGTTCCTACATAACAAATAGAAACTTAATTTATGGCAAACAAACCAAAATCTAACAGGAGTAGAGCAAATAGCTAGGTTTCAGTTCCTCCTGGGCAGCCAACTCCATATAATGCCAAAATTCAACAAGTGCCTCACCATACCATGCTCAGATGAAAAAGAAACCCTAGCTGGAGCCATAAAAGTTATCCCTCTCCTTTGCTCTGGGTTCAGTCTGTAAAAGTCATTGTCCACACTGCTCGACAGAGCTCTTGAAACCTCTTCTGGTTCTGAGTGCTGCCCAACTCATGAATTGTTCTTTTCTTGAATGAGCTCTACTCAACTTCATTTCTCAGATAAGCTCTGCTAAATTTAACTTATCTGCAATTGTTTCTATTATCAAAAGAAATAGGAATTGTCGCAGTATTTGGGGCATAAGAAGAAAGATAATGACTTCAGATCATGGAGGATATGTGAAGAGGACAACTATTACTCAGTCCAAGGTGGGAGTTCTATAAGACTTGTATACCTCTTGGTGGCAGAAAAAGGATGAATTATTGCTTTGAGTTGAGACATATTCAGAAAGAGAGTTAAAGGCATGAATGACTGCTACACAAGTACAATAATACATGGGCTATTTCTGCAAATCTCCTAGCTAAGATATCAGTAGAGGATGGTAAATACTAAAACATCCACATAGGAGAGTTTTTTCCTTAATTACACTTTTCAGTATGAGCAGAGCACAAATAGAATAACAATAGGATCCCTCGAGTAGCTCACAGCATTCTCATAGAGAAAAAGATTAAGAGAAAGAACGACATTCCCTTTCAACCTGCTGACATCATTTTATCCCTATTTTACTCTTCACATAAAATTGAAGGTTAATTTGTTCGTTGTGTGTGCAGAGTTTTTCCAGTATAATGGTTGAATCTAAGCTCACTGCTTCTTTGGTCTCATGAAGTTTTCATACAACCTCTCTTCCTGAATCTCACTGTGGTGAGCCTTGTAATATGCCATAATATACTAGTGTTTTATGAGGTTAAAGCAGTAGAAAAAATACTGTAGTCATAGATTGGCAATGCAGAATAGTAAGAAGAGGTCTGCCTTTGCAGGACATGAAGACTAAAATTCCACCACTAACCGTCTGTGAACTTTGGTGGAGTGATTACATTTTGCAGGGCTTTGATGATGGCTTCTCTGTAACAGGAATATTAATACCTTGCCTGTCTAAAAACAGAGGACCGAATAAGATGATCTCTTGATTTCCCTCTAGACTGAAAATATCTGATTCTTAGGGAAAAGTCAACAAATGACACTTGAGAATGACATGGTAATAATCCTATGATATTTCAAAATGTTAGTATTAACATAAATGGGCTATTGGTCTATTCATTGATGGTAAACAAATTACCGCCTCAATGTAAGTGAGCAAAAGGGCAACTTTCATGTTGAAATTTTATATCCTCTGTCTCAATCAATCATTCTCCTTCATTTTTGAGATTCAATTTAGTTGGATGTATTTTTGCCTCATGTAAACATGTAAGGTAAAAGAAATGTAGCTGTTACCAAAATGTTACATGAAACAAACAATGTGTCCTCCACTCTACAAATGCAGTAAATTTTTAAGATTAAGGTGCTAAAAGGTGTTACTATTAACTTGCCTACTTCGTTTAAAACAATGATTTTGTATTTATTCATCTTCTTTATTTTTCTCAAACATGGTCAGTGTAAGGATCTGTTATGATAGCCAGTTTTAAACAGAATTTTTCTTTTTCAACAAAATCCAGTTGTTGAATAAGATGGATACTAATCAATGAAACAAAAAGACAGTGTTCAGAAATGTGTTCCACAAACTTCCTGACACCGTGGAATGTTTTAAATTGTTCCCCCAATGCCTGCACTAAAATTTAATTTGTAACCCAGCTGTGGGTAGATCTCTGCAGGTGGCATGGTGACTCCTAAACGCTGGGCCAGGCACTGTGCCGGGAGATCCACAGAGGGATGAGTGAATGACTTCCCTGGCTTCACGGAGCTCCGGAACCGCGTGAAGGAGGGTCAGTTACCTCCTAGGGAAACCCGAAGGACTGTGCAAATTTTGTTGGGCATCCTCAACACATTCATGACAGTTGAGAGGTGATGTGTTCCAGGGAAAGAGTGCAGAACTGGAGGACAAGGAAAGAGAGGAAGGGAGGGAGGAAGAGAGGAGGAAGGGAGGAGGGAGGAGGGAGGGAAGAAGAGAGAGAGGAAAGGAGTCCCTGGGCACAGAGGAAAGCCGCTGCTCATAAGGTAACTAATACGCCCCTTGGCCCGCACGTGCAATTCTGGAGGACAAATTGGGTCAGACTTCTAATTCCAGCCCTGCCTCCCAAGACCAGGAAAAGACTTAGAGGAGCAAGAAGAGGTAGACACTCAAAACAGATGTAAGAGCATTGTTGGGATCCAAGGAAGGGGACCTTTCTGCTTCTGGGCTAACTTTGGGGACGCAGCACATTCAGAGACAGTCCAGGGATACGAGGGAAGGAGACGCCCCACTGGACACAGCAATCGGACGGTTTCCCAGAGCTGGAGAGAGGGTTAGGATATGTCGTCCCAGGCTGGGACACAGTCTGCCAGCTGGAGGCCCATGGGAGCAGAAGTGGAGAGGGGGGAGAGGATATTTTTTGATAAGTAGCTGTCTCTACCGCAGTCTGCCCATTTTATCATCAAATTTGTACATGAACTTATTCTCATGCTTTATAAAAAAAAACAATATTAATCCCACTCTAGAGAAATGACGAAAAATCCGTGATTAATTTCTCTTTGTTTAAGGCAGCTTTGCATCACTAGAACCAGAAGAACCAACAAGAACAACGTGGAGGAGGGGAAATATTTTTTTGGCTCCTGTTTCAGAGGCTCAGTCCATGCTTGGCCGATTTGATAGCTCTGGACCCAGGGTGAGGCAGAACATCATGGTGGAAGGGCATTGAGGAGGAAAACAGCTCAGGACCTGGCAGCCAGGAAGCCGAGGGAGAGCTCTGCTCACCAGAGGCAAAATACAAAACCCAAAGACACGCCTCTGTTTACCTACTTCCTCCAGCCACACTCTACCTGCCTGCAGTTACTGCCCAGTGAATCTCTACCAGTGGATAAATCCACCAATTAGGGAACATCTCTCAAAACCTGAGGATTTCACTCTCACACATGAGCTCCGGGGGCATACTTCATACCTAAACCACAACAATCATGTTGAAATTTCATATTCTATGGATGATTTTTAGTCTCCGCAAATTTGAAGGTGGCTCCCAATATACAAAAACTAATTCAATAAAAACTCTCAATCAGAAAACTAAAATATGGAACAAATAGAGTAGACTAGTGAAATAGTTCAAATGCTGTGAGCAGAAATTGCACATGGTCACTAGCCTGGGAATGACGTCGTAGCTCTGTGCTGGCCTCACAGAAAGCCTTGGGAACAGTCTCTCAAGGGCAACAGCCACATGTAATCATTTGGTGAAAGAAACCGCTGGATTTTCCACCCGGTGGGACTCTTAAGTTGGACATAATCCATCCTCTTGGCTGTATATCATTGCCTGAGTCCATCCTTCTATGGTTCCTTGACATAATTGGTGAGGAATAGGTAGCTCACACTAACGATATAACAAAGGACATTCTGTACAGACATGGTGTTGAGATCTACTGTGCACCATCTGTGTTCCTGCAGAAGAGAAGTCTACTCAGTATTTTGCAGAATATAAAAAATGGCATCATCTTCACAAGCTCCATGATGTCTCCACCCCCTTGCCACTTGGTAGATAATAAAAACATAATTGAGGTTTACTATAGCATCTTCTGTTCCAGCTCTTCATTTTTTTATTAATCCAGAGAAGTATATGGTACTCTAATTTAGAGACTATAAATTAATTCAATGCCTAAGGAAGATGAAAGCTTAATTATTTCCACAAAAACCAAGGAGGAAGTTCTAGAAGGATGATAGGCTTATCCCATGCAGTCAGGCAAGGTGTTGGTCTCTGCATGCAGGAGTTGGGCGATGCTGAGTCTCATCCTGGGTCATGGGGATGAGCAAGTGCATGCAAGCAATCAAAACCCAGGAGTATAAATTAAAGCATCACATTTAATCCTCAAGCATTGCCAAAACTTCCTCGTGTGGTAATACAGAGTTGCAAAATGGCATCCAGTCTGGATAGCTATAGTCTAGCTACAGTTCTATCACTCACCACAGAAAAGAATATGGACTGTGGGGGAAGTTAGCAAGCTATTACTGTGATCCAGGGAAGAATAGACTTTTCGGTCTATTTTTACTCCTTTTCAAGGAGTAAATCCAGTTCTACCTTTGTCAAAATAGTTTTCATTCCCTTTATGGTTTACAGTCTTACTGAGGAAACATGCTCAGTGAAGAGGAACTATAAACAGTCTGTTAAAGGCCATGACAACTGTAAAAAGAGCAGGATGTTTAGCAACAAAGTAGTGAATCTAACTGGCTAGAGGGTTCAGGAAGGCTTCTGGGAGGAGGTGTGTATGGCATAGATATGAAAATTTGTTTAAAATGAACTGCTAGGGCCCGGTGCAGTGGCACATTCCTATAATTCCAGTGTCTAGGGAGGCGGAGGCAGGAGGATTACAAGTTCAAAGCCAGCCTCAACAAAGGTGAGGCCGTAAGCAACTCAGTGAGACCCTGTTTTTAAATAAAACACAATATAGGGCTGGGGATGTGACTCAGTGGTCGAGTGTCCCTGAGTTCGATTCCCAGTACCTGAAATAAAATAAAATAAACTGGACTGTAGAGAGCATGAGGTCAATGGTATGCAAGGAGATTTGAGAAGCTAGGTGATGAAGGACCAGATAAGCCTGTGTTAGTTAGCTTTCTGCCACTATGACAAAGTACTTGAGATAAGCAACTTAGAAGGAGGAAAGGTTTACCTTGGTTTGTGGTTTCAGAGGTCACATGGTTCCATGGTCACTTGGCCTTTTCCTCTGAGGTAAGGCAGCACTCATGGCATGGAACATAGGATGGAGCAAGACTCCTCAACGCATGGTGGCTGGGGAGCAAATCAGATAAGGGACTGGGTTCCCATGTCCCCTTCAAGGGCACATGCGCAGGGACCTCCTGCCTCCAACAGGGCCCCACCTGTGGCAGTTTCCGCCCGTCCCAGCAGCACCACAGGCTGGGGACCAGGGCGCTAACGCATGGCCTTTGAGGGCACATAAGCCACAGCGAGGACCTGTATTGCCTTATACCGTGGAGTTAACCCGACTCCAGGGATGCACACTGTCTCATCTCAGAGTCCACTGGGCTCTGGTTCCGGGAGTCTCCAGGACACCAGAGTCCACAGCTGCCCCAGTTCTTAGACACGATGGTGTCGCATTTGCACACAGGTTGCTCACGGCCTCGGTGATGCTTCAGTCGGCCCTAGGTTACTAATAGTACCTAATACGCTGAAATGACACGAAAATAGTTGTCGAACTGTATCGTTTTAGACATGAGGGAAGGAAAACTGCAATATTCAGGGCAGGTGCGTTTCTTTTCAAATATGTGAAATCATCAGTGGGTCGAGTGGCGGCTGCGGAACCCACAGACGCAGAGGGCCCTGTGCAGGCCAGACCACCTCCATCCCGGGAGGGGAAATCTTCTCTCACCTCCGCAGCAACATCAGGTGTCCTTCAGCTCCCTGTTCCCTGCCGGGTGGGCCGCGTGCCATTGGAGAAGTCGCCCCTTTCTCCTGTGAGCGTCACACTTCTCCCTGCCGGAGAGGAACCCACATCATCTGATTGCAGGGGGTAAAGCCAGTTCTGCTGGGGCTTCGCTCTGAATGACAACGCTTCCCCGGCATCTCAGGAAAACACCGTCTTTTTTCTTACACCGATATTAAGGTGATATTTGCAAGCTGATCAATAAATGTCCTTTGTCAACACCCTGGCTTCTCCCTGCACGCTCATAACACCATTTTAATGCATTTCCCCAGGGCTGCAGGCAAAGAGCACGCCCCTGCCTTGGCAGGAGGAGGAGAGAACAAAGCGCATCCGTGAGAGCGAGGGCCGCGGGCTCACAGGAGGCTGAGGACTCAGCTGCTTGGCCACCGGCCTCTCTGTGTGGTTTGGGTAGGCTTTGATCTTTTCCTTATCTGTTCAGCTGGACTGGCGTGTTTTCCCTTTATCATTTTCACTAAAGCACCATCTACTTCTCATTTTTGCCCTTCTTTACACAGGCCGGTGCTGGGGATGGTGACGTTACCCTCAAGCTCTGTTACCCTGTGAGGAGAAGTAGTAGCTGCTTGTGGGTTTCCTTTGGGTCCACCTCCCTGTGCCTGCGTTGCTGGATCCCACCCACCCAAGTCACATCAGTCCCATCCACACCCTGAGACTGCCCTCTGTCCCTTTGCTTGCCCTGAGGCAATATCTCGGCTAGTGAGTCAGGTCCTCCAGTCTCCTGACCTCCTGTCCTCCCACACCTGAAGCCCGCTCAGGACTAGGTGGCATCTCTCACTTGGATTCCCCATAGGCAAACCTGCACATCTGCAGAGCTGAGCACATCCTTCCTGCACCACGAGCCCACCATTCAGTGCCTTCCTGTCCGCTGCCAGGTCTCATCAAGTCCAAGTTACCCAGTTTCTCATTTTAAACTCTCTGAAGTCGGAATCTGTCTTACCATGAACGACAACTTAGAATCACCGTAGCCAGGCAGAAGTCTTAATGCAGTGAACCTACTGTTTCGGTCTCCATGTGAGGTGCCGACCACAAGCTCTTGTGTGAGAGAACGCAAGAAGTTCAGAGGCAAGTGATGGGTTATGAGAGCCCCAACCGAATCCATGCCTCAGTGGCCTGGCAGCTATTGACTGGGTGGTAACTGCAGGCAGGGAGCTGTGGCTGGAGCAGGTGGGTTGCTGGGGTGTGATTTGGGGTATATATTTTGTCCTTGGGGAGAGAAGTCTCTCTACTTCCTGGTGGTGATGTCTTGGGCTGTTTTCCTCCACCGCACACGTACACCACGATGTCCCGCCTTATTCCAGACCCCAGGGAATACATTCCGACATCTCTGACACTGTGAGCCCCAAATAAACCTTTTCTTTTCTAAAATTGTTCTTGTCTAGTCTTTGGGTCACAGTGGAGAAAAGTTAACTAAAACACCTATAAATGTAAGAGTACATCCCAAATGTTCACACAGTTGAGGAGTCTTAAGATCTCCCCCCAATGAAACTACACTAAACTTAAATATACTCTGCTTTCCTGTTTTCACTTATTTAAAAAAAAAAATGAAGTCATATTCAATAATATGTCAAAATCATTCCAGGCACATTTTTAATGGAGAACTAATTTTAAAATTAAATGTTAACATCCTAGAAAAAAGTGGGAAGATAAAAATACTAAAGCTATAAATAGGATCAACAGCTGAAGAGGTGGAAGCAACACATCCTGAGCCCTCATGATCCATCTTCAGTCTCCACCTGCTACACTCCACATTTACACTTCTACTTTTAGGAATTATTTTATATCCTTATTTTTCACTGTTGGTTGCCATTGACATTTAGCTTTCCTTAGACCATTTTAAATCAATCAATCAATCAGTAAATGTCTTCAAAGCATCTCAGCAAAGAAACCGGGAATTTCACAAAAGGCCCAAATCAATCCAGAACACTCTTATGCTCAAGGTGTGCTTCAGAGTTTGGAGAGTTCAGTTGTAAACGTATTTGCATCTGCTGTCCCAGCCACATGTTGCAAATGCTCAATAAATATGTGTTTCACAATAAAAATTTTACTGACAGATAATAGAAGCAAAAAAATTAATGCAACAATCAACTGCATCACATGAGAATGTCCCAGGAGGTACCTACCGCTCAGAGCAAGAGAAGTCTATGGGATGACCTTGCCTGAGTCACCTGGGCTCAGGGACCCAGTGCTCTGAATGCCCCTAAAGGGTCTTTGTGTTCAGTGGGAGGAGGCACCACTACCAACCTCTGCTGTTGCTTGTCAAAGAAAGCACAATTTTAGCTGTTTTCCATACATCTGTGCAAAACCTCCATCCCAGAAGCATCCTGAGCAGCTATCCATGGTAACCTTGAAAGAGAAGCAACTTGTGCCTACACAGGCTTTCCACAGTTTGCTATCATTACAATTTGACTTTTCAAATTCTGCTTGCCCCCCATGGTGGCCGCATCCTTGATTTGCTTAAAACCCTTCACCCCTTCATAACTAGGTCTGTTTTACTCATGACCTCATGATAATCTGTAAATATGATTTCCGTTTTGAAGTCCCCTTCCTCTTGCTTTCTGGCTCTCTCAATTTAAAAAGTCACTGTTGCATTGTGAATATGCAATCACAGTGCCAGGGTAGTGAGGATGCCTGCCGGCAATCCCAGAGTCTCCGGAAGCTGAGACAGCAGGCTCTCAGGTTCATGGCCAGCCTGGGCAACTTAAAGTGACCTTGTCTCAAAATAAATATAAAAAGGGCTGGATGTGTAGCTCAAGGACAGACCCCCCTGGATTCAATCCCCGCACTGGAAATTCATAAAGTCATAGTAAAACATGTGTTAAAATATCCACCTCACTAGTTGCAAGGATATTTGTCATTATCTCTTTTATCTTCCCAGCTCCCTATGAAGTAGGGGGAAACCAGCCCTGGATTTGAACACCAAGTCTCCGAACCGACATTCTTCCAGGTAAACTCCATGAGAATAAACCCCATCATCTGTCCTCATTCGAGAATTCCCACATCTTAAAATATGCATCAAGGGGTTGGGGATATAGCTCAGCTGGTAGAGTGCTTGCCTCACATGCACAAGGCCGTGGGTTCAATCCCCAGCACCCCAAAATAAGAAAAAAAATATGCATCAATTATTCAACAAAAATGCAATCCATTCAGTATTTACTTCCTGAGGACCTGCTATGTGATAGTCATAACATTAGATACTGTGATGTCATTCATAAAATAAATGCTTGCAAATTATTTGAGTGAAGCATGGACCAAGAGTCTCAATATTGTTATGCACTTCTTTCCAAAGGGGGCTAATTGTTTTATTAATGGTAGTTTGGTTTCCTTACTGATCAATCTGAAGCAAGCAAGAAGGGAAGCAAAAATAAAAGCAAAACTTCTTTACTGAGGTATGCTAATTTTAAGTTATTTGGATATAAACTGAAGAGTGGGATAACTGGGTCAAAGTGGGTCCATTCCAAATTTTCTGAGAAATCTCCACACTGCTTTCCAGAGTAGTTCCACCAATTTGCAACTCCACCAACAATGTATGAGTGTGCCTTTTTCCCACACCCATGCCAACATCTGTTATTGCTTGTGTTCTTGATAATAGCCATTCTAATTGGAGCAAGATGAAATCTTAGAGTTGTTTTAATTCGCATTTCTCTAATTACTAGAGGTGTTAAACACTTTTGAAGAATATCATGCTAAGTGAAATAAGCCAATCCCAAAAAACCGAAGACCAAATGTTTTCCCTGATAAGTGGATGGTGATATATAATGGAGGTGGGGGAGGGGGTGAGAGAAGAATGGAGGAACTTTAGATCATGTAGAGGAAAATGAGAGGGAGGGGGTATGAGAGATGGTGGAATGAGACAGACATCATCACCCTATGTACATGTATGATTACATGAATGGTGTGAATCTACATCGTGCACAACCATAGAAATGAAAAGATGTACCCCATTTGTGTACAATGCATCAAAATGAAGTCTGTAAAAATAAAAATAAAAATAAAGCGAAACTTCAGGAAGGTCTATAGCTAGCTACATAATTCAGATGTTTCTCAAGGTGTAAGAGAAGATCAGAAATTCAATAGATACAAAACTACCTAATATTTCATTAATTAACACCATGGTTTTGGTTTGACTTGTCCCCTGGTGGTTCATGTGTTGAAGGTTCTATCTTTACTTTCAATTATTATTATTGTTATTATTTTGTTTTTAATTTTAAGGCAGAGTCTTATTAAATTGCTGAGGGTCTCACTAAGGTGCCAAGACTGGTCTCAAACTCGTGATTCTCCTGCTTCAGCCTCTGGAGTCCCTGGGCTGTGCACCCCCACTCCAGCCCTGTGGTGAGACCGGGTGCTCAGCAGGGGTGTTAACAGGTGGCACCTAGTGGAGGTCCCCAGGGCGTGTCCTCAGAACACACCAGTGCAGTGGGCCCTAGTGAGCACGCAGGAGAGCGAGGTGCCATGAGAACAGGCCCTGATTGCTCTCTGGCTTCCTGTTTCGCCACGTGGTCTCCTGCACACTCTGCTGCCACCTGGTGGTGCCCTCCCTGGAGGTGATCCAGCCTGGGCCTCCCCCGGAGCCAGCTCCATGCTACTCCTGCTTTCAGTGCCCAAAACTGTGAGTTAAACTGTCTTGTCTTTGTAGGTACCTAGCCTCAGGTATTTCCTTAGAGTAGTGAAAAGAGGACTCATCAACTAATGTCTTGCTTTATGCTTCTAAAAAATTTTTCATATAAAGAAGAATACCTAATATTTTAATTATAATTTTCTTTCCATGGAAATCATGCTTTTTGGAATTGTGGTTAAATATATTCTTATTTCTTCCTAAAGGGGCATATTTAGGTTTAACATTTTAACATTTTTAACACTTTTATTTTCTAGACCATTTATTTGGTTTAACTTTTTTCACTCAATGCTTATCAGGAAAAGTCATTGTATTTTTAAACTATTACCTGATGTATGCCCAAGACGTTTTGAAAATGATAGAGTCATTCATTTAGAAAGAACTTCAGTGAACACCTGGAGCAGTGATTCTTAATTATTTTTAATTTGTGTTCCTTAATTATTTTTAATTCAGTCATATCACAAGTAAGCTGTATTCCTGCAATAATAATTTTGTGTCACTGTCACCCAAACACCTGACAAGAACAACTTGAAGGAGGAAGTTTACTTGGGGCTCACCATGTCAGAGGCCTCAGTGTCCACAGATGGCCGACTCCATTGCTCTGGGTCCAAGGTGATGCAGCCCTTCAAGGGGGAAGGGCCCAGTGGAGGAAAACGGGTCAGCTCCCGGCGGTCAGGAAGCAGAGCAAGCAGTGGAAAAGGGCCACAGGGAAGAGGAGTCCTGTGGACGGGAGCTGAGATCGTGAGCCTCCAAGGCAGTGAGGGAGGGCTGTCTGCTGTCCCTGCCTCCTGGTCTTTCCTTGGTGTATCTGTCTCCGTCTCTGCCTCCGTCTGCCCTCTTGGCTCACTGCGGACCCCCACGGTGGCGTATGAGGGTGGTGCAGCGAGAGGACTGTTAACCTTATAAGAAGCTGAGAAACCGTTTTCCAGAGGGCCCGGGCCACAGGGCAGCCCCTCCAGCAGAGCACAGGAGTTCCAGTTGCTCTCATATTCCGCAGCCATGGGCAGTGTCCATCTTTTATTTTATTTTTCGAATTGGTCATTTGTTTTAGTCAGCTATTTCACGACCGTGACTGAAATATCTGACCAGAACAATTGTAGAGGAGGAAAAGTTATTTGAGGGCTCACAGTCTCAGGGGTGTTTGTCCATCAAAGGTCAGCTCCATTCCTTGAGGAATGAGGTGAGGCTGAACATCATGGCGGAAGAGGGTGGGAGAGGAAAGCAGCTTCCATGGTGATCAGGAAGCAGAGCGAGGCTCCACTCCCCACATACAAGTATATACCCCAAAGCCAAGCCCCAATTAACCACCTCCTCCAGCCACACCCCACTGGCCTCCAGTTATCACTCAGTTAATCCCATCAGGGGTTAGTCCACTGATTCGGTTAAGACTCTTAAAACCCTATCATTTCTCCTCTGAACCTTCTTGCATCATCTCGTACGTGAGCTTTGGGGGACACCTCACATCCAAACCATGACATCACAGGTATGTGGTAAAGTCTCATCATGATTTCATTCTGAATTTCTCTAATGGCTGACCATATTGAGCATCTTTTCACATATCTATTTGTTGTCTTTCTATCTTCTTTGATGCAGTGTTCTTTCAAGTGTTTTGACCATTTTAAAATTAGTATTTTTCTTACTACTGAATATTGAGAATAACAAATATTCAGAATATTAGTCCTTTTTTCAGAAACGTCGTTTGGGAAGATTTTTCTCCTCATCTATAGTTTTGCTTAAATTCTCTTGTATCTTTTACAAAGAAAAATTTTAAAATAATAATGAAGTCTAATTTATCAGTATTTTGTAGATCATGGCTTTTGTGCTTCAACCCAAGTCATGAAGATCTTCTGCTCTCTTTATTTAGAAGTTTTATGGTGTTTTATTCTAACATTTAGGTCTATCACCATTTTTAGTTTATTTTTGTTATAATATGGGCTTCAGTTAAGGTAATTTTTTTCATGTGAATGCCCTGTAGGTTCAATAAAACTTATTGAAATGACTACACTCTTTCATTGAAATGCTTCTTCACTTTTATCATGACAGTCATATTTCTGTGCCTTTATTTCTAGACATTCTTCTGTTTGGTGGCATGTCATCTTTAGAACTGTGATGTTAGAGGAAGTGTGATATTGGGTAGTCTGATGCCACAACTTCGTTCTTCTTTACCAATCTTTGTTGGGAGAAACCCTAGTTCTTGACTTGCAGCAGTTAATGTCTCAAGTGTGTAAACTCGCAGGGAGGAGCATTCCGCTCTGACCACCTAGGAATGTAAACAAGTGCCCCACGTAGACCTAGTGTTACGAAGGAAACCTGTATAGGAGCCTGGTGGTCTGATCCCCCGTGGCACATTGTGGTTGGGCAAGAAACTTATAAAATGTATACCTGTGCCTGCAATAAACGAATTTGCAGGCTGCTCACCACAAGCCTGCTTCTACCCAACTCCTAGAGTCTGGGGTTTTGACTCCTTACCTGTGCTGGAGCTAGCCTGGCACCCCAACAAATCTTGTTTTGTTCTGGAAAAAATATACCCTATTATATTTATTTATGTGGTATTACATATATGTATATTATTCTAGGTAAACAGATCTAAATCTTTATTCTGGTTCTTTGGTCTTTCCTTATGAATTTTAGAATCAGATTGTTTATATCTGCAAAAAAAAAAAAGACTGGCGTTTAGTTTGCTCTTTATTTCTTAAGGTGAAAGTTTATACTGTTGACTGAGATCTCTCTTCTTTAGTAATACAAGCTTTGAATGCTTTCGATTTCCCTCTTAGCACTGCATTAGCTGAATCCCAAAATTTCCACCTTCATCCGAAACAGTTCATTCATGAGGCTGTTGTCCAAAGGCCTCAGTTCCCTACCACAAGGACTCCTCCGAGGGCAAGCTATCCACGAGAAGGTAGGACGGAAGCCACAACTGTTCTGTGACCCTTCCTTGGAAGTCATACTCCATCACCTTTCCAAACCATCACACGTTGCAGGGTCCACCCTGTCCAGTGTGGGAGGGGACCCCACAGAAACATGACTAGGGAGGCAGGGACCCCCGGGCCCTCTTGGAGGTTGGCCACCCACAGTATTGAAGAGGAGTAGACTGGTCCCGCTCTGAGAGAGAAGAAGCACACTGTGAGCAGAGGAAGTAACATGTAAAGTCGCAGGAATGTCAGCAGCAGGGCATGCATGCTCAGGACAGAGTAACCGGGGTGGGAGAATATGGGCGAGAAACAAGCCCACAAGAGAGCTTCCTGACGCCAGAGAGGGCCTTCTGTCCTAGGTGTCCGAGTCGGGACTTTACCCTGTGGACCAGCAGTCTTCCCTTTCAGTGCCAAAGCCGTACCCACATCAATTGAATGAGACTCTGAGAGTAGACCTGCTCACCGCGAGTTTTCAGAACTGCTCCGGAGATTCCCATATGCGATCAAGGTTGCACCCCAGTGCTGTAGGGACACATGAGACGACCGAGAACGTGCAGAAGGGGCCTCTGTGGTTCTGTTTCCAGGCTTCTCAATGATGAAAAAGTGCGGCTACACCTTCTTGCTAGTTCTGGAGGCTGCAAAGTCCAAGGCCGATGCTGCCCAGCTGGTTTCTGGTGACCTGCCTTCGTCCTGCCTTGCAGATGTCCACCTTCTGCTTCTCCTCACAGCACTGAAGGACGCCGCTGGTATTTCTTCCTCTTCTTCAAGCACTCCACCACTAATTCAGCACTTGTTTTTGTTTTGTTTTTTTAATTAATTAATTATTTTTTACAGACTGCATTTTGATTCACTGTACACAAATGGGGTACATTATTTTGTTTCTGTGGTTGTACACAATGTAGCTTCATTTTCACTGAGTTTGCAATGCTTCATAATTATCCTTGAGATTTTTCCTTTCGTCCTTGAATTATTTTTAAAGCCATTATTTAATTTCCTAGATTTGGCTATTTTCCTGTTATACCGTTTTCTAGTTTAATTTCCATATTGAAAACAGACTTCTCAAACCAGGGAAATCGTGGACTCTGGATGTGGTCTCGGACTGTGAAGACAGCTATTTGATTGGAGAAGGAGTCAAGGAGTAACCTTCCTCTATGTTCATGTTTTCCTCTCACAAAATCGCAGTTTTTATGATTTCAGCTTATTTTTTACTTTCTTAAGACCTACCTATGACCTAGGGTCTGTGTCCGTGCCTGTTTCGTATAGGCACCACAGAAGCATGTCACTCTAGTGTAGGGACAAGGTCTGCAGATGTCACCTGGATCCCCCAGGCTGATGGGCCGCTCAGCTCTTCCATGTGCGTGCTGATTTTCTGCCTACCTATTTCGTCTTTGAGAAGGGAATGTTGGGTCTCCAAGGGTAATTGTCAATTACTGCACTTCTCTTTCAGTCTTGCCAGTTTTTGCTTCATGCATTTTAAACTCTCCTAGGTGCACAGACATTGATGGTTGTCATGCTGCTGGGAGCATGGACTCTAATCATCCGGTAATGCCTGTCCCTGGTAAACAGGGACAGATAAGAGAAAAATGTACCTGACTTACTTTCTTAATTCCCATGTTAGATGGTACATGTTATTAGTGTCTCTGATGACAATTTTAGTTTTCAAAATACAAGGCCTGAGCTTACAGAATAATTCAAATAGATTCCATTAAATAGAAAATATTCAGCAATGATTCATTTATGTGCGGACTAGATGTTCCAGATTTCACTACAAAAATCCAATAATAATAAAATGCATTCAGTAAATTTTCTGGAGAATTGCCTGTTTTTCGTTCATTAATTCATACCTGTAATTATTTCAATAACATGTAAGAGAAAAGCAAAGAATGAGGTGCCCCCCCCCCCTTTGAAATAGAAAACAAGTCACTCGAGGTGTGTCCTGGACTCTCTCCAGGAACATGCTCCACCTTCCTGAGGGTGAGGATGCAGGACGCAGAACATTCACGGCTCTCTGCTCAGGATGGCCACCCATCTGGGAGGCTAGAACACCGTCGCTCTAGCCCATTAACCGGGGCTTTCCCTCCAACAGCAATAGGAAGGAAGGCAGGTGTGTGTGGGTGCACTTGCACACTCTCGCCCATGGAGTCTGAGGCCCTGCGTCCCTGTTCAAAGCTGCAGTTGGTTATGGAGATCTTACAAATAGGCAGTTTCATATTGGGGGTCAAACCCAATGCAACAGAGATTCCACAGGAGGGAAGAGATTAGAGGCAAGGTTGGGAGGTTTGGAGAGTCAACATCATTATGTTTTCATGCTTGGTTGGGTTCGAGACTTGATGCAATTTCAGAGAATGAGAAGTTCGGTGTGTTGAATGAAGGAAGAAGAGAGTGTCGTCGCTCCTACTCATCAATCATCTCATACACGACAAAAGGAAACCACATCTAGAGACTTCTCTTAAAATCCTTAAACATACTTAATGACATGAACTGTGGAGAGAAACTCAGGTGGAGGCCCCCACCCCTCGGTTTCTTTGGAGATGAATTGAGTGTAATTAGACCTCGGCAGCCACCGTCAGGCAGTCAGAAGGTGGACACACAAGTACATGCTCACAGTACATGTCACTTAAGAACATCCAGAAACCATGAACTGACAAGATGGGGTCTCGGCAAAGAAAGCAAGCCACAGCAAAAATATTTTAAAAATAAGCAATGAAAATCTCCCCAGTTATGAGAGATGGCGTTTCAGCCACACCCTCTCGAACATGAGTGTAAGGTGGCCTGATTCCTGCTGCCTAAGAACGAATGTGGGTTCAGACTCCATGGAGACCATTGCAAAGCCTAAAAGAGCATACCCACGGGGGCCGCCCAACCGCTCAGTGCAGGGGCATCTGCCTCCAGGGGAGGCCTGGGTTCCGTCTGTTACCGGGCTGGGCCTTCCAGGAAACTGAGGCAGTGTAAAGACCCCCCCTTCAAACCCTGATTCTTGTGATCAGGTCAGAAAGATTTCAGACGTGTCTCGAAGAGCAACAGACTCGAGTTTGTTGAAGGGATAGGAAAAGGGGAAGGGGGCACTCCGAAGGGAGCGAGTGGGCACTCTCAGAGGAGAGGGACACTGTGCCTCTCCTGCCCTCCAGTTCTACTGGGGATCCCAGAGAGGGCTCCACGCAGTCCTGCCCAGGTCCACCCCTTGACTTTTCACTGACAGCAGAATGACATCAGACTCAAGTCTCCTGCCATGACAACTCTGGGTCACCTTGGCCCATGTGGACCAGTACTAATTGGATTCTTAACCATAAATTCTAACAGCTTTTATGGTTGGGGGGATTATCCTTATCTCCCTGAGTTTCAGGACCTGGTCTGTGAAAGGTCCCAAAGTCCCCCCCTTCAAGGTAACGTGGGTTCCTTGTATTGACATTATTTCAGGCCTGCATTTCTCTGGCAGATAACAGGTAGTTTGCTGAGGAATGTGACATGTCCTGTCCAGTTAGGTCAGGCAGACCTGCAGGATATTGCTTCTTAGAAAAGAAAGCATATGAGAGCCAGCAGAGTGGGCCCACCTTATAGGACACTCCCTTCCACTAGGTTCCCCCCATTCACGTCTGTCCCCTATCACATCCCCAGCACCAGAACAAAGTAAGGGCCACAGAAATGTTCTTCCTCTGACATGGGGAATGAGTGCATTAACACTGGCCACCCAAGTTTTTCACAGTTCTAAGGACCGGACCCAGGGCTTTGGGCATGTCCTGCAAGCACTCTGTTTCTGAGTTACGCCCCCAGCCCTAAACACACGTATGTTTAAAGTCAGCTCTAAGACTTAGCTGCAGGATCAGCGCTGCGTTGCAGACTCTTACAAGAAAAGGATAGCACAGAGCTCTACGGACCACATGAGTGAAGGGACACTACCACGTCCCAGCCTGTAAACAGAAGTGGAAAGGCGTCCAAATTATTTCACTTTAAGTGACTAGTTTGAGAGTTCGAGCCACGAGACAAAGACTGCTAAATGGACACACAGCTGAAGACAGAGGCTCTGATGCTCCCAGCAGTACCTACGCCCTGCCTTGCCTGGGCAGCCTCCCTGCTGCAGGCCTCTACCCTCATCTTTCACACCCACCAGTCACTAGGATGGCCGCCAGCTTGTTCTCCTGAGACCTGCGAAGAGCATGCGGGCCTGGCACGTCCCGTCTTGCTGGACAGTTTGACAGAGCCATGTTGGGGACGCACCTCCCACGGCAGACACGGGTCAGGATCACCAGGAGCCTGCGCAGAGCTTTGCTGCCACTGGAAGAATCCTCCCCAGGCAGGGAGAGAGTCGACCCTCCAGCACCTTCCACCGTGAGTTCAAGTCAGCACGGAAAAGTGAACTCCTTTAATTTTGATTTTGATTTTGGTTGGTCAGCAGGCGGTTATGTGGTGGTTCTGGGGACATCATAAGTTTGTTAACTCTGTCCTGTGATCTCCCTTATCTCAAATTATATGGAGAACTGGGAAATTGAATGTAGACTTAGATGCCAGAAAGCTCAAGGGCAGTGATGCCCCAGGTGGTGGTTTTAATGGGTTCAAAGGTCCAAAAAACCTAATTGTTTGCACAAAGGTAGCTTTATATTGAACCCCTGGATTGGATTAAGGATTGGTGGGCCTTTAGAAAACTGTCAAGATTTCAATGCAACATTTTCTAGGAATTGGAGGGAAAAGTTCTCTGAGATCTTCGACTGGTCCTAGAATTCGAGTCCACTTAACTTTCGGGTTTCATCTCTGAAAAGAGTTGTGTCTTTCGGTGAGTAAATCTTATTCCGTGATTAGAATTCTAGTTGGATTTACAGGTTTTTGTTATCTCTGGTGCCTTAATATACCATTAACCCACACTTGCTGCACAGCTTGATGTTTATCAATGCTGCAATATTATTGAAGGATTTTTACCTGAATTATAAAAATCGTACACTCCCACGGGAAAGGCAAAATCTAACAACACGGAAAACCAAAGCCCTCCATCAGCTAAACTCTTTGTGTGGAGTCCAGTCCGATTTCACCCTCCCCCAGGGATTGTGGCAAATGTCTCCTGCCTAGTCTCCCTCCCCGTGGGCCCTCAGCTTTCTGTCCATGCACAGCAGCCACGGTGCCCCTGTTCAGACACGACCCCCACCAGGCCACGCCCTGGGCTCCTCGGTGTGTCCAAGTGTAACCCGCCTGCCCCGCCCGCCTCGCTCACCGCAGTGCAGGCTCCACGGCACACCAGGGGCTCCTCCGTGCTTCCCTGCCCCAGGGTCTTGGCACAGTCTCAGCCCGTGGCGATGTGCTGCCCACTGACCTCGTTCTGGTCCTGCTCTAGGAGGCGTGCTTATGGGGAACAGCCGTCCTGGGCTTCCCTGTTCTGCTTCCTGACCCTGACCCTCCTGACCCTGCTCAGTCGATACTCACATTTGCATTGCTATTGCCTCCCTCCAGACTGAGCGCCACGGGCAGCACTTGCTCACAACTACATCCCAGCCCTGGACTCAAGACACTCCACAGGGACTGGGCACCAGTCATTCACTGAAGGAGACTCACCCACGCAAGTCAACACCGTTACCACTCGAGCATGGGTCTCCCTGTCTATATTCTACACACACAAACCGCTTTTCACAGGTCAGTTTTTTCACGGATACTGTGGTCAGAATTTCATGTGTGTGTTTGTGCGTGTGTGTGTGCATGCATGCATATGTGTGTGCATGTGTGTGCATGTGTGCGTGCATGCATGTGTGTGTGTGTTCAGCTGCCTCCAAGCAGCTTCATTCTTTCCTGGGAAATAACTAGAAGCTGTTTCATCCATATGACACAAACACCTGTCCCACAGCTGCCTGGGATTTGGAGATTGACCAGCTCCATGTTGTGACCAAAAGGGCAAGCGCTGGACAGCGGAACGAACTTCAGGAAGCAGCTTCTCCACTCCACCGAATGACCCTGTGGGAAGACCTCCAGTTTGGCTGGGCAGGGTGACTGGGGACCTGCCCATGTCCACACAGAGCACCAGGCAGTAGTCCTGCCTTCTCGCTTCCTTCCTGTTGGCCCCACTCCCGTGGAAGTGGACTCCGTTGCCTCCGGAAGCTCTCGTTTTAAGTGGATCCCCTGTGCTGCTCACACACCCCTGATGGTTGCTGTGGCTATTCATCTGTATCCACTCTGAATCCCCCAGGTTGGCCCTTTGACTCTTGGCTCTTGGAAGCTCCAACTACTCTGCACGTTTATGGAATGATGGAGACCCGTCTGTCTTATGCATGGCCGTGTCCCCATGGCATATCTGGCCGTAGTCGATGCTGAATGGATAGATCTCATTGAACAGATAAGGAAGAGGACTAGAGGGAACCGTCATGAGTTCTGTTGCTCTTTGGCTCTGGTCCCCAGCACCCTCCTAGCTGGCTAAGCAGCACTGCCTTCGCTCGCTCCCCACCCCTTGTTCCCTGCGCAGTGTAGCGCACCGCGTGCTGGGAGGTCCTCTGATGCCTTCACCCTGATCTGCCAGTCAGATGGGTGGCAGGTAGAAAGGGAAGCACCCGTGGCACCTGCAGATGCAGGGAAAGCCGTGTTTTCTTGCATCACTGGCAGCGTGTCAAGTTACAATGACAGGAAGCAACCCGAGAGCATCAATTAAAACAGCGATTCATGTGTTCTTCAACCCACAGTCCCACTGTGCAGTCCTCCGCCACAGAAATAAAAATGGCAGTACAGAGGACGTCTACGTACAAGGACATTGACTGCAGCATTGTACGACGGTCTGGGAAACAGGAAGCAAATGCCCACCAAAAAGCAATGTAACAAATAATCAAACCTCCATGTCACCGCACAGCCATGGATCCATGCCAGGACGTGCATGGAGCTGTGAATGCGAGAAGAAAATCACAGGACAGCTTAGCTAGGATGGCACTGCGTCTGTGCAACAAGATGATGACCAGCTTTTCGTATACACCGTATTCTTCACAGGACGGAATGATACAGAGCAACACATGCATAAATCCTTTTTAGGCATGAACGTTGCAACATGGTAACCTGGGACTTCAATGGACTTGAGGACACTGCGCTGATGCAAGCAGAGGAGGAAAGAGAGGACAGGAGGAACCAAGCCGAGCAAGCAAGAGACCACTGCTTCAACAGTCACGGTCACCCATTCCTAGGAAAGCAACAGCGAACCACAAGCTCACTCTAACTGTACGCAGCCCTGGCCTGGTGCTCAGTACAGTGCTTAACCTTCCAACAGCCCTATGAGGTGGACGCTCTCGTAGTTCTCATTTTTACAGAGATAAGAGGGTGCGACTTACAGTCTTACGGCTAGGAAGCACAATCCGCCCAGGGATCAGACTCCTCAGCTGTGTTTTAATGCCTCTGAGGGTTTGTGCAGGGCTTCCAAACTGAAATAAAATATAATTCTTTTATTTTCCAGCCCTTTTTATGTTTTATTTAGAGAAAAGTTCCTGCTGAATTTCTCAACACCTCTCTAAGATGCTGAGGATGGTTTGAACTCATGATCCTCCTGCCTCAACCTCCTGAGACCCTGGGATTACAGGCATGTGCCCCTGAGCCTGGAAATAAAATGTAATTCTTACTGATGGATGCGGAATGTGGTAGTTAACAAGATAGTATTGCTTATAAATTGCCCACTTTACTAAACCAGATTAATTTCTCCCTTTACTTGTAGCTGATTGCATTTATCTAAAAAATTTTTAGATTTAACTATATTTTGAGCTAATATTACTTGTCTGTTAAAGGCTGTTGTTTTGAAAGGATTAAATCCTCCAGGACTGTATCAGTTACTCCTGAAATGATCTGTTCTAATAGTAATCAAAAAAAAAAAAAAAAAAAAAAAAAAAACTAAGTATCAAGGAGCTCATTTCCAGAGCTGTTGATGGGAGAGATTAACTACTTGCTACACGTGGTCTTTAGATATGATTCTCCTGCTCAGTAAAATAAGGATTATCTAAAAGGTCACCTCCAGTGATCAGTACCAGGAGACGAAGGAGTTTACAGTAATCCCGGCTACCATCCTTCTTTTGGTGGAGAAGGACCAAAGTGACGGAATTATACTCTCTGATATTGAAATTAATAGAGATTAACACAAACTTGCCACCTGAAGAAAGATTTGATTACTACAGAAAAAGAGGCTGGGTCTTGAGGCCAGGTGTCATCTGGACTCTCTGTGGTTAACTGGGGTGAGCTGTAGCTTCCCTGGGATGTCCTGACTCTCCAATGACACCCTTAGGTTCTTTCCACTAGGAAGCCTTTGGAGTCCTAAATTTTTCTACTGAATTTGCTTAAGCAGCAGTCTGGAGAAGTTACCGATTAGGCTCATTGTGTGAGACACAACATCCACTGTCAGTTCATCCTCTGATGACATCCTGGTTTCCAAATCAGATTCTTCTGGGTTCGTTTGGCTTGAATTTGTCCTCCGAGGCTGCCTCACTCCTGAGTAAGCTGATAAAGTGGAGACTCTGGACTTGCTGGGAGGAGTGACCCAGTAGGCCTCACAGGCCTTGCCCTGGACCCCACCATCTGCCCACAGTCCGACATCTGTGAGCCATGAGCCTCCCAGCAAAAGGCCTCTGACCACGGAACCGCCTGTCTTTAAAGATCCATCTTGATCTTGACGTGCATCAAAATGCGTATTCGGGGGTTGGAAGAGTGACGCCTAAGGTGATTCTGAATGATGGAATGGAAGAGGGACAGAGTGGAAGATCCTCTCCTTCTGAAATAGATTGAATGAATATGCATCTGAATGCCTAGCGGGCAGCTCTGATTGACAGAGGAGAGATACAGTGGGACAGAGGTTAAAGGTGGCAGAGAGGTTTCAGAATTGTCAGTGTTGTCATTGTCACTAAAGCATTCAGCCAAAAGAGGCCACTAAGAGATGTGGAGAAAGGGAAAGAAGCTCGTGGGTCAAGGACAGACTTCTCTGAAAGAAGTATGAAGATCTGGTAAGAGAGAGAAGGGTGACTAGATGGATGAACGGATTCCTTTGTCATTGATGCTCCTGCCACAGAAGAATTAGTGGGATTTGCAGGGTAATTGGAAGAATGGATGGATTGACATTAGGTGAAAATCAATGGCTCTTAATTAATACCACCCAAAGGGTAGGGACGATGGGGGCAGGGAAGTGGACGAGCATACAGAACAAGGTCATTCCTGGTTAGAGGCAGTTAGCGCCCTATAGGTGGTCAGGAATACCATTCCATTAAAAAAGCCCAAATGCTGAGTTTATGAGAAGAGGAACACAGGGACACATGTGCTCTGCCCTTCGCATCAAACCAGTGGTCTGCCTTCATCAGTAAGTAGCCCCATCACCAAGACAGGAGACACGGGAGAGGGCTCACGGCCGGGCTCACGGCCAGCCTCCGGCACCTGGCCCCGCTCCATGTCCCGACTGCCTTCTGCACACAAGGTTTCTCCTACAACTGTGAATGAGGCTGGAAAAACTCAGCCTGGAATTCCATAAAGCAGAAATATTAAAACACAAATTTAGGAAAGAGAAAGGTTGGAGAAAAAGAGAGCTGTCACGGTTGGACGACATGCAAAGGAATCCTCACACAGGTGATGGGAAGAGTGATAATTAGCCCTCTTTGGGGGACAGAGAAGGAAGGCCAAGAGGAGCAAGGGAAAAGCTGGGACAGTCGCAACTGACCTATGCCGGACGCAGGGCTCAGACAGCAGCAGTGGCAGGTCAACCAGGGACAGTGCACGAGAAAGAAGAGGGGCGGGCCTTCCCTTTCCATCATAAGGAGAGGGAAGCCTGGCCAGCTCTCGGCTCTCCCAGCGAAGACAGCATGAAGCAGGATCAACACACACCCTGTGGCTGGCCCCACTGCAGAGTTCTCAGGTTTGAAGCAAAGCATGGAAGGCCTTCAGAAAAGTTCGTATTTGAAATCACAAGTCTACTAAACTGATTTAAGGACTTGTCCCAGTTACTAAACCTCAGCAACGATTTCAATATTGAAGCCAAAATTAGATTAATTTGAATGTTAATTGGTGAAAGGGAAATGGTGCTCATTTAAGTCATATAAATATATTGCTTTATAGTTCATTGCTGAACAGTTGTGAGCTGATCTTATTGGCAGTACTGACAACTTGAAGGAACAATATAATTCCTATTAGAATTATTTTGACAACAGCCTTGGGTAGAAAGAGTTTGCTTTCCCACAGTTTTTATGTTTTTTTTTTTTTTAATCATCTCAGTTATTTACTTCTTACTTAAGACACCACATTACTCAATGTCCCCTGTGTCCTCACCTTCACCACCAATGATAACCCCTTGTGATAGTTTCCAAATTCCAGGCACACACATTCGGGAGGAAGTTACCAAGTAACAAGGACTCTGCCTAGGAATTCCTATTTCATGGACTACATACTCGCAGTTAAGCAAACAACAGAAATCAGACTTAGCAATACTAGAGAAATTCTGGAGAAAATCAGCTAGGCTTTTACTCCTCTATAGAAAACTATTATTGCAAGAAAACCATGGTACAAATCACAAGACAAAAGGGTAACAGAAAAATAAATCACCAACAGCCAATCAAGATTCAGCATTAGTCTTGGTTGGCTTCCTCAGGAAATAGACCTGGAGATGGGATTTTCATGCCACAGGCTGATTGGAGCCCAGCTTTGGAAATAAAGCCTGTGAGGTGGTGAGAGAGAAAGGGTAGAGGAAGGAATGACGGCCGTGCAGGTGGGTCAGGAAGGGTCAAGCCTGAGACACTTCAGAGAGGCCCTGAATCAAGGGCCTGGGACCTTGAACGTCTACACTGAGCAGACGTGGGATGCGAGGGGCTCTGGGGAGGAACAAGGCAGGCCCCTTTGTACCCAAGGCAGCTCCTGAGAGGGACTCAGACATGAACCGTCTGCAGAGATCCCCAACCATCTGGGGAAAGGAAGACCTGGAATGGGGAAGGGACCAGGCGACAGGCAGCAGTATTCACTGTGCCTCTCGGTCCCTTTGCTGTGTGAACGTTCAGTGCATCTCGGGATGGCTTCTCTGACGTTCACTGTAGTCTGTTTTCCTAGAGACTCTTAGAACAGGAAGAGTATTAGAATGAAATGGAATCCTAGCTGCTGTGCTACAGCCGCCCTGGGGCCATGTTGGTACACATTACCTCCCTCCTCCACCTATTCTAGATTCCCCTCATCCTTGACCAACCCCTCTAGTGGTGGAAGGCAGCTTACCTCATGGAAGATCCACACTGCCGTCCCTGGGAGTTCTGAGATTCTTTTCTCTAGGTCCTTGTCAGTGCGGCTGCTACATGTCCATCTTCACGTTTAATGCACATATTATTGAATTTCCATGTACAAGTTCCCTCTGAGAACCAGAACCTTCCCCTCAGAACACAATTAAAGGGACATGGAAGGGAAAAACAAATTATCCAAGTGGATCACCAATAAGCTGGCAAATAAGGTCACTCCTACTTCCAACTCCTGATTCATGGATTCATATATTCTACCTGCTGGGGACATAGTTCGATCCCTTGATCTGGTATGATGTATTTCAGAACATCCTCTCATCTCAACTGCATTTTCCAATGACTATGACTTCACCCTTCCAGACAAGGGGCATCTACGTGATGTGGTATGTAACAGAACCAGTGGATGCCATGGTCAGGTACCAACTGCCCCACCTTTGTATTTTCCTTGATTCAAGGCAATTTCATGGGAAATTCCATACTATTGGAAGAAACACTCAGTAAGTTGTTACATGGTGGTGTTGCAGCCCTGTGAATAATAAATGCAAGCTCATCTTTAGAATACATGTCTACTCTGGTCAAGATGAAACACTGTATTCCACGATGGAAATGATCTAGTGAAATCAGCCTGCCATTACTGACTGGTTAGTCTCCTCAGTGGATGATGCCATATGAAGGTCTCCAGGTACTGAGCTCTAGAACATTCAGCAGGAGGATTCATTAGATCAGTCCTCATGAGTGGGATCCTGGACACAGGACCTGGGCATAGCTTCATCCCTATCACTCTGAAGTACCCCTTTCACACACTCCAGTGCCCAGCGGGGTGTGGACCACCAGACAGAGACCTGGCTAATATTAACTGTGGGGTCCTCTTGTTCACTTACTGGTGTAGTTGTCTTTCACAGTGCCTGATCTCTTGTGGGTCCTGTCATGTGGCACAAATGTCTCTACACATCCTTCCCCTCTTCCACAAGTAGGTGCAGGTGCCTCTCCTGGGCTCTGTTGGCCACAGTCTCTTTTGAGGCTTCTGAACAATCAACCAAACCATTTGCCACTGCCGGTGAGCCAGTGTGCACACTCTCCTTGCACTGCTTCCCCTTTTACCCAGTGTGGTGGCCAGGAACACTGTCCCATGCTTTCCCCTCACCTTTGTCTCTCAGGGCCACCTCTTGAGTGAGGCTGTAGTACAGAAGCAGTCTTTCTTTTTCTTTTTTGGTCTTGGATTCACATACCAAGCAAATTCATTTGTGACTCAAACTTCGCTTCTTTTCTCCTCCAACTGGTTATCGGAGATCCTCCAGGTGATCCTCAGGTATGTACTGAGGGAAATCCGTCCATACAGTGTTGGTGGTTGGCATTAGAGTCCATGCCACCCGCTGGAGTAGCTTACCCGTGTCATCTTTGCCCACTCACGCTCCATCTCAGGTGTACCCTTTACATGTTGGAATGGACTACGCTGGACTCTATGATTTGTTGATGTGGTGGATCTAAAGCTCCACGTTGTGATTTTCTAATTGGTCTTCCCAGAAGCTCTGTAAGTATTCCTCTCTTACCCACACAGCACAGTCTCCTCTCGACCATGGTGTGTGGTAGGGATGGGTATATTATAGCTTGAACTGGATGTAGAGCCCTTTCCTGACCCAGGCTCAGCTTAAATTGGGAGCTGTCTCTGCTACCTGGTAAATTAACCCTAAGTGTGATATATGCTGCCTTCATAACTTGAAGAGGTCTATTGGGTATTAATTGTCTTTCCTTCTTGGTGACAGATGTGATAGACAAGTAGAAAATACAGCAGTTACAAAAGAACCAATTATTTGAGTGGTGATAGTCTGTCATTTTTCCAACATCTTCCAGATGTTTGTAAGACCAGAGTGGTGAATTAAATGTGACTGTGACAGGAATCTCTTAATTCTTAGCATCGCTAAGGTTGGAAATGATATCAACCTGTTTCCCAGTATGCGACACAGCTTTTATAAACTATCTTGATTCAGTTGGACAGAGAAATCAGTTTCAGAGACTGTAGTTGCCCTTCCTTATATGATAGCTTTCTGCCCACACTCCAAGAAATCAACATGATGGTTCTTCCAACTCCCAAGTATTTCCATGCCTATTATAAATTTTGTGACCAGGAAAATTAGCACTAGATGTGTCTTTAGGGCCACCGAATTGCATATAATATGAATCTGGGACACATTTATTACCTAGTCCCCATAGTCCACTATTTCTCAAAACATCTTATTATTTCCTTTACCCAGTGTATAGTTCCCTGGAGTACATGGCCACAGGAGTCTTTGATGAAGATCAAGAAAAATTGGGCTTCATTAAGGAACTGAGAATTTGCAGGGCCTGTCGGCTCTGGGAAGCTCACCTCTTTTTCAGTCAATGAGCTCTGGACTTAAAAACTAGGAAAGGATCCTCGCTTCTTATGGCAGTGGCGGGGCTCAGCCCCTTGATGGCCTTTCCTCTCTCTCTTTTGATCGTATATGCGGATGAATACGAGTAGTGCCGTCAGAAAGGTCATGCCGCACTGGCATCTCCGTAGCTCTGTGCAGGTGAGGTCCTCGTGACTGTCATAGCAAGCTCACTGTTCATGATAATTGCACCCACCTTGCTTTTGATTATAGCGCTGTCAGCTGCCCACTGACTTCGGAATCCTACAGTCTGCTTGCTATCGGGGCGATCACTTTTTCAAACAGCATCTCCTCTTAGGCACTGGTCATATGCAGCTGCAGTTGGTCTTCTCCATAATGATAAAGCTTCTCCCAGCAGTTCATTCTTTGTCATTTTGGAAAATGACGTGGATTGTGAGCAGAGCCCCACTGAGTCAGTCAGTGGATTTCCTGACCTTACATAACATATGCACTCTGGAATGTCCACTTCTATGTGTTTTTAATCTCTTCTTCTACATTCTGTACCAACCAGTAGCCCCAGACTTGTAATTTCACTTCCCTGATCCACCACTTTCCCCATGCCTCCGAGAGCCATTGTAGCACTCCTGCCAGGGAATCCGTCCTGTCTGGAGGAAGTGTTGGCTTTGATCAAGTTCTCTCCTCCTGCAACTGCGCATGCACTTTCCTGGATCCTGCTGTGCATGCTCGCCCCATCTTTCAGCTTCTTTGGAGAATGGGCTTCTTAATAGATCAGTACTTCCTCAGCCAAGTAACATTTGACTTCACCTAAGTTAATAGTCTGGCAGCCAAGAGGAGCCTTTGGAGCACATTGCAGAGGGGATATATCTTGTCTTGAAAGGCAGAGCCTCTGCAGTGTTTAAGCACAGAGGAAAGGACACCAGGTCTTTAACAAAAGGGAGTGGGCCATTTCTGCAGACTCAGAGAAATCAGAAGTGCATAAAGACTCAAGAGTTGAGGACATTGAAAAAAATATGTTCCTGTCATAAGTCCCAGGTTGCCATTCCTTCCTAGTGGGGACCCTCACTTTGTCCTCGATGACTTCCTGGATTCCAAATTCAACCTTCTCAAGAGCACAGTCACCCTAATCCTTGCATCCTGTGTCTCATCCTCAGTTTTACCGCCCCAGGTCGCAGGTGTCTTTACGTGTTGCCAAGAGTCCTGTGGCTTTCACTCTTTGCTTTCAGTTGGTAAATCTCCCCCATCCTTGGTCTCCAGTGCATTGATACCCTCCAGTAACCACCGTCTAGTCTTGTGATCCCTTCTTTCCTGGAACCTCCCAAGTCCCTGGGATGGTACTTGCCTATGTGACCCTCCCACAGGGAGCCCAGCCCAGTTCACCACGGGTACCAGTGTTCTGATAGCCACCACCTTCCAGGGGTTATCGCTGTTCCACATACTTAGAGCAATAGGACTTTGTTTAGTGGGCTAAGAGATGATCCAGTTCCACGAGCCTTTGTGGAGTCTGTTTCCTAGGTCCACTTCTGGCACTATGTGCTAAGTTGGCAGTGGAGACTTGTGTTGGAATGGTTTAGTGGAGCATTCTCAGGAACACCTGCACAGAGAGGAAAGCAGGACGGGGTGGTGCACTCAGGTGCAGCTGCAGCACAGGCCTCAGGTGATCTCACAGAAAACTCTGAGGCTGGGAAATTGCTATAAAGACACCTGTAATAAAGCAAAGGGCCAAGAATTAAATCCCACATTGCTCAGTCATTGGATGTGACCTGCCTCCTGGGGTGTAATATTGGGCAAAACTGCTTCCTTTTTGGTTGAGGGCAAAGTCTGGACTAGGGGCTGTCTGTGTGCAGTTGGCAGGTCCCAGTCGGAAGCTCCTAGGGAAATGGATGCCTCATACCTGAAGAGTTAATCTAGGCACTGCAGCAGGGCACCCCCTAGAGAATCACGTGAGCAGGTGAGATCCTGCAGTAAAGAGAGCCAGCCAGTCTGTCCTGGGCTTCAGACGATGGCTTCCACATCCTCACTGTGTATGGGATGCCTGTTATTCCAGCAATCAGGCAGAGCTGCTTTGACGTTCATCTTTCCAAAGAAGAAATTATCTGTACTTCGCCAAAGCAGAGTGAATGCCCTTCTAAAGCAGGGATCTTCCATAGGACTAGAATTCGAATGTCTCCCGTCTCCTCCCAGGTGGTCCTGAACACATCTTTACATATTCCAAGATACCGCCTGGTGCTCTTCCCGCCTCCTTGGCACCCCTGCTCCCTCTGATCTGGGAGAGGGAATGGATTCCAGGAGTTCTGGCGGAGTCGCTAGCAAGGCAACTGCTCCACATGCTTAAATGTAGAGAGGGAAACTTCTGCCTGACACCAGGATGGAAGTGTAGAACATGGCAGGAAGAGTTCCTGTCCACAGGCAATTGGCCATCAGCCCTGTGAAAGGAAAATTCTGGAAGAGCTTTAAGGTTCAAACTCAATGCTGCTTAGATGATCCAGGTTCAGTGCTGAAAATCGCTCCCATTGCCTCAGCTTTGCTTGTCTACTTGGTGAGTATGAGTTTAAAATTTGAAATGAGGATTCCATAAGGAAAGGGGAATCAAACAGAGCTTTGAGCTCAACCTGGAGCCTGTGCTTATTTGAAATGGAAAATACCTGAGAATAGATGGCAGAGGAGTGGAGAGAAAAATAAGACGATTCCACTTAGACTTAATGCAGATATCTTCACTTGTATTAAGGTGTGCTTCACAAGATATGCCCAGTCTTTGAATTAAGAAAAACAAAAAGAACTTCCAAACTTTAAGTGGAAGCTCTCAAATAGATATCTCTCAGTCATGGAAAGTAGGGCCAGTCTTCTGTGTTAGTCAGATTTCCACTACTGGACAAATAACTGAGACAAATTAACTCATATAGAGAAAGTGTTTGTTTTGGTTCACAGTTCTGGAAGTTTGAGTACATGATTGAGTTGAAGGCAGAAGCACGTGACAGGGCAAAGCTTTCCTAGCAGTCGGGACTCAAGGACACACCCCCAATAACCTGAAGACCTCCCACTAGGCCCCGCCTGTTAAAGGTTCCATCACCTCTTAATAGCACCACACTGGAAATGCAGCCTTTGACACAAGGGTCTTTGAGGACACCCTACATCTCCACTCTTGCATCCTCTTATCCATAGGACTGAAAGCCACAGTTTTCCCACTCACACAGTCTCTGCATCCCCTCCTGCCTTCTAGTAATGTCGTAAAGAATAAAGATCTTTGTTCCTGATTCCTGGAAATCAACTCCTAAAACCCTTGAAGTCCCCAAGGTGTTGAGGGCCTTTTGCAGGCTAATGATATGATTGGTGACTGGGGGCACCTACTAGTTTCAGGAAGGGGGCTGATTGCCAGAAAGACCAAATCGTGATTAGCAGGTGGTGACTTTTAGCCTTGGTTCTCCTTGACCCAATCTTTGAAGGCTACCAACCTCAATCTTGAAAGAAAGGGGACCTTTCCCCTTTTCTTGTCCCTTCTACAATTCCTGAGGCAAACTCTTTGTCATGTCCTAGTTACAATAGCATAAAACACAGCTATGAAGACTCTATAACATTAATCTCACATCTGCATCTGTATTTCAGCCAGTTCAAGTGATCTAGAACTGAATGTGCTTGTCTTCAAGTTGCTGGTGGAGTCCAGACCTGCTGCGGTCCCTGGTGCTTCTTGGACCAGCAGTTGGCCAAGGCTGGTGAAAGTCTATAGCACAAGGGTGAAAGCCCTGTTTCATAAGCGCATTTAAGACTGTGTCACATTTTATAACGTGGTAAGTCACGTGGCAAGCCCAAAGAGACAGGGAAGTGAATTGCTCTCTTGCAAGAGGGGAGAGGAGAAAGTAGGATTTTGTTAGCAGTGATCAAATCCAATTAGTCCTGTGTTTATGATTAATGCTGATTCAATATTTACACCATCAGGTTGGAATTTCTTATTAACCTTGACCTACACATATCACTATTTGCATAACATCTCCAACTGTTTCTTTACAGACACATTGCCATTTACACATTCAAAACTTATCATCTTCATTGCCAGATCTCATCTTCCTCCATGCCTTCCTAGATGAGTGACTAGTACAAACAGTCCCCAAGCTGTATGATCCAGACAAGGAAGACAAGCTTCTCTTCCAAGGAAGACCACCATCTCTTGCCTGTATTAGAGGAAAAGTCTCCATCGGACCCCTCATTGACTTTGCCCCCTGAAACTCAAATTTATCCTAGATGATTGCACTGTTATTTTTTTAAACAGTAATTCTACTCACTGTTTCTGCCCACACACACACACACACACACACACACACACTCACACACTCACCCATGCCCCTGTAATAATTTTAGTAGGCTGATTCAAAGATTCTTTCTCCCTTTTTATCTGTCTTCCCACCATACCACCTATTCCTCTGATTCTTGAAAGGGTTGCTTTTTCCCTGCCTTAAGACCTTTGCTCTCACTATTTCATCTTGTAAAATGATTTTATTTTTTACCCTGATATAGCTAGTTCTTTCTTCATCCTGCATAGGTTATCTCAAAAATTACTCCACTATTGTTACATCTAGCATCATGCATTTCTTTGGAACACAAAGGACAATTGTGACTAAGTAATCAGTGTGTCCCTTGCTCTGTCACTGCCCACCTGCACCCATCTGTGGCCTCTTCTCTTGTGGGGCCCATGCAGGCAGGGTCATATCTGCCTTGGCTGCTTGTGGGTCCCTGGAACATGATACCCAGTACACAGCTGCTGGTGCTTAACAAGTAGTCAGTAAATATTGATTACTCAATAAGTGAAAGCAAAAGCAGATTATCACTGAACCAGAGAACACCAGAGATCTGAAAAGGCTTAAAGGCACCTGGTAGGGAATTTTATCTAATACTCAGTCTTATCATTAATTCCCTCAAGTTCCTTCTTCCATGTAATGCTAAGGAATTTAGAGAAACTTCCCAATGTTATTGAATCATTTTGTCATACAATGAAAGTCTAGAGTTGATGGATTTGTGTTTGTTTTCCTTTGTTGGCTATAGTAAATTGAAAGACCACACTTTCTTAGAAATGAAAGGGTAAAATTGACATTATAAACATGTCTTTATTCCTATGATATTCTTAGATTAAGCAATATTTCTTGTATAAGTTATAGGAAAAACAATATAAACTAATAAGAGAATGAATAAGAGAGAATAACAGTGAATAAGAGAATTAAAAAAGAACAAGCCACAGATGGAGAGAAAGTCATTGTAAAACACAACTCTAAGAAAGAACACATATGCCTACCATACAAAGAACTCTTAAAACTTAATTTTAAGAAAACAGTCCAACTAAAAAATGGGCAAAAAATTGAGAATTTCCCTCAAATTAAAGTCAGATACCAAACCACAAATTGAGGAAGGTCAGAGATTACCAAGAAAGATAAATTGAAGTCAAATCAACATAACAACAGAACAGACCACATGCAGGCATAGCCTTTTCAATCCACAGAAAATCAAAGAGAAAGAGAAAATACTGAAAGAAACCAGAGGGGGGAAATACTTTATTTATGAGGAAGAAAGTTAAGAAATGCAACTGTTTCTCAAAGGAAAAAAAAAAAAAAAAAAACTCACTCAAACAAGAATGTGGAGTGAAATACTTGGTTAAGAGGAGAAAGAACAAGAAAATCCTCCAAACACCAACTTAGATTTCTATACCTTACGAATCTATCCTTTAAAAGTGAAAGAGAAATAAAGGCTTTCTCAAAAAGACAAAAATCGAGGAAGGAAATTTGTCCCCACCCTTTGTGCCTTGTAAGAAACACTAAAATAAGTTTATGGAAGAAAAGGAAAACAATGTAAATCAGAAGCTGCTGTAAACGGAGGAGTGGGATTGTGGGGAGTCATCCCTGCCCCTGATTCAGCCTGGCTGAGCCATGGGGTACAGAGGTCTGACTCCCAGGAACTGGCGGTCATGGGAGACTGTTTCAGAAAGCCAGGGGTAGGTGACCCGGCACCAAGTGGCTCACCCCTGAGGATATGCTAATTTCCTGAGCAAATGGCTCCCCTGGCTCCACCCCATCCTGGTCTTCACAGAAGAAGCCCCTCCCCTCCAGGCCTCTTAACCTATGCGACTATAAATAAAGGTGAAGGTGGGCTCCTCCATCTTGTTAGAGGCCAGATCTGGGGTGGCCTGATCCATCACACCCCCTCCCATTTGAAAAGTGTATTGGCTCTTGTATTTATTGATTAGATAAGTTTTTTAGTAATTAATTGGTCAATGGCACCATCATCCTCCAACAGAAACTATTCCCCTCATCCAGGCAGGACATGAAAAACCTCCCACATGGGATAACATGGGATCAAGTGGTCAAACTTAGAATGCTAAGTTTTCAGAGGACTCTCCACACTGCTTTCCAGAGTGGCTGCATCGACTTGCAATCCCACCAGCAATGTATGAGTGTGTCTTTTTCCCCACATCCTCACCAACACCTAATATTGCTTGTATTCTTGATAATTGCCATTCTAACTGGAGTCAAATGTAAACTTTGGGTGGTTTTGATTTGCATCCTCTAATTGCTAGAGATGTTTTCATATATTTGTTGATCGCCTGTATATCGTCTTCTGTGAAGTGTCTGCACAGTTCCTTAGCCCATTTATTGATTGGATTCTTTGGGTTTTTGGTGTAAAGTTTTTTAAGTTCTTTATAAATTTTGGAGATTACTGTCAGAAATCATAATCACCATGAAGAAAAGTAGAGCAGCAGAGAAAGAATAAACGAAGGCAAAATAAAGACCTTTATTCTTGTCAATGTGTGCGTGTGCGTGTGCGTGTGCGTGTGTGTGTCTGTGTGCTGCTGGGGATGGAACCCAGGGCCCCACATGTGCCAGGCCACATTCCCAGCCCTATTCTTGTTCTTCTTAATTGATCTGCCAGGTAATAGTTTCTTCCAATGGATGAGGGCAATCTAACATCTATATACGTGTGCTCACATATGTGTGCACACCTGTATATACTCACATAGGAGCAGAAGGAACAGGAGCCGTGAGACCAGGACCGGAGCAGGAGCTAGCAATATTCATCACTGGGCACACACCCTGCCCAAGCCACGTACAATACTGCTTTAAAGTGCGCTTAGATTAGTTGTAAAGGTTTATTGCAAAATCCAAGACAATCATGCTGGAGTTCATAGAAAAGGTACAAGTCATGCTGGGGAAGGAGAGAAAAATGAAATCATATAAAATACATAAAAAGCTCAATTAAAATCACAAAAGACAGAAAAAGGGGAAGACAAGGATAGGAACAAAAAAGAAAGAGCAACAAATCAGAAAACAGCAAGAAGTATGGCAGATATTAATCCACATATATTAATGATCACTGAAGATCAGTGCTCTAAAATTCCTTGTGAGAAGACAGACATTGTCAGAGTGGATCTAAAAACAAGACCCACATGTTGTTCACACAAACACACACACACACACACAAATTCACTTTAAGTATAAAAGCATACAGAGATTAAAAGTAAATCGATGAAGAAAAATGTATGATACTAACGCTAGCAGTAGTTGTTAACGTTGATTTGACTCTGATGAGACTTCAAGGAAAGTAACAGTTACCAGTGAGAAAAAAACAAACAGTGAGAAAAGATCCAATTCGTGAAAAACATGTAACAGTCTCAATGCGTGTGGGCTCAGGAAAGCATCAAACTGCACAAGACAGAAGCTGATGGAATTGCAAAGAGAAATAGATGAATCAACTATCATAGCAAGAGATTGCAACACCTCTCCAATCAAAAGTCAACAGATCCAACAAGCGGAGATTCAGTAAGAATAGAGCTGAACTGAACATCGTGGTCATTTAACTGCATACATTGATATCTAAAAATTAATTCATCCAACAACAGCAAAAAACCTATTCTTAAGTTTTCCAGGATCACCCACCATGTTAGACAACTCTAGACAACAAAAATCACTGTAACAAATTTAAAATAATGAAAATAATACAATGTCTGATCTCAGATCACAATACAAATAAACCAGAGATCATTAAAGGAAAGAAAACTGGAATTTTCAAAATATACAAATACTATACAACACAAGGATCAAAGAAGAAATCTCAAATAATTTTAGAACTCTTATGAAATAAAAGCAAATGAAAATATAAAGCTTATTGAAACTTATGGGATGCATCAAAAGCAGTGCTAAGAAGACAAATCATAGCACTAAATTATTATATCAGAAAAGAAGAGTAAACTTAAACTTAATAATCTTCATTTCTGCTTAGGAAACTAGAAAAAAAGAGAAAGTTAAATTCAAAATAGAAGAAAAGAAATAACAAAAATTAGAGGAAAAATTAATGAAATGAAAAGCAGGAAGTCAATAAGGAAAAATAAATGGAACCAAAAACTAAGTTTTTTGAAAATGTCAATAAAACCAATAATTGTCTATTCAGAATAATGAAGAAAAAAAATGAGAAAGTACACAATACCAGAAATGACCAAGGGGTCATCACTACAGATCTCACAGATGACAAAAGGTTGTAAAGAGCCCCATGAACAACTGTGTTGAATGCCCGGGACACAGAAGACTGGTGAGCCCTGTGCTGGCGAGGAGGTGGGCAGCAGAAGCTGGAACTCAGTGCTGGCGGGATTGGGAAGTGGCACACCCACTCTGACAGACAGTTTGGTAGTTTCTCACAGAACTAAATGTACATTTCCCATGTTAGACAGCTCCTCAGTATTTACCCAAAGGTGTCAAAAATGTATGTCCACACCCAAACCTCTGTGTGTGTTTCTAGCAGCTTTATCTGTAATAGCCAAACTTGGAAGCAGCCAAGAGGTCATTCAAGTTGATGAATGGGTGACTGTATCACCCATGCGATGGAATATTATCCATCAATAAAGTGATTTGACCTCTCGAGTCACGACAAAGCGTGGGGAAACATTGAACACATTACTAAGTGAAATGCGCCTCTGAAATAGCTGCACAGTTTATGATCCTGACTGTGTGGCATCCTAGAAAGGGCGGACTAAGGAGACAATGAAAGTATCAGGCTGCTTGCTCCCCAGACCTTGCTCAGTAGCACACCCTTCTGCAGGAGTGATGTTTGCCTCGTCAAGCTTAAAAAAAAAAAAAATCTGCATTTGCTGGGGGCCCTGGGGTAAAAGTGTCTTACGCAGTTCCGTATGATGTTGCAGTGGTGGGTATCATTATACACCTGGCCAAAAAGAATTGACAGTTCGAAGAGTGAACTGTAGTGCAAATTCGGTTAAAGGTAATTTATCAGTATTGGCCCGTTGTATGTAACAAAGGCACCACACATTTGGTGTTCATAATAAGGGACACAATTCAGGGCAGGGGTGGGAGTGTGTAGTGGGATTTCTCTTCAGTTTCTCTGTAGATCTATAACTGGTCTAAAATCTAAAGACTATTAATAAAAATACAGGAAACTTCCATACTATAAATAGTGTGTAGTTACTGAAAAGGAAAAAAAATTCCTTGCTACTTAGCATAGAGATTTTTGCAGTCCAACGGGGCTTCGTAAGTTAGTTGTGTTTTCAGCCAGAATCTTGAACAATGGATGCAAAAGTAGCCTAGAGAGAAAAATCATAATAAAAAGGTTGGCTAAAAACAAATGTGATATCATCCTTATTCTCTACTGTTGGTAAATAAATTAAAGTTAAGATGTGCAAAGTTAGCCATTAATTCCCTTTTCCAATGACGGTCTTCTAGGAACAATCCTTAACTAACTTTCTCCTGCTCCTACTGAATTCCTTTGTAAGATGGGCGCACAGATGCTCAGCAGCTGTTGCCCTATGTCAAGAAGCAGCTTTACAACGTGGTCTTCCAATGAAATAAATACAAACCCCGGGTTATAGAAGCTCCAGCTCTCCCACCAGGGGCATGTATTGGGAATGCTATAATGGCTACCACCTGATATATGCAGAGGGAACACAAGAACAAAAAATGTTCCATGCCTTTCTGAAAAATGATAGCCTTCCCACAAGACATATGGAAACAACTGCTTTCCTGAATATGTAATGTCTCTGGGTGCAGACGAAACCAGTCGGCTTGACAGATAACAGCAAGGAGAGAAATATACGGACGTTTCTCTTTGGGCCAAGAAGCAATAATGTGTCTTACTAGAGTTACTGCCTCTATTAAAACTAGATACAGGATATTAATTGCATTACACAGGAGTTAGGAACAAGGGCTCGGGCCCAGCTCCATAGCAGCATGGAAACTGTCACTTCCCAGCTCAGTCTTCTCTAATTAAGTCCCAGTGGGGTCCCCTGTTCCTTTCAGTAATGTGTACTCCTCAGGATAAATGATATTTAAACACATAGAAAAAGCCCTGCATGTAAATTGGTCACCAATCCAAATTCTTCCTATATGACAGTCACTGTAGACCATTCCCTGGGCTCCCTGGGCCTGCTGGTTTCCCAGTGTGCCGCCGAGTTAGCGGGCTCTCCACCCCTCAGAGCAGACTGTAGCCAGAGTTGAGATTTGTGCCCTCAAGGGCAGTGCAGAGCCAAAGGCCAGCTGAATGGAGCTGCAAGGAAAATCCACCCTGAGAGGAACTGACCAGAATGGTAGCTGTTCATTAGTCATTTTTGTAGTTGTCAAAATAGATAGTTTGCGGGAGTGGGGAGACTTGTTTCCTTGGAAACTTTCAGCTAAAGGTAATACTATGGCTTCCTAATCCACGGTTTCCCATCTGCAGATTCAGACCATCAAGGAAAGGAAAGTCGACGAAGAGAAAAATCACTTCTGTACTGAAACTGTACAGAATTTTATTTCTTGCTACTATTCCATGAACCATACCTGGTGACAACTCTTTACAGAGCACTTACATTGCACTAAGTATTGAAAGTCATGCTGAGATGATTTGAAATATTTGGAGATTGTTTTGAGGTCGCGTGCAGATGCCATGCTATTTTCCATAAGGGGCGTGAGCACAGGGGCCCCTGGACTCCTAGGGAGGGAGGGTGCCTGGAGCTGGCTGTGTCCGCCCCTGCATGGCCCGCTCTGTCTCCCCGAGCCGTCTGCATCCCTTGCTTACCTCCAGCATCTGCTTTTCCTTCCCAGCAACTCTGCTCCAGCGCCCCTTAGCATTCATTCCTCTTTGCTGGGCTTTCTTTGACCTTACTGAATGTCCAAAGCCAGGAAATAAAAGCACAAGAACACAAAAACAAGTTATTTCATGGTGGGTATTTATTTTGTTCCTCTTTCCTCACATCTTGAGGTCCCAAAGGTATAAATTATATTTTTGAATGAAAATCTCTGTACATTTAGATGCAGAATTAGTTAACTAATTAGACTATAAAAGGCTGCCAGTTTCAGCATTAAACAACCAGTGAGGACTGACTTAATAATTGTGATGCATATTTGGGGCCATAATGACCTGAACCAGATTAAGTTGCTGATCTAGAAGGAGAAGTCACAGTCCCCACTCCACTGGCCGTTTTTGCTCCCCAGGGCCTGACGTACTTCCCTGCTTCACTATTAATAAACCCAGGGAGTCCTGGGAGTACATCTATTTTACTACACTATTATTCCATACAGTGGTGTCCTGGGTTAATCAAGCCTCATTAACAATTGCTAACAGAGCCCCTCAAGCTTTCCAAGAATTCATTTTACAATAATGGAAAGAACATCACCCCCACCCCACATCCAATTTCAAATGCCCTACGGCAAAGAATAAGAGGTTGGAACACAAAAAAGGTGTGTGCTATCTTTCCCAATGTCAAAAACACAATCATTCCCAGGGTCACTATTAGTTACTGAACAAACTCTATGAGATTAAAACTGCGCTCGCTTTAAAGGCGCACTCTCTGTTCTGTCCTGAGAAGCTGCGCGCTCCATCAGAGCTGAGCGGGAGGGTGGACTGCGCTCACCTCGGCCCTCCTGCACTTCCTACAAACTTAGCAAGGGATTGCTCTTACAGCCTTAATAGACCAGGAGTAGTTATCGTGCCTCATTTTCTCGCTGCCATTAATTCAATGCTAGAACCATGTTTGTCAGGGCAAATAAAATCCATATTTTTCTGGCACCTCTTTGAAGTGTTTTCATTGAGAGAGGTTGATGATTATTAACACGTGCTGTCTCAATAATTAAGAGGTAACTAGGTCATTAAGAACTCATTAATCTTCAGAATTTTTCATCCTGTGGGATCGTGTGAGCTCTGTGTGGGGGGTTACTGTTTCATTGGAATGAAGTAAAATTCATTCTGATAAAGGGCCTGGGACATGGACTTGGTTCTGTTTATGTTTCAACTGCAACCTATTACTTTAGAGGGTGCTTTTTAATTTTGTTTACAAAGACATTCCGTCTTCTAACAATGATCCCTATATGGATGTTGTGTTGGATATGCACTGGAGAGGCAGAAACAGTGTCCACTTTTCCACCCGAGTTCCAGCAACACTTGGCGGGGAGTGGGGGGTGTTCTGGTTCCCCATCTGTCCCTCGCCATTCTTGGAAAGGTCTTCACACGCACGTGCCTTATCACCTACTCTTCCTCTTTCATGGGACCCGTTTCCTTCCACTGATCTTTTATTCATTTATGTTAAATTTCCTATCTCCAACTTCTCCTGCAAGATGCGCGTCCATTCCATTGCTTTAAAGTCTAAGTGTCACACGACTGTGAGCCAAAAGTTCCTGAGCATCAAGAGCAAAGACTTTCATTTTGCAAGGCACTTATAAGGCACCCATTAATCCTCTTTCTCCCCGAGTTGAGAATTTCCTTGTCTTGCTGAAGACTCCAAGCTGTTCCAGCCAGGCAGTGAAGAAGAAAGAAACCCTCACAGTGTTTCCCCTAGAAGGTTTTTAATGAAGCGATAATCTTGGAAGATGGGAGCCGGATGGGGCAGGAGACGGGCATTCTGATAAGCCGAAGGGTGAGCACAGCCAGGTCAGCAGCGGGACACTGCCTCTCCTCTGGCCCAGAGCAAATCAACCGCTTGAAAGTGCAGCCGGTGCTTCCCCCTCTTCTCCAGCCCAGGCAGCACAGTCGATGAGTACCAGCTGTGAGGTGAGCACCCTGGCGAGACAGCCCGACTCGGAGCTAAGCAGCTCCCTCGCCGACTACCCGAAAGCATCATTAGGCTATAAAAGCCCTGTGTTCCCACCACCCTAATCAAGCCCAAATCAAAGCCATACCCAGCAGTACACGGCTTACCCTCTGACATCTCCCTTGCCCCACGTCAAAAATGGAACCATAAATCAAGTCCACTCAGTGTGCTATTTTGTTAAAAGAAAACTCGTCATCTTATACTGCATAGCTCAAATTTGATTCTTGAAGGATACAAATTTTCTCTAACAAACACACAAGATTTTATAAAAATTGTTAAGAAAATAATGCCTGGTGTTTTCCTTGTTCATATACTAGGCAGTGGCCCATGGAAATGATTATAGCTCTTGTATCCCATGAATCTGACTTAGAACTTCTGTGTATAGTCATTGGAAAGATGCACAGCGACCCTGGAGTGCAAAATCAGCACTCGTTAATGTCAGTCATAGCACCTGCAGCACCATGCACATCACCAGTAGACATCTTTCCAAAACAAGACCAACTGGGACATCCCCATTGTTTCCTTGGGGTGAGTGGCATTAGTGTTACCATTAAATGACCAATAAGAATATCTCATTTGAAAGAAAACCTGAGTCTGTCAAGATGGCTAACAGTAACTTTCTATACAGGAAGGTGATGGTAAGTCAAATAAATATGTCTACCATGACTGCAGTCCAAGTTAAATTGCCCTGTAATATTCCCTCAAATGCCCACAGTCACTCCAACACCAACCAGTGTGAGGGTCAAAGGATGAAGGAGCAGCAGAAAGGGAATAGAACACTCTTCTAATTGTATGTTAATATATGTCCATGTTAAAATTGCAGTTTCTTTCCCAATGCCATGGAAGGCTTTGATATCAGGGAAGGCTGTGAAGTTGGAGCTTCAGTTAGGCAGTAGATTGACTTCTGATTTTACTATCTACTTGGAAGTTCTATACTGAGGTGATTCCAGAAATGTAACTCCAAATGTGACAGATCTATTGACTTCTCAAGTGTGCCGTTTCTTGTTGATAAAAACTAATTTCTCAAGTGGTGGAGGTAATGCTGTGAAGGCTCCAAAGAGTAGATTTCTGAGGCTAGTTCTTACCCTAGTCAGGGGAACTGGGAGATCCCTACATTATTAGCATGTAAACAACACCAAGTTGACATGAGGCTGGGGGACCAGGCAGATCATCTGGGGCAACCTGTGGGAAACTCACAGGAGAAAGAGTTCAAGTTCTCCAGTGGAGATTCAACAGCATCTAGAATCTTGAAGTAGGCAGAGGTCCTAGAAGATAGACAAGCACCCAGGTCCCAGTCTGTGAGGGATCAGTGTCCACCCAGCATGAAGTGTGGAACCAAGAAGAATGAGAAAGAACTGTATGCATGTTTGGAATTTGGGAACAAGGACAGGATCTGGTCTCTGAAGGATTTTCTTCCAGGAAAAGGAATCCGTTACAGGAAGACCCTACTAAAAGAGTTGTAAAACACCATAAATGTAGGACTCAATTCTTCTTGACACTAAGCCATTGGGTCCCTACTAATATCTCCTTTACTCAAATTTCTGCCTTAGTAGCCACACAGCATCCCATTTCTACAGCTCTACTGCACAAGCATTCTAACCTATTCCTGTTAATTTGCTTCTTGATCCCTAAGTAGGCATTTAAATGCTACCAACCAGGCCCTACCAACATTTAAAGGTTCTAGTCACAAAATGCCTAAACTTAGAGTTCATGATCCTGCGATAAGGCATAAGAACAAGAGTAAACAAAGCAGGTCATTTCAGATAGTGACATGCTATGAGAAAAATGGATTAAGGCACATCTGAGGCTGGGGATCGTTTCATCTTGGGTGGTGATAGGGAAAGGCATCCGAGAGGAGCTGAGACATAAGCCCAACTTGGAACAGTAGCAGAGACACCCGGAGTCTAAGGAATGAGAGATTCAGACATGAGGAATGGCAAGTGCAAAGTCCTGGCCCTTGGCGTCTTTCAGGGACAGACACAAGACTGAATGCATAGTGAAAAGGCAGGAGCTGAGGGAGGAGAGGACAGGAGGAGGCCTGGCCTCAGACTGCCCAGAGTGTACGTGGCCCAATTAAAACATAGGTACTTTATTTTGATTGCTAGGAAGTTATTTCCAGGGTTAAAAGCAGGAAGTGTGAAATCCTATTTATTCTTCAAAATGGTGTCTCTAACTTCATGAGAAATGTCAGCATCTCTCCTTCATTCCCACGTCTGGTGGATACCCTTGATTTCTGTTACAATCCTTCCGGCAACTTCCTCCAGTCTGATAAACCTACTCGTCTGTGCAGTCCAGCTTTTTCAGGATTGGATTTTGTTCTTCTGCACACCAAGCCTATCTCTGCTGCTACAGAGAAATTCATGGGTGTTCAGGGAGCTTGGCTGAGGAGAAGCACCCAGACTGCACCACTGGCTGGCATCTGTTCTGCTTTGAGAACTTTGACAAACCCACATTTGTTTTGTGGGAGAAAGCAGTAGTTTATTTAAACTTCCAGACAAACATGACACATTCAATGATCCTTATCTATGTCTATGGTGAGAGCTAATAGCTGTCGTGTACAAATTTTCTATTAAAAAATTCAAAATGCAGCAAATTCCACAGAACAATGCAGGTATGATGCACAATATTTAAATGCTTTTATTAAAAAATTGTCAGAATCTTGCAATAGCACATACATATAATCATGAACATCACTGTCAATTAAAATAGGGCCTGAGTTCTTGAAAATGCAAAGTCCCACAGCTCCCAATCTTGGAGATAACAACAGCAGCAAAACTCAAACAACTCCTAGGTATTTATGTAAATAAATTGATTTTTCCACAAAATCGTAGGGTTCATAGCTTATTTGCTAATAACTGTATGATAGGGAAAAATGAAACATGTTGATCTGCAAATTGTGTATTGAAATCAAATAACTAACACCTAAAAACACTTATGCGAAGGCATGATTTAGTCTTAATAGGTAGTAAACTCGATACTACAAAAGGAAAAATCTCATTTAATATACATTAAAAGCAAAAGTGAAAACTTATTCAAAATAGAATATTCAGCTCCAGAAACCCAAAGCCAGATTAAAGTTGAAGTCAAATGGGCAAAGTTTAGCTCCCTAAAGCCAGCATGGACTACTGGTCTCAACAATGTGTATAAAAAATTGATGTTTTATACTCTCTGTACAGCAAGTTAATCCTTTCAGGAATAAGTATTGATTTACATTTCACATCTAACTTTCTTAGCTTCTGTCAAATTTAATGAATGTTGATGCAGTTATTGATTCCTCTAGCAAAAGGAAATTAAGAGGACATTGTCCAATTTTGACCTTTAGTTAATGAGTCATGTATACATCAAAAGCCTTTTAGAACATGCTGTTGATCAGCCACAGAGCTTCAAAAGCAGTCTTATGGACCCACAAAAATTCGGAATTTTAATGATCCCCCAAACTCATAATTACTTGTAGAGAGAGGGCTCAACAAAAATACAAAAGGGGGCAGTTCCTTTGCCACAGCCAAGGCAGTGAGAAATCTACAGTGGCTTGCAAAATGTGGAAAACGGGATATGTCTACTTATAATTCAAATACCATCTTTTACAAGGCCCTGAGGGGAGTTTATTTAATAGCAATCCTGAATAAAACCTCTGGCCATGTACCTTTATGTCTAAAAATAAATCCCAGCACATGTTTGTTTAAATCACTGCTACTGGAAAAAGCTTGATTTTAGTTTCGAGGTCCTTTTGGGCCAAAATTCAGTTCCCAATCATCCAAAAGAAGTCACATGCTCTCTGTTGATCCACTACTTCTAAATATTTATTTCTTTTTTTCCCTCCAGTCTGTGCTTTGTCTTGAGGATCAAGGAGCATGGAAATAATCAAATAGATGACTGGGTTTCTGGATAAATGCCCTGATAGCCCCAACCAGCTACAGAAAGTAGAGATGCAGATCAAAGTTTCCATTGAAGAAGTTGCTTTTTTTTTTTTTTTTTTTTTGCGGTGCTGGGGATCGAACCCAGAGCCTTGTGTTTGCAAGGCCAGCACTCTACCAACTGAGTTATATCCCCAGCCCAGAGAAGTTGCTATCTTTTGTAGGATTGGCTATTTCTTTAATATCAAAACATTCAAAAATAGTAGCTAAGATGAAATCCTGGATAGGTTGTTATATAAAAGTCTGTGATAGTGGTGTTGTTATAACAAGATTTTGGTAGGCTGGGTAGAAGTTATTGGTATAGGATTCCAAGTAAGTGCTTATATTTTGCTGAGTCAGTAAATTTTGTAGTTTTTTGTTTTTTTTTTGCATGATATTTCTTCATGTTTAGGTTATCAATTTCTCCAACTAAACTAACTTTCAAGGGCAAATGGAGCTCAGAATCATGAAGCTGACCAAAGAACAGAGAACTAGCAAGCAGCAGAAAGGTGACAAGACTCATGTGAATCAGACACAGTTCAAGGGATATACCAAGTGGCAAGTAAAAAAAAGGAAGACATTATCTGCTTGGATGGAACATGGAAATGAATTCCTTGACTACTGAACAATTCTGATTTAAAATTCATAAAAACTTAGATATTCAAATTGCATATGATGTTCAATCATTTATCATTCAAAATAATGCATGCCTGTCCAGGCAGCTGTGCACAAACCTTTTCTTTCCTTAAGGAACACCTGTTTGTTCCGTGTTTACATTATTCTGAATCTCAAGCTGCAGGGGAACAGGGCCTAATGAGCTTTTCATGTACATTTAGTCAATAATCCTAATACTCAAGAATATACTGAGAAAGTGCTTGTTGTATTACATTCTCTCAAGTATTTTTCCTAATATTTTAGCTGTTTTAGTATAATACTTTTTAAAAATCTGGTTTTCAATTTATAATCCATACAATAAGTGTAGATGCCATTGAAAGCAATTGTGGAGGAGATGAATAGTTTTTCTATATGCTGTGGCAAAAAAGATTCTCAAAATTGTGTAAGAAGTCTTTAAATAAGAGATTTATCATCAAAACATTGACAGTGTCAAACCCCACCCCGCCAACTTCCGTAATGTACAATACTGACCAGCTGTACGAAAAATCTTGAGGTCAGCAGTTCCCAATTAAGAAATTTTAGTCTGTGTTTTGAATCATATTCTCTTCAATTAGATTTCATTTTGTTACCTAAAAAGTAGACTATCAGAACATTATCGTGTGGGTGACAGATAGGAAGCAGTAGAAACAAATTATCAAGTGAGTTTTGGAATCTTTTTCCTTTAGAAATCTTAAAAATAGGTTGCAAAGTCTTATGGGATGAAAGAACTATAGTCTCTCCTGCAGCAGAAAACGATCCTATGACACCCCAAGATTCTTTCCAGTTCAATGAGTCTATAATTTTATTTCTTAAATGCACTAGCAATGTGTAAAGACCCTTTAAGAGCTGAGGGATTGGGACTGATTTTATTTTTATACTAATGATACATTGAGTCACATGGTCTGCTTGCCTCTAAGGCTCTTAGAGAGCTTTCTTGACGTTTTCTAATTAACTTTCCTTGCATTCTCCGAAGCATGCATAAGGCCCTTGCTATTACTGACATTGCAGGCATAGCAAAGCTGGGTGCCTCGGGATAGGAAAAAATATAAGTAAGTGACTATTCTTACAAAGCTTGAAGACTCAGATTGACAAACGGCTGTCTGTACTTCTTACTGAGGTGGAATTCACAGAGAAAGTAGCCGCATGTAGTTGAGAACTTTGAGAGATGGAAAGAGAAAAAAACTAACAGTTTTGAGAGAGCTCTAGGGGATCTGTGTGGGTTCTGGCTGAACTGCAGCCCAAGGATCCAAGGGAAACTCCCAAGGGTAATGTCAGAGGAAAACCTAAGTCAAGCCAAGAGGTGTGGGTTTGTTCATCTTAAATACTTTGTTGTATTTATGAAGTTGTCATTTTTCAAAACTCGTTAATATTTATTAAGGGGGAGTGATGCTTGGAGCGGGAGTCCATTGGAATCCGCATTTGGTCACAAGGCCTGCTTCTGTTTGCATGTCCACACATGGTCACTCTGATGGCATAACCCTCATGTGGATGCAAAACAGTCCAGTACCATGCTAGATGCCAGCTGCCAGGGAGGAAAGGGCCTTCTCAAGTGTGGTCCAGAACACTCCCACAGAATCAGCCCTGCTAGAGGCATCAGGGATCTCCCGGCAAAACAGAGAAACCAACTGGGTGAAGGTATCAGACAGGGATCCAAAGAGACGGACAGGGGAGGAACGTCCAGAAGGAACTGTAGTAGACAGAATTGTGTCCCCCCGAGAGTCACCACTGAGTCCCCTGCGGCACCAGGGAAGGTAACTTTATTTGGAAATAGGGTCTTCACATCATACCAGATAACTGGTTTCCTTATTAAAATCTGGACATGGAGATACACAAGAGATGGTGGAGGCAGAGTCGGAGGCTGGAGTGATGTCGCTTGCAATGACTGCCAGAGAGGGCAAAAACCACCGAGGCCAGCAAGAACCAGGTGACGGTCCCTTAGCCACTCCCGGAGGCTTCAGAGAGAGAAAACCCTGCCAACACCTTCAGGTGGATTTCTGTCCTCCAGAACCGTGGGAGCAACACCAGGGTGCTGACACACAGGGACAACACAAGTCTCCTCTGCTGCAACCCTCACCCGGACAATGGTCCGGGTGCCCCACGTGGGACGGTGATGACCCCAACAGAAGATTTCTGCATCACTGGCCTGAGCAATCAGAAGTGGGTCTGGGGCAGCCACGGCACTTGGGAGGTGAAGGCACAGATCCAGAAAGAAGTAAGTCAGGAGAAACATCGATTTCTGAGCATGCAGTCTGCCTCAATCTCTGGCTGACCTTCACGTGACCCACGCATGATTCAAAAGCACACATTGTGCAAACTCCGAGCAGCCCTGGTGAAACTAAAAGCTCTGAACTGAAATATGAGCTGCCATCACCTCCGAGGAGCAGGAAAACCAGGGTCGTCATTTTGAGTGAAGTCAAGTTAACAGTTTGCAAACACACACACACACACAGCTCTCTAGAAGAACACAATAGGTCCAGAGTTTCGCAAGGCCCAGGATATAATCCAAGATGACTAAATGTAAGAGAAAAGAGGTAAGCGAAAGCCCTTCTGCATGGAGCAGGCAGAGAACAGAGGCCCACTCCAGGTGACCCAAGTAGGGGAATGGCACACAAGCAGCCATCCCTAAGAAACTCAAGGCTGCAGAGGACAGTCTGTGCTCATTGGCAGAAAAACACAGCAGAGAAATAGTGACTGTAAAAAACAATCTAGTGCTGGGGAGATAGCTCAGTTGGTAGAGAGCTTGCCTTGCAAGCACAAGTCCCTGGGTTCAATCCCCAGCACCACAAAAATAAAAATATAAAAAACAATCTAGTAAAATTCTGGGTCTGAGAACTATATTTAAAATTTTTTAAATGTCCTGAGATGTGATTCACAACAGAATGGAAGTGGTGTAGGAAACATCCCGTGAATTTCAACTCAACCCAATGGAAATAAAGAGAATTCAAAAGATCTATAAAATTCGTTGTTGGAATTTCAGAAAGGAAAGATAAAATGAAGCAGAAAATATGCTAGAAGAAAGAATGGCTAGAAATTTACAAAATTTTAAGTGAAAAGACAAAGTATAAAAATGGAAAAATCTTAACAAAAGACACCAAGCAAAATCTCACATCAGCATATCTTTGTCAAACATGGTATCTTCACATAAATTTTAAAATCAGCCCATCGATTTCTAAAGAAAAAAAAAGGTTGCTGGGATTTTCACTGGAATAACTTTGAATCTTTAGTGAAAATTAAGAAATTAGAGTATTTTTATTTTGAGGCTCAATAATTAACAAAGTGTATAACTCCATTTACTTAGGTTTTCTTCCATTTTTCTCAGTAGTGTTTTAGAGATTTTATGCTTTTGATATATTTGAATATTTACATTTTCATGTTAACTTCCAATTAGACCTTAACAGCATGTAGAATTAAGACTGAGTTTTGTGTACAGATCTGGTCATCTGTTCCCTTTTTCTCAGATCTAAATATCTTCAAGGAGGTTTCTGTGGATTTCTTAGGGTTTTAAAGAAAAAAATCTTACCTGTAAATGTGTTCTCCTTCTTCTTTTCAAATAGGATGCGTGTGACCACCAGGCTTCCCGTAGATGTGCCTAATCAGGTCAGGGACTCTCCCACTTCTCATTCACTAAGAATGGCTAGTTTTTAATCAGTGGCTATGGGATTTTGTACAATGCTTTTTCTGTCTCTGGTTACATAGTATTTCTTTTCTTTAGTCCGAGGATGTGATTAATTAAATTGAATTCTTTTTCTCATATTAACTCACCTTGCATTTTGGGAATAAATACTACTTGAACATAAAGGGTTTTCATTTTTTATATATGGCAGAATTTAATTTGATCTTCTTGTTAAGGATCTTTGAATCTTCCTCTGAGGTATCAGCTTGAACTTTTCTTGTCACATCCTGCTTCACTTTGGTATCTGGGTAATCTTGGGCTCAAAAATAAGTTGGACCATTTACTATCATCTTTCATATACAAAAAAAGTGGTGTGTAATTATTTTCCCTTAAGTTTTTTTTTCCCTTAAGTATTTGGTGGAATTCAACAGTGAAATCATATAGGCCCAAAATTTACTTTTTCAAAAGATTTGAAATTACAAATCACATTATTTAATAAACCGAAGGCTCTTCAGCCTATTTCTTCCTGCGTGAGCTTTTGCAGTCTGTGTCTTTCCAGGGCCTACCTTGCACATCTGCTTTGTGGAACTTCTTTTCATAAGGTTGCTTATGATATTCAAGTATCAGCCTCTTAGTAGCTGAGTTACCTGGAAGATTTCCTTCATCCTTGGTCTTGGGCCCGTGTGTCTTCAGCCTTTTCTTTCTTGATTACTCTGGGTAGAGTTTTTCAATGGCATTGATATTTTCACACGATCAGTCTGACTTTCTTTGATTTTTCTGTATTGTTTTTCCATATCCTGTGTCACTGAGTTCTGCTGTTGTCTTTATTATTGACCCCTTCACTTTAACTTGGATTTAATTGCTCTTTATTTGCTAATTTCTTAAGGTGTTATCTGACATAATTGCTTTGAAATGTTTATTCTTTACTCATGTAAAACATTTAATATTACAAATTCTCCTGCAAACATGTCGTTAGGTACATTACACAAATTCTAATATGTTTTCTTTATTTTTCTTTTTGTCAGAGTATTTTCTGTTTTGTGAAGTGTGCGTGTGTGTGTATGTGTGTGTGTGTGTGTACACCTGATGTTGGATATGTTAATAACCTAATTAAGGTGATCATTTCACAAAGCATACATATATCAAAACATCAAGTTGTACACCTTAAATATATATAATTTTCTAGTCTGTTGGAAACTCTTTCTTACTTTTTTTACATTTGTTTACCTTGGGTTGCTGTTAGGTGATATATCCTATTTTCTGTTTTCAAGTCTCCTGATTTATTCTGTGGTGCTATGCCCCGTCTATTTGTAGGCTGGCTGATGGAATGATTTGTGTCCTATGTGGTGTTTTCGTTTCTAGGGTTTTCACTTGACCCCTCTGTATAGTTACAGTCTCTCTTCTGAAAATCTCCATCTCTCCATGCATCCCACGTATCTTTCCTACTGTGTTATCTATCTGGTTAATCAGAGTTTTAAATTCCTGTTGAATTATCCCATGACAGACTTATTTATGAATGTTTCCATTGGTTGCTTTTGCCTCATGTCGATGGGCTTGCTTTCTCTTGCTTTTATTTTCTTTTGTTTCTCATGAGTTTTGCTAGGGTGCCGGCCGTCAAGACTGTGCAGGTAGGGTTTGTTCCTGGAGCTGCTTTTGCTGCCAGTGCTTGGTGCAGTCATTGGCAGCTGCACTGGGTCTGTCTCACTGTTCGTCTGGTCCTTTCAGTCTAGGGGAGAATTCAGCCCTGCCCAGAGGTGGCAATGACGGCTTCCGTTTTCTGAGCCCTGGAGGGCTCCAGAGTTGTCCTTCTGCTCCATCTCCAGCTTTCAGCAGGTCTCCTGTCTGTACTTCCGGCCTCTCCCCAGGGTGCATTTCTGTTGGGGTCGACCTGCTGCATTCCTTCCGCGAGGGCAGGGAGGCCTGATCTTCCGTTCCAGCGTTGGTCTTCTGCAGGACTGAGCAACTGAGCATCAAAGGAGGGGCCTTCTCAGCATTTCTGTTCCTTCTCCCCTGACACCTCTGCCTCCACTCAAATGCAGGGCTGCCATCCCGTGCCAGCCAAACTAATCCTGCATCATGAATGTCTGTGTCCCCCCCAACTATATGGGGTAAGTCCTAATGGCCAATGTGATGGTCGTGAGGGCTGTGGGAGGTGATTAGACCATGAAGATGCAGCCCTCATAAGTAGGCTAGTTCCCTCACTCTAGAGACCCCAAAGAGTTCCCCCGACTCTCCCCACAGGTGAGGGCACAGTGGAGACAGCCATCCACTCACCAGAACCCCAATCTGCTGGAGCCCTGGTCTTGACTTCCCAGCCTCCAGAACTGTCAGAAGAAGATCTGTGTTATTGTAAGCCACCCAACCGATGGCATTCTCCAATGGCAGCCTGAGGGGACAAGGCAGTGACTCCCTGCCCCTTCCCTGGCAGCAGAAGACCCCCATCAGGCAACAGGGCAGGTCCTGGGTGCCTGCTGGTTTCCCATCGCCACACAGTCGCCCTGTCTCTGCAGAGTGTCAGTGTGTGGGGCAGGTGGTTGCTTGTGTTTCCCTCAGGACAGCCGACCTAGGCCTCAATCCGGAGCCAGGACAGGAAGGCGGGAGATCACGCTCTTCCTCCAACAACAGCTGCTTCTTTCCCTGCCCTGCATGGTCTGCAGTAGCTAAACCTCATCACGCAGGGCTGTGATGAGAGACCGGCCTCTCCAGGTAGTGCCTACCCATCTGCACATCTAGACAGCACCTGTGTTACAGAGGGGTTCGCTGGGTCTCCCTCCTTGACCCCTCTCTTTTATATAAGCCACAGTTGAAGCCAGTGGGTGATGATCAGCAGGTGGGTGCAGACTTCCTTTTCAAATGACAGACACTTCTGGAGATCTCAAACTGAGACTTTAACCCATATTTGGTTTCAATAATCAGTTAATATTTCAGTTGTAGTTTCCTTTCTCACTTTAATGGGAAGCACCTTATCTTCCCAAGACTGCATATTGATTTTACCTGTCTCTGCTTGGCATGTCTTATCTCTTTGTAGAATTCTCGCTCCCCCGTTGTCTTCTGATTTGAGTTCCTCCGTGGGCTAAAACACGTGAATTCTTAAGATTAGACAGTCTTCTTATTATTAAGGTGCAAGTGATATTTTTATAGCCATCTACTTCCTTAGCAGAGGTAAAAACCTGTGCAAATTTTAGCTTATATTTTTATAAGCTAAACACATTTAGCTTATATTTTTCCTGTTTGCATAGAAAGTAATCTATATGTTATTCTGCAATAACAAATAACTTCAAAGTATCACTGGTTTCAAGTAGTTTTCAACCTACTTGTCCATTTTAGAAGGGCAACAGATTCCCTGAGATTATTTTCATACTAAGATCCACACTGACAGAGCCATGTCCAACTGGAATTTTCCCATTTATTATGGCAGAAAGAGTTGCATTGAATATGAACAGCCAAGTGGATGTAAGTTTTGTCACTGGAGAATGGACTCATTCATTCTTTCATAAATCTTTTATTATCTTCATAAGTCTCCAAGTTTTTCTGACTACACCTCAAAATTGTAGTCAAGGTTTTGGGACTTAGAAATGATCAAACTAGATTAAAGTAATTTCTTACAGAACTTGAGCCTAAATACAAGCTTCCTATCTGTTTGGGTCTGTGTGCAATACCTATGTTACTGAGCTTAGTAGTAGAAGTGCAGATTGTAGTTCCAACTGGGTTAAATTTTAGCCAAATATTTATCTGGATAACTATTTTCATTCAGTTCTTTTCTTGGATAACAAAGTAGGTTGGAGAAATCCTAAGAATCAAGAGATTACAAGGATGCAAAATAGGACTTTTGGGGAAAAAAATAAAAGTATATGATTTTAGTTGGAAACAAGAGAAATGAGCGATTTAGTAGAAATCATGTCAAGAACAGAGTTGTTGTTTGTTTCTGATTTTTCTCATCTGTTTTTTTATTTATTTGTATGTTTTCCCACTTCCAGTGAGAAGACCATTTTGGTAGTTCCCAAAAGATAAAATGGGTTCCTAATAAAAGATTAGAAATTTAGGTTAGAAGTAAGAAAAGCCTCCTGGCAACACAGGCAATTAAACCTTGCAACAAGTCTCCAAAGAAGAGTTTGAATTTCTTTTCTGAAGTTCTTCAAAATGAAGATAATATCTCATTTATTTGAGTTTTGTTTAAAGTATCATCTGGAGAGGAAAATTCTGACCTCAGAAGATCCTTTCCTATTCAAACATTTTATTGCTTATTGGAAAAAATTAATACTACATAGCTTTGGGGTTTGGTTGGTTGGCATTGGGTTTGGTGCTAGGTGTTATACCCAGCACCTCATGCATGCTAAGGACACACTCCACCACTGAGCTGTGTCCCCAACCCATAGCTTGCTTTATCTGTCTATCTATCTTTATCTACTTTTCTTTTTTTTAGTACATTATAGTTGTGCATAACATTGGGGTTCATTTTGACAAAGTCACACAAGCATGGAATGTTGTCTGCTCCAGTTCAGTCCCCAGTACTTCCCCTTTCCGTCCTCTCCTCCCTCCCTCTGCTCCCTTTCCTCTACTCTAGTGATCTTTCTTCTATTTATTTCTAGTTTTTTAATTGGTGCTTTAATGACATACATCAAGCTGAAATTCACCTTGGAATATATTTATACATGTACTTAGGATAATTTGGTTTGACATTCATGTTCTGAATTGATTTTTACATCTCTAAGTGGTAGATCTAGAAGACATTTTTTTTTCCCTCTTTCACAGATAAGGGAACAGAAAAACAGAAAGTATATCAACAGTAACATAAATGGGGCCAAGAACTTTTACCTTTGAACATGATGATGACTCAGTGTTTTGCCACAGTGTATTTATAGTTTGATATAAATCTTGGAAATGAAAAAGAATGCAATCTAAATGAAGACTTTCAGACATTACAAGCATTGATTTGGGGGTTATTAACTCTAATTAGAATGCTACATAAATAACATCAAATTGGGGTTTTATATATATGTATGCACATTTAATATACCATTATATTTGCAGATATGTACACATATGCTCTCAAATATCCTTTTGCAGGAGTCTCTTTCTCCAGCCATATAGATTTTCATCCCTGGGGTTTGAACAGGAGGCTAAGCTCATGGGTGGACACCCCCTTTTGCTAATCATTGTTTGAAAACTTAAACATACAATTTGGTGGATTAGGTAATACACACAAAGTTCACCAGCCCTTAAATATGTCAAAATTTTAATGTAAGATTATCCTGTTATTTTATATTTGCAACTTCCTGAACCAAAATACCCTTGAATTAAGCCTCAGGAGCTGAAGGTGCATTGCATTCTGCCAAAAGCATTTAAGTGTTTCCATTTTTCCATAGGGTTTGCAATTTTTAAAATAACAACTCTTCCCCTCCCTCTTTTTTCCCTTTACCTATAAACAAGAAATTTATAGCAAAAGAAACTTGAACATAAGACTTTGTGTCCTCACAGTGACTGAGTGTGGTTGGATTGGAAATATTGCTTTTGCTGTTATGGTGTTTGTGTATTGAATTTCTGGCAGGATAATCCTGGCAGTGGAAAAAAAGAATTCCATCTATAGAGTTTTTTTTTTTTTTTTTTTGGTTTTTTTTTCCAGGAATTATCAGTGCCAGGCATGGTTTTAAGTTACATTTTAACAGCGAGGTGGGGAGAGATTGCCCCAGATGGTGAATGTAAAATGTGCCATAAATTTTAATGAAGCAAATAAGTCACTAATAACCCTACTGCTAACACTGCTATGTTTGAGACCGACCTTAATAAAGGAAAATTAAAAAGGCACATGTAGCCCTTAAACAAGTGCCTAAGAAGCCTAATATGATTTACTAATTCAGCTATTCACACTCTGATTGTACAGCCCCTGGTCACCTGCCCAAGTACAGCTGCTTCGAGTAAAGTAAATAAATAAATAAAGAAGTTTATTGACCACCAGATGTCCTAGCCTGTAATGCATGCTGTCAGATTTCAGGTCCCAAAGTTCAGGCAGATTTCCTGAATATACATATATTTTGGGTAACACACTACTTTGAAAAACATTCATATATAATTTTTTTTTTCAGTCAGAGACTGGAGATGACTTTGCTGCTTCCTCAAGTGAGATCGCAATCCCTGGATTTCTTTTTTGTGAAGCAAAATCTAACAGGCTCTTGGTTAAGGATTCTGGGAACGGGCATATGGGATCTTTTCATTTTTCATTAAAAACCTGGCATAAGATTCCTAACGCTAGGCGTCATTAAGTCTTTACTAACCCAAACGATTAACTTGGATATGGTAACTGAGCACCATTTTCTAGTTGAGATGGCTGGTGGCCAGGGGGGTCACCTGACCGGGGAACACCCGACAGGAGACAGCCGATCACCAAACGCAAGCCTCTCAGACCACATGACCTAGTAATGTGCACACTCAGTAGACGGCGTGCTGATGTGTCCATGCATTATTAAATTCACAGAAAAATAGAAGGGAATTTAAAGGATGAAATAAAAATGAGATGGGTCGTATTTAAAAATAGCTGGCTACTTGTGATAGCTGCAATACTCAGCTAATATCTGGAGGCAGAAGGTACAGTTACAGCGAAGCGCCTCACTCATCACGGAGCCCCCAAATCTATATTTCAAAGACTCTTCCTGGTAATATTAATTCTCCTGTGCTGATCTCTTCTCGGATCTGATCAGGCATTTGTTCACCTCCTGAAGGAGCTGATAAAGAGCTCAGCTGAAGCAGACAAGGATTGGCTCTGCCAGCTCTTACTTTGGGCTGCAGTTATGTGATTTGTATTATCTTTGACTCAGGATTATTCCTCGGGACTCTTTAAACCTCTTGCCCATGTCATAAGGATTTAGTTTAGTTAAAAGAATAATGTTTAAAATCCCAGTTAATTAGGAGCATGCAACTTGCAACCCGTCACAGAATCGTGGGAGCCTGCAGAGGCTTGAGGACATGGGGGCAGCTGCTCCGGGGGTCAGTACTCCCTCCTGGTGCCTCACCTGCTTGGGATGCACGAGAGTTCCGGGGCTGGAGGCTCCCCGGCAAATCAGTTCATAGACTGTACCCACTTCCCTTAGAACTCCTCATTTTTGATAAAAATAAACATAAAGAGAAGATCTAGGTTTCTGTCACATTGAACTTTGAGAGCGTAACTGTGGGTCATCATCTGTCTCCAGGCAGACTCTGCCTCATCAGAACAACCCGTCCTTCATATTGCACCTCATCCCAATGTCCTGCCTAGTCCAGTTTCTCAACACAGGCCAACTACTCTCAAAATAACTCCGTTTCCAGTGCTCTTACATTACACGTTCCTGAGCTACTTGCTATGGATGAGAAAGCACGGGCAGCCAGGACACACCAACCCTACTCTGGCAGATGTGCATCGAGTTTGGTTCAGTGGATGTTTAATTCGGGGTGTTGGTGCCAGACATAGTAAAGGGGAAGCTCAGGAGCTCCCTGCACATCTGCATTGGTTTCGCAGCCTGGTTTCAGCGAGAGACTCTGCGTGGCAATCACTAGGCAGGTACCAGGAGACTCTATGTAGCATGGTTTTGTTTGTTTTAGGCAGGATATTTTAGCCCTTAGGATTTTGTGCTTTGACTACAAATTTGCTCACCTATTTATACGGTTCTCTCTTGTCCAAAATGTGAAAAATATGCTATTACATATATGCAAGAAGACAGTTCAGACTGACACTGAGCTATAAACCCACATCAGTCCACAAACACAGAGGCTGAAGACAGCCTGTTTCTACCAGTTACAGTAAGACTTCCAGTCCAGGTGAGAACCATGCCCCATGGAACTTAACTAGTGCTTCAGACGTGGGCCAGGGTTACAGCTGATCGCATCAACCCTCAATGTGAAAAGGACAAGGGCTAGGTCTGCTCTTCAGTAGTGTTTCTACATACCAAAAAGTTATTCAGAATTGTTCACAATCTTTTTACATTCAACACCTGTCTCTCCAAATGTTTCCTCATTATATCTTTGAGTTAACATGCAAAGTAATAGGTCCCAAGATCTTTTCAGTGACAAAAGACAAAAAAAATATTATTTTTGTCTATACAGCATGCTAAGGAAAATTCAGAACAAACTATCAAGTTATCCAAAATATTTAATTTCAAATACTGGAATTTCAGAGGATGACAGGCTAAAATTTATGCTATGGCTTCAACATAAAAGCTGATTTTAATGTAAAAGTATTTCAAAGTAATTTTTATAAAAATTAATTTAAATCTGGGTGATGAAGAAAAAAGTAGAAAACCACTTACAAGAAAACCTCTCCTATTTATAGGTATTGAACTTTCAAGTCGCTATTTCAACCATAAAAGACCTAGTCTGAAATGTATTTATCTTACTCTTACAAGTAAGGAATACGCTATTTTTCAAATAATCTGATTGCAAAAATCAAAATATTAGGAGGATCCAAGCAGAACTGCCAGTGGAAGCTTCAGATGGAAGATCTGAGACTCGGGTAGATAATGTTTTCCTCCGTCTGGGGCCAGGTGAAGGGCGGACAGAGTGGGGAAACAGTCTCGTTCATGATAGTTTCTCGCACCTTCCCCTGGACATGTGTGATTAACCAGGGCCTGTTGTGTTCACTTGGTAGATTTGGATACAAATGGATAAAAAGGTCTTTTCATCCCCTTTATCAGTAGTCCCCTGAAGCCAAGGCAGGTGTCTGTGGGATTAAGCATAATTACAGAGGGAGGGGAGAGAGCAGGGCGCTAGATAATAACTCCCAGCAGAGCTGGAATTTGAGACCAGGCAGGTGCTGCGGGAGGCCCGGCCAGCTCGTTTGAGCCCCGACGTGGTGCGAAGGCCCACATATTCATCCTTTCACTGGGGAGGGCTCTGGCAGCCGGGCCTGCAGACAGGGTGCCAGGATGGCGGGCGTCAGCACCGTGGCTACCAGGGCAACCAGAGCCTGCTTCTCACTGCCGCCTTTGTTGAGCGTCAGGCACGGGAAACAAAGTGCCACTTCTTAGCATTGTGCAGGCACAGGCTTAATGTCCTCTGGCTCATCATCGAGAATTAGCAGTGACTCTATTACCAGATGGGGGAGCAGCAGCAGGTGACAAAGGCCCGCAACTCCTAGTCGAGAGTTCTGAGCCCCTTCTCTGGGTTTTTCAGCTTGGGATTGACCTCTTCAGCTAGTGTATTCCCATTGTGAAGGCCATTCTGTGATCCCATAGAAAAGGCGGTTTTCTTTCTCAGTTTGGAGGGTCTGACCCATGGTTTGACTGGAAGGGGGGAAGAAAGTCTTGAAAGAAATTTGGACAAAAAGGTCCTTCTTCAGCTCAGGGAACACCTGGACGACACAAAGCAGACCCACGCTGGGGGCTCCCACCCACCCACTGTGCCAAAGCACCCTCCAGCGCAGGCCCGGCCCAGCCGCGTCTGGACCTCGCTCAAGGCCCATTGTGGGACGAGACCTCAGGGATAATGCCACTTTTTATCTAGCTGTACCCATGGTTCTCTAGCATCTAGAGAGTGAGAAGGAACCGGGAGAGTGTGTGCTTTTGATGACCCTGTGCTTTTTCTAAGCTCAGTGAATGGACAAGAATTTTAGCAGCAGCTGATGAATTATTTGGACGAATCTTGAAAGAAAGAACTGTATTGTCTGCTTGTTTGTTTTTAAGACCCCAGTAAAAAGAGAGTCCCATTTTTATAGCTGGATTAATGATTTTTTTTTCTCCCCTGAACTTGAAGGCAAACTAATGTTAGCATTCCGAATTGTAATAATAAGAGAGAGCAAATAAAGTTATTTTCCCCAGTATGTCACAGGGTACCATTTACTGCATAGTGGTATAAATTACTCTGTAATAGAAATATTCTATTCATGTGATTAAAATGTCTGTTTTGATATTTTCTGTCCTGTCAACTAGAAAAAAAAATGAAAGAAAATGATTGACATTTTTGATGTATGAAGTTAGAAAATGACTTTATCGTATAATTGCAAATTTCATGCAAGTACCCAGGTATGATATTTCTCTATATGTCATTGAGGCTTTGTAAAATACCCGGAAGTTCAGTATGTCTCTGCTCTATGCCCACCGACGGTGTGCCAGGAAAGTCAAGACTTACAGTTTGATGAACACATATGTTTAAGACGGTGGGAGGAATCTCAGCATTAACACTTTGGCGCTTCAGAGTAGGGCAGGGCAGGTCGGGGAAAGTGAGCCTAAATCTTTGAAGGATTTAAGGACATTTTTAAGGGTACTGAATAAAGAGCAGATTAAGGGCATCTTGCCACTGCTCCAACCACAGGCTGACGGGAGAGCAGGCTTACTCTGGGAGAGCAGTCAGGTGTGCAGACTCTGCAGGGCTACTAGCTGGGTGTCGGTGGAGGGGTGTGGGCAGAGAAGAGGGACCCGCAGGGGCAACCCTCTTCCACCCCAGCCTCTGGGAGACTGTTCCAAGATGTATGCCATCCAAACAAAACAATCCCAGCGTTGGAGTGAACCAGCTATTTGGAGTTCTCTAAGAAGAAGAGTGGATGAGGATCCCGCTTGAGGCTTGACTTAAAATTCACTTTGGCAAGGACAGCACTGGGCTGGAGCCATCAGTAGAGAGCCTGCTGGCATCAGTGAGGAGTGACACCTGTAGGCAGCAACCTGCACTGAGACACACCAGCAGCAGGCAGCCTGGAGCCGCTCCTGCAGAACCCCAGCAGCAGCAGGAAGGAATATCGGAAGCCTGGTGAAAAGTCCCACTCGTTCCCAGGTCCTCTTAAGAATAGGCGGCTAGAGACCCAGCAGTTCACCTGGAGGGGCTTGAGGAGGAGGTAGGTTTTGTCACCATGTTTTATGAATTGCACCCTGACTACAGCTTCGTCACACCTGGGAAATCCTACTTATCTACAATTGAAGTGCATGCAGTTTATCTACGCTTACGTAAAGCATAAACTATTTATGGACATTTTCTGAAGGAGAGCCCTGTCTCATTCTAGTAGAAATAATTCGATATGTTTAATATCTAAATATGAGCTTCGATTATTTTATTTTATTTAGAGTCCCTATAAAGCACGAATCCTTACATGAAGAATAGGGTCAGAAATCTTCAGAAAAGTTCCTGAGGAAGCAGATAGCATTGGTTAAGTCCACTCGCCCCAGGGCTGGGGTGTAGCGCAGTGATAGAGTGCTCACCTAGCATGCACAAGGCCCTGGGTTCCATCCCCACCACCAAAAATAGTAAATCACTCAACCTGCTCACTGAGCTGGGCTTGGAAGTGAGTCTCAGACTGGAAACCGTGGCCAGGCATCTGGAAGAGAAGTGAGCTTTGGAACAGGCAGGGATGAGGCAATTTAGAGGTGTTCAGCCACCTCATCCCACAAGGGCAATGCCAACAGAATCAGAAACATGCGTTCAGCAATAACGTCTGGCTTCTTGTCCAGGTAGCTTCCAGGCCTGGTTACGGAAGCCATACACAGTGACAGGAAAGAGAACAGAGGAACTACCGGGAGCGGAGGCCGTGGGCTCTGCACATCTCAGGCTGGGGGATCTGGCTGTGACAAAGGCATCCATCAAGGAAGACGCGCTGCAGGGAAGCAGGATGAGTTAAGCAGGGGAGAGTGGAGACAGGCTGGGATCTGTGGGCTAGCTCCGATCCTGGTCACTCCCTGTCCCGAAGTTACCTCCCTTGCGCAACAGCTGCTTCCCAACTGTGTGTGCCTTTCCCTTGTCACTTCCAAATTAGCACCACTCAGGGAAAAGGGCTCTGGAAAACACAGTCTCCGGCCTGACCAGGTGGACCTCCCTTGGTTGGGTCATCTATCCCTGTCCATGTGACGCCCTACACGGACTCCTTCCCTCACAATCAATTTACAACCAGAGAGAGCAGCACGATCCATCTGACAGAAGTCCTTCCTGGCACAACCAAGATCACATTGACCTTCTGCCCCAGGGACAGAGGACGTCAGTGTACCCGCCTTTGTGTGATGCTCACTCCTCTGGTAGGTGACTCACATACCCCTTTTGGCGTTTTGTTAATTAAATATTGAAACCATGGCTAATGGTGTGCAAACCTTAGCTAGTGGTCACTTCTCCATGTGTTCATATTCTTTGTTCATGAAACTCTTCTTCCAGGATCCGTCCTCACTCCCTCTGCTCTTGGAAAGCAACTTAGCTGGCCATGGTCATGGTGGGAGCCATGGCTAAAATCTGTGACCCTGGGAAGTCCTTCCAGCACAGCGTTGTAGTTTGTAATTAAATTTTATTACAAGACATGTTAGAGGTAAGAGGACCCCAGAAGCATCCCTTTGTTGTAAACATATCCCTCCATCCATCTATCCTGCAGTAGCAATTGAGTTCCCTCTTCACAAAATCAACCATCCCAGCCTCAGGCCTCGTAGCTTAGTGGCGAGAGAAGTTCACCTCCCAGGGAAATGGAAAGAGCGTGTGGTCCCTCCTGGAAGCATTTCTTCCTTGAAACTGAGACTTATAAAATGACAGAGCCCAAAGTTGTGGGGACGGCAGGTGAACCCAAGGCTATGCGAGTGGGCGATGGAGGGAAACCGCCAGAGGAATGAGCCACATTCCTTTCCTTGGTTCTCAGGAGCAGCACCAGCCACATTTGATGACATGGAGCAGAATTGCAGCCTTGAGGACGCTACCTAACACAGCTGGCACTGCCACTGAGTCTTCAAAAGGCCATGTCATCGCTGCTCAGATGAGCCAGGTGGTGGAGCTGAGGCAGGAAGCTGGCACCCGCAGCAGGGACCCCCTGGAACCCGCAGTGATGCCAGCACTCAGGGTCTGCCCAAGAGGCTAGTGGGTCAGGGACCAAGGCTCTCTAAATATTTAATGTTTCAATAGGAAAAGCAAGGAAAAGCACATCCAGAATAAGCGCCACTTCCAGCAAGAGTAAATGCTACCTCTTCCGTGATGGAAATTCTTCCACTGAAACAGCCTGCCAGCAGATGGCCGGCTCGCACCCACGTGCCGTGCTGGGGCCCACGCTCTTTGCTCTTGACAGTCTGGGAATCAGTGTCCGTAGCCAGTCACAGCACTGTGACTAGATGTCCCTGTGGCTGAGTTCATGCACAGCCTCTGTCTTTGCTTCCACAACCACGTCTGCTTGTGAGCCTACTGTTCAAGAATGGGGTGACTGGAGGAGGAGGTTGACGGGGACCCACAGAGTGTGCCGCGGCAACCAAGATGTCCCAACACCTGCGGTTAACACTTCTGCTTAGGAGCATTTGGAGCAAATATCTTCATACTCTGCTCATTTGAAGAGCTCGGGTTACACACTTCTTCCCTAGACCTCTTGTTACCAATTTTCCAATCATGTTCCTTCCAAATAATCGACCATTCGGTCAAATTATTAACTGTTGCCCGTGAATTAACATAGATCTAAATACTGGCAGCTTCTCTTCCCAGCACAGTGGAAACCATATGAAATGCCATGAGTTTTGGTTTACCTTCGGGCTCTTCCTTAGGACCTCTCTGGGATGGCTGTACTGTTTCAAACGCCTACTTTGGGGTAAATGCATGCAGAGTTGTCTGTGAATCAGGACCCATTTTTATTACTCATCAGTCTACTCATCCCAGGGGACTGCCCCTGAAGCCATAGGGAACCTTGAATTTACAGTCAGGTAGCAAAAGCATGAAACTCAGAGCCACCTCCTTGGGAAACATGCTCCTGCCTTCGCAAGCTGAGTGCAGACTCCTACCTACCCTTCAACTTCATCAAAGTGCCCTGCTGCGCACACCCAGTATGGGGGGGTCACACATGCCCAGTGTGATATAGGCACGCAGGCTTGGAGATTCATGGAACCCACAGATACGTGTTCAGTCTCTGCTAGGTGATAAGCCAGAAGCTATTTCTCAGAATACAGTCCCTGTGGAAATGGCCTGCGTTTGTTCTACGGTCCTACACCTGTGTGGTGACTCAGGCACAGAGCCTTCACGGAGGCTCCGGACTGCCTTCTCCTCTGCCAGGCACTTCAAGTCTCATTATCAGCTGGGGATACAGCCCAGGTGTGAGAGCAGAATACACAGCAACTTGGATTGTGACAAAACTCTTGTGCTAAGTACCAGTCAACAGCAGCAATCTTTTGTATTATTCCTAACCTGAAGACATTTGGATTTCAAAATTCAAAGAGGTTCCCTGTAAATTTTGTCCATCTTTCTTAATAATTAGAAGGGGCGCATGTAGCAACTTCTCTGTCACCTTGGAAAGGACACTGTGGCATGTCCCTAGAAATTTCAGCAAGAAGGTGAGACCATGAATGTTGGTGAGATTTAGTTCTCAGCCTCTGATACACATGCAATTTTTTCCAAAATAACTGGCGATGTTGCTGCTTCCTCTCCTGATTCCTATCAGCCTGACAGCTGATGTGACGTCTTGTTTAATGGAGAAATGATCCATGCTCCTGTGGGCAAGATCGCAGAGGGCTGCAGTGCCAGCCTGGTCCCAAAGCAGAGCGTGGAGGCATATTTCTGGCCCTGGAACCTCAAGCAGTGTGCTATGTGTGGTCTCTTACTAACATGGGTAAAGAAAACCCAACAGATCAACTGTGCATACCAGGTATCAGGGATGGTGTTCATTTTCTCCAGTAAATAAGTTGTGTCTGGAACGACGGCTAGAATCAGAGCCACAGCTTGATTACGTTCACAACCATCCATTTTCATTCACCAAGATCTGTGTTTCCTTCAGGAAAAACAGGTGAAGTGGATGGGGCTGTGGCAGGAATCAGTCTCCACCTTGGGTCCTCGTTGGTAGCATATTTGAGAAACTCACACTCAGTCCTGATGGCAAAGCCGAGACTGGGCGGCCTCCACACACTCCATTTCCACTTCTGTGGGACCCGACTGACGCAGCCCAGCTTCTCCAACCACTGACGCAGCTGCCCTCCCTCCCCCGCGGCCTGCAGCTCAGAGGAGACGAGCATCTGAGCCACCTCCCGGTCTTCAGCCCTCCAGTGCGTCGGTAACTGTCTCCAGCGTGTGTTTTAGTTGGTTCTGATTTTTGAGAAGCGTTCCTCCTAAACTAGCAGGCCACTTTGACATCATGCTTGCAAAATAATGGGTGCATGATCAATATTTGTTCATAGATTGAAACGTTGGGAAAGGGATAGGCTGCGTGTGTCCACACTGGGGCTCGCTGGTAAGGTAGCTGCTCACCCAGTAAGTGACACTGAGGCGGGATCAGCTCCACAGCCAGCGAGGATCCTGAAAGAGCCCAGTGCTGGCTCAACGGCTTCCACCCGTCTCCTACCAGGGCCATTCCTCAGGAAGCTGCCTGAGGGTAAGGAAACATGGAACCCCACCACATCAAGGACGAAGAGAAAACAATATTTTGGGAGGCATCTTAGGAAAGTTCTGCTCCTTCCTTTCTTTCATACACAGACATACTGGAAATAGAGGGAAAGCAACCCACCACACACAGCCTACACAGAATTTGTCAAAAGGACACTTTCAGGAGTGACAAAGCATGCACACATAGACTGCCCCAGGCAGCCTGGTCATGTGTCCTGGGGGACACCCACCTGCAACGTGTAGAGTTTAGTAGGTAATATTTACAAGACTTGCCTGAGGGTCAGAGCCAGGAAATTATCTATCCCATGTCACCCACGTATTTACCCACATTTGTAACACATTGTTTGTCTGTATTGTGCGTGAAGATAGCACCCTCTTCCTCCTGATTTTTCTTCATTATTTGAATGTCTATCTTCCTTAATTTATTTCTTGTTAAATTTCCTTTATGCCCTATTTTTAAATTTAGCTTCTTTCACTCCCATAGTCCTACAAACTCAATTTACTACTGTGTCTCTCCAGGAATTCTTTAGAGCAAGGACGGAGACTCCTGGGGTAGAACATTTTATCATCCGATATGTAAATTTATGTTTCAACATAATGCCAGGCACGGTGGTGCACACCTGTAATCCCAGTGACTCCGGAGGCTGAGCCAGGAGGATCACAAGTGTGAGGTTAGCCTCAGTCACTTAGCGAGGATCTAAGCAACTCAGGGAGGCCCTGTCTCAAAATGAAAAAATTTAAAAAGGGCTGGGGCTGTAGCTCAGAGGTAAAGTACAACTAGGTTCAATTCCCAGTATCAAAAAAGACGATAAAAATTCAGGATCTTTTATTCCCAAGTATTATACACTATTATTATATTAACACCACCAGATTTCTTGATATCTTGAGCAATCTGGATTTCTTAAGGGAAAGGAAAAGTACTTTTGAAACTGAAGTGAACCTTAGCAATCATATTGTGCCCCTGGAGGTTTAAAGCTCACACCCACTTTCTGGGATCTTCCCTTAGAAAAGTCATGCCACAGGAAGCTCAGCGTAAACCAGCAGCTTTTCCCTTACAGTCCAGCGCTCTGAGGCTTGTGTAGTGTGGGCTGACTGATCACTCCTCACATCACAAGCAAGAAGAGACTTAGTAGTGGCATGTAAGGGCTCCAAGTCTAAGAGAATGTGTCTGCCGTTCTATCTTCCCAAGAACTGAAAGGTTTTCCTGCACAGTATGTTAATAAACCCATGATACATGGTCGACATCTGAAAGACACCTGTTTTAAAGTCATCACCAAAGATGCACCAGGAGTAAAGTTTCCCTTTCAAGTCAACAATACTACAGGTTTCCCCTCCTCAGGCTACATCCCAATCCCTTTTAACTTTATTTTGAGGCAGGGTCTTGCTAAGTTGTCCGGGTCTTGGCCTTGCCACTCTCCTGCCTCAGCCTTCTGAGTAGTTGGGAATACAGGTGTGTGCCTCCGTGCCGGGAGTGGCCTCTAGTCCTATTATTGTGTCCTATTTTTAAGGTGAAAGGTGTAGATGATGCAATCAAACTGAAGTCCCTGAAGTTGGGAAATGGATGGTGATGTATGTTCCCTGAATGCCCTGGTACTAGTATTTGACTCTACGAAGAACAGCATAATTGCTCATGGATCCATGCCTGCCTAAGGAAAATTCCCTGGAATCTTCAACATAAGTGCCATCTATGTGTGCTATTAAAACGATCTGCATTTCCAAGCAGAGCTGACCTCTTTTTCACCACTGTCTTGGTTTCCCCCCCACTGAACAGCAAGCCCAAAATTTAAAATGTATATTTTAAAATAAGACTAATTTTGAAGTTAAACTAGATCATTTGCATGTTTAATCATTTCACTGAGAACATATTACCAAAAATTTCAAACATATACGAAAATAAGTAGTATAAAGAACTTTCTGGCGTACAAAACATTCTACATCAGTTACCTGCTTCCTGCAGCGGCCTGGAGTGAGCCTTCTCCCGAGGTATGCAGGTTCCTTTCATTGCAGAACATCCCTCGAACACCAGGATACTGTGCTCACATGCAGACGTCTTGCCTCCCACTGATCCAGCGTTTCTTATTCCTGCCCACGACCACACTGGTTTAATTATGGCAGATTTATCATGAGGGTTAAATTCTGGCAGGTCTATATGTCCTCTACCCTACACCAGCGCTCCTTTTTCCCATGTATCTCCCAAGTATCATTGCTGTGTGTTTTCCAGTTATGCTTTACAATTATCTTCCCTGTCTCTGGAAAATAAAAGTTGCCCTTTATTGAGATGGCATTAAATTAATTAAGTTAGGCTCTCTATAAGGTTGTATCTTCCTATAATCCTTTAGTCCTAAGGAATGTATTTCAGTATTCTCATATTTAATTTTTATATTGTTATCCACGTGACCAGAATCATATGGTTTCCATATTTCTCTATTTTAATCCATAATTGGGCACTTTTTAAAATTAAATTCTTATTTCTCAGTGTCATCCAATCCTGAGAAATGAATCTTGCTATGTCTAAAAACATCAAGTTCATATTGTTGAATGATATAACCTTGTTCAACATGCTGTGTATTCTAGAACATGCAGTACAGACTGGAGCACATGACATAATCTAGAACAAACAGTGTGAATTAGAGTATGTGCTGGATGCACCATCTAGAACATATGCAGTGTGACCTAGATTGGGTTGTGTAACCTAGAACACGTTGTGTGAGCTACAGTGTGTTGTGGTCTCTAGAACATGCAGTGCAGACTAGGGAGCATGGTGTGGTGTTGGGAAGTCCAGAGCCTGCTGTGTGATCTACATGTTGTGTGGTCTGCAACATGCCCTGTGGTCTAGAACATGCATCGTAGCCACCTGCCTGATGGGGAGTTGGCAGAATGTAGGCAGAAACCGAGGCCGCCTCTTGCAGGACAGTCCAAATTGCTGCTTTCACGCCTGAAAATGTCTGTCAAATGGAGAACTGTGATTAATGTATTCTGACTTTTTAATGTCATGGAAGGTATTTTTGTCAAGGTAGGATAATGAATTCTCCTATTCTACACGATCTTGTAGGTCACGTAGGATATGCATGTCCATTCCACAATACAATGAAGTCAGATTGTCTTTCATTTTTATGTCAAGTACCTTTACTCTTAAGTAGTAAACTGAAAGATAAAGACATGTCCATGAGAAGGCTACGTGTTCCTGCCATGAAAGAACTTCTTGCCTCATGATATGTATATTTAGCCACAGTACAAGCTGCTTGGTCTTTGAATAACTGCAACAGTAAAAGTCTCTGCAGGCAGAAACCCTCCCTGAGCAAGGGCATCTGAGCCATGCTACAGGACTCTCAGAAACCTCCTCTGTGGGGAAAGCTGAGGAAGGACATTTGAATCTGAAGTCAAGAAATTTTAAAAAAGAAATGGAAATATGAAGGAGCGGAGTTGATGTGAACCAGAAGCAACTTGTCCATTTCTCAGACATGAAGTTTAAGGCCTCGTGGAAAACTAGTCTAAATACACCATTGCTGGGTTGGTTTTGTACTATGTTGACGGGACCAGGCTGCGGTCTTTGCGGGACTTCCTGTCTCTGGCGTGTGGGGAGGCTGGCCCGAGGGAAGCTGCCTGAGATGAGGCCTGAGGGTGGGTTGGACCAGCTCTTGCTGTCACTCAAGAAGAGGCTGCTGATTGGCTCCACCTCTGCTGGGAAGCATCCAGGTTTCGATGCCTGCAGCTCCCACCCCTCTCCTTGGGGACCTCCAGCCCTAACTGGGGGAGGTACTCAGGTGTCACCTTAATTGCAGGGATTGCATGCAGTGGAAAAAGATGCAGTTTCCAGCGTCCCCTCCTTGACTCCGGCTCATCCTCTCCCCCAGCTTCTCGTCCACTGCCAGCCCCACTGCCTGCCACAGCTTCAGCCACACCACCACATGCAGAGGCAGAAGCTTCCCATGAACTTCCTCACCTGCTTCCCACTTGATGCCAAAGGGAATTTCAAAATGAAATTCCTATGCAGATTTCTGTGTTCCTAGATGGATCCCCAGTGACACAACATGCTCCCCATTTTTAAAACCTCACAAAGAACTTGCCATGAACTTTCCTTTTTCCTGCTGAAGAAGCCGCATAGATCGGAGTGATTCTTTCCTGCGTGTTTATCAACCTGCAGGGAAGCAATGAAGACGCGGGGGAGCTCATTCTGCTCAGACTTAACCTGCCCGCTTGCATCTAGAAAAGCATCTCCGCGACAAGCCCCTTCCTCCGAGGGAGGAAATTAAATGGGGGAACAGCTTAGATTTAGTCACCGATGTGGGTTAAGACTGGAAGAGAAGCTTCATCCAGGGAGGCTATGGAGCAGAGCTTCCTCGGGCGAGGACTGGTTCTCTTCGTGGCTTCTCTCTTCACGTGCAGTGCTGTCGGGGGTGCTGGGGAGCTCTTCCCCTGCCCGTCTTCCCTGAGTCTCCACCGTCACCGCCCACGTCTCGCCTCCATGCCAGGGTAGTTAGCCAATCCCTGGGCTAACGTCTCACAGATGTGGCCGGCGGGTGTGTGGCACGCAGCAGCTGGCAGCAACCTTGGCTCAGAACTCTGCCATTCCAGCCAGCGAGCTCAGCACCCAGCTGACTCTGAGCTCTGTCGTTCTGCTTCTCGGGTCCATTAAGCCCAAGAGTAAATGCTGAGAAGCAGGACTCTGCGCCGTGGGCTTCGGATCTGGAACTGCGTTGACTCACAGTTGCTCTTTTCTATCCCCCCAAAATAAAGAAAAAAATTGAGAAAGAATGCCTGACCATTCCTGACAAGGCCTCCTGTGTGTGTGTGTGTGTGTGTGTGTGTGTGTGTGTGTAGGAGGGGTGGTGGATGGCGATCTCGAAGGTTGAACTACGTGTCCTTGGCCTACAAACTGGGAAAGAAGAAGCGGCCTGCAGTGACAATACACATACAGACAACCCAGCCCGAATCACTCCAATCAAATTTGCTGCCCTATTTTGTTACACACAAATCAAGAGCACAATTAAGGAATCAATGATGATTATTGTATGGCAAAAACAGTGTCTGGCAGAGAAGAAAAATCTCTGAGAAAAGAGAAACTTAATTTAGGAATGGCCATAACCCCCTGAAGCTAAATAGCTTAGCAAAATAGAATTTGAAGGCTTATTTTACAAATGACCAGACAATTTCACTCATTCTTTGCAGAATAATGACTCTGCTGCACAGATAACAATGTCTACCTTCTTTTAAGATAAACATTTCCAAGAAGAACACAGGGAATTTGAAAATTAGATGAGGTGCCGGAGACTTTCTTCATCAGTAGTCTGTATGTTATTTTTCCAAATGAATGGGATCCACAAAAGACATGTTCTTGACTTCTCACCGTGAATATAGCCTTGAACTAATCTTGAAAGAGTGGAAAGAGATAGACATATAAATTGAATACATTAATATATTCCAGTATAACCACATAAAAGAATTCTCTTACTTGTGTCCTTATGGTGCTTAAGAGTTTAAAGATAGGTTGATGAGGTTGTATTTGAACCAATCGGACGCAAGAATTGTTCTATGCATTCAAAACAGTCTTCATGGAGAACACGAGACTGAAGTGCTTTTCGAAAAGGATACATATGAAGGAGGAAGAGTTTCAACAAATATCAAAATATTTTGAAGGGTGCATTGTCTTTGACTTAAAAATCCCGCTACTGGTTATTTGTCATAATAATTAGAAATGTTAACTACAAAGATTTCCATTACAATGCTAATTAGAATAGCTAACAAATTTTGACATGCACAAAGATCCACTGTGGAGGACTGTTTAAATACATCATCATGGCAGCGTCCCACGCTGTCCCAAGGCTCTGCCGCCTGACTCAACAGTGTTTGGACTGAACAGAGTCAGGGACTCCCCTCTTCCAGCCTCTGATCCTCCTCCAGCCTGCTCTCCAGCTGCAGCCTCCAGGGCCATCTTCTCGGCCAGCCACTACTTCCAGACATCCAACACCATTTTCCATGGCTAGCTCTTCCTTGTCAATCAATGAACGTGAACGCCCAGACCCGTCAGAATCAGCCCCAGGAGGTGAGGCCTCCATCAGCCCCAGGCCCCCGATCTACACATCCCCTAGCTCTCCTCTCTCTGACTTCCTTCCTCCACGATGATGAGGCCCAGGGTAGGGGGGCATGGACCACTGCTCCCCAGAGCTGGCGGAGAGGCAGGGCAAGGGCCAAGCACTTTAAGATGCAAACCTGGGGCCCGGGCCACACCTACTCCCAAAACACGAAGAAGGCATGCCCAGAAGAGTCAGCGAGAACCTTTCTGCAGTTGAGGCTGCCCTGGTCCTAGAGAACCCATCCTGGTCCTTTAGGTTGTGCACTCCTGGGTGCCCTGCACTGACCCCATGGCGGGGCCATCCTGGACAGACACTTCCTAGATGCAGAGATGAACTTACCATGAGCATGGGTGACCACTGGGTCACCTCTGTGGGCTGCACTGGGGGCACATCTCATTGGAGGGCTCACCCTTGAGTACCACTAGGAGACTTTGGGGTCCAGTGCCCTTGCAGAAGCCCCTCCCCCTCTCTGGTGAGCCTCTCTCTCCAGCCATGAGGCAGCCTTTAAACCACCCCAGCTTCCTCTCCAAAACTCTGGACCAAATGAAAACAAGAAAGTATTTTTTCAGTAAAAGAGAGAATCATATTCCTTGTAAAATTCTGGACAAATAGTAAAATAATATTTGTGACTGATAAAATATGTTCAAAATATACTGTTGAAGAAAAACACTTTGTTTACCAAATAAACAGCACTCTGTATATGAGAGACAGAGAGAGAAATTAAATGACATGCCCCCAAATTGTGGGGTTTTTCATTTTCTTCTTCATAGTCTTTTGTTTTTAGATTTTTATAGCGACAATATTACCTTCCACAATTAGAAATAAGCCATTCTAGTTTTATTTTTTAAAACAAGTGGCTGGCAAGAGGAGAGGGTGATGCAACTCCATGGAAAGAGATGACCCTTCCCGTCAAATGGGGGCATGTCACATCCAGGGCTTAGCACAGGGCCACCTCTCAGAAGGGAATGCCCGTCAGCCCTGCTTCTCAACCTCTCCTCCCTTTTCTCCTCTCCAAAGCGTTCTGTAGTCTGCACATGCCGAGCGCTTGGTTCCTAGGGACTCCGTGTGGTCGAACACCCTGCACAGGGCTGCGTCCGTCCCCAGATTAACTCAGGATCCACTCGCTCAGAGAAGGGAGGACTTTGCCAAAGGAGGCATGTCCTGTCCCTGGTGATAATGCAGCTGCTGTGGGCAAGAGACGCCAGAGGGATGAAGCCAGAGGGATGAACCCTGAGGGCTTAAATAGAGGAAAAAAGAATGAGGGTGCAGCCCAGATGTCCAGGCACTGCCGAAGGAGCCTGGCGTGAACCAGGCCCTCAGTGAGCTCGGCCAGTGCTCCTGCATTCTGGGTGGCCCTCGCACCATCCACGAGGGGACTGGGGTTCAAGGAGCACTGGGTCTCAGACAGCTGGCATTCAGCCGCGGCGAGGAGCAGGGACAGAAAGCCCTTTGTTGAGTGGGCCGGCGGGAGCACCTCGTGTGGAGCGGGATCTGGGCGAGGGTGTGCATGCTCAGATGTCACAAATGTTTTATTGTGTGTCTGGGCCAGTCGTTCTCACTCTCGAAGGAACAGTCAGGGTTTTGTTCTGCATGGGCTTAAAATAAACCAGGGAGTCGGAGGGGCTTAGGGCGGAGGGCGCGGGGGAGGAGCCCCTGCCATGCTTGATTTTGTGTTTGGTGGCTCCCTAGCTTCACCACCGGGCAACTTCCTGGGGATTTCGAGTCTTCATATCTTCATTAGCTCTAATTTAAAGGGCTATTTGTGCTGATAAATTTTTGAAATTTAAGTTGAAATGAGAAGTGTGCTTGTTTTCCCAGTATAAACGTGATCTTGTGGACACACTGCATTGGAAACAATGCGTGCTGTTTGTGGTATTTTTTTTTTTTCCTGGTGCTGGGGATTGAACTAGGAGCACTTTACCACTGACTCACATCCCCAGTGCTTTTCACTTTTTATTCTGAGACGGGGTCTCACTACGTTCACTAAGTTGCTTAGGGTCTTGTTAAGTTGCTGAGACGGTCCTCAAACTTACCATCCTCCTGCCTCAGTCACCCATGTCAACACCAGGCAGGCTGAAGCCACTAGAACTGTGAAGGAGCCTTTGGGGTCTAGTTCCCCCTAGTCCATTACTGTTTTGTCCCCGCCCTTTATGAAAGAAATAACATCTCACGGGTGCTGTTATTTGAAATGCCACTAATTTAACAAAAAGCAAATTTAAAAAATATTTTTTTTCCTTCCTTGCTGTTCATTCTCCTTCTTCATTCTGCTCTTTCCCCCACATCCACCACCTCCTTTCTGGGCTGTATAATCCCTTTTGAAAATAAGTAGCTGTTTCCATGCAATCAGAATACCTGGGGCCCAGGCACAGTGCTGTTCCCCTGAACCGCAGTGACTTGCTCTCTCTGCACCAGGATTTCCTCATCTGCCAACCGTGGATGTGATAGCTCACCTTCTTGTCTATGGGGACTGTGGAGATGCAAACACCACTAAGACGCTTTGTGAATACATGCAAGGCCTTCGAATTTGTTGTTGAAGTCTAGCTGACGCATACAAGTGCACAGATCACAGAAAGATGTCAGGGAAGGTTTGTGATGTTTGTGGAGGGTCCACTTTCCCCCGAGGAGCAGTGGTGGGATAGACCTACCTCTGCCTTCCCTCTGGGCCCATGGGAAAACGCCCTGGAGAGGTCTCAGATGTGCTCGTGGTTTGGGGGAGAGCCATAGCTTTGGGGCCTGGCCAGAGCCTCAGAACACTAAAGCAGGCTGTGGAAGAGGAGGAACTTCGTCAGATTCAGCTGAGGAACAGAGGCAGACCACGGAGGAGGGAAGGCAAGGTGGAGGGCTGGCTTGTGATGCGCTGGGACCACTTGAAGGACTGGAGCACAGGAGGCTCATGCTTAGTCACTAGGAGTAGGTGCTAAGCTTCTAAGAGCTGTAAAGAACTACAGGAAGTGGGAAGAAGTGGACAGGACCCTCCCAAGCATGGTGGTCCTCACAAGGTGCCAGAGTGTCATCACCAGCAGCCAATGACAGCACGCCAGGACGGGAGGGTTTCAGCTACCTCCAAGCCCCAGAAGCAAGAAAACCATGTCGCCACATAAGACGGACCTACTCCTTCCCTCTCCTTTCTTCTCAAACTTCATACTGGGAGGATCTATGCTTTACCAGAGCTGGGAGAAGTGATCGAGAGTGAAAAATGAAAGACAGAATCCTACCTCTGCACTTTTTCTGAGACCAGGAATCCATCCCTCCAAAAAATTGGCAGACAAGGACAAGTCTTTACTGGATGAAGATTGAGGCATTTATTAATGTTTTGACCTGGGTACATTTCACTTTGACTTAAAGCAATAGGTCTGTACACTTAAGGGTGAGCAGAGAAGACATGATTGGCCCAAGTCTATGCAGCAACAGTAATTATGTGCCTGCCTATTTCACCCTTGAGCAAATTTTAAAGAGACAAGAAAGGAAATATAAAGTTGTAAAATGATTGTGTTTTGAATTATCTTTATTCAATATATTGATTATAGTGTCATGTTTGGGACATTGATTGCTAATATTTTTAAATAAACAGTGAATCTCAAGAAATACTTGGGGTCACAGATCAAACTCTCAAACTCAAAACTATCCATAGGCTATCAATGAACACCTATATTATACAAGTAACAATTAAATATTGTCAGGAAACAAGAAAAGAAGGAAGACAAATTCTCTTCCCTTGGATTAGTTTGCAGTGCAATCATGGTGTTCAAATAGGTAGTATATTGCAAACTGTGAGCAATTGCAAGCTGACTTACTAGCTTTCTCATGAGCACAGGGCTTGGTAAATCCATCTCACTGACCATGGGTGGAACAGCCTCACGTTCCTTGGAATAGCCGTGTTTGACTGTTCTACTATCTTCAGGTCAGGGAGCAGGGAGCAGTGTCACATTCACATACTGGGGTGCTCCTGCTAATACCCATGATCCCTGGAACTTAGACAGCCTCTCGTGCAGTTTCCTCAACTGGCCCAGCAAATTCTATGGCATGCTGAGTGTCACTAGAGGTGGACAGGAGGCAGCGGGAAAGCAGAAAATGCCGGCAGAGCCTCTTCACCTGCAGACCCTTCTAGAACATACGTTTAAAAATGTTGGTCTGCTAAAGATATCAGTGAACCGACTTGGAGCTGAGCTCTCCAGAGGACGCAATATGGTAGACTTATCAGAAAACAAATGCAACACTTTCGTACGGCTGGATTGTGCCCTCCCCGTTCCCCAAAAATTCATGGGTTGAATCCTAACCTCCAGAACCTCAGGATGTGAATTTATTTGGGATGATATAAATTAGTCAAAATGAAGTCACACTAGAGTTGTGTGGGCCCTTAGTAAAGTACGCTGGTGTCCTTGGAAAAGGGGGACTTGGACAGAAAGACATGTATATAGGGACAATGTCACGTGAAGGCTGAGTTCAGCTGCCTGCCACAAGGCAAGGAATCACTGCATCTGGAGAACAGGCCTGAGACAGGTGACCTGGAGCCTGCAGAGCAGCGTGGCCTGGCTCACACCTTGGTCAGACCCTGACCCCCAAACAAGAGATGAGCGCCTCCATTGCTTATGTGCTCAGTTTGCACACTGCTCTAGGCTTCCAAGAGTGAGTAATCATCATCAGGTGACTGACCGGCAATTGGAAGCCTTGTTTCAGTTGATCTGTGACCCCAAACCATACCTGTAGTTTTCTTCTTGTGGTTTAAGCATGCACGATGGATAAGAAATGTTGTCCACCACACCCAGGTGCAAAAAAGAGCACATTACTTTATTTTCTAAACACACTTATTTCTGACTCCTCAGCTCTATGTCAAAGATCAGGGGAAATTTCAGTTGTAGTTGTGTCTTAAGAACACTTCTTCTGCAGCTATGGGGGTGAGTCCTTGCTTAACGCTTGCCCTGTGTGTGGGAAGCCCTGGGCTCAGTCCCCAGCACCACAGTAAAAATGAGCAACAGAAATAAAGAAGAAAGGAAGGAAGGGAGGGAGGAAGGGAGTGGAGAGAGGGAAAGAGAGGAGGAAGGAAGGAGGGAAGTCGGTCAATCAGTCTTTGTTAAGATCCAGTCCCTGTGGGTGCATGGCCTCCTTCCTGGCCTCTGTTAGGAAGGCTCCCCACTCCTCAGGCCTCTCCCTCCTGGGCAAGAGCCGCTTCTGCTTTCACATCCCTGCCCTCACTCGAAAGGGACAATCCTACAGAACCCCTCCCCAGCTCTTATGAAGCCCCGCGAGGCCTCCCCTGCTCTGACGGGGCGGTCAGAAGGCAGGCCTCACCAATTATCATCGCCTCTCCGATACAGACAGCATATCTATTTGCAGCTCATACCACTAAACAAACTGACGTTCTCACAGATATTATATTGCTTACCTGTGAGTCTCAGATGTTCCTTTGTTCAATACACTCTCCTCTTCCCCTCGATATTACTTTTCATCACTTTCATGACAAAAATACCTGATGGGAACAACTTAGAGAAGGAAGATTTCATTTGGTTCACAGATTCAGAGGACTCAGTCGGTCGATGAACTCCAACGTGGTGGAAGGGGAGGAGAGCTGCTCAGCTCATAGCAGCCCAGAAGCAGAGAAAGAGGAAGGAGCCAGGGACAAGATATGGTCCCAGGACGTGCCTCCAGCGACCTGCTTCCTCCAGCCCTGCCCCATTTGCCTACGGTTACCACCCAGTAGTCCAAATTATTAATCTTCAAACGGATTGACCCAGGAAGAGGTCGGAGCCCTCGTGACCTAGTCACCTCTGGACTTTTGCCGTGTAGCTTCACACATGGGCTTTCAGGGAACGTTCCAGGTCCAGGCCATACTACCCTTCAAAAGGAAAAGCCAGGCTTCCCTGAGGCCAATGGTGGACAGTCTTAGTGGACTGAGATAGGGGCACCCTAAGAAGCAGCACCCCAGGCTCACTCCAAAATCCGGGCACATGGAGGGAGGTCAGGACGTGGGCGTTGGGGACACACTGGGGACATCTTCCATGGCCAGCCCAGAACTGCTCACCAGATGTGTGCGGCTTCACTGCTCTACCTCCGTGTGAATCGGGGCTGCCTTGAGTTCACACTAAGTAGGAAAATCAATTAGAGAGAAGCGAAGGTAACCGCAGGGAAGCCCTCCAGTCTCCATGAAATGGCTCTCTGCTTTCCTTTGCCTTTAATCAAATGTCAGTGGATCTAACTTTTCCATGCCACTCGCCACCCTTGCTCAATCTGTTAACTCAGGGCAAAACCAAAACCAAAGTAAAACAAGACAAAAATCCCTTAGTATTTTTTTCCACATTGTTAATTATTCTTTGACAAATTGACCCTAAGATATACGAAGACCTCTTAGAAAAAGAGGGTTCCAAGGATTGCCTCTCAACTCCTCTTAAGACTGCAATACTGTGCGTGTGAGCACACACACATGCAATCACACACACACACAGCACGCTGACTGTCTCAGGACTGGTGTGCAAAGACCCGGCCCCCTCGACTGTTTTATTAGTGTTTGCACATTTGGTGCAGAGCAGTGGCGGAGGCCTCATGGCTGCAGCAGCTCCGGCAATTAGCTCTGAATGAAACAGTCATAAATAGTAATTAGCCATTCCCTCAGTCAAGTCCCAAAGCCTTTAAAAACTCCACAGAGAAATCAATGCATTCTTTTCTAAAGACCTATTATCGGCCACCACCCACTCTGCACCACTGCACAAAGGCTCCCAGCAAAAGCAGCGCCCCGGAGAGCTGTGTGCAAGGTCCTGCCGGGGCGCCAGGGAGAGAAGGCGTCACAAGGGGCCGGGGAGCAGGACCGGCAGTGCACAGGTCAGCCAAACGGGTACCAGGCTGGGCAGCTGCGGGCTGGAGGGAGCAAACACATTCAGTGTAAGGTGCTGGACGGCACCCCAGGTCATGTGGAATTACCTCCCCCACCCCACCTCGGCCCCCACTGGTAATGGAGAGGGCGCAGGAGAACCGCACGCACCCCCCCCCTTGCTCACTGTCCCGCGAGGCTGGGGACCTCACAGTGCTGGGTCCATGGAGCTGCAAAGGCAGAGCAGAGCACGGGAGGGTACTGATTAAGCCCCTCCTCCTCGGAAGGTGTTTCCTGAGGCCCTGAGAGCACACCTGCGTGTTTGCAGGGAGGTGGCCACAGTGACAGTAGACTCGTCACCAATAGACTGACAGCCCGTCCTCGAGGGTCTGAGTGACCCGGATGTGCTCATTCTATTTCGCATAGGCAGAGGTCTGGAGTGGGCCTTGAATGCTCCTCGGGGTCATTCCCTGGGCTCCAGTGACGTCTCCTCTATTCCATTTCAAACAGATTTATGTGCAGCAAAACCCTGAGCTCAGCCTGTTCATAGCCACCATCCAGCCAGGGTCTAATCATTCACAGGGCATTTAATCAACTCTGCTATGAAACATGGGCTGGGCATTATGGGACCGACCATGACGGGTGGTGTTTTTCGTTTCTAAGAGACTCTGGTGGTGCCTGGTGTCCTGCATCTCCTTCCTTCCATCTTTTGTTAGCCAGGCTGCGTACACACTATGTCCTGAGCACACCTTTCTGTGTCACCCTAAAGAGACACGTGAGCACGCGCACACACTCACACTCCCCCATTAGAGACGGCCTGACGTAATGCAAGCCCCACACCCGCGCTCCAACCCTGACCTTGCAATTGTGAGATGCATGAATGTGAACCATCGCTGGTCCCCCTACGGCAGGAATTCTCCCCCCTGGTTGCACCTCAGCTCCACCCGGGAGTGTCAATAACCAGAACTGCACCATGGTACTGCCTTTCTCCACACCAAGAATCCCTCCTGTTTTCAGGACAGGACTGGAAAACTCCTCTTGAAATAAATTAAGTCCCCTTAGTAAAAACACAATTGCAAAATACTTACGTTGAAGAAAAGAAGTGCTGAGACCTTGCTCAGACCCCAGGTCCAAACGCATAGGGCAGGGCCAGGGTGGGGACTTACCACACATGCTCCCTGAGCTCTCTTCTGGTGTGCACCTGAGATCCAGACCCGAGCCGGAACCTCACTCCTACTGGTCTGTAAATGGGTGATAGGAAAGACCTGCTTCCAAGAGTCATTGTGAATTTTTATTTCCACAATGTGGATAAAATGCCTAGAACATACTAAATACATACCCAATTAACTCAGATTGTCATTGTCATCCATTTTACCTTCCATGCACTTTCCCAGCCCTCTGGAAGCTCTGGGAAGAGCAGGGAGACTCCACCCTGGGCTCAGTTGGACTCTGAGCTCCTGGGCGCACCTCTGTCTGCCCAGCCCCAGGCAGCAGCTGACAAGGGAGAGTGCCTGAGTCAGGAGGAGCCGCTCTGTCCCCGGAGTGCTGACTGCCTGTCCTCCAGGCGGCCAAGTGGACCTGTCTTCAAGGTTGCTGTCAATCCCCAGCAAGCTCTTTCCCACCAGAACTTTCAGCTCTTCTAACACACAGCACTTTCCTGACAGCCGGGTATAAGTGCTTTACCTAGCAAAACTCCTTTACACCATTTTAATTTTTATGCTACTTTAATTCATCTGGCTATTTGCATTTTTTCTCTCCAAAGAGACATATTTTATCTATTTTTTTAATCAATCCTTCACAGAGCTTAAAATGGCATACAGTATGTGGCAAATATTAAGAAAAATAAATAAATCCTTTGATAAGGGGAGAAAAAAATCCTACTTTAAGCTGAGCTCAGTGATGTGTACCTGTAATCTCAGAGGATCAGGAGGCTGAGACAGGATGATTGTGAGTTCAAGGCCAGCCTCAGCAACTTATCGAGGTCCTAAGCAACTTCGTGAGACCCTGTCTCGAAATAAAATGAAAAAAATTAAAAATGACTTGGGATGTAACTCAGTGGTAAATTGCCCCTGGATTAAATCCCTAGTACCAAAAAGGTAAAAATATAAAAAATCCGACTTCAATTTTGGTGCAATTTGAAATGGGATAGAAATGTCAAAAGCTCCAGTTTCATAGTAATGAATCACCTTGTCTTGTTGGTAACACATGGTGAATGTCAGCTACCAAAAGACAGAATTTGGGGACATGGACTCCAGTTCCAGGCTATGGAAACCCAACTGGAGGCCTCCAGGCATCAAGCGCCCCTGGCCCTCAGGTGCGAGGAGGTGGGGACCCTGATCTGCCTTCACCTTCCAGGTTTGCAGCTCCACGCTTTTTAAATACACAGTGGGCCCAGTTAGGACGCCGAAAGCGTCCCAATAGATACCGTTATTCCCCGGAATGGAAGATAGAGTTATGCCAAAATGGGAATTCGGGGAAGGAAGGAAGCTCCAGTGTGGAAGGGGACGGAACAAAGGGTTTCCAGCGAAGCTGATTCGTGGGCCTCTACTGCCCTCCGCAGAGCAAAGTAGGCAGTGGGCCTCCGCCGAGGGCCTGGGGGAGAAAGGCCTCGCCTGCCTCAAGCAGCACAGAGGGAGCTCTGCAGCTGGCTCAGGCAACGCCCCCAAGGACCCACGGGTGGGCGGGGTGCCAGCTCGCCAGCTGATCAGATCATCTCCATGAATCAAATCGACATCAGTGACCCAACCGCCACACCTCGGCCAGCACTGGAGGGACTCCCTGCAGGGACCCTGCAAAGGCCTCTTCCTCCCACTTCCTCTCCCTTCAGGGCTGCCCTACCCTACACGGTGGCTCTCCAAGAGGTGCTTCGTGTTCTTGATAAAAGCCACCGCTGCCTTCCCACCTTCCCTGGCCCTTGTGGGGCGGCCTGTGGACGCTGCCTGCAGATGCTCTACGTCCTTCCCCCAGATCTCCTTCTCAGCAAGAGGAGAGGCGTGCCTGGCCCCCATCCCGCCCTCCGCCACACCCCGAGGGCCAGGTCCCTCTCACCCCACCTGTGGGGACAAGGTGAGTCACTCGTACAAGCCCATCTCCAAATCACTGTGCCACCTTCCCGGCCCATTCTGCCAAACTCCGTCCTTAGAGACGTTCACTGAAACCATTCCCATTGGAAGAGGGAGGAGGATTCCCACCTGCCTTCCAGTGGCCTCCCCAAACAGCACTGGAGGAGGGGCCCGGGTGGGAAGGTGGAGCTCGGAAGAGAGAGCAGAACAGAAAACCCACCCGGGGAGAAACCCGGGCTCCACTTAGGCACAGCGGACAGCTCAGTCAAGTTCAGGGGAAGAATATCCATAAGAAGGACACCTTTTCAAGGTATTTCCTATACAAGAACAAAAGCATAAATAAATGAAATGCAATGAGGAAACAAGGTAAGTGGGCAGCGTGTGAGGGTCCGTGAGGCCCAGCCAACTAGCGGTTTTAAACTGCATTGGAGAAGAGCTGTGCAGATAGGTTTTTAGTAACTTGAAGCACACAAAGCTGAAAATGGGGGCTTCGGGGAGCCAGGGACCGTGTTGCTTTTGTCATCTGCCTCTGTAGGAGATTATTTAAAACAAGCTTCCTGTAATAGGTAAGGAGAGAAGAAGAAAGGAAAACCTCACTTAAAAGGCGAGCAGAATGAATCAGACACCATTACCCTTTGTACATATGTAGCTATACGACCGGTGGGGTTCTTCATCGTGTAAACCAGGTAAATGAGAAATTATACGCCACTGTAGATGATGTATCAAAGTGCATTCTACTGTCCTGTATGACTAATTAAAACACATAAGAAGTTTTTAAAAGGCAGGCAGCACATCCCTGCCTCGCCCTCCCTCTCCCTGCAGACCCGCAGACCTCTGCACCCCTGTGTCTTCCGCTCTGTTCTGCACTGTGTCTTACTGAAGCTCTTGAGGGGGACACAGTGCTCTTCTGTCCACCCTGCTGTGCCCCTCCGCCTGCCCAAGGGCTTCCAGAAAGGGCCGCTGACGTTCACCTTTGAAACCTGTCATTCTGGGAATGCAGCTATCCTTGGAGGAAGCACTTTTCCACAAATCCCACAATATACAAGGTGTTCCTGCACAAGCAAGAAACTTTCCTCCCAAAGCACTTTGAGAAACGTCAGGTTATATATGGTGTCAAACTCAGTCTCCAGTCAATATGCCCATGATGCTGAAATGATTCAGATTTGTAGACCATTTTAAGTTGTCATTTAAGACTTAGTTTGGATGAGATGAATAAGCCCTTAGACAAGGCAATCTATGTATTTTGTTGGGACTCAGGGCAACCAGAAAATAAAGAAAGCACCATGGAATAAATTCACTCCCCCCTTAAGCATTCCGATTCAGCAGTTCTGAGCTGCAGCCAGAGTCTGCACTTAGGCAAAGCTCATTACAAAGCAATATTCTAGGACTGTTGTCAGGTGTGGAATCAAAATAAGTCTAGAATTTACTACTAAAGGAGAATGAGAATGGGAAACAGAGTAAAAAGAAAATGTAGAGTCCCTAAAAGAGAAAGCCCATCCCAGTCCATGTGTCCAAAAGCACCCTCTGTGTCTGAATTCAGCCCTGGAGTGTGGCTCAGTGGACTCAGGGTGCTGCTGTGTGAACTGGCCCTTATCAGGTCCCACGGCCAACTCAGCTGGACAGCAGCAGGCCCAAACTCCCAAGGCAACACGCCCCCCCTCCAAATTGCTAAATAAGCAGGGTTCCACCGCAGTTCACAGATTTTATAGACATCTGGGGACATGGATGTGGAAATTTCTTTCTTAAACATGAATAATTATGTTTTTTAGACAAGGTATTCTTAAGAGTTACTTCATAAAATCTGCGCCTTCCAGGCTTAAAACATTTGCACACAGCTGATACTTGAATGCAGCTTAATGTGAGCTACAGCCTCAGATGTGAGGATTTATGTGGTATTATAAAATATTATGCTGTCTAGTCACCAAATAATGACTGCATGACCAACTAAACATTTGAAAAGCTGCTCAGTTGCTTTGTTAATCAAACTAATGAGAGATAAAATTTAAAACAGCAATATGAATCTACATCGTGTACAACCATAGAAACGAAATGATGTACCCCATTTATGTACAATGAATCAAATTGCAGTCTGTAAAAAATAAAAATAAAAAAATTTAAAAAAAGCCATGAAATAGTTTTACCTACCAAAGTTGTATCTACAATAAAACTGCTAATATCTAGAGTCAATTACCCATACAAAAATTATGCAAAAGCATTTTTTAGAAACAATCTAAATGTCCCACAAAAAGGGAATGAGTAAATGAATGTGTAATTACTCAGCCATAGCAGCCATGCTTTCAAAGATAAAAAAATAATACACGGCCAAGTAAGCATCATAAAACAATTTTAAGGCAAGTTACAAAAATACATAGTATCAGTTTCCTAAAATGTGCATAATGTATTTTTCCCACAATATAGCAATAAAGCAGCAGTAAGATTATGGTTAATTTTTTCCATTGTACTTCTCAGTGTTTTCAAATACAGCATCATAAAAGTGTTATCCATTTTTTAATTTAAAAATTAACTCAATAATGTTTCCTGCTCGGCCACACTCACAGTCTCACGGACAATACTTACCAAGCAGGAAAAAACAGATGGCATGGGCAATTGCCTTAACTCCAGAGAGACTTGAGGGTCTGATTGAATTAGGGGGAAACACAATGGTGACTTTCCTTTTCCCCGCCTCTGACATGTTGTTACATGTTGTCAGAATTGGAGGTGGAGTGAAATAAACACGCTATGTGGAGTTGTAAATCGAGAAGAACCAGGCCCTTCCTAAAAGGGTGTGTTTCAGAATCATGATCACGGGGACTTGGCACATTAGGCCACCCCAGTGAAGCAGCATGCTCTCTCCCTGTGTCCCTGGTCCCCTATACCGTCCTCAGACTTCTGAACAGGAAAATACGTCAAATTACACCAGCAGAAAGCACAGTACTCTCCAAAGAGAGGGCCTGTGTCTCTCCCTTTATTCCGTATCGTTCTTGAAGAAAACCCAGGGGACCAGCCCACTGACTCCATCTAAATACACAGCCTTTGAAAGCACCAAAATCTCTTTTCCAAAATCACGTACAATTCCCATTAATGTTGATCAGAGTACTGAAGGGACGAGGGAAACCATTCCCCTTTATGTTTTATTGCATTTTTATTTTATGAACTGATTTCTTGGATGATAAATCAGCACTACTGCAAAACCATAATTCTTTGGGGAAAAACTCCATGGTATTTCCCTGCTTTGTGCTATTCTGATGCCGTCAGAAAGAAAAACCCAAAGACCAAGCATAAACTGAATGTGTCTCACCTGGAGTGAGCGCTGTACCGGAGATGATGTCCCGACTGGGGACCAACTTCATCATTTATAATTAGCAGCAGAGGCAGTTTTGCTAAAATGGGAAGGAAAAACGGCCTGAGGTAATTCTCATTGTATTTCACAAATACCCACTTGGCAGCTGGCAATGACAAAACCGCGAATCCAATCACACCCGCAGCGAAGCCCCAGGACCCGAGTGTCTGGGATCCACACGTCCAGTCGTGGTGATGCAGCAGGCCTCGGGGCCACATTGGAACGGCCTTCCGCGTCATGGCTCCAGGAGGGCAGGGCAGGGTTTCCCGCTCGGCTCTGTGAACCCTACGGGGTTGGCATTCCTGACTCACGCTGGAGAACATCCTCTCCTTTATACTCCGTGCCCACCCCAAATTCCTCTCTCCCCTTCTCCACATGACCACTGTTCTCCACAAACCTTTATTCCCAAATGACCCTATGTTGTTCCCTTCTCCCAACCCCTTGCCTGTTTTAAAAACATTTTTTTCAGAGCAGTTTTAGTCTCAGGGCAGAAGTGGTAAGAAAGCATAGCGTTCCCATGTGCTCCCTGCACCTGTCCAAGCACCTCTCCCTCAGTGACCACCTCTGTCACATCAAGAAGCCTGTGCTCACACGTCATGGCGACCTGTAAGCCACGGCTCACATTAAGGTTCACACCTGGTGGCACGCATTTCATGGGTCTTGACAAATGTAGATGTGAGCCCACCACATGGCATCTTGCTCCATGGGTGGCCTGTCCTCCTCCTTGTCCTCAGCCATTGACAAACACTTCACCTTCTCTGTCTCCACAGTTTTATTTATCCAAAATGTCACATAATTGGGGGCGGGGTTGTGGCTCAGTGGTAGAGCGCGTGTCTAGTGTGTGTGAGGCACTGGGTTTGATTCTCAGCACCACATATAAATAACTGAATAAAATAAAGTTCCATCAACACTAAAAATATATTTATAAATATATTTTTAAAAAGTCACATAATTGGAATCCTACAGTATGGAGTCCTTTTTAGATTGACTTCTTTCACTGAACAGTTTGCATTTAAATGTCCTCTGTCTTTTCATGGCTTGATAGCTTATTTCTTTTTAGTGCAGAATAACATTCCATTGTCTGGATGTATATATCCCATTTATGTGCCCATTACCTCCTGGAAGACACCTCAATTGCTTCCAAGCTTTGTCAGGTATGAATAAAGCTGAAGGATTTGTGTGTGGACATGTTCACAATTCCTTTGAACAGGTATCAAGGAGTGGATTGCGGGTCACAGGGTGAGAGTATGTTCAGTTTCTTGGCTGCTAAGCTGTCTCCCAAGGTGCGTGATCATTCTGCACTCCCACCAGCAATGAATGGAAGCACCCGTTTCTCCACTTCCTGGCCAGCACGTGGTGTTGCCAGTGTCTTGGATTCTGATCATTCTAACAAGAGGTCTCCCCTGGTCGTTTAAATCTGCAGTTTTCTAGGTGCACAGTGTTAAACACGTTAAACATGCTAACTTGCCACCTGTGAAATTTCTATGGTGAACTGTCTTAAAGCCATTTGCCTACTTTTGAGTCAGTTTATTCATTCTCTTGTTGAGTTTCAAGAGTTATTTGTATATCTGGAATGAAAGTTCTTTATCAGTTGTGTCTTCTAAAAATACTTTTTCCCAGTATGTGACTTGCCTTCTCATTCTCTTGACACTGTCTTTAGCACAGCAAAAGATTTCAATTTTAATAAAGTCCAGATTATGAATTATTTCTTTCATAAAGCAAACCTTTGCTACATTACTGTACCAGAGGATGTCTAGGATCTCCCCTTTGTCACATTCCAGGAGTTGTATCATTTTGCATGTTTTATAACTAAGAGTGTGTCCAGGACACATTTTTGTGAAGGGTGAAAGGTCTGTGTCTAGGCTGAACTTTTACATGTGAATGTCCAACTGTTCCAGCACCATTGTTTGGAAAGTCAACAATCTTTTCTTCCATTGAATTGCCTTTGCCCATTTACCAAGTCAGTGGGCTGCCTTTCTCTGTGGGTCTATTTCTGGACTGTATTCAATGGATGTGTTTGTCTGTTGTTTCACCAGGAGCACAGGCATTGCTGTAGCTTCATAAAATTCTTCAAGTCAAGAGCAACAGGGCTGGGGATGTAGCTCAGTTGGTAGAGTGCCTGCCTCGCATGCACAAGGCCCTGGGTTCAATCCCCAGCACCACAAAAAAAAAAAAAGAATGTTAGTCCTCTCACTTTCAGTACTCTGTTTGCTATTGTCCAAGTCCTCTGTGCTTCTCCCTTCAACTTTAAGATACATGTGTTAGTGTTCAAAGGACGATTTGCTGAGATTTTGACTGGGATTGTGTTGAATTTACACGTGAAGTTGAGAAGAACCGAATCTTGACAATATTGCACCTTCCTATCCATGAAGATGGAATATCTCTCCATTTACTTCTCTATCAATTTTCTTTAGAGTTTTATAGTTTCCTTCATAGAGATTTTACAACAGTTTTGTTGGATTTATTCCTAGGTATTTCACTTTGTAGTTTCAAATTTCAAGTCAGACTTGTTCATTGCTGATGTACAGAAGAGGGCCTGAGTTTTGTACACTGACCTGGTATTCTGCAGTATTAATTTACTCCTTATCAGTTCCAGAAAGGGTTTTTAAAATCATTTTTTCAGACTTTCTACATGGTTAAATATTTTAATCTGTGAATAAAGGAAGTTTTTCATTTTATTGCCAATCGGTGTGCATTTGATTTTCCTTTTCATCTTACTGTATTAGTTAGGACTTCAGTGTGATGTTGAACGCAGTGGTGAAAAGGTCATCCTGAAAAAAAATACTAGAAATCTGTAGTGAATTTAAGGAATATGCATCCTAGTATTCAAAACAGCCTAAAAAATAAGAGCGCGTAAAATATAAGAGCACATAGATTTGTAAGGTGTGCGATCTATGTGGTTTGTAACTATCTAACACTGGGGCATACATTTACTGTATAGAGGATCCCTTGCAAAAAACTTCCACCACTCACCCCAGACCAGCTGGTGTTCAAATATTGGTGTCACTTATTATTGTTGGGGATCAGCATGGGTCAGGGGGAAGTAACTGACAGCTAATCTAACCTCTCTGAAGTTGTTTTATTATGTGCAAAACTATGATCGTACTTACCTTGTGTGGTGTTTGTGAAAATTAAGTGAGAGGGCTCAGGTGGAGGCTCTAATTCGATCCCTGGAAGAAAAGAGGTGTAATTCAAAGTAACTTCTCTCTCAGGGGACACTGCCAAGAAACTCTGAGCTAAATGTGTTGCTCAAGCATTTTAATCTATTCGATACTTGTCCCTACAGAACTCCACTTTCTTCTGCATTTCTCACATGGGTGAGGACAGGTTTCCAATGACAGACTTGATCATCTCACAATGCCAAGTACATAAATGCAGTCATATTTCCACATAATGGTGGTCTGGCCAAGGAAAGACTGCGTGTGCAGCAAGGTCCACAAGATGACCCCACCAGAGATGTCAGAGCCCTCTTGGGCTTGTGTGAGTGCCTTCTCTGGTGTTCTCACAACAGCAAAATAGGCAACACCTTTGCCAGAACATGTTCATTGTTAAATGACGCAGATCAATTTAGGGACAGACCGTACAGGGGCAGGCACTGCATTAAAGCATGAGACAACCTGAGATTTACTCCCAGCTCCACTCCTGACTGGCTTCTATGCATAGGCATGTGATTTAATATTAATAGGCCTCAGGAAAATTAAATGACTTTGAGATGGTTTTAAATTATAATATGCAATTATTCTGTTCTTTAAATAGAGACACATTCGGAATAGACACCATGCTCTATATAATTTTCTTACTGTGTCAAATTTTGAAGACAGAATCTTAATATACATCTTAAGAAACTGTCTACTAATATTTCTCTCTTAAGCATGCTTTTAGATAGCATGCTTAAATAAAAAATAAAAAAAAAAGATCTTTAAGGCCCATAGCTATCTTTTAGTGATGCAAAAACATTTTTAAAATCCCTTTGGGAAAATTTAAACTTCCGGTTGGTCTACCCCAAACCTGTATCTTTGCAAAATCACTATCTAGTAAAAAGAGCATTAGATTAGAAGCAAATAAAGAAGTACACCGGGAAAATACTGGCGATGAGGAGTAAAACAACACTAAGGAAGGTTAAGGTATTATTTTATAAGATCCCTAAGTAAGCTGCCAAGCACTTTTAGATACATTTTTTAATATCTTAAAAACAAAACTACTTAAATCTTAAATTATCATACTATTTTTATTTTATGAAAAGAAAGAATAGTTACATTTCATAAAAATAACAGCAAAATGAATCCCTTTCAACATGCATTTGTGTTTTAATGACAGTGGCAAATTGGTATGATTTATTGATAATCTCCTTATAAATGTGAAATCTATTTTCATGTTTTGATATAGTTCACTTAGATGTGTAGCATCTCACCTTGGTGATACATGCTTGTTTGACACGATGCTGAGTTTTTTAGTCATTTTATTTTGTTATTATTATAAGTTATTGAGACAAAATGAAATCGACTTGGTGTAAAAATTCATTAAACTCAATTCCCAGTATCGACTCCCCTAACTTACTTAGAAAAGTAATCATTTCCAGAAATTGCACTTGGAAGCTTTCATTTTCTTTTAGCTTTTATGTGTCTGTAGGAGCCAAGGTAACGTGAGTGACGCACACATGGTTCTTCCCTTTAGACTGACACCTTTGAGCAGACCATCTACTGGAAATCCAGCACGTGACCCTTGCAGGTACAAGTTTTCCAGTTAGAAAAGCAAAGTGTCTCTGGCAACACCTATACCAAACACCCTTACTAGAACCTATCCACTCACTCAGTGACTACTTATAGGAACTGAAAAAAAGTGTAAATAAATGTGTATTATGCTAAGAATATTTGTAGACACATGAAATGTTCCAAATATAAATAAAATGCTAACAATGTAAAGAGTGTAAATCTAAGATAAGAAAATACAGGGTTAATTCTTAATCCACCCTAAAATAATGGTTTCAGGGGTCTGTCGGCTGCTTCCCATGCAGAATGTCTTCCTTTTTATTTGTCAACATTCCGTCTTCATTGTGGATCATCAGTGCAGTCAGGGAATGTCACCATTTTCAGTATCACTTGATATTTGGAAGTTACAAATAGAAGTTTGGATATTAGGAAATTGGAGACAGCATATTGGAGAGTTTCTAAGCCAGCAGCTTAGTTCTGCCCTTGACTTTGGCATTAAGTAGGTTTACAATGTGAGCACAACACTACACTTCTCTGCACAACCATAATTAACTCAGTGTTCTGTGTCTGCAAAATATTATCTTTGAAAAAAGCAAAGTACTAACCGGAGAGTTTTTTAATGTATTAGAAAAAGGAGATCTAATGACAGCTACTTGGGTCATGTCGTGTTTTGGAAGGTCAGAGGTCCTCGACCAGAGAAGACAACGGCTAGGAGAGCCCTTCACAGAATTCCCAGCACAGTACAAAGCACAAGCACCTTGGGAGCACAGGGCTTGCATTAGAACTGTGTGTCTGAGTGGCCCCACACTGACACCCCCAAACCATAACCTATGGCTGAAGAGCTGCATTTTATCAAGTTGGGAATTCTGCAAACTGAAAGTTACCAAGTTGTCCACCAGTGGGTTACGACCAGGTCAACAACTTGCCCAGCTTCGCAGTGACTTTGCTGGGCTTTGGGGTGAAAAACCTGCATTTCGGGAAACATGGACTGTTGCTTTTTTGTCTTGCCGGGTGGCCCGGAGCAGTGGGAGCCTAGATAATTTAAATGCTGTTAATTTGCATGTCAGCCTCTGATCATGCTCCTCTTATTGTCAGGCAGTGGGAGTTGATGTGGCTCGTGGCAGCTTATTGCCCAATTCTCTGCCACTAACTTCCGGCCCCACTGTAGCTACTCCACACCCACACCCTTTGCCACCCTGCACGTGCCCCTCTAGTTGGGCAGGAGTACACGAAATGACCAGGGATCTAAATTCAGGAGGAAACTAGCACAATGGCTGAATTTTGTGAACCTAATTCTCACCCTCAGACAGCAATGGCTTTAGAAAGAGTCACAGGAGTGCTGCTGCTCATCCCCTTACCTTTGTGAAGTCTATTCTAGTCCATTATGGAATTATGAGACCTGAGAACAGAGCTTTTTTCAAGGTCACTGAAAGGATTAGCACAGCTGAAACATCTGGGTGGTGAATCAATAGTGGCCCCTGCAGATATCCAGTTCCTCAACCCTGGAACAGACAGGGTTACCTCACATGGCAAAAGAAACTTTACAGACATGAGCATATTGACAATTTGGGGATAGGGAAACTACCCTGGATTATCCAGGTGGGCCCTAAATGCAATCACAAGAACGGGTGTTGTGGTACATGCCTATAATCCAGCAACTCAGGAGGCCAAGGCAGGAGGATTGCAAGTTGGAGGCCAGCAAGTTGGTAACTTAGCCAACCCCTGTTTCAAAACAATTAAAAAAAAAAAAAAGTGCCTGGAGATGTGACTCAGTGCTTAAGCACTCCTGGGTTCAACTCCTGGTACAAAAATAAATAAATAAATTAATTAATTAATTAATTAAAGAGAAAGAAAGAAAAGGAGAAGAAAAAGAAACCAAAGAGACCAGGGACAGTGTAAGGCAACCTTACACTTTTGACTTTAAAAGTAGAGAAGGGGATCAAGGTTAAGGAGTTCAAGGAACACAACTCTAGAAGGGGAAAGAGGCAAGAGAAGAGCCTGCAGGAGGGAGCACTTTGATTTTAAGCCAGAAAACCGATTGCAGACTTCCATCCTCCAGAACTACATGAATAGAAATGTGTGTTATTTTTAGTCACCAATTTTGTGATGATTTGTTACAGCAGCCATAGGAAACTAATACACAGCATGCAAATAAAAAACAACAATATGACTGACACGGTGAGGGAGAAAGCAAGTGAAATGGCTCAAAATTTTGAGACTAAATGCATAACAAATGTAAGTAACAAGTGAATAACAAATATCAAATATCAGTGTTCGATTTCTGCAAAATGTTACAGTGTTATTGAGTATGAATAACAAAAGTGAATAAGTCCACCTCAGGTTAATTCCTTCCTAAAAAACAAAATTAACAGCAAGAATGCAATGGTGCTTACCACAACAATATCAGCAGTTGAATTTTACTAGAAAATATCCAGTGTCCGGACTAGGAGTTCAATGAGCCAAAGACATGCACGTTACAGAAATAAACACCACTATTGAAATGAGCAATTTTGCAGAAAGTCATAAGGGACAGAAAAGCCAATCTGAGTTTCTCAGAGATTCTAAACAAATGCTTTATGTAAATCAATAAATAAATATTAGGTAGCTTTCTTTTTAGCTGAGTTGTTCACTACAACCAACACACACACACACACACACGCACACGAATACTGACAATTATAAAAAGGAACACCATGGCAGTTGAGGACTTTCTATTAGCAATACTGCCCTACACGGTCTGGAAACTCACCCCCTCGGGAGGGTTTGTGATCTCCTTCTGACTGACAGATCAGAATAAAGCATGAGTTCTTTATATATTCTAAAGATCAATCCCCTGTTGGAGAAGGAGCTGGTAAAGGTTTTCCCACCTTCTGTCGTCTCTCCCTTCACAACTATTTCCTTTGCTCTGCAGAAGCTTCTTAATTTAATGCTGTCCCACTTATTGATTTGGGGCTTTATTTCTTGAGCTTTCAGTGTCTTCAGAAAGTTGGTGTCTGTGCCAATATGTTGAAGCATCGCCCCTATGCTTGTGTCCAGCAGGTGCAGTGGCTCTGGTCGACTCCTAGGTTTTTGATCCACTTTGAGTTGATTTTTGTGCAGAGTGAGATTCAGGAATCTAGTTGCATCCTTCTATAAATGTATATTCAGTTCTCCCAGCTCCTTTATTAAAAGACTGCCTTTCCTCCAACATGTGTCTTGGCATCCTCGTCACCGATCAGATGAGTATGGCCACGTGCATTTGTTTCTGTTTTCTATTCTATTCCCTGGATCTTCGTGTCTGTTTCCAGGTGGATACTGTGCCCTTTTCATGACTGCGGCTCTGCAGTGCAGCCTGAGATCAGACACCGTGCTGCCTCCAGCATTGCTCTATTGCCCCAAGTGCTTTGGCTATTTTGGGTCTCTTAACCCTACTAATAAAAGGGCAAATGATCTAAATGGAAAATTTTCAAAATAATAAATACAAATGGCTAAGAAATATATGAAAAATGGTTCCACATCCTTACCAATAAGGGAAATGCAATCAAAATTACACTGAAATTTTGTTTCACTCCAGTTAGATTGGCAGTAATCCAGAATACAAGTGACAATAATTATTGGAGAGGGTATGGGGGGAAATACACTTGAACATGGTTGGGGGAACTGAAAATTAGTACAATCTCTATGGAAATCAATATGGGGATTCTTCAAGGACTATGAATAGACCCACCATATGACCCAGTCATTGGTATTTTTATTGAAAAGAACTAAACTCAGCAAAGTATAGTGATACATGCATACCAATATTTATAGAGTGCAATTCACAATGGCCAAGTTATGGAACCCAGCCCAGGTGCTCATCAATAGACAAATGGATAAAGAAAATGCCAAAAATAACGACTGGAAATTCAAAGAAATAATCAAATTTCTGAAGTTAATTATTCTCTAACAGTATTTTTCAAACCCAGAGAAATTTAGTTCCTATGTTCATAATCCTAAGAGCACCTAAGAAGAAGGTAAAGTTTACTGCCCTCCAAGAGTGCCTCCAAGAGGAAATCGTTCATAATAAAGCTGAGATCCTGGAGGGCTAGACCCACACGTGAATCTGAGGCACGAACTAATCCAGATGATGCTCCATTCCCAGGAGACACCAAAGAAAATTGCCTTGGTCAAGAACAGGAAGTGGGTGCTCAGAGACAAGGCCCTAAAGGTTGTAATTACTGCCGGCTCTTAAAGAGATTTGCAGTTCCCAACTACATTACCTGGGTCATCCCAGATAATCTCAAACCATTAAGTGAAAGGTGTTCCATAGCTTTTACTGCCCTGAAGCACCAGGCAGAAACAAGTGGAAATATCATCTGCAGAAGAGACATAACCTGGGATCTAAATGGAAAAAAAAAAAGTCTTCCCACGAAAAGTGAGCACCTTCTCATCAAAAATCAGAAAGAAGAAAAAGTGACCTTGACAGAGAGATGGCAAAAGAGCAGACAAAGGGAGGTGACCCAAAGATTTTGATTGTTGGAATAAGGACACAAAAAAATAGAAATCTACTTTAATTGATAATTTTTGAAGGAATAAAACACAAGCTTAGGATAATCTGTAGAGAATAAGGAGGATATTTACAACATAATTAAAGAGACCCTTTGGATTCAGTTGAAGACAGAATGAATAGACTGAAATGTGGGCTGAGCGGGAAGCTATTCAATAAGCAGCAATGGGAAAATGAAAAGAAGAGAAAAGGAGAACAGAAGGGAAGACGGGAAGGACAGGCACGAAGCGGGGTCTGGATTTCACGAAGACGGAAGGAAACGAGCAGGTGAAGCTGAGGCGACATAGGAAAACACTGGACCTTAACTCAGGGAAGCCCTGGATCCCGCGATTCAGAGAGACCAGTCAACCTAAGTAGGAGATTTAAAAACATTATAAAACTCACACCATGGCTTGGTATCACCTTGCAAAAATGCCCAGATAATAAGGGAAATCTCAGGAGCCTGTAAATGACAGACACGTTACCTCCAAAGAAGCTCAGCTCTTGGACTTCCTCTCCAGCAGCCACACTTCACACTGAACCAGGAGGTGACCTTCCATGTCAGAGAGAACCAGGGCCAACCAAAGATGCTGCACCCAGAATAACTGACTTCATGAATGGGTCAAATATAAACCACAGAAAAACGAAAAATGAAACGTCTAATATCAGAAGACTCTCGTGAAAGGAAATTTCAAACAGATATGTCCAGCAGATGGCTATTCAAACCAGATACAAGGAGAGATAAGAAATCCTATATTGCACTGCATTAAAAATAATAATCTGCAAATTTACAAAAGAGACAGAGTTAAAATACACGAAAGCAGTGGCATTTAATGCAGGAAGAGAGTATATTTAATGTATGGTGTGATCCTTGCTATTATTAACTGTGGATTCTGTGATGTTAAATGTGTGTGTGTATAATTCAGGATGACGTCTAAATGAAAAGAAAAGTATGCAAAGCCCAGAGATTAAGAGAAGAGGGAAGAAGAATGACAATAGGTAACCCTAGAGATGGCAAAAATAAAAAGGAGGTGAAAAAGGCATCACGGCATACCTTGAACGAGGTCATGGTGTAACTGGAATACAGGTTGTGGCCTGATTGGGCTGTGAATAAATTAGTTACTCTAGGAATACACCTAGGTTAGGTGCCCCAATTAAAGACCAAGACTATCAAAATAGATGTCACGAATCTATACTGTTATGAGAGATACGTCTAAAAAGAAGAAGAAGAAAAGAAAGTTGAAACTAAAACACAGAAATACAAATGCAAGGAAAACTTTGACCAAAATAACATTGTATTTGAATAGAAGCTGGCGTAGTATTACTAGATAAAACACTTTGAAAATCTATAAGTATATAGGTGAAGATATTCACTCATAGTGAAATGATTAGTTTATCAGAAAGAGCACTAGTAAGATTGTGAGTGTTCAATAACATAACCTAAAAGCATATAGAAAAAGAACACAGAGAGTTCAGGGGGGATGGACAGATCCTCACTTGCAGTGAAGATAGAGTTCACTGCATCTCTCTTAGTAACTAGTAAAACATCAAAGAAGTCAAATGGATACAGAAGACTTGGAAAACACAATTGCCAAACTTGATACAATTAATACCTGAATAAACAGTATTTGTAAAACAAAGTAAAAAAGGGTAGCATAATAGAGTCGATTTGCCACCCAGAGAATGGATCAAGAATTGCTATCCACATTATTTACAGTGCACACACAAGTCAACGTTGAAGGGAACCCCGTGGAAAGGGTGGCTCCCGTGGTGTCCGAAGTCCCCTGGGGCAGTGCTCTGAGGCAGCCTCCTCCGAGCAGCCTCCCTGGCCTCTGGCGTGCCGTGAGTGTCCTGTCCCATAGGAGACGCCTTTCTCTTAGACCAGCAGGAGTAGGTGTTTGCTTCACATTTTCTTTTTCTTTTTTTTTTTTTTTTTTAACAGAAGATGCCAACATGTGACGGGTGGGCAGTCTGGGCTTTGCCGACCACACCTGAAGGCTGAGTTGACCGCCACGTACCCGCCCACCTGCAGAAGCCTCTCCAGGGCCAGCAGGTACCCGTCCATTGTTCCCGACTTCCTCAGACTGGGTCTCCCTCTGCCCCTCTCCTGAGGCTGTGCTCCCTCCTCCAGACAACAATTCAGAGCCAGTACCTCCCCAGGTGGCCTTCTGTCCTTCCTGACAGCACCCGTTGTGGGTGGCACAGATTCATCCCAAATGCCAACCAACATCTGCCAGGGTGGTCTTGAGGACCCTTCTGTGACTCCACCTCTAATCTCTGCTCTTTCCTCATCCTCAGGGCACTTCCAGGAGGAAGATGTCTGTTGCCAGGCAACCGCCTCTGGGTCCCTCCAGCACAGACTGCAGGAAGCTTCACCTTCCCAAACTTCCCTGTATTTCTGGATTAATAAAGGACTTTGATCAGAAGAGCATCAATATTCTGCCCCCCTTCTTGCTCCTCTGGCTGTGGGGGGGTGGGTACCATCACTGTGGGTGTGAGTTTGGTCGATGATTTTGGTTCCACCTCTACTTTTCCTCAAGGTGAGACCGATCTCTATCGTTCTTCCAAATTTATTCATGACCTTTATATTTTTAAATTTTCACTTACTAATAATTCATTCCTTGAATAAAATATATCCCCTTCTGAATTTCATTCCTGATCAGTTCTCTTAATTCAGTATGACTCAGTGTCTGGAAATACCCTTTAGCTCTTTATATCTCTCCCCATAAAGAGTATATTGTGATTTTCTGCCTGTATTTCTTGCTTCATTTCTTTTTTTCTCTGTGTTATTTCTCTACATTACCTAAATGCTAACAGAAAATAAAGATACTCTGTTATTATAATTTCCTAATAAATACAAAAAAAGTTATGTGAAAGAGCAACCTTAAAAGACAGTCGCTCCCCATTCACTCCTTCCGAGCACAGTGCACTCTTAACAAACCCCGCGACTTACGCCGGGAAGCAATGCTGGCCAACCGCGTAGACAGGATCCGCTCCTCTGTTCTTCCCCTAATGCACACATTCCTTCAGTGTTTGCCAAGGCCTTTTTCGTTGTCCTGTGAGAAATAAATTCACGCTTCCTTGCTATTTGATTCCTGAAATGAGGTTTTTAATTTGGAGTGTTCTCTGGGTAGGACTGAAAATACAGTGGAGGTTAACAGTTTGGATTTGCTGATGAGAGTATTGCATTGTCTTTATGTACACGTTGGGATCCTTAGGACCCTAATCAATAGTAGTCTTCTTTCCTATCCCAATTCTGAACGAAATGTGAAGTCAAACACAGAATTAGAAAATGGGAGAACAAAATGATGCTCTCGTATCTCAAAAAAATAGCATGTTCCCCAGAGCCCAAGACATTCTGCAATTACAGAAATAAATATAAAATCCACATGACAGGTATTAAAATGTGCTAGTCCCTGTCACCCTGACAAAGACCAGGCTGCAGGACAGCATTTCCACCTGAGAAGAGTTGCCATGTTTCTACTCACAGAATCCGGGAGCTAGATGCGCGCAGAGTCTCAGGTATGGCGGACCTGGAGCAGGTGTCTCTGGGCAGGAGGGCCAGTGCAGCCAGGTGAACTTGTGGCAGTGAGTAGATATCACCTTTGCCTTACTGTCCACCCACTTGTTAGCCCAGCATGCCAGAGGAGGAGGCTGGCGCAGCTGCTGTAGACAAACCCATAGCTGCCCCCACCCCCGGCCCCAGGTGAATGACTGGAGTATGAATAGAGGTCCAGAATGTTCCAGCAAGAGTTGTCCTTCTGTATGGAAGAAGATATCAGGAAAGAGAAATCAGGATTTTTTCCCCTGTCCTACCACATCCTTCCTCCCCAACAAAGTCCCATAATTTTCGACATGGACCAATTCCAGCGAATCTCGGCTGCAGGCATACACACCAAACGTGCCTCTGGGAGAGGCCGAGGGGTTGCAGAGACTGGAGATGGCTGCTAGGACCTCTGCTCCAGTTCCCCACAGAGAGATCCGGAAAGTCCTTGGTCTTTCCCTACAAAAAGGTTAAGAATTACATCCGCCCTCCCTGATTACTGCCATCTGGCCACACCGCCATCCTGGGTCCAGTTCACTACATAAACTTTCTTTCCCAGACAACCACATGACATTTCACAGTACTTTTAAATTTTGTCTCTCAGAGAGGACTACCATGACTTTACCGGCTGAGTCACAAAAGTGTAAGTTGCTATCCTGATCCACGAACAGGAGCCATGATGCTGCGGTCAGAGAAAGCGTGGAGAAAGCCGGACACCTCAGGAAAATCTCCAGGTCTTTTTCATGCCTTTCTGCTTTTCCCTTTCCTACTTAAAACTCCCTCTCTACATTGTAGAATCCTTTTGTTGACTAAAACTACCTGGCAGTGGACATGCCATCTGAGTTAGACCATAAATAGCATCACCCACAGACGACATTAGGAACTCAGAGCCTCGCGGACACTGTCCAGCACTCTGCGACTTCCCCGAGTCAGCGTGACCATGCAGGTACGGCTTCTTCAACAACTGCGTCTCATTCCAATTGGCTACGGATTTTATCTTTGTCCTGCTGGATTTTAACACCCAGCCCCCACTGTTCTCTTTTTTAACATTAGCCTCTTTGCTTTTTTTTTCTTTTTTTTTCCGACACAAATGCCACTGCAAACATCTCTGACAATGTTTGCTTTCTTACAATAAAATATTTCAGGTCCACATTCATTTGTTCTGCCTCAAAACGTGGTGTTAGCTATTCTCCCAGAAGTTCTATCCGCCTTAGGAAATTATATTAGTACTCAAAAACTGGGGTCAAGAGAGGCACAAAAATAGTTCCCTTGAGCACTCGCGGTAGCCAGAGCAACTCAGAACATGATAGGGAGGATGTGTCCTGTGGCCAAGAACTCCTGCAGACAGTTTCCAATCCCTACTCTTGGTTTGCTTTTTTAGTTTACTTCCTGTACTGCAGAGGCACCCCAATGCAGCACTCAGTCTCCCTTCCTTCCGACGACCTCCTTTTACTCTCCTTCCCCAGTATTCCCAAGAGTGTGCACAGTCCTGTCTTCCCTGCTGACTTTCAGGGAGCGCATCCTAGAACTGACTACAAGGTGTCAGATGGAACCCAAGAAGAGGCAGCCATGGAGTGCGGATACCGACTCCCAGGTCTTCTCCTTTAAGTTCCATGTCTTTCTCTTTGCTTTTGTTTTTTCATCTTTTATTACTTTGTCACTGGTATTTTGATCCTTGAGGTCAGTCCAACTGTAACTCTGCATTTGCCTTTCACTGGGAGACGTACCATTTCCATCGCAAGTGATTTCAGGTAGGAACAGCATGTCACCAGATGTTTTCTCTCACTATGTCCTAGCAAAAGGAGTCCAGAGTGTAACAGCACTGAAAGTCACAGTGTAAACACACGCATTCTGTCAGGAACTAAAACCTGACAAAGCTGGGGTAAACGCATACCTGCTGAAGAAACAGAATGCACACTCATCTTCGAAGAGTAAAAGGTCTCAAAATATAGCCTGGTTCGTCAGGAAAAATATCCACTCATTCCCAACTCCAGTCCCAGAGGAAGAAGTGCGATATTCCCTGAGTAAACACTGGCATGCTAATAGCTCGTTATTCTGACACCAAGTCACTTGAACACATTTGGGGAAGCCACGCTGGCCAAGGTTAGACTGTTACAGCAGGGAAGACGTTTTGGTGTCAGGTTTCACAGTAGAGATTTGGACCCCCATCTCCCATGGTATGGAAATGGGCCAAGACTGAGCTGGAGCTGAAAGAAGGGCCCGGAGTCAGTGTGTCTCCTCACACGGTGTCAGCTTGGGTCACCATGAGTCACCTGGTGCCCAGTGTGATGGTGCAGACGTCTTGTAGAGGTGTGGACATGTGGTCTGTGTGCGTGCCGTGGTGTCTTTGTATGCTGTGGCTGTGTGTGTGCTGTGTGTGTATGCTGTGTGTGCTGTGTGTGTGGTGTGTGCCGGGTTCTGTGTGTGCTGTGTATGTGGTGTGTGCCGTGTTCTGTGTGTGTGCCATGGCTGTGTGGTATGTGTGCTGTGTGGAGTGTGTGGTGTGTGCTGAGTGGTGTGGGCTGAGTGGTGTATGTGGTGTGTGTGGTGTGTGTATGCTGTGTGTGGTATGTGTGTGGGGTGTGCCATGTGGTATATATAAGTGTGCCATAGCTGTGTGGTGTGTGCTGAGTGGTGTGTGTGCTGTGTGTGTGTGTGCTGCGTTGTGTATGTGCGTGCCGTGGCTGTAGGGGGTGGGTGGTGTGTGTGATTGTGTGTGTGTGGTATGTGGCGTGTGTGCGATGTGTGCCCTGTGTGTGTGGTGTGTGCTGCGTGCATGCTGTGAGGTGTGTGTGTGCATGCCCTGGCTGTGTGGGCTGGGTGTGTGTGTGTGGCATATGGGGTGTGTGTGCCCTGTGTGTGTGATGTGTGTGTGTGTGTGGTGTGTGTGGTGTGTGTGTGACGTGTGACCTGTGTGTGTGGTGTGTGCTGCATGTGTGCTGCGAGGTGTGCGTGTGCATGCCCTGGCTGTGTGGGCTGGTGTGTGTGTGTGGTGTGTGGGGTGTGTGTGCCCTGTGTGTGTGATGTGTGTGTGTGTGTGGTGTGTGTGGTATGTGTGTGACGTGTGACCTGTGTGTGTGGTGTGTGCTGCATGTGTGCTGCGAGGTGTGCGTGTGCATGCCCTGGCTGTGTGGGCTGGTGTGTGTGTGTGGTGTGTGGGGTGTGTGTGCCCTGTGTGTGTGATGTGTGTGTGTGTGTGGTGTGTGTGGTGTGTGTGAGATGTGTGTGCTGTGTGTGCTGCGAGGTGTGCGTGTGCATGCCCTGGCTGTGTGGGCTGGTGTGTGTGTGTGGTGTGTGGGGTGTGTGTGCCCTGTGTGTGTGATGTGTGTGTGTGTGTGGTGTGTGTGGTATGTGTGTGACGTGTGACCTGTGTGTGTGGTGTGTGCTGCATGTGTGCTGCGAGGTGTGCGTGTGCATGCCCTGGCTGTGTGGGCTGGTGTGTGTGTGTGGTGTGTGGGGTGTGTGTGCCCTGTGTGTGTGATGTGTCTGTGTGTGTGGTGTGTGTGGTGTGTGTGAGATGTGTGTGATGTGTGTGTGGTGTGTGCTGTGTGTGTGCTGCGAGGTGTGCCTGTGTGTGCCCTGGCTGTGTGGGGTGGGTGCTGGTTGGCACCCCTTCCTGGCAGCAGCGCCAGGCCCGGGGCCCGCCCTCTCCTGCGGGCACGCTCGTAGGCTGCACCTGGGCCTTGCTGTGCAGCCCCACCTGTTAACGCGGGGTCTAGGGGCTCGGCCTGCTGCAGGGGCCACCTGCACTGCTCGCCCTCGCCACCGCGCATCCTTTCCTAGGGGCTTCAAACCCACGCTGTCCCTGTGGTGGGTGAACTCGTGTGTCCACCCTCGGGTCCCCAGAGACACACTGGTCTCCAGGTGTGAGGGGGGCTGGGTGTCCTAGGCAGCCCCCCAGGAGACTCAGGCCTCGGCTAACGCCCAGGAGCTCCCTCCGGTCGGCAGGCCCTGAAAGCACGACCCACTGTTTGTGCCTCTCGCACGTTCTGGAGGAAAATGGAAACCAAGGGACCAAGTTTGAAGGATGGCGTAGGGTGGGAGAGAGCCTGCTTGCCTGTGCAAGGCCCAGGCCCATCCCCAGGAACCAAAGAAAAGACGGGGGTCTCCTTTGAAGAAGGAAAAGCAAAACCAGAAAACAATAATTCTTTTCTCCAACTTAGTCGGATGCCAAGAAGTCAAAGTTCCCGTGATACTGTTCGAAACTGGCCATTCGTGTGGCAGAAGTGTTCTCAACACTGGGCCGGGCGCTGGGACCCCGGAGAACCAGACAAGAGCAAATCTCACTCCTTTCGAGATTTAAATTTTCTAATAGCCACAGCTTCACCATTTCCTAGTTTTACCACAGGTTTTTTTCTTTTTTTTTTTTTCCTGTCTTTTTAGGGGTTGAATACCAGGGATTGAACTCGACCACTGAGCCACATCTCCAGCCCTATTTTGTGTTTTACTTAGAGACAGGGTCTCACTGTTGCTCAGCACCTCGCCATTGCTGAGACTGCTTTGAATTTGCGATCCTCCTGCCTCAGCCTCCTGAGCTGCTGGGATCACAGGCCTGCACCACTGTACCTGGCTTGTGTTGCCTTTTTGTCTTTTTTTTCCCTTTTTACCGTTTTTAGTTGGTTTCAGGAAGGAAAGGTTGTTATTTGCTGTCTTAGACTCGATGTCACTCTGTTGGCTTCCTTCATGCAGTACCACACCCAGTGACAGCAACACTGCCCATCACCCACCCACGAGGTGAATCCATCACCCATCGGGACCACCCATTCCCTCTGCCCCGCTACCGATCTGCAGCCTCTGCCTGCATGCACTCCATACCTAGGGCTCATCGGGCAAATAATCAGAGTCTAATGTGAAATTCCGGCCTCGCTGTAATTAGTACATTATCTCTGGACTGGAATTTTGTGTTACAGACAATCTTTGGCCATAATTTCCTTTGTGAGGCCAGCATGCTGAATCACACAAGAAGAATGGCTCTGGGGACCTTTATTAATAGAGTGCCAACCCTCTCCGTCCCCGCTCCTCCTTCTCTGATGCCAAAAATACAAAAGGAGATATTACACGATTGCCGTGAGGACTTCTCTAACTCATCATCCATTTCTAAAATCGCTCTGAGGCCGCTTTCCGGGCAGAGAAGTGAGCAGCGCAGTGCAAACAGCCGAGTCAGTGTCATTTCTAGTGTCCTCTGGAGCTAACTGCCCATCACCTCCATCAGCACACTGACCATTTCCACTGTGGGCTTTCTGCCCATGAGCACTGGGATTGCTTCTGACAGCAGCCAGCGATGACTCTGCTTCAGCCGCAACTCCTCTGGACCCTCCCACACCCAGGGTTTGGCTAGCCATGCTGAACACGCTCAGGCCCGCATTTCCTGCACAGCTAACTGCCTCTCACTCAGTAAACTGTGGGGTAGGTGAAGTCCGTCCTAGAGAACACTTAGGACTCCTACCGAGATAAAACATTTTGGATAAGAACATATTTTGCATTCTTTTCACTTACACCCTGAATTACTGCTGGATACATCCCTGTTACTACAGTAATTGATTTACAAAACAGCTTTTATGTAGCACACACAAACTCACTCTTGTGCTGGATTGGTAAGATTTTCAAATGCAACAGTTTGGTGGAGCAGGAAGCCCGCTGAGCTCAAGAGCAAATACAGCTATCTGATTAATTGATTCTGACCTCATAAATATTATACATTGGGGGCGCTAATGGAACTTCCGGAGGGCAAATTGTATGGTTCACCTCATTCATTTGTATCTCTGGCTGACAGATGTACATTATAAAATGTCACTGGATATGCTGGCAACAAATGAGGTATAGCATTAGCATCTTGATTCTGCGGTGGGATTTTTATGGAACATTTTTGCTAAATGATTCCAACAGTAGTAAAAATATTACAATATTATTCACGATGTACAGTCCTTTCTATTTTAATCAGTCTCCCAGCAATTCCCATTGATCTTTACTTACAATTGAAATTTCAGCATTTATATAGCAGGCTTGTCTTCTGATGTATGCTTTCTCCTGCATAATTGATAATTGCTGACTATTGGTAACAAGAAGCTCTGGGCATTCTGGCTGTTGTGTTATTAATGTTCTTTATTTATAGAAATGAAGAATGTGAGGTAAAATTTCAAATTTCACTCTGAGGTGAAAATGAAGAAATATATCAAAACTCAATAGTCATGCTTAGAATTTAAAATTTCAATGTCATGATGATTATGGGAACATTATTGTTTCATTCTATTTAAAGAAACATTCATGAATATTAAAAATCTAGAAAATAAAATCAAAACAAAGCGATTTTAAAAAATAACAACATTCTTTAACAGAATAATGTATTTTCTGTTATTATACTAACATCTTTCTGAGAAGAAAGTTTCTGCTTGTACTGTGAGCATATAAAATTTGCAAATCTCAGTGTGCATTAAACTTGCCAAAGAAAGAATGATTAATTTAAAGACAACTTAGCTCTAGGAAAAGGCTAAAAAGAGAAGCAGCATTTCTGCCAAATGGAGCAATTTAATACATTCTTGGGTTGCCATTACTCTTTTTTGTTTTGGGTTCCAGAACTTAGGGGAGTTTTTAAAAGTCCCATTTTCAACAGTTACATCAGAAAAGACATTCCATTCTTTCCATGGTTAAGTCTTTGAGCGTTTGACTATCAGGACCAGAATTTCCTCCTGAGAACACGGCCATCACCACTCTTGGGGACTTGGTGTCCTTCACCTCATACTTCCCTGCAAGGTGTTTGTCCTTAAAACTGGAGAAGGAAACATGTCCACCTCTGCTCTTCCAATGGTAGTGGAGAACGAAGAGCCGTCAGCAGGCTAGACGACGGCATCGGGAACACAGCAGTAGAACCCCTTCCCTGCCCCACAAGGGTCCAGTTCAGCCACAAGCTCAGGTTGACTGAAGCACAGCTGAACAAGCGACCAGGGCACTGAGAAATCTACAGGGAGAAAACCGAATAATTCCTACCGTGGTTATTTAACTTACATTTCAAGTCCCAGGGCAAAAAGCAGATAGGTCAACATGTGACTGTGGCCATAGTGTAAAGAGCCACCTTTGTTATAAAGGCAAATAAAAGTGGCCTGGAAGAGTCCCAATCCTGCAAATGGGAATGACAAAGAGTAAAATCCATGCTGTGGATTTATTTCTAGACATCCTTGAATAACTTTTTTTGGAGGGAGACTGGAGACTAAACCCAGGGTGCTTTAAAGTTGAGATACACCTCAACCCTTTTGATTTTTTCTTTTGAGACAGGATTTTACTAAATTACTGAAGCTGGTCTGGACCTTGAGATCCTCCTGCCTCAGCCTCCTGAGTCACTGAAATTACAGGTGTGTGCCACTGTGCCTGGCTTCCTCAATTAACTTCAACACAGCTTCAGATCTCTGTTTTTGTCACTATGCAGGGGACCTTCCTGGATCCTCTTTGCTCTTTGCATTCTGTGTTCTTTCTTCCCTTTGTATCCACACATTCAAGAGTGTGATTGTGTGGCAAAGACCTACCTGTCCCACTCCACTAGCAATGCCATGAAAGACCACAGCAAGTCGTTCATTGTATCCCAGAGTGCAAGGTTAATCCCTTGACATTTTTAATTTACATTGAATTTACTAAGCATTCTGATTTCTTCCAGATATATAAATTCTATACTCTAAAATTACATTATTGTTTTGGTACTGTGGATTGAACCTAGGGCCTTGTGCATATGAGGCAAGCACTTTACCAACTGAGCTATATCCCCAGCCCTACATTAAATTCTAATTTACTAGAAACACCTTAACTATTTCTATTCCCTATAAATATTGAAATCTAAGTGGAAGAAAATAGCATTACTTGTGGGAATTTTTATGAAATTCTGCTGACCAATGTTCACATTTTTTAAGCAATCCTTTGACCAAATTCTCTGACAGTATATAAATATTGTTTTTGTCAATGTTTAACACAACATGTTTCATATTTTAACTCTATTCTTCTTAAAGCATTTAGATGTACTTGATAAAAATCAGCAAATTGCTCATTTGACAAATCGATTTCCAGGGAATTGATTTGTGGTAAATTAACCTGCTTCTTTCCAGTGTCAAGCACAAATAAGAAGAAAGTAAATGTGGCTGGTTTTATTTGGATTTGCAACATGAAAGATTCTTGTTGAGCTCTTTTAGTTAGGTACTGAGTCTCTTTACAAAGACCTATTAACCTCCTCCATCTCTTTCTTTCTTTGAAAAAAAAAATATACCAATAATTTCCTGCCTCTCTCATGGGAAATTTTGGGAGATTAAATAATGCATTTGTAAGATTTTGTAAACTATAGAAAACTATAAACATACCAGGCAGTCACAAAGCAGCTCAGCCCGAAGGGTCATTCTGCATGACCCATCTTCTTGTGAAATTTCTCCACACTTGGGTTATCTGGAAGTCTAGACAGCGCACTCATTCTTGAGGGCTTTTGGAGTTAATGAACCAGAGGTCCAAGGTTATATCAGCTTCATGGGTATTTCCAAGGCATTTTTTCAAATCCCTGTTTTTAGAAAAGCAAACACCATTTCTTTCTAGAAATCCTCAGGACTGTCATCTACAGAGGATAAGCTCTCACATCAGGAACTCTTCAAAACCAATACAAGAATTTTCCCACCTCTCTTTGGCTTATTACCTACCTCAAACATTGTTTCAAGTCCTTCTTCTTTACTAATTGCCATACACTAAAGGTAAAAATTGTCATCCTCACTTTCAAACACAGCACAAGAGATTCTAACCTTAATTGTCAAATATGAAACTGAGTCCCGGTGCCTGGAAGGTCCACCTCGTAGCTTCCAGGGTGGTCAGCCGAGGAAGAGGGATGGAGAAGCAGGAGAGGAGGCGGGTGCTGCACCCCAGGGAAAGGTGTGTTCTGACCCACTCTGCCACACACCTGGGTGCAGCCCTTGACTTACACACGTGGTCTTGCTTCTCACAAGACGTCTTGCCTGATGTGGGAAGTTCCAAGCGTTACTTGCTGCCAGTGCTTGGATCTGCTTTCCACTCCTTCATTTCTACTTCTCATCAGTTTTACTTGTTTGTTTCACAGGTTTATTTATTTATTTTTTAATTTTTAAAAGAATTTTTATTTGTTCTAATTAGTTATACGTGACAGTCGAATGCACTTTGATACATCATATATAGATGGAGTATGATTTCTCATTCTTCTGCTTGTACATGATGTAGAATCCCCACTGGTCATACAGTTATATATGTACCTAGGGTAACAATGTCGGATTCACTCTACTATCCTTCCTACTCCCATACCCCCTCCCCTCCCTTCACTTCCCTCTACCTAATCTAAAGTAACTCTATTCTTCCCTAACCCCCCTAAAATGCCAGTGATCATATGAATGGAGGCAGAACTTCAGAACAACCTGCAAAATGAAAATTAAAACACTCATCATGGAAGATAATGTATATCTAATTTAAATTCTTTACAAAGGACTAGTATCCAAACTATGAGACCTATTCACAAAAATCCAATCAACAACCCTTAGCCTTAAAGAAGAATGAAATTTTGGTATTTCCAGTAAATGGATGAAACTGAAGAATATCATGCTAAGTGAAATAAGGCATTCTCAAAAAACCAAAGGCCAAATGTTTTCTCTGATATGTGGATGCTAATTCAGGTTTATTTTTTATTACACTTTTCTCCAATCATTGCGACAATTAGATATGATGAGGTAATTCATATGAAGTTTTCCAAATGATTATTGACATTTAGAAATAATGAAAGTAAAAACTACTAGTATTACCAATATTATTATTACAGGAAGCCTAAAAGAGAGAGAAGCTGAGAAATTGGAAGAAGAGGACGTTTTGACTTAGATAGGGGGTGTCCCCCAAAGCTCATGTGTGAAGCAATGCAAGGAAGCTCAGGTGAAATAATTAGACTGTGAGCGCTGGGACTGACCCGTGGATTAATCCACTGATGCTGGTTAACTGGGTGAAAGCTGTGAGCAGGGAGGGTGTGACTGGAGAGGATAGTCGCAAGGGCCTGACGTCGGGGTTTGTGTTTTGTCCCTGGTGAGCAGAGCTCTTTCTCTGCTTCCTGGCTGCCAGGCCCAGGGCTGCCTTCCTCCCCACACCCTGGGGTCAGCCGACCACAGACTGAACCTCTGAAACCGTGAGCAATAACAAACGGTTCCTTCTGTGCATCTTGATCGTCCAGTATATTGGTCACAGCAACATAAAAGCTGACGGAAGTGGAGGAAAATAAGACAAATTAAAGAATGAGAAAGAAATGGGCGTGTCTTTAGAGATGAGCACGTGAGTGGCCCCAGGTGCCTGGCTCTCCAGAGCTACCTCTTGCCTTGCTTTCTCTTCTCTTTGATCCCCAGACTCCCCGCCTGGGTCCGCCTGCTGTCCCACCATGCTGCTGCCTGTCCTTTGCACATCTGCTTCTCCTCCGTGGGCAATATCACATGATTTTCCATGTCACACATATGCACCCGTCCCTGGCTGGCTTGGCAACATTTACAGGAGAGGGCAGTTATTTATCCTTCCTCGTAGGCTTTTCAGTCCCTAAAGAAAGAGCGCCTCATTGGGTTTTGTATTTTCAGTGGCATTTACGGATTCTTATTTATTTGAACCAAATTTCCAGTCTTGGGTTCTTTACAGAAACGAACATATCACTGTTTTCTCTAGGCATTAAACAACACAGCCTTCGCACACTCGTTCACCCTACCGTCGTTTGTAACACAGCTGCTTTGGGATGACGTGGGCACTGGCCACTGTGGTGGGGACAACCACAGGTTACCAACCCTGGGTGCATTTTACAGTCATGCAGAGATAGAAGAAATTCTGATGTGCAGTACGGATTCCATAGCAACTGAAGCAGAAGCCACCTTGGTCTGTCCTGGGAGGGGCAGATCCAGGTATTTGTTTATAAGGTTTTACTATTTGGTTTAATGTTAATGCAGAATTACATCATTGATTCAACTCTGGGCTTTGTAGCTTGATGAGAAATAGGTAATGGAGCACTGCCAATCTGTGCTTTACATCCATGGCCTATAACCCTCTGAGCTCATCCAAAGGATGATCTGGACTTTATCCATTAGGGCAGAGTGACAGAGTCAACAGGCTGGATGCTGATGTGGTGCATCATCTGTAGGCTTCAGAGCCAGTGATACATTTCCTCCAGACGTGGAGATTGCACCAAACCCAGGGGCGCAACTGGAGGGACTCATCCCTTTTAGTCAGGCAAAGATTAAGTGGGTGGCACAGAGTTTGACGTTGAGATCAGACAACAGCATTTGAATTCTAGGCCTGCCACCTACTTCCTGTGACAAGCCCCTTTGCCTGCATGACCTTGCCTTTCCCAAGTACAAAATGAGAGCAATAATGCCAACAGTAAGGTGTGGCTGGAAGAGTCAAGAAAACACGCAATTTGGTTGCTGCCCTCCAGCACAGAAATTCCCCACAGGCCTGTGCCTGACCACGGGGAACCATCTTCCTGCAAACCCTGAAGCACAGTCCTCTCGTTCCTGAGAAATACACTTACTGGGGTGACGGGGAAATCACTGAAATCACACTGACCTTATCATGTGGATGCAACAAATCACGGCTGGTGCTTCCCAAGTTCCACCCTGGAATTCTTGTTCCCTCTATTTGCCAGAAACGTCTATGTTTATAGATTGCCCTTTAAAAGACACAGAATCACTCAGGTCCTTAAAAATCCTGAACCTGCACCAGCCAGGAGCGTGGCGAGTGGCCTTCCCACCGCACACCGCCTTCACTTGCAGTCTTCCGTCCTTCATCCCTGACACGCCCTGGTGGCTTGTCCGGAAGGAAACGGTGGCCCACAAAGTCAGCTCACCTGGGGAGCAGAGGGCAAGCAGGCTTCATTTAACCCAGAAGGAGCCGAGAGGTGGCAACTGGGAAAGGAAGGCCGGGCTGAGGTGGCCAGCAGCAGCCGCAGGGCCCTGCTAGAGTCGGTGTGCAGTGGCCACCCAGAGAGCAGCCAGGGAGAGCAGGGGGCGCAGACAGCCTGGACTTCAGCCATGAGACAACTGGCATGCGCTGCTCATGCATCCAGGGACATGGGTCAGCCAGGGAAGTGGACCTCCGTGGTGCTCCTTCACAAGCCACCGTGGGAAGCAGAATGGAACGTGCCCAGTGCTCCTGTGGGCCACTGCCCCAGGTCCCCCAGAACAAGATCCCGAAACCACCTCAGTCATACGCAAGGCCCAAACCAGCATTGTCACCTGCACAGGGAGCTCTTGCAGGGCACTGAGCGCTCCGGAGCATGTGCTTCAGGACGTCGGAGCGGGGCAGGTGCCCAGGCATTGTTTTCCAATGACATTCTGTCATTCAATTTAACACATGAAACAGAAAATGAGAAAATTAAGAAATATGAGTGAAAGAGAGCCCAGGAGAAACCACAGAATCTGTTGTCAGGAGGTGGCTGTCTCCCTCGGGTCTTTCCCACCTCGCAAATCCTCATCACCTCCAGCTCCGCAGCCAGGGTGTCACGCCCTCCTTCTGCACTTTGGGAAGGTTCTCTTGTTATTGTTGTTCCTATACTTTGTTGTAGCAGCAGAACTTTTTTAAAAATGTTGAAATCTTAGATGGAATACCATTGCATTTTCAAATAAAAATCATAACACAGGTTGAACAAGTTGAATGGACAGCTCCTGAGCTGACCTCCAGGTCAGCTGATTGGGGTGCCTCTCAGGAAGGTTGGGGGTCAACTGGTCCTGGTGGAATCACTGCTACGTCAATGCCCCTCCCACTTATGTTCCTTGAAACTGCAACTGCATCTTGTCTCATAAGTAATTTTATTCAACGTTTCCCAGTTCATTCTAGAGCCGGTGTGGGCCACCTAGAAATCTGTAGTGACATTTTAATTTTAATTGATTATTTTAACTTTAGCATTTGTCATTTTGATTAATTAATTTTAATTTTGGTCAGCTTGAGTTTTGGTTTGAGAAATCACCTTTTCTACCTTGTGAGTTAAGTTGACAGGGACACAAATTAAGGTGCCTGCCTCCCACAGATGGATAGGTGGTCAGGAAGCTCAAGCCCAGCCCATGAACGTCTCCTCTTGAGTCCCCAGATTTGGGGCTGAATTGCTGAGTTGATGCGATGGGAGAAACACAGTGCTAAGTGCATTCCTCCTGTTGATGGAATCCAGTCAGTGCCGGCTGGTTTGGCGGGGAGGACAGAATCCCAGCCAGTTTCTCAGGAGGAATATCAGAGGTAATTGTTATTCTTCTGATTAAATTTCTTTTTTTTTTTTTTCCTTTTTTTGTGGTGCTGAGGATTGAACCCAGAACCTTGTGCTTACGAGGCAAATACTCTACCAACTGAGCTAAATCCCCAGCCCAACTTCTTTGGTTTGACCAGACATTTTGGCTTGAGAAAAACAAAAACAAACAATTCTGGTTAAGTTCATATCCTTAATAACCCTCCCATTTTACTGGATCACCTTTAGCTGCATTAACTAACCACCTACCTACAGTCTTCTGCCACATTTCTGTCATAAGCAGATGTTGTGGCACACGTCCCATTAGATGCAAGTTATTCTATGTATGTTTGTGAGTTCAGGGCCACACCGTATAATAAGCAGGTTTTATGTTTTCAGTTTTACAGATGAACACATTCCATGCAAGCTACCCAGCTCTTCTCAGGCTGCATAGCTGGAGAGCAGCCCAGCAGTTCAGGTGCATCTGTTTAGCTTCTATTTAGGGTTCTTTCCACTTAGATACTCCGTGGATCGAATCGTCTACTAAAGGAAATGCTGTGCCTCGCGTCATGATTTTAATTTTGGGCTATTAGAGTATTTCTTGCAGGAATAGCAAAATATTAACTGGAATACTAAGATATTAATTAGAAGCGAATTTTATTTGTGTTGCTATGCTGGAAGGATGTAACAGTGCAAACACTCATTTCAAACATCAGTGCTGTTTTCAGGATAAGGGTCAAAGCTAGGGAATGTCACGTTTTGTTTCTTTTCCTATTTGTATCCTTAGCTAATGCCATGCCTCAGCTGGACGTTTGCTGACCAAGCTCATTAAGCACCACTCACCTTCTTGGAGGTCAGGAAGCCCTGGGTGCTTGGCTAGTAATTCTCCTGATGTGGATGAGGTCATGTTTGGTCGCGGCCTTCGGATAGGAATATTTCATCGATTTCCTAGAGGTTCTGACAAATATGTGACATTTCAGATCCAGTTTAATCTCAAGTCTTGATCTTCTCTTTAACTACTATTATTTAGAAAATGCAATTCGACAAGCAGAAAGAAATAGTCAAGAATGGTAAGCAACATTTCTTCCCTCTCAGCTTTGGGGAGTGCAGAAACATATAGGAAAGTGGTGTGAAATGTCTCTAGCCTGCTGCCTTATCTCAACCATGGACTGTGTCTTCAGCACAAAATACCATTTTGTAAAAAATGCATCTGAATATAACATGTTTCTAAATAAATTGATTAAAATTATCTCCATGGTGATGTAAAACATATTGTAGAATATTCATTTTAACTTCAGAGATCTTAGTTCTTTTAAAATACTCCTCTGCTCTGACAGAAAGAAAATATTTCTCTCTTTACTCATTAACCTATTTCCCAGTCAACATTTACTTGGGGGTCACCCCTACTTCCCCTTCCCTCCTCTTTTCCCTCCTTCTTTTCCCCTTACAGTACCCTACTAGACTCCTTCTATTTACCTATTGTTTTTTAACGGGTGCTTTGCAGACTGCACAGAGGTGAAATTCACTGTGGTGTGCTCAGATGTGTGCATAGCATAATTTGACCAATTTCCTTCTTCAGTTCCTCCCTTGTCCCATCCTTCCTCTCTTCCCCTCTCACCTTCCTCTACTCCACGGATCTCCTTTCTATGGTAAAACTCCATTGTGCACATACACCACATTTTCTTTATCCATTTGTCTATTGACCAGGTTCTGTAGTTTGGCTATTGTGACTTGTGCTGCTGCGACACTGGTATGCGTGTAACACTGCGATGTGCTGATAGTAGTTCTTTTGGATAAATACCAAGGAGTGGGATGGCTGTGTCCTGTGGTGGTTCCATTCCTAGTCTTGAACAAATGAAGATAGGGAAGGCAAGAGCAGCTTCAGGAGACGGCTGGGATAGAAAACTAGAGCCATGTGCATTAAACCAGGAGGGTAAGGGCAGACAGGCGCGTGCAGGAGGTACGCAGGGAGGTGGGTGTCTTGTCTCTGAAGCCCTGGATGGATGTGCACTGCCAGAGCCAGAGGGAGGCCCAGGCACACGCACTTTTGCCAGACATGTCTGAGGTTTTGGAGAGAGTCGCGGAGACAGGCGGCCCTGAAGCTTTCGAGGTTGGAGGTGCTGGACACGGAGTAGGCCCAGTGGCCTCTGGGTGTCCTTCAGCCCCAGTGTGCTGGATCGCATCAGGTCAGAGCCTGCAAACCTGCCAGGGATCGGTGAGCTGGAAAGGAAAGCTATCGAGGGTCCAATGTCTAGATGAGGACTCGGATGAAGAATAGTCAGAAACTTCAAGTGGTCTGTGGCCTTAGAGAGCTGAAAAGAGGCAGCTGGGGCGGGAAGGGAAGGGCCTGCTGAACCCGGCCTGTCCAAACAGTCCTGCAGCAGGAGACGTTCCCGAAACTTCCCAGGCAGCAAGAAGCAGCAAGATAGAAACGAGGCTGCAACACCACACCCCAAGGCTTCGTTGGGGAACGAGCGGGAAAAGAGAATGAGGCCCCAGGAAACAGAGGCAGCGCCACACGCCGAAAGGTCAAGAGCCACGGAAATGTTGGGATAAATACGGCACCTCGCCTAGAAACCGCTGAAGCGCCCGGGACCTGAGCATGGGACGGGCAGCGCTGGGGACCGTGGGAAGCGATGAAGTGGGCACCGGGGGAGGCGGGGAAGAGCTCGCGGGGAAACCGAGGCAGCGCCGGGTGCCGGGTGCCCAGGCGAGCGTTCCGTGTGTCCCCCAGGGCGTGGCTCTGGGCAAGTCTCCGTCTCACCCTGGAGCTGCTGGCTGAGGAGCGAACCCGAGGGCGGGGAGCAGGGCGCACGCCCCGCGGCTCCCTCCACATCCGCCCTGCCTGCCCAGCAAGCTGAGCTCGTCCCTGCTCCCAGCTGTGGTGTGCATAGGTCGGCCACACGGCCGGACCACGGAGGCCGGCGTGGACTAGCGGCTGCAGGATGGGCTCACTCAAGGACCGAGCCTGGTCCCGGCGCCTTTCCCTCCAAGCCAGGCGGACATGCACAGCGCTGTGCGTGACCAGCCACTGCTGGGGAGGACCAGGAGGAGGCAGCAACGAGAAGTCTGAGCGTTTATGCAAAGGCACCGGGGAAAATCTGAAGGTCCTTTAAATAACGTATTGGTTCTTTTTAGTTATGCATGACAGGAGAATCCGCTTTGATATGATTACTTAACCACGGAATATGTCTTACTCTAATTCAAACCCAGTATCTCCCCCCCACCCCTCCCAACCCTGCTCCCTCCTCTCCATCCAGCTTTCTGCCATTTACCCAGAGTTATGCTTTTAAATCGATTTCCTGTGGATTTTCCTGATGGTGAAGTTTCTATAGCACAGCATTTTAACCAGACTTGTCCAAAGTTAACCCCATGAACTCAGTCCTGCCTCTACTTCTTCAGAGAGGAGGAGTGGGCTTGGGGGCCTGACAGGACAGAAGGAGACAATAAACCAAATAAAAAACTCAATAGAAAGCATAACCAACAGACTAGACCACTTGGAAGACAGAACCTCAGACAATGAAGACAAAATATGTAATCTAGAAAATAAAGTCACCCAAACAGAGAAGATGGTAAGAAATCATGAACAGAATCTCCAAGAACTATGGGACATCATGAAAAGACCAAATTTAAGAATTATTGGGATTGAGGAAGGCACAGAGATACAAACCAAAGGAATGAACAACCTATTCAATGAAATAATATCAGAAAATTTCCCAAAACTGAAGAATGAAATGGAAAATCAAATACAAGAGGCTTACAGAACACCAAATGCACAGAATCACAACAGATTCACACCAAGGCACATTATAATGAAAATGCCTAACATTCAAAATAAAGATAGGATTTTGAAGGCCGCAAGAGAAAAGCATCAGATTACATAAGGGGGAGACCAATATGGATAGCAGCCAATTTCTCAACCAAGACTCTAAAAGCTAGAAGGGCCTTGACAAACATATTTCAAGCTCTGAGAGAACATGGTTGCCAACCAAGAATCCTATACCCAGCAAAACTAACCTTCAGATTTGAAGATGAAATAAAATCCTTCCATGATAAACAAAAGTTAAAAGAATTTACAAATAGAAAGCCTGTGCTACAGAATGTTCTCAACAAAATATTCCATGAGGAGGAAATGAAAAACAACAATGTAGGTCAGCAAAGGGAGGAACTACCTTAGAGAAAAAACACTCAAGGGAGAAACCAAGTCAACTTAAAAACCAAAAATAAGCCAAATGACTGGGAATACAAATCATTTCTCAATAATAACCCTGAATGTTAATGGCCTAAACTCATCAATCAAAAGACATAGACTGGCAGAATGGATTAAAAAGAAAGACCCTACAATATGCTGCCTGCAAGAGACTCATCTCATAGAAAAAGACATCCACAGACTAAAGGTGAAAGGACGGGAAAAAACCTACCATGCACATGGACTCAGTAAAAAAGCGGGGGTTTTCCATCCTCATATCAGATAAAGTGGACTTCAAGCCAAAGTTAGTCAGAAGGGATAAAGAAGGAGATTTCATACTGCTTAAGGGAACCATAAATCAGGAAGACATAACGATAGTAAATATTTATACCCCAAACAATGGTGCATCCCTGTACATCAAACAAATCCTTCTCAATTTCAAGAATCACCTAGACCTCAACACAATAATTCTGGGTGACTTTAACTCACCACTGTCACCACTAGATAGATCTTCCAAATGAAATCCAACCAAAGAAATCATAGAATGCAATAACACAATCAATAACCTAGACTTATTAGACATATATAGAATATTCCATCCATCAACGAGTGGATTCACTTTCTGCTCAGCAGCACATGGAACCTTCTCGAAAACAGACCATGTGTTATGCCACAAAGCAGCCCTTAGGAAATGCAAAAAAATAGAGATACTGCCTTGTGTTCTATCAGATCATAATGGACTGAGAGTAGAAATCAATGACAAAATAAAAAAGGGAAATTACTCCAACACTTGGAGACTAAATAATATGCTATTGAATGAAACATGGATAACAAAAAACATCAGGGAGGAGATTAAAAAATTCTTAGAGGTCAATGAGAACAATGATACAATATATCAAAATCTCTGGGACACCATGAAAGTGGTACTAAGAGGAAAATTCATTGCATGGACCGCATTCCAGAAAAGAATGAAAAGTCAACAACTAAATGACCTAACATTACAGCTCAAAGCCCTACAAAAAGAAGAACAGAATAACAGCAAAAGTAGTTGAAGACAGGAAGTCATTAAAATCAGAGCTGAAATCAATGAAATTGAAACAAAAGAAACTATTCAAAAAACTGACAAAACAAAAAGTTGGTTCTTTGAGAAAGTAAACAAAATAGACAAACCCTTAGCCACTCTAACATAGAAAATTAGAGAGAAGACTCAAATTATTAAAGTACATGATGAAAAAGGAAATATCACGACAGACACCACTGAGATACAGAACATAATGAGAAGCTACTTTGAAAATCTCTATTCCAACAAAATAGAACGTACCAAAGACATGGACAAATTTCTAGAGACATATGCTCCTCCCAAACTGAACCAGGAGGACATACACAATTTAAACAGATCAATAACAAGCAATGAAATAGAAGAAGCCATTAAAAATCTACCATCCAAGAAAAGCCCAGGACCAGACGGATTCTCAGCCGAGTTCTACAAGACCTTCAAAGAAGAACTCATTCCAATACTTCTCAAAGTATTCCAGGAAATAGAAAAGGAGGGTACCCTACCGAACTCATTCTTTGAAGCTAATATGACCTTCATACCCAAACCAGGAAAAGACACATCAAGGAAAGAAAAATTTAGACCAATATCCTTGATGAATATAGATGCAAAGATCCTTAACAAAATATTGGCAAACCATATCCAAAAACATATTAAGAAAATTGTGTACCATGATCAAGTGGGGTTCATCCCTGGAATGCAAGGATGGTTCAACATTTGTAAATCAATAAACATAATCCATCATGTCAATAGACTTAAGGATAAGAATCATATGGTTATTTCAATTGATGCAGAAAAAGTGTTTGACAAAATACAATACCCCTTCATGCTCAAAAAACTAGAAAAAATAGGGATAGTAGGAACATACCTGAACATTGTAAAGGCTATTTATGCTAAGCCCATGGCCAACATCATTCTTAATGGAGAAAAACTGAAACCATTCCCTTTAAAAATAGGAACAAGACATGTCCTCTTTCACCACTTCTATTCAACCTTGTCCTCGAAACTCTAGCCAGAGCAATTAGGCAAACTAAAGAAATTAAAGGGATACGAATAGGAAAAGAGGAACTTAAGCTGTCACTATTTGCAGATGACATGATTCTATATTTAGAGGATCCAAAAACCTCCTCCAGAAAACTTCTAGACCTCATCAATGAATTCAGCAAAATAGCAGGCTATAAAATCAACATGCATAAATCTAAAGCATTTTTATACGCAAGCAATGAAACATCTGAAAGGGAAATGAGGAAAACAACTCCATTTGCAATAGTCTCAAAAAAAATAAAATACTTGGTGATCAATCTAACCAAGAAGTAAGAGATCTCTACAATGAAAACTACAAAACATTGAAGAAAGAAATTAAGGAAATCCTTAGAAGATGGAAAGATCTCCCATGTTCTTGGATAGGCAGAATTAATATTGTCAAAATGGCCATTCTACCAAAAGCGCTATACAGATTCAATGCAATTCCAATTAAAATTTCAATGATATGCCTTACAGAAATAGAGCAAGCAATCATGAAATTCATCTGGAAGAATAAGAAACCCAGAATAGCTAAAGCAATCCTTAGCAGGAAGAATCAAACAGGGGTTATTGCAATACCAGAACGTCAACTATACTACAAAGCTATAGTAACAAAAACAGCATGGTATTGGCACCACAATAGACAGGTAGATCAATGGTACAGAATAGAGGACACAGACACAAACCCAAATAAATACAATTTTCTAATACTAGACAAAGGTGCCAAAAATATGCAATGGAGAAAAGATAGCCTCTTCAACAAATGGTGCTGGGAAAATTGGAAATCCATATGCAACAGAATGAAACTAAACCCCTATCTCTCACCCTGCACAAACTCAACTCACAATGGATCAAGGACCTTGAAATCAGACCAGAGACCCTGCATCTTATAGAAGAAAAAGTAGGTCCAAATCTTCACCTTGTTGACTTAGGATCAGACTTCCTTAACAGGACTCCCATAGCACAAGAAATAAAAGCAAGAATTAATAACTGGGATAGATTCAAACTAAATAGCTTTCTCTCAGCAAAGGAAAATATCAGCAATGCGAAGGGAGAGCCTACAGAGTGGGAGAAAATCTTTGCCAATCATACTTCAGATAGAGCACTAATTTCCAGAATATATAAAGAACTCAAAAAACTCTACACCAAAATACAAATAACCCAATCAACAAATGGGCTAGCGATATGAACAGACACTTCACAGAAGAAGATCTACAAGCAATCAACAAACATATGAAAAAATGTTCGCCATCTTTAGTAATAAGAGAAATGCAAATCAAAACTACACTAAGATTCCATCTCACCCCAATTAGAATGGCGATTATCAAGAACATAAGCAACAATAGGTGTTGGAGAGGATGTGGGGAAAAAGGTACACTCATACATTGCTGGTGGGACTGCAAATTAGTGCAACCACTCTGGAAAGCAGTGTGGAGATGCCTTAGAAAACTTGGAATGGACCTTCCATTTGACCCAGCTATCCCACTCCTCGGCCTATATCCAATGGACTTAAAATCAGCATACTACAGAGATACAGCGACATCAATGTTCATTGCTGCTCAATTCACAATAGCCAGACTATGGAACGAACCTAGATGCCCTTCAATTGATGAATGGATAAAGAAACTGTGGTGTATATATATATACAATGGAATTTTACTCAGCTATAAAGAATAATGAAATTATGGCATTTGCAGGCAAATGGATGAAATTGGAGAATATCATGTTAAGTGAGATAAGCCAATCTCAAAAATCCAAAAGGCGAATGATCTCACTGATAAGCGGTGGGAGGGGTGGGGGGGAAGGAAAAAAATAACAGAATGAATCAAACACCATTATTCTATGTAAATGTATGATTACGCAAATGGTATGCTGTTACTCCATGTACAAACAGAAACAACATGTATCCTATTTGTTTACAATAAAAATAAATTTAAAAAAAAGAAAAAAGAAATGGACAGTGGTTGAGATGGAGCGTGGTTCCACCATAGTAGATTATACTTTTAAGGGGAAAAGGCCCTGGCTGTCTTTTCTCAACAATTCCAGTGAGGGCAAGAAGTCACATGGTGCTGGAATCCCGCGCATCCAGTTAGTGTGTGGCAGATTCGAGCTGCAGAGGAACACAGATCGCAGCTGAGGGAAGCAGAGGGAGTGATATCCAGTTGCCACCCAATTCAGGACGGGATCCACTGCTGCTTCCTGGGCATGTCAGACATGGGATGTGGAAGACCAACAGCAGCCCCTCCAGAGAACACAGGGGGTGGCAGAGAAAAGGGGAATTTAAGAAGTAACTGGTCACAAAGGTCATCTTTGTTTAGCTATTGTGAATTGAGCTGCTATAAACACTGATGTGGCTGCATCACTGTAGTATGATGACTTTAGGTTCTTTGGGTATAAACTAAGGAATGGGATAGCTCCCTACTTCCTTGCCAACACTTATTATTGTTTGTGTTCTTGACTGCCATTCTGATTGGAGTGAGATGAAATCTTAGAGTAGTTTTGATTTGCATTTCTCTAATTTTAAGAGATGCTAAACATTTTTTCATGTTTGTTGATCAATTGTGTATCTTCTCTGAAGTGACTGCTCAGTTCCTTTTGAGTTTTTTATATATCCTAGAGATTAATGCTTTATCTGAGGTGCAGGTGGTAAAGATTTCCTCCCCATCTGTAGACTCTCTCCTCACATTATCAATTTAAATTAGATTTTTTAAACTCATGAATAAAAACACAAAGATTTTATGAATTTATGGGGTACCATGTAATGTTCCAATACATTGTGTAGTGTTTAAATCAAGTTAAATATACTTATTTATTCAAATTTTGATCATTTCTATTACTTTTCAAGATCCTTTCTTCTGACTTGTTGAACCATGCAGTGTATCATCACTGTGTGCAGTCACTGTGCTGTGGAACAGCACAGCAGAACTTCCTCCTACCTGACCATAGTTCAGGACTCATTACTCAACCCTCTGCATCCTCTGTGCTCACTATCTGGCCTCGGTGACCACCCCTGTACTCTCAAGTTCCATGACATTGGCCCTTTTCTTAATATTCCACATAGTGAGGTCATGTCTTCCTGTGCCTCACTTATCTGACTTAACATAATGGTTTCCAATTCCATCCCTGCTGCTGTGACTGACAGGACTTCTTTTATGGCTGAGTAGTATTCCATTGCGTATGTCTACCACATCTTCTTTATCTGTTCATCAGTATGTATACAAAGAAATGAGGTCTTTATGCTGAAGAGACACCTGCACTCCCAAGCTTATTCACAGTGGAGGGGGTGTCTGATCCAGACAGCCCTGCGGAAAGAAAGTCAGTGAGTGGGGGATGCGCAGACTCACCTTGGCTCAGTTGTCAGGTAGAACAGAGCTGCAGAAAGGAGAAAGGACAGGAAACGGTCAACAGCCTGGAGACCTGTCCCTCCCAGAGGTGACCATGATCAACATGGACCCAAGACTCAAGATGGTTGCCGTGTGACTTGCTGCTCTCCTGAGGGCTTTGCAGAGAGGTGTGCCAGTTTCCCAAAAGCCATTTATTCAGCATGGTGGTTTTACACAAGGAAAAGGAAAGAACTAGCGTTGATTGAACAATTATGTCCAGGTCAGGCGGGTTCTAGGTTAGTCATCCATATCGCTGATGTTACAACTTTATCAAGGTGATACTACCTTCAATTTACCAAATGGGGCAACAGAGACTCAGCAAATGTAAATAACTCATCTTGATTCATACAACCAATAAATGGAGGAGCCAAAGTAAGTTTCAACTCTAATTAAATCCATGTTATTTTTAATACTACCGTTCCCTTTGTATCTCTTACAAGATGACCTTATTAAAAATGTAAATTATGAAAGCCATAAAAATTCAAATGAAATATCCTTCTTGCTTTGATATAGTATTTTCTACTATATTTTATAGATAGAAGACTGCTTATTTGGTTTTGTTTTTCTTTTGGTGAATTAACAATTCCACGATGTGAAAGAAGAATGTGTTATGGTTTTGATGTAAGTTGTGCCCTGAAAGCTCCTATTAATGCATGATCAGAGTTAAAATCCTTGTGACGTGGGAGCTGTGACCTAGTCAGTTCATCTTAGCTTGAATGGACAGACTGACTGCTAACTGTAGGAGGTGGGGTGTACGTGGAGGAGCTGGGTCACTGGGGAAGAATCCTGGAAGATTCCTCTTCCTTATGGTCTCTTCCTCTTCCCTCTCTCTGCTTCCTAGCTTCCATGACTGGAACCACTCTCCTCCACCACACCCTTCCCCCATGATGTACTGCCTCATCTCGGACCCAGAGCAATGGAGTTGTTCCACATGCACTAAACCTCAGGAACCCTGACCAAAGTAAACTTTTCTTCCTCTCAGTTGTTCTTGTCAAGTGTTTTAGTCACAATGATGAAAAAACTGTCTAACACACAACATTATTAATTTATTTAGCCATCTTAGAAGATCCTTTTGGGGAAGACCGTGATCCACCTGGGCAGAATAAGGTGCAATGAGGAGTCTTGGACTCACTAGGCTGAGGCTACCACCTCCTATAATGCCAGCTAGGACATAGCTGTGTTCTTGAGTATCATTCATTGAGTGGATGGATGAACTAATGAATCAGACTTGCCAGTCACTTGCTATGGGACAAATTAAACTCCTTAGGCTGTCCACACTGCTTCTTAAATTCGTAAACACAGAGCTGATGCATGGCCTTGCTACAGCTCAGATGCATTCTAAGAAACACAGGAAAGGCTGGAGTCACTGAGACCATTACTGACTGAGTCACACTGCACCCTGACATATGCTTAATGTGCTTCCCCTGTTCCTCTTGCTACCATGTCATTTAAGGCCATTCCCAAACGTCAGTTGCTGAATTTCTTAAGGTAGGACAGATGCTCCCCTCAGCAGAGTGTGATCGCAGTTGCTGGGCTTGATGCTTGCCATGCCTACGAGTGGTGTCTCCCAAGGCCCAGGTACAGACGCGTGGTCCCCAGGCTGGTGCTATTAGAGTGCCATGCATCTTCAGGAGGAGGGGACCAGTGGGAGGCCCTTAGGTCACTGGAGTGTGTACCTACAGGAATACTGGGACATCAGTCCACCCTCTCTCTCTTGCTTCCTGGCTGGTGAAATGAGTATTTTAATCTGCCACAATCTCCTGCCGTGATAAGCCACATTGCAATGGTATCACCTAATCTTGGACTGGAACCTCTAGAATCATGAGCCAAAATAAATCTTCTTTCTTTATAACTTCATTGACTTAAGTGTTTTGTCATAGTGACAGAAAGCTGACTAACCATTGCTGGTGTGACTCGTACCAACACTACCTTAATGAAGGACTTGGCAGAAGAACTTGCTCTTGTGGAAGGGAGAGATGATAGATGTCCAGCACAGAAGCTTTTTCATAGAACACCATATTTGTCTCTGGCAAAGGTTGAATTATGTGACTTCAAACTCCAAGCTGGTTTTTATCACAGCTGGGGCTCATCAACAACAGGGAGAAAACTCTTCATTTGGTCTAGCCTAATATGAACATCTTTAAATTCTTCATAACTAATGTTGCAAAATACAGTCCAAACCTTCAAGTAGCTTGTAGTTTTCAATCCAGTGTGTATCTTCATCTATGTGACTTGAAAGATAAGTGGCCTTCCCCAAAACCATGTTGCTGGGAAGGGGTTACAGTCTAGATTCCGTCCAGTTCCATTACCTGGAGTTCACCTGTTGAGCTGTCATGGGTGGGTCCTTGCAGGGTGTGGGTGTCTAGTGAGCCTCTGGGAATGCTGCTGGTGTCTCACTGAAGAATCTGTATCTGGATTCGGGTTCAGATGCAAAAAGGATACATCATAAAGAGGTTCCCAAGCAGGTGATTGACAGTGCTTATGATCAGGTGAAAGGCTGTGTGCCAGGGGCATTGGACTCTCTGTGCCAAACCTGATAGAAAGTAATGGGGAATCCACTCCCACCAGCATTAAGGGTCTCCATGGCTTAATCATGAAGAATGGTGGCTTCATTTTCCTTGTGTCTTGGGACACAATAGAATCTCGGATGCAGCAGTGACTGACTCCTGAGGAAAAGGTCTAATAGAAGAAGAGTGCAGGTGCACTTGGGGGGGGTGGGGGTTAGAGCTCTCTAAAGTTGTGCCCCTTCACTGTTGAAGCTACAGGAGGATTTGAGTTGGTGGTTGTGCTTCTTGTCTTCTCTGATCAATGATTAAAGCAGTAATATCAAGATGACCTGAGCGGGGACATCAATTTCCTAAAGTCAGAAATACGAATGTTTCATGAGCTCCTGCAGCTACACGCTGATGCTGAATGGAGCCTCTCCTGTATAGTCCTGCATTGGTCAGCGTGAAACAGTCGCCACTTCCGAGGCTCCCGCCAACGCTGCACATACCCCAGCTGACCTTCAAAGAGATGGGTGCTTGCTGTGAGCCTGTAGCTGTCTCCTTCACCAAACTAGCCTCATCCAACTTTTCCCCACTGAGCTCATGTTGGCCAACGTATAAATCCAGCATTGCGTGTCTTGAGCGGAAGTCTTCTAAAGGATCTCCTCTTTTTCGTTCTAGGTATCGCCAGTGTACCCTGCCACATCACACAAGAAAAAAGGTTCTACATATAAACAGCACAATCAATCATCCAAGTCTCGTACCAACTAAAACACCAAGTAAGCCTGAAAGAGAAGGAAAACAAGCATCACAGTTTAGAACCAGTGTTTGCTGAAGTGCTATTTAGACTCTTTGATAGGCAATTTCCCCTACATGACATCAATGAGGGATAAACCTGAAAGGCATTGTAAGGCTCTTGCCCAGGATCATTTATTAAATCATTTGTACACGAGCTTCTACGAGATGTTCATTGCTTGAATGACATGAAAGGGACTCTGGGAATTTGCGTGACATGTTTTGGATGAGTAAAAGAAAATACCTTAAAAAATAAGCCTCAGAATATAGTACGTCAAGAAATGGGAGAGACAGGCCTTGTGACTATTTTAAGAAAGACTGAAGACGAATTCCTGAGGATGGAATCACAGTGGGAGCCATTAGTGGCTGAGTCCTGAATCCTGAATCTTCACGGCTGCCGAGTAAGAGCGCCCGCCCGCTCACCGCAAGCAAAGCAAGAGCACCCGCTGTGGGAGAGCGGAAGTGCGGCACCGGGCACACTGTGGAAGGCAGGTGGTTTTTCCAGACATCACACAGAAAGCCAAAGGTTAAACAAGAAGTGCAGTTTAGTTCTCCTTAGCTACAATCTAATTTTATAGCCTTCAAAATACATGACCAAGTTCACATTCCCCTGGGAGGCTGGGGTTATTTCCATCCTGTGCCCCCTTTTCCTGCATTCGGTTTTGCTAGAATGCTATAACCAGTGCACGAAAGTAGGACACACTCTGACAAAACAAGGAACAGCTCTTGTTCCGGTGAGTGTATCACCTCAAGGCACAAAGAGTGTCGGGGAGGAAATGAAGTAGCTATGTAGCAGCAGTATAAATGTACTGATTATTTTTAGACCGGGAACTGGGAGCATGATTTCCTAGGAGAGAAAGTGAAAGATTAGCAGATGCTAACCAGAGGCCTGGATCTAAGGGGTGGTCCTCACAGGATGAGGGCCGACCCTCTGCGACAGAGGAGGATGCTCCAGGGGCACCGAATCTTCCCCTCTGCCCCAAAGGGATCCTTTGCCCCTGGTCTACGTTCACCACTTCCTCATTGCCAGTGTGTGAGCATCTAAAATCGTGCCCACCCAGCTTACACGCTTGCTGAGAGCTGACGCCTCGATATCGAAGACCCTCGGGGTTCAGTACACTACCATCACGGTGAGGATGAGGATGAGGGTTAGTACTCAGCCTGCTCCAGATGGGCACCTTGCTCCAGTGTCAAGATCTACCTACCCATTTTGTTTTTAAACTGGGGATTGAACCCAGGGGCACTTAACCACTGAGCCACCTCCCTTTCCTTTTTCTTTTGAGACAGGCCTCCTTAAGTTGCTCAGGACCTCACTAAATTACTGAGGCTGGCTTCCAACTTGCCATCATTTCTCAGTCTGACCTTTTCTGAAACATGCCTTAGGTCAGGTCCACCACACATCTTGCCTAAGGAGGCCGTGGGATTTCCTGCTGGGCCTTGAACTCCATGTTGCAAAGCTGGAGCTTGGTTCTGGGAGCCCTGCCTCCTTGGCTGTCACCCTCCAAGACTCAGGACCACTCTGACATCACAGCTCCTCCCTGCACCGCTGCTGGATCGGCATCCACCTGAAGCTAGAAATCCTCTGTTCTACACAACTATTGCTTTCTGTTGCCAGTGCTCTTGTTCACTATCTCCTGTAAGGAGTGGTGATTTTGCAGCACCTGTCTATCGTAGTGCAACTTTTCATTTAATGTACAGTTGTATTGCCCAGTTCTGCATGGTCTCTGTTATGGTCCTCTTAAGGCCTCCATGTTATTGAAGCTACCGTGACCTCTTGCACATTTCTCTGTGGCTAGGCATTACAGTCACTTCTATTTATTACGTTTTATTTTCATTCCCAACAGCCTGGGTGAAAATTTTAATAAATGTTATTCTTCTCTTCTTTCAACTATTTCCTTAGGATAGAAATCTAGAAGCTGGAGTTTAATAGCTTAAAAGAATATGCAAAATTTTATAACTTTTATGTCCGTTGACAAGTATCTTTCCAAAAGCATTGAACCAATTTATATCATTAACAGTGATATATGACAATGCACATTCATTGTTCATTGGGTGTCTCTCTTCTATCAACCTGTAGACCAAAATCAACTTAATCCAATTCACACAACACTTACTCAAAACCCACCATCGCCTAGGCCTATTCTGGACCTGGAAATGCAAAGGTGAATAAAAAAGGCACTGAGAACACTCTCGAGGAACTACAGAGAGTGTCGCCAGCAGGTATCTCAGAACCTCTGAAGGCAGCGATGTGTGCACACAGGTGTCTGCTGAAACGGCATCAGGGGGTGAAGGCCGTCTGTCTTCCCGTGAGCCCTCTGGAGAGGGCCGCGCTCACTCTGTCAACACACCCCAAACAGGCCTGAGTCACCCACGGCGAACCCCCAACACATCCAGTAGCTCTTCTCTACGTTCCCCAGATGAGTCCATTGATTTGCAGCCAGGCACTGTTTCTTTTCAAATTTTCAGATTAAAAAAAATGTCACAAATCTCTTCCTAGACGCCAGAGAAAGTGTCCACGGAGAAGGAACGCTGGAGCAAACTCAGAACCTCGTGTCAGGCCAGCACCTGCCTCCTGATCCGCAAATGAGCGAGAGCCGACTAGCTCATGTCTCACAGAGTGAAAAGTACTGTATCTCTCCACTCGGTGACTCTCCTTATGGAACTGATTCCCATGTCCTGGAAGCAGGTCTGTCCTCTCGGATTCCCTCCCGCCCCACGATCGCTCCACCCTTGACCCAACTACAGAGTCCCGTTCCTAGCCCAGGTCCAGCCCAGCCGGCACCGCCTCCTGAAGTCTCGTCTGTAATTCCAGCTCCCACTGATTTTCCCCCACGTGCCTCACTGACCATGTTAGATTCAGCCCTTTATCATGAACTCTTTAAGTTTTCCCTCAATTGTTCCCTAGTTTTAGATCTTATCCTCCCCCATTGCTTCCCAATAAACTCTACCTGACCAATTTAAGCACAAGGCAAAATCTTGTTTCCTTCTTCAGGACTGAGAGGACTGTCAGGAACATCATAGGCACCTGAACAACATTGGTTTAAAGTTGATTAAAGGAGTGGACACTTTAAGGGAGATGATGCTGGAGGAGAAACCAAAGAAAAGGGAGGCTCATACTCTGCTGGTGATCTCTCATCAGGGACATTTTAGAATCTGAAACCTCTTGCATGAAAGAGGAGAAAAGAATCAGGGGAAAGCAGCACAGAGAGGAAGAATCCCAGGGGAGCACTGTTAGGTTTTGCAGTGCAGAGGAAAATGTTCAGGGAAGCCAAGGCCATGAGCAAACACCCGGGGCCTGGAGGTGAGACTCCCTAAAGACTTCAAGGTAGACTCAAGGGCTGTGGGGTAAGGACAGACCAGCCAGCTAAGACAGATCCTGAAACCCAGTCTTGGCAAGACTAAAGCAGTCCTCTTCTAGAAATAGAGTACTCCAGAAGCCAGCGTGAGGACTATTACAACCCCCACTGAGAAAGGCGCCATCACCCATAGCCACCACAAAGGTTCAAAACTACGCATGCAGTCACTGACAGCTAAGCAAATGAGAATCCACCTCACATAATTGAATATAGCAATGAAACCACATAATTACACTGATCCATTTGATGATTCTTTTAAAAAAAAAATGTATACACCCATATAACCATTATGATGATCAGGAAAAAGGACCTGTCCATCAAGCCATAAAGTTCCTCAGGATGCTTTGTGGAAACGTCCACCCACACCCTCTTCCCAGCCACCACTGAAATGCTTTCTGCCACAGCAGGTTCATTTGCCCTGTTCTGGAATTTCCTGTGGTCCCTCTGCTGTGACCTTTGTTCTTGTGCTCCTTTCTATTCCTGGGTAGCATGCATGATCTGCATGCCCCGCGGTTTGCTTTTCCATCCAACAGCTGCTGGATGGTCGTTCCCAGTCTGCATCTGTTGTAAGGGCAGCAGCTGGACACACTCACGTGTCCGTCTTGCACTCTTGATCTCTCTTGGGTAAATTCCTAGGAGTGGAATTGCTGTCACCTGCTAAGACGATGTCTAACTATATAAGAAACTGGTAAAATATTTTCCAGAGTAGTTCATGCTCCCAATTAGCAACAGATGGTAGATCCAGCTGCGCCACATCCTTGCCAAAGCCTGATATTGCAATTTTCTTTTATTTTAGCCATTTCAGTGACTGTATTCTGCTATTTCATTGTGGTCTTGCTTTGCATTTTCTAATGACTGATGATTTTGAGCAATTAACCACCCATTTTTTGGTCATTCATGTTGTTTCTTTTTTGATGGACCTCCTTCCCAATTTTTTTTTTGTTTGATTGTCTGGTTTCTCATTATCTGTGAAAGCTCCTTATCAAATATGTGTATCAAGATCGTTTTCTCCCAATCCTTTTAATACTTTATTGTTTTCTCAATGTGTCTTTCAAGAAGCAGGAATTTATCATTTTAATGAAGTTTAACTTATTAACATTTTTATTTTATGGCTGGTACGTTCAGTTGTCATCTAAAAAATATTTACCTGTATCATAGTCATGAATTCTCTCTACACTTTCTCCAAAAATTTTAGGTTGTAGCCTTTAGTGAAGGTGTAAATCATTTGACCATTGTTTTACACTCAAAATATCTGTCAATTATAAGGCTATTGGTTTTGATGTTTGAAAATCATTTATAGATTTGTGTACTAAGCCACAAAGCAATTACTACTACCACCCATTTTTAGAGAAAAAAGTCAAGAAATATCCTAAAATTGGTAACTGGTGTTGTGGTCCAAGCCCAGATCCCAAATGAGTAATTCTCCATCCAGTCATGGACAGATTCCAACAGATTCCACCCTTCACATTTGTGAACACCTTCACACTGGCTCTTGTGCTTACGATGTTTCAGTGAGAACAGTGAGAAGATCTGGTTTGCTTTAGTATATTGGACAGCTTTCTAATATAAACTATGAGAAAGCAATTCTGATTTAATGGAAGAGATGCTGAAAGATTCACGATTACTGTCATCCATTGTTAGCATGTAAAGCTGAGGGAAAAATCAGTGAATTGTGCTCATAGAATTCTGCCCCCATGGGAGATGGCAGGGTCAAGTCCAAAGCCATCGATGGGAAAGATGAAGAAAGATGGCCTCTCAGAGCATGGGATTCCAGCTGGAATCTGTTCCTTGCTCACTCCATCAGTTTGTTCTCCACTGCCTTCATTGTTCTAGTTTAATATGGTGGAGATCTCGTTTGCTGTAGTAGAGAAGGAAGTGATGGGCTGAAATCTGTGGCAGTGTTGAAAAGTTTCCTGTGTCACAGTTGACCAGGCCTCTCCAGGGAAGATGGACAGAGGGACAGGAGGTACTGGCACAAAATCCCAGAGGAGCTGGAGGCCCAGGAGGCAGGACATGCCAGGATAGCCATGAACACCTATGACCACGAGTGTCTGCAATGCCCACACAAGGGACAGCAGTCCAAACCCCATCATGCGTGAGCAGAGGGAGTCACATGGGGGATGACAAAGGAACTTGCCTTGACCTGTGTCCCATGTGGGACTGACCCAGCCCCATTAAGCCCATGGTGGGCAGCCCAGGAGAGTGGTGGTCAGGGTAGCCCAGAACTGGACAGCACACCATGGCAGACAGATCCCATCTGGTTTCTGAGGTGAGCTGGTCATTCTCCATCCCTCAAAGACTTTGAACGTGCACAGAACTGAAGGCGGTCTTGCTGGCTGAGAACTTTGGAAAGTCCCTCTAGTGAGACTGGGCAGGGGTGGCAGGGTGGGTGTGGGGACTGCCTTGAGAGAGCAGCTGAGGAATGGATGGGTTGGGATTTCCAGAGACTTCAGAGATGCTGCCAGGTCTGATAGGAACCATGATTCAATGCTCCAACGTGGGACTAATTTGCAGAATGAGGTAGTTCCATCCTGTTCTCTCTAGTCAGGTTTGGTCTCGGAAGACAGAAAACAGGCGTTCCCAAGACTCATGGGGATGAAAAGTGACCAATAAAAGCCAGATTTGGGCTCACAGAATGCAATGAGAAAAATAGAGAGAATGCTAAAAGGATTCCAGGGGTAGCCTGAGCTGATGGCTCCTTCTATGCATGATTCTGATCCTGACACTGGCTTGGAGGCAGAGATGGCCCTCCCCTGAGCTTCCAAAGCCCTGGAGATAAAGGGACCAACTGGAGGATGGGCCTTGGACACAAGTGTGTGACAGCCACCCCTATGGAACTCAGCAGGGACTACAAAGTTCCAGCCTTAGCTTGTCCTCAGAGCAACAAATGTGACATGAAGTTTGGGGGGCTTCAGGCTTGGAGACAAGGGCAGGGTTGCAGGCTGTCTTCTTGTTCTGGGAATATTTGGAATCCCCAGCTGGGCCATCCAGATCACCCTTCTGGAATTGCCAGCTCTCTCCTCAGTGGATGGGAGAGTGGGTGGGAGGGCAGCTTCATACAGCAGGAGCCACCATCTCCCTTGGTGGGACAACCAGCCCCTCTCCTGGGTAGGATCCCTGGGGCCACACAAACACATCTAGATCTCCATGTCCACAGCGTGAAGAATGTTTGTTTTGTGCTCTCTGACCCACAACTCTCTGTCTTTGACTGGGTCCACTTTTTGAAGAAGTTGGTTCACAGGCTCAACTGTGCTTTGGTTGAACATGTCTGTCCCGTGCCGCAGCTGTGTGTATTGGCACAGATGTTGCTGGATCATCTCCACCCTGTCCATTTCCAGCCACTCCAGCTCTGAAGTGGTGGTCACCATCTCTTCAAACCACTTGGACTGAGCCTGGTTGTAGAGGTCCACTCAGCACATGGGGTCATTGCCAGCCTGTGTGGACTTCCTTCATGCTCTCTTTTTTTTAAAAAACTGTTTGTTCTATTTAGTCATACATGATAGTAGAAGGCATTTTTGATTCATTGTACACAAATTGTACAACTTTTCATTTCTGTGAATGTGCACTATGTAGAGTCACACCATTCATGTAATCTTACATGTACATAGGGTGATGATGTCTGTCACATTCCACCATCTTTCTCCCACCTCCACCTCTCTCCTCATTTCCCTCTACACAACGCAACATTCCTCCATTCATCACTAATGCCCTTCACCCCCCACTTATGTATCAGCATCTATCTATCAGAGAAAACATTCGGTTTTTGGTTTTCTGGGATTGGCTTATTTCACTTAGCATGATATTCTCCAACTCCATTCATTTACCTGAAAAAGCCATAATTTTATTCTTCTTTACCTCCTTGTCTTCTTTTTTTTTCTTTTTTTTTTATTGTAAACAAATGGGATACGTGTTGTTTCTCTGTACATGGCGTAAAGGAATACCATTTGTATAATCATAAATTTACAAAGGGTAGTGTTGTTTGATTCATTCTGTTATTTTTTTCCCTTCCCCCCACCCCTCCCACCCCTCTTTTCCCTCTATACAGTCCTTCCTTCCTTAGAAAACTTGGAATGGAACCACCATTTGACCCAGCTATCCCACTCCTTGGCCTATACCCAAAGGACTTAAAATCAGCATACTACAGAGATACAGTCACATCAATGTTCATAGCTGCTCAATTCACAATAGCCAGATTGTGGAACCAACCTAGATGTCCTCCTTGCCTTCTTGATGTCCTCCACTGTCTGATTGCACAGCTTGATCTCCAGCAGCTGGGGCTTCATGGCCAAGTCTCTCTGCTGTTCTCTGCTGGGTCTTCTCTGCTGATGCATAGCAGTTGGTGAGTTGCTTGCAGCGGTCAGAGATATGGTGGCCACAATTCTTCATTTCTTTCTTGAAGTTTATGAGGTTTCATTCGGGGCTTCTCTACCCCAATGTGAAGCTTGGTGGGGAACTTAAGATGAACTTCTGCCTCATCTGCCAGGCTCTTCTTCACCTGGGCCCACACTTCTCTCAGGTAGCCTTCTTCCTGTGCAGCCAAGGAGTTCCAAGAGAGTTTAGCCAAGTTCTTTGAATATTCTTCTTCAATCTTTATCCTCTCTCGGACAAACCATACATTTCTTTCTGCATTTGCTTGCCCTTCAGTTGCTTTTGGAGCAGCAGTTTGAACCCCGCCATGGGGCCATTGCCTTGGGGGTCCTTCTTATCAGCCCAGAAGTAGTCACAGTATCTCCACTCCCTTGGCTTCAGCAGCTGCTGTTCAGGCCTTGTGTCTGGGTGAGGGAACGTCTGTGTGTGGTCAACTTCATTTTCAAGATTATATATTTTGCCTTCATTGCCCGAGGTTCTGTTTTCCAAGTGATGTCATCTCTTAGTGCTGCTTTCCATTGAATTTTTAATTTAGTTTATTGATTCCTTCATGTCAAGGATTTCCACTTGATTTCTTTTCAGGATCTCTATCTCTTTACTGACGTGATCTTTCACCTCCTGAAATTGACCTCTGATCTCACTCCTTACATCATGGAGCAGTTTTACTAAAAACATTCTGAACTCCTTCTCTGACATTTTTTCTGTGTTGACAATGGATTCTATTATTGGAGCATCCTGGTTTGTTTGGAGTGCTTTATTCCCCTGTTTTTTTTTTGTTTGTTTTTTTTTTTTCCTGTTGTTTGTGTGCCTTCCCATCTAGCTGTGTGGATCTGAGGCAGTGCAGTCTCTACCCTGTAGACTTATGGTGTCTCTGAAGGTTTCCAGCATCTTGCAGATCTGGGTTTCAGTTTCCATAGGTTCTACCATGCTGCATTCCAAGATGGCTCCTGGATCACAGACGATTGGTAAACTCTTAACCGTGATTTTGTGTATGGTGTGAGTTAAGGACTGAGCTTCCTTTTTTCATGTGAATATCTAGTTATTCCAGCAATGTTGTTGAAAACTATTATTTTCTTACCAAATTGCCTTAGTGACTATTAGTCAGTTTTTCATCATTATGACCAAAATACCTGAAGAAGACAACTTAGAGGAGGAAAAGTTTATTTTGGGCTCATAGTTTCAGAGGTCTCAGTACATAGACAGCCAACTCCATTGTTCTCAGCCTCAGGTGAGGCAGAGGGTGATGGTGGAAGGGGATAGCATGGAAGTGCTGCCTAGCTCAGGTAGCCAGGACACAGGGAGGTGGGAGAGGAAGGGACCGGGAAATGATAAAGTCCAAGCCCAGGATCCACCTCCTTCAGCCACACCCACCCACCTAGAGTCACCACCCAGTAGTTCATTCAGATTGTGAATGAAAAATCCACTGATGAGGTCACAGTTCTCAGGATGTAATCATTGCCCAAAAGCCCTACCTCTGACCCTGGCTGCATTGGGATCATGCTCTCAAAACATGAGTTCATAGGGGACATTCCCAGATTCAACCTGTAACTGTCTGTGTTGAACATAGACTCACTGCTTTTGTGTGGATAGGTCTCTAAGCTCTGTTCTGTTCCAGTGATACAGACCTCCAACCCCTTTGCAATACCACACTGTCCCCATCAATTGATACTCTTAATTTAAATCCTGAAAACAGTGTATGACCTTTAAACCTTTTTCACTCTTGCTTTTTACTTTTTTGATTTTTCTGGACTATTTCATGTCCTTTATAATTTCACATAAATTTTAGAATTTAGCTTGTAAATTCCAACTTTTAAAAAGATTGTTAAATTTTGTTTATGATCATGTAGAACTGACAGATGAATTTTGAGAAAAATTGGTATCTTAATATTGAATCCACCCATCCGGGAGCATGATATACTCTACTCATCTATAGTCTTCTTTAATTTCTCTCAGTCTCATTTTGTATTTTTCAACGAAGATAAGAAGGCACATTTTATCAAATTAAGTAGTTGTCTTCCATTTCTAATTTCTGAACATTTTAACTATAAATTGTTGTGAATTTTGTAAGATTTTTTTATGACTTTAATAAGATTGTGGGTTTTTTTTTTTTCTCCTCTCCTCTCCTAATAGAGCAAATGATGTTGAGTGATTCTTTAATGTTAAATTAACCTGGCATGCTTAAAATAGGCACACTTTGGTCACACTTTTCTTTATGTATTTCTGTATTCAATTTGCTAATGTCTACTTAAGAATGCTTGTGTTTGTGTGTCATGAAGGACATTAATCTACAGTTTCCATACAGAGCGTTTATGTAGTTTTTAATCATGGCGATGCTATACTCATGAAGTTACTGCACTGAGTATCTCATGCCAGGACCCCACTTCCAGGACTGATATTAGGACGGTAGTTCTCCTATTTATTTTTAGTTGATTAGTGTGGCTTAAGTTTTGTCAACTATTGATTTTTTAGTCTGTTTTGAGCTTAATTCATTTCTACCTATTTTCATCAATTTCCTATTTCACTGGTTTTTGATGTTTAGCATTTCCTATCCCTATTAAGTTTGGGTTTACTTTTTCCCTTCTATTTTTACATGCTTAAGTTTTTGAGCTGTTGCTTTCTTTACCAATACAGAAATTTAAACTATATTTTCCCTTCAAGCTCTGCTTTAGATTCAAAACATAAATTTCATGTTATTATTCAATTTCATTCAATTAAAATATTTTCTGGTTGCCTTTTTATTTCCTTCTTTGACTCTAAATTATTTAAAAGACAAACGGTTAGTTTTCAAATCTCTGAGGATTTTGTCCATATTTTGTTATTGTTTTCATTTTACATCTGCAGTGGCCAGCTTGCATACTCTTCCTGCATTCATTTTTTGGCATTAATTCTTGTGCACTGAACTTCTCTTCTGCTCCTGTTGGGATCAGTGCTCCACAGATTTCAGATGAATGTGTCCTTTGTAATTTCCTAGCTACTTATTCCACTCACTTTTTCCTATCAATTTATGGCATTTTGTCATCCAAATTGTTTTGCAATTGGTATAAATGTCACAATGCTTTGTTTTAAATTTTTAATTGAAAGCAAATTTTCCTACAAGAAAATTAAAATACAAAGAAATAATATATTCTTAAAGTATTTTCACACATACTTAACCAGCCCAGAGCTCTTGGCTTGCTTGTTAGATCCCATTTCCATTTGTTATAAGTTTTATTGTGGCTGAAGAATTCTTTAGCACCTCACTCTGGATACCTCTTCTAGACAGGCACAGTCTCAGCTATATTTGATGTTATTTTTGCTTGAAAGTGTATTTGCCTTGCATTTGTGAAGAATGGTTTTGCTGGACATAGTGTTCTATATACACATTATTTTTTAGACCTTTAAAGCTATTCCATTTTCCCCTGATTTGAATTATTTGTGAAAGGAAATCAACAATAATTACCATTCTCTTTGAAATCTCTCCTGTAGTGGATCTCTTTTTCTTCTCATTAAGACTTTCTATTTTTTGCTAATTTCTAGCAACTTCATTCCAGTGTGCCTTATTGTGGTTTTGTACTTCCTGTGTGATGATCATTAAGCTTCTTGACCCCTAGGTTTATTTTTCTAATCGGTGCAGTTTAATGCTTAGAATTTAAAGATTATATTTATTTTTTCAGTTTCAGAATTTTCAGTTGGTTGTCCCTTATGTTTTTCTTCTCACCATTTTCACAATTTCTTTACATTTTGAACCCATTTGCAACAGGTAACAGATTGCTGTCATAGCTGCTACGATCTCCTCCCACCTTGGAACTTGAACTTGTCCCTCATTGCATGTGAGCTTCCTACCAGATCTTTTTGCCTGGCCCCAGGGAGTTTGCCCCACATTTGTTCATTTTGGTTTTCAGCCAGTTTCAAGGGGACACCTCTGCATAATCTGAGGTTATTTTTTTTTTTTTCTGTATGACTTTCCTCTTTACAGATTCTGTAAGTTTCCACCGTTTCACCACATCCAAAACCCAGTCTCTGTCTCAGTCAGACAAAGCCACCATGTCCCCTTGGTTCCCCTCTCTGCACTGTGACATGAAGCAACGCTCCCAGGCACAGCAAGCAAACCCAGCTCCTCCCTCTTCTTTCCTCAAACTACCACAGTCCTTTCCTGCTGGTGGTTCAGTTTGGGAAACCCTTGCTTCATACATCCAGTCCCCATTTCTAATTGCTCCATTGTGGCTGGAAGAGAGGTCTCACTTTTCTGAACAATACTGGGCACTGAATAAATGATGCTGTGTGCACGTATGGGTATGCCCTGGTGCATTTCACCTTTATGTGTATCTGCAAAGCACCAGCCTTAAAAGGCTCTGAATAACAGCAGGAAGACAGTACAGTAGAGGAGGGGGCCGGGGCAGGAGGAGGCAGGGGAGGGGAAGCACTGGGGACCCAAGCAGAGCCAATTATGATTCCAGGCACATGCGATTATGTCAAAATGAACACCAATGTTATGAACAACTAAAAGGCACTAATAAAAAATGAAAAGCACTAGTGATGCCAGAAAACCAAAAAAATCAAAAATAATGGGCAATAGAAATATGGGAGATTATGAAGCCTTGAAAATAACTAGGATTAATTTGTACAAGATCATTTATAACAAATGGATAATTTTGCTAAAAATAATCATATGAAAACTTTTAATTAAGTCCTAGGGCTGGAAAATGAAAAGCTAAAATTAATAGTGAACATTCAAATTTAATAATGTCTAACAGATAAACATAAGAATGGAGGATTATGTATCCAGGCAGGTTGGGCAGTGAAGCAGAGCTCGGATTAGGGAACAAGCTATCACAGACTTCAGTGTTAAAACAACACAGAGTCACAGAAGTGCAGTCGATCGGACAATGGGGGATGGAGAAGGGGGGATAGGAAAAGAGAGGACAGTGGAATGGGTCTGAGGCAGTCCTCCCTGGACATACGTGAAAACACCACAGTGAATCCCCCCATCACCTGCATCCATGAGAATGAGGTCCTAACTAGAATAAGATAGTCAGTACGGACATACATAATTGCATCAGATGGACTCTGCTGTTTTGTGTAACTAAAAGGAACCAATAAATAAAAATAAATAAAACAGGGATCCAAGATGGCAGACTAGAGGGAGGCTGCATTCCTTGTCGCTCCATAACGCTGGTTTCAAGCAGAGGATATCTGTTTCTCGGTGAGGCAGTTTTTGCTGCTTATTGATCCCCTGGTGTTTACCCATTTGTCTGCTGTGATGACCTGCAGTCTGCCAGCGTATCGACGCCTTTTTTGGGAGCAGAGCAGATTGCTCACTGTCAGGCGTCTATCATCCACCATTTGCCTGCCTCTCGCCTGTGCATCGTCTGCCTTACTCCTATCCATCACCCAACACTCGAGGTTCACCTCCCGATCGTCGGACAACAGTCAGCAAACTGATCACCAACCACCAGTGGAGCACCAGCTGCCTGCTGTTGCCTGGAAGTTCACTGTTACAGTACCTGCAGGTTTGGTTACACGTGGCTGCCGCCATTTTGAGACAACAGCCAGGCCTCGTAGGACCCCTGGGCGGACTGACTGAGCTCCATCTCCAGGATCCCTCAGCCCGACCGATCACTCCCTGCCTCTGGGGCCTTCACATCAACTGACTGCTCCCTGCCACCAGGACCCCCAGACCAACTGATTGCGCCCTATCACCGGGACCCCAGACCTACTGATTGCACCTGGCCTCCAGGATCCCACAACTACACCAAACACACCCGACCTCCAGGACCCCTGCTGGACCATCTGCATCCCGTCTCCAGGACCTCCAGCTGACCATGGCCACACCCTGAGCTGCAGCTCCCCATTTGCCAACATATTTGGAAGCCAGAGTGGCAATCTTAGATAATCCTGCAAGCCGGAGCTCTTATCTTTAGGTGGGGCAAATCCCATCCTGCGACGCCTGCTGGAGGCTTGAAGCTCATTGTCAGGTACCTCTCATGCATCAGGCTACTGAACACTGGGAGGTTTCATTAGTACATGACTGTTATACAGTAGATTTTCTTTTTACTCCTTTTTTAAAAAATTTAAGTTTTTATTTCTTTACTTTTCTTGCTTTCTTTTCCTTTTGTTTACCTGTTCCCTCAGGTCTCTTTCTCCCTTTTTTGCATGCTAATATCAGATTTATTTTGATTACACTCTCACCTTTTCTATTTTTCTAGAACTTCTGTATATTCTTTTCTTATCCCATTAACAGTCACATTCTACATCCCTCTGCATCCTCTTTGTCCTCCATTAGAAACTGCAGACCTTATTGCAAAACTGTTTGTTTTACCGAAGATAATATTTGAACTCATTTTGTTTATTATGACAATTTTGTTATTGTCCTCATAGGGGCTATTTGGTCTAGGATTACATAGTGTCTGATTTGGGCACTGCTAATATTGATCTCCTCTTAAAGAAAGGGTTTTGGAAACCTATAGGGCCACTATAAGCCTACAGGGGGAAATCTGCAATACCCCAGATCTGCACTGCTAGAGGGGAAGATACATGAACAACATGAAAAAACAAGGGAAGAAAATGATCCAAACAAATCTAGATTCTATATTAATAGAATCCAATGACAGTATGTTAGAAGAAATGTCAGAAAAGGACTTCAGAGTATACATGATTAAGATGATTCGTGAAGCAAAGGATGAGATAAGAGAGCAAATTCAGGCAATGAATGATAATACCAATAAGCTGAAAGAGCAAGTGCAGGAAGCAAAAGATCATTTCAACAAAGAGATAGAGATTCTCAAAAAAAAAAAAAAAAAAACCCAAACGGATATCCTTGAAATGAAGGAGACAATAAACCAAATAAAAAACTCAATGGAAAGCATCACCAACAAACTAGATCACTTGGAAGACAGGACCTCAGACAATGAAGACAAAATATTTAATCTAGAAAATAAAGTTGCCCAAACAGAGAAGATGGTAAGAAATCATGAACAGAATCACCAAGAACTATGGGACATCATGAAAAGACACAAATTTAAGAATTATTGGGATTGAGGAAGGCACAGAGATACAAACCAAAGGAATGAACAACCTATTCAAAGAAATAATATCAGAAAATTTTCCAAACCAGAAGAATGAAATGGAGAATCAAATACAAGAGGCTTACAGAACACCAAATGCACAAAATCACAACAGATCCACACCAAGACACATTATAATGAAAATGCCTAACATTCAAAATAAAGATAGGAATTTGAAGGCCGCAAGAGAAAAGTATCAGATTACATATAGGGGGAGACCAATACGGATAGCAGCAGACTTCTCAACCCAGACTCTAAAAGCTAGAAGGGCCTGGACAAACATATTTCAAGCTCTGAAAGAACATGGTTGCCAATCAATAATCCTATGCCCAGCAAAATTAACCTTCAGATTTGAAGATGAAATAAAATCCTTCCAAGAAAACAAAAGTTAAAAGGATTTACAAATAGAAAGCCTGTGCTACAGAATGTTCTCAACAAAATTTTCCATGAGGAGGAAATGAAAAACAACAATGTAGGTCAGCAAAGGGAGGAACTACCTTAGAGAAAAACCACTCAAAGGAGAAACCAAGCCAACTTAAAAACCAAAAATAAGCCAAATGACTGGGAATACAAATCATTTCTCAATAATAGCCCTGAACGTTAATGGCCTAAACTCATCAATCAAAAGACATAGACTGGCAGAATGGATTAAAAAGAAAGACCTAACAATATGCTGCCTGCAAGAGACTCATCTCATAGAAAAAGACATCCACAGACTAAAGGTGAAAAATGGGAAAAAACCTACCAAGCACATGGACTCAGTAAAAATGCAGGGGTCTCCATCCTCATATCAGATAAAGTGGACTTCAAGACAAAGTTAGTCAGAAGGGATAAAGGAGGACATTTCATACTGCTTAAGGGAAACATAAATCAGGAAGACATAACGATAGTAAATATTTATACCCCAAACAATGGTGCATCCCTGTACATCAAACAAATCCTTCTCAATTTCAAGAATCACATAGACCTCAACACAATAATTCTGGGTGACTTTAACACACCCCTGTCACCACTAGATAGATCTTCCAAACAAAATCCAACCAAAGAAATCATAGAATGCAATAACACAATCAATAACCTAGACTTAATAGACATATATAGAATATTCCATCCATCAACGAGTGGATTCACTTTCTGCTCAGCAGCACATGGAACCTTCTCGAAAATAGACCATGTGTTATGCCACAAAGCAGCCCTTAGGAAATGCAAAAAAATAGAGATACTGCCTTGTGTTCTATCAGATCATAATGGACTGAGAGTAGAAATCAATGACAAAATAAAAAAGGGAAATTACTCCAACACTTGGAGAATAAATAATATGCTATTGTATGAAACATGGATAACAAAAAACATCAGGGAGGAGATTAAAAAATTCGTAGAGGTAAATGAGAATGATAATACAACATATCAAAATCTCTGGGACACTATGAAAGCGGTACTAAGAGGAAAATTCATTGCATGGAGCACATTCCAGAAAAGAATGAAAAGTCAACAACTAAATGACCTAACATTACAGCTCAAAGCCCTACAAAAAGAAGAACAGAATAACAGCAAAAGTAGTTGAAGACAGGAAGTCATTAAAATCAGAGCTGAAATCAATGAAATTGAAACAAAAGAAACTATTCAAAAAATTGACAAAATTAAAAGTTGGTTCTTTGAGAAAGTAAACAAAATAGACAAACCCTTAGCCACACTAACAAAGAGAAGGAGAGAAAAGACTCAAATTACTAAAATACATGATGCAAAAGGAAATATCATGAAAGACACCACTGAGATACAGAACATAATGAGAAGCTATTTTGAAAATCTGTATTCCAACATAATAGAAACTACCGAAGACATTGACAAATTTCTAGAGACATATACTCCTCCCAAACTGAACCAGAATGACATACACGATTTAAACAGATCAATATCAAGCAATGAAATAGAAGAAGCCATTAAAAGTCTACCATCCAAGAAAAGCCCAGGACCAGACGGATTCTCAGCCGAGTTCTAGAAGACCTTCAAAGAAGAACTCATTCCAATACTTCTCAAAGTATTCCAGGAAATAGAAAAGGAGGGTACCCTACCAAACTCATTCTATGAAGCTAATAAGACCCCCATACCCAAACCAGGAAAAGACACATCAAGGAAAGAAAATTTTAGATCAATATCCTTGATGAATATAGATGCAAAGATCCTTAACAAAATATTGGCAAACTGTATCCAAAAACATATTTAGAAAATTGTGCACCACAATCAAGTGGGGTTCATCCCTGGAATGCAAGGATGGTTCAACATTTGTAAATCAATAAATGTAATCCATTAAGTCAATAGATTAAGGATAAGAATCATATGGTTATTTCAATTGACGCAGAAAATCGTTTGACAAATACAACACCCCTTCATGCTCAAAACACTAGAAAAAATAGGGATAGTAGGAACATACCTGAATATTGTAAAGGCTATTTATGCTAAGCCCACGGCCAACATCATTCTTAATGGAGAAAAACAGAAACCATTCCCTTTAAAAATGGGAAGAAGACAGGGATGACCTCTTTCACCACTTCTATTCAACATTATCCTTGAAACTCTAGCCAGAGCAATTAGGCAGACTAAAGAAATTACAGGGATATGAATAGGAAAAGAGGAACTTAAGCTGTCACTATTTGCAGATGACATGATTCTATATTTAGAGGATCCAAAAACCTCCTCCAGAAAACTTCTAGACCTCATCAATGAATTCAGCTAAATAGTAGGCTATAAAATCAACACGCATAAATCTAAAGCATTTTTATACGCAAGCGACAAAACATCTGAAAGGGAAATGAGGAAAACAACTCCATTTGCAATAGCCTCAAAAAAAAAAATAAAATACTTGGGAATCAATCTAACCAAAGAGGTGAAAGTTCTCTACAATGAAAACTACATAACATTGAAGAGAGAATTTAAGGAAGACCTTAGAAGATGGAAAGATCTCCCATGTTCTTGGATAGGCAGAATTAATATTGTCAAAATGGTCATACTACCAAAAGTGCTATACAGATTCAATGCAATTCCAATTAAAATCCCAATGACGTACCTTACAGAAATAGAGCAAGCAATCATGAAATTCATCTGGAAGAATAAGAAACCCAGAATAGCTAAAGCAATCCTTAGCATGAAGAATGAAACAGGGGGTATCGCAATACCAGAACTTCAACTAAACTACAAAGCTATAGTAACAAAAACAGCATGGTATTGGCACTAAAATAGACAGGTAGATCAATGGTACAGAATAGAGGACATGGACACAAATCCAATAAATACAATTTTCTAATACTAGACAAAGGTGCCAAAAATATGCAATGGAGAAAAGATAGCCTCTTAAACAAATGGTGCTGGGAAAACTGGAAATCCATATGCAACAGAATGAAACTAAACCCCTATCTCTCACCCTGCACAAACTCAACTCACAATGGATCAAGGACCTTGAAATCAGACCAGAGACCCTGCATCTTATAAAAGAAAAAGTAGGTCCAAATCTTCACCTTGTTGACTTAGGATCAGACTTCCTTAACAGGACTCCCATAGCACAAGAAATAAAAGCAAGAATCAATAACTGGGATAGATTCAAACTAAATAGCTTTCTCTCAGCAAAGGAAACTATCAGCAATGCGAAGAGATAGCCTACAGATTGGGAGAATATCTTTGCCACTCATATTTCAGATAGAGCACTAATTTCCAGAATATATAAAGAACTCAAAAAACTCTACACCAAAATACAAATAACCCAATCAACATATGGGCTAAGGATATGAACAGACACTTCACAGAAGAAGATCTACAAGCAATCAACAAACATATGAAAAAATGTTCACCATCTTTAGTAATAAGAGAAATGCAAATCAAAACTACCCTAAGATTCCATCTCACCCCAATTAGAATGGCGATTATCAAGAATACAAGCAACAATAGGTGTTGGAGAGGATGTGGGGGAAAAGGTACACTCATACATTGCTGGTGGAACTGCAAATTAGTGCAGCCACTCTGGAAAGCAGTGTGGAGATTCCTTAGAAAACTTGGAATGGACCTACCATTTGACCCAGCTATCCCACTCCTCGGCCTATACCCAAAGGACTTAAAATCAGCATACTACAGAGATACAGCCACATCAATGTTCATAACTGCTCAATTCATAATAGCAGATTGTGGAACCAACCTAGATGTTCTTCAATTGATGAATGGATAAAGAAACTGTGGTGTTATATATATATATATATATATATATATATATATATATATACACACAATGGAATATTACTCAGCTATAAAGAATAATGAAATTATGGCATTTGCAGGCAAATGGATGAAATTGGAGAATATCATGTTAAGTGAGATAAGCCAGTCTCAAAAATCCAAAAGGCGAATGATCTCACTGATAAGCGGATGATGACACGTAATGGGGGGTGGGAGGGGGGCAAGAATGGAGGAAGGAGGGACTGTATAGAGGGAAAAGAGGGGTGGGAGAGCTGGGGGGGAAGGAAAAAAATAACAGAATGAATCAAACATCATTACCCTATGCAAATGTATGATTACGCAAATGGTATGCTGTTGCTCCATGTACAAACAGAAACAGCATGTATCCCATTTGTTCACAATAAAAATAAATTTTAAAAAAACTAAAAAAAAAAGATTAAATGCTAAACATACAAGAAAATCACTTCTCTTTATAGACATCTTAAAAACATAAATAAAACAGATTTAAGACAAATAGCATACAGTCACCATCCCAGTTTCTGTAGGTACCATCTTGCTCAGGGTCCCTGCAACTGCGACTGGGCTGAGGCAGGGCTAAGGTCGCAGGCTTGGCTGGGAAAGTAGCGCTGGCCAGCTGCCTCTGGGCTACGGGCAGAACCCCCGCCTTGCCGAGGGGGGCTCGGTCCCTGAGTTCTTGCTGGCTGTCCTCAGGGAGCACACCTTCCCATCACAGGACTCTGCCAACATGGCAGCTCACTCCTTCAGCCCAGCACCATCCGCTCAGTCAGTACTGCACGGTGTCCCTGCATCGAGGAGTGGAGTCCCGATGTGTGCGTCACGTGTGCGTCACGTGTGCGGGCTCAAGCGGTTCTCCAAGTCCGTCGCTGGTTCTGCCCAAGGCTCAGGCAGGATGCAGAACTGGAGGTTCCCCCAGGAGGCCTGCTCAAGAGTCACAGAACATCCCAGTGAAGGGCAGACATGCTAAGACAGACAGGTGAGTGTAGACAGAGAGGTGGATGCGGATGGTGTAGACTTATAAAATAGAGATACAGAAACAGGAAGAAGCCTGCGTGAGGAGAGGGAGCAGAAACAGTCATGTGGTGAATCCAAGAGGTGACAGAAAGTGGCCTTTGAAGCAATTCTCAAAACCGACTCAAGATGTCAATACTACTTCAAAACTTTTAAACCCCAAGCTGGAAAAATATAAGGGAAGCCACACAAAGGCCCTTTGCACTCAGACCAATGAAATACAAAAGAGAAAAATTAAACACATAAACAAAAATAAAATATTTCCTCTAAAGGACTAATGATCAGAGACACAGTGGATTCTTCACTTAAAACCATCGAAGCCATGAGATAGTAAAATGGCCACTTTAATGAGCCATATTAAAAAGTTGCCAAATGAGAAATCTATACCAGCTGATTATACATCCTTTGAAAGAGAAGAAATGCGGAAGATAAAGCCAACCACATTCATAGACACAAACACCAGAAAGTCCTCGTGTTCTCGGGCAGACAGAGATTTCTCACCCAGGCCCACAGTGCAGGGATCGCCAGTGAAATGGCTGATGAGCAGATTGCATTAAAGGGAAGACCTTTACTCCACACGAAATCCCACTGATGAGGGGAAATTCCAAGCATGGAACGAAAGGAGGTCTCTTGAAGATATTTCTACTAACTATTTTCTACTACCATTTATATACAATATGTATAAAATTTCCAAATTAATAAAGACAGGAAAACCCACTTAAAAATAGCCAAGGAATCTGAATACTTTCTTCACTGAGGACGACATAGAATTGGTCCATAGATACAAGAGAGCATCATCTCCATTATTAGTCCTTGAGAAAATGCTACCCGCCTCTGCACATACCGTCAGAATCTTAGGCTGGGAAAATAAGTGGTGGTGTATTGAGTCTACAAAATATTATGCAGAAACCAGTGTGAGCAGCATACAGCTGTGTACAACCAACTGGACAGCCTGAAAGCAAGGTATCCAGTAAAGGCGGAAGGAAGAGGTGACACTGGAACGTGACTCTGGGGCTCCAGTTTTGCTCTGTGTTCTGACCTGGATCTTTATTATGTGGGTGTGTATGTATGCAAAGTGCAATGAAGCTGTGCACTTAAGATCTGTTCACATCCTGTGCATTCTGTTTGAACAAAAATGACAACAAAAAGGGAAACTCGGGCTGGGAAGATAGCTCAGCTCGTAGAGTGCTTGCCTTGCAAGCACAAGGCCCTGAGTTCGATCCCCAGTACCAAAAAAAAAAAAAAAAGGGAAACTCCTCTATAAAATCCGCTATCGAAGCATATTGTAATATGGCACAGGCATCCATCAGAGAAAGATTCAAAGAAAGGGAACTTGGTAGACACATTTATTTCCTCTCTGAATATAAAATGAAGGAAATGCATCAGAATAACAAAAGAGAAAGTAGTAAGAATAATTTGAAAAACATTCTAAATTATTTGTGAATACGATCTGTTGTTACTATTTATCACACTGTGTAAGGTGCACTTAACCACTGAGCCACATTCCCAGCCCTTTTTAATATTTTATTAAGAGACAGGGTCTCTCTAAGTTGTTGAGGCTGAGTTTGAACTCAGAATCCTCCTGCCTCAGCCTCCTGAGCCACTGGAATTACAGGTGTGCGCCACCTTGCATAGCTAGTACCATTTCTATTAGATTCTTCAAACTTCCCAGCTCTAAGTTTTCCTTAACTAATATTGACATATTGAAATCTTACTGTGCGTTGGACTCTGTAATAAGCATTTTCAGTGCATTATCTCAATTCATAGTCCAACATTCCCATAAAGGATATCCATGCCGCACATGAGGAAATCAAAGTATAAATAGGTTTAGTGACTTGCACAAGTCATGCATTAGCAGGTGGCAAAACCAGGTACCCAGGCCAAAGCTTATCATACTGAAAACATTCAACTCATAATTGCATAGAGTTCTTGAGCCTCTTCTTCTCTGCCCTGTGTTTACAGCAAATATCTGGCCTCTCAACTGGTGCCCTTCACAAGGCCATGCAAAGCTGGTCTGGATTTGAATATGAAGATGATGATTAGATAGTGCATTACTTATCAAAATAGCACTTGTTCTCCTGTGGACCTTGGCAGAGATTCTCACTCACTGTCTGTGACGGATTCATTCTGCTGCTCTTTGCTGAGTGTCTACCACAGCTGGGTTCCAGGTGTGGGAAGTGTGATACTGAACCTCTGAGAAGAATACCCTCTCCCGGAGCCTACAGTCCCCAGGGGAAGGCAGGAAGGGAAGGAAATGAGTTTAGGGCACCTCAGGGGTGACAGGTGGAGACACAGGCCCACCTCAAGGAGGGCGTCCAGGGCAAACTCTCCACACAAAGCAGGCACACAAAGACGCAGGGGAAGCACATCCCATGAGGAGCATCAGCCAGTGCAGTGGCCTGGAGCAGCTGGCGTGGGAGGACCGCTGCGACAAGCAGAGAAGGTGCCCGTGCCATCCACATGCTTAAAACTGTCCGCACTGCCTGGAGGAGCACACCGACCTGAGCGTGGAGGGGCGGCCATTCTGGCCGCAACCTGGCGCACACCACTTAGCCAAGCTGCAGCCCTGAAATTCACGAGACCCCTGCTCTGAAGCGTCAGGATAGGGAGCTCGCAATTTCACTGGAGCGAGTCTCGTAGGCTGTGTCTCCACCCGGCCAGGAATAAAGCTCGCAACCCTAACCACATGACCACCGGCGGAGCCTGGGTCTCCAGCTTCCACGTGGCCCCTCCTATGGTGTTACATGCAGAACGAAGAGGCTGGGGCGGCGCTGAGAGCCCATACCCTGACAGCCGCCCAGGTGATCCACGCCTGAGCTGCTGGTCCTTGCACCGCGTGTTGAGCATCTAGACCTGGAAGGCTTCTAACGAACCCGACCTCCCTGTCTTCCAGTGATAGTTCAAAGCCCGCGGTTTTTACAGCCTGTCAGGATGGGACTCGGCGGTGGCACAGATGGTCGGCCTCTTTATCTGGCTCTGGTTGTGATGATTAAGTTAGATAACATGTGGAAACTCTTTACACATACTAAGTGCACAATTAATATTATTTTTATCTGGTGGAAAGTTAACTGCCTCAAATAAAAACCGAATTACTGACGATGGCACTATTAAAATCGTCCTCGGTAACGTAAGTTCTTAGGCTCGCCGGACTTGGCGCGTCTTTACGTGCCGAATGGGATCAGCTAACATATGGCGCGCGCTCTCTGTTCAGCCCTGTGTCGACCCTGGAGGGCGGAGATGGTGATGCAGTCTCTGCCCTCCAGGATCTCCGGTGCAGCTGCAGGAGTGAGAGAAGTAATTCGGGGAGAACATAATTAGCTGCTAATTAGGATGATAGCACATTAATTACTGCAGGGGATCAGAGGCAGCGAGAGCGGGAGGTTCGGTGTCCGCGGCTCGCTGTCTGCGTCCCTCCGCGCAGGTCTGCTCTGGGCGAGCCCCGGGCCCCTGTCCCCACGCCCGGCCGCTCCGTGGCACGACCAGGACCAGCTCTCTATTTCCGCAGCGAATCTCCTTGGCTGCCAGCAGTGTCTGGGGAGCAGAAGGCAATGGAGGCCGGCAGCCTCACCCTCCTGGACCCTGTCAGCCCATCGCAGGCCGCAGGGAACCGGTAGGGGCTGCAGGTCTCCAGAAGCTACCAGCCCCACGCGCCCGGGAGGCACAGAGGCAGAGAGCTATCGTGTGTGAAAGCTAAAGACTTGCCTCTGCTTTCGTCTTCTTTTCCCTTCCTGCCTCCACCCAGTGTCCACCTCGAGGTTCATAGGGACATGTTCAGCTTTTCATACTCCAGGAATTTTTTTTTTTAAAGAGGTTTATAGTCAAATCAATTTTGGCATCTCTACAATCCTTATTTGATGATTATCCAAATAGGAATTGATTTCCTTCCAAGTGTGAGTAAACTGTAATAGTGTCAAATTATGCAAAAAAGGTGTGATACTTACTTTTGATTTATTGACTGGTGTTAAATTGTATTTATGGTTTTATTTCACTTTGGGGGGGAGTGTGTGTGTACGTGTGTCTCCGTGTGTGTCTCTGTGGGTATCCTTGTGCACCTGTGCATATCTTTGTGTGTGTGTGTCTGTGTCTGTGTCTGTGTGTGCCTGCATTGCCCCCTCTGCTTAAGCATGTAGTACATATTATGTCACACAGAATAAAGGTTAATGCGATACATGAGGTCATAGAAGGCAGGATCTTAATTGCCAGTCAAAAGTTAGACTTGAAGGAGGGAAAAAGAAATGTCCTAAGAGTATCTGAAATCTGATCTATCTGAAATCTCAGGGAGTGACAGATTTATGGAGACGATTTATTGAGATGAGTTAGGCATAAAATAACCTGGATACAGACAGAGTGATGAGATAAGAGGACTCTGCAGGGGAAGTGAGTACGTCGCTCTGACCCTTGCCTTTTCTTACAGGGCAAGCGGGTCGCCGTGGGGGTGCCACCTGCTATCTGAGAATGCCAGCCACCCCTGGGTGCAACCAGGCCCCCTCAGTCCAGTGTGGAGCCCAGGCAACTCTGATGTCCCCAAGTGTCAACAGACTGCCCCCAGGCCAGCCCCTGCCTTTGTACTGGAATGCAACAGTCATGTTGGCTCTAAGGAAACAAGATGAGCCTGAGTAGGGAGGGGCAGAGACTCTCTGAGGCCCTGGACAGGGCACTTCACCATGTCTTCTCACCACACTTGACTAGGCGTTCTCCCGTCTCTCAGTGCTGGTGGTTCTGGGCAAGAGTGTGTGTGTATGTGGGGTGTGTGTGCATGCGGGGTGTGTGTGCATGCGGGGTGTGTGTGCATGTGGGTGTGTGTGCATGCGGGGTGTGTGTGCATGCGGGGTGTGTGTGCATGCGGGGTGTGTGTGCATGGCGGCTGTGCTTGAACATGAGATATTTGTGGTTTAACAAATGTCTACAGAAGTGTGTTTCTGTTCTACCCTTTACCTGCCAAAGGCAGATGGTGATGTAATTGGTAGGCTCTTGGAAAAATGCAATGAGAACATCTGGAAAATGGAATCCCCTCTCTTGCTGTCCATCCCTGAGGCTCAGCTACTCTGTCTTCTTTATGTCACCTAAGAATCCCAGCATCATGCTCTGCCTGATCTTCGGAGCCCTAAACTATTGCCATTTTCTAACTTAAACTTTTTGTCTGTTGCCAGATCACTTACAGTTCTCCATGGGCCCCAAAGCTTCCTTCTCTCCTCTGTGCCTCTGCCCTCGTTCATTTGCTTAGAAATTCCTTCCTCACTTTCCTCCCTTTCTCTACGTGGCCCTTTTTATCTAGTTCCTGAAGAACAAAATTCATCTTTTCTAAAATAAGAGCTACTCCTATTATTAGCTCTCCATTCCTCGTCTCTAATGTATTCATCTTTTGGGATTCTTCTCAGCAGTCCCCTCTTCTGACACCACCACATTTCTGCGGTTAGCTGTGGTCTCTGTACCCAGGCCATGCACAGATTTCCATGAAAGCATGCAACCAGACTGTGTTCATTCACTCCTTGATGAGTCTCCTCTGCTTTGAGATGCTTGGGGAAAAGGCTTTTTGTATTTCAAGGATATAATTGGCTAGAAAACTATCAGTGCTCAATAAATATTTGCTGACTGAATAGCTGTGTGCATTGTTATTACTAAAATCATTACCAATGTAAATATGAATAGCAATCCCATCTAGCCTCTTGAGTCAAACTTTGGAGCTCCAACCTCATAGTGAAATCTCTTTACTTCAAAGACAACTTGATATACACACTTCAAATTACAAGTAGCAGCTCCATGTATAATCTCTAAAGGAAAGGAGGACAGTAACACACCATGTCCCTGGATACAGCCTTTCTGTTCCAAAACTCCTCACCCATGTTGCGGGAACAATGAGAGCAGGCCTGGGTCAGTATATCCAGATATGTATCGTCCTGGAGGACACTGGCTGTCTCTTCTGCAAATGAGAACTGTGGTAGGTGGCTTTATCTATAGAAAGTCACTTTCTTGAAGGTATGCTAGGACAGCTGTCCTTGGGATGCTGGTCACACAAGCAAAATAAGCAAGCTGATGCTGAAGATGTTACCACGTCTGCATCCAGACATATACAACCCCTTTCTGGGCGGGGACACGCATGTGATCAAGTACCATGGAAGGGATGCATATTACTGGGCCAGCAGTCGCCACTAGACAAAACTCAGTGAGGGAAAGCAGGTGCTGCTTGGTGAAGCACCTCTAGGGACAGGGCGCCTCGGGTGGCCTGTCACCACTGACTGTCCTAGGAGCAGGCACTGACCCCTTGTAACCTTTCCAACAAATCACATCTCCTAAGCTTTCCCACCACCTGCCCCAGCCCCTGGCACACCTGGGCTGTGGACATGCCCTCCAACTTCAGTGTTCTTGGGAACAATATGTGGGTGACAATGATCAAGTGTGAATTTCCCAGGAGACTTTCCAATGATCTGTGAGGAAATATTGTTCTCTTAAAAACCATCTTAGAAAAACTAGGAATTCTGGGTAAATAGATGGATATGGTTGTGTGCATGTATCTCAGGTTTCAGAGAGCCCGCAGAGTGCAGTGATGTGGAGTGTCCACCCTAGTCATCTGATCGCCTTGTTGAATCCTCCTGATCATCACTAGCTGCATGTAATCAATACCAAGCTCTGTGCCTTTGCTCTGTCTCAGCTTCTTCCTCCCTAAAATGAAGGCAATGAAATTACCTAACTCTCAGGATTATTGTTATGGTTTTTGTATGATTACTGTAATGATACAATATGGTAACATCCAGAGCACTTTATTTATTTAGTTTTTTATTGGGTCATTGTAATTACACAAAATAGATTAATTATTGCATGGATGGATGGATGTCACATAATTGGATCAGTCTCACTCCTCAATATCTTCCCTTTCCCTTCCCAGATGTGACTGCTGTACTCTCATCTTCTGTTATTATATTGTAATTATATATACATGTTCAGGATTCATTGTGGTAAACTCATACATGAACATAGAATAACTTGGCAGATTCACTCCGCAATATTTCCCTCCTCCCTCCTTCATGATCCCCATTCTCTACTCTATTGGTCTCCCTGTTTATTTTTACAAGATCCCCTCTCTTTTTCATTATTCCTTCCTCTCTCTCCACCTCTCTGTCTCTGTCTCCCTTTCTTCCTCCATCTCTCTCTCTAACTTCCATATGAGAGAAAAATTCAAACTTTAACTTTCTGAGTCTGGCTTATTTCACTTAGCATGATGTTCTCCAGTTCCATCCATTTATCAGCAAATGACAAAATTTTATTCTTCTTAATGGCTGAGTAGAAATCTATTGTCTAGGTATATATCCACATTTTCTTCATCCATGCATCTGTTGTCAGGAACAGTGGGCTCCACATCTTGGCCATTGTGAATTGTACCACTACAAATATTGGAATGCATGTATCACTTTAGTATGCTGATTTCAGATCTTTTGGATAAATTCCAAGGAGGGATAACTGGGTCAAATGGTGATTGTATTCCTAGTCTTTCTAGGAATCTCCATACTGCCTTCTAGGGTGGTGGTACGAATCTGCAGTCACACAGACAAAGCTAAGTGTATTTTTTCATCCAGATCCTCTCAGCCTTTATTGCTATTTGCAGTCTCGGTGACTGCCATTCTGACTTAGTGAGATGGAATCCCACTGTAGTCTTTGATTTGCATTGTTCACTTTGCTAGGGATGTTGAACATTTTTTCATGTATTCGTTGGCCATTTGCCCTTCTTTTGAAATCTATCTATTTAGATCCTTTGCCCATTTATTGATTGGACTATTGGTTTTGTTGGTGTCAAATTTTGGGGGTTCTTTATATATTCTGGATATTAATCCCCAGAGGAGTATCTGACAAAGGATTGCTCCCATTCTGTAGATTCTCCCTTCTGACTTTTATTTCCTTTGCTGTGCAAAAGCTTTTAAATGAGATGCTGTCCCACTAATTGATTCTTGGTTTTATTTCTTGAGCTTTAGGAATCTCGTTAAGGAAGTCAGTGCCTGTGCCAGTACGCAGGAGTGTTGCTCCTGTGTTTTCCCCTAGCATTTCACTGTTTCTAACTCCCAGGTCTTTGATCCACTGAGTTGATTGTTGTGCAGGGTGAGAGGGAGGGGCTCATATCACCTGACCACCAGTAGCAGGGGTAGCGATGGTGCAACAGAGTTGCCCTTCTTCACATGAGGAAAGTCCAGCAACTTACCAAGCAGAACACGCCCAGGGGCCAGGTTCAAGAAAGATTCATCAAGATCCTTGAGAAGAAATTCACACAGATTATTGCCTCAACTTATTGACTGCTTTGCTATCAATAAGTGAGAAAGAGAGAAGAAATTTTCCCTAACAGAAATCTATTAGTGTTCTTGGGAACAATATATGGGTGACCATAATCAAGTGCGAATTTCCCATGAGACGTCCCAATAATCTGCGAGGAAATATTGTTCTCTTAAAAACCAACTCAGAAAAACTAGGAATGCTATTTTCAATACACCCACAGCTCTGAAACACTGCAAAACTATAGAAATACAGTCTTAATTGCTATGAGTTATTTTCAGTTTGATGCCAGAAGAACAGAAATATTATGAATTAACTATTTCTCATTGAAAACAAGCAGGTTATAAGTTATGCAGGAATAACGTGAAACAATTGTAAAATAAGAAAGCAGCAGACGCCGAGGTGGAGAACCGGCCAGGGCAGTCACCCTTCCCTGGACTGCCTGCTTGTTCCTTACTGTTCTCCTCCTCACCAAAGGCCTGCTCTCCACGCCTCTTAATACCCACATGATTTCCCCACTGTGACACATCCCATCCCCTCCTCTCTGCCTGAAACATGAAGTTTGGGCCCATGGTGATTTTGTTAAATTCTTATACCAAGTGTTGATGTCTCTGAGATGGAGCCTCTTATTTCCATTACTTTCCCAGCAACCACGAAGTGTTTAAAGTCACATCATTTATTTGTGCTGATATTCCCAGGTCGGCCTGCATCTTACTCTAGTTTCATGACTTAAAATTGATTTCGGTTCATTGTCTGATGCTATTGCGTTGCATTTACTGAAAATTCATTTTGGCCTATGTGGTGAAATCATGCTCTCTGCCTCGAGGCTCTGGAAATCACTTGAAAGGGAGAACATACGCAGGAAAATCTTAGGTGGTGACATGAAAGTTGAGATTGTAGGTGGTCATTCAGTGAGTCATGGATTTGTCTTGCAAAATTTAGAAAGTGGCTACAAATGGCCAGACTCCGGGATCTGGGAGTGAACACGGCAAGGAGGACTCTGCTTTAAATGGAGCTGGCAGCCTCGTGAGCAGCGAGAGGGTGAGATGAGAAATCCCAGCACGGCCAGAGTGGTACCAGCTGGAAGAGCAGCGTGCAGACGGGAGGGAGGAGCAGCGTGCAGACGGGAGGGAGGAGCAGCGTGCAGACGTCGGGGAGGAGCACCGTGCAGACGTCGGGGAGGAGCACCGTGCAGACGTCAGGGAGGAGCATCGTGCAGACGTCGCACCGTGCAGACGTCAGGGAGGAGCAGCGTGCAGACGGGAGGAGGAGCATCGTGCAGACGGGAGGCGGGTGGCACCACTGGGGTGGAGAGACTCGAGGGCGGGTCTTGTCTGGTGAGAGGTGCTGCGAGTAGCAGAGCTGGAGTGACAGTGAGGTCAGAGCAGGGAACCATTGCAGCCAGGCTGCTCTAGCCTAGATCTGGAGTGTCCGCTAGGGCGCTGTGCTGAAGGCTGGTCCCCAGCCTGTGGTGCTATTGGGAGGTGGTGGAACCTTCAGAAGTGGGACCCAGTGGGAGGACGTGAGGTTACAGGGAGCCCTTGAAGGGGGCCTCGTGACCCCATCCTGTCTCTGGCTGTGCTCCCCAGCAGCTGTGAGGTGCGCCCGGCCCCTGAGCCTTGTGCTCCCTGCCACCAGGTGCAGCCTCACCACAGGCCCAAAGGCAAGGGCCAGGCAACCACAGACTGAAACCCCTGGAACTGTGAGTCAGAACGACTGTTCCTCTTCCAGGCTGGCTTCTCGGGTGTCTTCCACAGCAGGAGGGCTGACTAACAGACCGGAAGGTGGATTACTGTGCAGCATGGTGTGTGGACCCTCTGGGGAATCAGGCTCCCTGTCCTGGCCCCTCGCCACCCTCAGTGGGCTACACAGCCATCCTCTCCACATTGCAGTCCACGGGAAGGAAGAGGAGGACACAGCAGGCGCTCAGGCTGTCACAGATGCCCGCAGCTGCATGCTACTAGGCACTAACGCCACCCTCTCCCAGCTTGACCGGTAGCTCAGGAGCGGAGGGTTCAGCTCGTGCCTGCGGGTCTGCTTCAGCAGTGCCGTTGGCTCTTTTCCACCTTGGTTACCGAGAGCTCTTCGGTGGGTTCCACTGGGCCCACTCCCACTATGGCTGCTCTTGCTGCTCCACAGTCCTTTCTCACCTTGCTGGCACGTAAGATGTTCCAGGCTCACCTCATGCATTTCCTCCCCAGTCCTAGAATGGCCATTCCCTCCACCCTGGGGAGAATAGCATTAGAAACCGAGAACTGGTTTAAAGGTATCTGTTCAGCTTTGACTTGTAAAGATGAGTTTTTGTCACAAAGTAGCAATGAAGGTAAATGTGATTTGAAGGGTAAAGAATGTGACACTAACAGAGTACAATCTATAAAACATTATCGTTTTTAGCTTAAAATTTTAAATGTGAACTTTCAGTGATACAAAATGCAATCCAATTTTTAAAAAGCAGTCCAAAGACAGAGCAGAATCTGCAAGATATCCAGATGGCAAATGAACATGTGAAAAGGTGCTCAACATCATTTGTCAATAAGGAAATGCAAATGAAAACAAAGAGATACCATGACACTCCTATTAGAGTGGCTAAATTCCAACATAAGACAGTGCTGAGTGCTGACAGGGATGCGGAACAACGGCAACTCTCTCACTCCTTGCTGATGGGAAAGCAGAGCAGGACCACCACTGTGGAAGAGTTTGGCGATCCTTGTAAATCACAGGGTCTTGATAAAATCCAGTATTCACACATCTAGATTACCAATTGATTTTAAATTGTGTGTGCATACAGAAAACTGCCACTTTAATCATAATTACCAAAATCAGGAAGCAACAAGGTTAAATGAGGTGCATCCATGAAAGGAAACACTCTCCAGGAATACAAAGGATTGAGTCATGAAGCCATGGGATGATGGGATGAAGCTCACGGGCTACATGGCAAAAGCCAGTCTTGAAAAGCTAGATACTCTATGATTTCACTTATAACACTCTGCAGAATGTAAAACTATAGAAATGGGACACATATCAGCCATCACCAAGGGCCCTAGGTGGCAGGGATGAAATGTTAATAGGTGAAGCGCAGGGAAGTTCTTAGGGTGGTGGAATTATTCTGTATGATGTTGTAATGATGGGTATACGACACCAGGTATTGGTTAAAAACCTATTGAAATATGCAGAACAACGAGGGAACCCTAATGAATGCAAGTTTAAAATCATAATAATTTAGGAAGTCAGGGAATCTCAAGGTGTGCTAAATGTAATGCTGTTGACTATTAGAGATGCATAAGCAGCCTCACTGATTCTGGGCTAGTTGACCAGGTTCTCCAGGAAGTCAGCAGTAATGACACCACTGTACACCACACTGAAACTGAGCAGCTTCCTGAAGGAGCCAGGCTTCTCGCAGTTAGAGCTGTGGGTGCCGACACACAAGAGAAAGAGGATGGGACGCCGCGGTGGCAGCAGACTGAGGTCCAGAGCTGGGAGCATCAGTATGAACCCGTGTGGAGCTGCGTAGAAGGACACGTGGTTTCCGGGGAAGTATTCATTTATAGCTCCGTGTGTGCATACACACGTCTATTCTCCTGCTCTCAGACGGAAGGGCACAGGAGGGATGAAGCCCAGTACCAATGAGCACAGCTCACACCAGTTCTTGGTTTCTAATGCTATTCTCCTCAGGGTGGAGGGAATGGCCATTCTAGGACTGGGGAGGAAATGCATGAGGTGAGCCTGGAACATCTTACGTGCCAGCAAGGTGAGAAAGGACTGCGGAGCAGCAAGAGCAGCCATAGTGGGAGTGGGCCCAGTGGAACCCACCGAAGAGCTCTCGGTAACCAAGGTGGAAAAGAGCCAACGGCACTGATGAAGCAGACCCGCAGGCACGAGCTGAACCCTCTGCTCCTGAGCTACCGTCATGTCCTGGGCCCTCCTGTGCCCGCCTGTGCCCACCTGTGCACTGCGACTCCTTCCAGAGAACACATCCGGTGAGGAAGCAAGAAAAGTGGGACTTCACTCGGCCACCTCTGGCAGGCCTGGCCTCAGTCAGCATGGGCAGGGACGAGTCTCGATGACGAGCATGCCCTTAGTGGACCCCACGAGAACTTGCCATGTCCAAACCCACAACCCATGGAGGCGACAGGGAGGCACCACTGCACTGAAGGATGTTCCACGGAGCACCCGCACTGTGCTCCAGGAAGCTTCCAAAGTCATGGCTGAATGTCACGGGGTGTTCTAGAGGAGTTCCTGGACAAGAAGAAAGACATCAGGTGGAAACTAAAGAAATCTGAATCAAGTGTGGACGTTGCTTCATAGTAATTTATCACTCTAGGTTCGTTAATTTGACAAACATACCACACTAATGTAGATGCTGACCATAGGGGAAGCCAGATGCTGAGGGGACAGGAGGTCTCTGGACTGGCTTCATAATTTTTATGTAAATTTAAAACAATTTCAAAGTGAAACATTTCTTTTAAAAAGGGAGTTGACAGTCTTAACCTATCTACAGCCTAAAACTAGTTTAAATATCCAGACCACTAAAAGTGAAGAAATTTTGAGTCTTCTCTACATTCATGACTTTTATCAGAGTCTCAAAAAAGCCCATGATGGAATCATAACAATAGTTTTTTTTTTACTAAATTCTATTTCATAAATAATTTCATTAACATAATGGAGCTACAGAGACCTGACAGTGTCCCTGTGGACAGCGGATGTACCAGAAAATTAGCTCAGTCTGACAAGTGGAGGATGAGCTTCCTGCGTGGGCATGGGTGAGGCTTGCCACGTGGTCTGACCTGGCTTCTGTTTTCTCTGGGTGAGGTGTGCCCCTCACAGAATCACTACGTGATGCTTCAGTGTAGCCCATCTGGAAACGGAGTTTTTATAGTTGAAACTCTTGTGTATATGAGCATCGCAGACAGCAGAGGAGCCAAATGATTCAAGAACACAGTGAAAGTTCAGTTCAAGATTTTAGAAGGGACCACACACTTGAAATACTGAAAGGGAAACACACTAACTGGGAATGTGAATTGCCAACTGGTTTTCTCTCCTGCTGGTCCACAGGAGATCCGGCAACCTGAGAATCCCCAGCTGGACTCTTACCAAAGAATCTCTCATGTCAGGTGAAAGATGCCCCCAGAACTCTGTTTCAATGAAAGAGATCGAAATGCGAGTTACTTCTAAGTGTGCTGTGTGCCTGCAATAGAGGAGGGCAAATGCCAAATGAGAACATCTTCATCTCAGGGTGTTCTATATTAGGCCAAAAAGTAAAATGCTCCCACAAAACGTGAACGCAGGGTGTTAGTGCATGTGCTTCAAACAGGATGTATATCTGCCACTAACTGTGTCAGACTAAATTTGAGCAGAAGACCATTTTATACTTACTAGTCATGCTGATATCAGATAACTGATATGTGCCCTTTTGGGATATTGACATAAAGACACAAAATTCTCCAAAGTGATCTACATATTTAAGTAAAATTTTGTAAACTTACATTGGACCCAGTGAAGACCTGCCTTAGAAGGGTCTGGTGGAAGAGGCACAGGTGTACAGGTGTCATCTGTGCAGAAGTGCCAGGTGAGAGCCGGGACTGGAGGGAAAGGCAGAGGGGAGGACCAAGGCTGAGGGAGGCCGTGAGGAGATGTGAGGACCCCGCTCCTCAGCCCTGCAGGTGGAGCCACACCCAGCTGGAGGGAAGAACCGACCTCACCGCTCGGCTCCGTGCTTCCTGTGTGAACACTGACCTTTGACACTCTGTTCGTCTTTAAACAGTGGACATTAATCCTCTCACCAGGTCAATGAGAACAGTCGGGTAATGTGTGTAAAGAGCTCAGCTCAACACATCACACAAAACGGACCCTCGACGATTGTTAGCTTTGATCCTCATGGACGCGTCCTTCCTCTAAGAGGAACTTGGATTCTGGAAACCCACACAGAATTTCCAAAGATGTCCCTGCACTATGGTGGAACTTGGGAAAATGGTCCTGATCCCTCCATAAAGGCGGACTGTGTCCATGGTGCATTTCTCGCGGGCCAACCTTCCATGTAGTCCGCGGATCTTGACTGCACCCCAGTTTGCTCGGCGCTGACTTTGACCTCTCCTCATAAGACTCGTGCTTAATGAGGGAACTGTGACTAAACAGGGAGAGGAAATGACACCTTCCACCCCAGGAATGCCTCCGGGGAGCGCATGCCGTGCCAGGTCCTCTTGCCATTTCATTGGTCTCATTTGAAAATATTCATCCAAGACTAAAATTCAGACAAAATTCAGAACATCCAAATATATTAAAAGGATCAAACCAAAGGAACTGGAAAAGAAATTAAGTAATATAATATGTCTGTGTAAAAAATATAAAAATTCAGCTGCTCTGGGATTTGCTAAATTCCTGTTTTCCTTTTAAAATGCTTTTGGGAATAGGCAAAAGGTGTTTTGCTAAGCACTTTTTCCGTTCATGTAGAAAGGTCCCAGAGGAAATTTAATCTCCATGTTTCTGATGCCTTCACACTTAACATCAAAGCGTTATTTTGTAAGGGTTATTTGATATATTAAGAGGGTTTGGAGTATTTTTCCAAGATTTTCAGATTGTTTTTCTTGGGGAAAAATGTGGTCATGCATAACCAAGGGGAAACTAATTCATACACCACTAAGTTCAAATTAAGTTCAAAATTCTGATGCCAAATTGTCTACAGGAAAGACTTTCCTGGTTAAAAAAGCAATAACATTTCCTCTCCCATGACCCCAACTTTACCAAAGATATATAGATAGATAGATAGATAGATAGATAGATAGATAGATATACACACACACACAATCTCTTTTTTTATTGCTACACTAATTTCACATACATCGCTGTATAAAGAGGTAGGTAAGAGGTAGGTAGCCCCTCATCAAAAGCAACTGAGAAAATTGTACCTTCTGGTCAATTGCTCTCATGAGTTGAAGATACATAAATGACTGCATAAGAATTTTGCAGAATTCAGAGTGAATGGAGGAGAATGGGAACTCCGTTAGTTCTAGCTGGTTACAAAACCTGAAACTTTATCAAGTTCTTTCCACCAAGTGCAAAAGCATTTAATCCTCATTTTTAAAAATCAATACTACCTTGGACTTTTCTAATCTTTAGCCCAGAAATACCCAGACACCTGATGTCTAAACAATTTAATTCATCTCCTCATAATTTTCTTCCCTCTCTTCCATTCATTTTTGATAAAGCAGCCACCTCTCTCATCTACTCCCAACCTGCATTGTCTTCTTCCTAGGACAGCCAGAATTAGTCCCTAAAAGGAAAACCCAATCATATCTTCAACCCACTTGAGAAGGATGTGTGGCAATACGCTTTCCAAGAAAAACAAAAGCAAACACTGACCCCATTAGTCTAACCTCGCCCTCGATTCCTAACCTTGAGCTCTGACCCTCTTTGGGACTGGCGCTGGGGAAGGTCCCTTCCACAATCAACCTCTGCCCCGGCTCCTCTCTGCGGCAGCACCCTGCCTCTGGGCTGGGGAGCTCGGCTGCCCAAGTGCAGGGCTCACCAGCTCCTGTTCCAGAAGCCTTCCCTCACCATCAGCTCCGCTACACACACTGAGATGCTTCTCACAATGTGCTTAAGAATCAAATGTGGGACTGGTAACTTGGTGATCTCCATCAAGCACCCGGTTTCTGTGAAACCTCTAAAGTAAGCCAGAAATGTTTCAACAGAGATCCATTCAAGATCCACCAGCAATGTTGGGTCCTATGACGCAAGTGACATAACAACATGCAAACTGGTCTAGACCTGCTGAAGAGCTTTCTCTTGTCCTGAGCCCCACTCAAAGCTGGCGACTTCTTGGGTCATTTGTGAACTGAGTCTGAATGCCAAGTTCAAAGCATAAATATGTTGCTCCCAACATCCACAGATGTCTACTAAGAATCATGTCCCTTTCTAAATGATTGGACAGGTTAGATGATATAACTTAATCTTTTTTTAATATTTTTTAGTTGCCAATGAATCTACATTTTACTTATTTATATGTGGTGCACACGCCAGGCAAGCGCACGCCACCTGAGCCACAACCCCAGCCCACAACTTAATTTTCACTGTAGAAGGAAGATCATGCCATATCCAATATCACTGGACCTTTTAGAAATTTTCAGTAGGGTGATGAACACCAGGCAGTTTTGTGGAATGCAAATATCTAGAGTAGTTTCCACTTGCTGCTTCCAGGATCCTGTAGGAAGGGATCGGCATGTAGTGATCTAATTTGATGTTCTTTATCATGAAAGGGCCCAAGGACTAGATGTTACATGACTAAAGACCTGTCGCAGTCCTGGAAGTTCACCTTTTCTGATAGATATAAAGGGAAAAGAATTCATCCTATCAATAGCTGCCCTCAAGATGCTAGAGGATATGCTGATTTGATCCAATAATAAGGACTCCTTGGGAAGAGCAGCTGCGGTTGAGTTGCCACCGGAGTGTCCGTAGCATCTCTTACTCTCCAGCATCCACCTGCCTTCTGCACAGGCTGAGGGGTCAGCTGGAGGGGGACAGGACCAGTATTGTGTCTTCATGATGGCACAATTTCTCAAATTCCCCCAGGAATGCTTCATTCAGGGTTTACGCTTTTTGAAAGTAGTCACATTTCTAGTTGCTTCTCATTGGCCATTCCTATCATAATTCCCAGGTCCCACGAATCGAGGAACAGATGTGGGGATTCTGCTAAGTATTAATGTTCCAACTGCACCTTCGATGATGGATAAATAACCACAGGATGGATCAGGGACCCCTTGGACCTGCTTCCAGACAGGCGTGAGTCAATACTCCCGTGACCTCTGTTAAGTACCGTTCTGACTGATGAACTGCTCAGTTTCACGTCCAGTCCTGACTGAAGTCAGATTCCTTTCCCTTCACCCTTGAAAGTCAATCAGTGCTCTTCCTTGATCCAGAGATCCCCACAGAGCTGGCAATTCCCTCCACCCTCCATAGTTAGGAAGACAGGCAGCGTTTTTGGCAGTGTGGTGAGGTTCTCCCTCTTAGGACAGGGCCTCTCCTGCCTTTCAGGGGACTCTGGGGTGTGAACTGGTTCAAGAGGTTCTGACCAATAATAAATGGATCATCTAAGTTGCAGGACATACGTACAGTGTATGAAAATCACTTCATTAAAATATACCAGCCATACAAACAAACAAAAATTAAAAACAACTCTCAGGCCCTTAAAATCCATTCAGACCCTTATTCCCAAGGTTGTATTTCCCCAAGAAAACCAGGCAGTTCCTCAGCCTGAACATTCTTGCGCTCTTCAGCCTCGCGCCCGGGCCTTGTCAGAGCTGAAGTCCACACACCTACAAGTAGGGAGGAGAAAGAGGCGGGAACGGCAGAGCAGCTGTGCCCTGCACCCAGGGAGGCGCCCAGCCAGGGCCAGAGGCTCTCCCGACTGAAGAGGGGGAAGAAAGGAAGGGGGGAGACAGAGAAGGGAGAGGAGGGAGGCGGAGGAAGGGCGGCCGGCCTGTGGAGCAATGCGCCTTCACCCACCAAGACGCAGCCTATAGGGAATGCAGCCTATAGGGCCCAAAGCCATCGCCAGCTGTAGATTCTGAGTTTGGTTTCAAAAGCTTTAGCGACCAAGCACAAGTTGTTTGGGATTTTATGTGGGTGTGTCTGTCTGTGAGTCTGTCTGGTCTAGGATGCTCAGCACATGCCGTCTGCTCTTCATAGGGACACTGAGGTGGGAACTAAGAGCACTGAACCCTTCACGTCCCCCTGGGTTTCCCAGCAACTCAGAGAAACCAGCTTGCCCTATCCTACCCCATTTTCACTCACCCAAACATGTTCTAAAGCAGCAAACGCATGGCAATCCAAAGGCTGGCCTTTAGTAGGCACCTGAGATTCTAATATCTGCAGGTCTGACGATCCGCAACACCCAGCGCACTGCATCCGTGCTCTGGTAGATCCCCGATCACTGGAAATTCAATCCCATCAGAGAATCACCCCAAACCACCCAGAAACAACCACAGAACTTGCTTAGGATTCTTCTCCCCGTGAAACCTTCTCATTAACCAACTCCATGTCAGTTGCAGTACCATTAGAGAAGCAGAACCGCTGGACCCACCTGAGCTTAAGCCTCACCTGAGCTGGCTGAGCAGTCTCCATGGCTGGGAGTCTTCCTCTCCCAGCTCAAGTCTGCAAGCAGTTCCTCTGGAAGGGAAGATGGGGTAAAGCGGCGGAGTATAAGAACAGGTTGGAACTCACATGTAACAAAAGCTCTGCTATTTATTGCTGTGTGCAAAGTTACCCAAGACCTAATAGCTTACCACTAAGGACGAGAACTGTGATTTCATTTTCTGTGGGTCAGATGTTCAGGGGCAGCTCAGCTGGGTCTCAGGAGGTCTCAGGTGGGCAGGGGCGTCTGTCAGCTGACCTGACAGGGCTGCAGTAACCTCTTCCGGGGGGGTGGTTCACATGGCTCTGTTCCTTTCTGGCTACCCAAGGGTCACCTGAGCCTCTGTGTGGGGCACTTGGGTGTTTGTACAATGTGTCGTCTGGATTTGTCTGAGTGACTTACGAGGAAAGGCAAGCACAGGGTCATGATGCTATGTTTATGACTTAGTCTCTGAGGTTGTGTGTCATGGACTGAATGTGCTGTCCCCCCAAAATCTGTGCTGAAATCCTAACCCTCAAAGCAAAGGGATTAGGAGGCAGGGCCTCTGGGGAATAATTAGGGAGTGAGCATGGAGCCCTCTGAAGTCAGGGGGCTACTGTGTCCTTAAGACGGGGACCCCAGAGAGCTGCTTGCTCTCCGCCTGCCTCATGAAGACACAAGGAGAACAGGCAGTTGTAACCAGAAGAAGGGCCTCACCTGTAGGGGGCATTGCTGCCCCCAGGTCTAAAATGTCAGCTCCCAGCAACATGAGAGATGGATTTTTGTGGTTTATGATTCACCAGTCTCAGGTATTCTTTCAGAGTATATCCTGAGCTAACCACAAAGCTCTTCAACACCCCTTTGCTCAGATTCTATTTGTTAGAAGAACCTAAGACCTGTCCATACGTAAGGGGTGCAGATTAAGTCTCTTTCTATAAAGAATGTAAAGAATTTGTGGAAGTGTTTTAAGCTGTAATACCCCTATATATTTACTCAAATGAAAGTACACAAAAAGAGCTCTGAGAGATATCTCAGCAGTTTAGGTTTGCTTTATTCAAAGTGGCAAAAAATATCTGTAATATTGCTTAGGGGTCCATCAACAGGAGATGGATAGACACACTGGTATCTCCATACAAGGTAATGCTGCTCAACAATAAAGACACTATAGACTGTGCAAATATATAAGAATGCCAAAAATATTAGGCAAAGTAAACACCTCACACATTCTCTCTCCCGCCTCTGCATCTGCGTGTGACGCTCCAGAGAGCTCATCGGCACTGTGAGAACAGAATCAAGACAACAGTGTCCCCCGTGTCTGGGAGGGGATGATGCTCTGTGAAGTGGCCGGGAACTGTCTGTGTGCATTATGATGCTGCGTATTGATAGGCTAGTGCTTCTCTAGTGTCTGCGTTTCTCAAAACTCCTAACATGTGTGACCACTGCGCATTTCACTGCCTGGAGATCACACTTAAACTGTAAATTAATATTAAACACGTTGATTATTCTCATTCTCACATATTTAAATGTGAAGCTACTGCTACCTGTGACTTACTTGTACAAATGTAAAAATAAGATGGATTCATGAATGAATAGAGAGGTATCAGGTGGAATAAAAGTAGATGATAGAAGTGCGGCAGATCAGTGTAGAAAAATATTAATAATAGAATCTAGGTGGCACATACAGGGGGTATCCACTCTCCAGCTGTTTCATCTTTTTATATGTTTGAAAATTTTTTTAATAAAATGTTGGGGAAATGTGTTTGGATGCCTTGGATTGACCTCTTGCGATGTCATTGCATGAGAACATGTCATGGTTCACTTGCTGGTTCCAGGAAGATGAGGGTCGTCTGGGGTCAACCTGATGCTGTCTGCAGGTCAGAGGCCTGGCTAGCTGCACCCAGGCTAGACCAGCCAACACCCGACCCTGCTGCAGGTGGGAGGGCGAGACTAACTGATTGCAGGTTTAAGGCTTTAAATTGTGGGATTGTTTGTTACGTTGTTTTAGCAATAACTAAGGGATCACTGAGGTAATGATGTTCTTGCATTATCACTCTGTGGAGAACTCTTATATTAAAAATTCTTCATTTTAAGCCTCAAAAATAATACTTGGGAAACAATCTAACAAAAGAGGTAAAAGACTTCTACAATGAAAACTACAGAACACTAAAGAAAGAAATTAAAGAAAACCTTAGAAGATGGAAAGATCTCCCATGTCCTTGGATAGGCAGAATTAATATTGTCAAAATGGCCATACTACCAAAAGTGCTATACAGATTCAATGCAATTCCAATTAAAATCCCAATGACGTTCTTCATAGAAATAGAGAAAGCAATCGTGAAATTCTTCTAGAAAAATAAAAGACCCAGCATAGTCAAAGCAATCCTTAGCAGGAAGACTGAAGCAGGAGGTATCACAATACCAGACTTTAAACTATACTACAGAGCAATAGTAACAAAAATGGCATGGTCTTGGCATCAAAATAGGCAGGTAGACCTGTGATACAGAACAGAAGACACAGAGATAAACCCACAAAAATACAGTTATTGCATACTAGAAAAAGATGCCCAAAATATACAATGGAGAAAAGATAGCCTCTTCAATAAATGGTGCTGGGAAAACTGGAAATGCATATGCAGCAGAATGAAACTAAACCCTTATCTCTCACCCTGCACAAAACTCAACTCAAAGTGTATCAAGGACCTAGGAATTAGACCAGAGATCCTGAACCAAACAGAAGAAAAAGTAGTCCCAAATCTTCACCATGTCAGCTTAGGATCAGACTTCCTTAACAAAACTCCCAAAGCACAAGAAATAAAAACAAGAATCAATAAATGGGATGGATTCAAACTAAAAGGAAGAGAGAGCCTACAGAATGAGAGAAAATCTTCACCACACACACTTCAGATAGAGCACTAATCTCCAGAATTTATAAAGAACTCAATAAATTTAACACCAAAACTACAAACAACCCAATCAATAAATGGGCTAAGAAACTGAGCAGACACTTCACAGAAGATGATATACAATCAATCAACAAATACATGAAAAAATGTTCAACATCTCTAGCAGTTAGAGAAATACAAATCAAAACTACTCTAAGATTTCATCTCTCTTTAATTAGAATGACTTTTATCAAGAATGCAAGCAACAATAGGTTTGGCAAGGATGTGGGGAAAATGTACGCTCATACATTGCTGGTGGGGTTACAAATTGGTGCAGCCACTTTGGAAAGCAGTGTGGAGATTCCTTAGAAAACTTGGAATGGAACCAACATTTGAACCACCTATTCCACTCCTTGGCCTATACATAAAGGACCTAAAATCAGTGTATTATAGCGATGCAGCCACCTCAGTGTTTATAGCAGCTCAATTCACAATAGCTAGATTGTGGAACCAAATTTGATGCCCCTCAATAGATGAATGGATAAAGAAACTGTGGTATATATACACAATGGAATATTACTGAGTCACAAAGAAGAATAAAATTATGACATTTGCAGATAAATGGATGAAGTTGGAGAATATCATGCTAAATGAGATAAGCCAATCCCAAAAAAACCAAAGGTAAAATGTTTTCTCTGATAAGTGGATGATGATACATAGCACGGGGGTGGAGGGAAGGTAAGAGAATAATGGAAGAACTTTGGATTGTGTAGAGAGAAATGAGGGGAAGGACAGGGCATGGGATAGGAAAGACAGTGGAATGAGATGGACACCATTACCCTATGTACATTTATGATTACGTGAATGGTATGAATCTACATCGTGCACAACTAGAGAAATGAAAATTTGAAGTCCATTTGTGTACAATGAATTGGAATGCATTCTGCTGTCTTGTATAACTAAGTAGAACAAATGATAAAAAATAAAAATAAAAATAAATGCTTCACTGTGTGTTTCACAGAGATAATTAACAACTGTAATCCATGTCTTACAGGGCTTTAACTATTGAAGGTCTGGAGCAAATCCAGAGGAAATGAGTAGCAGGTATGAAGATGGTACAGAAACACTGAAGATGTGCCTAGCTGCTTGTCTTAGAGCAGAGGAAAGTTAACAGCTGACGAGATTTGACCGAATTTAAACGTGAACTAGGTTCAGTTTTGTGAAGTTTCCCTGGCATCGAGCAGCCAGCATCCCAGGGTCCTCTTGCTATGATTTTATGACTCTCTGGTCATCCTGTGGCATAACTCAGAGACAGGTTGCTAAAGGAGCCCAGAATCACGTTAAATGCCACTCTCTGAGCCGTGTGACCAGGATGAGTCCGAGATTGAGGAGGATGTCTGAGCAGGTTCAGAGAGAAGGGAAAGAAGGAGAAGCTCATTCCAAGCTGTGCCTGGCAACCCGTCCAGGCATCTGAACCAACCCTCAGACTCCTGCTGAACAGCTGCTCGACCATTTTGTGCTGTCTCCTCTCTGCGCCTTTCCTTCCTTCTCCCAGGACTGAACTGAGGAACTCCACCTGGGCTGGAGATTCCCACACCGTGCCCCTCTCTCATCACCTATGGACGCCAACACTCGTTGGCAAAGCCACGAGGCTATTCCGAGGTTCGTGGGCAGTGTCCACCCTGATGACAGGTACCACCTCCCAGGGGTTCACCCGTGGGCTCCGGCTCCTTGACCCAGAGTGCACCAGTCTCCTTCCCACGGGAATTCCCTGTCCCTGCCCACGTTTCCTAGCCAAGGAACTGAAAATAAAAAGGAGCATTTTCATGGCTATTTTAAAGGCTGATCTTTGCATACCAAATATGAGTGTCAGATTGGAAGGAAAAAATCAAGATTTTAAACGTTTCGTGGTGCACATCCCCCTCTATGAATCCAACTAAGAGCCTCCTGAGAAAAGAAGGTCATTCAACATGTCAATCCTCTGACCAGGGAAGAAATTAAACCATAAACTATGAAGCCTGGGCAGGGTTGGGCCCTGGGCAAAATTATGAACTGCTTCCCAGTGCCCTTGCCCTGAATTTTCAGCCCCTAAGTTCCTCCTTGCCTGTCCTCCCCAGACTCCTCCCGTCCTGGTGTTACTCCGTGGCTACTGCCTTTCCACCAGGTGCCAGGCAAGCCTCCGCCTCCAACGCACCCTCCCGACCTGGTCCTGCACCAGACAGGCTCTTGTTCTTGGATCCACTGTGGGGATCTTCTCTGAGAAGGAACAGGGACAGCATGGCAGGTAGGAGAGAACGAATGGGCTGTGTCAAAACTGCAGATTAAAACGCACACATTAAACAAGGCATGTGCCTGGCACGCAGGAAAGAAAGCTTGGAAATCAGGCAGAGCTGCGTTCAAACCTGGGTCTCAATAGTGAGCGATTTTGCACAGACTTCACTTTTTAAAGCTCTGCCTGTGGAAATAAAAGGAACAATCCCAACGAAAGCAACGGTGTAAGAGCCACTGCGGGAGCTGGGCTTGGCCGCCTCCGGCTGCGGCTGGGTGGGAGCTCTGACACCCCTGCCCTGCGGCTCCTGGGAAGCCACCTGGTGCCGGGGTCCAGACGCAGGTGGGCGCTGGTGGGACTCTTGTTTTAGGGGCATTGTCACCAAGCGTGCACAGTATCTTTTACCTGCCCTGCAGTCCCTGTTCTTTCTCAGACAAGATTCCCGCCCACTATTTCTTATCAGTTTTTAATAAACGGACGCCGCTTTCCTACCCAAGCGGCAGCTTCCCCGCTTGGCAGAACCCTGCTTCCGAGCTGTCTGAACCTGGGTCACCCACACTGCAGATCCTAAAACCCCCAGCAAAGCTCTGCTACCTCGACGACTTACTGATCGTTGCATTCAAAAAAGAAACTCACACCCACTTCTTCCAAATGTCATTTTGAAAGCTAAGAGAATGATACACATGAAGTGCCAAAAGCGAGAGTAGACTTTAGGTATCTTAGTGACCATATGTCATCACGACCCAAACAGACACTGCAGTGGGTCTCATGATTGAGAGCTCACGAAGGCTGTGCCAGACGCTTCGGGAGTGCAGTCTCTCCGGGTTTCTGTGAATTCCCAGCAGGCGTGTCCACGTGCCATGACCTTATCTGCAGTCTGAGTCCTCCCTCTATTAAAATCGTTTAGTTCTTAGATTGTGGTGCATCAGGAAAAGACTTCATTTTTAGTTTATACCTCACATTCATACCTACTGAAAGTCAGCAAAAATATCAAACACACGACTGAGATAAACAATTAGAGAGATGGTGACTTGCTTTAATTTATTATCCAGGAAATGTTGGAAATCCAACTAAATTTCAGACGAGATAAAAATCCTTGAGCCAACCACCATGCTGTTTTGTTATTTCGGTGCCGTCTTTGCTCACCTTCAAATTCTTGCTCTGTCCGTCAGTGTATTCGCTGCTGACGAAACGCCCCACAAGAACAATGAAGGAGGAGGCTCATGGTTTTAGTGATCTCAGTCCATAAGTGGCTGACTTCATTCTTTGGGGCCTGAGGGGAGGCAGAACATCATGGTGGAAGGTTGTGGTGGAAGAAAAGAGCTGGGGACGTGGCCCCAGGAAGCAGAGAGAAGATAAGCTCAGTTCACACAATTTACATCCTGAAGGCACGCCCCAGGGCCCCACCTCCTCCAGCCACATCCCAGCTGCCCAGAGGGGCCAGGGTTGATCCCTGTCCTTTCAGGGCATCAGTGCGCTGATTAGGCTGAGACTCATCACTCAGGCATCTCCTCTCAAACTTCCTTCACACTTGAGCTTTTGGGTGACTCCTCATTTCTAAACCATAACACTCACTTATTTTAAATTATCATTCAGTTCTTTTATTTGCTAATGTCTTTGACAAGATTGCAGTTTCTGTGCTAAGGTTTTTTTTTTATTGTAAACAAATGGGATACATGTTGTTTCTCTGTTTGGTGTAAAGGCATACCATTTGTGTAATCATATATTTACATAGGGTGATGGTGTTTGATTCATTCTGTTATTTTTTCCCTTCCCCCCACTCCTCCCACCCCTCTTTTCCCTCTGTATAGTCCTTCCTTCCTCCATTTTTGCCACCCTCCCTAACCCTAACACTAACTGCTCTCACCCCCCATTATGTATCATCATCCGCTTATCAGAGAGATCATTCGACCTTTGTTTTTTTGAGATTGGCTTATCTCACTTAGCATGATATTCTCCAATTTCATCCATTTGCCAGTAAATGCCATAATTTTATCATTCTTTATGGCTGAGTAATATTCCATTGTATATATATACCACAGTTTCTTTATCCATTCATCAATTGAAGGACATCTAGGTTGGTTCCATAGTCTGGCTATTGTGAATTCAGCAGCTATGAATATTGATGTGCCTGTATCTCTGTAGTATGCTGATTTTAAGTCCTTTGGGTGTAGGCCGAGGAGTGGGATAACTGGGTCAAATGGAGGTTCCATTCCAAGTTTTCTAAGGAATCTCCACACTGCTTTCCAGAGTGGCTGCACTAATTTGCAGCCTCACCACCAATGTATGAGTGTACCTTTTTCCCCACATCCTCACCAACGCCTATTGTTGCTTGTATTCTTGATCATCACCATTCTAATTGGGGTGAGATGTAATCTTAGGGTGGTTTTGATTTGCATTTCCCTTATTACTAGAGATGTGGTACATTTTTTCATATGTTTATTGATTGCTTGTAGATTTTCTTCTGTGAAGTGTCTGTTCATTTCCTTAGCCCATTTGTCGATTGGGTTATTTATATTCTTAGTGTAGAGTTTTTTGAGTTCTTCATAGATTCTGGAAATTAGTGCTCTATCTGAAGTATGAGTGGCAAAGATATTCTCCCACTCCGTAGGCTCTTTCTTCACATTGCTGATAGTTTCCTTTGCTGAGAGAAAGCTTTTTAGTTTGAATCTATCCCAGTTGTTGATTCTTGCTTTTATTTCTTGTGCTATGGGAGTCCTGTTGAGGAAGTCTGGTCCTAAGCAGACATGTTGAAGATCTGGACCTACTTTTTCTTCTATAACCTGCAGGGTCTCTGGTCTGATTTCAAGGTCCTTGATCCATTTTGAGTTGAGTTTTGTACATGGTGAGAGATACGGGTTTAATTTCATTTGGTTACATATGGATTTCCAATTTTCCCAGCACCATTTGTTGAAGAGGCTATCTTTTCTCCAATGCATATTTTTGGCACCTTTGTCTAGTATGAGAAAATTGTATTTATTTGGGTTTGCGTCTGTGTCCTCTATTCTGTACCATTGATCTGCCGTCTATTTTGGTGCCAATACCATGCCGTTTATGTTACTATTGCTTTGTAGTAGAGTTGAAGATCTGGTATTGCATACCCCCTGTTTGATTTTTCCTGCTAAGGATTGCTTTAGCTATTCTGGGTTTCTTATTCTTCCAGATGAATTTCTTGCTCTATTTCTGTAAGATACAGCATTGGGATTTTAAATGGAATTGCATTGAATCTGTATAGCACTTTTGGTAGTATGACCATTTTGACAATATTAATTCTGCCTATCCAAGAACATGGGAGATCTTTCCACCTTCTAAGGTTTTAAAAGCAGCTTTCTTCTTTTTCCATTGTATGTTTTTATCTGTGCATTAAAACTGTGCATCCTGCTGAGGTTTGTGGTGGCATAGTCATACATGCACATAGCGTGATCTGCTCCAATTCATTCCCCTATTCTCCCTCCCCCTCCTCCCCACGCCCCTTCCTCTGCTCTTTTGGTTTATAAGCACTATCATTTTTGTCTTATGCTTATTGAGGTCATGAAAAATCGACTATCATAAAGTAGGATTTAATTAAAGGTAATGAAACAAAATCTTTGAACAAATCACCATTTTAGTCTATAATATAATGGATTGGAGGAATGAACCTACAATATACCACCCGTAAAAAATAGCCATAAACCAACAGGATGAGTTTCTTCTGCCCTGTGCTCCCTGTCTTTTCCCAACACTGATTATATGACAGTAACATGAGTCATGCACACATCCTGCATGGACCGTCTTCAACAGAAGTTAAACCTGACTGAAGTTTCTCTCTCCATGCAACCTCAAAATCCTCAGGAGCAAAATAAGAGAAAAGCATCATGAAAATAAATATTTTCAATTCTCTATCTAGGTAAAGACATTTTACCCAATATGTTCCACTCAAAAATTCAGAGTATTAGCATACCATCCCCTCATGAAGAGAGTTAGAATTCAATTCCTCTTAGAGGGGTAGCGGTTAATGCATTTAGAAAGTCAACCATTTTTTTTTTTTCACTTGAGTTGCTCTGATAGCTTCTGGAAATGCTCATCTCCTGTTGTGGTTATGCAAGACTCAGACCGAAACTCTGATTTGATTTGTTCTGAAGCTATTCTATTCTTTTTAATTGATAAGAGTAATGTGTGGAGCCATACCACTGAGTCACAGAGAGACTCTGAACCAGGAGGCTTCCCAGCAAGTCGCTCACCCCAAATCATTCTCCTCTTCACACCGCAAAACACGGTAAGGTCACACAACAAGCCTCCATCCTTAGACAACTTTGGGACAATTAGACATGAGTGAATTTTCCAGCTATCAGAACATAACTTGAAGTCAAATAAACCAAATGCCTATTTTTGGCAAAATAAAAAACCCAAAAAAAGAAAAGTAAGAAATGAGATAAGATCTGAACCCTGCCTTTAGCACTCAGATGTATCAACACACACTGTGAGCGGGATGCGGACTCCACTTGTTCCAGAAGCTCCGCTGAACGATGGAAGATGAAGAGGCGCCCGGTGAATCACAGCTCTACGGTGTGCAAGAGAGGACTCGCTGGAAGTCCTGTGTTTCTTTCTTCTTGGTGGTGGTGGTGGTTTTGTTTTTACAAAGAACTCTGAAAATGTATTTACACAGCATTCTGGAAATGAATGACTGCGTGGAGTCCTTAGAGATGTCCACCAAAGCAGTGTGCATTAAAGGAAATACAATCTTAGGGACCGCGGGCCTGGGCGGGGCCGATGGCCCACCACCGACAGACCCCAACTCCTTGCCTGTATGTGCTCTGCCACCTCTTTCCTGGCTCTCATTCCATCAAAGTCTCTCTCTTTCATACCACACAACTCCCCCCATCCTTCCAGCACACCATTTCAAACCAGCAAAAATTGAATAATGTGCTATTATGCCCCACTCACCTAGAGTCACGGTTCCAGCCGAGGATGGGATTCACCTAGGTTTCCAAAACAGATCCCCCTACCTGCTCTAAGCACTTCTGACTCAGAGAACCCAACGTGAGGACAAGAACCTGCTACTTCTTTCCACCAGTGGGCAGCTTACATTTGAGCCACAATTGGGAGCTACTGCTCCAGCTTATGTTTACAAGTAACTTCTTTTAAACAAGTGTGGAATATTTTGTTTAAAAAGGAAGGTGGGTTTTTTTTGAGAACTTTATTTTTTTCTCCCTGTCCCTAAGTTGTTCCACCCTATCCAGGAACATGGCAGGGACTCTATCCTTGTAGATGTGCTTGTTCATAGAATAGCAACCCCATCGTGTGGTATTTTGCTGAAATTGCTACTAGAGGCATATGAGGTCTGAATGCATTTTTAATAACCCAAAGGAAACTTTTAAAAATTCATAACTTATTTACACATTTGACGTTTACTGAGCAACTATTATACCATAGGCATAATACTAGGTGCCAAACAACAAAAAATGCAAAATCACTATCACAATCTATTCCTACTTCTGTTGAAATCTATACAGCATCAAAAATAAAATCAGTTAACTCCAAGATATTGAACAACGTATCCTTCTCCAACTTACCAATCTGATCGTTTTAATTAGAACCCACGATTTCCGGCAGTTTGAACTCATTACAAATTTTGTTTAATCTGAGCTAGAACAAGCCTAGTTGACTGCACCAGGTTGACATCGTACCCCAATAATGGGGGGTCTCTTCATCTGCTCTCCCAGAGAATATTTGGTCATTAGGTAGGAAACTCTCAAGGAATCCAATAGAGTAATCCTTCAAAACTGTGTGGACTAGTCCTGAAGAGCCATACCCTGAAGAAGCCCACTCTCCTGAAGCCACGCCAACACCACCTTGATTTTTGTTCAGTTGAGTTTGCCCCAGTTCTTCCAAATGTGTGTGTGTGTGTGTGTGTGTGTGTGATGTGTGATGTGTGTGATGTGTGTGTATGTGTGTGTGGTGTGTGATGTGTGTGATGTGTATGTGTGTGTGTATATGTATATGTGTATGTGATGTGTGTGTATGTGTGTGTGGTGTGTGATGTGTGTGTGTGTGTGTGTGTGTATGAAATAAATCACTTCACTATTACCAAAAGCTGGAGATATATACTAGGCTGGATTCTGATGTGTAGATCAGAGAGGCTGGAACATAATTGCTTTTCAGAGAGTTGGTGGGACACTAGCTCAATGGTGGAGAACATGCTTAGTATGTGCAAGACCCTAGGTTTAATCTCCAGAAAAGAAAGAAAGAGGGAAAAGGGAATGCAGGGGAAGGGAAGGAGAGAGGAAGAGAGGGAGAGAGGAAGGAAAGGAGGGAGGAGGGAAATCACTTCTCAAGATGAACCCCGCACTCTTTCTCTACACATGACCGTGGTCCTCTCTGCCCGGCAAACACTGAGCGCAGTCCTGCTTATGGGTGAGAAGGCGGCTCAGGCAACACCTCTCCTCAGAAGGGAGTTTCCCACATTGCAGTTATGGACACTCCTTTGTTTTCCTGCTAAACAAGACCCTTCCATAAAAACTGATATTATGAAAACATTCATTTAAGAATATCAAGAGGCTTAAATAATTCAAAACTGAATTTTTTTTGTTGATAATCCATAACTTCAAAATTCCAACAAACAGATGCGTTTGCAATGCTTCTATCCTCCTCACCAGTTAATTACTTTCAGTGGTTTAAACAGTTAAAGCGGTACGCAAATCTGCAATTTACAGCCAAAAGTCCCAGTGTTTTGGAATCCCTTCGCCATTCACAGACCGTTGAAATACACATAGTCATTCTTATATTAATATTTACAAGAGTAGACTTTGCAAATCTAGCAGGTACAGGAATAAATGTTTGAGAACCGGAGATTTTAGCTACAGTGACATGTTAGTGACTGAAGTGTTTACTGAACAGCTGGCACTGAAACCCAAGAATGCTTCCACCAGAGCTGCACAGTCCAAGAGCAAGGGCGAGGGACGGCTGGACACACCCGCTCCAACTGAGACAGGGAGCGCCAGCCACCGCTGGACCCTGGGCACTGGCAATGTGGCTACCGTGACTGAGAAATCAAAATCTGCCTTTTATTTATTTCCAGTTAAAATAGTCACACACAACCAGTTTCTGCCACACTGGACCCTGCATCACTAGGATCCCACACCATTTGGTATTTGGCTGCTTTTATATCTTCAATCCCTTCCTTTCAGCCTTTTTCAGTCTTCTCTTTAGGATAATGACATTTTTGGAGAATATATTGGATGGGACATTTTCATAGTTTTTTTCTCCTCACCTTGAAATTCTTTTCTGGAACTTAGTTTTGCACCAAGTTTGTGGGTGTTTTTGCACCAAGTTTGTGGGTGTGTTTGCATCTGTGAATCTGGGACACTTACACCAGTTAGGTGTGCAATCAGTCCACAAAGGGGGCTGTGTAGAGAGGTTCCTCTGATTACAGAGAGCTCCTGAGGTCAAGGAAGGGCCCGAAGTGGCTGTTCCCAAGGCGTGGAGGACTCTGCACTGGCTGTTGATGTAGAAAATAAGCAAAGAAAGAATGCACAATGAAACAAAGTAAGAAAATAATGCTGTGCTTAACCTGAGCACCTCATAACCTTGACAGTGAAGTGGTGAGTATCACACTCTGTTCTACGGTGGCCCTAGGTATGGAGATAAAATAGATACGCAAAACCATTAAGGAAAATGATTGCCATTAGTCACTTTCAATAGTCTACAGAAAGGCTGATAGGAATTCCTGCAGAAAGTTAGAAAGTAGATGGGAATAATACGGAAAGCATTCACCGAACAATCATAGTTGTGATCCGAAACACACAAAATGGTCTGTTGTGTATGATTCTGCCACTACTGTATGGAATCAGAGTAGTTTTATAAAAAAGTGACACTGGCATAGTTCTGTGAATGTAACAGAAACCACTGAAGTATGCACTTTAGAAAGATAAATTTGACAGTTTGAGTTGTATCTGAAGTGGCAAACAAAAATAATATAGAAATATTAAGAAAAATAAGTCTGCAAGAAGAAAGTTCTCCTCTCAGGGAGGATCGCTGCACGCAGGCTGTGGTAGATCTGAGAGGGCTGATCCTCTTCTGATCAACAGAGAAGACACGTACACGGAGGTGCAGGAGGGTCACGGGTGACTCAGAGACACGGTGAGAAGGCGGTGAGGCCCTGCCCTGCACCTGGAGGGTGGGAGCCGGCTAGCTCTCCAAGGCAGGGCGTCCAGAAGGTCCTCCCCAGGTTGACGCCTGGGGGGAGGGTGCTCAACGTGGCTGGGTGTTTCCCACGGGACCGTCTCTTTCTCAGCCTTGCTGTGCTTAGCAAATGGCACGCTTCTACCAACGTGGAGTCTTTGCGGGAGAGTCAAGAGGGGATTGCAGTTTACCCCAGGGTGATTCCAGGCAACACATTCTGTGCAAAGAAGCCGAAACTGAGGCTGAAGGAGACATTGGAGTGTGAATCGCTGGGAATTAGCAAAAATTCCAGGGAGAATTTAGACTTTCAGGAACATTTAATTTCATGTGCCAAGTCTTTCAGTGGTAATGGGGACCGGGCTAATACTGTGAGACACATGGAGAACTGTGCTGAGTAAAAATATGTGCTGTGGTGGAAGGATAGGGCTGGGCAGCAGGAACGCTCAGAGAAGATGGATGCACTGGGAAGTTCTAGGAGAGTGGATGGATCGCTGGACAGGGTGGTAGGAGGACACAGCATAGGATCACCTCCCTCTCGGTCTCCTGCTCCAGCCTAAGCACCCTTCTGGGTCTTGAGGCTGAGCCAGTGGCTCACCATCTCTGCAAAGTACGTGGGCTGTTTGAGAATGCTTCTGGGGTAAGGCTGCCTCCTTGTTCTTTGCACTGTGCTTAAGCATACATAATGCATATGTCGACTAATTTTAAGTACACAGTCCAGTGTGTTCACGCTGTCGTGTGTCTCCTGGCTCTGTGGATTCCAGAAGTTTTTAACATCAAATCCCACTTCAACCCTACCTCACCGTGCATGCCTCCCTCCAGCCCCGGGTAACTCTTTCTGTCTTCATGAAGCTTCCAGTTCTAGGTACCCCGCACAAGTGGACTCAGGAATTGTGCCTTCTGCGTCTGACTCATGTGACCCAGTATACTGCTCTCAAGGTTCTTCCACATTATAGTGTGTGTCCGAATTTCATTCTTTCTTAGGACTCCCTGTTTTTAAATGGGCCCCTGTCTGGCTAAGCTCAGATGGACTGTGTGGGGCCTTGATCCATTTCCAACCCCCCCATCTCTGTGAGGCGAAGCTCCTCTACGTCCACAGAGCTGTGGACGTCTGTTTAGAAACAGCGAGTTGTGCGTCAGGTAAGGACGTCCTAGACTCGCCCCAGCAGACAGCTCTTTAATTGTGTTCCTTCTGTCATATTTCTCAAGCAGCTGCTTTGACACACAGAGAATCTTACACATGAACTCCCAGGAAGGAGCAGATCAGCCTTGCAGGGAAAGGGTGAACGTGGAAGAGCTTCCCGCAGGGGCCACAGTTCCTATTCAAAGCTGGAAGCTATGTGTCTGGATTAAAGAGCTCTACTCCGTGTATGTATAATATGTCAAAATACACTCACATATATCTAAAAAGAACAAATAACAAGGTTTGATAATAAATAAATAAATAAATAAATAGCTCTAGGATCAAATCCCAACTTCAGGGATTCTGAGATCGTGGGTGGAGTTCACAGAGTGCAGAACACCTATTCACACACTTATGCATATTTATACAGAGATAGAGATCTATACTTTTAATCATTTTATTCACATATTTCATGCACATAAATTGACCTGCATGTTAATGTACATATTTCTGATATGTATGTGCATATGTACAGAGGCTTCAAATGTATTGCACATGTGTGTTTGTATTCAGTAAAAGTGACTCCTTTAGTTTTGACAATATAAAGAGCCCAACAGGAACTTCAGTGAAATGTGACAAAGTGGATAAAAAGAATTAAGAATCCCCAATGACCAGTATGATTCAAAACAGGCAAAGGTGACTTCTAAGAATAATTCCAAATGTGTTTGTTAGTGGACTGATTGTGTTAAAGCCTCCCCCACCACCTCATCCAGGGTGACCTGGGAGTGCAGGATGTTGTTGACTTGGGCAGTTAGAAAACACAGTGCAGAAAGACCCTAAGTACATGCATGAGCATACCACAGTGAACTTCACCCTTACATTTGTCTATCCATGATGCACTAATTTAAAAACTATAAATAGGAGAAAGATCAGAGTAGAGGAAGGAGGGAAGGGAAGGGGACAGAGGAAGGCAGGGGAAGGGGACATACTGGTGACTGAATTAGAGCAAATTATATTGCATGCTTGTCTAATTATGTCAAAATAAACACTAATATTATGTATTACTAAAATGAACTAATAAAAGTAAATTTCAAACAGTCCCTTTGCCTCTGAGGGGTGTCTGACCTCCTTTGGTGCTGGTTCCATCTTCAACTTTCTGTGCGAAGCAGCTCCCCTTCCTTCCACTTATAAAGGGTCTGTCTCGACCGTGCATTAGAAACACGCAGGCAGGTACCAAGGGAGGGACTCCTAGGCTGACGACCAGCCACACCCAATCCTTTATTTTTCTGTTCCTCTATTGATGTTTATGAACCGGCTGTGTCGTCCCTGACTCAGGATGGTTAACTTCTGGGATTTAGGCTTATGATGATGACTTGAAAGCAAACCCATGGGCCACCCCCCCCCCCCAGGGCAGGGAGTTACAGGACCCAGTCGGTGCTGCATTATAAAGGAAGGAGCCCAGCTGTGGGCTCACATCAATGTTCTGAGGGTGTTTAAGGTGGGCCGGGCTCAGCTCTGATGTTTGGTAGCTTGGGGTGTTAACTGCATTTATGGTATTTCCAACTTACAATGAGTTTGTGGGGACACACCCTCCTCCTCAGAAGGGCATCTGTACAGCTGAGATGGGAACCCTAAGAGAAGACAGGAGGCCACCCTCAAGAGCTGCCTTGCCTGCAAGGGTCCAAAAGACTCTGTGCCCACCAAGCCCTGCAAACCCACCAGCCTTCAGGAGAAGGCTAAAGGTGTCAAATGCACAGCAGTTTCCAAACGCTGAGTAGGAAAATTTTTCGAAATCTTTCATTAATAATCTCTGTATTGATTACTTGTGGAAATGATAATTGTGCTAAATAGATTATATTACTAAAATTATGATCCCGTATTTCTTTATTCCTATTTTAATGTAACTACTAAAAATTTTAAAATTAAATATGTGTCTTTTTTTAATTTCTGTTGTACATCACTGGGATAGATAATTTATGAAGAGCTAAAAATGACATAACACACCCAAAAACATTTATCTTCACAGTTAATCAAACTTAGTAAAACTAGCATAATAATTATGTTTCAGGCTAGCAAGACAAGGAAAGAATACTAAGGCCTGTTATTTTCATATACTGATAAAATTAGACATTGTTGAAATGAATGTGAAAAATTTTAGACATTTAAAAGCCTTTAAAATATTGTTCCTGTTTTACCAAATAACTCCACTACTAGGAGGTGCCTGTAAGGAAATCGTCAGATTGATCACACAGATTTATGAACAAAGACATTGGTTACAGTAGTATTTGTTTTAGAGACGTATTACAATAAGTTGTGCATTACAAATAAAGGAATATTTAAATAAAAGAGAGTTCACTCATATGATATTGTCAAAATGTTGATCATAGAGCATTGTTGCACTAATTTAATAATGAATATTCAGTCACGTTTGTTACACTAATTTATCAATAGATGTTCATGCATTGAAATACAAACACAATCTTTCTGATACATTAGTGAGGTTAACATCGTTCTTGTTTAATGCTGGCATTTTATTGTTATTACATATTTTCTAAAATTGGACATGGAGAATGTAGGCACTCAAAACACAAAATAATGATAAGGAAATGGAGACATTAATTACCGATTTGATCAGCACGTAACGTGTGCATATATTGGAGCAACGCACTGTACCTAATAAATATGATAATTTTTACATGTTAATCAAAACGTTTTGTAAATGTTCAAAGAGATGGAAATGCTAACTACCCTGATTTGATCATTACATATTGTAAACACTTATTAAATTACCATACTGGACTGCATAAATATGTATAATTAGGACAATGCCAATTAATAAAAAACAAGCATGGATTACAGGAAGTGAAAAAAAAGGAGACTAAAATGGGTTTGTATCTGACAATTTCTTCCAATACATCCTCTACATATTTCACTTTCTAATCTCCTAAATTTAGCAATGTCTTATATAGGAATCCAGGTGATTCACCTTGTTTTATTTTTAACTCAATTCATCCTTCAACACTTTCCCCTACCAAACCAAGTTATCATTAAAGAACATCTTAATCACAGATAAGCTCTCCAAAGTTTCTTTGAAAATACTAACATTAATTTTAAACTAAATGTTTTTAACCTTTCTTATCTAGGTGTTAACATTTTCTACAGTTTTTTTTTTTTTTCTGGCTGATAGAAAAAGAATCAGTAGTAGAATTCTACTAATTTACATGTTTATCTACAACTCTCATCTTAATGCATATTCATTTTACTTACTAATCACTAACTGATAAAATTTAATTAACATAGTTAGAAGCCTCCCACTGCCAAAAAAAAAAAAAAAAACTGTGACATTACGTACATTTTTAAATATAACAATAGCAATTTGATTAAGAATCAGATCTTCTCAGACTGTGGACTTGAACTTGGACTCTGTCATTAGTTTTCCTGGTCTTCAGCTTGGCAAACCCTACAGACCTTGGGACTTCTAAGGCTCCATAGTTAGGACAGCCAATACCTTCCAGTACATTAGATTCTGTCTCTCTATGTCTCTCTCTCCATGGGGGGTGTGTGTGCACATGTATGTTCACATATGTGTATGTGCATGCATGCATGTAGTATTACATATGTGTATACCAGTGTGCTGTATTCAGCCTCTGCACACTGCCTTCTGTACCTGTGAAGTGGTACCTCGCCTGGTCTCAACTTGGCCTCCTGATGATTAATGATACTGACTAGCTTTCCATGTGTATTTGCCTCTTTCCTTTAGTCTTTGGTGAAGTGTCTATTCATATTTTGCCTAATTCTAAAGTAATTGTACTTTTTCTCATTATTGACTTTTGGCAATTCTCTACATACTCTGCATTCGAGTTCTTTTGTCAGATCCATGATCTGAAAGCGTTTTACAGCACAGCTTGCCTCTTCATTTTCTCAGGAGAATCCGTCACTGATGAAGGGTAATCAGCTCATTTTTATTGGCTATGCTTTCAATGTCATGTCTCAAAACTCTGTCTAACCCGGGGTCAAAAGAATATTCTCAACACTATCATTTACAAGGAGACGATAATGAAAGGGGTACAATGAGGGCGAATGCAGTTCACCCCTGTTTACCTTTCCCACCCACCTTATTGCCGGGTGCAGGATGCTAGATGGTGTCATTTTGCTTCAGCCTGAAGAGTTTTTCTAACATTTCTGGTAGAGCACACCTGCTGGAGACAGGTTTTCCTTGGCTTTGGTTTGTCTGAAGAGGTTTTACTCAACCTTCCCCCGAAGGCTGTTTTCACTGAAATCAGGAGGCAGGTGCCTGACCCTTTCAGAGGGCTGGCGATACTCTCTGCGCTTGCCGGCTGGCATCTGCCGGAGGAGTCGCTCACCTTGCTCAGGTGGTCTCCCTGCATGCTTGTGTGTCTTCCCACGACTGCCTCAAGGTTTTCCTGTGCTTGCCGCCTCAGCCATTGGACTGGGACCGCCCAGCCACCTGGGTCCATTCCTTGGGTTGTCACACTCCTTACTTGTGTGACTTATTACTTACATCAAATTTACAACCAGTGATCAGCTATGCTTTTTTTTTAATCTTCATCCCCTTCGGAAACTCCGGTCCTGTGGATTTGGGGCCTCTTCCACTTCACTTGATGTGTCGCTAAGACTCTTTCTTCTCTCTCTTTTGGTCCTCCTATGCTACAGTACAGTATTTTAATCACAGTTTATCTTTTCTCCTATAGTGTCTAACCTTGAGACCATCTACTGACATCTTCCTTTTAATTATTGAATTTTGCATCTCCAGAAATTCCACTCGTGTTTCCTATTTTTAACTTCTTCCCTCACATCTTTGACACTTCTGATGGTTATTCCCAATGGTAATAGCCACTTTTATACCTAATTGTAATACCTGCTTTCATGTGAAGCCTCCAGGGTCTCTGTCCCCTTCCCGCCTGCTTCTGTGGGTGGATTTTCCTTCTGTGGGTGCACCTTTCCTGCCTCTCTGTGTGCCTCTCCATCTTGCGGATAACAGAGCCTGTGAACGTTCTGTCATTATGTGTTGAGACTTTGTTCCTTCTTATAAAGAGTGTTGGGTTATCGTTTCGGTAGTCAGTTTTTAAGTCTCGTTTTCATGATCAGCCTGTATTTGAGGTTTGTTGGATAACCAACAGTGTAATGTAAGCTCAGCTTGTCCTGTAGAAGGCCATTACCCTTTGTTGTCCTGCTGGGTACCCCAAATGTCGGTGAGGTCTCTTCATCTGGCTGGTTGAATCGGCCACACTCCAGCCTGCTGTCAGCTCCAGAGCCTGCCAGCAGCTGTTCCTGCATGGCCCTGAGGGGCTTCAGGTCTGCGGTGTGCAGCCTGCTCCTGGGGTATTTCTGTAAGGCTCTCCTCCTCCCTCTGACACTTTACCTTCTCTGGTGGAGCCTTCTTTTGGCAAGTTTCTGACAACAGCAGGTCCGTCTGTTTTGCTTCTTTTCCTAGTTATCGAGGACAGGAAGATGAGTCTGGATGACATCATGGACTTCAGCCTGGCTGGAAGTAGCTGCCACTGAGAAGTCTCATTTTGTGTAAGAAAAATACACCAAAAGTTGGAGGAGCCCTCGAAAATAGGATGCAGCTTTATAAAAAGAGAATAATCTGTGGATGCTAAAAATGTGTCTTTCAGAGAAGTAGAAAATAGAATAGAGGACACCAGAGACTGGGAAATGTGAGGGAAGGAGGCTGGAGAGAGGGCAGCCAGGAAGTATGGGGTGGAGTCGGCAGGAGGAACAGCTTCTCATAATCTAGACCATGGCAGGAACTCTTTAATCCTATGTTTATAAATAACTAGTAGAATGGATTTTTGTTCCCCAAAAAATCATAAACGAGGCGACAGATATGCCAATTACCTGAGCTGATGCAAGTACCCAATAAACCTATACGATTGTGTGCCAGTTTAAAAGAAATATTTTAAAATAGGATACATAAAAATATGGCTTATATATGTGTCTATTTAAAGGAAGCAATCAACAAGGGCAAGAGTTTGCCCTTGAAATATGCTACTTCATCAGGTATCACAGGAAACAGGAGCTTCATCAACAGTATGGACCCAGGTTCACGCCACCTCAGGGGACATGGTGTAGAAGACCTCCTGTGGGGTGATTGGGTCTCTGCCATAACCATCCAAGCAATCCCAGCCAAGGTCTGCAGGAACCCTGCCCAAGCTGCCCGGGCCCCACCCACCTCCAGAAAACGGGAGTTGGTGATCAAAGATCCCCAGAAAACGGGAGTCAGTGATCAAAGATAAATGGCAAGTAACAAATCTGCACCACTTTTGTTGGGGAAGCACTTGAATGTCCTTTTGCTCCACATTCTGTTTAGGAAAGTGAACACTTTTAGCGTCGCATTCCCTTCTCATTGGAATGCGGATCAGCCAGAGAAAACCAGAATGTGCAAACCCTTAAACTTCTTAAATAAATGTCTTTACAGCCACGGACATAAAGTATTTCCTTTTACCAAATTTTCCATCTTTTAAAAATAGCCAATGCAAGCTAACTGCCTCTAAATATAGATCATCTTTTCAAATAGAACTGAGACCCTATTTGATACTCTGCTAGCAAATTACTAACTTATTTTTTCAAGATGTTTGCTCCAAAGCATTTGCAATGATTTTTCATGTTACCTGTTCTTAATGTTAAATTATTAATATACTTATAAAAATGGTGAATGCTTTCTAGGTTCATAACATAACTTTTTGTATGGCTATCCTTTCCTCATATTTCAAAAATGCATTAAAGTTTAATTTTATATTTGCTAGGTCATTGTTCAAGATGACAAGCACCTAAACATGGTTTTTATTTATTTGTAATATAGAACGTAATCTGGCTTTCCATTGTGAACATGAACAAAAAAAGAAAAAAAATCTGTTTTTTTCCCCTAAAAATATAATTTCTTATTTAATTGTATTCAAATTTAATAAGTATTATACTTCTCTCAAATAAACCAATTGAATGAGAGTAAATACTCCTGATGTAATGTACAATAACTTTAGAACAATTTTCCATTGTCTCCATAGTAAAAGTGGAAAAGTCATAGCATGGAACTTGGCTGCTGCATACAGCCCAGTGAAGTCACAGCTTGAGGCCGTCTGCTGTCCCAGCCCTGGAAATACACAGGCATCCAGGTAGCATTCCAGCAGCAGATGCTGGGAGGAATTCCAATCTGCAACTATCTATGGAATTTGGATTTACTGCCGCTGATGCCAAAGGTATGGAAACTGGACCAAAGGGTCAAGGAATGGAACATCCATGCTATGTTGCTCTGGAAGGACAGATGTGTTCAGCAGAGCCTCTGGGATGTAGCAGGCACCAGGAAATCTCAAATAACATAGTTACCAGCACAGCAGACAGGCAGAAGCAGAGGTACCAAAGCTAAAGAGTGCAAGAGCAGCACAAACAAGCCCCAGCACACCCTGGCAGACCATTAGCACAGACTCCCTTCTGCAAACCAGACTTCCAGACACCACCAAGGTAAGCACAGAGGCACGTTAGGAAGTCAAAACCAGTTATATGGCCTGGAGCCCACGCTGGAACTGCAAGCAGTTGTAAAAGGGACCTTCATGTTGAGTCCTATTCTGGACTGTTAGGAAGGCTGTTAAAACAGGCACCATAACAGGTGGGAATTAGCTCCAGAGACTGGGACAGCTCAAGCGGAACCTCTTTTATATAGACTCCTGTGGTCAACGGGGCAGGTGGCTTACTACACTATGGGAGGCCCCCTCCCCTCCCTTGATGCCTCTTCACAGGTGAGGTCTGCATGCTGCCGGGGAACGCAGACATCTAGTTCTGCCTCAGGGACACAGTGACTTTACCAGGAGTAAAAGTAACATCAGAAAAGCAGCAACAACGGTCACATATGGAGCACAGGTTATGTGTCCCCTACAATGCCATGAGATTTATATTCTAATATCACCTTACTTCTCTCAGCTATTCTTAAAATAGGGGCACTCCCAGCTTAGAGATAACAAACGGGGGCCCAGGAAAGTTAAGCTATCTATACCTGTCAAGAGTGACAAAATCAATTTAATTATGTTTACAGTCAAGGCTAATGTTATAAAGCTCTGCGTTTCAAAATAAATGAATGAGAGGATGAGTGCATGTCTACATATATTTAATGTCTACTGTCATGTATCCTGTATGATCTAAACGAAATTTAGATTAGAGACAGATCAAATTAATTATGCCTTGATTATAACTACTAAAATAATAAATATTGTGTGGTTATTAATTAAAAGCATTTAAGATACTCTCAGCCATGAGTAGCTCAAACCCAGAAATACAGCTCTTTCCATTCTTATGTGGTCAGTAGAGCTGAGAGTCAACCACTTAGAGAACTCTGGATTCACTACCACTGTTTCAAAGATAGTGAACTTGCTTTCAAAGGCCAATGAATGGGGCATCCATGCTACCTCACCATGGACAAAGCAAGCCATGTAAGAGGAAAGAGACAGAAATGCTCTTCACCACACCCTCAGTTGGGTGCCTGCCATAGCATTAAAACCCCTCCCTAAAATGCAAGGCCTTTATTTGTCACAGCTAGAGAGGAGTTTCTCCCTCATCGCTTCCTCTGTATGGACTTGTGAACATCAAGACCCAGAAAAACAAGTAGAGAAGACATGAGTGAGGGGAACAGCGGTGGTAAGTGTCACTTCATTTGGTAAGTGTCATCTAGCCAGATAAAATGCTCCAAGGGGAGCAGTTCAGAAAGGGCCACAGTGATGTGACACATCACAGTTGTACAGTTCTTTATTGTCTCAATCTCAGAAGTACCACTGATGGAATTCAGTAATCTAATTTAAAATGCAGAGAACTTTACTGAATGGGAAACTCCTGAGATCTAAAGATAGGAGGAAGCTAGGCAACTTCATATATTTTACAGATTTGACCAACCCAAAGCAGAATAAAGCACACCTACCCACAGATTATTGCACAGATTAGGTCTAGAAAACTATCTTTCAATATGATGATAGTGAAGATAGGCAGATAGGCATAAATATGTACATGTGCATGTATATCATAGGTAGATACCTACACACATACTATAGAGAGATAAACAGGCATAAATGTAGATAAAGACATAGACTATGTATAAAAATATGTAAGACATCTACTCTACATGTATTGTAGCTAAGTCTGCATCAGTAGATGTTTAAATCAGCTTTCTCATCTCTGTGACCAAAATACTTGGCAAGAACAATTTAGAGGAGGAAATGTTTATTTTGGTTCACCGATTCAGAGGTTTAGTCCATGGTTGGGCCTGAGGGGAGGTGCAATATCGTGGTGGAGGGTGCTGGGGAGGAAAGCAACTCAGGACATGGTAACTAACAGTTACCACCCAGTTGATCCATGTCAGGGGGTTAACCCACCATTAGGTTATGCCTCTCACAATCTCGTCACCTCATCTCTGAACCTTCTTGCATTGTCTCTCTGTGGGCTTTTGGGGGACACTTCATACCCGAACCGTAACAGTAGATATGTAGATAAACATGGTAAGAACTGGTGACTCGGAGTACAGGATGTTCGGGAGCTTTTTGTGACCTCTTTGCAGCTTTTCTGGAAGCATGGAATTACTTCCAAATACAAGCCCCATGTGTTTTAATTACACAATGAGTTGTGGAAAGATGCTTTGCAAATATTTGTGGAAATCAGTAACTAAAAATATCTCCCCAAAGTGAGCATAGATGTCTAAAATTAGAACAAGAAAGGGTACAAGAATTTAAAACCCCAGATGCTTCTCCAGCGAAAGCAGTCGAGATTCAGCATGAGCGGTGAGTGCAGGAGCGATGGGGACTATGAGCGGCTACCCCTCACAAGGCAGGTTCAGGGCTTTCATCCATGTTTACAAACAGGGCATTGAATGACTCACACACGAAGGAGAGAGATTCATATGAAGCAAGCAGATGATGAAGCATTCTTGGAGAAGCTCATGAGGCTTAGAGAAGGATCCCCCCAGATTTAAGTGAAGAGTAAGAACTTCGACAGTAGGACAGTGTCATCCCAGGTCAGACTCAGATCTGCAGAGTGTAGATCAGGCGCTGGAACAAGCAGAAGAATATTGAAAACAGATGTCGCACTGAGGCGTTTTCAGCAAGAGAATAACTATTATTTGTAATAAGTGGACAGAAAAAATTAAATACATAAAGCTTGATGTCCAGCTCAGCAGGGAAGCCAAGGTTGACACTCCAATGAAGCTGCTTAACAGCGATTCTGCATCTATGTTAGATGAGGCACTTGCTGAAGGTCCAAAGTTGTCTACTCTGTGTCTTATCTCAAGTGTGACCCAGAGGGGGACATAGTGCTGTGTGTTCACGGAGCACCCAAGTTCTTTCTTGGTGATTTGCTTCCTGATTTGTAACAATGAGAGCTCTTCTCACATTTAGAGAAGAGCCCTGAAGATTAGTGAAGCTAACAACGCACAAAGTTCCCATTTTATCAAGAGAGTTGTCCCCTATTCAATGTTGTTCCTATGCATACTTAACATGGGTTCACTACAGGATTTTAAGATAAAAGGTGAGTGTTAAACTCTGTGGGTCACTTCATCAGAATATTTGCACACTGGAGAAATGCAGCCGGGGTCTCTGAATGGGGAAGACTTTTGTGCAGCTATAGGATGGGAATGGAAGAACAGGCTGTCAGTCTACCTCTGTGCGGGGTTGGGATGCTCAGTAGACCCTGAATTTGTAACCCATCATTCCCTCTCGGGAATTCAGAAGGGTAAGCTCTAGTGGGGTAATGACATGCAGCTGGCTTTGTGATAGCCATGTGGGCCCTTGATGCTGTTTTTGTGGTTTATTTTAGAATTTTGCTCATCTCTGGGGGTGCATGGAAACCCCAGGAGTCAGCATGCAGGCTGTGAGAGCGAGTGGCACTGGAGTCTTGGGGACCTGGCTTCCGTGTCCCAGTGGTGACGTTGGGTTGGTGGAGGCCTCTGCACATTTTCTGAGCCTCAGTTTTCTTGTCTATAAAAGAGTGGTGTAGTACTTTTTCTTCACAGTGGTGAAATTAGGATTAAAATAGGTAGAATTCAAAGCATCTGGAACAGTTCTTGGCTAGGAGTGCCGAATAAACAGCGAATGCTTTTCATACGGCCTTTGTTTGTTCTAAGTTCACTTTGAACTGAGTGTCCTGTTGCATCTATATACTAAACTCAGCAATCCTCTTTCAGGTACAAGGAAAGGTCTAAAGAATATTTTCTTTCCCTTTTTTTATCTTGATCTTTAAAACCCAGGCCTGTGAGCTCTTCCTTTGCACAGCTTTTGCAGACAGCAAAATCAAGACTGCATCCTCGGCCCAGGAGCCTGGGAATGGACTTCAAACAATGACAGAGCCCCTCCCACGGCAAGTGGAGATAGAATTTACCCCCAAAACGATAAGAACTGAAGTTAGGTTGGGAGCAGAGCACCCCACTTATGTAAACTCCCAGCTACCCCAAAGTAAAACATGAACCTGTGCTCCAAAAGAGCGGAAAGACAAGAGTAAAAACAGAAACAAGAAATGTTTTAATTTGCTACTCCCTCACCACGCTGCAGAACACGTGGGCTTACTTCCTGAAAACCACTTCAAGACCTGAAGAAGTTGAATGTTCCATGAGTTTGATAAGAAACATTCAGCCATAAACTCGTGAAATTTCAATGATTCTCCTTCCTAAAGTCAATATTCAATTTTGAGATTAAAGTACCAAGAAGCCTCTCCCTAATTGCTTTCCTGAGATGAGCAATAAAGCTGGAAAGTCAGGTTTCCCAGTTTCTTTTCAACCCAGGAAATTCTGCCAGGTTCCAGAAAGATGTGCCTGCAAGATAGAAATAACCATTCAGACTTAGTTCTAAAGACCTCATGGAGATACATGATCTTCTCCTTTGAAACTCCCTGGCTTTTCTGGGAACAACTTCAATTTCTCGAGTCAGATCCTGCAGTTCTAACTAAGCAGAATGCTCCATGACTTGAGCTTCCAAGCCACAGAACTCTTTTCAAGCAACTCCTAACAGCAAGGTTTGGTTGCTTGCCTTTCACATGCCCGACTCTGCCCTCAGCTTTGAACCGTTGATATTCCACTCTTCACAGGGTAGTCATCAGTATTAAATAGGACCATTCCCATAAGACACAGCACGGAGCCGGCCCTCCGCAAACATGGAACTCTCCCGCTGGCTCTACCCTAAGCACAGCCCAGATGTAAAGTGACATGCTCAAACACAGTTCCCTCCCTACCTATCTATGCATGCTAGATTATTTGTGATATCATTTTATTTATTTCTTCCTTTGGTTGATAAGCCACGACAGAAGTATTAGACTTATCTTGTGGAAAAGAGTACATTTTTCAGCCGTGAGGAAGGTTTAGGTATGGTTTCTTTGGGAGTTGCACTAGGAGTATAGATAATCCCTGAGTTATCATCCTATAAAGAAGAAAAATACTTTGTAGACTTGGAAAATAATGCATCAGAAGAGAATGCACTCCCACAGGAGGATAAGCTTGCAGAGAGAGCAAACAGCCATCCAGGCAGCGGGCGGCAGCTCGACTCCATCCACACCCGAAACCCTGAGCTGGCCCTCCTCCCTCCTCCCAGGGGCCATGCCACGACTGCCTGAAAACCTCTCAATGCCTCTAGTTACAGATTCAAACAGACAAAGGGACAGCAATTTTGGCTTGTGTGATACTTAACCGTGCTTTGAATGAAGTTCACGTAAGAGAGTCTCAGGGGAGTGAACTCCCAGGCTGCCAAGTCCAGGCCTAGGGCCTTAGAACGGGAGGACATGCTTGAGAGTGGCTTGTCCCCAGAAAAGGAGCCAAAACGCTGAGCAGGGCCAGCAGAAGGAGAGTCCTATCAGTTTACACAAGGAGATTTCTGATAGGAGTCGACTGCTAAAGTAACAGACGGTCTGCCTGGAATCACTGTCTGGGTTCCCCTCGACTAATCTGCTCTAATGAAATCCTTACTCCCACAATAGCAGCAAGACATAACAACTTCTTGGAAATCCTACCTCTATGTCCCAAGCAAGATTCCAGCACAGCTGAAGGAAAAACCCTTAGATGTAAGCAGAAGAGGCTTTTGCACCCGGGGTCACCAATTGCTTTTTATAAACTGGCTCCTAAGTTGTGCCAGGTTGGTAGAGAAGAGCAATCCACCTGTCTGCAAGTTAAACTGGGGGGTCCATCGGGCAGGCCAAGTGCACCCACCACAGGAGAAGCCAAGAGAGAGCCTGAGATTGCAGAGGTTCAGGTAGGTCCAGTCCAACCACGTGGCATCATTTAGAACTCGGCCTATGTGCACCAGAGGGCCACAGCCTGTCCTCGAGTGCTCTGTGCTTTCTGCTTAAGTTCCGAAATATGACTAAGTCTTATATTGTAATTTTGTTTTGTTTGTTTTGTTTTGAGGTTCTTTGTTGTTTTCCCTCTAACTCATAATCATTTAAAAAGTCAAGCCAGTCATATTTATGGATACGGCCTTTGGAGAGGACAAAGATACCAGGTGACAGACACAGGCAGGTGTTTGATTCCTTCCTGGCTTTATTTTCCAGAAACCTAAAGGTATGCAGTGGCTATAGAGAAAATAAAATGGTTAGAAGATCTGCTGAGGCAGATAAGGGGGTTCCTGGTCGTCTCCTCTAAATGTCCCCCAAAGAGAGAACTCTCACTTGGCAGGAAGAGGGAGACCAAGGATTCTTTCTTGACTTGGGGTATACTTGTGTTTCTCTGCCTGAAATGCTCTACCCACATCCTCCAGGTCCACAGGAAACACCCCAATCATTCTTAATCCCCAGGCAGACTGACCAGGCACTCCTTCCAATATCATCCCTATTTCACCCTGTCTGACAACCAAAGATCACTTTTTCTTTTTCTTTTTTTATTTGTTTTTTGTTCTAATTAGTTATACATGACAGCAGAATGCATTTAGATAGATCGTACACAGATTAAGTACAACTTTTTCGTTTCTCTGCTGTACACAATTTGTAGTTACACCATTGCCCACAACATGATTCTATATTTAGAGGATCCAAAAAATTCCACCAGAAAACTTCTAGAACTAATAAATAAATTCAACAAAGTAGCATATAAAATCAACACCCACAATTCTAATGCATTTCTATTCATAAGTGACGAATCCTCTGAAAGAGAAATTAGGAAAACTACCCCATTTACAATAGCATCAAAAAAATGAAATACTTGGGAATCAATCTAACAAAAAGGTGGAAGACTTCTATGATGAAAACTACAGAATACTAAAGAAAGAAAGAAAACCTTAGAAGATGGAAAGATCTGCCATGTTCTTGGATAGGCGGAAATAAAATTGTCAAAATGGCCATACTACCAAAAGTATTACAGATTCAATGCAATTCCAATTAAAATCCCAACATCTTTCCTCATAGAAAGAGAAAAAGCAATCATGAAATTCATCTGGAAAAATAAGAAACCCAGAACAGCCAAAACAATACTTAGCAAGAAGAGCGAAGCAGGAGGCATCACAATACGAGATCTTCAACCATACTACAGAGCTATAGTGACAAAACTGGCATGGTACTAGCACCAAAATAGGCAGGTAGAACAATGGTACAGAATAGAGGACACAGAGACCAACCCACACAAATGCGGTTTTCTCATACTAGACAAAGGTGTCCAAAACATACAATGGAGAAAAGATAACCTCTTCAACAAATGGTGCTGGGAAAACAGGAAATGCATATGCAGTAAAATGAAACTAAACCCCTATCTCTCACCCTGCACAAAACTCAACTCAAAGTGGATCAAGGACCTAGGAATTAGACAGGAGACCCTGCACCAAACAGAAGAAATGTGGGCCCCAATCTTCACTTTTTATTTTTAACGCCCTGCTTGAGAACTTCCTGAGTCTGCGAAGCCTTCTGGACACAGGACATGGAGGTAAGTGTAGCTCCTGGCTGCCGCCGCGGTCCTCATGCCTCCTCATGCACTGATCCGCCAGTGTACGGTTCTGGATGTGTTTGTGTTTTTTATATTTCTCTCTCTACTAGGACACTGAGTTGCTTGAGGGGAGAGAGTGCTTGTTAAGCTTTGTGTCCTCACCCTCTTCTACAGAGCTGGCAAAAAATGTAAAAAAGAGTACTCAAAGGTTGGGCTTCTGGCAATGCCAGGCTAAACTGCTTTAGACCAAACGTCCCTCTGACAACAATTACAAAAATTATACATTTTCTTAAAGTTGGGATGCACTAGAAAACCAAAGCAATGGGATTGTCAAGGTCAGGCTTCCGGAAGAATGGGGATGAACCTCTCCCTCTGTGGGAATGACCGTCACCAAATGGACGGCATGCTCCAGAATCCGCCAGTCGTCACCCACAGGAACTGGTGGACAGACTTCGAATTAAAGGCGTCGAGGGATAAGGAGGCCAGGCAGGCCTCCCCTGGTTTGGTCTGGGAAGCAGCAGAAATATAACCCAGAGGTAAGGAGAAATCAAAAGTAAAAGAGTTCTCAGAGGATCAGAAGCCCTGTTGCAAATCATCTCATTCTGATTGAATCACAAGGACAGGTCACGAGGAGAGTCCCCTGTCTAAAGCGGAAGCAGGTCCTTTCTGGAAGAAGACTGGCTCCTGTTACCTGTGAGCACTTCCACAAACAGAGCTTAGCCCTCCACAAAACATCATCAGGCATAGGAAAAAAGGAATGCTGCAGACAAATGAAGAGACAGACTTACTGACAGTGAATTAAGGTTTAGACTCTTGGAAGGCAAGGAAAATTGAGTTATGGACCAGTACTTTTAAAACACTGTGAATATTATTTTTAAGTCACTGTAAGAAGGACCATTTTGCAGACAATTAGAGAGTAAAAAAAAATGTTTTCAGCACCTGAGAAGATTATGGGGGAGTTTTTAGGGAGTCTTGACCTTGGTGTAATTGTGCAGAGACTAATTCAACAAGTTGTTTGCTTAAAGTGTGCTACTGCACAACACTCCTGGCACTGTACGCCCAAGAGAAATGCTGGTGAATACCAAACCTATTGTTCAAAACTGTTCAGAGTAACATACCCTTAAAACAGAAATGGAGCTACCCACTGTAGCATGCTGGGTATCTGGCTGTGGTTTATTTAGACAATAGAATAATACAGACATAAGAACTGATGACATAGTATTTTGTACAACATGCATAAATCTACACAGAAAACCCTGCATGAGAATCCAGACAAAAGAAACACATCTGGGAGGAGTCAGTGTGTATAAAGTCTAACCTGCTACAAGTTGGGACAGTGGTCATCTTCAGGAGATGACAGGAGGTATGTTTGCACAGAGGGAATTCTGAGATGTTGAGAGAGAATCTTCTGTTTTCTCAGCTGCGTGGTATGGCCCATTGTGTTTGCTTTCTAATAATTCACCGAGCTATAATTTTATGATTTGTGCACCTTTCTCTATGTGGGTTTTATTGCATTAAAATCTTATATAAAAATTATAAATAAAAGTAGGCACTCAATAAATGTTGTTGAAGGAATTAATGTATGAATGAACAGATCAATGAATCTTGTTTCAAGGATTTACAGCCACTAGAGAGAAAAGGGTAAGGGGAACAGGTACTAAGGAATGAATAACCTAACACTTCACCTGGATTTACTGGGATTTATGTCATTGTTAAAATGAGGTGACTATTGGGCACTTGAAATAAATGTCTTTCAGGATATTACCCAATATTTGACTTAGCAATAAATTCTTTCTGTTATTATGACCTAAATTACTCTCACAGTTAACATTCTATTTGTCTTTGGTCATATTTTACTTCTGTTTCCAAAGACTGCTCTCAAGATAGTCCTCTGAACAAATAGATCTTTGGGAAGAGCGGTAGGAAAACGGATTGTTAAAATCCCAGAAAGTCAATCTGAAGTACTGTGTCCCTCTTCTTTATGAATGTGTCCTGAAACTAATACAGTAAAATATTCAGTTGACTCTTTTACAAACTTTGGTACCAATTAGGACGTGAAAGGGGCAGTTTACCAAGTGCGTTCCTAAAAGCCCTGGGGAAGCCTAAGGGTGTTGAATTATTCTTTGCTTATAAATAATGCAATCAAAGAATCTAGTTTACCCTTTCTTTGGTGGTGTTTGACTTGATTTGTTACCACATTTTCCTAAAGTTGATTAATTCTGGGCATTGTCCTTTAGATATTTCATAAACCACTTTTAGCATTTCACAAAAATCGCAAGGATTCCAGATCGTCATAGGGAGCATGAAGTAAATGCTGGGCTCAAGTTCTTCAGGAAGCTTCCAATAGAGGAAATTAGGAGTGTTGTAAGAAAAAATGAAAACTTAAGAAGATCCCATGCCAAGCAGCCGCTAGCCCTGGTTGATAGCCACGCCCACCTTGAAGGTGGCCTCTCTTGATCACCTCAAGCCTAAGTGTCTGGCAGGGGCAGTGAGCCAGGGAACTGGACCAGAGCAGCGGCATGTCCCCAGGACCTCAGTCACAACGTCTGACTTCACGACCAGCCAAGGCAGCTGTGGTCCCTCCATCCCGATGGCAGGGCACCTCCACCCCCAGGTCTACAGGCTGATGAAGTCTCTGCTCAAGGACAGGGAGTAAATATAAAATCACTGACGGGTGGATGGCATTAGCAGGCACATTAGCTGGAGATCAAGTGCGCAATCTGCAATGTGACTCACTAGTTCTTTCTCAAAGGGGGAAAGAGACATTCTCTCAGGGGTCATGCCTTTGGGAAATAATTTTATAAATATGTAACAGGTTCTTCACAGTGTTTCAAAAATAAATTCCAATGGAACCAATTTTTAGTGGATTCATCCTAATTGGTACAGTTCATTGCATGACTTTCTGCCCTCGGAATGTCTGCTCCACCAGCAGGCTGCTATTTTTATTGTTTACTTAGTACTGCTTTTTCTTGTATTTGTCTCAACTTGCTTTCCTTAAGTAAGGTGGCTTCTTCTTAATATTTTCAGAGTCATGACCTTGATGAATTAGTCACATTTTTTCTGACATGTTTAAAATAAAGACACAATTGTAACAATGTGAAAACGTGTATCAGTCATTCTACCATTGAGAATCAGCTTGCTACTGAGAGTACACCACACTTTGGAAAATCTAACATAAGTCATCTCAGCTCCATGCTCCTTCCAGTCCTCCTAAGGAGAAGATGAGACCAGGTGATGTGGGGGAAGGATTCATATTCAGAATCAGATCTGGCTTTTCCTGCAGCGGTAACCTAGATGGTCAACTCACTATGTGTTATCATCTCTCCCATGCAAGCAAAAAGAGATCTTGCAGGAATATGAAATTTAAATATGGTTATGTTTTAAGAAGACAGAGTATAGAGCCTATAACATAATAGGAGCTCCATAAAGGCAAATCCTTCTTTTATTCCTTTTTCTTTAGCAAAGAACAAATCCTACATTCTCTGGGTTTGCAATTTATGTTAAGTTTTCTTCAATGCATGGAAAAGACCTGTTATGAGATTTCATACAAATGAACAACAGATGCACATTACATTGATTCTATTCCATATTATTGTATTGGTATATCATCCCCACTTGTACATATCACATTAATTCATAATGTGTCTCCCATTAGACTACAGATGTCTTGAGCACAAATTCTGGGTGTTTAACTCTCTGCAGTCTAAACAGCTCTAGACTCCATCACTTCTTTCCAACCACACTATCACCATCTAGTCCAAACCACATGATTTCTATTGTGGACTTATGCAATAGTTTCCTGCCTGGCCTCTTGGCCTCTTGTTTTGGAAGGGCCTTGCTCTGTGGCCCAGATTGGGTTCAATCTGTGCTCCTGCTTCAGCCTCCTGAGTAGCAGGGACTGCGGGTGCACACCACAGTGCCTGGCTCCAAAGCACTTCTTTGAGAGTCACAAATTGTATCCTTCCCCACAACTGTCTGACCCAACCAATGTGTGTGGTCTCCAGCAACACTACTGCCAGATCCAGCAACGCGTGATGGTCTCATCAACCTCTCACAAACCACAAGTCTTTGTCAGTTTGAGACCCCGATCTTGCTGTAGGTTTCCATCCAGAATGTTCTCCCCCTGAATGACCCAATGCTGTATGCCCTTCAGGTGCCAGAGTGAAGTGCACCTCCCTAGAGGACCCTGTGCTTTGACCTCTCACCCCATGACGGGGACTTCTTTCCATTGCTATGTCCTCAGCAACTAGAGGTTTTGACACATGCTTTTGTGTGTGTGTGTGTGTGTGTGTGTGTGTGTGTCAGGGATTGGACCCAGGGGTGCTTAACCACTAAGCCGCATCCCCAGCCTTTCTTATCTTTGATTCTGAGACAGAGTCTCACTGAATTGCTGAGGCTGGCTTTGAACTTGTAAACCTCCTGCCTCAGCCTCCTGAGCTGCTGGGATTACTAGCATGCACCACCGCGCCCAGCTACACATGTACTTTCAATGAATACATAAACTTTTGAATGGGCCCACTCATGGTACAGAGGTACAATATTAATATTTTTACAGAAAACTTATGGACCTAAATATGCACATACAGTTACCCACTTAATTCTGAGCTAGGTGAAATATAATCCTGAATACCCTTCTTCTAGTGCCCAATCTTAGCGCACCTCCAGCACCATACACTCTCCCCACTTCCCAATCCAGGTCAAATCCCCTGCTGCCACGTCCAGCTGTGTTTCTGAACTGAACCTTGAGAAGGGGACAGAGGCCCTCAAGGAGCAGAGAGCCCGCCCCCCACGCACACCTGCCCACCTCCCCACCTCCCGCCCGGCCCAGCTGGAGCACTCCTTTGCCGTGAGGGAGGCTAGTGAGACTTGAAATGGATAAATCTGCCTGTCTGCTACTCAGAGGGGGCTGAGATGTCAGCTCCAAGCCCACTGATAAGGAAATTCTCTAATGATACCAGCAGGCGTGACATTGATGAAGCTTCCCCATCTGGCGTGTTCAGGGGATCAATCACGGGCGAGGGGCTGCAGACGCGTTTTCCTGGCCGCTGGCCACCACCATGACGTGCTGAGCTCCTCTCTCTTCCACGGCTCCGCCAACCCTCCTCAGTGTGACTTGAAAGAATGGCTGTACTCTGTAGCTGAGCTGATCTGACCGTGTTCCTCTCTTCCTGTCTACCTCGTCTGGCTATTTCACTCGATGGAGGCCAAGCCTTCCCCTTGGATGGGCTCAGGAAGTTCTTCTGCAGAGCAGAAAGACTCACATGCAGTTTGTGGCCCAGTAACATCCCCTCCGAGGCCAATGCGCTGTCTAATGGAGTCGCTAGATACATTTTAAAAGTCAGCAACATTCTTCAATTACTGTTGCTGCTCCGTTCCTGGTAGTTAGAAACCCCCACTTTTCCATTCGGGCGCGCCGCGTGGGTGTCGGCACACTTAGGCACCCAGCTTTATCTAATGTCCTTGATGAATTTCCAGGTGTGTTCCATCCCCATAAAAATGATTTGCAGATTCCACGTCCCATCGCTGTGAATAAAGGCTCACATCCATTGTGTCGCAAAGCATTGCTTCTGGGCAGCTATAAAACAATAGCTCACTAATTAGCCAGCACACCAGCTAGTATAGGCTGATATTAAACACAACAGATTTTTCCCTGATGACGCCGTCAGCATATCCCCTAGTGAGGGAAAAAGAGGAAATATCTTTGGACTTGCATGCAAAATTTGCCCAATATTAATATTAATGTAAGCATAGATTTCCCCTCAAAATATAAATAGAAATGTACAGAGCAATTAGCTTGATGGAAAGCAAAATATAACCACACTATATTTTAGAATCAAAGGACGTTGAATGAGAAGTGAGAAATAAATATCAAAACCAAGGATACAAACTGGTTAGTGAAAAGAATCTGAAATAGAACCAGTATCCTAATTCCTAATTAGTCCTTTAACCAGCCCAATAGCCTGAATCAATGGTTTATGCAATTAATTAGTGAATTAAACAATGAATGAAATTCTGGTACTCCATAGGATTATCAGTAGTACTGGAAATATTAGTCCAGCTAAAGTCCTTAACAAACGTGAAGACTCCTATATCACAAGTACTTTAGAGTGTTGCAATCTTATTCTATGATTCCTTTTGTTGTTACAAGATCTGAATCTGCAAATGTCAGTTTTGCTTTTCCCATTATGATTGTTTTTACTGTCTTCACAGTCAATATAAAGGTTTATGAAAGATACGATGATGTGTATGATATGGTATAAACTTCCAGTGAACTGCCTGATGATTATCCATTTGAGCATTACAGCTAATTGCTATTCTCAAATTGATAAGCACCTGTCCCCAGCCATACAGGCTCCTCAGCTGCTACGAATTATATTATGATGTGTGCAGATAAAAGTCTTTCCCACATAGTTGTAAGAAAAATATATTCAGACCATAATGTCTTCATTAATAATGTGACTCATCCCATAAAAGAGAGAAAATGTAGCTCATGATTAATTTCTACCTTTCCCTACTCTGCTCTACCTCCCCCACTACTTCCAAAAACAACAACTGCTTCAGTTCCTTCTGCAATGTACCCGCTTACAGGAGTACGTAGCAGCGGAGCATCCATTACTGACAACACAGGTGTGCCAGAGTGTTCTCCACCCTCGGTGCACACTCAGAGAGTGAGCTCGTGCTTCAGCTGTACTAGACAAACCTGAAAACCTCAGCTAGAGTTTCTGTCCCGGGCCGTGGAGTCAGAAGAGGATGTGCAGCTGGAGGTAGGATCGTCCGGCACAGTGGTGAAGCCCAGCAGGATTATGTCCACATGGAACTGCTTTCCCAGCTCTTCCACAAAGTCTGTGACAGTAAGCTAGGTCCTTATGGGATGCTAGTGTAAGCCATTCTAAAATGTAGACAATATTAACTAACTTGAAAGATTTGGGATAAAAGGAGATCAATGTGTTTAGAATATCTGGAACATGGGATTCAAGAAGTCTCGGCTGTTATTATTGGGGAAAGTTCATAAATCCCTCAATTTTATTTCCTCCCAATGAAGGAATTCCATCTGCAATCTCCCTGTTTTAATCAGCTTTTGGGTCGCTGTGACAAAAATACCTGACAAGAACAATTAGAGGAGGAAACACTTATGGTTTCAGAGGTCTCTCCACATTTAGCTGACACCGTGGATCTGGGCCCAAGGTGAGGCAGAGGATCATGGCAGGAAGGTGTGGAGGAGAAAAGTGGCTCAGGATTGTCACAATCAGGATGCAGACAGACAGTGCCCTTCACCAGGCACAAAATATAAACCCAAAGGCGCACCCCAGGGACTCACCTCCTCCAGCCACCCCCACCTGCCTATAGTCACCTCCCAGTTAATCTATATCAGTGTATTGATTCACTGATTAGTTTAACATTCTTGTAACCCAATCATTTCACCTCTGAACGTTCTTGCATGGCTTACCCATGAACTATGGAGGGGTGCACCTCATATCCAAAACAGTGCTCCCCAAGGGATAGTAAGGCAGCTTCTGGTAAAATACTCTGATACATGCAGACCGACTACTCACGCAATCTTCTCTCCCGCTCCTTGACAGCATCAAGTGTAGAAAACCATCCTGTGTCGTGCCGACCCCTTCGACCTGCAAACCACCTCTTCACCTTAGCTGTGCAGCAGGAAAGAAGCTGCTGGCTTTAAACACCAGGAGCTCCTCAGGCCCGACCAAGATCACCCTCCACGCTGTCCTGCCCATCGATACATTGCTCTCAGGCAATTGTTAGGTTGATTACAACCAAACTTTCTAGTAATACCGAGAGTCACTTCTGCTTACTTTTTAAAGTGAAAAAATGAAATGAAAATTCTCAGTTTAGTCAGAAGTTGTTTCTTCCCCTTGAGTAGAAAGTGAGAGGAGAGTGGCTTGGGAACATCATCGACGTCTTGCGACGTCACTGTCTGTTCTGACCTCACTCGCTTAGTGTTCAGACACAGTGAGTCTATGTTGGCTACACAGGCAGGCAGTTCCACAGTTATGGGAGGCATGGCGTGATGCAGCAATTAGTGTCTCTGGATTTTATACAGTTAGAGCACGTGTGTTTTGTTTTATCTTGTTTTTGATAGTTCTAAGAAAGGCTCCCAAGCTTTTTTAAAAATATCTTTCAGAAAATTTTATACAATGGCTTATTTAACCATAAGAATTTTCTCTTCCTATTGTGTTTCCCTTTGGTGCTGGAGAAAACACATTCATTCTCAAAGCTGTGAGAAACTGCTTTCTCTGTTATGAATTGGAAAATGGCATATACCTGTTTTTGTTTTTTTTTACTTTTATATGATTGTATTTTTCACTCACTTTTGTTTATTATTCTATAAATAAATGATGTACCCATTCAATAGTTAATATTTCTTCTTATCCTACTATCTCCTCTTTAACTTTTTCTTAAGTTCTAAATATTTCAGAATTCTCTCACTCTTTTTTTTTTTTTTTTGGTACCAGGGATTGAACCCAGGGAGGTTAACCACTGAGCCACGTCCCCAGTTCTTTCTATTTTTTATTGTGAGATAGAGTCTCTTACTAAGTGGCCTAGGGCCTCACTAAGTTGCTACAACTGGATTTGAATTTGCCATCCTCTCCTTCGCCTCCTGAGCTTCTGGGAACAGAGATACACACCACCACACCTGGCAACCCTTCAGAATGCTATGGAAAATCCCTTAGATGCTTCTCTTTCTGGTCTATCTTCTCAGAGATAGTCAATTGTCCAAGCAGAAACCCCAAAACAGTGTTTTAGACCCACAGAGTTTAATACATTTTTCCTCTAACACACCGTAATCTCTAGTTTTCTTTGTTCATAACAGGTTTGAAATGTACTTTTATGGTACAGAGAATCACAGGTCTATTTTTATTATTGTTCTCATATAAGTACCTCATACTTAGTAATGCCAAATGTGATTTTTCTTTTTCTTTTTTTTTCTGAAGGAAATTATAGCCATCTCTTACAAAAACACCTAGAGCTATTTATATTACACTAAAGTTCTTTTTATTCCATTTGCTAGTAATGCATTGCTACAGTGTTTTTCTGATAGATTTGTATAACTTGCAATTTATACCAGCCAACACAGAGGACAGGTTGTTGTTGTTGCTTTGCAAGTATTTTGAATAATGTATAGGATATTGAGCTTTCATTTTGTAAGTGTTATGCAGGGAGTTACTAATTATTTGCACTAATGGAAAGGAAAAAAAGTGAAGATAATATTAGATATTAGAACAATTCCAACATCTAAATGAAACTCATGAGTATCTTAAAACTCTGGAGATCCAAAATTAAAAATATAATGAAGTCATTTGTGGACAACAGATTACTGGGATCAGAACTGGATACTGCACATTCCCTTATCTTACCTAAATGCATCTGTCTTTGCTGGAAGAAGATCATGTGCCTTACAGGCTGATCAAAGAAATTGCCTAAGTGGAAACAGCCTCTTCCAAAATTTTCTGCAGCTCATGACACAGGTAATCTGGAATAAAATGGATCAATCCCTCAGCAAAATAAATTTTAATTATCGAGCATTTGGTGTTGTTCCCCAAGGGTGGCAAGGAGACTGTTAAGGTAATCTGCCAATTTGAAGATACACAAATTAGCTTTGCGTCTACCTAGCTGTATCATCCTGTACTGAATGTCGGTTTATGCTAATCACTTAATTTAACACTCATGGTCACTCTCTAGATGTACAATACCAGGTCTACACTGAAAACGCTAGGGCTCAGAGAGGGAAAGTCATCCACGGAGGGCTGTAGATAGCAAGCTGTGGAATGAAGGGTGGGAGAGCAGGTGGCTTGCAGCTCCTGGTTACCACTGTGTGTTCCCAGGGCCGGCCACCCTACTCTTCTTCCATTGGAAACTTTATCTCAAGACATCAGTCTGCAGGGCTCTTCTGCTTTCTCTGATGAGGCGTTTTCTCTGTCTCTGGCAATCATAAAACGCTGGCTGCTTCGTGCCATTCTTTACAAAATCTTTGAGAGATCCTTGAAGTTTTCCATGAATGTAAATGATGTCTAATGATTTACTCTTTAGCCTCGGAATGAGAGCAGCAGGCAGGTTTGCTCTCTGAAGAAGTCAGATTTATCACACATGCTGCTGTCCTGGGACCTGCCGTCTTGGCGATCAGGGGCGCCCAATTCGCTTCTGCAATCAGTCACGCCTCGTGTATGCTTGGCATCCTTCTTGCTGTTGGGTCTGGCCATATTTCCCACAGTCGGAAATTTATTCACGTCAGCCCATACCCCAGCAGCTGATAGTTTGTCTCTTTGATATGTTATTGGCTTCGAGAAGCCTGACAGGTTTCCCCGCGTGGTTTTAATACATACTGATGAGTTTCCTGGACTATTATGTATTTTCAAAAACCCTTGCAGTCACCCAAAAGCATTTCACCTTCTTTACTGGATCTCAATGTGGGGTCTCTGGACCACTAGTGATTCCTCAGGGTACCAAAAGGCTTGGGGAATTTTTTCTTTTCAAAATTCACAAGGCTTAGTGGGGAAATGGTATTGTTAGCAATGATGAAGTCATTGAGCTCCATATGGAATTAGATCTCTTTATTGTATTGAGATTATGCTAACTCACTCTGATAATTTGGTTAGGGAATGCTTTTTGAAATCACAGTGAATAGTTGTGAACAACATGAGTTTTAAATATGAAAAGCTAGCCAAATTATTACTTCATTAAAGTCATTTCTATTGACAAAATTCTAAATCTTAGCATCCAGACAGAGAAGTTAATGTAATGACTTCTGGAAATTGACCAGATTCAGAATTACTGTTTAAAAAAAAAAACAATAAATACTATTATCAGCATATTGTAATCACATAATCAACTATCATTGAATGCCTACTATAAATCATGTAACTTATTTTTTTTAATTTGAAATATGTGCAAAACAGAAAATATAGCTTCCTTTTGTTGATAAGTAAAATAAGTTACAAAGGACAAAAACTTACCCCCAATTTCAACATGTGTCAACTTTGTTCTTTGTAGACTTACAGAGGCCTCCAGTCTAAAGAAAAGCAATTATTGACAAGTGCCCACTTTAAATAATAAGTGTAGATGAACTGAATAAATTCATCTTTGGAAATTACCCACTTTTAGAAAGGACCTAATTAACCTCGCTAGTGCTGGATTTTCTAATGATAAGACACAGTGCACCATGCAGTTTTCTTTCATCACTCTGTGCCACATAGGAACACATACAACATGACCTGATTGGCATCTCTGTTCGTACCCACAGCTGTTTACCCTTCTTTGTTGTTTGTTTGGTTTTGGTACCAGGGATTGAACCCAGGGGCACTCCACCACAGAGCCACATCCCCAGTCCTTTTTTATATTTTATTTTGAGACAGGGTCTTGTAGAGTTGCTTAGGGCCTTGCTAAGTTGTTGAGGCTGGCTTTGAACTCTTCATCCTCCTGCCTCGGCCTCCCAAGTCACTGGGATTACAGGCATGTGCCACTGTGCTCAGCTCACCATGTTTTATTTCACTGAAGGCACACATGAAGAGGGTGCTTCCTCCCCAAAAGCAGCATGGAAATGGCTCCAGTCCCAGGAAAGGCACCTGAGCCCAGGCAAAGGACCCCACAGTGGCCAGCCTTGAAAGATCAGGCTGCAGTGTGGAGCCCACCACCCGCCTCTGCACTGTGGCTTGGTAGTGCGGTAGTCCCCAGATGGAGACCATTGCTTCAGAAGGCTCTTCTTTCCAAACCATGTGCTGACTTCCTGGGGTGTTGATGCATGTGCCCTTAGGCCTGAAGTCTCATGCTCTAGTGAGTTTTCGATCCTAAAACTGGATTTTTGGGATATGTTTTAATCTCACTCACTGAACACGTTATGATCTGTTAAGGAGTTGTCAGTGACCCCATGATTTTCCTAATGACATTATGTTTTCAAAATAATTTTCTTTTTTCCATGTTTCCTGATTAGTCTTCTCTTAGTTAAGCATTTAAGTCTTATTTTAGTTTTTTCTTGAGTTTACAATCATCTTCAAATCCATGTGCCAAATAATTGCTAATCGGTCAATGAGTTCATAAATGCTAATAGTCACGTGGAGTGGCCCTCTGTTAAAGATCCCACATTGAGAGGCCAAAAATAAGTTTGTGAGGCTAGCAACTCATGCTGGAAGCCCTTGGGCCCTGACTAACCCACCCCCAGTCCTCTCTTGCTTTGCTTCCAGTTGTTACAGCCTGATGCACACTTCAGAGCTAGGAACCCGCCCTGCCTCCCTCTCTGGATTTTCTTCATTGTTCCTCCAGTCACGTGTGCCCACACGCCAACGTGCCATTGGAAAGCTGGAGGGCTGTCCCTCATGCACATGCTGTCTTTCCTCAACATGGACGTCTTCCCTTGGATCCACCCCATTAGCTATCTTGCCAGTGCACGACTCCTTAATGGCTGTGTTTCACATTTAGACTTGAATTAGAACATTGTTTTTCTCAAAATTAGGTCCTCTTTGAAGAAAATGGGAATAAACAATGGCCAAGGTGCTGGAAGCATAATTTACGAATATGACCGTAAAATCCAGGAGCCTAAGGAGCATCTCCTGGTCCTCCCCAAATCAGTCATCCTCCGCAGGTCGAGAAGCAAACCCTGGGGCTCTGCCCACTTGTCCCGCCTCAGCCTCAGCAGTGTGGTCAACAGGACTGAAGGTCCTGTGGACTTGGCTGTGGCCGAGGTAGCGATGAACCCCAGTACTGCACAGCCCTGGAGGGGCGACGTCTGAGCGAAACACGTCATCCCATCTGGACAAGGAAATGAACAAGAGCTGATGCTTGAGCGATATCGATTTCCACAAGGCCGAGTGGGAGGGTCACACAGCGGGGCTGGCTCCCACGCTGCTGGGGGTCCCTTGGAAAACCCGGAGCCGTGTGCAGCCTCCTGATTTGCGGGCGCACCGAGGGTGCCCTCAGCACCCCTGCAGGCTCCAGCCACAGTTCTCATCTGATTCCCGCAGCCTGCGAGCTGTAGGGCTCGCTCACACCAGGCAAGGAGCACTGGCAGCGACCAGCATAGGGTGGCGTTTCTCAGAGGACAAAGTATCAAGATCCCTGATGGCACGGAGACAAAGTGTCAAGGTCCCTGGGTGGTGAGAATGTGGCCGAAGGGGGAGATCCAAGATGGCGAACTAAAGGAGACTGCGTTCCTTGTCGCTCTGGTAACTCCCAGTTTCAAGCAGAGGAGATCTGTTTGATTGCTCACTGTCAGGCGCCTATCATCCGCCATTTGCCTGCCTCTCGCCTGTCCATTGCCTGCTTACACCTATTCATCACCCAACGCAAAAGGTTTACCTCCCAATCATTCAACAACAGTCAGCAAACTGATCACAGACTGCCAGTGGAGCACCAGCTGCCTGCTGTTGCCTGGAAGTTCACTGTGACAGTACCTGCAGGTTTGGTTACATGTGGCTGCCACCATTTTGAGACAACAGCCAGGCCCCATAGGACCCCTGGCCAGACTGACTGAGCCCCGGCTCCAGGATCCCTCAGCCCGACCGATCACTCCCTGCCTCTGGGGCCCTCACATTGACTGACTGCTCCCTGCCGCCAGGACCCCCAGAACAACTGACTGCACACTATCACCGGGACCCCAGACCAACTGATAGCACCTGGCTTCCAGGATCCCACAACCACACCAAACACACCCCACCTCCAGGACCTCTTGCTGACCACGTCCACACCCTGAGCTGCAGCTCCCCATTTGCCAACACATTTGGAAGCCAGAGCGGCCATCTTGGATAATCCTGGAAGCCATAGCTCCTGTCACTGGCTCTTTGCGGTGCCAAATCTGCGGGTATTTGTCAATGCCTGCAGCAACAATTTGCATGGGTCTTTATGGGTGGTGGACTGGAAACAAGCTGCTTCTATCTTTCTTTTAGTGGGCTGCTTTCTCACATATTTGCTTGTTCCCTGGGCTATTGAGGAAGAAAGCCTTTTCTTAGAGAGAGAGAGAGACTTTGCTTAAGAGAGAGAGACTACACTTTCCTCTATATCTTCTTAGTTCTGCTGCTTCTTCTTAAAGGTGCGTCCTGCATCCTGTGAATTAAGGGTGCGTCTATCTGAGGTGCTTTAGTGATGTGTACCATGTACTGTGATCTGCCTATCTGTGATCTAGAGGTGTGTTCTCAATTCTCCGCTCTGCAATCTGCCTTCCGCCGCTGCCCCTACTTGCTGCTTCTATCTGCTTGCCGCTTCTTCTTCTTCCTTTCTGCTAATGGCTTCTCTGCTTTCTGCTAGCTGCTGCTCTGCTTACTGCTGCTCCTTACTGTCGCACCTTACTCTTGCGCCCCCGCCCACCGCCCGCTTATATTCCCTCCAGGAGGCAGAGGGCAGGGCCACGCCAGTTGCCATCAGGCGAGGAGCCAGCTGCCCTATCCCAGCAAGGGTCAAAATGAGCAGGCCCGAGCAGGTGCGCTGGGGAACACCTGTGCACGCGTTGTACGCATGGACATAACTGAATACGGCCAGTGATAAATCACCTGAGTGCGCCTGTGTCAATTAACCTCCTCACTGCCAATGTGATCAGGCGCCATTCTGGCTGGCACAGCCCCCAACAAGCTCCCATCTTTAGGTGGGGCAAACCCCATCCTGAGACGCCTGCTGGAGGCTTGAAGCTCATTGTCAGGTACTTCTCATGCATCAGGCTACTGAACTCTGGGAGATTTCATTACTATATGACTGTTATACTGTAGATTTTCTTTTTTCTCCTTATTGAAAAAATTTACTTTTCTTGCTCTCTTTTCCTTTTGTTTACCTCTTCCCTCAGAGTCTCTTTCTCCTTTTTTGCATGCTAACATCCAATTTCTTTTTATTACACTCTCACCCTTTCTATTATCTAGAACTTCTGTATGTTCTTTTCTTATCCCATTAACAGCCACATTCTACATCCCTCTGCATCCTCTTTGTCCTGCATTAGAAACTGCAGACCTTATTGCAAATCTGTTTCTTTTACTGAAGATAATATTTGAACTCATTCTGTTTATTATGACAATATTGTTATTGTCCTCATAGGGGCTATTTGGTTGAGGATTGCATAGTGTCTGAATGGGGCACTGCTAATATTGATCTCCCCTTAAAGAAAGGGTTTTGGAAACCGATAGGGCCACTATAAGCCTATAGGGGGAAATCTGCAATACCCCAGATCTGTACTGCTAGAGGGGAAGATACATGAACAACATGAATAAACAAGGGAAGAAAATGATCCAAACAAATCTAGATTCTATATTAATAGAATCCAATGACAGTATGTTAGAAGAAATGTCAGAAAAGGACTTCAGAGTATACATGATTAAGATGATTCGTGAAGCAAAGGATGAGATAAGAGAGCAAATGCAGGCAATGAATGTTAATACCAATAAGCTGAAAGAGCAACTGCAGGAAGCAAAAGATCATTTCAACCAAGAGATAGACATTCTCAAAAAAAAAAAAAAATGAAATCCTTGAAATGAAGGAAACAATAAACCAAATAAAAAACTCAATGGAAAGCATCACCAACAGACTAGACCACTTGGAAGACAGAACCTCAGACAATGAAGACAAAATATTTAATCTAGAAAATAAAGTCGCCCAAACAGAGAAGATGATAAGAAATCATGAACAGAATCTCCAAGAACTATGGGACATCATGAAAAGACACAAATTTAAGAATTATTGGGATTGAGGAAGGCACACAGAAACAAACCAAAGGAATGAACAACCTATTCAATGAAATAATATCAGAAAATTTCCCAAACCTGAAGAATGAAATGGATAATCAAATACAAAAGGCTTACAGAACACCAAATGCACAAAATCACAACATATCCACACCAAGGCACATTATAATGAAAATGTCTAACATTCAAAATAAAGATAGAATTTTGAGGGCTGTGAGAGAAAAGCATCAGATTACATATAGGGGGAAACCAATACGGATAGCAGCAGACTTCTCAACCCAGAATAAAAGCTAGAAGGGCCTGGAACAACATATTTCAAGCTCTGAAAGAACATGGTTGCCAACCAAGAATCCTACACCCAGCAAAACTAACCTTCAGATTTGAAGATGAAATAAAATCCTTCCATGATAAACAAAAGTTAAAAGAATTTACAAATAGAAAGCCTGTGCTACAGAATGTTCTCAACAAAATATTCCATGAGGAGGAAATGAAAAACAACAATGTAGGTCAGCAAAGGGAGGAACTACCTTAGAGAAAAAACACTCAAAGGAGAAACCAAGTCAACTTAAAAACCAAAAATAAGCCAAATGACTGGGAATACAAATTATATCTCAATAATAACCCGGAACATTAATGGCCTAAAATCATCAATCAAAAGACATAGACTGGCAGAATGGATTAAAAAGAAAGACCCTACAATATGCTGCCTGCAAGAGACTCATCTCATAGAAAAAGACATCCACAGACTAAAGGTGAAAGGATGGGAAAAAACTTACCACGCACATGGACTCAGTAAAAAAACGGGGGTTTCCACCCTTATATCAGATAAAGTGGACTTCAAGCCAAAGTTAGTCAGAAGGGATAAAGAAGGACATTTCATACTGCTTAAGGGTACCATAAATCAGGAAGACCGAACGATAGTCAATATTTATGCCCCAAACAATGGTGCATCCCTGTACATCAAACAAATCCTTCTCAATTTCAGGAATCAAATAGACAACAACACAATAATTCTGGGTAACTTTAACACACCGCTGTCACCACTAGGTAGATCTTCCAAAGAAAAACCAACCAAGGAAACCATAGAACTCAATAACACAATCAATAACCTAGACTTAATATACATATATAGAAAATTCCATCCATCAATGAGCAGATTCACTTTCTTCCCAACAGCACATGGAACCTTCTCAAAAATAGACCATATGTTATGCCACAAAGCAGCCCTTAGGAAATGTAAAAAAATAGAGATACTGCCTTGTGTTCTATCAGATCATAATGAACTGAGAATAGAAATCAATGACAAAATAAAAAACAGAAATTACTCCAACACCTGGATACTAAATAATATGCTATTGTATGAAACATAGAAAACAGAAAACATCAGGGAAGAGAAAAAATCATTAGAGGTCAATGATAATGATGATACAACATATCAAAATCTCTGGGACACTAATACACTATGAAAGCAGTATTAAGAGGAAAATTCATTGCATGGAGTGCATTCCAGAAAAGAATGAAAAGTCAACAACTAACTGACCTAACATTACAGCTCAAAGCCCTACAAAAAGAAGAACAGAATAACAGCAAAAGTAGTAGAAGACAGGAAATAATTAAAACCAGAGCTGAAATCAATGAAATTGAAACAAAAGAAACAATTCAAAAAATTGACAAAATTAAAAGTTGGTTCTTTGAAAAAGTAAACAAAATAGACAAACCCTTAGCCACACTAACAAAGAGAAGGAGAGAGAAGACTCAAATTACTCAAATCCATGATGAAAAAGGAAATATCACGACAGACACCACTGAGATACATAACATAATGAGAAGTTACTTCAAAAATCTGTATTCCTACAAAATAGAAAGTACCGAAGACATGACAAATTTCTAGACATATGCTCCTCCCAAACTGAACCAGGAGGATATACATGATTTAAGCAGATCAATATCAAGCAATGAAATAGAAGAAGCCATTAAAAATTTACCATCCAAGAAAAGCCCAGGACCAGACGGATCTCAGCTGAGTTCTACAAGACCTTTGAAGAAGAACTCATTCCAATACTTCTCAAAGTATTCCAGGAAATAGAAAAGGAGGGTACCCTACCAAACTCATTCTATGAATCTAATATCACCCTCATACCCAAACCAGGAAAAGACACATCAAGGAAAGAAAATTTTAGATCAATATCCTTGATGAATATAGATGCAAAGATCCTTAACAAAATATTGGCAAACCATATCCAAAAACATATTAAGAAAATCATGTACCATGATCAAGTGAGGTTCATCCATGGAATGCATGGATGGTTTAACATCCATATATCAATAAACATAATCCATCATGTCAATAGACTTAAGGATAAGAATCATATTTCAATTGAGGCAGAAAAAGCGTTTGACAAAATACAACACCCCTTCATGCTCAGAACACAAGAAAAAATAGGGATAGTAGGAATATACCTGAACATTGTAAAGGCTATTTGTGCTAAGCCCATTGCCAACATCATTCTTAATGGAGAAAAACTGAAACCATTCCCTTTACAAACGGGAACAAGACAGGGATGTCCTCTTTCACCACTTCTATTCAACATTGTCCTGGAAACTCTAGCCAGAGCAATTAGGCAGACTAAAGAAATTAAAGGGATACAAATAGGAAAAGAGGAACTTAAGCTGTCACTATTTGCTGATGACATGATTCTATACTTAGAGGACCCAAAAAACTCCTCCTGAAAACTTCTAGACCTCATCAATGAATTCAGCAAAATAGCAGGCTAAAAATCAACACGCATAAATCTAAAGCATTTTTACACGCAAGCAATGAAACATCTGAAAGGGAAATGAGGAAAACAACTCCATTTGCAATAGCCTCAAAAAAATAAAATAAAATACTTGGTAATAAATCTAACCAAAGAGGTAAAAGATTTCTGCAATGAAAACTACAAATCATTGAAGAAAGAAATTAAGGAAGACCTTAGAAGATGGAAAGATCTCCCATGTTCTTGGATAGGCAGAATTAATATTGTCAAAATGGCCATACTACCAAAAGTACTATACAGATTCAATACAATTCCAATTAAAATCCCAATGATGTACCTTACAGAAATAGAGCAAGCAATCACAAAATTCAACTGGAAGAATAAGAAACCCAGAATAGCTAAAGCAATCCTTAGCAGGAAGAATGAAACAGGGGGTATCGCAATACCAGAACTTAGACTATACTACAAAGCAATAGTAACAAAACTGGCATGGTATTGGCACTAAAATAGACAGGTAGATCAATGGTACAGAATAGAGGACACGGACACAAACCCAAATAAATACAATTTTCTCATACTAGACAAAGGTGCCAAAAATATGCAATGGAGAAAAGACAGCCTCTTCAACAAATGGTGCTAGGAAAACTGGAAATCCATATGCAACAGAATGAAACTAAATCCCTATCTCTCACCCTGCACAAAAATCAACTCACAATGGATCAAGGACCTTGAAATCAGACCAGAGACCCTGCATCTTATAGAAGAAAAAGTAGGTCCAAATCTTCAACTTGTTGGCTTAGGATCAGACTTCCTTAACAGGACTCCCATAGCACAAGAAATAAAAGCAAGAATCAATAACTGGGATAGATTCAAACTAAATAGCTTTCTCTCAACAAAGGAAACTATCAGCAATGCGTAGAGAGAGCCTACAGAGTGGGAGAATGTCTTTGCCACTCATACTTCAGATAGAGCACTAATTTCCAGAATATATAAAGAACACAAAAAACTCTACACCAAGAATACAAATAACCCAATCAACATATGGGCTAAGGATATGAACAGACACTTCACAGAAGAAGATCTACAAGCAATCCACAAACATATGAAAAAATGTTCACCATCTTTAATAATAAGAGAAATGCAAATCAAAACTACACTAAGATTCCATCTCACCCCAATTAGAATGGCGATTATGAAGAATACAAGCAACAATAGGTGTTGGAGAGGATGTGGGGAAAAAGGTACACTCATACATGGCTGGTGGGACTGCAAATTAGTGCAGACACTCTGGAAAGCGGTGTGGAGATTCCTTAGAAGACTTGGAATGGACCCACCATTTGACCCAGCTATCCCACTCCTCTGCCTATACCCAAAGGACTTAAAATCAGCATACTACAGAGATACAGCCACATCAATGTTCATAGCTGCTCAATTCATAATAGCAGATTGTGGAACCAACCTAGATGTCCTTCAATTGATGAATGGATGAAGAAACTGTGGTATATATATATATATATATATATATATATATATATATATACACACACAATGGAATATTACTCAGCTATTACGAATAATAAAATTATGGCATTTGCAGGCAAATGAATGAAACTGGAGAATATCATGCTAAGTGAGATAAGCCAATCTCAAAAAACCAAAGGACAAATGATCTCTCTGATAAGGGAATGATGACACATAATGGGGGGTGGGAAGGAGGCAAGAATGGAGTAAGGAAGGACTGTATAGAAGGAAAAGAGGGGTGGGAGGGGTGGGGGATAAGGAAAAAATAGCAGAATGAATCAAACACCATTACCCTATGTTAATGTATGATTACACAAATGGTATGCTGCTACTCCATGTACAAACAGAAACAACATGTATCCCATTTGCTTACAATAAAAATTAAAATAAAAAAAAAAAGATCCCTGGTGGCGGGGAGATAAAAGGCCACGATCCCTGGTGGCGGGGAGAACGCTGATCACCGCACACGGCCCCCTGGGAATGTCCCGCAGTCCATAGAATTGGGAGGAGGCCTGATCCTGCCACGTGCTAATTTTGAAACCACCACAAATGGATGTTTACTTTTCTGGTTTCTAATTTGTTAATTTAGAGAATAAGATGTAAGGAGCAATCCCTATGGTCCTTTCGCTCCATGATTCTCTCAACTCTAAAACAAAATACCCATATATGAATATAGGGGAAATAAAAGTAAACTAGTAAAAGTTAAGAGAAGCAATCCTCAAAAAGCAACTCCAAAATTGAGATGTTTCATAAGGGAGTTAGTGATAAAAGCTATAATAAATATAAATTTTTACAGTGACCACCTACATCTACAAATTAATCAATATAACAATCTAGTAATATTGACATAATTATTGCCAATTACTGAAGCAAAAGCTTAACGGGCTTTCCTTCAATACAGCACAAGTAGATGACTTGGAAGTTTGCAGGATCTATGTACAGAAAACTTAGTCCACAAGATAAATGAATTTGGGAGAATTGTCTGTTCATGCAAAACGTATCACATCACATCCCTTCTTGTTAGAAGTAAAATAACTCAGGACCCTTAACTATGAAATCTGATTCTTTCAGGTATCATCATCCTCTAAGTGGAAATAGGGACACATTAAGTAATAATCCAATCTATTTGTTCTTTGCTTTGTCTACTCATGTGTGACCTACTTGAACTCTTCCAAATCTTCAACTCTAAGAGCTACCCCATGGCCCCTGGGATTTTCTACCCATGTTCATTTCTTTCTTTGTTTCAACCTATTTTTGGTTTTACACCCTTACACACTAGTGCATAAATCCTTAAGTCCCCAGATTTTTATGTATTTGCATATTCTGCTTTATCTCCTGCTCCTAATCTGTACCAATTTAGGGAGGGTTCTATATATTTAGCTTTGACAGACATCCTAATAAGTCAATGTCTTAATCACTCTCCCTGATTTTTGCCAACTTGCTGCCATTTATCAACTCCTTAAATTTGATTGCCAAACCTCAAATACAGCTGCAGAAGTGAGTTGTATTCTCATGAGACTGAATACAGGAAAAAATGATAACTCCAGGAAATGAAACTTGGATCAAACCTTTGCTGCTTGAAACTAATCCTCCGGAACTGAGTGGGAACAATAATTTAGCTTTACCCCCTTGAACACAAAAACATCAAACTAAAATGAAAATCACCTTTAAAAATGAGATCCATAATGGACCTTTGAACTGACAGTTTAACAATTCAAAGAATATTGTGAAATAGAGATTCTTGGGTGAGTGTAAAAATACTCATAGTCACATTTAGAGGGTCACTGAACCCTTTCTCTCAGTCCAGGCAGAATTAAAACTAAGACAGTCCCAAGAGAGTTGACGTAGACTTCATTTATTATATTTATGACTGCCAATCATTTTTTGATTAGCCCTTCCATATTGGTAAAATCCTACATTATGAGTTCTGCTTCCTCAAATTAGAATTCACAATTCAAATATTCTGTCTTTCTTTTGGGAAAAGAAAAAGACAAAAAAGATTCAATCAATCAAAATCTTCCACAAGAGAGACTTTGACTTGGGAGTAAATATGTTGAAATAAGCTGACGTAGACAATGGAGCTTGCTAGTGTAGGTGGCGAACAGAAATCATCTTTGGAGAACAGTTACAGTTCTAAGAGTTGAATCCCTGATGCTTGGAAGAAACAATTGCAATAAAGATGAATTCCAGGCATTTGATGCCTATTGGTGACAGCAGAAATGGGGGATGTATTTTTTCACCCTTAAGTTAATTTCTCCATGCCTCCCGATGATTCGGGAGCAACCCAATATCCTTCAGTAAGGAGCAGCCCTGCTTACATGAGCCTGAGCAATTTCTGCTGTTTGCAACTAAGAACGCTGACCTCAAAACTGATCAATCCAAAATCACTTACAGCAGTTAAAGACTAACGAAAATATTGTTTATGTGGAGAGAGAAATCAAGATAAAATGTTTGAACTAGCAATAGCAGTTCAGTAAGTTCATAAAACCATCAGAAAAAAAGATGACAAGTCCCTGTAGGTAGCAGACTCACACCACTTACCACCACAAACTAACAAGTACTCATCAAGATGAATGTTACCCACATGACAAAACAACAAAAGAGCAAATAATTGAGCATTAGAAGCACTAAATTGTAAGGAACTAGAGCTTCATCCAGGTTTCTGTCAGTTCTTACCCACAGGGCTTATGATTACCTAGGAAGTCAGGATAGGAAAAAGAAGCTATCTCCAAAGCCTTACACCTGAAGATATTCCAAGTCTCTTTAAATGATATGTTCTCTTTTTACATAGTGGTACATTTATATTAATCCATACTTTATATTAAGTAAATCTTTTAATGTTCTTTATATTTGATACTTCATAAGTAGCTTGACCTGGGAGGTAATTCAATCTATTCCACTGTGGTACATGGCTTGATTAATGTATTTCTCAAAATATCACTAACAAAATACACATCAGAAAAGATGTGGACCCTGAAGAGCAAAGCTGGATAATTTACTGCCTGGATATATACATTTCACTTTTGCTAAAATTGCCTAAGAGTATTTTTGGTTTTAAGTAGTCAGACAATAATGGTATAATCAGTTCATAGTTGATAAGAACTCCAATTCTAGATGTCACTTGTCTCTGAGATGTTGACCTGTTGAATCTCCTGAGTTGATAAAAAGATCGAAGCGGTTGGGAAGGTCGAGGCAGAGGGAGCGTACAACTGGGAATGCCAACATCAAAGCCTTGTGAAGGAAGAGCTCCATGCAGGAAACCAGGTCGAGTTTCCCTAAGCTGGACGTGGCGTGCTAGTACTGTGAGCATTTGGTCAAGAGAACTCCACAAAGCCCACAAAGGACAGGCGAGTCACGCACAAAACATGTCTCAGTTTTAACAATCCAGGGTGCAGAGTCCTTAAACTCCCAGAGCATCCAGGGGAGCCAGCCTTAGTACCAGGACTCAACCAGCCCTAAGCTAAAGACTCCCTGGAACCCACCCTAACGAGGACTAAAAGCATTCCTGGCTACACTCTAATGGGCCTGTGGGTCTTAAAGGACTCCAGAACAACATCCAGGGGGTTGGTATAACCCCCTGCACTTGTTTGCTAGGTCTGTTGCACCGAAGAGCCGAGAACTAATCTGGGTGACTGAGCAATGGAAACGTGTCACCTCCCAGCTTGAAGTCAAGGTCGAGGCGTTGGCCCTCCTTCTGAGCACTGCGAGGAAAGGCCCTGGCTCAGGCCTTGGAGGCTTTCAGAAGGGCCTCTTCATGTTCCCGTGCTACTTTTTCTGTGTATGTGCTTGGGTCCCCATCCCCTTTTATAAGGATCTCAATCCTACTAGCTTAGAGTCCACTATTCCAGTATGAGCTCATCTTAAGGAATTGCATTCACAGTGACCCTATTTCCAAACATGGTCACATTCTGAGGGCTGAGGATTGTGAGAGCTGAGGATTTCAACATACAGGTTGTGGGTGGGGGTCACAATTCAGCTGATAGTGTACATCACACACCAACACTCACATATATAAAGTACATGGTTTCAGCAGCAATTAAAAATTGTCAGGCACAAAATAAGCAGGAAAGTGTCATTCCTAAGAAGAAGGCAAATGAGTCAATAGAAATAAGGCAGAATATGACAGAGATGATGAAATAAACAGAAAAGAACTTTAAAAATATACTTCAATGGCAGATTAGGCTACAGAAGATCCAACTATACAGAGACAGCAACAGAATCTAAAATGAATCATAGAGAAAAAGATACTGGGGAAAAAACATACACAGTGGTCCAATAATCTCATGTACATGTCATCAGAGTCACAGCAGAAGTGAGACATGGGGACAAAGAAATAGTGGTGCAAATTTGGCAAATTTAACGCAAAGTGTAAGTTGACAGATACAGAGCACACTGAAGTTTATCGCAAAAATCTTTCTGAACCAGTGATAAAGAGAGAACTTTAAAAAATTTATAGCACATTGAAAGTAAGAATAACTACAGATTCTAAATATGTAAATATGTGACCCAGAGGGCAATAGATTGACACATTTAAAATGCTAGAAGAAGGGCAAGGGAGCCCTATTAACAAGGAATTTGAAATGCAGCAAAGCATCTCTGAAAAATGAAGGGCAAACAGAAGCTTCATAGCTAGGAGAATTTACTATCAGAACACCTATGAGAGAAGAAATGCTAAAGAAATTTCATCAGGAAGGAACACAACATCATATGATAGCTTGGACCTACATAATAAATGTAGAGTTCCAGATAGAGGAAACATAAATATGTTTTCCTTACTTTAATGTCTCTGAAAGGGAACTGTCTAAAACAAAATAATAACAATTACCTAGGTGATTCTAAATTCATAGAAGTTACATGTATCACAAAAATAGACCAAGCACAAAGGGAAATGGAATCATTCTTAAAAATTCATGAGGACTGAATTCATATAAAACATTTCCTTGACAATAACTGAATTAAATTAATAGAAGAATATCTGAAAAAGGCCTCAAATATTTGGAAGTTAATACATTGTAAATAACTCAGAAGCCAATGGCACAAAGTAAATTTGAAAATAACTTCAATGAAACAATACCAAAATGGGCAGGATGTATCTAAAATAGTGAGCTATATGGCTATATTATGGACAGAAAGCAGTTGGAGATTTTTACATACAGAAGAACGAATTTGCTCATCGGAGCCAATAAAATCAGAAATACTGTCAAAGGAGACAAAAAAAAGCTGTGTATAGTACAATCACGTGTATATAAAATCTAGGATGCACAAGGTAACCATAAGGACAGAAGGTACATTAGTGGTTGCCTGAGTATGGAGGAGGCCAGGTGGGGTCTGGGGAGAGGCATTAGAAACGAAAACAAGAAACTCTTGGATTTGATGCACCTTTTGTGGTTATTATTTCATGATTGCATAAATATGATAAAACTTATCAAATCATACCCTTTAAACATGTAAGCATATTGTATAACAAATACATATAATTAAAGCTGTTAGAAGAGTAATGAAGCTGAAATGAAGACATTTTCAGAAAATAAAAGTGGACAAAAGTAATAACTTTATACTAAAGATAGACTGTCATTTAAGTATTCAGAAAATGATCCCAGAAGTAAATGTCAAAGTATGAAAGTAAATATTTGCGGGATAAAATCTAAACAAAAATTAATTATGTAAAATGATAAAATTTAGAGTTTAGTGCAAAATTGAAGATCAGAAAATGCTGGAGGGAAATAAGCAAAATTAAAATGTTCTAAGAATATTGTCTCACCCACAAAGAGGGCACGGACAGCGATTGACATTACCATAATCAGGAAGCACCTCAACTTTTGGACTGAAAGGACATAACATTTCTGGTAAAGTTGATTGATAAGCACTGAGGTATGTCAATAAAGATGTAATAAAGAGTGTGATGCTTTAAAAATAACAATAAATAAGCTGGGCATGTTGTGCACACCCACCAGTCTCCATGACTCTGGAGGCTGAGGCTGGAGGATCACAAGTTTGAGAACAACCTGAGAAACTTAACAGGGCCCTAAGAAACTTAGTGTCTTAATAAAAGATAAAAAGTATTGAGACCCTAGTTTAGTACTAAAGTGACCCTAGGTTTAATCCCCAGTACCAAAAAACAAAACAAAACAACAACAATAAACAGTAAACACCTACAAGGATAAAAGCTCAGGCTGTCTCAGAATTTTGAATATGATATTGCTATGCAATACCAGTAAAGTACTGAAATACATTAGGCAATATTCCAAGAAGAAAATGTGATCTGGGAAATTAATTCATAATTAAGAGTCAAAATAATGAAAAACATAAAGAGTGGCTCTGTCATCCCAAATAAGTCCATTTTTAACAGTCTCTGAAGCTATATGCAGCCTGCAACAGCTAACTTAATAGAGCCCAAAGGTAGAAGTTAGGATGAGTCTCCAGGCTTTGTTAACCACGTTGAGGAAAAGTAGAAATGAATCATTAATAAGAAATGTGGGACAAGAGGTGGGAAGTCCACATTGTTAGGTCCTTAGGCCAGAATAACTCCATTTTGAAATGAAGCACCTGCCCACCCAGGCACAACATGACCTTCCTGGTACAACCACCCCAAAGAGTCCCTAACTACTGAAACCACAGCAAAGACGCCCAATAACAGTCACAGGGCCAGACAGGTTATTTTTACCCACTCCATTGTATGTGACGACATAGTTAGAAGTCTTTTCCTGCAGGCCACTGCTCCTGGCAGAAGGACAGCCTGGCCGACTCTCACTGTCCACAAACCTTTGCTGGAACTCAGAGCTGTGTCCCTTCTGGATACTCGTGCCAGCTACCCTAACACAAGGATGCTCAAGCAGTAGATAGTAGAGAAAAAAGTCAATGGACTCTATTCATCGTCTGCAAGTAAAAATGAAGTTCATGAATTCACATTGTCATTAAGCACCAAAGATAAACTAGGAAAATTAATCAGCCTCTAACACTTATAAACCACCAATGGGAGAATAAAACATAAAATGAAACAGACATCAGAACAGCTGATAGAGCCGAGATGCAGGAGCTGAGGCAAGAGGATCTCAAGTTCAAGGTCAGCCTGGGCAACTAAGCAAGACCCTGTCTCAAAATAAAATAATAAAAGGGTAGGGATGTGACTCAGTGGTAGAGCACTCCTCGGTTCAATCCCCAGTACAAAAAAAAAAAAAAAAAGAAAGAAAAAGAAAAGAAAAGAAAGAAAAAAGTCTATAGGATACATTTAAAAAAAAAAAGAAAGAAAGCAAAAGTAGGTATCTCCAATGGTATATTCATAAGTAAAGTCAACTAGCCAAAATGAATTGATTCAAAAGGCAAAACTGAGTTACATACTGAATAAAATAGCTCTCTAAAAGTATATATGAAAGTGACCCCAAGACAAAAACAAACAAACAAACAAAAACTAAAGGTAGAGGGAAGAAAGAGAAAAGAGGGAAAACAGCACAAAATTCAGACAGAAGGGGTGTTGGTGTATCAAGGTGTTACCTTGCAAAGGAAGTGTGAGTCACTTCACAAAGCAAAATGTTGTACCCAAACAGAAAAGGTGCCATGGATCATGACGCACCCATAAGAGTAGAAAGGAAAATACTGAATTAGAAAATGAATAGGAACCCAGTTTATTATGAGGTCAACTCAGCATCTCTCAGGCCAGACAAGAGCTAAATAAGACTGTGGAGTGACTGGCAGACACTTTTATGCACTTATCTATTTATGTTTCATATAAACACAAGTAGGTGTGTGTGTGTGTGTGTGTGTGTGTGCAGGAACACACCTAAACATGTACAAAACTAACGCTGGAGGGCCGGTTGTGGCTCAGTGGCAGAGCGCTTGCCTAGCACGTGTGAGGCACTGGGTTTGAACCTCAGCACCACATTAAAAAAAAAACAAATACAATAAAGTCATCATGTCCAACTACAACTAAAATCATGTTGTTAAAAAAATGAAAACTGGAAACTGGACAATTTAAAGCACCAAAAGGTCAACTTTATTACCCTAAGGTAGGGAACATCTATGAGAAAAACTCTCAAGAAATGTAAATACAGAAGTATGTGGACCATATTATTTCACCATAAAATAATCAGAAACCAGCAAAAGTAGAAACAAAAAAATGTCCATTAAGCAGAAAAACTTAAAAATCACATTATAGCAAAGGGGAATGAAGGGAAGGGAGGGAGTTGGGAAGGACAGTGGAATGAACAGACATCGCTTACCTGTGTTCATATATGAATGAAACTCCACACCAAGCACAACCACAGGAATGGGGTCCCGATTGGAATGGGTTGTACTCCAAGTACGTATAAAATGTCAAAATACACTCTATTGTCGGGTATATCTAAAAATAAAAAATAAAAAATTTGAAGAAATGTAAAAAGAAATTACATCACAGAATATGTAGAAAGGAATAATAAAGGTTTTATATGTAAAGCACTAGCAGACTATTTCTAAACCTGTGATTCAAGAAAAATTACTAGTTTTAGCAACTTAAATAAGTTAAAATGAAAAACTTAGAAAACAAACTATGTATTGAACTCAAGCAGTTAGAAAAAGAACAATAATTTGAAATAAGTAGAAAGAAATGTATTTTGTAAAATAAAGTTTAGGCAACAGTTGGTTTGGTAACAAAATTAAAAAGCAAGTATTTGAAATATCCTCAAAATAAAGAGATTAACAAAATCAAAAAAGAGAACAAAGTCAGATAGCAAAATATATAAACAAGAATGAGTTCCTAGGCCAGTCAAATAACGTGAAAGAGCGTGAAAGCCTTTCCCGCAGCTCTATGCACGTCTCTGTGAATATCTGGAGGCATGAGGTATTTTTAAGAGAGTTATAAATTGCTAACATTCTCTTTAAAACAAAATAATAAAAGCAAATGTTTAAAAAAGCTTCCTCAAAGAATACCCTCAGACCCAGATGACTTCAAAGTGGATGTGGTTTTAACCACTCAATAGCAAGAGGAAAAAAATATTTCATAGCAAGATAAGTTTGGAAGTGCAGGTGGAAAGATCCTGAAAATAAGGACTCAAGGAGTCCCAGAAGAGCCGTGTCAAGCTCGGGTGCTGTCCACCGCTGGCAGGGAGACCTAGGCAGATCAGCAAAAAAAGAGAGACCTGGACTCAATGACTGAGAGAACTCAGTATGGAACAGACGCAGCTTTCACATCAGAGAGAGGAACATTATTTCCACTCGTGCACCTTCCAACCATTTCTGAGAAAAATTAAGCTGAATTTCTATGTTCCTATTTCTACGAAATTAATTTTGAATGGGTCAAATCTACTTGTTAAAAGAAAAATCACTAAAATACCAGGAAGAATCTTTAGAGGTATTTTAACATAATTTTTTTAATGAAAATGGTTCTATTTAATTGCTACATAGTAATTCAGATTACGCATTTTAGAATTTTATAGACACAGGTCTCACTTTTCTGAAGTACATTTCTGTTGAAATTCAACATCTTTCTGCTTTGGCAAACACATATTCAGTAAGCATATGCTAGACTTTTGTGGCTTTTTCTACTTAAGATCATCAAACACAAAATTAAGTTCCATGTGTTTTCTCTAACAAGTTAAGTATGTAGGAAAGCTTTGATGTTTCTTACATTTCATAAGTGACTCACCTCCTACAGGTTGTATTTTCTGTTGCAGGAAAAAGTAGAGATCATAAGGAGCCACTGTGGCAAGTCACAAAGTGGAATTCTTCAGAAACTTTTCCACAGTAGACACCAAGAAGATTAAAAGGAAGACTGACCAAGAGAAGTCTATGCCCGTCTCAGTCCCAGGACTATGTTGCATGGTGCAACAAACTCCTCTTTCCAAAATCTAAGTTACTAGAATTGGGCTGTATGTTTTAAATTGGAAAAAAAAAAAAAAACACAAAACTGATCCACTTTCCTGAGAATTAGTCAAAAATAAACTGGAACATGAATTTTAATTACTCTTTTCTTTGAAAATGTCTAGGATTATTTCTATGCAACTTGGGTCAATTTTTAAAAATGAGTGAATTTTCCACCTGTGATATATGATACTGCTACAAATATCAAACTCCAAATTCTCAAACTTCAGCTAAATTGGTATAAGTGGAACACAGATCTCCTCAAAAAGCACAATGTCTCTATCTCATTTGATGAGAACTGTTTTTCATTTCAAAGCTGAGAGCACATGAGAAGAATTTACAGAAGAAAATGAAATCTATATTATCATACTAATATGTTTTTAGTCACATTTGCCCACATTTTGTTAGCAAAAGAATAATTCGAGAACCTTAAAATTATAAATATAAATACCTCATAATTTTTGAGCTTTATGATTGCCTTCATAAGCATATAAAACAAGAAAAAATAATGATCTCTAACCACAAAAGTATCTATTTTTCTATAACAATAGCTATTTGACAGAAAATTGAACCACGAGCATGACCAATGTTTCCAGGGAAGGGCCCTTGGGATCTGTTACTCCTGTCGTCTACCAAAACAGAGAAAGAGCATTTGGTGAATCAGATTTACTTTTCTGGGGAGAAATTGTCTAAGGACATAGGACAAGGAACATGAGCTTTGGCAACTTGATTAAGTGAGATATGTCTCTGGGGAAGGTGACTGAAGAATCAGCGATTACAGGTTTTGAACTGGTTTACATGAAAAATCCCAGCAACTAGGAGAAGGGGTTGTTTGATATACGTTCAGGAAGCTGGTTTCTCATGTCCATGGGATTAAGCATCTGGAAGAAGAAGGATGGATCTCTGAAAAGTCAAGGTCTTGCAGGTAGATGGACCTAACTGAAACTCCTTAAGAGGGAGGGTTTACATTCACAAGAACCTCGGAAAAAAAAAAAAAAAAAAAAAAGAACACTTTAAAATCAATCTATCAAAAGAGGGGAAAGACCTCTACAATGGAAACTACAGAACACTAAAGAGAGAAATTGAAGACCTTAAAAGATAGAAAGATCTTTCTTGTTCTTGGATAGGCAGAATTAATTTTGTCAAAATGGTCATACTACCAAAAGTGCTATACAGATTCAAAGCAATTCCTATTGAAATTCCAGTGATGGTCTTCATAGATACAGAAAAAGTAGTCATGAAATTCATTTGGAAAAATATGAGACCCAGGTTAGCTGAAGTCATCCTTAGCAAGAAAAGTGATGCAGGAGGAATCACAATACCAGACTTCAAATTATACCACGGAGTTATAGTAGCATAAACGGCATGGTATTGGCACCAAAATAGACAGGTAGACCAATGGTAGAGAGTAGAAGACACAGAGACAAACCCACATGAGTAGAGTTATCTCATACTAGACAAAGGTGCTACATTGGAGAAAAGACAGCCTCTCATACAAATGGTACTGGGAAAACTGGAAATCCACATGCAGCAAAATGAAATTAGACTCCTGTCTCTCACCCTGCACAAAACTCAACTCAAAGTGGATCAAGGACCTAGGAATTAGACCAGAGACTCTGCACCAAACAGAAGAAAATGTAGACCCAACTCTCTATCATGTCAGCTTAGGAATGACAAGACACCTATAGTGCAAGAAGTAAAATCAAGGTGCGACTCTACTTCATGCATAACCAGAGAAACAAGTTGTACCCCATTTGTGTACAATGAATCAAAATAAAGAAAGAAAAAAGAAAGGAAAAAAATCAATAAAGGGGATGGCATCAAACTAAAAAGCAAAGGAAACAATCAAGAATGTGGAGAGCATACGGAATGGGAGAAAATCTTCACCACCTGCACCTCAGATAGAACATTAATCTCCAGGTTATAAAAAGAACTCAAAAAACTTAACACCAAAAGCCAAATAACCCTATCAATAAATGGGCAAAGGAACTGAACAGACACTTCACAGAAGAAGAAATACAACTGGTAAACAATTATATGAAAAATTGTTCAACATCTCTAGCAATTAGAGAAATGCAGATTAAAACTATACTGAGATTCCAGATAAAGAAAATATGGTACATAAACACAATGGAATATTACTCAGCTTTAAAGAAGAATAAAATTACAGCATTTTTGGGTAAATGGATGGAGCTGGAGAATATCATGCTAAGTGAGATAAACCAATTCCAAAAAACCAAGGCTAAATATTTTCTCTGATAAGTGGATGATAATTCACAATAAGGGGGTGGGGCCTAGGGAAGAAGAGATGTACTGGAGTAAAGGGAGGGGAGGGACTCAGGGTAGGAAGAATAATAGAATGACTCAGACATTATTACCCTATGTGCACATGTGACTTACATGACCCATGTGACTCCACATCACCTACAACCAGAATAGTAAATTACTCCATGTACGTATGGCATGTCAAAATGCAATCTACTGTCAGGTATGGCTAATTAGAACAAATAAAAAATTAAGTGGAAAAATAAGATGATTTATGACTATAAAAAAAACAAAACAAAAAGCAACACTGAGATTCCATCTCACTCCAGTCAGAATGGCAATTATGAAGAATACAGGCAAAAAGTGTTGGCGAGGATGTGGGAAAAAAGGAACGCTCATACATTGCTGGTGGGACTGCAGGTTGGTGCTGCCACTCTGGAAAGCGGTATGGCGCTTCCTCAGAAAACTTGGAATGGACCCACCGTTTGACCCAGCTATCCCACTCCTCGGTTTATACCCAAAGGACTTAAAATCAGCATACTACAGTGACACAGCCACATCAATGTTTATAGCAGCTCAATTCACAATAAACCTCGGTGCCCTTCAACAGATGAATAAATAGAGAAACCGTGGAATATAGACATGATGGAATATTACTCAGTCTTAAAGAGGAATGAAATCATGGCATTTGTCAGTAAATGGATGGAACTGGAGAATATCATGCTAAGGGAAATAAGTCAATCCCCCTGAACCAAAAGCTGAATCTTCTCTTTGATATGCAGATGCTAACACCCAATAAAGGAGTGGAAATAGAAGTTCAATGGATTAGACAACGTCAAATGAAGGGAAGGGAGGGAGGAAGGGAATAGGAAAGAGAGTGGAATGAATCGGACGTCACTTTCTTGTGTTCATCTATGAGCTCATGACCAGTGTAACTACACGTATGTGTGATGTGTCAAAATACACTCTGCTGTCATGTGTATCTGAAAAGAACAGGTTAAAAAAAGAGTGAGGGTTTACCATGAACACCTGCCAATCAGGGAGCTCCTACAGTCAGGATTAGACAGGTCCTTTAGGGGCAATCGCCTGTGTCTGACGGAGGCGGGGCCAGCTCCTGCCCCTCAAATGACTGTGAATGTTCCTTCAAAGCTTCTCCCATAAGGCCCACCAGAGAAACTTACAAGGCACCAGCCAGAATTGCCAAATTGTTCTGATCCCCTCTGTTTAGGTGATGGACATCAACTCTGCTCACTGTGATCCTAAATTCTCGTTTGACAGGCGTTCCTTCCTAGCCGCCATTCTTTGAACCTGCAATGTAGAAAGAAACCGGACCTCAAACCAAGCACGCTCAGGACCACACAGGCCACGACGTGAGATAACGTGTGTGACTCTGGCAAGTTCCCCAGTGAGGGCCCCTGGCTTTCTCTGAGGAGAGACCGCTTTGGGAGTGGCCTCGAGTGCTCTCCCTGTTGCTCCCTAATGAACATTTCTTCACACTTCTCTCTCCTGGTCGCTGATTGGCTTTGAACTCCCTGGGAACCCAGGGTGTTGTGTTCTACTACCAACGACAGAAAGGAAAGATGCCCAGGAGTCACGCAAGTGGTTCTGACAGGCGGTCAAGCCCCTAGGGAGGAGGGAAGGCCTGGAGGGCTCTGAGGAGCTGGGACTCCGCCCTGGACACAGGTGCTGCCCAGCATCTCCAGTACCCGGAGCTGGGTTCCGTGGTCTGGGCCACTAAGGAAGGACTGTCATTCAACGGGCACTGGTCTCTCAAGGGGCACGGTAGGCTGGTCCTGGCAGGCGACATCCTGCAACTTGAAGTCAAGAAATGTGGCCACCTCGAAGGTCAACATGAAGGACTTGCAAGTGCCCCTCCCAGGAGGAGGCTTTCTTGGGTGATTTGGAAGAATTCCAAACAGGTCCCAAAACGGCATGGCATGACTGAGCTGGCTTTCAGTGTGGTCAGGGAGGCCCCGGCGAGGTCCCCACTGAGGTCCCCACGGAGGTCCCCACTGAGGAAGGCCGGAGCTGGCCTGGCCTGGGCTCCCCACCAGGGAGAGTGCTGAAGCGGCCGCGGCCTGCTCCACGTGCGACCAGGGCCTGCTCCACGCGCAACCAGGGCCTGCTCCACACACGGCCAGGGGAGGGGAAGACCTGCAGGCGGCTTCTTGAACTCGGAGCCAGACCCTGGGCCGCAGCTGGCGGAAGCTCCTGTCTTTGGCATCCGTCCTCTGATGCTGTGTTGTCGGGTCTGAAACTCAGGATAATTAGATTTGTACTGTGGTTTCAGTCTCTACAAGTGTCCTGCTATTTCTTGATTAATGTTTTTGTCCCCAAATTCAACTTCTCCTGCAAAAACAGTTGGAGTTTTGCTCTCTCTCTGTTTTCTCTGCCTTGCTTTGTTTTCTCCCACACTTCAATTGTGCTATTTCTGAAGTGCTGTGCTTTAGAGTTTGGAAAACTGCTTAATTCAGTGCAAGATTTATTTTACTACTTAATACAATCTAACTTTTCTAAACTTACATGTGTGTGTATATACATATGTATATGTATGTATATATTATCCAGGAATCTCATTCTTTATTGTTTCCTGTTACAAAGTCGTCTTATAAAGATATCTACATTCTACATGGGTAAGGAACCTACTGACTCTTACATTCACTAGATAAAGAATTTAGCATTTGCAAAGTTCTTCTCACCTGTCCATCCTCACATGCATCTGAGTTTTACGAATTTGTCTTCTAACGTAGCTCGTAATTAAATATTCAACTGAGATCTCTAATGTAATCTCAGCAGCTGCTTGGCATTAGCACTTTAAAGCTTGATCGTGGCGTAGCAACTGCAAGTCCTCACGCGCCACAGCCGGCTTGTTTCGAGTCGCCTGCTGATTGGCTGGATGCATTGAAGGTGATATACTCACCGGGAATGTCGATCATGCTGTCGTAAAAACTTGAATGTTGCGTTTTCCCCCAATCCTGTTACACTGGGTTGGCAGCGTACCAGGGTTTCGTAGCATGGTAAAATCATGAAGTCTCTGGTTTCTCCATTCCCTCTGGATGACACATCTGCCTAGATCCAGGTGAGATTCTTCATCTTTGCAGTGTAACAACTGGATTGTGGTGTCCCAGAGAGTCCCAATTCTCACTGAGGTTCTTTTTTTTAAAATTATTTATTTATTCATTTTACAGACAGCATTTGATTCATTGTACACAAATGGGGCACATCATTTCGTTGTTGTGGTTGTGCACGATGTGGACTCACACATTCGCGTAATCATACCTGTACGCGGGGTGATGCATCTGTCTCAGTCCACCACCTTTCATGCCCCCTCCCTCTCATTTCCCTCTACGTAATCACTGAGTTTTAAGAATGCAGGATTCCTGTGACTTCACACACCGTAATGTCGACTGTCCCTTTCAGATTCTTCTTGGCTGCCAGGAGAAGACAGATCTCCTTTGCCACGTACTTCTGCTGCCATGTTCTGCCTTACCACAAGTCAAGAGCAGCAAGGCCAGGCCATCATGGACCGGACACTCCAAAAGCCTGAGTGAAAATGAACCTTTCATCTCTTTCAGTTTTCTCTCTCAGGTATTTTGTCACAGCAATGAAAAGCTAGCTAACATACTTACTCATATGATTATTTTTTCTAAGAATATTGGGGTTTCAACCTTTATTGAAAATTCATTTTGACTCATTGCACATAAATGAGGTACAACTGTTGTTTCTCTGGTTGCACATGAAGTAAAGTCGCACCATTTGCGTAATCATAGGTGTACATAGGTCTATGGTTCAATTTTCAGACAATGGCTATGTATTACATGAAAGGTGGGTCAAAGTTGTTTTGATGGAAGTCTCTCTGGTCACCCCAGCATTATTCACTTAAAGACTATTCTTTCCCCCATTGGATTCTCTTGGGCTTTCTGAAATAAATCAAGTGACCATAAACAAGAATATATATCTCTGGACTCCTGATTCTATTCCATTGGTTTATATGCCTCTCCTTAGGCCAGTACCACAGTGTCCTTACTGCAAAGGCTTCTTAGTAAGTTTTAAAATCAGGGAGCATGGATACTCAGGTTTGTTCTTCTCTTACAAGATTGTCCTGGCTCTTCTAGGTCTTTTGCGTATCCACATGACCTTTAATGCCAGGTTTTCAATTCATCAAAATTAAAAAACAAAACAACAAGCAAACCCCCAGGAGTTCCCTAGGGATGTGCTGAACCTGCACATGAGTTTGGGAAGCGTGGTCACGCCGGCCCTCACCCCTCAATCCGTGAGCAGAGGCTGTCTTCTGTTTGTTTCTTTAACTGCTTTCCACTGTGTTTTATGGTTTTCAGTGCATAAATCTCATACTTCTTTAGCTAAGTTCATCGCCCACTCTTTAGTGTTATAAAAATGGATTTTTTTTCTTAATTTTATGTTCAGACTTTGTGTTGCTGGTATGTAAAAGTATAATTGCTCATCGTTGACCCTGTGCAGCCTTTGCTGGACGTGGCCACCAGTCTTGTGGACTAATTCATCTTCTCTGCAGATGAAGCTACATGATCTGAGAGCACACGGAATCTTACTTCTTCCTCGCTCAGCTGAATGGCTTTCCTTCCTTTTCTGAGCCTAATCTCTGTAGACTAAGTCTCCAGCACAAGGTCAAACAGGAATAAAAAGTAGGAATTTGTCATTTTTTCATCTTTTGCTGTACATCTTACGTATTTTAGCTTCATTGCGCTGTTTTTTATGTCCGACTGATATTTTATTATATTATTTTAGTTTTCTTATTACTTCATTTTGTTTCTGAGTCATTTTCTAATGGTTTCCCCAGTAACTTTAATTAGTACCTTAAAATAGCCTCTTGGATTAATTCAGAACTAATTTGACAGTGCCGTCATGTGTTGCTTAGTGACAGGGACACATAAGGAGAGATATGCCACCGAGCAATCTTGTCATGGAGGGAACATCTCAAAGTGCGTTTATGCATGCTACGAGGTCCTGGGGCCATGGTCACCCACGAGGTCCACTGTTGACTGGAGCCTGGTTACCTGGTGCCCTGTGAAAACCTGCTGTCCCCGCAGCTCGTTCTGTCCCTGCCCAGGGCTGGTCTCTCGTACAAGTCACTGTGCTGCACATGGAAAGCACATCCTGGCAGGTCTTAGTTATTTCTCTGTACAGCTGTCCTTTAAGTAAGAATTAAAACGCAACAACAGGAGTGTCTGTTTGCCTGGTCACTACCTGTGTCAGTACACTTCATTTTAGGATGAGCTCCCCAGGTACTGTCCAGCCTCCTTTTGCTCCATCCTGAGGATTCTTCTTACCTGTCTCGGGACAGGTGGCTAGCATTAGACTCCGTCGACTTTTGTCCACCTCTGTGTGTGATGCAAGGCTGGTTGTTGAGTACCACATTCTGCCCAGCGGTCTTTTCTTTTTCTTTTTTTGGGGGAGGTGGTGGGTGGCTACTGGGGATTGAACTCAGGGGCACCTGACCACTGAACCATGTCCCCAGCCCTCTTTTCTATTTTATTTAGAGATAGGATCTCACTGAGTTGCTCAGCACCTCGCTTTTGCTGAGGCTGGGTTTGAACGCGCAATCCTCCTGCCTCAGACTCCCGAGCTGCTGGTATCACAGGTGTGGCCACTGTGCCTGGCTTTGGTGGTCTTTTATTGTCCACACTTGGAACGTGTCACCCCTGCACTGGGACCTCCTGGCTGGCCTCAGTGTCGCTGAAGGACCACGTACGTGCAGAATCACTCTTCTCTTGCTGCGTTCCAGATCTCTCCTTGTCCCATTTGGTCAGTAGGTGAATCTCTAAGTTTATTTCAGAGTTCATGGGGCTCCTTGGATGCTCAAATCCATGTGCTTCTAAAGTTAAATCTGGGGAATATTTGACTAATATGTTCTCTAGTAGTTTCCCTTCTCTCTCCTCTGCTCTGATAGTCACAGACACGCAGATTGGCTTATCAGCTGGGGCTTCAAAAACCTCTGAAGCTTGCTCGGTTTTCTTTGTCCCTTCTCTGCTGTTCTTGGGAGTGGAAACTCTCCTGGCAGATCTTCGTGTTCACTGGCTTACTCTTCAGCCCGTTCGTATTCGCTGCTGGGACTCAGAAATATTTTGCTACTGCGATTTCCAACAGCGGAATTCGTGTGTGTTTCGTTTGCATTTTATTTTCTGATATTAGTACTTGCTGAACCATTAGACACAGACTTGCCTCCACTTCTGCAGTTCTCTGAACACAGTGGCAACAAACAGCGTGGAGTATTTGTCCAGGAAGTCCAGTGTCTGAGCCTCCTCAGGAGAGTCTCTACTGACTGCTTTTCCCCTGTTCACCACTCAGCTTTCCTGCGGCTTTGCGCATCTCTTTTTCCGTTGCCGTTCAAGACTGCAATTCCAGTGGCGGAGAGGACACTCTGGAAATTGGAATCCCGCTCCCAGCAGGGAATGGGGAGGCTTCCCTGCAGTGGGGAGTGGCACATCCGTCCTCCTGCCGCCAAGCCGGAGGGCGCTGTGTGCAGGTGTCCGCCCCACAGTGGATTTAGGGACTTAATTGCTTCATGGTCAGTTAACGAGCGAACCCAGATCTCCCGAGCCTCCGGTCAGTTCGCTGGGCTCTCTTCTGTGTTCTCCACCCACCTGGTTCTCTGGATCAGTCTGGATTTTCTTGAACTCCGTTTTCTTTTCCTGAACTACCTTTTCGGCAATGCCTAATCTGCTGTGAAGACCACCCAGTGTTCTTTGAAGTTCTAATAGTTTATCTTTCTGTTCTAGAATCTTGACATATTTCTCACTCAAATATCTTTGTTTTTTATTTTAAATAGTTTCCCTATAATATTTATCAATTTATTTTTTTTGTTTGTTTTGTTTTGTTTTCTGTTTGTTTTGGTGCCAGGGATTGAGCCCAGGAATGCTTAACCACTGAGCCACATCCCCAGCCCAGCCCATCTCATATTTTTTGTATTCAGAGACTGGGTCTCGCACGTTGCTCAGGGCCTTGCTAAGTTGTTGAGGCTGTCTTTAAACTCGTGAACCTCCTGCATCAGCCTCCGGAGCCACTGGGATTACAGACATGTGCCAACACCCCATTCAATGTCATATTTTATCTTTCCCTGTTCCTAGGAAGCTTTGGAAACTCTATTCAATCCTCTGGGCTTTCAATTACCTCTCCTGCAATTAGGAAATACTTGTAGTAAAACTACAACCCCAACTAAAGTATTAAATTCCCATGTTGCCTTTGAATCTTGTCCTCATAGTACATATTTATCACAAACTGCAAAATTTTAGTAGCCAATAATTACACTTATGCATGTCTCTTAAGAAAATAACCACGGGCTGGGGATATAGCTCAGCTGGTAGAGGGCTTGCCTTGCAATCATAAGGCCCTGGGTTCAATTCCCAGCATCACAAAAAAAAAGAAAAAATAAGAAAAAAAAGATAACCTGAATGTGAATAGGTTAATACAAGGATATTCAATCCAGAAAAATGTAAAATAGAAAGTGGAGAAAATCTAAGCATTTGACAATGAGAGAAGTATGCATTAGATTGTTGGAATAGGATGTAGCCATTATTAATGATATTTTCAAATAATTTTATAACCTAATAAACTATTCACAATTTTATGTTAAATGATATTTCAGAATAACTATGGTTCAAATAATTAGTTCCTAAATATGAATTACTTATCCATAACACATTGCAAAACAGAAGAAAGAAAATACCCCTAAAGATGTGGCAATAGAAATTAGTTCAATTTTCTTCTTTATACGTCCCTAACATTTCTGCACTAAATATATATCAAGAAAACGATCACACTTCAAATTCCAAGGTGAACGTGAAGTACCAGAAAGCCCTGCTCAGCCCCCGAGTCTGGGAGGCCTGCTGGTCCCGTGCTGCCTGCCAGGCAGCTGGCAGCTGCCCGGTGCCTGCCCCTCTGCTGCTGGGGTGCCTGCTTGCTGGGCTGTCAGACTGCCAAGCTTTGTTTGGAGAGGCTGGCTCTGTGCAGCTCGGGTCTTCTCACTTCTCTGAGCGCAGCCACAGGGATGTGCTCGTGTCGAACAAGTAGCCTCTTGGGAGGGTGGTCGGCTCCCATCTTCTGGTTCCTGATCCCTGGCAGCGGCACAGAACTCAGATGAAGGTGAGGACAAGGTCGCAGAGTCCTCCCAACGTGGACTTGCCCTTCTGACATCATTTACACACATCCACAATATCTGAATATGAGCTCATGCCAGAATTATTAAAAACGAGAGTGAGGTAATGGGACAATCATGGAGACCAGTTCAGTTCAGAAAAGTATGTCAAGATAGCATCTCTGAATGCTGCTGTCATTCACCTCTGTGTTTTAGCCAAGTCTCACTCATTACCATTTTTCCTATAGAAACAATTTTCTTTGTTCATTACATTAATAATATGATGACTTCCTGTTGGCATGCCAAATAATTAATCCTCTATGAGCAGATTTGTTTTAATTTAAACATGCTAATCTTTTTGCACTTTTCAAGCAGGAAGTGAGACATCACCTAACAGATAATTAGTTTTAGCAGCTCTGCATTATATTTCACAAATGATTTGGAAACCTTGATTTGTATGCCAGCCAGAAAATGCAATGCATAGGTCGTGTTGCAAAGAGACATGGTGGGAAATGGGACGCATAACTGTTTTTGAGCAAAAGAGAACTGAGCATGTTTGAGTCCTGAGCTGAGCTCGAGGGCAGTGCTGGTGACCCCGACCCCAGAGGAGGCAGTTCAGCCAGTGCACAGCGAGAGTGAATTCCAGGTTGGGTCTGGCACCGCTCTAAGTTAAGGAGGCTCTGAGGAGGCCGGGAGACCTGATGATTGGTGGCCCTGCTTCCACCGGAGAAAGATGGCGCCTGCGGGCCCAGGGCTGGGTGAACGCCTGGCGGTGGTGCCAGAACTAGGTTCAGAGTGGGTTTCCAGCTCTTGAAAAAACTGAGATCCTGTCTATAAATTCTGCTGTGCAGGGGAGACGGGCAGGCTTGCTGAGGTGTAGCAAGCTGGGAGAAAGAGAGAGGGAGGCCTTACCTCATCCCAGGGAGCGCTCGGGTAGCTGGTCCCTCGGCCACATAGAAGTCATCTGCTCCACTGACGCCAGCTCAAGTCCCACACTCCGAGTGAGAGTCCACGTGCTAGGGAAAGGAGGAATTACATTTCTGGAAGGGAGGGTGACAAAAGGTGAATTTGGAAGGGCTGCAGGCAATTACTTCTGGGGACGTCTTGAGACTGGTGGAGGGAGTGGAAATCCCAGGTCCTTACTTCAGTATTTCCTCCTGTCACGTACCATAGAGACGTAGACTATGCTCTGGACTCAGAAGCTCTTGGAAAACCACCTTCGATGGAAGCGAAGGCTTCAAAGAATTATCTATCAAAAACCTTCCAAATTTTTCGTGATGCCTCTCTCCACAGGCAGAAGCTGCAGGTGAAACACAGAGACGTCTACACACGCCGACTGGCTTAGTTTATTCTTCAAACTCTCCCACTGAGAGAAGAGCACTGTCTCTCCACCCCCACCAGAACCCATGGGCCCGAGACTCCGGAATCAGAGCAAGGTGGCTCTCCCCACCCCACAGAATAATCCAACCACAGAGTTTTTGATTCTTCTCCTTAGAATTTTGAGCTTTTCTGATTTGGGTGTCAGTTTTCCCAAAATATCAGCACTACCTTAAGTGGCCAGCAATTAGTCGTCTGCGAAATTGAAAGTCAAGGATATTTGACTTCTATGTGCAACCAAACCTACCAAGATGTGCATTATGCTACTGGGTTGAGCGGTTCACCTTCACACCACTCTGGACAACTGGGTTGCTGCTATCCAGTGGGACCAGGGTGCTGCAAATAGAAGTCGCCTTCTCTGGGGTGCGTCTTAGTTTTTACAGGTCAAAGAGTGAAGGTTAATGGAAAATTACAACAAACCTCCTCCCTCCCCATTGTGGGTGTGTTGGGGGCTGGAGGGGGTGGATGTTCCTTGAGGATTCTGTCCCTTCAAAAATGAAGCCTGGGTACTCAACTAGATCTGTGATCTCAGTGAGCTGTGGCCTTTGGTTGAAGGCAAAGGCAACCAAATGGGTATTGGAAGAGGGAAACTCACCGAGTTCCTGGGCCTTGTGATCAGATACAGAACTGAGGCTGCAGCAGCTGTGCATGGCTCACGGCAGGGGTGCTACCTTTCCCACACACAGGTGCACACGGCAGTAGCTCCAGGTATCCCGAGAGCAAGGGACACTCCCTGAGGTGGGACATGCAGAGCTCTCTGCCTTTCCCTTGATGAATCCGACCTTATCAATGCCCTGTGTACAGCTCCAACCACAAAAATCATCCCTGCTGTATATAAAAAGCACATTCTCAATAGATATTTAAGTATTTTAGTATTACAATAATTCACAATCATCCCAAAGTACTTATCTTTCTCAACAAGTCCTATTTTTTATCTCAAAAAACCAAACTACTGATTTTATCAGCACCAGGGTACATCCCACTGCTTTAGCCATGTTTAATTTTACAGACTGAAATGTATAAGTCAGCTTTCATTTACAGCTTTTGTTGAACCTTATGTTTTCCGTGTTTGTGTACTGAAATGTTTTTACAGTGGTAAAGATCTAAACGTGTTCCTGCAGGAAACTCTTCCATATTAAGATCCATTGCAAAGAGTTTCCCAGTTTCTTATTTGCCTTCTGTTTTTTGTCCTTTGATTTGTGTATGTGTTTGTTTTAAATTGCTAAATTTCCCTGTCTTCCCTCTTGAAATTCACTTGCTCCTTGGTCCAGGAACAGCGCCCAGCAGCAGATAATAGAGGTGTGGAAGCTTGGAGAACAAGAGAAGATCGTGCGAGGCTCATCCTTGCCCATTCTGTACACGCACGCACACAGCCCACCTTCTGAGGGGCCTCAGAGTCCTGGGGTCTAGCCTCTGCTCCACTCATTTCTAAATATCTCCAGAACCACAGAAAGGCTCAATAAGTGTCTTGTTAAATGGAAAAGTGTGAAATCATACACATGTACTTCAATTAGCTTTACAAACCTTTTTCAAAAGGGCCCAAGGCACTGCATATTTATTCTCTTTTTGCTTGTTTACATTTGGCAACAAAATTCTACTTCTTGTACATGTGAAAAAATAATTTTTAGCTAAGAACTAGCATTATACCTAGACATTTCAAAAATACATTGAATCAACAAGAAAGTTTCTTAGGAAAGACATCTGCTATAATGTATTATCTGTGGGTTTTTTCTCTTTCACTCACTTTTCTATAACATGCAGGAAGCATTACAAGCATATCCTAAGGAACTTCTCTTCTACTGTTGAAATAACCCACAAGTAAATCGAGGGATCCCAAACTGCAGGTGACTAGTCACCATTTCCAGAATCAGCAAACTGGAAATTTGCCTTGGATTAGGTTATTCACAGTCATTCAGAAATTGAACCTTAAACTAAAAGTAATGAATTTGATCCAAAAGAACATAGACTGTCTCACTGGTGTCAGGGTGATATTAGAACCAGCATTACATAATTTTCCTTTCAGAAAAATTAAAGCTTTATATTTTCTTTTCTTGTTTTTGTTTTTGTTTTGTTTTGTTTTGTTGGGTTTTTTTTTTTTTTTTTGATACTCCCCAGTATCAAACCTAGGAGTGCTTACCCACTGAGTCACATACCCCACCCTTCCTTACATGTCATTTAGAGACAGGTCTTGTTGAGTTACTTAGGGCCTCGCTAATTTTGCTGAGGCTGGCTTTGAACTTGCAATCCTCCTGCCTCAGCCTCCTGAGCCTCTGGGATTAGAAGCGTGCACCACCACCCCTGGCTAAAGCTTCATATTTTCAACACATGCCAAAAAACTATTTCAAAAGAAGGAAGATTTAACTTCGCAGTGATCACAAAGATTGCTGTTTTCGTGTTTGTATTTTTGTAAATTCCTTCGTTTCCAACATCATGGCTCTTCGTACCATTCTCCAGGCGCCATACGAACTCATGTTTTGGGAGAAACAGCATCGTGGACGAGAGTCCTCGTGGGTAAGAGCTCACAAATCACGTCTCCCGCTGTTCTACCCTGTCGAGTGGCCCGGGGTGGGAGGGAGAGGAGGTGCCGCCTTCACCAGTGAGAAGACTGAGACGATCAGAGTCCCTGGCCTATTCCTCGCTGGAGATCTGTGTCCCCGTCCCATTCAGGGCTCTTCCTTCCTTACTGACGCCCTGACCCCGTGGTGCATTTGAAACAACAAATCCGGCACTGGACCGTCTGTCCCCGGCCTTTCCTTCAGGGTCCCTGTAAAGGTCATTCTTGCTGCACCTCCTCCTGAACCAGGTGGTCCAGATCTGAAGCCTTATCCTTAGGTTCTCAATGCCAGTGGAAGCATCCACTCCGTACCCAATCCGTCCTGTGTCACCACCACGTGACGCCCAGCACGTCCTCCAGCCGGCGGCCCTGCGTCCACCCAGGAGTGAGCCTGCACTCCTTCTCCATCACCTGGACTGACCCAGCTGGTCACCAGGTAACCTCTTCACAGGGACTGTTCCAGAAATGCCTTCCAGAAGAACAGGCACCCCAGTCTGGCAGACGTGTGTCCCTGTTGACATCCAGCTGGACTCTAGTCCTGGAGCACTGACTGCATAGGAAGGTCTCTGGTCCTTGCTCTTCTCCTTCTGATGCCAGGGAGGCGTCGTGCGAGGGTTCTAAGGTGGTGACCTGTTGTCTCCCCTGTGTGGCAGTGAGGCTGGGTCTCCAGTCAGTCCACTGCACAGTGTTTCATCCGGAAATCCTTCCACGGTGCAGCGACACAGCGAGAGTCCTGACAACGAATTTCCAAGCCGTCTCTCCAGGCTACTTTCGTGTCCCTCCAAATTGAAATGGATAAGAAAAAATAGAATGCACACTATTAATTCACGAAGTCAAAGGGAGAGTTCATATTATCAGAGTGAGACAGACGAACTCTGCAAGGATTTGAGTTTTAATCAGTCTTAAAAGGAAATAAAATTACATTAGAAATTTTATGTACTTCAAGATTTAATCCCTCAGATAAAACGTGATGCCGCCATACAGATTGGGAAGGAGATAAGAATCAGTCTGTTGCTCTGTTTTCAAACTTGCACAAGACAAACCTTGAAGTTAGCTACTTATCCAACATTAAATTTATTCTACTCAACTGTAGATTGCACTTTGGTCGACAAGGGAATTGATCAGGCATCGTGCATTCAGTAGGTAATTCTTGTCTGCTGAGTGACAGGCATTCTTTTAGCTACTGGAGTGAAGACATCTAAAAGATAGGCGTGATTTCTCCGCTCAGGGAAATGGAGCTCGCTTGTGGGGCGTCCGATCCAGTGGGGCGTCTGATCCAGTGGGGAAGACAGACAATAAGGAGGGAAACACATGAGGAAATTTCAGATAGTGCCACAGGCTGGGAAGACAATTAGCCAGAATACTGTGCTGAGAGAATGGTGGAAGACCGTGGGCAGGATTAGGGAAGCACCAAACCCAGAGTCTTTCAGAAATAGCCAGCTTAGAAATGTACTGCCAGAAACAATAATACAACAACTGGGCAATTCAGAGGGAGCAGAGCAAAGACGGAAGCCAAGATCCTCCAGAGATCCCCACTCTCAACAGGCACAGAGATGTGGACAGCTGATAGCGCACCAAACTGCCTCACAAGAGCTAAAGAAGGCAGGCGAGAGACCACAGTCAAGCCAGGCTTGGGCGCGCATGCCTGGGATCCCCACAACTCGGAGGCTGGGGCAGGAGGATCGTGAATTTGGGACCAACCTGGACAATTTGGCAAGACTTTGTCTCAAAATGAAAGTTTAAAACAAGAGTAGAGGGTATACCTCAGTTATAGAGCATCCCTGGTTAAATTCCCAGTGCACAGAGAGAGGGAAACAGACAGACAGACAGACAGACAGAACAACCACAGTGGCTGGTTTTATTATAATAAAATGAAAGGGAAGAAGGAAGAGCACGGTCCCCCCACTACTGGTAGTAGAGCGCAGAAGCCAGGGCAGGACTTGGACTTGGGCTCAGTGCTGCACTCTCCACATAAGACTTGACACCAGGCAGAGACCAAAGGCCCCAGGCCCAGGCCAGAGCTCACAGGGCCTGGCCAGGCATCAGGGCAGACCTGCACATGAGTGGAACAGGCTTGTGTTTTAGCTTGCAAGGTCGACAGCCCTGCAGTGGGCCCCAAGCACCCTCCCTCCAGCCCTTGCTGGTCCTGCTGGCTGCAGGCTCAGTTGTGACCCAGATCAGTGTCATGCTCCACAGGCAGAGCTGGGTCTCATCACCCTTACTGCATCCTCAGCAAGCACAGCTGTCCCCACATCAGCTGGTGTGGAGAAAGACTCCATTTTCTCAGCATAGACCAGGGCAAGGACTGTGTCTTGGAACTCAGTGCCGGGGTGGTGAAACCCGACACAAGAAAGATACTGAAAGCCTCTAACCCCAGGCAAGAACCCTCTGGAACAGCACCAGGAGGGAAATGCAGCCCCAGTCTGTTTGACTTCTCTTCCTCTCAGTGTCACCTGCAGGTGGTTTCAGTGGCCTTGGACCATGAGTCCACCTCAGCACACACAGCCCATCACAGTAGGCCATTGGTCTTACCCCAGTGCTGTGTGGATCTCAGTGGTGTGTGGTCTCAGCACTACAGTGTTGGTGGCCACAGAAATGGCATAGGAACCTGTCCCTCTGGCCTAGAGCAGAAAGACTCCTATGTGCCTGACTATGGGCTTGTGACTATGGATAAGAAATCTGGGTCTATCCCTCATCCCAGGGAGAGGCTTGAAGGTGTGAACTTCCTTTTGAGGTGCTCCACTACTTCTTGCTGAACAACATACCAAATGCAGAATAGGGGCAAACCTAGGCCTGGGTTGCCCTCTAGTACTGAAATGATGACAACACACGTGTGGCAAACAAGCTCTGAGAAAAGAGGTAGCCTACTGGAAATACAGGCAAAAAGAAAGTCAGATTAGGAAGAATGGAAAAAGTACCTAATCCTTCAGTTCTCAGATGATGTTGTACACCAAGCATAAAGAGCTTTCAAGAGACCATAATCTCACTTAGTAGTCAAAATAAGGTGTCCAAAAACTGACAGGACAGTAATCAGTATAGATAAACTCTCAGATCAAGAATTTAAAATAGTTGCTTTCAGGAAATTCAGTGAACTTGAAGCAAAACAGAGAAACAATTCAACACTACAATAAATAAACTTAACAGAGAGATGAAAGCTATTTTTTAACAATCAAGGGTTAAGGAAGTAGGCTCAGGTGTAAAGCATGCCACACATGACATGTGCAAGGCCCTGGGTTCAAACTGTACCACAAAAATAAATAAGTTAATTATATCATAAATGCATAAAATAAAACAAAAAATTTTGAGCTGAAAAACATACTAACTGAATCTAAAACTGCAACAAAAGGCATTAATGGCAGGATAGTTCAAACAGAAAAATTATTGAGTTTGAATATAGGCTATTTGAAAATATACAGCCAGAGAAGGAAAAAGAAAAAAAGATGAATTTAAATGATGAAAGCCTACAGAAACTTTGGGACAACATTAAAGAAGTGCACATTCAGGTAATTGGGTCTCAACAAAACCCTGAGAATACTAAAGGTTTGAAAGTTTATCAAAGAGATGATAACAGAAAACTTCCCAAACCTAAGAGAAGGATCAATATCCAGATATAGGAAGACTAAAGATCACCAGTCAGATTTAACTCAATCAAGTCTACCTCAAGACATATTATAATCAAGTTCTCCAAAGTGATGTGTAAAGAGAAGATTTTAAAGACTGCAAGAGAAAAAGAAACATCACATAGAGTGTCCCTATTGTCCTAACAACAGACGTCTCAGGGAAACATCACAGACCAGCAGAGAATGGCACAAGATTGTCACAGTACTACAGAGAAACAACTTCCAACCAAGTATACTGTACCCGGTCAATTTATCCTTTAGAAATTATGAGAATTAAGGAATTCCCAGACAAAAAAAGGACAAATCTCCACCAGACCTATTCTACAATAAATGCTAAAGGGATTTCTTCAAACTGAAAAAAGAAGACATTAATAAGTAGAAATAAACCATTGGATGGTATAAACTTTGATTGCAAGAATAACTATACAGGCGAATTCAGAACACTCTTATATTGTAAGCATTTTTCAAAACCCATTCATATATTTATTATAAAGACATAAAAAGCAAAAAAAATTAGTATGTTAAGAAGTAGGCAATGTAGTAGATATAAAATGAGACATCAAAAATTCAAAATGGGGGAAGGAATACAGGCCAAGTTAGGGGGGTTTATTAGTATATTTGGGGTTTTTTTGTTGTTTGTTTCTTTTTTTTCTTACCATTACAATTATGTTAAGTTGTTATCACTTCAAAATAGCTTCTTGTAATCAAAAGTTTTTGAAGGCCTTATGGTAACCACAAAACAAAAATCTATAATAGATAAATCAAAAATAATAAACAGGGAATCAAACACCTCACCAGAATAAATTACTGAAGCACAAAGAAAGACTGTAAGAGAGGGAGAAAATACAACATCAAAACTAGAAAACAAATTACGAAAGGGCTACAATATAATTTAACTGTCAATTATTACATTAAATGTAAATGCATTAAATTCTCCAACCAAAGGACATAGTGACTGAATATATTGAATATATTAATTTTAAAAAGACTTAACTATTTGTTCTAATTGTTACTCAAAAGACACTCAATTCTACTCTAAAGACACACATAGAAAGTGCAGAGATAAAATAAGATAGTCCATAGAAATGGAACAAAAAAAGAGAGCCATTATAGCCTTACTCATATCAAATAAAATAAACTTTAAATGAAAAGCAGTAAAAAAAGACAAAGAAGGTCATTATATAAATATGATAATAATAATAAAGGAACCAATTCAGCAAGAAGAAATAACAACTATATATCCATATATCTAATATTGGAGTACACAGACAAATAAATATGTTCATCTCTCTCTCTCTCTCTCTCTCTCTCTCTCTCTCTCTCACACACACACAAAGGGAGAGAGAGAGAGAGAAAGAGAGATTCCAATATTAATAGCAGTAGAAGACTTATCTCACTTTCAGCTATTGATAGGTAACCCAGACAGAAAATCAACAAAAAAATAGGAGAGTTAAGTTTCACCATTAATCAAAGGGACTAATAGACATCTATAGAATATCCTATCCAAAAGCTATACAATGCATATTCTTCTCATCAACACATAGAACAGTCTCCAGAATAGATCTAATTGTGGTCTACAAAATAAACCTCAACAAATGTATAAAATTATAATCATGTCAGGTATCTTTTCAGACCACTATTCAATAAAAGTCAAAAGCTAAATCAAAAGAAACATTGGAAACTATACAAACACATGAAAAAAAAAAAACAACTTTCTTTTAAACAACAAATTGATCAAGGAAGAAATCAAGAAAGAAATGAAAAGATTTCTTGAAACAAATGAAAATGGAAGCACAACACAGCAAACCTATGGGATGCAGAAAAAGCTGTACCATGAGGAAAGTTTATAGATATCAACGCCTACCTACATGAAAGAAACAGAGAGTGCTCAAATAAACAATCTATCATTTCAACTTAAGAAAACAGAAACACAAGAACAAAACAAACCCAAACTTACTAGCAAGAAATAAATGGTAAAGATCAGAGCAGAAATAGATTAAACAGAGACTAAGAAAGCAATACAAAATATCAATAAAATTAAGAATTGGTTCTTCAAAAAGATAAACTAAATTGGCAAAACAAGTTCAACAGAAAATTCACACAATTATTCATCATGATCAACTGGAATTCATCTCAAAGATTCAAGAATGATTCCACATGCACCAATCAATACATGTGATGCACCAAATCAACAGACTGAAGGACAAAAACCATATATTATCTCAATAGATGAAGAAAAGATATTTCATAACACTTAACACCATTCATTAAAAATCACTGGACAAATTAGTTACATAAGGAACATATCTCAACATTATAAAAATCATATATAAGAACTGGTGGATAATATAAAACAGAATGTGGAAAAATAAAAATCTGTCTCTCTAAGATTTGGAACAACACATGGCTGCCCAAGTTGAGCACGTTTCATTCAAAACACTACTAGAAATCCTAGACAGAGAAATCAAGCAAGAAAGGAATAAAGGGCACTCAGATCAGAAAAGAAGTCAAATTGTCACTATTTGAAGCTATTGTAATATTATATATAAAAAACCCCAAAGAGCCCATCAAAAAAACTCACAACTAATAAGCAAATTTAGCACAACTGCAGAATAAGAAACCAACATACAAAAATCAATAGCATTGCTATACACACCAGAATAACTCATCTCAAAGAAGAAAGTTATCCCGTTTGTGATAGGTACAAAATAAAAATAAAATACTTTGAAATAGATTTAAGCAAAAGGTAAAGACTATAATGAAAACTATGAAACACTGATAAAAGAAATTGAGGGTGAAAAGTAAGATATACCATGTTCATGGATTGGGAGAATCATTTGTTAAAATATTCATACTATCCAAAGCAATCTACAGATACAATTCAATCCATATTAAAATACCAGTGGCATTCTTCATAGACTTAGAATAAAGCTATCATTTGTATGGAATTACCAAAATATCCCAGTCAAAGCCATATTGAATAAAAAGAATAAAACAAGAGGCATTACACTATCTAATTTCAAAATGTAATAGAAACAAATGTAAAATAATCAAGACAGAATGGTAATAGATAAAAAATATATACCAAGGGGGCAAAATACAGAGCCTAGAAGTAAACCTACCCGTCTACAGCCAATCAATTTTCTATAAAACTTTTAAGAACATGCACTATAAATAGAGTAGTTTGCAACAAATGATCCTGATAAAACTGGATATCCACATGAAGAAGAATGAGACTAGGTCCCTATCCCTCACTATTTTCAAAAACTGAAAAGGAAGAAAGGGTTTAAGTGTAAGACCTAAAACTATGAAATTAATAGAAGGATACAAGGGAGAAATGTTTCAGTGCCTTGGGACTGGCAAGGAATTTTTGGAGAAGGTACTGAAAGCACAGGAAAAAAGCAAAAATTAACAAGTAGAACAACCTCATATGGAAAACTGCTGCACAGCAAAGAAACAATCCTCACAGTGAAGTGTCGGCCCACAAAAGGGGAGAGAATACGACCCAGGGTGGATATAGGGAATGTATGAGGAGCTCTGAAACTTGAGAACAAAACACAAATAATCTGATTTTAAAATGGGCAACAGATCTTAAGAGACATTCTCAAAAGAAGGCATGAAAATGGTCAACAGGTATGTGAAAAAACATTCCATATCACTGACAGATGTATTTAACCTGATTTCAACGCTACATGAGTATATCACGTGTATTGGAGGGTCACGAGGTAATTCATTAGTATGGACAAATTTTATGTTTCTGTCAGTTAAAAGTAACCTCATTAAAAATATTAAAAACTGCAGTTTATGAAAACATTTGTAGGCATTGAGCAGGTCTGTGATCCCGAGAGGAAAGATGATTCACGCATCTCAATCACCTGGCTTTCTGCCTGAGGACAAAGAGGAGGACACTCATGTGGAGAAAGGGATGAGAGTTGTTGGATGCCTTACAAGAGAGGTTTGAGGCACACGATATCGCAGAAGAAACACTGTAGGGAAGGATCTGTCCGTTCAGGTCCTGCGTGAGCATTGCAGCCAAACAGGAGCGGGATGAGACCCTAACAGACCAGCCGGACCCTGGAGCTAAGCCTCAGTCCACAGAGTCACTGGACAGGTGGGGTGCACACTCAGCAACAGCACAGATGCTACAAACTCCTGGGCCTCTGGGGGAAGTTGAGGGCCCCCTCCCAAGAGCCAGGCCGAACCCAAGAAGTGAGGGCACAGATTGTAACTATATGAGTCTACTTGTTTTATCAATTTCTAAATTACTTTTGTCATTACTGTAAATCTAAAGAATCTGCTCCCTGATTAGTATTATAAATATTCACCTATTTTTTTCTCCATTTGGAAAATAAATGTCGATCATTAATTTTAACCTCAAAAGTTTTTTATCTTTTAAGAGTTTTCATTATACTGAAAAACAAACTATTATGGTCCATCTTGGAACTAGTATGAAATTCAATTATTTTTAACTTTATTGGTTCTTACAAGTTTACCAGTTCCTGGTAGAAACATTGGCTCTTTAAGAAATAATCAGGTTGACAGGATGTGGGATCCATATTGGCTCACATGATGGTCAGCAGAGGGAGGTCCCTGCAGTCAGTCCAGGGTGTGTGAAGGGCACAGAGATGAACCAGTTCTGCATCTGCACCCTTTCATGATTCCTGGGGGTTCATCTATGACTTACACCACACTCATCTGAGCATCAATGAATGTCAGATCTTTGATTTAACCTGACTTGTCCAGAGATAAAATGCAACAATTTTTATTTGTTTAATTCTGACTGCACGTCTCCTTAGAGGTCAGATTCATTTCTTGTAGGTTCTGTTTTAAAATCTCATATCCTCCTTTTAGTCCCCAATACAGCCTCTCCCCAGATCCCCTGAGAGGCTCATGAAAATACTCCAGAAACAAGAGAATTTGTAGTATCGCTGAAAATTATCAAAAAGTATCATAACTCCGAAAAAATGGAACTAGATAAGAAGAAATCCCAACTGCAGTCAGTCACAAGACATGCGATGTGGTTCTTTGCTGAAGAGTCTCAGAAGACACTTTAAAGAAGACTCTATATCGGAAAGCTGCCTCTGCACAAAGCAGAACACCTTCTGCCCTTAGCAGAAACCTATAAATACAGGCTGGGAATTCTCACTCCAATAATCAGCTCTTGCATGCACGTTGACGATCACCTAGATTCAGGAAGAAGTACCTCAAGTAGCTGAGCAAATAATGCAAGTGTCTGCAAATGCTGGGTCACATCCTCCAGCTGGCAAAAGGAGGATCGAGGCTGTTTATTGGACTACCAGACAATAGGTAAAGGCAAAGGAAGAAGTTTCCAAGACTCAGGAACTACTCTCTTAAAAACTTCTAAAACTAAGCACATTGATCTTGCGATGAAGAAAGCCACTGCATTCAAGCAGGGAGACTCAGACCACAAACCACAGTGGGCCTCCAGCAGGTTCAAAACCACGTTGCAATGACTGTTTTCACGTGGTCACTAATGAAATGCAAATGTAAAAAATGAAATTTGGAAAAGAGCAATCAAGCAACATATTTAACCTAAAATAATAATCTGAATTTTAAACCCTAGATTATAAGCAAAACCCAATAGCTGAAATAGATAAGAAAAAGAAAAGCGTAGAAAACTCCTGCCTTAAAAGCAAAGACTCAAAAGTACATGTGCTTACTCTTTACTGGGAATGAGTAAAATGTAGATTAAAGAAGGCTTTTAGGAATCGCATATAGGCATTCTAAAACATTGAAAAAGAAAATTAAATGAAACATGGCTTATAAAAAGAAATTTAAGTGATCAAGGAAAAGCCACACAAGAATAAAGTGAATTGATATGTATACTAGTGCAAACAGTTACAGAAACGAATATGAAATTAAACAGAGAGAAAAAATAATCAGAAATGTACCTAAAGATAAAAGTTTAAAATCAATGTTTAATCTGAAATAATTGTGAATGAGAAACTAAACAAAAAAAGTCCTAAATTCGTGATTTGGAGCAGTGCAACTCAGTACTGTGGAGTCCAGATTCAATATCTACTGATCACAACTTCTCACTTGCTATTGCATTATTGTTTGAATCAACTTAGACATTTTTGTTTATCTGGTGAATTTTGGATTAGATTAAAACAAGAAGTAAAGATAATTGCAAAATCAATGCACAAATATGCCTCCTTAAGATAAATATTGGCATGCTTTGGATATGATAAATATTGGCATGCTTTGGATATGTGTTAATGCAGGAATGTTCAGAGGTGAAATGTTTATATTTTGGGAGAAGTGACCTCATCAGTGAATTAATGTTTGATGGATTAATTTTTGAGTTGATCACTAGGTGGCGATGGTAGGTCACTGAGGACATATCCTTGGGGATTATACCTTGTCCCTGGTTTGGTACTCTCTCTGCGTCCCAGGTCCATGAGCTGAGCGGTTTTCCTGTGCCACATCCTTCCTCCGTGATTTTCTGCTTCATCTCAGGCCCAGAGCAAAGATGCTGGCCCGCTGTGGAATGAATCTATGAAACTATAAACCCAAAATAAACGTTTCCTCCTCTGAGATTTTTTTCTCTCCTGAATGTTCTGATTAGTGCATTATAGTTACACTTAATAGTGAGGTCCAGTTTACGTCAGCACATATGCACCAAACATAATCTGCTCCATTTCCCTCGCCTCCATAAACCACTTTTCTCTTCCTCTACTCAACTGGCCTTCCTTTTATTTACTTATTTAATTTTAAGGGTGCTTTTTAGTTATACATAAAGGTGAAATTCACCGTGATATATTCATATAGGTGCTGTAATTTGGTCAATATCATTCTGCAGTTCCTCCCTTGTCTCTTCTTCCTCACCCTCAATCCCCTTTCTTGACTCCACTGATCTCCCTTCTATTTTCATACGATACACCCTTTTTTCATTTCTTATGTTGCTCTAGCTTCTGCACAGGAGAAAAAACATCTGACCCTTCACTTTCTAAGTCTGCCTTATTTCACTTAGCATGATGCTTTCCAGTTCCATCCATTTACTGGCAAATGCCATGATTTCATTCTTCTTTGTGGCTGAGTAACTCTCCATTGTGTGTATATACCACATTTTCTTAACCCATTCCTCTCTTCTCAGGCACCTGGGCTGGATCCATAACTTGTCCATTATGAATTGCACTGCTATAAACCTTGCTGTGCCTGTGTCACTATAGGATGATTTGAGCACTTTTTGATAAATACCAAGCAGTGGAATAGTTGGATCATGTGGTAGTTTCGTTCCTACTCTTTTAAGGAATTACCATACTGCTTTCCAAATTTGCAGTCCCACAAATAATGTGTGAGAGTTCCTTTTCCCCACATCCTTGCCAGTATTTATTATTTGTATTCTTGGTGACTGCCATTCTAAATGGAGTGAGATGAACTCTCAGTGTGATTTTGATTTGCATTTTCCTGATTGCTGTAGATGTTGAACCTTTTTTCCTTTGTGGACCATTTGTATTTCTTCTTTTGAGAAATGTCTTTTTGCCCTTTTCTCAATTGGGTTGTATCTATTTTTTTCCCCTTTGGTATTAAGTTTTTAGAGTTTTTTAAATATATTCTGGATATTAATCCCCTATCTGAGGAGTAGATGAAAAGATTTATTTCTATTCTGTAGGCTCTTTTTTCATGTTTTTCATTGTTTCTTTGCTGTTTGGTTTTTTAATTTGATGCATCCCATTTATTGATGCTTGGTTTTGTTTTTTGAGCCTTAAGGACCTTGTTAAGGAAGGCAGTGCCTGTACCACTGCATCTTTTGTAGAGTTAAGCCTATGTTTTCCTCTTGCAGTTTCAGTTTCTGGTCTAATTCTGAAGTCTTTGATCCACTTCAAGTTTACTTTTCTGCAGAGTGAATGATAGGAATCTAGTTTTATTCTTCTACACACATATATCCACTTTTCCCAACACCATTTGTTAAAAAGACTATCTTGTCTCCAACATTAGTTTTGGCAACTTTGTCAAGTATCAGACGACCATATCTATGTGGGCTTATCTGTGCATCTTCTATTCTATTCCAGTGGTCTTCATACTTATTTTGATGCCAATGCCTTGCTGTCTTTTTTCCAGAGCTCTGTACTATAATTTGAAATTAGGTATTGTGATGCCTCCAGAATTGCAATTTTGTTCAATTATGCTTTGGCTATTGATGTTCTTTTATTTTTCCAAATGAAATTTTAGGGTTTTTTCCTACTTTTGTGAATGTCACTGATATTTTCATGGGGTTGCATAAACTGTATAGTACTTTTGGTAGTAGAGCCTTTTTGACAATGTTAACACTGCCAATATTAATGGAGGTCTTTCCATCTACTGAGGTTCTTCTTCAATTCCTTTATTCAGTGTTCTATAGTTTTCATTATAGAGGGCTTTCACCTACTTGGTTAGATTTATTCCCAACTTTTTGGTATTGTTTTGCTTTGCTTTCTTTTGAGGCTATTGTGAATTGCATTGTTTTCCTGATTACCTTGTTGGTAGATTCATGAGTATAGAAAAGTTATTGATTTTTGAAAGCTTATCTTGTATTCTGATATTTTGCAGCATTCATTTATCAGTTCTACAAGGTTTCTGGTGGACATTTTTGGGTCTTTTAGGATTAGGATCATGTCACCAGCAAACAGAGATTTTTAAATTCTTTTTCTATTTATATTCCTTTAATTTCTTTATCTCATTTGACTGCTCTGGCTAGAGTCTCAAGAACTATACTGAATAGAAGTGTTGGGAGTGAACATCCTTGCCTCGTTCCTGATTTTTGAGGAAATGCTTTCAGTTTTTCTCCATTCAGTATGATGTTTACTTTGGGTTTATCATATATAGCCTTTATAAGGTTGAAGTAAGTTTCTTCTTGTGTTTCCAGAATTTTTAACATCAGTGAGTGCTGAATTTTATCAAAGGATTTTTTTCTGCATACTTTGAGAAGATCATTTGATTTTTCTCCTTAATTCTATGTATATGGTTAATTACATTTATTGAAATTTGCATATGTTGAATCAACTTTGCATCTCTGGGTAAAAACCAACATCATAATATATTATCTTTTTTCTTTTTGTACTGGGGATTGAACCCAGGGATGCTTAACCACTGATCAACATCCCAAACCCTTTTTTATATTTTATTTAGAGACAAGGTCTGAGTGAGTTACTTGGCACCTTGCTAAGTTGCTGAGGCTGGCTTTGAACTCATGATCCTTCTGCCTCAGCCTCCCAAGCAAATGGGATTACAGGTGTGCACCAGCACACAGGCCTACTATCTTCTTGAAGAAGATAATATCTTCAGGATTTTTGCATCTGTGTACATTGGGGATATGGTCTGTAATTTTCTTTCTTTGATTTGTCTTTGGTTTTAATATCAGGGTGATACTGCCTTCGTAGAATGAGTTTTGCAGGGTTCCATCCCTTTCTCTTTCATGGAATAATATGAGGATCGTTGGAATTAGTTATTTTAAATCATGACAGAACTTGGCTGAGAATTTAGCTGGTCCTGCCTGAGCTTACCTTTGTTGGAAGGCTTTTTAATGCTGCTACAATGTCATTGCTTGATTCTGGTCTGTTTAGGTTTTCTGTTTCCTCTTAGTTCAACTTGGATACAACATATGTGTCTAGAAATTTGCCAATGACTTTTATATTTTTCAGTTTATTGTATTGTACATTTTCAAAACAGTTTCTATTAATTCTCTAACTTTCGGAAATGTCTATGGTGATATCTCATTTTTCGGCCCTCATTTTGTTAACTTGGGCCTTCTACCTCTTTCTTTTGCTTGGTTTGGTTAAGGGTTTATTGATATCATTTCTCTTCAAAGAAACAACTCTTTGTTGGATTGATCATTTGCATTTTTTAAATTCTCAATTTCATCAATTTCAGCTCTGAACTTGTTTCCTGTCTTCCTCTTATTTTGGAATTAGTTTCTTCTTTTTTATTACCAGGGTCTTGAAGTATGACATTAGATTTTTTGTTATTTGAGATCTTTCCTTTTTTTTTTAATGCAGGCATTCAATGTAATAAATATTTCTCTTAGAGCTTTCTTCATATCATCCCAGAGATTTTGATATGATGTATCCATGTTTTTATTTATTTCTAAGAATTTTTTAAATTTTTCCTATGATTCATTCCTCATTAAAAAAGTATCAGATTTTAAAATGATTTGTTTTTTATCTCTTTATTTATTTATAATTTAATCCATTATAATCTGGTAAAATGCAAGGAATTATCTCTATTTTTTTTATATTTGCTAGCACTTACTTTATGCCCTAAAATATTGCCTATTTTAGGTAATGTTCTATGTGCAATTGAGAGTTAATTCCATCACTGATGAAATAAATATTCGATAGATATCTGGTTGTTTCATTTGATTAAATGTATTTTAGTTCTGAAGTTTTTATTTATGTCTGGATGACCTAATAAATAGAGAGGTGTGTTGAAATCACCCAGTATTATTGTATTGGGGTCTATTTGATTCTATAGAATGAGAAAGGTTTTCTTTTTTTATGTACATAGTTTACTGACATCTAGAGCAGAAATATTTATAATATATCTTCTTATTAGATAATTTCCTTAATAATTTTGAAGTCACCTTTTTTGTCTCATTAATTTTGGCTTGAAATCTACTTTGCCAAACATGAGAGTAGCTACTCCTGCTTGCTTTTGGATGCCACTTGCATGGCATACCTTTTTTCATACTTTCATCTTCAGTCTGTGAATATCCTAACTTATAATATGAGTCCCCTGTAAACAACATAGGATTGGGTATTTTTTTTTAATCCATTCTGCCAAGTTATGTCTCTTGGAGAATTAAACTACTTACATTCAATGTTGGTATAGAGCAATGATTTTTATTTCATGCCATTTTAATTTATTTCTAATTCTTAATTAAGACTTGATTCTCCTTTAAATGAGACTCGTTCTAGTAAAATTTATTCATATTCTGGCTCATATTTTTTATTTCTTCTGCATAAATATTTCATTGAGTATGTTTTGTAGTGCTTGCTCAGAGGTTATAAATCATCTTAGTTTCTGCTCATCATGGAAAGTTTTTGTTTCACCTTCAATTCCAAAAAGTAGTTTTCCTGGATACAGCAGTCTTCATTGGCACCCGTTATTTTTTAGGTCTTGGTATATGTCAAGTCCTCCTGGCTTTTAAGATCTGTGCTAAAAAATTTACAGAAAGTCTAATTGGTTTATCTTTATATGTGACCTGCCATTTTTCTCTTGCTGTTTTAAAATTTTACCCTTCCTCTATATACTAGGCATTTTAATTATGATGTGTCTTACAAAAAATGTTTTTGATCTTGTCTGTTTGAAGTTCTAAAAGCCTCTTACATTTCCATCTCATTCTAAAGGTTTGGAAAACTTTCTGTTATTATTATTTCATTGAACAGATTGTGCACTCCCTTAGTTTGTATTCTGATGCCTTCTTCTATAGCCATGATTCTTAGATTTAGTCTCTTAATATTATCTCAAATTTCTCAAATACTCTTGTCATGGTCTCTTAACATGTTTTCTTTATTTTGGACTTTATTTCAAGATTATGTACTTTGACTTTAAAATCTAAGAATCAGTATTTCTGTGGCTTAATGTATTTCTGATGCTTTCAACTGAATTTTTATTTAACTTAATGAGTCTTTCATTTCCAGATTTTCTTTTTGGTACTTTTTTCAGAAATTCTATATCTTTAACAGCATATCATTCACTGCCTGTATTTTCTCTTACTTCATTCCTTACACTTTTCTAGTCCTTCGAACATTTTACCTATAAACTTTTATATTCCTTATGTGACATTTCCTCCACTATGGTGTACATGGGATTAATTGTCAATGTGTTGTTGGCAGTTTAGGGTGTTTCCTTGATTGTTCATATTGCCTTTATGTTTATTCATTTGTAGGATTGATTATATCTTCTGCTTTTATGCAGGGGAATATTTATTGACCTTTTTTCTCTTAAGTGCCCTAGGTGGGTGAATATCCAAGCACTAATACTTCCACTCAATGTATGTCCTATGCCATACTCAGTATCAGCACCATTTTGAGAAGATGCTAAGTTCTATTAACTGCAGTTACTTCAGAGCCCAGGCATGTACAAATAAACCTTAAAGGTGGGGGAAGCTTATTGAAAATGCTGTCTACAGTTCCTCTAATCCAAGTATAAAATTATAGTAATGCTTTTAAATAGTTTGAGAAATTAGTTATTAAAGATTGTAAAATTTCTATTATACTATACAAGAGTTATAAAGGGGGAAATAGAAAAAATGGGCAAAAAGAGAAAAAATCATACAAACTAAGATAAAAAGAAGAAAAATAGGATGCACATATAAGGCAGGAGCTGGCAATGCAACAAGGAAAAAGACTAAGAACAGTTGTAACCCTAAGCTAGGAAAGTAATGACAGAATGATCCAGTCAAAGCTTTAAAATATTAGAATACTATCAATTGGGGTGAGAGTTGCAATATTGAATAATAAGGAACTATTTATCAATTAAGTGTGAAAAGTAATATTTGTAAGATCAAACTTGAACCATTTATGATATTCCCTACCAAGGCGGGAAGATTGCTTACTGTTTCCCTGTTTTAGATTTCACGAGGATTTGGGATCTAAGGATGCCCACCATCCATTCCTCAGTCCTACCTCTACATTTTCCTGGGTTTGGAGGTAGTGACCACATCAGTTCTCCTCTGAGAGTCCTAGGAGGCCCCCTCTCATCTGGGACCAGTTAGTTTTCTGTTAGGTCAGAGCAGACAGTCCCTAATTGTGACTTAGCAGCCGGGTGACTTCATTAAAGGCTGTAGTCATATGAACCCTCATGAAGTGAAGTTTTGTGTATCCTGTGCTGTCAAATTAATAGTGAGTCCCTGCATACACTTCAGTGTAGGGTGTGACGGTCTAGGGTGGAAGTATTAAAGTCTTGTTGATGTGCCCTGGGTGGCACATGAAGGGTCTAGGGTTACTACCCCTCCCAAGTGCACAGGTCACAGGTTGGTGGGATTCTATCTATCTGGGCACACTGGGCAGTGGCTGATGTTTATGGAATGGAGCTCTGTGAGAGCCTTTGTGTTGTGTATTGCCATTGTGAATGTGCTGGGGCTCTCTGCAGCTGCTGGGGTCGCCCTCAGGAATCGCTACCTTGGGTCTATGCCTCTGAGTGAGAATCGAGTCACCCAGTAACACCAGGACCCACAGGTGTGGACCCTCCTGGAGGAGCTGGGGCACAGGAGTTCCCTCACTGGCTGCTGCTTTTCTGTGCTGCATTGCTGGCTGTATCTTTTGGAGGTAGGGGTGGTGCAGGTTCCAGGGTTCCGGTGTTGCTAACTTTTGAGGAACTTTGAGCCCCAGCTCCTCTCCACAGGGGCTTCCTTAGCATGACATAAAGCCAGGTGATGGTCTGCAGCTGTGAAGCCTGTGACTGCAGGCTCCCTGGGCAGGTGGTGGCACAGAGTCCTCCACCTGCTGATGCTGAGCACCAGGCTACCATCCCTGTGACTGACTCCTGCTTCCAGGGGTGTGGCTTGCCGAGCGTCTGCTCCCCTCCACTGGGCCTCCTTGTGGTGGTACTGCCTGAGCACACTGTGGATGTCTGCAGGGGTGGTGCCTGTGGGCACAGGCTCTCTGTGGGCACTCTGTGGGGCAGAAGCCACCCTGGCCGGCTGTGGGCACTCTGTGGGGCAGAAGCCACCCTGGCTGTGGGCACTCTGTGGGGCAGAAGCCACCCTGGCTGTGGGCACTCTGTGGGGCAGAAGCCACCCTGGCTGTAGGCACTCTGTAGGGCAGAAGCCACCCGGCTGCTGCAGGTCTCCAGGGTTTCGCCAGTCGCTGTGACGGGGTGGGACGTCAGCTGGCCTGTCTCTGTCTGAGCTCCTGCGAAGGCTGTGGGGAGCGCTGAGGTGGGGTGGACCCCTGAGTGAGCTGCTCTCAGGTCGGCCCACCCCACTCCCATCGACAGTGAGGGTTGAGGTGGGGAGCCTGTGGCTGGCCCAGTCCCTCTGCGAGTTCCTTCTGGGGTGACTGAGCCAGCTCACTCCAGGACAGTCCCTCTGGTTGTATGTGCTGCTATCTGGGTGAAGGAGCAGCTCTGTTGAACTCGCGTATTCTCCGGAGGCCGCTGGCTGTGGACTCTAGGAAATCGCTGCCATGCTCAGCTGAACTTTCAGTCTGCAGCTGGGTTAAACCGAGCCAGCTCCTTCACGGTCTCGGCTGCTTCTGTCCAGGTCGACTCGGCCTTTCCAACTGTTATTAAGGAAGCAGGCTTACAGGCCGTTCCCCTCCCATGTCCTCCGTTACTCCTCCCCTGGCCCCACGCTGGTCAGGGTTTGGGGTCCAGGCTGTCCTTATTTTCTGCTCTGGTACCAGCTCCGAGTTCCTCCAAGCTCAAGCTGCCCGGCCCCGAGAGGTAGGGAGTTTACTCAGCCACCCTCCCCTCTGGCCTGCTGCTCTTCCCGCCTCCTTCTGGGCTCTGGCGGGGCCGGTGCTGCCTGCCTACATCCGCTCGGCCATCCTCCAGGTTCTTCTGAGTTGGTCTTGCAGGTGTCTTGGTGGCAGGGCTGGAAGGGTGACCAACACAACTCTATCTGTTCATAGGCTGTGACGTACTCAGGACTCCTGTTGCCAGCGGGGCACACTCACCGTGGGAGCAAGGAGGCTTTAGGCAGATCAGCTAAAGGCTTCTCCTGGAGTGGAATGGTTCACAGACAGTTCACAGGTCCACTAACCTCTGTGCACACGGTATGCTTGCAGGGGAAAAGAAAAATAAGAGATTTTGACAAAAGTAAAAGTCTTCCCGACTTCACTAATTGGCCGCTTGCGTGTAAAGCATATCCGTAAAGCAAAGTTGCTCGTTATTCTCATCAAAGCTTCGATGTTCTGCTGATAAATAGATGACGTCAGGCTTCACAGTTGAAAACACTCATATTTTCAAGAGAGACACACAGAGTTCACCCAATGGCTGTCTTCTGAAAATACTAAAGGAAAAAGCAATTCGGAATGTTGTCATTCAACCAAGTGTACTTAGACTTGTCGGGCTTAGCTGGAATATTCTGGAAACAATAGTTCTCATTATCTGAATCACAACCATACATGCCATCCGTCAATCACAATCACTCTGACATGATGCTTGTGACACACACTTGGTATCTGTCCCTGAGACACACACAAGCTTGTTTTGAAAGGAATCAAAAGGAAGCACGGTTGCCAGTGTTGTGATTGCTACATCCATACCTGCCTGAAAAATATAAAATAACCGTTTTGTCAAAATGACTCTAATCTGCATAACGAAGGGAAGCTTTTCAGACTCTCTGGTTAGTGCTCATTAAGATCGCTGAGAGGATTGTCACCAGGTTTTGTTTCTGATTGGTGTGCCTTAATTAGTCCTCATTACACTAAGAGATATGTATCATCTTCATTTTCACTAAAGCTTAGAAAATTAATTTTCCCAAGGTCACATGACATAAAACCAGGATAAAAAAGAAAAAAAAATTCAGGTCTGTCTGACCCCCAAAACTGTAACCTTCAGTGAGTACAGGGCTTAGGTCCGTCTTGCCCCTCTGCTACCTACATTTCAGGTTTGTTTTCAAAGTCTGGGGTCTAAAAGTTTGGTATCTGAAAATAGTTGTGTGCCAGCTAGATTTCAGCAAATACTTAATGCTATCTCTGAACTGCAGAAGTTTAGAATGAGAGTGGATTTCTAAACTATCCCTCATTTTGTGAAAGAGAAAGTTGGGGCCACAGAATGCGAGACTTCTGGTGCCATAGGAGTCCCGCCCATCCCTCCTCCATGACGGGTGACGGAGGTAGCTGGAAACGGTGCTTGGGTCATCACAGCACCTGCCGAGTGTCCACAATCTATGCACAATGGTGCGCCTTCCGCTCACTTGTCTTGACAGGAGTGTTAATAAACGCTTGTTTCTTCCGTTAGTTTTGCTCTTATCAACATGCTGAATAATGCTGCTCATTATTCAGATGTCCTCAGGTTCCAATTAAATCAGCAAGACTTCAGAGATTCCTAATATAACATTTCTCTTAGGCATGCGTTAAGCTTCTGCACAGAACAAAAACAAATAAGCAAAGTAAAATCTATGCATCCATCCGTATGTGTAGATATATGTGCATGTGTGTACATATATATATATATATATATATATATATATATATATATAAATGAATTGGCTGTCACCGTCTTCCCCAAAGAAGCTTTACCCATTCGTACACTGGGAAGCTGGCTTATTAATAGAAGGCAGCTCAAACCATGTGGAGTGTCGTTCTTTCAATAGCCCCTAGAACAATTTTTAATAAAAGCATTAATAAAAACTGTATGCTTATGTGGCTTCATTATGAAATAGTTTTCTAATGCAAATTTTAATCTCCCTAAAATCAGAAAGTATTTAAAAGGATTATATTAGCTACGTCTTTACAGGGAAACACAGACTCTAAATATCACTAAGGAGAGGAAGTTTGCTGTGGAGATCATTACTTCTCCATGGAAGCATGCAGAGACGCTCAGAAGGCCTCCTGCTGGCCTCTAGTCAGGGAGTGCCCGGACATGGCCTCGGGACCCAGGGGCCCAGGTGGAGCGTGGTGAGGTCCTGCCAGGACCCGCTCCCTGTGCGCCTGTGAGACAGCCAGGACGCCACTGGTGAGGTCGCTGTGGAGCGAGGCTTTCCTACACGGAACTCCCGGCCCTGGAGCAGACTTCCAGAAACCCCGGTGCCTCCTCCTTGTCTCGGGGATCATGAGAAGCGTGGTTACCTTTCTGTCTCTGCCGTTGGGGACAAGACATTGAACTTCAGGTTTATTTTATCCTCTTTATATGTTCTTCATCTGCAGCACGGGGAAGAATTGCTAGCACTTTTCAAAAGATTCTTCTGGGAATGAAATCTGATCATAGCTATGAAAATACTTTGCAGTATACAGAATACAAAAGTATGAGTTTCTAGCCTCTATACACTAATGGCAGAAAGATTGATTGTTAAAACTACATGAAAATTACTGTAATATGATGCAAGAGTCTTAAAGGTATAACATGCACTTTGACTTAATAACTCCTCTTATAAGAATCTATTCTGAAGAAATAATCTAAGGTGGGATCAGCAGTGCACACATAAGGACATTGTCAGCAAAGCTGCTGATAATAAACCGTAAGCACAAAAAAGCAAGTGGATAAGCCTGGGAACAACCTAAATTAAAAAAAAAAAGTGAATTAAATCCAGTTATTTCTTCCAGTGTAAACATCATGTCTTTGAAAATCAATTATACTATTATATGTGAATAATATAATAGTAACTGTATTTCTAATACCATCATGCATACACATTGTGTGCATGTGTGTGAAGAAAGTACAGAAAAGGAAGCAAAGACTACCACATTATGTCTGGGTATTGGAATTATTAGTGAAATATTTGCATTTGCTTTATAATTTTCTTTCTCTTCTAATTTTTTCAATAGGAAACTTGCTCTGTAGATCATTAATAAAATTCAATGATGAAAAAATCTCACATATAAATATTTACAAGAACATTCTGAAGTATCGTAAGTATAATTATAATTACCACTAACAGAGGACTCTTAACTAATTGTTAGGCATTGCGCCATCAATTTTATGTATGGATGCTCTTTTGTAAATTCTATGAGCTAGATATGCCTATTATCAAATTGAGAAAATTATGTCTCAGGCTAAATATTTTGCCCAAGGGCATAAGATGATTGGATGGTAAATACTTCAATGAAAATCTGATCTGTAGGATTCTGAGGCTTAATTGTTCAACCACTATATTTTCTCAAATAACCAACTAACCAAGAGTAATTAGCATGCTCCTCTCAATAGCTTACTCAGCAAAGAAAAAAAAAAAGAATAGAGGAAAATAAATTACTTTGTCCCTATCTTCTGAGAACTGATGGTCAATTTTAAGAATGAATTCACAAACAACCCATATAGTATATTTGTATACTTTCAACTTGATATGCATTAAATATATATTTTATTCACTATACAACATATAACATGGGTTATAAAATACATCCTAAATGCATGTGCATTGTGTGTATCAGACACATGCTGCACACATTGCATGGTGCACTGCACTGGAGCATGCGTGCATCATGTAACACACACAGGGAGGCCATGGAGCACTGTACCAACCCCACAAGCTCCAGAGACTGGCAGGCATGATTTACAAAGCTCACTCTGCCATCTGGTTGGGTGACCTTGGGGGAGTTGCTTAACCTCTCTGAAAAGTTTTGGGATCCAAGAGTGTGATGATAAAGATAATATTGAATTCATACGGATGCACAAGAACTAAGCGATATAATGGATGTATCAGAAACAGTGTCAGACACAGGGACATGGGCGTCGTTTGGGACTTTAAAGCTGAGGGGACTTCTGTGTCCCTTGTCTCTGAACGCTTCCTACGGGCTGTGCGTGGCACCTGTAGCTGTGTTTCCTATCTGGCTACAGGTGCTGTCAGGGCAGAACACGGGCCCGACTGTCCTCCCCCTCCACTTCTGAAAAGCACAGTGACAACTGACAGAGACTCGGGTCAGAACCATACCCGAGAGCTCCTGCCACGGAGGTCCACTTCATCTCTGCTCCACGGTGAACCATGAAAGAGGAAGAACTGAAGCAGGTCCAGTGGCCACGGACGTTCAGGAGTGGGGCAGCCGGCGCCAAGAGCTGGGTGCTAATCTGTGACCTGTGATGACACTGGACGAGCTTCCACCGGGCCTGTGGAGCCAGGAACCCAGAAGAGGCTGCAGGGGATTGCCCCATTTGGGTTGTAGACGGGTCCGGCTGCTGACCTCAGTCCATCCACACCACTGACTTCCATGGGACTCTCCTGACAAGGACATGGCTCTGGACAGGTGAAAGTGACTGAAGGACACAGCAGAGGAAGTTTCAAGGGCCCGTCTGTTCCACCCACACTGCCATTTCCCAAGCACTGTCATGGGTCCTGACGACAGTGACCCTGGTGTCATGAAAAACACGTTGTTGTTGTTTTTTTTTAAATTGAGACACTAGAAGACAAAAGGCAGTAGGTAGTAGCCTAGCTCTTCAAGAATCAGCTCTTCACAAACACCGTCTCCCACTCGTGTTCCCAGCATCAGTGGGCGAAGGATCCACATAAGAAACGGTTTTCAGATAGATGAGGTTTGTTTCTGTAAGTGTGACTTTTTTTAACCATGATTTTATTGGAACTTTTTATAAATTGTGTATATTTCTCTTGTGCCAAATCTTAAATGGAATCTAATAAATGTAAGCAGTGAACAATGTTTTACACAGAATAAAGATTAGAATTACTTTTCTTTAATTCAAAATTATCACGATCAGGTCCTCATGGTGCCTCTCAGTTGCTGTCCGGTGCAGTGAGCAGCTCTGTCCTCAGTCAGCGTTGCCCCCTGTCAAGTCCTCTGCCCTGTACTAATGACCCAAAATCGCTCCAGCAGAGGACTCACCGAATCTGCTGCCTACGACTCTTCCTTCACTCCCTCTCTTCCCAGATGTCGCCCTCCCTCGCGCCTGCCTCCGCCTGTCTGTCTCCTGCGGCTGTTAACCCAGGCCTCGGAGCTCTCCGCCCCTGATCTCAAATGACGGGCCACTTCACTCTCGAAACACAGAGAACGGAATCTGAGCAAGAACCTGAAAGGTTGGCTTTAATGCCTGGGTTTATAAAGTTCATTATTTCCATATTTAAAAAAAAAAACTATTTTATGGATTCTCATTTATTTTCCAAGAGGTTCTAAATAGTTGAAATTACTATTGGACTCTAAATAAGTGAAATTAGAGTAAGACTCTGTGGGGGTGAGGAAAGAAGAAAGCAGAGGATGGTGTTTACTAGCAACTGAAAAGCCTTCCAGGGGACTTGAGCCCGTGGAGCACCAGGCCAGCAGCCCTGTGACTAAGCTCTTCCATAGGATCGAAGGAAAAAACAGCACCCAGATGTTAGATGCCACTTCCAGCAGAGGTGGTCCAAGTCCCTTCGAGACCATTCACTCCCACCCTGGGACTGCACTGCTATCCAAGCTCGGCTGCACAAAGGCAGCTGGTGACAGGGTTGTGCAACTGTTCTTCTCTCACATATCAGTCCCCTGCCACTTAATCCGTGCTCAGGTCACAGGGAACTTTGTTTGATGGAATCCTTGGGAGTATGGGAATAGAGGAATTTTTAAAATTAATCTTTGAAATGATTAATTTTGATCCATTAAGCTTAAATCTTTTGATGTTGCAAAGAAAGACCTTTCTTGAAATTCTAGAGTCAGAAAGTCATAAAATTATACACATGCCTCTGATATTCCATATTTTAACACAGAAAAATAAACACTGCCCTATAATTGGAGTGCATGATTTTGTCTTCAGATATTATTCTCTCGTTTTCAAAAATTGTCAAAGTGTGTCTTGTTGTCTGAGCAAAGACAGAATTACTCCAAAACTCAACAAAAGGCATTTTACTACAAATCTGATATCTTTTGAATTTGACAACCTGTTTTCCAACAAAGGACATAGGGAAGACCTACCTTCCCAAAGAGAATTTCCTGTTTATCACCCGCCGTTTGCAAGGAGAAAAGGCAGGTGCCATCACCCACTCCCCACAGACTCCCTCGCAGCTCCTGCCTCCCAGGTCTCCCCACAAGGCCCCCCGGGAGGCTGTGGCAGTGGCCTCTGAATGTATTTCACAGGATGGACACAGCCCAGCCAGGGCGAGCTCAAAGACCATACCAGCGCCTATGTTCTCTGTGCACAGAGGGCCAAGCTTCTTCCTCTGATTCCTGGACTCATCATAGACCCCAGAGTGAATCACGGCCAGAATTTTAATGGTGTTCGAATACAAATCTAATGGCGAGGCTATTAAGAAGTCAAAAAGTGGCCCTAGGTCACTACTGAGCCTTTGAAATGGGGCTAACCCAAGTAGAGACAGGGACCCATAGGTTTCTAAGATTTCATATGAAAAAGTGAAGATATGATCTCAATGACAATTTTCATATTGATTGCAGGTCAAGGTTACAATACTGGGGATCTGTTAGGCTAGATAAAATAAATAAGATTTTTAAAGTGGTAATAACGTCTTTTGACCCACATAATCAAGTGGAAAACATTAGATTTGGTCTCTAATGACAGACAAGAATTTATGCAGGTAGTTGATAGGATGAACATGTGAAGCGTTCCCAGTTTTAAAAGTTAAAGTTCCAGTAATAGTTTAGAGACTTCAGTCACATCCAATTGAGAGCACAACTCACATACAGAGAAGTTTTTTTTTTTTTTTTAGTACCTAAAAGAAGCTTAATCTTTCTCAAGAAAGAGCTCCTTCCCTTGGACTCCTAGTAGTCAACTTAAAACAATCAAGCAATTTGCAAGGAGAGAATACCCTGGGCTGCCCCCTTCCTCCCAGCTTGCGCTCCCTATCAGGACTGCATTGCTGGTATTATTCTGCAATCCTATCTTAGATAATATCTGATTAATGTAGTTCTTTTTATTGAAATACAGAGCACTGATTATAATATACAGATTTCCAAAACCACCTCGGTAATTATAGGCCTGCAAAGCAAACTCTGTTCTTTATCCTCTCCAAAGGAAGTTTCATTATCCCTGTATTATCCTGCACACGGAAGAGAATTTCCTGAAGGTGACCTTTTCACAGGTGGTAACCATAGTAACGGATTTCCAGCCGCCAACTCTCTGACACTGCTTGTGGCTGCAAACCTGGCAGGATGCGCAGGACCCAGGCTTTGGGTCCCCTCCAGAGACAGAAGCTGCACAGATGTGTGTCAATCTCAGAGCGAGATTTTCAAAGAAATTTAAAACTATTTTCTCCCTTGCTAATCAGAAAGGGATCTTTCCCCCCCAAATCCTGGTAATACACTCAGAGACTATTAAAGGAAAAATAAAAGACAAGGATCTTTAAGAGATGCATGGAAAAAGAAAATTGGTGCTTACATTATTTTTAAATAGGACATTCAACGGATCAGCAAACACCACTTTGGGCATCTGTTCATTGCTTTAAAGCACCTGCAGAGTCCCCAGGAGCCATGAGGGCAGTTGCTGGTCCTCGTCAATGGGGAATGGGCTTGCTGTGTCATCCTAGGGAACTGTAGCCTCAGCACTCCATTCAGAAAGAGTTAGAAAACTTTGGAATCGGTCAGAAAATTGAGAGGTAGACCTCCCAACTGAACGTCAGCCTAGAAAACACCAAAAAGGAGAAGGGAAGTATCTAGCCATGGTAAGCAAATGATGATACAGCACTCTTAATGTCTGAGGGATGAGAACATAGTTCTGGTATTCTCCTACGGGAAAGAGCTGAGTCTCTGCTTCCCCAGGAGGAAGGCAGGCAGGCAGGCTGGCTCACGGATAGGACCTGTTTCTTTACTTCGTGTGTGGGAGGGGGCAGGATTCATTCATGTTTTCAGTAAATATGTTTATCTCTGGGCTTGTTTTCTAAGATATGAGAACACTGAAACTCCTCATGTCTTTCTTGTGAAATATTTATTAGCCATGCCTGCCCCTATTCATTCCTGGTATGGTACTTTCATATTCTGCTGTGTTTTGTAATTATGATGCTCTAACCTCATTACAAAATTTCTTGGACAGGAAACCACAGAATTTTCTGTGTATACACACAAATAAACTCAGATACTAGTGGACACAGCCTATTTCTCACCTTCGTGCTCTTTCTTTACCCTGATTTGTGGGTGCCGGCAGTCTCCTGCTCCTCTAGTTACTGGGAGACGGCAAGCTTCCCTGGGTCCAGCCCCCGAAGTCTTCACAAATCCATTCAATGACTTCATTTCAACATACTCTGGATTTTTGTTGTTTTCTGGTCTAATAGGTCTTTCATTTTCCTTAGGTATCCGTGTGTTTGCTCAAGTATTGTCAGTTCTGTCAGTCTTTCCTCGAAACCCCAACACGGTCTTCCTCTAAGATGTTCCCTCTGTACCCAGTAAGGGCCTCCCTCTCTTTAGGGTGGCTTCTGCGTTCATCCCTGTGTGCTTCCTTACCTGTGAGCGCCTGTCCCTCTGGTGCACCCCCTTAAGGCTTCTTTTCCTACCTGTTCTTCTCAACCTCCCTCAAAAATTTTTACTCTATCCTCTTTCTTTCTCAATTATGTGCTTCAATATAAAACATTCTCCAAGGTGCCTATAGGTCTGAATGCAGGTAAACACGAGGGGAGGCAAAGATGCTGTGCTTTCCTGTCCAAGAAATTTTGCAATGAGATAAGAACATCATTATATTTAAACCCAATGGCTCTTTGAGGCAGCTGAGTAGATTAAGGGTATTTGTACAGTGAAATCTTTCCATTTAGCCTCTCTGAGATCCTCCAGCATGCTGAGGTTGCAGTTGCTGAGCTTTATGGGAATTATGCCCTAGGACCTTCTGGGTCTGATGCATGGAAAAATGAGCATCTTCCTGAAGTGACACCATGAATCCAGGCAATTCTCACTGCCCAGGTCAACAGAGGGCCTGGTATGGAACTCAGAGACTCAGTCACTTCCTAAATAACACAAGGATGGATGACACACATGGTCCCTCACAGCTTCCCTTTATTGAACCATGAAAACTGAGTGTTCACCCTGGCTCAGTAGCAGAAGGGAGAGCTACCAGGAGCCTGCACTGTCTAAGAGGGTTGGAAAGGCATTGCAAATCAATTTCCACTCTGCTTCGGAGGAGGGAGAGATGGAGCTTTCCAACTCTTCCCACCAGGCACAGCTGCAAACCCCAGACATTATACATCAAACGAATGCAAGAAATTCTCTTTTAGTCAGCTTTTTCACTGCTGTGAACAAAAGACCAGATGAGAACAACTTACAGGAGGAAAAGTGTATTTGGGTCTCAGAGTTTCAGAGGTCTCAGTCCGTAGACTCCTGGCTGCATGGCTCTGGGCCTGATCCATGGCAGAGCATCATGGAGGAAGGGCATAGTGGAAGGAAGCAACTCAGGACATGGGAACAAGGACACAAATATAACTCTGCTCACCAGAGACAAATTCAACCCCAAAGGCATGCCCCCAGTGACCTGCCTCCTCTGCCTAAACCTACCTGTCTCTACCTGCCTGTGGTTACCACCCAGTTAACCCATCAGTGGATTCATCTGATGATTAGGTTAAGCCTTTTAAAATCCAACTATTTCATCTCTGAAAATTCTTGCATTATCTCATACATGAGTTTTTTGGGGAAACCTCATAAAAAGATCAATATAATTAGCAAATATCTAGCAAGACTTACAGAGAAAGAGAAAGAAAACTAAATTACCAATATCAGAAGGGAAACAGGAATTATCACTATAGACCAAAGAGGCATCAAAGGGATAATAAAGAAATACCACTAGTACACTACACACATAAATTTGATTTCTTGGACAAGATGGATCATTTTCTTAAAAAAACACAAATTATCACAACTTACCCAATATGAAATAGTTTGTATTCGTAACTCTATAATCACTAAGAAAATTTAGTTCATGATTTTAAAACTCCCAAAAAAGAAGTCTCCAAACACAGATGATTTTAGGAGAATCCTTTATGAAGAATTAACACCAATTTGATACAAACCTTCCCAGATAATAGAAGGAGAAGGAATACTCACCAATTCACTTTTGGCATGCAATATTTCTCTACACCAAAGTCAGATATAGGCAAAACAAAGGAAGAAAACAACAGCGCAATATCCCTCATGAATATAAACAGAAAAATCTTAACCAAAATAACTAAATAGAATTCAACAATCTATATAGAGAAATATACATTATGGCTAAAGGGGATTTGTTTTAAGACTCCAAGGCAGGTTAATATTTGAAAAGTACATTAATGAAATCCACTCTCTTAACAAAATAAAAGAAAAATGTTTTAATCAATGCAGTAAAGCATTTAACAAAATTTAGCACCTATTAATAATTTAAAAATGCTTGCAAAAAGTAAATAACAAGGAACTCCCTCAACTTGATAGTGATCATTTACAACAAAAAACTAATGATAGCATTTTTCTAATGGGGAAAAAATTAACACTTTCGCCCAAGATCAAGAACAGTGCCAGGATGTCCAATCACCACACTTACTTAGTGGTACTGGAAGTTCTAGTTAGTGCTACATGACAGAAAGAGGAAAGAAAAGACACACAAATTGGAAGGGAAAATATAGAACTGGTCCTAGTTGCAGAAAACATAATAGCCTACATAAAAATTAGGAAGGAATCCACAAAATTAACTTCTAGAACTAATTAGGAAGTTCTGTAAGATCACGGGCTATAAGATATACATTAAAAAATAAATTGAGCTTAATACACTAGTAGTAAACATGTGAGCATTGCAATTAAAAATGCAATATTTACAATTGCTCAAAAAATTAAATTCTTAGGTGTAAATATAACAAAGATGTAAAGAACTTGTATGCTAACAGAATTGATGAAAGAAGTCATGTTTTAAATAGATATACCATATTCATGAATTTTAAGATCCAATGTAGAAAATAATTAATTTCTTCCAAATTGATATGTAAGTTAAATGCTATTTCTGTCAAAATGGAGAGAATATGTGTGTAGCTATAGAAATAATTGCTAAGATGTATGTGGAAATGCAGAGGAAGAAGAATAGCTAAAACAATTTTTACAAAGAACAAAGTAAAGAGAAACCATCTATCCAATTTAAAGATTTACTGTATCAAGGTATTAATTCAAAGATTAAGGTACTGGCAGAAGGACAGACACATAGGGCACTGGAACAGAACAGAATTCAGGAATAGTTCCACACACTTAGGGACAACTTCTTGTGACAATTACACAAAAGCAATTCAAATGGGAAACAAGCCAGATGATCTGCACTGGATGAACTGAAGTCACGGTGCATCTACACCGCAGAATAGTAACAGTAACAAGAGCAAATTGTTGAGATACACAATAACTTGGATTGATCACCAGAGAATTATGCTGAGTGCCAAAAAAAAAAAAAAAAATCCCCAAAGGTAGTATACTGCAGGATTTTTGAGTCATATATAAGACTTATATAATATTCTTGAAATGAAAAATTATAGGAATGAACACCGACTCATGAGGGTCTCGAGTGGGAAGAGAGTTGTATGTCTATCAAGGGTGACGGATGGACCCTGTGATGCAGGAGCCTTCTCTGTCCTGACTGCACCAGTGCCTGGCCCAGATGTGGCACTGGGCTGTCACAGCCAGACTGCAGGGGCAGGTAACATATGGAATGGACCCGAGCAGAGGGCATGGCGGGTGCTTTGAATTAGTTCTTACAACTGCATGTGGAGCTATTAGTCTCTCACATTTTAATTCAAAACTGAAGTTTGCCTATTGAAAACAAAATAGTTTCTATTCAAAAGGATAAATATGTCCATGCACTAAATAAATACACCAAACTCACATTGCTTCATGTACAGGAGCTCGGTTAGCATAAGCATTCGCCAAAGTCCCAATCTAGGACAGGGTGCCTTTGCTGTAAAGTGGGGCACACACAAGCCCAAATGGTTTACCAAAAAGAAAATAACAAGATGTGTGATTTTAAAACATTCTTAACACCCAAAGCGTTCTTTATGGATAGTCACATTGGAAAACCCTGTGGCTGCTTTTTTCCTGAGAGAGGGTGCTGTCTTAGCTGGAACAGCAGTTCAATTAAAAAGACTTTTGAAAACACACTTTCTCCCTTTTCCTACATCCTGAAGTGAAATGCTTCGAACACCTGTAAATCTAATATTTAAACTATGCAGAGAGATAATCCTCTTCTGTGATTGATGGAGGATAAAAGGCTTCTCAAAGCAACAAAACACGGCACTGTTATGTAACTGTCCCAACACACCTCAGCGCTCTCTTCAATTTCCTGCCTCTTTCCCTTTTAACACCTCAGTAAGAAACCTTCATCTGGGCCCCTTCGCCTGTGCAGGGGAAGATTTTAAGAAGAAAAGGGTTTTAAAAAGATCTAAGTGAATTCAGTGTCATATCTTGCGTCCCTGAGCACCATATTCTTCAGGAGGCTTATTAGCTTATTATTTTCCGTGAAAGCTGAAAGCACATTGTGGACCCATCTATTGTCAGCCAGGCATTTCCACCACATCTTGACTTGGTAGGCCTGGGAGTTACCATAGTTACCAATTAACTCCCCAGTCCTTAATGCATTAGACCTCACGGAGAGAGGTTGTTTACGTTATGAAAAATGCGTTTGTTCTACATAAATTAGGAGAACACGGTGGACACATTCTTACTGCAAAATAACATTAACTCACCTCTCATTAAATTCTTTTTTGAAGTTTTTAATCTAAGCTCCAAAATTAATATAAACCTTCATGTTCACCTTGGACTATCTTAGCCTGAAATACAGCTAAAATACTGCTTCGTTTTTGTTTTTAGACTATGTCACATTGTTTATCAGTCCTATTAACACAATCTGTATTTTCTTGAATCCAGTCATGTTCCAAAATATTTATCAATGCACTTACTGTTTAAAAATATTTAAATAAAAACCATACTTTCTAAATTATTTTACTGAAGTACCTTAAGAACATACATGAAAACCATTATAATGGTATACTCTTTTCCTAGAAAACAAACCATAGTTTCTAATTATATAGCATTTGAGACAATATGAAAAAGTCAATAAAGTTTGTTTTTCTGATCTTTGATATATTAAATTTTCATATCAATTTATCAGAATAAAAAATTTGTCTTGAATTCTATATTTTGTCTTTAGACATTTAAAACATTCATATCTACACTATAAATTAAAAATAAAAATCTAAGAATTTAAATATCTTAGATCCTTATGATAGTTACTCTATTTTAACATAAGAAAAATGTGTTAGCTGGGCACAGTGGCACATGCCTATAATTCTAGTCACTTGGGAGGTTGAGGCAGGAGGATTGCAAGTTCAAGGCCAGCCTTGGCAACTTAGCAAGGCCCTTAGAAACTCAGGAAGACTCTGTCTCAACCGAAAAAAAAAAAAAATTTAAAAGGGCTGGGGATGTGGCTCAGTGGTTTAAAGTCCCTGGGTTCAATCCCTGGTCCAAAAAGAAAAAAAAAAGAAAAACAAAAAAGAAAGAAAAGAAAAAGAATGAAAAATATCTTAAACATCAACATATGACCTGCTGAGGAGGAAATAATTGATTTTGTAATGATTTTTGCCTATGCCTGATTCAAATTTCTCTAATGTTATCCAAATAATCATACACTTTTATGATATGACTATAATATGAATCAAAAAAACTAAAACAAACGACTCTTTGTAGTGAATACCTGCTGTGCTCACAGGGGAACAAACTCCACGCCCCTGAGCAGGTGAGCGTCAGCTGCACTGGGACATCAGAAGCAGCTGCAGGGCGCGCCCGCCTGGCGGCCCCAGGAGGGACCCAGGCACCTGTGTGCGTGGTGCTGCGGCTCCCGCTCCGCCTCCCACACTTACTGCACCGCACCGGCCGGAGCCAGACACCTGGCGTTCCTTCTGCCTCACCGCCCACCGCGCACGACCCCGTCCAAATGCTGGAAAGCTGTCGTCGTCGCTCCCGCTCACTGCCTGCGCCCACTGTCTCCATCCAAGCGTCACAGTGGCTCCCTAACTGTACCCCGCGTCCAGAACTTTCCATCCATCATGCATTCCTTTTCCACGTTGCAGCCAGGCCTCGTCCTGACCTAAAATAACGCGTATGGTCATGCCTTTCTGCATGGTTAGTGCGTGATCAAGTCCACACCCACTAAGGCCCACCGTGCGCTCCTGTTCCACTGCTGAACACACAGTGGGTCGACAGGAGCCTACAGCCCTGCTCCGTCATCCCCTGGCACCTCACAGAGCTCCTCCCTGTCCCCAACCCTGTGACCCACCTCCCTCGCTGCAGCCGTTGGTTCACCAGTCCACCACCTGAGACCCCAACCCCCATCCACCCCACGATGGGCTATGAGTTTAATAAGACTTTGAGGATGACTCAAAAACAAAGACCTGCAGAGTCACCCAGTGATGACAGAGATGAAAACACGTAAATGACAGCAAAAGCTTAACTCAAGGAGTACATTGACAGAGGAGCATCAAGGAACAGGTGAGGCCCCCTTCCAGAGGAGTCCTTTCCGAAGCAGGTGACTCCACTTCCGGCGGACCTGATGAAAGCCTTCAAGAAACTAACCTGTCGGACAAAGGCCCTTCGTTCTCCAAAACTGGTCTCCACTTCAGCCATCCACCTGCCCTCGCACTCTGATGAGTTCCCCGACATCCGCGCTTCTTCCTGACTCACACCTTGGCATATGCCAGCTGCCTTCCTCGGCTTCATTTCTTCACCCCTCTGGGCCTGAAGACTCCCCTTCCTCATCAAGATTCAGTTCAAACATCCCCTCCATATTGATGTCTTCCCTGGTCACCGCTGGTCCCGTAATAACCACATGCAAAAGAAATCTGGGTCACTCCTTCTGAACTCTAATGTTTTCAATGCAAAACTGACTTTTCAAGTAAACAAAATAACTCAGAATTCATGAGGTTATGAGGTGACAGGTGTTCTTCTGCCCTGCTGACATAAGGAAAAATTGAGGTGACTTCTGAAGATGACTGGCAATGTCCCATGAAAACTCACATGCTTCTTAATGTCTCTCTCCCTTTCTCTTGAATTCTCCCTCTTCAGCTAAAAATGTAATGAGTGAAAAGTGAACATATATGTAAAGGGTATTATTTAAGTCCGACTAATATAATATTAAATATTAGAAGTAACACAAACAACCAACTCTACAGAAATACTTTAAACTATAAAATGGGAAAAAGAGACACTCAGAATATACCTAACCGTTTGCATAGTAAACAAAGCATAATATAAAACTTTATGAAAATTTTTACTTTTTAAAATAGTAAAAACATGCATATTAAAAAGATGTGTAAAATATATCACAATGCTACAGTGGTTTCCCAGGTAATAAGGTTGTGGGTGAATTATACTTTTTCTCTTGCTATCATTATACACTAACTATGTATCCAATTAATAGAAGATGCTATATTTACATACATAAATTAACAGATTGTTCAACTGAATTAATCCACCATTCATCTATCCATTCATGGATGATTGAAAAAAGTCACTTAAATGGCTTTGTGCAGATACAGCCTTGGTCATAACTTTTTCTTCCCCAAATCACTGAAATGAAGGGTGCTAGGGCCTTTGATCTTGGCTTATCAGCCAGAGAAAGCCCGACTCTGGATAGCAGCTTTCAGAAACCAGATGCATGGTAATGGAGAAACGTAAGCAGCACAGAGACTCTGAAAGCTTGCCCTACTACAGAAGTGGCATTGTGACTGCTAATGACCTTCAAAACACAAGAAATCCATTCCGTCCAGGTCATGCTGACATTTTACTTATTACTGAAAAAGTCACTTTCAAAGAGCCACTGAACAATCACAGAAAAACTTTAATAGATTCTATGTAAAACCAATTTTACTTAACTCATATTGATTTCTCTTCCTCTCTTGTCCCTCGTTTATTATTCTTGGGGACATTTTGAAGTACAGATGGATATGTCTTGAGCACAGCATGTGGACAATGTCCCTTGAACATGGGTCTTGTGGAAGAAATTTTTCCATTTGGTATCTGGAGTTCTTGAGCTGAGAAATGAGGATGGCACCCCACACCCCTACCCTGTTAACCGGAGGATCACAGAGAAGGCTGAATGGGAACCTTGAAAGAGACGGGAGTGGGACGTCACGATGGCGCCTAAGCTCCTGACGGTAGCCAGGTGATAATCATTTCGCTGGAAGAAGAAAAGGCCGCACTGTGGACATCACACAGCATCATTTCTGAGTTCCCAGCAGCTATTAATCCGAGAACATAGTCTAAAAACCTGAACTTTCAGTCACTCAGATGCAAAGAGAATTGAAGAACTGCTACTTTGAAGGGAACGTGCTGCTCTTTTTCCTTGAGGCCCTTGTCAGCCTCCTATAATCTGTGCCTTCGGTACCAGGATCCTGGGAGAAAGCTGCCAAGGACAAGCTCAGAAGAATCTGTGGCTACAAAGCAGCAGAGAAGTCAACTGACTTAAATGACGCCTCCATTGTCACACTGATTGACTGCGAAAAAGAGTCAAAGGAAAAAATAAAGCCCAATCTTTCACTGGCTGAGCAAATTCCTAACAGAATTCTTTAATAAGCCTACTCAGCAGCCAACACCACCTGGGCAGGTCCTGCCGTCACTCAAAAAGCAGCTGAAATTCTTGCATTTTTCAGCATGTTATCACTTAGTAAAGATTGAAAGTTGTTGCTGTTTCGTTGTTTTCTTTTATTCCTCAAAACTTTCTTTTCTTCTGCAAGCTGATTTTCATAGGTTGAGCCCTGATCTGCAGCATCTGAGGAAAGGAGTCTGCACGATCCTGCCTGTCTAGGGTCAGAAAATCTAATGACCTTCAAACTGAGGTTCAGAATTCAGGGACCCAGTTCCCAAAGATTAATTCTCTGGAAATGAAGCATCAAGTTGGCTTCTGGGGAAGAACCCAGACCCCTGGAGGCACCAGGCTCATCTCTTTCTGCCTGCATGGAGCCTCTGAAGATGCTGGCCCAGAGCTTCTGCAGAGCTGCGAAGCACTCTGTCATCAGGACCTTGATCTTCCAGGAGTGGGGCCAAAGGACAGTGGGAAACAAGGGAGAATAATGGTCTAGACGGAGGGTTGCGGCATTTGCTTGCTGTGTGGTTTATGGCAGTTCACTCGCCTTCTCTGTTAGCATTTCCCCGCGTCTGAAATAAAAGAAATGCTTCCTTTTCATGCTTTTCAAACGCAGCAAGCAATTGTGCCAAACAGCAAATCCCATTTCATGAGGCCTCTGAGGCCCTGCAGAGCAGTGATCCGCAGCGTGATGGGCATGGAGTGGGAGCCACAGCGACAGCCCCGTGGGCTGGGAGGGCGCGACGGAAGGGTGTGGCCTGCCCCCAGAGGCTGTCCCTCAGCTGCCGCTCTAAAAGGAAACCAAGGGCACTCTCCTGATGAGACGATCTAAGGCAGAGGCACCGGAGTTTAATTTTCCTAATCACAAATGAGACATCAACAGAGCTGCAGACATTAAAGAAAAGCGAAAGAGAGCAAACCCCAGATCCCTTCCTTAAAAGTCCAAGTCCCTCAAGTGAGAACAGTTTTGCTACGGCTTTTGGGTTCTAAGAGGTTTTTAACTGAAGAAAATAGTTCTCCACGGGCAACAGCTGACTTGTCCTATCTCAGAACCTAGCCACACACACTACACGGAGTCCAATTCCCATTTCATCGAGGGGTCACTGCAGGTACCTACTTATGACTTGAAAATGTGTTCAGCCTCACAGCCTTGTGTAGATTGCAGGTGTCAATTCCTAACAGGTGTCAACCCCTTAGGCTCCCAGAGCTCAAGGCAGACCCTGCCCAGCAATCACAGGAAGGAGGGTGAGTCGGTGACCATCAAGAAAGAGTCTGGAATGGCACCAGGCGGAAGCCCACGCTCCCATTTCCCATCCCTGCGTTGAGGAAGAGGGCACCGGGTTTGGAGTCAGAGGACCTAACTTCTAATGCATTAGAAAAACACATCGCTTGCCCATGCCTTTGAACTTCCTGCACAAAGGGCGAGTTTCGCTAGGTAGACTCCAAGGCCACAGTGGCTCCAGTGAGGTGTGATTCTGGTATTATAGAGCTGCTTTCCAGTCACTCTGTAAGAAGATCCATCACCACCACCAATATGCATATTCACACTGATATATGGTATTTCACAACTGCAGTGTGGGAGGATTCTAATCCCATATAATACCACTCTGACCCAAAAAAAGAAAACTTTCCTTTCAGATAGGGAATGTATTAAAATTAATTGGTCATTTATGACCCCATTTGAAAGAGTTCGTCAGGTTTTCTAATTAAAGAGCGCATCTACACATCTCTTTTGTAGCCTCTTTTTATTGTTTTCCCTAATTAAAAAGGTAATTAGATAACTAATTGTTTTGGCTATAAAAAATCATAAATTACTATGTATTTATAGCAATCTTGGCCATTGGGGAGATTTCTTTAAAAAAATCATGAATCTTAATGTCCAAATCACTATTTCTCTCCATAATCTTTGTACTTTCTCCCACCTCTGTGCAAGAAATGATAGTTGACAGGGAAAGAAAAACTGCAGTCTAACTCAGTGGTTTAGATTTTGGTGTTTCAGAAGTAAAGTATCCCACTCTTATTATTGCTGTTCATCTCCATGCATCAACTGTAGAAAATTAAGATTTTATACTGCATAAGAGATAAGAATAAAAGCATCTTAAGGAGGGAGGGCAATTTCAGGTTTTAAAGGAGCAATGGTCCAAGAATTAAATATTAAGAAAGTATCCATGATGAACAACTCAGTCTTCAAAGAGTAATAATGAAAGAAGAATCTTCGACATGGTCCTAGTCACATGTTCTCACCTTCATGAGGGAATCAGGTGAGAAATGGGGCAATGATGGTCTTCCTTACATTATGTGGGGCAAATTGCTTTCTCACTGATGTCTACTCTGTGTACTTCGAAATGACGAGGTGACATGTCACGTCATCTGTGTGGGTCTCTCAGAGATGCTGAGGTGTGAAGTTACATTTCAGATTATGCAGTACAATCGTAGGTGTAGTTACATATTAATGAAATTGTTCCATTTCTTAATGTGGTAAAAGTAGATGATTTTGCAATTTAGACCTTCATGCTCTGATATACGCCACACGTTTAGGTCAGATGAAAGAATTCATTTATCCTTCTGTTATTTAAAAATTAAAAAAAATGTGATTGTCCCCACGGTTGCCAGAGCAACAGAAATTCTTCTGCACACATTCTGGAGGCCCAACTTTGAAATTCAGGTGTCTGCACATTGTTTCTCTTGGCAACTCAAAGGGACAATCTCCTAGCTGCTGGTGGTAACACGTGACATCCTGGTTTATGGCAGCGTGACTCCAGCCTCAGCTCTGATGTCACAGGGTGTTCTTCCCGTGTGCCTCTGAGTCTGTCTCTTGTCCTCGATTCTAATCTGTCTGTAATAACAAAACCCTGACTTCAGATTCATTAGACTACTAACCTGAGATCACGCAGGTAATAACTGGAGGAGCTTGAACTTAAGCCCAAACTGTCTAACTGCAAAGTTTGTGCTTATAACCTCCACTAGATGGTTCTGTATCATCTGATCATTCACAATCTCCACTGCAGCTAGAACAGGAGAGGGAACAGAAAGTGCTTGAATTGGAAAACAATGGCCATTTCCCTACATGGATAGCAATTCTTTCCTAACATTGTGGATTCAGTTAAAATGTATAGATGTGCTCTCATTTTGAAACATTCAGACTAGAAAATGGGCTAAGGATCATCATTGAAATGCACAAAACTTATCCTTTGCAAGCAAACAACATGGAAGCAAAAGCCCAAGAGCAGACTTGAAGTTCTGTGGGTTCCAAAGCCTATGTGTAGGTGGTTTGCCACCTGGTGCTTGGGCGTCCGGCACTGCATCTTCAGGTCTACCACCTAGCAGCTGAGAGGCTGCCGTCTGGTGAGATCCCACCAGGACACATATCCTTGCATCGTTTCATTTTATCTTTACCGTAATGCTGTGAGAGCTTTTCCCTCTCTATTCATTAGGAAACTGAGACTTAGAAAAGGGTAAGGCATGCCCAAGGTCACGAAGCTTCCCTTTGATGCATGAGAATATCAAACCTCAACTGGAAAAAATTACTATCCTTCACACTTTGGATCACAGAAGGGCAGTGCACATCCACAATGGTCTGCACACACCATGAGCACCCAGCAATTACGTCCTTCTGGAGAATGAGGGAAGCTTGGGTATGACTGACCACTGACAGCTGCCTCTGTCCTCACTGGGAATGACAGTAAGAGGAGGCTAATGACGTGACCCAGCTAGAACAGAAGGGCATCCATGGCCAGCACTTGCATCCAGTTCTCACCCACACTTCCTGTCACAACCATGCAGCCCCTTTGCTGTGTCTGATAACGAGTCCTCTCTGGAGATCCCCTGCATCCCGTTCCCTCCACACACTGCTGCCTCTGTAGCTGGGAGACACCGGTCCTCGTAACGGGCTGCCACCTTCAGGTTTACTACCACTCCTGCTATTTTCTGTGCATACACCACTTTTACCACACAAAGAGTTCTGCATGTTTTATCTCACTTAGACGCCAAACAAACAGTGACATGGATACCCTTCCAACCCTCATTTTACAGAGGAAGGAGATGGGGATTTTATTAGGTTTATTGCACAAAACTGAACCGCAGTCTCTTCCTCCCTTTGGTTTCCTCTTAAACGCTGAACTTTGTTAGCCTGGGACTACTTGGTAGTACAGAATTCTGGAGTCCCACAAGCCGCACAAAGCAAATGACGGAACTTTGATGTGACACAACTCTTGTTTCAGACAGAGCTGGGACCAGAAATGGGGTTCAGTCCAGACAAAGGGCTCAAGTGAAGAGCCGGCCTCAGAGGTGCTCACAGGGCTGAGGCAGGGTGGGAAGAGGGGAGTACTCCCAGGGACTCACAACAGAGGGAAACCAAGGCCAAAGGCTCAGGCGACAAACAGAACCAGGGGACCAACGGAAACAGAAGCCACCCAAGAGTGGTGGCTGAGGGAAGCCTGGCCACTGGGCCAAGGAGAAAGCGGGCCCAGCCCCTCTCCCTCCTCTCTCCCTCCTTTCCCTACCTTTGCCAGTGTTTCCCATTGGCAGACGCAACAGCAGACCAGACCCCAGGGAAAGGGAGAGGCCCTCGTGAGGACCTGGAGGGTGGACTCTTCCAAAATCAAGCTCCCTGGAAAACAGCTGAGCACAGGACATGGAGCAGGGCAAGTGGATCCTCAGAGGCACGTGAGCACTGTGGACCAGCGGGATCCGGGAGGCTCTGCGCTGCCTCTGGGCTGAGATTGATGTCAGGATGGGAAGCTGAAGCCACCCTGACACTCACATGTGGTTTCACTAAGCAGCTTTTGGCCTTTATGTATTACCTCACCCTACTGCCCCACACAACTCAGTCCCGTTAGATACACCATCTGTTACCCAGGTGTGACGGGCTAGTATTGTTTCACAAGGACCAAAGACCCATTCACAGCAGAAGAGGCAGATGCTTTGAAACTCTCTCCAGACTCCCCAGGCTGTGCTCCCCCAGGTTGGTGTCCATGGGGCTATACTCCCAATGTGGATGGCGTCCATTCACTGTCAACTTCAGAAGTCTAGGTCTACACAAGTGATGTGGGTTACTATGATGCAGTCATAGCTGAGAGATGCAGACCAGGGGAAATGAGGGCGGTAGACAGGTCTGGGTTGGGGAGGCTGGGGAGGAGGTACATTATGAGCAGACTACCGATTGTGACATGATCACATGTGGGTCTCTTGATACCGCAAGAGACAGAAATAGACTGAAAGACAGTGACAAAGAATGCTTTAAGAATCATTCCACCAGGATTCAAGTCAATTAATGTTAAGACAGTACCTCCATTTTCAGGAGAATAAAATCTAGTTCAAATCAGTATTTACTTCTTTGCTTTGTAGCTCTAACATTTCAAGTTAACAGAAGCAATAAATCAGTCCCAGGACAGGTAGTCAATTAAGGAGTGCATTTCTAGAATATTCTCAACAGTGACAAATTAAGAAAAAAAAATAATGTCACCTTATTTAATCATATGAGGCTATTCTTCAATCCTGAGAATAGCCCTAAGTTAAGTTCTCATTGGTAAATTGAAAAATAGTACATGGAACAACTAAATTGAGTAAATAAACAAAGCAAAGTAAAATTGCTATTTGTAATATTACTTATCTCATTAGTTTCACACCTTTAGGGAACACTAAAAGCCACGCATTGAAATTACACATGTCAATTTGGACATTTTCTATGATCCATTAGGCTTTCTTCAATAGAAAATTAATTATGCTCCCATTCCATAATTCTCTCCTGAAACATTTATGCAGGTGTCAAAGATGCTTTTGACACGATTCAGAGCCCCATAATGCCTTTAGCTAAAACACTTAAAGTGTGGTGTATAAACGGGGAATTGCCATGGATTGAAGCACATAGAAATGAAAGTGGTAATTTTTGAAAAAACAAAACATTTACCATGCTTGGGGGAACTTATATGATGGCTTTTCCAAGGCAGGATTAATTGGTGCTTTTCATTCTCTGGATTTTGGTTTGCCTATAGATGTTGAGGTGTTTCCTGAAAGATCTTTGAATGAAAACTGGACTAAAATGTTCCAGTGTTCTCTGCTACTCTGGGATCCTATGAAAATCTCCAGCAATGTAAGGAATTGCTCTGACATCACCCATTCACATTTAATTTTTGTAAATACTCTCAAAGTGAAACATGCCAATTTTTAATTTTCAAATTATCATCCACAGCCCCATATCATTCCTTTTGAACTTCAAGTCTGTGATAAGCCCCTAAATAGAATCTCAAGCCAACACTCCTAAAAGAAAAGAATTTGTAGGAACTTTCTGGCTCCCCTGTAAAAGTTAAATTTGAAATGTTGCCTCCTTGTCCAGCGGCCATTGTTCTGGCAGGCATGATGGAGAATCATCAGAAAAATATTCCCCAGTTCCCTCGTTACACCCACTGCAGGTCTTCTTTGTTTTGGTGAGTTATAAAGAAGATTCTAAATCCTCTTTTTAAAATGAGGATACTCATTTTGCAGCCTGGGTCCAGCAGAATAGCTTCCATAGAGGAGGGTGGTGAGAATAGGGATGTTCTGCCATCCATGAGGTGACCCAAGCGTATGGCCTGGATATGCACAAGCACATCCGTGGGGTAGACTTTGAACAGAGTGCCCCTGGGACATATTCAGAGAGATCTGGAAACTTGCTATGAAGGAGATGAGAACTCCAGATCTGCTTATTGATACCAGGCTGGACAAAGCTGTCGGGACCACTGGAGTAAGGAAGGCCCCATATCACATCCATGTGCAGGTGTCTACAAAACGTGATGAGGAGGAAGAATCACCAAATGAACAGTAGACTTTGGTGACCTATGTGCCCACTACCACTTCTAACATCTTCAATTAGCATGACTGACAACTGCTAATAGCTAAATGAAGTTAGAACATTTCAGAAAAAGAAAAAAAAAAAGATTTTCAATGGGATGTTATTTTGAAAGACCTAAAAATAACTATGGCAGGCATGAAGAGTGTTCAATGCTTTACAAAGCAATGTGACATGTCCTGCTTTATAGGATCCTTACAGCAATATTAGGAAATAGAAAGGGCAGATAGCACAATCCCAGTTTGCAGTACAGGAAGTTAAGTCTTGAAGAGGTCAGTGGCACATCTGCACAATCAACCAGGCTGTGCTGCAAAGGACAAAAGACACAAACATGGAGCACACAGCGCTTGGTACCTCACGGCATCCTGGCAGGATGGCGCTTAATCCAGAAGGGCAGAGGGCTCCATCCCTCTTGGATCATGGAGAAACTCACAGCCAGACTCTGGCTGTGTCTCTAGAGTCCTAAGTAGTGACTACCTGGACTTCTTCTTCCAAGATAATAAGGAGCAATTTGAGCACTGTACCTCTCAAGTACTCAGAAGCCCTGCCCAGACATCTGCATTACTTGGTTCCTTTGCTGTATATATTCCACATTTCTAATGGTGGGTTATATTGCACAGTTAGAACTAGTTAGTTTTGTGTCTGGTTAAACCACTGACTTGATATCTTATCCTGAAAAATGCACTTGACCTCCTAACTGCAGGGATGCAGAATGACTTTGATAAGACTTCTCTGAGCAGTGGTGCACACACAGTCTTTCTTCATAATTGCTGCATTCTGCCCATTCAGAGGAGCATGCCTTGTCCATTACAGACCACTGCTGGGGTCCATGCCAGCACATGTTAAGCAAGTGAGTGGAGAGAGGGACGGGGAATGCCTTCTTTTAAAAACAGATAGCATCCAGTATTTACCCCATTGGGAAATCTTCCAAGGGAATGACACACATCCCCAGCTTCCGAGGGACAGGCACGTGCTGAAGAGAGTGGGAGGAGCTCAGGTGCTCCTGAGCCAAGGCTGTGTTGAGCAGCAAAACGGAAAAGTATTACAGGAAAACTTTTTTAAAAGCACTCAGGTTTTCAAAGCAGAGTTCAACAGCCCGAGGGGAGGCCTCCGGCTCTCCTTGGCCAGCCTTGGGTTAGTCTTTGTGGTCTCTTCACATTACCAACCAACCCTCATTCACTCAGCCACTCCCACCAGACGTGGAGCGAAGGCAGGTGGCTTCCCAGTGTTTCGCCCAGTTCTAGGTGGGCACCATTACCGAGAAAGAATCTAACTCGTGAGGAGTGGCGTTCACACCCAGTGGCTCCTGAAGGTGCTACAGAGCCCCCCAGTCACAGAGCGGGGACGATTTTGCTGCCTACTACCGGGAATGATTTATGAACGACGCCTGCAGAAAAGACCAGGCGGTCTCCCGATCAATCAAAGTCCAAAGCACCTTCACAGAATTCGCCGCTCTGGTCATTGGAAGCTCATTAGCAGAAGACGACCCCTCATTTTCGAATAGCCTGAAAAGAAACCACGTAATGAAAATAATCTATCAGCTGGGAAGTGAGCAGTGCTAGCCTTAATGAGAAGCACACACAGTGGTCTGTCCAGTACAAACAGCCCATTCCAAATCTGCATCATCTGTAGAGGGATGTCCATGTACGTTTATATACAAAACAAGAAATAACCTCCCCACCGAGACACTGCAGCCAGTAGCCAGCCCGATTCCTAGCGACGTTCCACGTCATTATCTGATTGAAGATGAATTTTTTCTCTTCCCCCTTAAAGTTAATTTCACTGTGCCGAGACCATGGAGTCCTTTAGGTGTACTGTGACTATCATTTAAAAAAAAAAAAAAAAAAAAAAAAATATATATATATATATATATATACATATATATATATATATATATATATATATATATATATATATATATATATATATATACCATCGTTTGGAAGACTGAGAGCTATCATTCATCATTGAGGGTAGCAGAGAAAATGCTGGGAAGAGAGACGGACGGAGCTGCCCCTGCGGCAGGCGGAGCAAAGGTGAGCGCAAAGGTGCGCAGCAGGGCCACCTCCCGGCGGAGGGCTGACCGTCTGTCCACTGCGTACCCTCTCCTCTGGGTCTCAAGCGCAATTGGCTCAATACCTCCCTCGTTTCGAATAACCTGAAAAGCATCCCGGGGGACCGCGGTCTCTTAGTGACCATGGATAAAAGGCACAAAGGAGGCGATCTCCAAGTTCGTTATACAGGAGGGACGAGGTCTGCCACAGGCACCCGAGGTCAGAAGCAGCGGCCGGGGGACCGAGAAGCGGCACAGAAGGACTGACCTGCCAGGGAGGCTCGCACACCAGGATGACAGGTGTCAGGACACAGCGGGATGGGCCTTAGCAGCCGTGTGGACACTCTGGACCCCATCGGAAGCTGTTCGAAGTTGCTCAGGACTTTAGAGAAGCGGCCCACCCCAAGGGTCCTGGCCATCCTCGGGTCGCCACGCCCCACTGTGACTCAGCAGTTCCCCTCTGGTGTCCGGTGGAGCCGAGGTGCCCTCTACCCGCAGGGATGAGGCCGCGTCACCCTCCGCGTCCCCGTGATTCCTAGGGTGTCAGGATGACCCATCGTGGCAACAGCTCATCTCCGACTTCCCAGAGGACTCGGAGGGCGCCTGCGTACAGCGCTCCAGGCCTTCCCCGCAGGAAAGATGAGTAGAGCTGCTGCCATTCCCAGCTCAACCGAGTAGGCGGGAGGTCCTGCTGGGCATCGCCATTCTGAGGCGTCACGAGTCAGCCGCGCGGAGAGAGCATTGGAGTCGTGCCGCAGATCTGACCCGTGTGATGCCTGCAAAAGCCAGAACTCCCCTGTTGGGAGGGACGCCCAGACGTCACTCCAGTCGCAAGGGCTGTTGTGATGTATTTTTCGTTTGTAAGAATTAAAATAAAGGAGAACGAGAATGATTTTGTCTTTTCATTAACTGTGGTGGATTCAAATTTCTGTCTTGGAATGAACTTGTCACTCACCCAGTACCATATCTCCTCTGGAGAAGGCTGGCATCGCTGCTGGCCTGGCCTTCACAGGTGTGACGCCTGGGAAAGTGAGAGACCAGACATCTAAGCCTGATCCTTAGGCTGCTGTAGTCTGTTCATGTGACTGACACACGGTCCTCCATCTGGAAAGCCCAGGCTCTATCACAATGGCTGCAGGCTTCGCCAGGAGCCAAGGTAGGATCCAGTGACAGCTGACCTTGCCCGAGGTCCCGAAAGCTGACAGGGTGCACCCCAAGTTAAGGAAAACATTATCACCATGGCTTGCTCCACACTGGAGACCTAGTGAGAACTTTCTAATGAGCAGATCAGGGCAGGAGCCAAATGGCCTGAAATCAAATCCCAGCATGACCTCTTAGCCTTGCAGCTGAAACCTTGCTACCTAACCTCTCTGGGCCCCAGTTTCCATTTCTGTAACCTGGGCATTATAAAATAGTATCAGTTTCACAGGCCTTGTGCAAGTTCATCTTGTCATCTTTTGTAAAATGTTAGCCACTACCTAGCACATAAAACACACTCACTAAAGTTCAATAAATTCAAGTTGTTTCTATCATTCCCAAACCTGGTTAGTCTTTAGAAACACCAAACTCCCTTCCCTCCTGGCTCATATTTACTGAATCAGTACATCAGGTGTCTCCTAAGAAACCTATCTCCTTAGAGTTCTCAAAGCGAGTTTCTGGTCAACTGAGTTTTAAAACTATTTTAGCACTAAGAAACCCTAACAGTTATTTCCAGGAGTTTTGACCTTCTTAGAAGTATTCTACAGAATAAAAGCAAACAGAACATTCTCTTTCCTCCATATTCCTTTGATGTAGGACAGATGATGCTGGGCACCTGGGGAATTAGCAGGAAGCACGTTTATCAGCTACAGCTGGTTCAGAGTGGCTCCTACCAAAAATTTCCTCTGAACCCCACGTCTAGAAATTCTTTGGACTTTATACCCAGTGTTTGTGGGGGAGCTTGGAGGTTTACATTTTTCATAAAAGTACTTTTTTGCCTTCACAGACAGTGCTTTTTGTCCCAATTTTAGATTAGTCAGAGGTTTTTACAGTTTTTTTTTTTTTCTGCAAACCTGGCATCTGCCAAAAGAGGAAACTACAAACCACAATGCCCTCTTCAGAGGTTTTTTCACATCTTACTACAAAAGCAGAAGCACCACCATGAAGTTCCAGGTCAAACTAACTCTCACAAGACACAGCAACAGGAAATAGGAAGTTTAATCACACTGGAGGTCTTTTGCAGAAATTTTTGCAGGTATTATTAATAAGAACAATTATGGTGAGGGACTCCCGAGAAGCTGAGTTAAGATTCTTCGGTGGAGGAAGGAGCACCGCTACACCTTCACTGATTTGCACTTGTTTACAAGTAAACATGTCTGTCCAGTAAACCTAGCTTATATTCATCATTCCCTTGAGGTTTCTTTATAATTATCTTCATTTAGTTGTAAGAACTTACGTTAAAGGGGCAGACAATACATCTTATTGAAGCGATTCAGTTCAGAATGGACTGAAGTATAAATCTCACGTGCAGATGTTGATTCTCTGAGGCTCATCCGTTCTCTGCTGAGTTACAGCTTTTCCTTAACAAGGCTGTGGCTAGCTCTTTCAACTCATGTGGCTTAAATGTGTCAAGCATGGGCAATTTCATCAGCAGCAATGCACTCAAAAATAGTTAATTTCCTAAAGAGATTTATAACAGAAAGTATCAGCAGAGAAGCCCTCTTGTTAGAAACCAGGATTTGTAGTACCAAGTCAAGAGACAGGGCTGGGCCACACCGCTGCCCCAGTGTAGAGCTCTCGCCACCCAGCAACACGTGCACCAGAGTGCTCTCTTGAAAAGTAATAACGCCGAAGACAAACATGATTCCATTTGGACCTAAAATCAGTTGGGGACTTTGAAGGGTTTAGATGCTTCAGCCTGCAGCAGACAAGATAAGAAATACCTCAGTATGGATGCACTCTGAGGAGGGTTTCTCTCTCACTGGGAGAAAGGATTATATAAAATAGTATCTCAAATTATCTTAGAAAGTCTTCTAATATGCACAGGCAGATGCATATAGGCAGATGACCTCTTTTTTTTTTTCAGACAAATGCCATAATTAGAGATCTTATCGGCATAGTTACCCGTTCTGCACATTTCGAGGGAGATAGAAAAGCTCTGGCATGAGTCAGACCTTCTATCCATCCCTAATCCTTGTTGACCTCCTAAGTGACCCCTGCCAGGAGATTAATCTCCTCTGATCTGAGCTTTTTTGTAATTCTGGAGTGGACATGCAAAATATTGAAACGATTAAATTTGAGAATGTGAAATTGGCTGATTCAGTACTTAATGCAAAGTAGGCATTTGGTAAATAGATGTGTCTTTAAAAAAATCTCTTTTCTTTCTCTTTTTTTATGTATTAACCATACTTGAGCATTGATTGTTACTGAAGACAGACAGCCTGTTCTTGCATCTCAGAAGGATAAAATATCATCAGTTCTACAATGCCCATTATATTTTTAATTAGTCCTAAACTAGAAACTTCAAATTACATTTTTTTAAATCACAAGAGCATGAAAGGATCAGAGAAGAATGAGAAGCTCCGGAGGTACCTGCAATCCCTGAGGCTATTTCTACATGAAGAGTAGAAAGAGGCAAAAGGAGAGATGCAGGGAAGGGCAGGAGAGAAAGACAGAAAGACGAGCTAGGAGAGAGGGGAAGAGGAAAGGGGACAGGAATCACAGGAGGAACACAGCAGGAAGGGACCAGAGATGGCTTCCTACACAGAAAACAAGTGGGCGCTCAATCATTTAGACAAAAATGATATCACAACATGAATGCTTTAGACGAATCACCAAGTTCGAAAACCAAAGGACTACCAACTGTGCATTCTTTCCACGAATGTTAGGCCGTGCATTCGTGTAAACCCTTGGGTTATGCAGATCCTCCCAGAGGTACGTGAGTATGAGCTTTTCCTCAGGAGAAGACCAAATAACACCCAGAAATAAAATAGCTGGAGAAGACTAAATAGCAAATGTCACACTATGGCTTTTCAGTATACAGAAATTTAAAGTCATAATCCCGAGACAGACAACAAGAACTGAGGTGGGAAGTCAGTTCACACAGAGCCTGCACCAAATGTGGTACAGCTATGTGAGTTTAGGCTCATCATCTCAATTTTCTGGCACTTAATTTATAACTATAAACTGGAAGATAAGAACATCCTTCCTATCTATAGTTCAGTGCAGTTGAAGAAAAGAATGACTAAGTTGTTTTGATGTTCAAATATATCCAGTATCAATATTCATTGTAAACTATCACAAAACATTTTATACATATGATATTATACATTTGATAATTGTCAGTAACAGATATAATTATTTGTGTATATACATGTGTATTTGTGCAATGGAGTAAATGAGATTAAATTATAGGCACTCATGTTCCTAGAATTAATATCATTTTTAACACTAAAATATAATTTTATTATATTCCAAAGAAAATTATAACATAGGTTTCATAGTTCATATGGGAGAACAAACTGATAAATTAGCACATATATGCTAATTATATATAAATATAAATGCTAATTATATATATAAATGCTAATTATATATAAATATATATGCTAATTATATATAAGTATAAATTGGTATCAGGGATTGGCCCTAAGGGAGGGTCACCACTGAGCCACATCTCTAAGCCCATTTTTTAAAAATTTTTGAGACAGGGTCTCGCTAAGTTGCTGAGGCTGGCTTTGAACTGGTAATTCTTTGCTAATAGTTTTAAAAGAATAATATAATGAAAACGTATTATACAACTAGAGATCGGGGATTTCATTATAAAGGGAAAACAGGCCAGGTTAACAGGCCAGGTTGCGTCCAGCCCTCACTGGGCAGGCTCAGTGCACCCCACAGATCAACTAGAGGGAAAGGACCCCAGACCTGCACAACCAAGAAATAAGACATAGCAACATACCTGTGTTCTTATGAGCATGCTCTTTTGAACATGAAACCGCACGTTTCCACAGGGTACGGTAATACTGTTTCAATGTGTAAGCACATCGTGCAAACTCAATCTCCTCTGGCATTGCCATCTTCGTATGATGAACACTTCCAGAGTCCCTCCCTCCAGCTTCTTCAATGCACACACATGCACATTGCCTGCCCCTGGAGTCACCCCACTGGGCAGTAGCACTCCGGGCACCTGGCTTCTGTGCAGCCATAGCTCAGTACCCGCTGGCCAACCTTGTCCATGCCTACTCCTGCTGAGAGCAGGACCACCAGAGCCAGGAGAGAGACTCCAAGCCGCACGCATGTGGCCAGTGCACCAGGCAGTGGCCAGAGGGCAGCCAGAAAGCATCACATCTGAAACCCCCACCTCAGGACCACCGATAAGGGAAAGAAAACCTCACCCAGCAACCCAGCACTCCAACGTAATCATAGGCCTTATCCACATCGTGTCTGTGTCTGTCCATCCATACTCCCAACGGGCTTCCTGGGATAAAGGGAAATTACGCTGAATGGGAAATACAAAAACTAAGAACAAAACTAGACCATAAACTAGAAGAATTGGAGACCTGACCTGACTCAGGAAAGAAATGGAGGTGTTTCACCAGGACACTGCCACAGGTGAGGAAGTGAGCAGAGCGGAACAGCTTGAGTCGGTCACCCGTGTGCACCCGCAAAGCCTCAGGCTGGGCTGGACAAGGACAGACGGTGGTACTTGTGAATTACAGAAAGGAAATAAATGGGTGGGGGGAGAGGCACTTTCAATCAATCACAGGGAAAAGTGGGTATGCAATAAATGATGTTGAAACTAATGGTTACACTGGAAACCAAATAGAGTTCTGTCTCCCCTCATGCCTTGTACTAAATAAGTTCCAGGTGGATTATTACTCTAAATATCAACAAGCTGATCAATCAGTAAAAGATTGCAAAAATCACTGTAAATGAATGTTTTTATGATTTTACCATGGGCTATATCTTTTCAACTATAAATCTGAAGGAAAAAAATGGTATACTTACCTATAAAAAGATTTTCTATAACATGAACAGAATTAATAGATGAATTTTACACTAGAAAGATGTGTATAAAACATATATAAATATTGTTCATATGTACTGTATTATATCACATACTTTCATTTAAAAATAAAGAAAAAGAAAAAGAATTTGCAAATAAAAATAAAAATATATGGTAAAATTCAGTCCCACTAATCATCAATTAAATGCAAATTAACATGAAAAGATACAACTTTTACATTCATAATCAAAGTTTTGTATATAAATGTAGAGGTTGCAATGACCTATTTTGGTGCAACATTTATTTCATGTGCTACTAGTAATAGTATAGCTGGGTATAAAACTTCTATGATTAAGTAGGCAACATTTATCACAAACATTTAAATACTTGAATTGCTTTGAAATGGAGATATGATTTTGGTCCTATATAAAATGCTTCAGAATAAAAGTATTTTGAATTTCAGAGTTTTTCAAATTTTAGAATATTTATATATACATAATAAAATAACTTGGGCAGAAAGCCGGATCTAACTATGAAATTCATTCCTGTTTCATGTGCACCTTTATACACAGAGCCTGAAGGTAATTTTACATCATAATTTTAATAATTCTGTGCATGGAACAGTTTTGTGGTGAGGCATTTTCCACTTGTAACATTATGTCAATACTCAGAAGGTTGCAGCTTTTAGAGTGTTTGCATTTCAGATTACCAGATTAGGTATGCACAATCTGTAAGAGAGAATATACCTTTAGACCTAGTAGAATAAGTTAGTCACACAACTAACATCCAACCATGGAGTAGCATTATATAAAACATTTTCATGCTTTTATTGAAGTTTTAATATATTTTAATAAAAAAATGATGCCAAATCTCTGTGTTTCAAATGAAGTCACAGGCTCAGAAACAGGTTGAATAACTTGCTGACACCAAGCAGGAAGTGAGTCAGAAAAGAACTCAAAGCTACACATTTGACTTACACTCTAGGGACTGTTCTCTTCTCTCACTAGAACTACCTATTAAATTGAATCCATATAAAATGAATAGAGCTGTATTTTATACGTGCAAAATGCATCTTTAACCCAAGTCTTCTATTGGTTTCAGTTATTTTTTCACCTATATTCACAATTCCAGGGCTGCCAGAAAACAGTGTCATAGACTATGGGTTGAACAGTAGATATGTATTTCCTTATGACAGTGGCAACTGGGAGTCCCAGGTGGAGGTGGCAGCAGGGTTGCTTTCTTTTGAGACCTCTCGTTGGCCTGGGGACACCCAGTGTGACTTCCTATGGTTCCACTCTGCATGTCTGTGTCTAATCTCTTCTTATGAGGACATACACATACTGGATCTGAGCCCGGCCTAATGACCTCATCTAACTTAATCACCTCTTTAAATATCCTATCTCCAAATGCAGTCGCCATCTGAGGTCTTGGTGAAACTGGAGTTTGAGATGAAACTCGACTCTCTACTTCGGTTGAGCAGTGGAATCTGTGTAAGCAGCAAGCCTCTGCAGCCAAGAAAGCCTGTTTCAGTGCAGGTAGTAAATGTCTACCTGCCTTAGCTCGGAGAGGCACAGCTAGCAAAGCCTGATTCTTCTCCACTTCTACTGAGAGGCGTGCTCAGCTCTCTCAGTGGGGATTCATCCCTCCCGTGTTGCAATGGACCCCAGCAGCTAACCACCAACCCTATTCCAGGTCTCACAAATCAGAGTGAAATTCATGGGACGGCAGAAGGCAGGAATGAAGGGAGTAGGAAGAATGTAAACAGAGTATCACAGGGGCAGGAAAGGCACCTGAGTGTGCTGGGCTAGGGGTTTATGTGGCACTTGGATCAATGCTTTGGGTTCAAGCCTATGTTCATTGGGGTTTGGAAAAGGACCAACATCATTGGCCAACCCTGCAGTCCCTTACGCTCTGCCCCACCCCCATTTTCATGTTGCTTCTTGGGAAGCAGAGGTTGAGGTCGTTGGATAGTGAATGCCCAAATTTCTGGGCTTTGGCACTGCGTGGAGTTGGGCATCCCCTCAGACCCGGGCCTAGCCACCACAGTGCACCAGGTCAGCGCGCCCTGGGTCGCCTCAGCCCTGGCTTGCCCATGGTGACTCGGAAGGCACAGCCCATGCTCCAGCCCCTGAACCCTCATTCTGGGACAAGGGCTTGCTTCCCTGGGAGATAGGACTTGAAGATACGGATGGGGTGGCAGAGGATATAATCCAGCCCATACACCCTGGATAAGTGCATTTCTTTAATTCGTTCAACAAATCATTGTGGAATATCTGTGTCAGCCTGGTCATATGCAAGTCTGCAGAGAGGGATGAAGGCCCCTGATCTTGAGACCTCCTTGCCTACTAGGAAAGACAGAAGGTGGCCAAAGAGTGATGGTAGCAAGCAGTACCATGGTGTGATCAGAGCATCCCCAGGGTGCTGTGAGCACAGTCAAGACCATCGAGCTCAGACCCAGGGAAAGTCCTGGAAGGTCATCTGGAGAAAGGCACTGAGGTGCTTGCTGAAACTAGTGGAGTAGTGCCCACTAGTTGAAAGGTCTACAGGGTAGCTGCAAGAGAGTGTCGCAGAGGCCCGCAGGGGCTGTGTGTACTGTCGTTTGAAAGTGTTTGAGCACTTTTCCAAAGATTTGGGGGGACACTGAAAGATTTTTAAGTAGGGATTTCATAATATATGCATCTTAGAAAAGTATCATTCAAAATAATGGAAAAGATAATTGATTGGGTTGGGAGCCTGAGTGGACGGGAGCAGAAAGTGTCCAGGGAGTGGCTGGCAGCAGGCGGGGGAGCAGGGAAGGGCCAGGCTCGGCCCTCCGCACTGAAATGGTATCCTTAGCATTCACTGCTGGTTTACATTCATGGGAACTGTCCTTTAATTTACAATCTGTGCATCACTATGCAGATGCACTAAAAATATCTGTTTTCAATGTAATCACCATTTTCTCCAAAAAAGAGAAGTATAATATTTTGTTCATGGAATAGTATGCCAGAGCAAACAGAGGCATTTATGTAGCCAGATTTAAAAAATAATACTCCTGTGGTGCTCCCTCGCCTGCCACAAGGCTCCCTCTCTTAACAAATTAATACTGCATACAAGAGATTCAGTGCTGCATGTTGATACTGTCAGCGCATGTAAAGAAAACTGATAGCACAGTTAACATCGCCAAGTGCAATCAGACCGGAAGGGGAGGTGACTTTTCTCCAAGTTTAATGATATTAACCACCTGACCTCAAATTGCATAAGTATATTTTTAAACAAAAATCTTGACACAGTTTGATCAACCCTTCTGAACCCCTTAGATTTTCTTCTGGGTCGGGGGTACTGGGGATTGAACTCAGGGGCACTCGGTCACTGAGCCACATGCCCAGCCCTATTTTGTTTTTTATTTAGAAACAGGGTCTCACTGAGTTGCTCAGCACCTCTCTTTTGCTGAGGCTGGTTTTGAACTCGTGAACCTCCTGCCTCAGCCTCCCAAGCTGCTGGGATGACAGACATGCGCCTGCATACTTGGCCTGGTAGATTTTTTAACTAATATTCATAATAAACTTTTATTATGCTTATAACAAAACTTACAGGTAGGCAATGGAAAAGAAGAAAAATGAACTCATCTACTTTGCCGACAAAGTTGGAAAGTAGTGGCAGCAGCTGTGGCATTTGTTGAGAAACACTGTGAATTTATTTTCCGTGATGTACTTTCAATTATTTTCCGTTAGTTATCCTGTCATAAATATTTAAAATGTCTTTTACTTCTTGTGACAATAATTAGTATTTATATTTATATTGCCCTCCCGTAAGTCGGCTTAATCTAATAAATCGAGAAATGATTTGACCGCCCTGAACTCTCTTTCAACCCATAACTACATGTGACACACAATTAGACAAGCCTGGGTTTTCTTTTCTTCCTATTCCTTTATCCTCCGACATTTCAAATGTCAACTGTCGGCTCCCTGGTACTGCACTAAATCACTTGTTTATCAAGCCACCCTAAGTTTATTGACCCCACAGCAGTAAGGGAGGAGGCCGCCTCTGCTGAGCAAAATTTCAGAAAGCAAATACAGTCAGGAGCAGATTTTCCCAGGATTTCTGGATCTGGCCCCTGTGGTTTAGTAAAGATCGTTCAGCGTTTCCTGCTAAGTGAGCCATTTGCCCTGCTGAGCATCCCAGTGCGGGTGAACGGGCTGCTTACCCAGATGAGCAAAGTGTCTGTCGGATGAACAGGCTCCTCGGAGTGTTTTGAAACACAGTCAATGTGCGTTTTGCCTTTATCCTTCTCTTCCTGAGTGAAACTTTCTTGGGACACAAAGGTCTCTTGGACACAGGAGGCCCTGGTTTTCCTAAGAACTCTGAACCCTTCTCTGGATGTTCAGGGATGGGGTGGTGGCAAGCCTCTCCCGAGCTGTGGGAAGCAGCTGGGACCACCAGACAGACCTCGATGGCGTCTCCTCCTCTTGGACCACTTGTGTCTGTCACACCCACACCCAGCCACCCGTTAGACCCAGAGTACCCAGAACATCAAGTGATCTGAACACGCCACAATGGCGGGAGCTCCCATCTGCCTGGAATGCCAGTGTCTCCCCTATTTGAGCAGCAAAAGGCTACTCATCTCTCACCTCCTCCAGTCTCAGCCCTACCACCCAGATTTTGTACCATGATGTATCCTTTCATATCCGCCACTGAACCTCGTTATTAATAAATGTCTGTGCCTCTCCCTGTCTTGACCCTGAAAGAAAAAGATCTGTCCTTTTCATCTTTACTTTCCCAGAACCTAGCAAGCAGTAGTAAACGCTCAATAGTCGTCTGCTGCAATAAATGAACCAAGTCCTTGGACGGATGAATGGGTGGATAATCGGACAGGTTTTTGTAGAACTTGTGGAATCGATTTGTCTTTTCTTCTGAGAGAAGGACTAACAGGAGGTGTGGTGTCCAGAACTTCGTGGCTGATAGTTTGTCTTCATAACTTTCCTCCATTCATCACATATTTACTAAACACTCAGCTAGGCTACGTGCTGGCTCTGAAAGGTGGACAGTCTGTGCTGCACCCGTCACGCTGGGGAAACTCCTCTGCCGCCGTTGCCTGTGTCACCACCACCACGCTGTCCACACCAGCACAGCCACATCGCCACCCTCTCAGCCACAGCTACCCCATCGCCACCGTCCGCACAACCTCCGCGGCACCTGCCACTTGATGGCATCAGGAGCATCCACCGAAGATGTCTGTTGACAGCGGCAAATAAACTCTGGCTTTGAACTCCGCAGCCTTGGACAGCTGGACGGCCCCATCTGGGAATCCTTCCGGGGAAGGTGTAGACAGACACATCCATGTGCAGGCGGCTGGCCACTCTTAAGGGGGCCGATTCCACGCCGGGCATGGGATTTATGAGTTGGAGAGCTTTGGATTTCGATGCCCGCCAGCCTCGGGTGGAAGAGATAGCAGTGGCCTGAACAGCCTGGGGGCCCAGCTGCCTGGAGAAGGAAGCTGGACGGCACCGGGGATAAGGCCAGCACAGGCCAGCGTCCCACGCCTCTCACCTGTGTGTCTGAAACACCTCCCAACAATAAATTCTTCCATGCGTTTCCCTGTAAAATGAGACTCGGTGGGCTCTCTCCCTTCCTTAGGATGGGACCCATCAGGTCGTGTCTACCGTCAAGTCTCTGCTTGGACTATATTCTTGTGTCCTTTGTCTTTATTTCCTAATACTATTTTTTCAGTCTTTTATTTCCAGCTGCCCCACACCTCCCTGGAGAGGTCGCGGGGAGATTTTGTGACAACGCCCTTAGGTGTCTGATTTCCAGAGTCTACATTTTGAAGCAGCCGTGGTAAGAAGCTGGTGGGGGGCCGAGAGCTAGATTGCAAGGGCTAAAGGACACTCCGGAGCTTCGGAGATCTCTCTTTCAGGGAAACGAAAGCTTCCAGAGTGTATGATCACAAAGGACAGACAGAAGAGGGGAGGGAACAACTGCGGATTTGAAACGAAACAGATTCCTGAGAAAGTGAATGGGATTCTCCTTACTGTAAAACTCTACTTTCAGACTCTATGTGAGATCACGAAGCCATGAGCAGGAAACCCAGAGCAGAATTCCTCTCTAGTTCATAAACACACATACCTTCCATTCCATGGAACTGTGGGGCCAAAAGGAAAAACCAATCAGATCTCCGACTTTAACAAGGATTCGTGATGTCTCCTCCTCAAAGTCAAGAAAGGAAGGCACTCAGTCACGGGAATCTCTGCTCCCATCTCTTCAGTTTCTTACTATCACTTTTCTCACTCTGGCTTCTGCTGTTATAAGGTGTTCTTCTAATTGCTGACTGAAATTCAACCTTCTCTCCCTGTGTCCGTGATTTTTTTAAAAAATACACATATCTAAGATCAATCGATGGTCAAAAGGAAGGGTCTCTTTAGAAGAACAATTTGCCAGCTGAGCGCAGTGGTGAATGCGTGTGATCCCAGTGGCTCCTGAGGCTGAGGCAGGAGGATTGCAAGTTCAAAGCCAGCCTCAACAAAAGAGAGGTGCTGAGCAACTCAGTGAGACCCTGTCTCTAAATAAAATACAAATAGGACTGGGCATGTGGCTCAGCGGTGGAGTGCCCCTGCGTTCAATCCCTGCTACCCTCACCCCCAAAAAGAAAAACAATTTGTCATTCTACTAAAAGCACTGTACACTATAATCTATTTCTAGAACCTTTCTATACGGGGAACTCTGGAGACTTCCGTATTCCCACTCCAGACTGCTGAACAGAAATAAATGGACACAAATGGACAGATGATCAAAGGTAGGTTGGTGGTTTGTGATCTAGGCTGGTTTATACTTGATGTGCCATGTTCTGTTGTGACAAATTCAGCATATTAGCTTTTCTATCTCTGCTGTAACAAATCGCTGTAAACCCAGTGATTTAAACAACACAAAATTATTACCTCACACTGCTACAGTTAAGAAGGATGAAATGGCGTCACCGGGGTACAGTCAGGGTGCACGAGCCCACTGCTGTCTCGGGAAGAAGAACCAGCCTCCTTGCCTCTCCTCTAGAGTCCGCCATCATTCCTTGACCAGTGGAGCTCTTCCTCCATTTTCACAACCCGCGCAGTGGGTCCAGGTCTCACATCGCACTGGGGCAGGAGGACAAGGGCAGGCAGGACACAGCCTCAGAGAAGGGAAGGAGGGACTGAGCCCCTGCATCCTGGAAGGAGACCTGGGGCCTGGGGAGCATCCTGTCCCTGCCCCTGAGAGCTTCAACCACAGCAGCTCCTGCTCAGCAGTCCTACCCCCAGCCACGGCCAACCACGGACCCTCCCCCAAACACCCTCTCTTGGGCCAACCATGCCTCTCCCCACCCTTATGTTAACAGAGGCTTGAAAACTCCCCCAGATTTGTTGAAGAAGAAAAATAGAGTGTCGATCAACCCCTTTTGAATCCTATTCCCCACCAATGACCTACCTGTAGGGACAGATTGAGCCCTAAAACCACAAGACAGGTGGACAACCCTTTCTTGGGAAACTTCCCCTTTGGAAGCTCTGCTTTCTTCCTTCCTTGAGTCTTTTTTTTTATTAAAATCTTTTTTATTTTTACAGACTGCATTTTGATTCATTGTACACATATGGGTACAATTTTCATCTCTGTGGTTGTACATGATGTAGATTCACACCATTCGTGTAATCCGTTTCATTCGACTATCTTGCTGTCCCCTACCCTCCCACCCCATTTTTCTCTACACCATCCAAATTTCCTTCATTCTTCTCTTCCCCCCATCCCCACCCACCGTTATGTATCATCATCCACTTATCAGAGAAAACATTTAGCATTTGGTTTTTAGGACTTGGCCTATTTCACTTAGCATAATATTTTCCAACTTCATCCATTTACCAGTAAATGCCATAATTTTATTCTTCTGTATGGCACAGTAATATTCTATTGTGTATATATGCCACAGTTTCTTTATCCATTCATCAATTGAAGGGCATCTAGGTTAGTTCCACAATCTAGCTATTGTGAATTGAGCTTCTATGAACATTGATGTGGTTGCATCACTGTAGTATGCTGATTTTAAGTCCTTTGGGTATAAACCGAGGAGTGGGATAGCTGGGTCAAATGGTGGGTCCATTCCAAGCTTTCTGAGGAATCTCCATACTGCTTTCTAGAGTGGCTGTACCAGTTTGCAATTCCACCAGCAATGTATGAGTGTGCCTTTTTCCCCACATCCACGCCAACTTTTATTATTGCTTGTGTTCTTGATAATAGCCATTCTAATTGGAGTTAGATGAAATCTTAGGGTGGTTTTAATTTGCATTTCTAATTACTAGGGATGATGAACACTTTTTCATATATTTGTTGATCACCTGTATATCTTCTTCTGTGAAGTGTCTGTCCATTTCCTCAGCCCATTTATTGATTGGGTTCTTTGTATTTGGGGTGTAAAGTTTTATAAGTTCTTTATAAACTTTGGAGATTAGTACTCTGTCTGAAGTGTGTGTGGAAAAGATTTTCTCCCACCCTGTAGGCTCTGTTTTCACATTATTGATAGTTTTCTGTGCTGAGAAAAAGCTTTTTAGTTTGAATCTATCTCATTTGTTGATTCTTGCTTTTATTTCTTGTACTATGGGAATCTTGCTAAAGAAGTCTGGTTCTAAGCCAACATGATGGAGATTTGGGCCTACTTTTTCTTCTATTTGGTGAAGGGTCTTGGGCCTAATTCCTATATTCTTGATCCATTTCAAGTTGAGTTTTGTACAGGGTGAGAAATAGGGGTTTAATTTCATTTTGCTGCATATGGATTTCCAGTTTTGCCAGACCATTTGTTGAAGAGGCTATCTTTTCTCCATTGTATATTTTGGGCACCATTGTCTAGTATGAGATAACTGTATTATGTGTGTATGTCTCCATGTCTTCTATCCTGTACCATTGGTCTACCTGTCTATTTTGGTGCCAGTACCAAGCCATTTTTGTTGCTATTGCTTTGTAGTAGAGTTTAAGGTCTGGTATTGTGATACCCCCTGCATCACTCTTCCAGTCCAGGATTGCTTTGGCTATCCTGGGTCTTTTGTTCTTCCAGATGAATTTCATGATTGCTTTTTCTATTTCTATGAGAAATGTCATTGGAATTTTAATTGGAATTGTATTGCACCTTTCAATAGACAGACTAAAGAAATTAAAGGGATACGAATAGGAAAAGAGTAACTCAAGCTGTCACTATTGGCTGATGACATGATTCTATATTTAGAGGATCCAAAAAATTCCACCAGAAAACTTCTAGACCTCATAAATGAATTCAGCAAACTAGTAGGATATAAAGTCAACATGCATAAATCTAAAGCATTTTTATACATAAGCAACGAAACATCTGAAAGGGAAATGAGGAAAACAACTCTGCTCGCAATAGCCTCAAAAAAATAAAATACTTGGGAATCAATCTAACAAAAGAGGTGAAAGACCTCTACAATGAAAACTGCAGAACATTAAAGAAAAAAATTGAAGAATACCTTAGAAGATGGAAAGACCTCCCATGTTCTTGGATAGACAGAATTAATATTGTCAAAATGGCCATACTACCAAAGGCACTATACAGATTTAACTTCCTTGACTCTGATATATCCTATTGCTTTGCTCTCACCCTCTGTGAATGTCATTCTAAAAATTTGTGAGAAAAAACCTCCACCTGATAGTCACACTCTGTTACAACATTCCTCTGACATTCTCTTCTACCTTCATCTTCCACATTTAAGGGTCCTTGTGATTCCGTACGTTCCAGCTGGACAGTCCAAATAATTCCCACTTCAAGGTAAAGTCTCAGAAATTTTGATTCCATCTGCTACCTCGATGCCTCATTTCCATGTAACATAATGTATTATTTCCAGGGATTAAGACATACATCTTCTGCATGCCTCAATTTACCCTCGGGCCCCCAAGATTCATAAGCAAAATATATTCAAATCATTGCAATATCCCCAAAGCCTCAACCCATTTCACACTTAATATAATTACATTATGGTATGATAAATTTAGTAAATACCCTCCTGATTTTATTTGACATTTGATTTAAAGTGGCTACATCCTTCTCCGGAAGCCAAAAATGAGACTGTTCATGAATGGTTGAGGAGGGAGGATGGAAAAGAAAGAATCCTTTGGATTTTAGATTTAGGCTTTTCAAAGATCTCTGGACCCAAATCACCCCCAGCTTCCCCTCACAGGATTGAAAAGTTCTGTTAGCTGCTTTCCTGCTGGGTTCAGTAGCACACAGCACCCAGGAGCACCCTGGCCGGCCACCACTTCTCAAAGGGACCAGTACAAATGCTCTCAAGCCTACAGGGACCAGACCAGTAAGAACCTGCCATCCCAAACCAGCCCCTCAATAAACACTTCCCAACTCAAAGAAGACGCGGGAGGCATGGCTCAGACACTGCTGAGCTGGTTACTGTCAGCCCATGTGTTCATTCTAGGTGAGATTTGGGGCCTAAGCCATGTGTGGCCTGTCCACGCTTCCTCTCCTCCATCTCCTTCTGTCTCCAGGTGCCTCGCTGCATTATTTCTTGCTTTGGGTTCGAGTTCTCCATAACTGTGTTCCGTTGTTCATTTACTCATTATCATATGACTTCCTGTTCATAAATAAGCCTGACCATGCTCTCGGAGCAGAGAAAACGACTTTCCCAGTCTAGTCATAAAGAACAGCATTGGTGAAGGCAGGAACCATGTCGAGTAGAATGGCTTTACCGTAGGAATACTGACAGACAGCACGTTTCTCTGAGCTTACCTACAATTTCAATTATGCTTTCTACGCATGCACCATGTGTTCCAAGTCAAGGAAGAAGAGCCACGAAATCCAATGAGATGGATTTATAGCGGCACCACTAAGTGTCCAAACGCATTCACGAATCACTGTTATAAAATAGTTTGCACTTGTAAAGTGTCTTCCAGCTTACCAAGGGGTGGGCACCGCTGCAGCCTGGGGCTAGTTCTCTCCAGGCATGTCACATACACACTTGCTAGCTTTTTCTTTGCTGGACATTTTTTTTCACCTAGAGTTTTAAAAGTGCTCATCCTAGCTGCTGGGTTTCAGCAGTCAAGCCCAGACTCTCTGTGCTGAGACAGCTTTCTCCTCTCCACCTAGTCCTCTTGGGACTTATCTCTTTTAAAATGATTACAAGTCAGTTACCAGCTAGAATTGTCTCAAACCCGCAGGAAAATTCAGATAGCCCTACTCCATTATCTCTGGAGACACAGATTCCCTTTTCCCTGCCCCGTCGCCTCCAGCTCAGATTCCCAGAGAAACATATCAAGTCCCCATTTGAATCTCCTCTCACTTGCATTGGTTGAAAAAAAAAGGGTACAGTGGACCATGGGTGGAAATTTTGGTCTTCTGTGGTTCCAGATCGTAAGCTGTCCTCTGCACTCCTTCTGCGTTAGTCAGCTTTGTGTCACGGCGACCAACGCATTTGACAAGAACAGCTTAGAGGAGCCAGATTATTTAGGCCCCTGGTATCAAAGGTCTCAGTCCATGGTTGACTGGCTCCAAGGCAGAAGCATCATGGTAGAAGAAATCTTCTCAGGTCATGGCAACCAAGAAGAAGGAATGAGGGGAAAGAGAAGAGAGGTAAGGGGCCAGGGTTAAGATACAGTCTCCAAGGCCATGCCCCAGGGACCTACTTCCTCCAGTTACCATGCCTACCATCACTGTTCAGTAGTCCGTCCATATTATTAATTCATCAAATGGATTAAGCCACTGAGGAGGTTACAGATCTTATGAACCAGGCTTTCAAACATCTGAACATTGCTCTTCATCGTTCTTACATCGCATCCCTCTGACTTCCCTTCTACCTCCATCTTCCATGATTAGGGATCCCTGTGACTACATAGGTCCTACCTGGATAATCCAAAATGATCTCCACTTGAAGGCAGACTTAAGAGCTGCCCTTTACTTGAAAGAGACAGTGCTTTCAGCAGAACAGTGTGTCCACCTAACACATGAGTTTTGGGAGAATATTAAAGATCCAAACCATATCAACTTCATATCCTTTTCTCCCTTTTATAATTGAGTTCAAAGGCCACATGTTAGATAAGATGAAACTATGTAATCAAAGAAACAAATTCTTTTACCATCATGTGGAGGAGAATCACCCAACATAATCAGTCTACTGTTTATTTTCTGTTACTATAACAAAATACCTCAGATTCATACAATGGCTTGAGACAGAGGGGAGGACATCGATCCCCCACCCACAGTGCAGAAACGGAAGACCAAGCAATGCTTCTCAGGGTTTTAGGCAGCATTTTCATTGCTATGACCAAAAGACCTGACAAGAACAATACAGAGGAGAAAAAGCTTATTTGGGGCTCATGGTTTCGGAGGTCTCAAGTCCATAGATGGTCAACTCCATTACTCTGGGCCCAAGGTGAGGCAGTACATCATGGAAGAAGGATGTGACAGAAGAAAGCAGCTCAGGACATGACAATAAGGAAGCAGAAAGAACTATGCTCACCAAGAACAAAATACATACCTGAAGGGCACGCCCCCAGGGACCCACCGCCTCCATCTACACCCCACCTCCCTACAACCACCACCCAGTTAACTATTAATCCCTATCCGTGGATTAATGCACCGATGGTAAAAGCTCTCATAGCTCAATCATTTCACCTCTAAACTTTCTTGCATTGTCTCATACCTGAGCCTTTGGGGACACCTCATATCTAAACCATAACACAAAGGAATCCACTCTCAACTCTATGTATTTCCATTCTCTTGACTGCATAGAGTTTTCATATTATCTCCAGTATCCTTTCAATACTGTTGGATCAGTAGCGATGCCCCTTCTTTCATTTCTGATATTGATAATGTATGTGTTTTATCTTGGTTAGCCTGGCTGAAAGATTATAAATTTTATTTGATCTTTTCAAAGAATCAGTTTTTGCTTTTGTTGAATTTTTTCTATTTTTTTTTGTTTTACACATTTATTATTTCTTCTGCTTCTGCTTGAATTAAGCTTCATTTGTTCTCACTTCTCTAGTTTCCTAGAATGAAAGTTTATTGATTTTAGATCTTTCTTCTTTTCTAATACAGACATTTTAATACTATGAACTTCTTTGTAAGCACCAGTTTCAGTATATTCCACAATATATTCACATTTTTTTTCTTAAGATCCCCTTTAAGACATGGTTTGTTTAGATATATCTTAATTGATTGCCAAGTATTTATGACCCATAATTTGCTCTATCCTCGTCATTGATGCTACCATTCACATTATTGATACCCTTACTTATTTTTGTATGCTGGGTCTCTCATATCCTCAAAAAGGAGTGTTGAAGTTTCCACTGTAAGAGTGGACTTGTCTATTTGAACTGTACTTAGTTGTGCTTTGTGTATTTTGACACTGTAGTTAGATGCATACATTTTAAGTCTGGTTCTATCTTCTCATATATTTGATGCCTTGTTCATTATGTCATGCACCTCTTAATCCCTGATAATCATCCTCATTTCAAATCCTGCTTAGTCTAAATCACATAGATATTCTGGCCTTTTAATTCATATTAGCACATATTTTCTTTACTTTTAAGTCTGAATCTTCATTTGTGAAGTTGGTATCTATAGAAGCATACAGTGGGACTTGTTACTGTTGTTTGTAACCCACTCATTTGTCTGTCCTTTGATTAGTGTTTTTGCACCACTCACATTTAAAGAGTCTGTTAATAGCATTGGATTAATAGCCACCATATGTGTGACTCTTTTCTATTTATTGCATTTGTTTTATTTCCAAGAAAAATTTTCAACTTAGACATATTAATTTTTAGGCCTAGAATTCTATTTTTATATAAAAAATATTCTATATTCTATATTTTATATAGTTTATTCTATTTTATATAATGTACCATTTTCTTCTGAAATTCCTTCCATCTGTTCATCGCTCTTTATGTTCACCTTTTTCTCGAAGTCAGCAGATATATAATTGCTGTTTATAGCACTTCTCATCTTTCCTTTCTCTGAGTGTGTTTCAACAAACTGCAATTTTATTATGGGTCACATGTTTGTGTGTCTAGCTAACTTTCTTATGTTCTGAGCTTTGTGGGTAACAGAAGCTCCAGATTATGTTGTCTTATTTGAAAAGGTATTCTGTCAGAGGGAAGAATTACCTGTGTATCTTTATAACAAGTTTTCTATTTTGCTTTTCTGGGGTGTGTACTTTAGTTTTTCCTTAGTGCTTAGGCATAGTACTAACTATATACAGATGATTTTAAAGAGAGTGTCCTCGTGTTCTTACATTGTACATGTACACACACACACACACACACACACACATATAAATGTAACAAGGCAATACATATATACATATCCATATATAGACATATATGCAGGCATAAAATATATGGATATATATGTATATATATGCAAAACAGGGCATTTCCACAAAGAATTCATAATAGAAAGAAAAGTTAACTAAAGAAAATACTACATATTACTTTTTCTACCAATTTCACACGAATATCAGTAGAAGAAGTTATAAATGTCATATATGTATTTCCTTGTATAGCCAGTCTCTTAAGCTTTCATTTTACAGATGAGAAAGACTAAGGCTTTTTGAAGCTAAACACCTTGACAGAGGAATTTAGCATCTTTCCAGAAAGAAATGTAAGAAAACAAAAGCAGGAATTATATGATACCAATACTTTTCCATATACATTGCAAACAATCCATAATAAAGCATGGAATATTTCTTTCATGCAAGTAAACATTCAACAAACAAGGAAAATCCAAATCAAGTTCACTATATGTATGTGCATACGTGTGTGTGTCAATTAATTATATTTACTAATCTTCAAATGTTGATTCTGAAATTCAATATAAGCAGCCTTTGTTAAATAGTAGAAAATACATCTTTAAAATGATACAATTAAGTTAGTACTATTGTTTTAAATATTAGTATCTCCTAATACTCTAAGTGTTCCTGTATCTTTTATGTGGTCTTTTGTCTTTCTTCCTAAAATTTATCAGTAAGTAGGGCTAAAAAATTAATTACTGAGTAAAAAATCTTCTGTCTTATGATTTTTGTATACTAATCAGCAAATAGGTCTGTGGCTTTACCTGTGAACAGATGTATTACTCAAACAGCGACTTGGACTATTTCTGAATTAGAATTAATGGGATTGTATTTTTAATGACAAGTTTCTTCAAAGCAATAAATCAGATTTGAATCAGTTCATTTTGCTCAAAGGAAAGAAAGCAGTGTGCACCTTGCTTGCTGCCCCTGGCTCTCTGCCCTAGACACTATTCAGTCTTCAGAACTGATCTCAGAAAACGTGTGAAGGGCTTGGAAAAGCAGGCAGAACATCAAAGACATCGATGGAACACTACAGCAGCAAGGCTGAGCCTCGGAGGCTTGCATATTTATTTAATATTTCATCTGTTAGCAACTAAAGACAATGTCCTAAATCTAAGAAGAAATAATTTTAAGCAAAGCTTAAAAAGATCCTGACAGAATACCCTCATAAAAATGCAGCCAAAACTTCCTGTTGTTATCAAACGTGTAGTTCTTCGGTATGTTGTTTAAAATTACCTCAGTGGTTTAATAAATATTTTACTTTCCAGATAACATAGTTCGATGTTGTAAGAAAACTGTCTTCTCAAAGACAAGTGCATGAGGCTGCAAAAGGAACCTGAAACCTTAGATCTCAGATTTCAAAGTCAGTTTTTTATTTAATTCAGTCCAGTTCTATGTTGCCAGAAATGATGCTTTTTTTCTAGAGGAAATACTAATCCAGAAGAAAACCTGTCACAGAGTAATAAAGATCACAGATAATAAATGAGTCTCAGTCCATTCTGCTGCTATAACAAAACACCTGAGACTTGAGTAATTTGTGAAGTGCAAAACCTTCCTTTTCAGAGTTCTGGAGACATGCAGTATCAAAACACCAGAAGATCCCGTGTCTAGTGAACACTCTTTCTCCTTCCCAGTTGAAGCCTTGATGCCTGTCCACTCATGGTGGAAGCCACAAACACTGTGTCATCTTGTGTGAAAGAAGAGAGGGGTGAACTTGCTCCCTCCAGCCCTTCTGTCAGCCAGGGCACTGATTCACCTCCCGTGGTCCCTCCTTGAGGGTTCAGTTTCAACCTATGAATTTTCAAGGACATGCACTATCAACCCTGGGCACACAAGAACAGTGATGGAAGAGGTGGCTGCAGGTGAGAGGCGTCAACAAGTCTTTGCAAGATGGAAAGCGCATAGATGACTGGTGGCCGGGAGTGGACCCTGTGCCCTCACTGCTCAGAGGGCTTGCTGTCAGGTAGCAGAACTCAGGACGTGGTCCGAGGAGGTCCTGGCACCAGCACTACCACAAATGGTCAGGAGAGGCTGGGCTGCTGAGAAGGCTGGCGGGGTCTAACTGAGAGGCTGTTGTTCCCTGAGACCCCTTCCCCTGGGTGGAACACAGCAGACTGCTTCCCCTGCCTTGGAAATGTAGTAGCAGGGATTTACTTATTACTTATTTATTCTCGCTACTGTAGATTGAACCCAGGGGCCCTTTATCACTGAGGCACAACCCCAGCCCTTTTTATTTTTTATTTTGAGACAGGGTCTCACTAAGTTGCTCATGGTATTGCTAAGTTGCTAAGGCTGGCTTTGAACTTGAGATCCTCCTGCCTCAGCCTCATGAGTTGCTGGAGTTACAGGCATGAGCCCTGTGCCTGCCTAGCAGGAAAAGTTCTATTGACCACCACTGACTCCGATGTAGTCCCTGCCCTTTGGGTATGAATGGAACCCCATGCAAATAGGATGAGGTACCACACCCTGCTTTGCTACCTCACACAACAGAAAGGAGATGGCCAAGTGGTCCCAAACACACCACACTCGTCCCTATAAAGCAGAGTTTCTCCAGCCAGTAGCAAAAGTGGAGTTCAGAGAGAATCAAAGAATGAGAAGATCGGATCTGCCTCTGCTGGCACTGAAGAGGGCGGGCCAGAGCCTCAGCGCACCTGGCCAGAGCCTCAGCGCACCTGGCCAGAGCCTCAGCGCACCTGGAAGCAGACTCTTGCCCAGACCCTTGAGGAAAGAGCCCTGGCCAGCACCCTAATTCTGGTTTCACAACACCCAAAGCAAAGAGTCCAGTACTGACTACAGACCTGTAACCAAGCTCATGGTTGTTATGGGGCACAACTTAACAACAGACCCATCACTGCTGAGAAGTCCATATGTGAGTCTTTATTAGCTGGCCAGCTGACTGCCCCAAAAATGGCTACTGGAAAAACAGCCCCGATCACAGGGTTGTAGGGGTTTTTATACCAAAAGTCAGGACATAAGTGTAGCAGAAGAGGGAAGTGGGTCAAAATGACCTTACTATGTCATGCTAAGCAACTGATGACGGGTACAGAGGTGGCGTGTTCCCACAGGAGAAGCATTTCCTACATAACATGGAATCTCAGGTAAAATGGAGTCTGTTTAGTCATTGCCCACACAGCCTGGTCTATAACATTTCCATGGAGTCAAATATGTTGATCTGTCACAATAGTCATTTGTTATATGCAATAAAAATCTTTCATGTTTATATTTATGTATATAAACATACAACATATTTGCTTATATGTTGTTGATATGTACAATAGTGTATTATTATCTATATATTTTATTATGCATAGCATGATATATACTACGTATATAAAGTTTATTTGTAATATGTATCTAGATAGAAGACTTTGACATGTATATAAAGGGAAAAGGAACTTTAGGCTTTAATGCTTAATAGGATCAATGTTACTAGGTCTCTGAAACACACTTAGAGATTGCCGAGGATTAACACAAGGTCATCCGGCAACACGAAAGAGAGAAATAAAACCAAATAAATGAATGAAAGGAGCTGGAGGGAATAAAGACAATAAAAAAACAGAGGGAAATTCCAAAACAACTAACATCAACATGATTATATGGATAAGAGAATACAACACAGCCAGGAAATAAACCCAAAGCATAATAAAAAATTATAGAAATAAATTGTTCATAGAAATAAAAACGATGACAGCTGAAACAAAAGACCTTCTTAGAAAGTTTGGAAAATCAAATGGAGATCTCTCTTAGAAACAACAACGACTAGAGAATATGAGTACATCAATAGGGAAGACCAAATGTCTGTCCATCAGAAATTCCAGAGAGGAAAAAATTCACATATGTGAACAAACAACTTCCCAGATCCAAACACAGATTTCAGATGAAGACACCCTGTTAGGTGCCCAACACAGTGAACTGAATATAACTCATTCCATGGTGCTTCATGCCTAACCACCTACACGTTTGTGCAGGTGTTTTGTTTTGTTTTGTTTTCCTTCAAAAGTCCACCAACCTTGACTTTCCTTCTTTACAAGAACTAGTTGTTTTCTGTGTTTGACTGAAGTGCCTCTCAGTTCTCTAAAGCTACCACCCTTTATTGGAACAGAACTCCTAAAACAAAGATCAATCGTTTCCTAAGAGCCCCGACCATTCCCTGTGCTTGCTCTGCCTGCCTCAGTGGCCTTGATCCCTTCTTTTTACATAATGTTTCTGTCTTTGCAAATCAAAATGCTTTAATACCCAGTAACCTATAAAAGAGAAATTAGGGTAGTTGCAGAGCATGTTATAGTTTTGATGTGAGGTGTCCCCCAAAAGCTCACATGGGAGACAATCCAAGAAATTTCAGAGGTGAACTGATAGGATTATGAGACCCTTAATCTAAGCAGTGCATTAATCCACTTGAATAGATTAGCTGGGAGGTAACTGTAGGCAGGGAGGGTGTGGCTGGAGGAGGTGGGTTCCTGGGGCGTACCTCTGTGGTTTATACTTTGTCCTTGGTCTGCAGTGTCTCTCTGTCTCTTTGTCTCTGTCTGTCTTTGTCTCTCTCTACGCTGCCGGGCAGCCATGTCCTAATCCACCTCGCTCTTCTGCCATGATGTTCTGCTTCACCTTGGGCCTTTGAAAATGTAGTCAGCCATCTGTGGACTGAGACCTCTGAAACTGTGAGCCCCAAATAAACTTTTCCTCTTCTAATTGTTCTTTTCAGGTCTTTTGGTCACAGCAGCGGAAAAAATGACTAATACCAAGGGTGAATCTCAAGTTCCTTGCCCAGTGCGGACAGAGTACGGGGCCGGGACTCAGTTCCAGCAGCACGAGGGTCAAGGGAATGAGGACTATTTTGCACACGCCCTCTGGCGGCAGGAGTTCAGTCCAGGGTGTATCAGATGCTGCCTCCCTTGTTTGGAGGAGGGCTCGCAGCTCCGCCAAGCCCGAGTGCTGAGCAGGCACCCTCTGCACCTGGGCTGGCAGGAGTCCGTCCCAGCAGACTTGCAGCTTCCTCCCGCCTGGGGACAAGGGACGGTTCACAGCCACAGTCCAGGCTGCGCGTGTTCCTCCCTGCCTGCCACATTCCAGAAAACAGCGCACCCCTGTGCAGAGGGCAGGACGCAAGGCCTTGTGAGCCGGGGTCTCTTTCAACAGCACAGTGGAAAGCTGCGGCCACGGCTTCTCAGAACACTGTTCAAAACACCCAGTTCACAAAAGACAGAGAGGAGAAGAAAGAAAAATCTGAAATAAAGAGAGAGAGAGAAACTGACCAACCTGAAGATTCTGAGATAAAGACCACTGTTCCCTGGATTTTAATGAATCTGTTTCATCACCGGCCCCTGGAGAATGGCGAGTGCCACGTTTCTGTGGAAATGGTAGAACACGCCCCTGCTCACGGGCAGAGGCTGATCCCACTGCGGCCCTGTTATCTCTTCTGCTCTCCTCCGCCCCTCTCCTCCTCCTGCGTTTCTTTCTCTCTCTTTCTAGGTATGTGTGCATGCACATACGCAAGTCGTGTGCACACAAAGTCAGGGATGCCCTCTGAGGACACGACCAAGGTGACTCGTCCCCGGGCAACCAGTAGACGTGCTGCAGAAACCACGACGCCTGCGCTATCTCCAGGCAACACAGCTCACCGCGCCGTGGGCTGTGTTGTCCAGATTGACCGAAGTGCCATCTCAGACACACGCACACACACACACACACACACACAACACACACCACGCACACACACACACACACACACCACACATACACCACACACACACCACATACACACACCACACACACAGACACACACCACACACACAGACACACACACATACACACACACACCACGTACACACCACACACACACACACCACACACATACACACACACCACACACACACACACACCACATACACACACACACCACACACACACACACACACACCATATACACACACACACCACGTACACACCACACACACACACACACCACACACACATACACACACACCACACACACACACACACCACATACACACACACACCACACACACACACACATACACACACACATACACACACACACCACGTACACACCACACACACACACACACCACACACATACACACACACATACACACACACACCACGTACACACACACACCACACCACACACACCACATACACACACACCACACACACACCACACACCACACACAAACACACACACACCACACACACACACACCACATACACACACACACCACACACACACACACACACACCACATACACACACACACCACACACACCACACCACACACACACACCACACCACACACACCACATACACACACACACCACACACACACACACACACACCACAAACATACACACACACTCACACACACACACTCCTTTTTCCCTCCATTCATCCCGTTAGGTCCCACTATTTTATCTGAGTTCTGACAAACAACAGTTGAAAACATGACCACGTCGGGCTGCAGAAGGGTCCTGTGCTAACTCAACGCACATGTGAACCAGCCAAAGGCCGCAGTAAGATGTGGGTGTAGATACTAAGATCTAACATCTCATTTCTAAGAGCACCCAGCAAGAGCAGATCAACGAGTCCTGTGAGTGGTCACTAAAGAGGACACCGAGTAGGTTTAAACCTACTAGCTATTTTCAAACAGCCATCAGGGTCTCACCACATAATAGTAACCACATCAATCACATCACCAGTGCAGAAGACTTGCTGGGCTCCTGGGTCCAGGCGGGCCAGCCTGGTCCCCACCTAACTTTGTATCTGCTGTGGTGACTCCATCTCTCATTCTCTCCAAATCTTTCTCTTACCTTCCCTTTCTTTCCATTTGTTGGATCCTCTTAATGACGGTCTTACAGGATGCTGTGAGGAAGTGGGTGTAAAATGCAGGTTTCCAGCTCCTGCTTCCACACCCCTGAGTACTGCATTCTATCCAGAGAAAACCCGCAGCCCTAACAGCTACACGTACAGGCAGGAGGCCGTCGTCACCAAGGTGCCTGTGGGGAAACCTGAGAGTCACACTGCTCCAGTCATCTGCATCTCATTGGAGTCACAAAGCTCTGCCTAAGCTGTGTGCTGTGACGGGTGACATTCTCATCAGCTGAGGGAAGAAACCAGAGTTTCTCAGACTTCTTGGCGGCTTGGAGACACTGTAGAGGGCCCAAGATAAAGGAGTGAGGCCACCAAAAGTGACTCAGATGCCTCCAAGCAAAATGAGCACAAAGCAGCCCACGCAGGTCTGTGAGATGCAGGCCATTTAGATAACGCTATGCCCGAAGAATAAAAATCCACTCCCCAGCCTAAGCCCACCAGCCACACACTCCGGGGATAGAGGTTATGGCTTGCAAGTGGCCGTGCAAATATTCCAGGGAGCAAAGTCCCCACTTGTGAACATGAACACCACTTTAACAGACGTGTGATAAAGGGTAGGCCCGTACTTGAAAAAAAATTGAACCCAATAATAGGCAACATCCCCAAGGCTCCTGAATGACAGTCCTGGAATATCAGGGTGCAAAGCTTTCCCGTTTACGTAAGCCACTGTTTTCGTCAGCTTTGTCACTGCTTTGACTAAAAGATCTGACCGGAACAATTTTAGGAGGGAAGTTTATTGAAGGGCTCCCAGTTTCATGGGTTCCAATCCACAGACAGCTAGCTCCATCCCTCAGGGCTTCTGGTGAGACTGAAGAGTGTGGCAGAGGAAAGCAGCCACGTGACGATGTGAGGATCAGGAGGCAGAGAGAGACTCCACTCTCCAGACACGATAGGTACCCCAAGCCATGCCCCCAAATCCCCACCTCCTCCAGCCACACCCTTCCTGCTGCCAGTTACCACCCAGCTAATCCCATCAGGGTGCAATCCACTGATTAGATTAAGGCCACAGCCCAATCATTTCTCCTCCAAACCTTCCTGCATCGTCTCATGTGAGCTTTGTAGGAACACCTCACATCCAGACCAGAATAGCTACTTAGTCTAGGTTCCCACAGTTGAGGCGTAGAAGTGATTTGCCCAAGGTTATAAGGCAAAGCCGTTGCTATAATCCAATGCTCCCAAATTTGGAGGTTGAGAACTTTTACCATATGCTGCTTCTGAGAAATGAAACCAGTCATGACCTCAACCTGCCTACAGACACCGTGAGGCCATTCCTGGGGCAGAGAAGGACCATTCCACCCCAACGATGTACGCTTCCAAACCTCATCCACCTGAACCCTACAGGACACTGAAATCCGAAGTCACTGAAGGACTGGTGGAGACTGGTGGTGAGACAGCCCACCAGGCAGATAAGTCAAGATCTCCCCGTACCAGATGTTGACCCTACTTCACCACCGCCCATTTCTAATTGTGTATAAAGCATAGGCAGTCTTCTGATGTAATGGTGTCGGAATAATCGCTGTTAGGTTATTACGGCCACTCCAGGCCCCCTAACACTGGAAACTCCAGGACATTTAAATAAGCCTCAAGGCGACTGCATTTGCAACTGGAATCCACCTGAGGTTTCCTAAGGGAGCGTTCCTGTGAACAAGAGCAGCGCACGTCTGGTGCTCTCAGGAGAGGAGCAGTCCGGGTCCACATGCACCCACAGCCTCTTCCCGCTCACACGCCAGCCTTCCCGAGTCCTCCCTCATGACTGCAGCAGGGTAGAGTTCAGAGACTTTGCTTCCAGGATGGAGTGTTTCCATCCCGTGCCATGGTATGTCCATGACAGGGTTTCAGGAACCCAGGAGCTTAGCGACATGCCTCTCAATGTCATCTCCATGCTCCTTGGACACGTTTCCCTCAATACATCCCCTAAGTGACTTCTGCAGTTAATTTAAGCATGTTGGGAACTGTGCTGGTTAATCCTGGCTAACTTGAATGGACTGAGAGAGACCAAGAACACTGGCTAAGTGCATTTCCAGGTGTGTCTGTGAGGAGGTTTCTAGAGATGATTGACATGAGTCAGCAACAGGATGGCATGGTGGGAGGGACATTCTCCCTGAATGTCCCATAGGTGAGGGCATGAATGGAACCAAAAAACAAAACAGAAGGAAGCCCATAGGCAGACCCACAGGCAGAGACAAGCTGGACTCTCCTCGCACAGACCTCACCTGAGGACCTCAGACGCCAGCTCCTGCCCTGTGGACTCACCAGCAGCTCTCCAGGGGCTTCCAGGCTTCAGACCAGGGTTGGTGCCACACCGTAGGTCCCTCTTGTTCTGAGGCTGCTGCTTCTTGGACTGAGTAGCTACTGGCTTCCTATTCTCTCGCCTGCAGATGACCATCCTAGGACTGGCCAACCTCTGACCCTGTAAGTTAATCACATGAAGTTCCTCTTTTCTCTTTTTCTATTTTTTGGTACTGGGGAGTGCAGCCAGGGGTACGGATTCACTGAGCCGATTGCCAGTCCTTTCTATGTTTTATTTAGAGACAGGGTCTTGCTACGTTGTTAGGGTCCTGTGAAGCTGCTGAAGCTGGCTTTGAACTCGTGATCCTCTTGCCTCGCCTCCCTAGTTGCAGGGATGACGGGCTTGTACCACCGTTCCCCCCGAATTCCCACTTTTAATTATATATATTCTTTTGGTTCTGTTCCTCTAGAAAACCCTAATAAAGGAGTTTTGTCATGGTTGCATTGGTTCTTTCTTGCCGTCTCTTTCTTTCCCTTCTTTTTTGTTTTGCAGATCAATTTTCTTACTTTAGCTACCTGATCCTTTTCTTTCTTGTAAATCAACCTGAAACAAAATGGGTTATTATCAGTCTCCTGATGAACTTCCTTGTACCCACGAAGCAACTGGGTGCTAGAGAGTGAATTTTGCATCTTCCTACATTTGTTTATTAGCACCCTAGCCCCACTGTGATGGTGTTGGCAAGTGGAGTCCCTGGGGTGAGACTGGCTCACGAGGGCAGGGCCAGCATGAACAGGAAGTGTGTGCTTATAAAAGGGACTCCAGAGAGCCCCTTGTCCTTACAATCATGGAGGACACAGCAAGACAATGGCCACCTGCAAAGACCCTCAGTAGACACCGAATCTGCCCTTGTCTGGTCTTGGACCCCTTAGCCTCCAGATCTGAGAATACATTCCTGTCCTTTAAAAACCACCCAGGACATAGTATTCTGTTACAGCAGCTTTGATGGATAAAGACCCAAGGTGATTCTGATTGGAGAGAAATGTTTAAAAGGAGAAAGAGAGAAGGAAAGAGGGAGAGGATGGGAAGGAGAGAGAGAGAGACAGACCTTGGATTATGAATTTCTAAGAAAAGGAAAGAGTTCAGAGAGAAGGAAAGAATTGAGGGTGAGCCTATTCTGAGGTCTGAAGAATGCAGCCAACCAGTTCAACCCAAGAGGACGCCATCTCAGGTTTCTCAGGGGATAAAGAAGTCGTGGCTGGAGAAATTTCTCATCTTAGAGACAGAAACACAAATATCAGTACTGAGAGAGCTCACAGGGATGAACAGATGGTTATCTTTCAGATGGAAAAAGCCAGCACTCGCCTCTGCTCCTCTTACCTATCAGCTGCCTACTTTTCTAGTTTCTGACTTTCTTAAAAATAATCCACATCTCGGTGCAGCTGACTGTATCTACGAATGGTGAGATTCAGACCCACGATAAAATCAGGCTTAGGAGGGTGGGGAATGAGACCCACTGCTGACCTCCAGCCTTACAGAGAGAGCCCTGCTCTCCAGAGAAGGGGAAATAAATGATCTCTGGTCATGCAAGGTGAGCACATGCGCAGGTGAAGCGAGTCTTCCTTTGGAATGTGGACATCAACCAGGGCTGAGGCCAAGTCTGAAGGGCCAGTGGTGTGACATGGTGACCCGTCCCAAGCTTTCCAGGAAGTGTCATCGTACAGAAAAGAAAGGGCCTAAGCCATGAATGTCACTGGCTGCCAAGGTGAGCAGCAGCTAGCTTGTTTGGTCTGGGTGTTTCGTTGACCTCTGTCCTGTGAAACGCTGACCGTCCTTAACGTTAAGATGGCGCCACGCCCTTCCTGCCACTAACTGGCCGTGTTGCGTCCCACGCATCACTGGACACTGTATGACGAAGGAGGAGGAAGAGAACAGGGAAAGTCTCCCATTTCTCTAGGAGCCTGATGTAGTCAACAGTCCATTTCTCGGAAAGGTGAGTCGGGATGCTTGTAAGACCACAAAGCAGTTCAACGCAAAGGCCAAAATGCATAGATTTTTTCTAACTATTTCTAGAATTATAAATTTGATATAGAGAGACATAGACAAAAATTTAAAGTTTTCAGATTTTAACACCCAAGATAAAAAGTATATTCTTCTACATACTAAGTCAGTTCCTGGAATTTAAGCCAAAATGTAGGACACTGGAATCAAGATATTTTTATATACATGGGATGGGAGGGATAGAGATTATTTTTCTGTTTGAGATTTAAAATATTAATAAGATATTATTTTCTGTTTCAAGATCTACATCTTTGAAATAATTCTTACTTTCGCACATATTCTCCTGATTCTTATCCACAAACATACAGTATTAAGGGACTGTGCGGGTTGTTTTTTTCTGTGCTTTTCCCCCTCCTTGTTAGACATCATTCCAAAGTCCTCATTTGCTTTCCTAAGTATTATTTCAATGGTTGCCCACAATTCTACCATACTGGTGGATTGTAATTTACGTGACCATTCTTGTAACGATTGTCAAGCTGCGAGTGGTTGCTCAGCTCTTGGGAAGAGTAAGATTTGTGTGTGTTCCAGAGGTTTTCTCTGTGGCCATGGCATTGGAGCATGCAGGGAAGGGAGCAGGTTCTGGACATCAGTGAGGGGTCTTCTCCTGGGTCTTGAACAGCTTCCAACACTGCCAGTGTGGGTTCCTTTCTCGAGGACGCCCGTGTGACTCCAATGGTCTGCAAGTTGCATGGAGCCATGTACTGATAGGGAAGTCTAAAAGGTGGAGAAATCTTGTTTTACAAAAAAAAAAAAAGAAAGAAAGAAAGAAAGAAAGAAAGAAAGAAAGAAAGAAAGAAAGAAAGAAAGAAAGAAAGAAAGAAAGAAAAGAAATATAAAAACAAGTTTTAGATGATCTTACACTGAGGCCTCAAAAACCACGTCCTAGTGTATATCGTGAATGGGAAGAATGTGAGCCCGTCCGGGAAGATGCTGCAGATCTGAATATCGCTGCATGTGACTCGCACAGGGGAGTTTAGGGAGCAGCCAGCACCACCGGAGCTTTTGCTCTGAGGTGACCTGATCCATGTCTCCTGGGGATCCCTGGCTCCAAGCTGCCTTTCTATGCACCATCCTGGAGCTTCACTCTGAACCCCCCTGGTTGTCTCAGTAAAGAGCAATGAGCAAAGTGGCCTCAGGTCCTTGTCAGAACCCTGAATAATTTTAGTAAGAGGGGAAAAATAAATGGGAGAGAGGTAAATAGATGCCACTGAAATAAGAGTTATTTCCAAGCAGCAGATTTCCCCTGCCCCTCTCAGGGCAAACGTTGAAGTACTGATGTGAAAACTGCCATTTCAGAAGAGATTTCACATCAGGAATGCAAGGTAATAGCGGAAGGAAGCTTATAACTATGTTTACACGTTCCGTGATATTTTTGTGACAAAATATACCTTGATTAAAATATCAACCTCAACTAGCATCAGAATCTGATGAACTGAACTGGGCAATCAATTAATTATAAATAAGGTTATTAATGGTAGATGTTCCAGTCAAATTCATCTGTAAAAGATGATTTAGGTTAGTTTTTACTAGAGTAAACTTGGAACTCATGGATTTTTATTCTCAAGGGCAGTCACCTCCAAACCTGAGCCCTGAGATATCTGGAATATAATCCCTCATTCTCACCTTTATTTGTAAATTACATTTGTTGACAAAACTTCATTTTCCTATCTTTTATTTAAACAAAGACCATGGCAGGGTCTAGCGCTGTCTTCTCATGGGCCGGCAGACTTGGTTATTGCCAGTTCGTACACCCACGTGGAGGCTCCTGATCCAGAACAGGAGTCAGCCAACTGGCCTGTGGGCCAAGTCTGGACCAATACCCATCTTTGCAAATAAAATTTTATCGGGACCCAGCTGCTCATCTCTTTTTCTATTGTCTTGGGCTGCTTCTGAATTACAATGGCAGAGTTAAGTAGATGCAAAAAAAAAATAAAAATAAAAATAAAAAACTGTTTCCACCTCAAGCCCTAAAACATTTGCAGCCCTGATCTAGAAAATCAAAAATTCTGCCACAAAAGCATGAGATCGACCGCAATCTTTTTAAATTGGTGAAACAAATGTTAAATGATATACTTCCATGACTAGTACATGCCCAACAGTGCATGTGTGTGTGTGTGAACGCATGTGTACCTTCCCTAACACCCTAATGATTGGTTAACCCCCCAAGTAGAAAACTTCTATATTGACTTCTTATGAATGTCTTGTATATTTTATTTCACAGAATGTGAATAAGATGACAATGTTGTATGTGAAAGGAATACAGAACTCACAATCAAGTACCTGGGTTTATATCTGGTTCCATCACCAATAGCCCTGAAGTTGAAGGCTATTGAAGGCTCAACTTCTCAGAGTCCCAGTTTCTTTATCTGTAAAACAAGAATAATAGTCCACATTATCAAATTGTTGTGACCATTGTAAGAAAATAGAATATAATAAATTGAAAGATCGTTTATGAACCTTTAAAAGTGTGTATAACTGAAGTGCATAGTTATTATTAAATGATTTTGACATTTAATAATAATTTTAACTTTTGTACATATATATAAAGCTAGAATTATTTATCTTCATATAATCATTCTACCTTCTTCTAGTTGACCAATAAGCATGTGTACTTAGAAACTATAAGGAGTAATATATAATTTCTGTCATATGTATATGTGTTTATATGTGTGTGTGTGTACATGTATATATGCAGAGAGAGAGATAATTGTGCTCTCTAAAATGCCAACATCCTCTATTTTAATGCCTTCAACTAATAAATTGAAAATCAAATGGTATAAGTTGTGAGCGAATGGGATAACATCTTGTCACGTATTGGACTGGGTCCTCACTGGAGCCAGTGTTTGTGAACTTAAGAGCTTTAGCTGATGTCATCAAGTTCGGGATGGCGAAGTCCGACCGTCCTGGAATGGACAGCTCCTACACCCGATAGTGGTCTGAAGGGACATGCAGAGTTGGGGCGCGGTGACAGGGAGGAAGCCACAGGAAGACAGGGTCTGGAGAGGCACTGCCCCAACTCAAGAAGCCTGTGCTATGCTTTTAAATCTTAAAGCCCAGCTCTTATTTTTAATTAAAGCCATTAATTTTCCCCACCCAAAATCTTACATGACAGAGTGGAGAACACCTGCGTGGAGCCGCCAGAAGCAGCTAAGATCCTGCCCTGAGCCTCCAGAGGCAGCCAGTCTCTTCCCAGCAGGACTTCAGTCTTCCGACCTCCTGGGAGGAAGCGCCTCAGTCATTTGAAACCACCAAATTCATAGTGACCAAATTCATAGTGACCTATTGCAGTAGGGCCAGGAAACTGGCCCACGTGACACGGGCTTGTTCTGTTTCGTTTTAAATATTAGATGAGAGTTTGAAATAGCGACATGAAATAGTGTGAGCTAAGCGGGGGGCCTAAATAGACAGGGGTATTACCCTTCGGCAGGGAGGATTTCTTATCCCATGAAAGCTCTGTTGCGATTAGGTACAAACCGGAAAGATTATAGCCGAAGATCCCTAAGAAGGAGGAATAGGTACTTAGAGAAGGAACGTGTTTAGAGGAAGGAACATGAAAATGAGGATTTTATAGAATTTTAAGACAAGAAAAAGATCATAAAACTTTGATCAATTGAGGAAGAAAGGGGGGTGGAAATGCTTTCATGACAGGAGATTTCGGTGCTATTACTAGCTGATGTTAATAGCCTAGGGTTTGCATATGAATAAGCCCGTTTTTAGAAGTTTAAAGAGATTCTTTTTAACAAATGTACAATTTTAAGTATAAAAGAACATTTTTTGGCCCAGTTGTACAGTATAATTTTTTTTTTCCATTTAGTCATGTTAAACATAGCCAAGATTTTGGGTGGGAAAATTAACAATTTAAATCAAAACTTATAGAGGAGCAGAAAGATATTACTTTGAAGCAAATTTTATTTCAGACCCATCACAGGAAGTGAGATATGAGTGCCTGTGACAGGTGAGGTCAGAGAGCCAGAAGTAGCATCCCCAGGAAACCGTCGAAGGTGGGCAGTGGACACAATGGGCAAAACTCTCCCTCCTCCTGCCCTGCCATGCTCCGAGTCCCAGGACCTTCTCCTGACCTGGCTGAGACAAGAGAGCATGCTGGCAAAGATATTCCCCCGTCAGGTGCCAGGGCAGGTGTGGGCCCTGGCACTGGAGCCCAAGAGCCCACCAAGGGACTGGCTTACCCAAAATTTCAAGAACACAAAAAAGAACTGCTAGACAGCAACTCAACCAGTCACTTCTTCCTCCAGAGCAGAAGGACACTGTTAGAGAAATGTCATGACAGTGGTCTATCGAAAGGCGGGGAATGGGCTTGCTGAATTCAATCTCCCTCCCTTTTAAAAATCGCAAGGGAAGACTGGAATTTAAATATGGGTCCCTGAAAAATCATAGCCAGAAGGACGAGGACAGAAGGGAGAGGACGGAACTGAGAGGGAAGAGGCAGGGAGGAAAGAGGGGGAGTGTGCAGGAGAGAAAGGAGAGAGACTCTGTGAGCGAAGGCCCGAGTCTGCAGCCTCATCTTGCTATTCATAAATGAAGGAGAGGCAGGCGTCACAGGGCTGTGGATCTAATTTCTTGAGGGGGAAAAAGTGAAATATTAAAAGATTTTTTCCCATTGCAAATAAGGCAATTAAAACTATTCAATTTGACAAAGCACTGGACCCAGCTGAATTATGCCATAATTCAGGAGGAGAACAAGAGTGGCGAGGGAAATAGAGAAGCCTTTGGCAAAACTCTTTGATAGCTCAATAAGAAGAGAATAAAGGCAGCAATCGTGTTTGAGTCCCTAATAAGCACTCTTAGATTTCCCAGCAAAAGAAAATCATTAAAGGAACTAGTCTTCCCAACTTCAATGATTAAGTTGGGGAATAAAGATTCACTCAAATCTATGCATTTGTGATTTACCTAAGAGAACTGGTCTGAATTTCAGAATTGAAATTTTATTTTTATTCAGATTTTAGGAGTGCACTTAATTTTATAAGCAAATCATCTAGCAACAATAAAAGCTCACTAACGAAGCAGCCCAAGTCATCCTGGATATGAGCTCTAATGACACCATTTTTCACAGGCTGATAAAGAAAAACCAATAGACATAATGGTCTTGCTTAAGTATTCCATGTATTTATAGATACATCTCTTCCTCTTTTCCTTCTTTCCACAGAAACATCTCATAACTATCAATGAACTGGGACATTTTTCATGGAATCTGATGTAAACTGTGATCCTCCCGACTCTACGCATTGCTCCTGCCCCTCCAGCCCTGCCCGCCGTTCCCCACCCGCTCCCCTCCAGATGGTGCTTCACCGCCTGCCATTCTGTGGATGCTGCTGAGTCTAAACAGGCACGTAGAGCAGGGGCCTTTGTGTAATTCCTCCCAGGAGCCATTGCTCTGCTTTTCTTCTTCCCTAAGGTCTTGCCTCCCCTAGCCCTCAGGGGCCTACCTACTTTCTAACTTGGAAATGAGCACCTGCAGCTTTCTCACTGGGAAGTTTGGTATTTGCTAAAATCATAACACCAGGAGGGAGGCGCAGGGAGCCAGGTGAAGCCACGCCTACCACATCAGATACTCTGTCCAGCTGGAAGCAAGCGGAATGCAGAAAACTAAAAGAAGGGCACAGGGTAAGCTGACTAGGGAGCCAGGTTTGCAGGTCACTTCGTGAGGAAGTTGGATCATGCCGTGTGCTTTCTGAGGTCCCTGAGCTGGGTACAAGCTGGAAAATTGTGTCTGGCCATCACGCCCCACAGAGCAGAGCTGTCTTCAGAATGGAGCCAGCCGCAGTGAGCAGGGGGTGAGCCTTCCGAGAGGGAGGAGATGTGGACCCTGCAGACACCTGGAAAGTTCTTCCCACTCTGAGAGTCCAAGGTTCTTTGATTTTCTTATTCAAAGTCAAAGTCAGACACTCTCTAGGAACGTTTATTAAGATGTTATCCATTTCAAGTACTTTGGCCACTAATAACCCAAGAGGATGGTTGAAGCTCCTCAAAGAAAATTTTAAAGACCTCTTTTCCTCTCCCAGTTTAGAAATGTCATATAAAAGAGCAGAGGTCTGGATTTTTCTTCTGGAAAGTATAAAGTGGGCCCAGTGTGGACTGGCTACCACTTCAGTCCACTGCTCCTTGGGCAGGACCTTCACAACTTGTGCAGGACTGGGTGGGACAAAACACCCACACACCCCAGCAAATACACACAGGGGTCTGCTGCTTACTGCTTACTGCAGGGACAACTGAGGCCCAGTGTGCTAGGTAGGCTGGCCTCCCCAAAGCTCAAGAAAACTGTGCAGAGCAGACAGAAATTCATGTGCATGTGCCGTGCTTGCACCCAGCTCAGGGACTCAGAAAGTGCTTGGTTCTGGGTTTCGTGCCCCACGCCATGTGAGGGCCGAGTTGCAGTAAGGAAGGACATCCTGTCCCAGGGGACGGGGGAGAAGGAACAAAGCCCTGGCCACTCCAGCCAGTTCTTCCTCCTCTCAGGATACCGCTTTCCAGCACTTTTCAGTTACTTTTAAGAACTACAAGCGAGAAAGGAGAGGTCCAAAGCCACTCAGAGGACGGTCCTGCAGAAAAGCTTGCCCGAGCTCTGATTTATAATCCAGAGCTCCTTAAGGAGGACAGTTTATAGCACTCCTTGACAGCATGCCACTACAGTCTTATATTCATAAATATGTAATTCGTGCCTGAATTGGCATCAACCACGGAGCCAAGTGTTTTATTCTTTCAAGTTGACTCAAGCAAGAATAGAGGTAAGCTAATCCTCTTAAGTTATGTTGTGGTAACCAAAGAATCTCAAAAGCTCAGAGGCTTAAATCCAGTCGGGGTTGATTTCTCATGCACACAAGGCCTCTGCAGAGCAGAGGTCTCCATGTGGTAACTCAGAGATCCAGGATGACCTACGGGACATATATCAGAAATATCTACAATATATTATCAACTTACCAAGTAGCCTTCTTCAGTGGAAAATTATGGGGATTTTTCAGGAGGAAAGATTCAGCTATTATAAAATCATAAGTAGGTGCAAGCACAGTCCTTGCTCGAATGTCAAATTAGAATCTTAAAATTATGGGAGCTATGGAAATAATGCAAATTTCCATTTTTCCTTTACCTGAGTAAAGTATTTACAACTGAAGGCTTATCTCCCTTTAGACTTATACCTCTGCCAAATTTGATTTAATCTCCTTTTTCCTCTGTGCATTAGTATATTGACATTTGAAATCTAGCAGGAAAAGAACCACTCAGTTGATTTACAGAGATGCCAAGTCAGCAAGAAAAATGAGCACCTCGGTCTTCCGCCGCTCCCTCTCCTCATTTTTCTTCAAATGCAGACAGTTCAGTGCTGGAAGCTCCCTGGCCTGGCAATTCCTGCGAGGAGTCATCCCAGACTAGATCAAATCAAATTTTGAGGAGGACAGTGCAGTCTCTACCAGTGGCTCCTCAGGCAAGCCCTCTCTTATGGGATGCCCTTAGACTCACCAGTTCTTTTGCCACTCTAAAAAAAATAGGAAAAAGAAAAAATAAAAACAAATTTATTGTTATGGCTTTAGAGTGACACTCTCCTTGGAAATATATGATGCACTCATACAAAAAGTAATAGTAACCACAAAACCCTGTCCGCTCTGGGGTGGCACCTGTTCCACAAGGAGGGACTTGAGCTCCGCAGGCCCACTGGGCTGGACGCTCATCCGACAGAATCTCACTTGATGTTAAGATGTGCAGGCAAACAGGACATCACAGGAGGAGACCTGAGCTCAGAGCGGGTCACAGTTCAAGTGTCGAACAGTCACGGCAGTGCTGGAATCTATTTCAGGTAAATCTGCCTCCAAAGCAGGGACTCCCTCCACCACATTTCAATAGGAAACTACTTTATAAACAACATTTGCATTTCCATTATTTAACATATATGTAAATTTGTGTATAACATTTACATAATAATGAACTCCAATGACTGCAGAGATTTTTTTCTTCTTGTTTTATGCTTTGGTGGTTGGTTGGTTGGTTTTGTTTGGTATACACGAAAGCCTCCAATATCAAGTATTCTAAGCATGGGCTGAGGTCAGTTCTTCCTGAGCCTAATTAGACCAGATATCAGAAGGAAATATAAAGGGAAAATTTTCTTTCTCTTCTCCTATCTTGGTCTGTTCAAGTTCCTGTAACAAAATACTTAGACTGGGTAGCTAATAAACAACAGAAATTATTCTTACACTTTGGAGGTTAGAAAGCCCAGGATCAAGGAGGTGGTGACCCAGCATCTGGCGAGGGTCCACCCCTGGCTCACAGGTGGCAGTTTCTGGCTGTGTCCTCATATAGTGGAAGAGGGAGCAGTCTCGTTGCCCTCTTCCTATAAAGGCACTAACCCCATCCATGGGCGCCACTCCCGTGGCCTGATCACCTCCCACCTTGAGGAACAGGATTTCAACATGGAGGAGAAGCAAACCTTCAGACCTAGCACCTTTGGATTGTGAAAGACAAAGCATTTCTTCCCACGATGATTCTAAAAAGCTAAATGAAGGCAGTCATGAATGAGACAAGTCTGAAGTCCATGTCCTCAGAAGCAGGGACTGTAGACCAGTGTGCCAGCATCTTGCCCCCTCTCCACAGGCCAGCCCACATACTCTCCAAAGAACTGAGCTGGCAGAGCCCCTGGTGTTGGTAGCTGGTGACCAGGTAGGGCCCTACCTCCCAACGCCTGTGCTTTCCTGTTGAGTTAGATTTGTGTTGAGCATCTCAGGAGGAATCCTCAGACCCAAGCGGACATGTAGTATGCAAACACTTAAATATGAGTTTAGAAAAAAAAATGCTGTCTCCCATCCTGAGACCCCAGGACAAGAACCCACATCATCATCATCATCATCATCATCGAGGGGGTCTCATCAGGCCACTTCCACACACCCTCTTCCTTGTGAGTCCTAGACGGGAGAAAGTGCATGCATGCACATGACAACGTGTGCTGCAGTGATTTCTAGGTAAACAGGAAGGCAGAGCTAAGAAGTGGGAGGGGCTGACCAGTGCATGGAGCGGCTCCCGGAGGGGTCAGGTGGGCAGGGCAAAGTGGCCCAATGACGCCGCAGAGCCAGGCTTGTCTTCTCTCAGGAAGCCATGAAACCTCAGAGAAGCTCTGCAGCTGCCTGACTTTGCAGGACATCCTTGGACATCATGCACATCCTCTCGAGCGTCCGCGTCCACTGAAGCTCAGGGAGGACTGAGGACACTTGCTAATTTTCACTTCGAGAGCAGACAGATCCAGAACAGTTGAGAGCTACTCCCCTTAGCCAGAAGCTGAATCATCACGTGAAGTCGCAGTAACAGCAGCGGCTACACAGAAACTTAAAATGACAGTAAGAAGACTACCTTTTAAGTTTTGAGCCCACAAATGCTTCAGTTGAGAGATTATTTCCAATACACTTCATACAGTTGACAGTCACTCTATTAGGTCATTATCATGCCAAGTTTATGACTGAGGATAGAGAGGGAACTCAAACCCGTTAAAAGACTGGCTGCATGTTACCCCATGACCACATGATGGGGTCAAATAGGCTTCTAGTCACCGTCCCCAGCAATGGCGTCCAGCTGGAGCACCAAGGAAAAGCCATGTCACCAAGGGTGCAGCATGACCTTGCTCTTCAGTCTTTCAGTCCGTCCTTCATGTTTTAGAATTACTCAGCTCCCACCTTGTAGTCAGCGTTTTGCACCTGTGATCAAAAGGATCAACAAGAACAACAAAGAGGAAACAAAAGTTTGTTTGGCACTCCCAGTTTCAGAGATGTCAGTCCACAGATGACCAACTCCTTAGCTCTGGGCCCGACGTGAGGCAGGACATCATGGCGGAAGGGTATGGCAGAGGAAAGTGGCTCAGGACATGGCCACCAGGAAGCGGAGAGAGAGACAGAGAAAGGCAGGGGAACTCTGCTCACCAGGGAAAAATGTCAACACCAAAGAAAGTCCCCAGGAACCCACCTCCTCCAGCCACACCCTACCTGCCTGCAGTTACCACCCAGTGAATCCCTATAAGAGGATTCATGTGCTGATTCGACCAGGCTCTTCTACCCAATCATTTCACCTCTAAACCTTCCTGCACTGACTCACATATGAGCTTGTGGGGGACACATCACACCCCAGCCATAACATTCCAGGACTACAGAACAATTTTAGTTTTAGAATTCCTATTATCATATAAAGAGTCTTAAAACACATGCATCTTAATAGTGAGACATATTTATAGAGTGAATAAATATAGGGGCAAAAGAAGCAGGAAGAATTGGGGTTGACTTTTTTGTTAAAATCCCAGCTCCTCAAATCCTGTCTGAAGATAGCCAGGGGCACCTGAGGAAGGAGGTTCTGAAGTGGACAGCTGGCAGGCGTTTCCACGAGGAGCATCTGGAGCAGGGTTCATCCTTTCCTGGGGCCCCTTGCTCCATGGTAAAAAATGGAATGGAAAGATGCAAAAATGCTGCCTTGGCACTTTGGAAACATGCGGAACCACAGCTGATGCGAGGAGACGGAAGTGTTGGGATTCAACAGTTCCCAGTCCTGGAAAAGAGATTCCCAAAAGCCTGGCAGAGACATAGTCCTGGCCACCTGAATGAGGACATTTGATACCTAGGTTTTGTGCAATTTTGCTTTAAAAAAAGACATTGTTTCCTCTTTGTTGTCAGTTCAGACTCTAACACCCAGGGAGGGAATGACGTTGATTAAAATCCCCAGGAGACAGAATTGGGTTGGCGTCATCAGTGTGAGCAGTCTGGGGACTAGGATCCCAGCCTGGAGCAGGAAGGTTTAGGTGAAGAGTCACTCTGCGATGGTTAGCCTACTGCAGAGCTACCTCTCCTGCTCGTTCTTATGAAAGGCTCCCAACAACAGCTATCCTCAAACTTTTTGGTCTCAGGCAGCCTTTATACTCTCAGAAAAACACTGTAGACCTTCAGAGAGCTTTGGTTTAGTTGGCATATATCAATTTACATTCAGCTGAGAAAGTGAAATGTTTTAAATATGTATTTATGTGTTTAAAATAACAATATTAAATATGCTATACTTCAATAAAAAACATATTTATGAAAAATGGTATTTTTTAAATCATGAGGAGGGTGACACGGGGTTATATTTTGCAAATCTCTTTAATGTCTAGAGTAACATAGGAAAGCTGTGTTCTGATATAGTTCATCCTGCAGCTTTCACTGGGGCTGGTTCTAAGTTCCCCGTGGATATCAAAGTCTGTGGATGCTCCAGTCCTTTAGATAAAATGATATAGTATTTGCATGTAACCTAAATACATCCTCCTGGATTATTTATAATGCCTTAAGCTATAAAATGCTATGCAAAGTCATCAAACTGTATTATTTGTGCCTTCCATGTGGGTTGTTGCAAAGACACATCTCCTACCACAAACTGGGCACTTGGAAGCAGCAGCTTTTTAATCGACATTGGAAACACCAGAGGCCCAGCCCGGCCTGCCTGGAAGGAGAGCCCAGTGGCAGGCTCTGTGGCCTCCCTCTGCCTCAGGAGCATCTGCGGGGTGAGCCCTCACCCAATCCTCCACGCAGCCTTGACTCGAGAATTTGGTGCGACACTTGGACCAGGTCAGAGACAGCTGAGCACCTAGCCGAGGACTCTGCACTGATCCATGCTCCTGCCCCGCGTCATCACGCTTAGCATTGCTGCATGAACCAAGTGGGAACTGGCTGTGGACCCAAGGGGCTGCTGACCGTTTGGGGATGAACACAGAGGGCTCCGGACCCCGGCCCAGCAGTAAGGAGGCTGCTCACACACCCTCAGCTCCTCTCCTGGGATCAGAGGCGGTGCCTGTGAGTCACACCGCTCCTGGCTGCACTACGGTGGTCCTCCCGTCCCATGCCCAGTGCCAAGCTGTGCAGCTGTGATGCTGGGCGCCACTGCTGCCCCTCATGGGTTTCCCGTCCATCCAACCCGAGAGTGCTGCTCCCGCAGGGGGCGTGGCTGCAGCACTGCGAGCTCTGTCTCACAGCCTCTGACCTCACTCTGTCTCACAGCCTCTGACCTCACTGTCTCACAGCCTCTGACCTCACTCTGTCTCACAGCCTCTGACCTCACTCTGAGCACCACTCAGAGCCCATCTCCCCTGGAATCGGTTTTGCCAACCCACCAATCCCCCCAGGCCACCAAAGTCACCTGTGCAGAGTTAGAGCTCCAGGAAGCCGGGACACGGAAGGGCCGCAGGGTCAGTCCAGCCTCTTCATTCACGAAGAAACGCCTTTCAGACACATTCTGAAGCTGTACAGCGATTGGAAAAGAAAAAAATTATCAAACTTGAACTCCAGAGAAAAGGGGAATCAGAAAATAAACGAGAAAAAAAAAAAAATCAGGTAATCTCAGAGAGTAACAAGGCCACAACTCTAACAAAGAGCAAGGGGACCCACTTGCTGCTGGGGCCCGTCATCCGCGGGTCTGACCTAAACCTGCTCAACATGATGCACTCCGAGCTAGTGAGGATTAAGAACAGAATGCAGAGCATGAGGAAATAAAATCAATCATTACTCAGGATCTGGGATAATGAACACGGCTTCCCTTATTTTCAGTAAATCATGAAAAGTAATTTCATTGCTATTTTACTGTGAGTTTCTCCATTGACTTTATTCATAAGACCAGTCCACCAATTGACCTACATTTTCTTTAAATGACCTTAAATCCTTTGTAAAGATTAAAGTCATCATAGAAGTAAATATTTTATATCCTGAAAATGATACAGTATCAGAGTCAGAACCAGGAAGAAAAAAGTCTTATAACTGAGACACTCTGTGAACACAAGACCAGCCCAGAAAATGGAGTCTGCCATATGCATAGATGGGTATAGACACATAAACCACAGCCCAGAGAGAAAGGGATTATCTGTGGACTCTTACACAAGCGCCTCATTCCTTTCCTCAGCTCGTCTCCCTCAGTTGTCCAGGTTTCCACCTTCAACACTCTTTCTTTGAATACTCTTAAAATTTTCTTGTTAGAAGTATATATTTTATTAAATATTTATCCATTCACAAGATATCCGAACACCATGATAATGATACTAAAAGCATATCTGTCTTCAAACACTGAGCCTACTGTTTTGGTAAAATATTCTTTAAAAAGTCTTAAATATCTTTTCCCATTGTAAGTTTTTGGCACCTTTGTCTAGTATGAGGTAAGTGTATTTATGTGGATTTGTCTCTGTGTCTTCTATTCTGGACCATTGGTCTACCTGTCTATTTTGGTACCAATACCATGCTGTTTTTGTTACTATTGCTCTGTAGTATAGTTGAAGGTCTGGTATTGTGATACCTCCTGTTTCACTCTTCCTGCTAAGGATTGCTTAGGCTATTCATGGTCTCTTATTCTTCCAGATGAATTTCATGAGTGCTTGATCTATTTCTATGAAGTATGTTATTGGGATTTTAATTGGAATTGCATTGAATCTGTATAGCACTTTTGGTAGTATGATCATTTTGATAATATTAATTCTGTCTACCCAAGAACATGGGAGATGTTTTCAACCTCTAAGGTTTTCTTTAATTTCTTTCTTTAGTGTTCTGTAGTTCTCATTGGAGAGGTCCCTCACCTCTTTTGTTAAATCGATTCCTAAGTATTTTTTTTGAGGCTATTGTGAATGGGATAGTTTTCCTAATTTCTCTTTCAGAGGATTCATCACTTATGAATAAAAATGCATTAGATTTATAAGTGTTGATTTTATATTCTGCTACTTTATTGAATTCATTTATGAGTTCTAGAAGTTTTCTGGTGGAATTTTTTGCTCCTCTAAATATAGAATCATGTCATCAGCAAATAGTGATAGCTTGAGTTCTTCTTTACCTATTCATATCCCTTTAATTTCTTTGGTCTGTCTAATTGCTCTGGCTAGTGTTTCAGGACAATGTTGAATAAAGTGGTGAAAGAGGGCATCTCTGCCTTGTTCCAGTTTTTAGGGGGAATGCTTTCAGTTTTTCTCCATTAAGCATGATGTTGGCCGCAGGTTTAACATAGATGGCCTTTACAATGTTGAAGTATGTTCCTACTATCCCTATTTTTCCTAGTGTTTTGAGCATGAAGGCATGCCGTATTGTGTCAAATGCTTTTTCAACAAATGGTGCTGGGAAAACTGGAAATCCATATGCAGCAAATTGAAACTAAACCCCTATCTCTCACCCTGCACAAAACTCAACTCGAAATGGATCAAGGACCTTGGAATTAGACCAGAGACCCTGCATCTTATAGAAGAAAAAGTAGGTCCAGATCTCCATCATGTCAACTTAGGACCAGATTTCCTTAACAAGACTCCCAAAGCACAAGAAATAAAGGTAAGAATCAATAAATGAGATAGATTCAAACTAAAAAGCTTTTTCTCAGCACTGGAAACTGTCAATAATGTGAAAACAGAGCCTACAGAGTGGGAGAAAATCTTTGCCACACACACTTCAGATAGAGCACTAATCTCCAGAATCTATAAAGAACTCAAAAGTTTTACACCAAGAATACAAATAACCCAATCAACAAATGGGCTAAGGAAATGAGTAGACACTTCACAGAAGATCTACAAGCAATCAATAGATACATGAAAAACTGTCCAACATCTCTAATAATAAGGGAAATGCAAAGCAAAACTACCCTAAGATTTCAACCTATCCCAATTAGAATGTCTATTATCAACAGTACAAGCAACAACAGGTGTTGGCGAGGATGTGGGGGAAAAGGTACACTCATACATTGCTGGTGGGTTTGCAAATAGGCGCACCAACTCTGAAAAGCAGTGTGGAGATCCCTCAGAAAACTTGGAATGGAACCACCATTTGACCCAGCTATCCCATTCCTTGGTTTATACCCAAAGGACTTAATATCAGCATACTACAGTGACACAGCTACATCAATGTTTATAGCAGTTCAATTCACAATAGCTAAACTATGGAACCAACCTAGATGCCCTTCGACAGATGAATGGATAAAGAAACTGTGGTATATATACACAATGGAATATTACTCAGTCACAAAGAAGAATAAAATTATGGCATTTGCAGGTAAATGGATGGAGTTGGAGAATATCATGCTAAGCCAATCCCAAAAAACCAAAGACTGAATGATTTCTCTAATAAGTGGCTGATGATACATAATGGGGGGTTGGGGGAGGTAAGAATGGAGGAAGGATGGATTGTATAGAGGAAAATGAGGGATGGGTAGGGGGCAGGGGAAAGGAAAAATCATAGAATGGGACAAACATCATTACCCTGTGTACTTGTGTGATTGCACAAATGGTGTGACTCTACTTTGTGTACAACCACAGAAACGAAAGTTGTACCCCATTTGTGTACAATGAATCAAACTTTTTAAAAAAAACGTAAAAAAATGTCTTAAATATCATGCAGTGAGAGAAAGTTTTTCAGGGAAAACAACTTTTTTTTAACTTTTAAAATGGTTTCTTTTTAGTTATACATAACAAAAGGATTCATTTTGACAAAAAGTTAAGAAGTTTGGAATCTAATTTGCTCTAACTGGGTCCCCAGGCCTTCCCCTTTCCTGCCCTCCTCCTCCCTCTCCCTGTTCCCTCCCCTCCACTCTACTGACTTTTCCACTCTTTACTTCTAGATTTTTTTCTTTTTGGTTAGTGTCTGGTGGCTGCACATGAAGGTGAGATTCACTGTGATATGTTCACTTGTGTACATAGAAAAATTGGGTTTGATCCATTCTCTGTTCCTCTCTGATCCCGCCTCTTCTCCCTCCCCCTCAGTCTCCTTCATCTATAGCCCCCAGTCTTCCTTTTTTTATTTTTGATAGGATCTGCCTCCCCATTTCCCTTTCTCTCTCCCTCTCTCTCTTTTTTCCACCTTACTTTGCACTAGCTACCACATATCAGAGAAAACATTCCATCTTTGGCTTTGTGAGCCTGGCTTAGTGCACCTAGCATGATGGTCTCCATTTCCATCCATTTACCAGCAAATGCCATAATGTCATTCTTCTTTCTGACTGAGTAGTACTCTACAGTATATATGTACCACATTTTCTTTAACCATCAGTCTGTTGGTTCCAAAGCTTGGCTCCTGTGGACCGTGCTGTTATCACCATCACTATGGTGTGCTGATTTTAGATCTTTTGAACATATCTACCAAGGAGTGGGAGAGCTGGATCATCTGGTGGTTCCATTCCTAGTGTTTTGAGAAATCACCATACTGATTTCCAGAGTAATTGCACTAATTTGAAGTCCCACCAACAATGTATGAGTGCTAATTTCCCCCCACATCCTCGCCAACACTTATTATTATTTGCATCTTGATAATTGCCATTGTGACTGGAGTGAGATAAAATTTCAATGTAGTTTTGATTTGTACTTTATTAATTGCTAGAGGTGTCAAACACTTTTTCAAGTATTTATTGGCCATTCCTGTTTCTTCTTTTGAGAAGTGTCTGTTTAGTTCTCTTGCCCATTTATTAATTGAGTAATTTGTTTGTGTTTTTTTGTTTGTTTCAAGTTTTTGAGTTCTTAATATATTATGACTATTAATGTCCTATTTGAGGCATAGGTGGAAAAGATCTCCCCTTCTCTAGACTCTCTTCATGCTCTCATTTCCTTTGCTGTGCAGAAGTTTTCAGTTTGATGCCATCCCTCTAATGGCTCTTTAGTTTTATTTCTTTTGCTTCAGGGAGTCTGTTAAGAGGTCAGATCATGTGCCAACATGTTGGAGTGTTAGGCCTGTATTTTCTCCTAACAGAGTTGCTGGTCCAGTTCCCAAGTCTTTGATCCACTTAGTGTTGACTTTAGCGCAAGATGGGGGTTAAATTTCATTCTTCTACATATGGATTTCCAGTTTTCCCTCTTTTCCAGTTTTTTTTATTAAAAACTCTGTCTTTTCTCCAACATGTTTTTGGCCCCATTGTCTAATATCAGACAACTACATTCCTGTGGGTTGGCCTCTGTCTTTTCTCTTCCGCTGTCTTCCTGCCTGTTTCTGTGCAGTACCATGCTGCTTTGATTACTGTAGCTCTGCAGTGAAATTTCAGGTCTACTATTGTGCTGTCTCCAGAATCGCTCTTTTGCTCAGGATTGCTTTGGTTAGTCTGGGCCTCTTGTTTTTCCAAATGGATTTCAGAACTGCTTTTTTAGTTCTGTGAAGAACGTTATCGGAATTTTGGTGGAGACTGCCTTCACTCTGCATAATACCTTTGGTAGGATGGCCATTTTGACGACATTAATTCAGCCTATCCAAGAACATGGAAGGTCTTTCCATCATCTAAGTTATCCTTCATTTTCTTTCTTCAGTGTTGCATAGTTTTCATGGTAGAGATCTTTGGCATCTTTCTTCAGATGAATTCCCAATTGTTTTATTTTATTTTATTAAAGTTATTTGAATGGAATAGTTTTCCTCGGTTTTTTAAAACCCTGTTAAGAAAGGGAATCCAGCAGTTTGAATTTTTTTAAGAAGATAGACATGATACCTTTATTTAACTTATTTTTTTAGTGTGTGGTGCTGAGAATCGAACCCAGTGCTTCCCACATGCCAGGTAAGTGCTCTACACTGAGTCCCAGCCCTTTCCTAACCTCTTGTTCAGCAGGTTCGTTATTGGAGTATAAGAAAGCAATTTATTTATGTGTGCTGATCTTGCATCTTGCTGCTTTACTAAAATTGTTTACCAGCTCTGGTAGCCTGCTGGTAGTTTTGGGGTGCTCTAAATAAAGGATCATTTCATCAGCAATAGAGGTAATTTGAGCTCCTCTTTTCTTCTTCATACCCTTTCCATTTCCTTCTCCTGCCTGACTGCAGTGGATAGAGTTTTGAGGACTGTGTTGCATAGGAGCGCGGAGAGTGGTTTCTGGTTTTAGAGGAAATGCTTTCAGTGTTTCTCCACTGGGCATGATTTTGGCCTTGGGTTTGTCACACGCAGACGTCACCATGTTGCGTTACAGTCCTTCTGTCCCTGGTTTCTCCAATATTACAAGCACGAATGGGGTTGCATTTGGTCAAGTGCTTTTTCTGCAGTTGTTGAGATAATCCTGTGGTTCTATTTATGTGGAGGATCACTTTTATTGACTTGCATATTTTGGATCAACCTTGAACCCCTAAGATGGAACGCACGTGATCGTGGTGCACTGTCTCTAAATGTGCTTTGGTACGTGGGTTGCCCACCCACTAGTAACAGCTTTTGCATTTATGTTCATCAAGGATATCAGCTGAAGTTTCCTCTCCTCGGGGAGTCTTTGTCTGGTTCCGATGTCAGGGTAATACTGGTTTCATAGAATGAATTTGGCAGTAATCCCTCCTTTTCTATTTCAAGGGATAATTTGGGAAGGATTGGTCATAGTTCTTCTTTAAAAACCTGGCAGAACTCAGGTGAAAATATGTCCATTACTGGACGTTTTGGGAAAGATTTTGATAGCTACTTCAGTTTCATTACTAGATATTGATCTGTTTAGGTTTTCTATATCTTCATGATTCAATTGGGTAGATCATAAGCCTCTAAGGATTTATCAATATCTTTAAGATTTTCTGGCTTATTGGAGTATAAATTGTCAAAATAATTTCTGATGATCCTCTAAATTTCAGTGGTGTCTGTGGTGATATTTCTTTTTTCATCTCTAATTGTATTTATTTGAGTCTTCTGTATCTTTATTTTGATTAATTTGCCTAGAAGTTTATCAATCTTGTTTATTCTTTCAAAAAAATCAACTCTGGTTTTGTTGACATGTCACAGTTTTTTGTTCTCTATCTCATTAGTTTGGCCCTGATTTTCATTATTCCCTATCTTCTACTAACTTCGGTGTTGGTTTGTTCTTTTTCTAGAGACTTGAGGTGTAATGTTAGATTATTTATTACATTTCTTTCGAATTTTTTAATGTATGAACTCAGTGCTAAGAATTTTCCTTTTAGAACTGCCTTCATACTGTTCCAGAGATTTTGATATCTTGTTTTCACTATTCTCATTTGCTTGAAGGATTTTTTTTTTAATTTCTCCCCAAATTTCATTATTCAAAAGTGTATTATTTAGTCTCTAGGTGTTATGGTGGTTTCTGTTTTTTCTCTTGTCGTTGATTTCTAATTTTACTCCCCTGTGATCTGATAGGAGGCCAGGAATTAGCTCTTTTTGTTTTTACTAAGAATTGCCTTGTGAACTAAGATGTGATCTATTTTAGAAAATGTCAGATGTGCTGCTGAGAAGAAGGTGAATCCAGTCCTTGATGGATGAAATATTCTATAGAGTCTGTTAGGTCCATTTGGTTAATGGTATTTTTTAGATATGAAGAATCTTTCCTTGGTTTATAACTGGATGAGCTGTCTAGTAGTTGGAGAGCTGTGTTGAAGTAACCCAGAATTTTTGTATTGTGCTCTATTTGATTCTTAATTTTGAGACATGTTTAATACATGTAAATAAACAATTGTTTGGAGCATAAATATTTACAATCATTACATATTGTTGTTGGATGATTCTCCTAATCCCCTAAAGTGATTTTTTTGTCACTTCTGATTAATTTTGACTTGAACTCCACTTTTTCCGATATGAAAATGTCTACCCCTGATTGTTTACAGGTACAGTTTGCATGGTAGATCTTGCCCAACCTCTCACCTTCAGTCCGTGGATGTCTTTGTCTGTAAGGTGAGTCTCTTGCAAACAACATATTATTGGGTTTTATTTTTAACCCCATCTGCCAATCCATGTCTTTTGATTAAAGAATTTAGACCATGTATATACAAGTTTATCATAGAGAGATGATTTTATTTCTTGCCATTTTGATCTATTTGTGATGTTTAATTCAGATTTGGGTCTCTTTTAATTGATCATTTTTCCAGTGTGATGCATTCCTATGTGGTTTGCATTTTTATTTTTTATTTATTCTTCATGAAATATTTCATTGAGTATGTTTGTATGTAGTACAGGCTTTGTGGTTATGAGTTCTTTTAGCTTCTCTTTATCATGGAAGGTTTTTATTTCATTTTCAATTCTGAAGTCTAATTTTGCTGGGAATAGCATCCATTTTCTTTCGGATCTTGGTATATATTATTCCTTCCTGGCTTTTAGGGTCTGGGTTGAGAAATCAGCTGAAATTCAGGTAAGTGTGGTAAGCTGTTTTATTCTTACAGCTTTCAGGAATCTATCCTTATTCTGCATATTAGGCATTTTCAGTATAGCATGTCTTGGAGGGGATCGTTGCAATTTTATCTGCTTGGCATCTTATCTGTCTCTTGTGTTTGAATTCCCATCTCATTCTTAAGGTTCGGAATTTTTTCTAATGTAACTTCATAGAAAAGATTGTGCATCCCCTTAGTTTGTATTTCTTCTACCCCAATTATTTTAAAATTTGATCTCTTGACATTATCCCAGATTTCTTAAATATTCTGGTCATGATCTCTTAACATCTTTTTTTATGGTCAACTTTATTTTCAAGAGTATATACTCTGTCTTCAAGACCTGAGAAATCTATCTTCAAAATGGTCTAATCTATTGAGGATGTTTTCCATTTAATTTTTAATTTGATTTATTGAGTCTTTCATTTCCAGGATTTCTATTGGGTTCTTTTTCAGAATCTTTACCTCTTTATTGAAGTGATTTTTCACTTCTTGTATATTTTCTCTAATCTCATTCCTTATGTCACCTTCTAGTTCATTGAACATTTTAACTATGAACTTTCTAAATTCTTTCTCTGACATTTCCTCCACTGGGTGGTCAAGGGAGTTAGTTGTTGAAGTGTGAGGGGCTGTTTGAGGTGGTTTGTCCCCTTCTTTATCATATTGCTTCTACATCTACCCAGCTATTGGGATGGTTATTGCTGCTTCTTGTAAGCAAGGGGCTACTTAGTGAGCTTCTTCCTCTTACAAGCCCCAGGTTGAATGCCGGGTGTTGATAATTTAACTCAGTGTGTGGCCTCTGTTGATTCCAGTGTCGGGTCCGCTGAGCCCTGTTTACTGCAGCCCCTTCAGAGCTACACCACATACGGTTCAACCTTATGAAAAGGGAAGAGCTTGTTGCCGTTGCTCCCCGCAGTGCCTCGGCTCTGGTATAAACTTGAAGGAAGGGTCTGGAACTGGTTAAAGAATTCATTATTGAGTATAGTAAAATTTTACAGCATGATATGAGGCTGAAGGGGGGAAGAACAAGGATGGGGAAAAGAGAAAGAGACGAGAGGAAAGGAAGACTAGAATGAAGCAGCCTGAGGTCAGAAAGAGAAAAGGTGGAGGGGACGTCCCTGGTAGTGACGGGCAGCGCAAGAGGGACCTCGGGGTCAGGAGAGCGGGTACAAACCAGGGCAGGAAGGTGAAGACAGGGAGAAGAGCTCCAAACAATGCTTTAAGCACATTCACCTGGGCTGAAGGTGCGACGCAGCCCCTGGAGGAATGACCTGCAGTAAGCAAGAGTATTATTCAAAATCAAGGTTGACATTTGAGTCATTTATAGTGAATCGTGCCAAGACAATTCCTGCTGAATCTTGGTTTGGGTTCCGTTAGGATCTGAGGCATTTAAAGGTGCCCATCGTTCTTTGCCTTTGGATCCCTCCAGGTGCCGGGACACAGGAGCCACGCCCCGGTGGCTCCCGCCCTCCCAGTGCCTGGCTCTGGATTTTCCACTCAAGGGCCTGTGGCTCAAGGCTTGGAGGTGTGGTGTTGTGTGTTCAGGGTGCAGCCTCGGGCTGCGGCTGTGATTTCTGGGGGACCTTGACAGTGTCCCTTCCTGGTGGTGTAGATTCTGGTGGCTGTCAATGAGCTCAGGTCCTACAGCTGTGGATTCTCTGCTGGTGATCTCTGGTGCAGGAATGTCCCCATGGCCTCTGCAGCTCACTGTCATTACTGCTCAGGAATGGGACTCAGCCAGTTCACCTGGGTTCTGGCTCCACTGCCCCAGGCTGTGAACAGCGGGGTGCTGCTTCCCTCCACTGATTCTGACTGGGGCAGGGTCCAGCTAGCACCCAGGGTCCCATCCAGGGTCCTATCAGTCCTCAGCTGTGGTTGTGGGGCAAGCTGGAAGGCAGGTCAGACAGGTTGTTGCTTTGAGTTGCCTTGGGCCCAGGGACATTTCTGCCTTGAATCACCTCCCCCTGGCTGTGGTGACAACCCGGGCACTTCATCCTTAAGCTTCCTGAGGACTTAGGCACCTTCTGTTATGGGGCGCAACTTAAGAACAGACCAATCACCACTGAGAAGTCCAAATTTGAGAGTCTTTATTAAGCCAGCCGGCTGACTGTGGCACACAATGCCCCAAAAAATGGCTATTGGGAGAACAGCCCTGACCACAGGGTTGTAGGGGTTCTTATACCAAAAATCACATCAATCATAAGTGTCTGTTGCTGTGATTCAAAATTATAAACTAACATCATGAGATCATCGACAGAGGGGGAAGTGGGTCAAACTGACCCTTACCTAGGTACAAACTAAAGAATGGTTGCTAACATCCACACAATCACTGTTCACATGGTACATTGGTTAAGAGCAATAGAGGTCAAAGGAGAGCAATTTTTACTACATAGGAGTTGCCATTGTATATTATTAAACATGTCACGCTAAGTAACTGATGATGGGCACAGAGGCGGGGTGTTCCCATGGGAGAAACTTATTTCCTACATAACATGGAGTCTCAGAGCAAAATGGAGTCTGTTTAGCCATTTCCCTCAGAGTCTGGCCTATAACATTCTCATGGAGTCCGATCTGTCAGCCCATCACTTTTCTTGTCTTGGCTTCCACCAGTTGCAGCCGTGGTCCTCTGGGGTCCCATACCTCTACGCTGCTAGATACTTGGGCAGCTTCCCTCCAGCTCAGCCCCTCACCAGCTTGAACAGGGAGACAATCTCTCTAGTTTTCTGAGGACTCAGCAACCTCCTTCCATCTCCCCTCCAGTGTCAGCCAGTGACGGCAGCAGTTCTAAGGCTTCTCTTTCCCTTTCCCCCTGTTCAGTGTCAAAACTGTCTTGCCGCTGGGCTCTGAGCTCTGGCTTCCACAACTCCCAACTGTCTCTGATCTGGCCTTAGTGGCAGCTGGGCTTATAGAACCCCTTCCCAGGTGGAACATACAATGTTACACTAACATTTAAATGGAAGGGAAAATATTCAAAATAACATAAAAGCAATACAAAAGCAAAAGCTAGGTAAGATCTGACTTGATGTGAGGAGCGCACCTGCTGTTCAGTAGCTCGTTCCCGTCCGGAGCGCAGGAAGACAGCCACCCGCATATCTGCTGTGACACTCAGTCCTTTCTTCCCTTTGATTTTAACTGGGTTAAGATGGAAAAGTCCAGCTCACACAAACTAGTTGTCATGAATGGGAGTAACAGCAGGATACTCTTTCTAGTTAGCAAAGGAAAGTCATCCTTTATCTTCACCCAAAATGCTAATAAATTGAGGGTCTTATAATCATTCTTCAAATGTATCTGAAGAACTAAACTGAAGTAATTCATTCTCTTCTTCAGGTACTGAGTTTAACTTCATTTTTGTATTTAAATGTTAGTGTAACATTGTATATGATAACATTACTATGCTTCATGTTATGTTTAAATATTAACATCAATGATTTTACGTTCATTGAACAAAACGAAAAAGAATCCAGCTGGACAGAACGTGTGGAGGGATTGGTCCATAGGAGCTGAAAGTCACTGAAGGCCCCTCCCGCTCACTGCAAACAAGGACAGTGAGATCAGTCCCCTCGGGAAGTGCAGGTGTAAGCCCAGCTGCCATCAACGCCCAGTCAGAGAGCAGATGCAATTTGCAGCGAGACAGGTTGGACTCTCCAGTTTAATTTATACTGACCAAAACCACACTTTTCCTATTCTGTGAAATATCTAATTCGCTTAGACATGAGATTAAATTGTAAAAGCACAAAAATCCTCCATAAAATCATCCTGCCATCAGTACCTGACATAAACTAAAAGTACTGTGCAGCTTCCAATATCAGTGCCTTCAACCAGCTGGATGGCAAAATCATACCAGATCGCAACCCAGGGAGAAGTGTTGATTCTCAATGTTCTGCAATAGTGCAAATTCCAAGAGATATCGTGTTGTCACTAGGTATAGTTTTTAATTTATCAGTGACTTGCCATCAAATATTGTACATATCATATCCTAACATGCTGGAAAAATTTCAGCAGCTGTGTGAGCCATTTTCTCTTTGCCACCCAATGAGCAACTAAATAAGACGAGAGTAAAGCTTTCTCACTGGCAGCAGTGGGATCAGGAAGAAATCGTGTTGATGACTTTATATCTTTTTGTTTTTGAAAATATTCAAGAGGCTGATCAATAAGTTCAGCATGCAGAATTTCCAAGTGTCTCTTTAATTTTGAAGGCTTTAAGTTTTCATTTGCAAGAATATCATTATAAATGACACACTGAGGCCTCTCATTTTCAAAGGGTTTTTCACATTTGGTAAAACCATATTTTTGGCAAGCCCAGCTGCCACCAAGGCCAGATCAGAGACAGAGCAGAGGCCTGCAGGTGGGGATTGTGAAAGCCAGAGCCACATCATATCAACTTTACTTACTTTTTTCTTTTTTAAATGTGGCTCAAATGAAATTGGAAGATTACAGTCAGTATTTTGCTCAATATCATCAATGTTCACACTTCAAGATCCAAAACATGCTTCTTTATATTTCATTTAATTATTTCTCTTTCTTTTAAGAATGATCCATTTCATCAGTACTTTATTCTAGTTTGATTAATATGTTATAATTGTTAGTAACTCCAAAACAAATTTAAAAAAGGAAAAAAATACATAGCCTAGATAACATCTTTCCAAAAAATGTACTCCAAGAGTGCAAACGAATCTCAGATTTCACATTTAGTTGCGAGTCATGGTAATATAAAGGCAGACTGCACAAGAACCTGGCTGTATGGACATCAACTGACACCCAGAAGCAAGTGACTGGAAGCCATTCCTTCCTTAGTCCATGTACAGTCTGTCCATCATCCCTTCCATCAAACACCTTTCTCTTGTACCTCTAGGACCTCGTATTCCTAGAGATTAGTGATATGCAGGATTGAGGCCAAGGGTCTACATGAAGCATTCTCCTACTTTAGTTAAATAAAAAAAAAAGTTCAGCTACAGAATTGATTTCATGACTCATTAACAGGGAACACACATATTGTAAAAAGCAGTGATACAAAGACATTTGGTGACCTCTTCTGCGTTGGCAGCCTGGGTATCTACTACCTGGTCTGCTGGGCGCTCTTGAGTTGCACAGGAACTTCTTGAAGTTCTTAGACTCATCTAAGAACGTTTTGGGAACGTACCTTAGATTTTCCTTCCCGGTACTTTTTGATAGGAAGTTTTAAGAGGTTTTCCCTGGCTAGTTCAACTATCAGGTCAGCGCTGATGACAACGGTTTAGGGACCTTCCTGGAAAGCCTCTGCCCTCCAGCCACCTCTGCCCACCTGGCCCAGCCAGCTCAGTGGCCTCCAGTCACCGCCCCAGCCTCCGCCTGACCTCCAGCTGGAAAAATCCGGTGTGCTCCTTAAGAACACACTTGGGGTTTGACGTGCTGCTCTCTGGAGGTGGCGAAGGCCGGTGGGTCTAGGGGTCCAGGGCTTTCTGTGCACGCTGGTTTGATGCTGCTCCCCCTGTGTCAGGGACACACCGCGGGTGTTCCAGGTCTCTTTCCAGGGTCGCTAAGCGTGAGCGTGGGCTTCCCTTTCTCCCTGGTGTCCTGCGGCCTCCCGCCTGGGCTGGGTTTGAGGTCGGGACTGACCCTGGTTCTCTTCTCTGGTGGCCAACGTGCCAGTCTCCCCAGCTCTCAGACTGTCGTGTGGGCCTTAGGACATCTACTGTCACCACCTCTCACATCCGTCATCTCTTCCTGGCTTCCTTCTGTGTCCTGAGGGGTCGGAATCGCGGCAGGCTCCTCTCCTCCACCATGCGGGTCTCTACCTTTTTTTTTAAACCAGGGATTGAACTAGGGCTGTTAACCACTGGGCCTCGCCCGCAGCCCAGGCTGTTTTGTTGTTGTTGTTGTTGTTGTTGTTGTTGTTTTTGAGAAAGGGACCTTCTAAATTGCTTAGGGCCTCATTAAATTTCTGAGGCTGTCCTTGACCTTGTGATCCTCCTGCTTCAGCCTCCCAAGCCACTGGGTTTACAGGCCTGTGCCACTGCAGCTGGGTCCAGCCTCCTGCTTGTTCACCTCCCATGAAAGTAGAGTATTATTGCTGGAAGCCACACAGTGGCTCAGGGAGTCTTCACAAGCCTACCACTCCTGCACATCCAGCACCCAGACTGAAGTGGAACCCTACTGCCAGTACCTCAGAAGACCTTCTGTGCTTGTTGTCACAGATTGCCACTCGCCAAGGGTAGAAAAGGCCCAGCCTGTACCAGCCTCAGTTGCCTCTTGTATGAAGAATCAAGTAGCAAGGTGCTCTTTGGTGTCCGGCTGTGATCTTCACTTACATTGTAGCATAACTAAACATTATTTATTTTCATTGTTGTAAACATGCATCTTGTGTGAATATGTCACTGTTTATCCATTGTATTGTTGATGGACATTTCAATAGCTTCCAGTTCGGGGATATTACAAAGAACGCTGCTATAAACACTCCAGTTCATGTCTCTTGGTGAACCTAAGTACATATTTAGTTGTGTGTGTGTGTGAGTCATCATAACATACACTAAAATTTGTCCTAGTAAATACTGCCAAATGATGTCCCAAGTGGTCATTCTAATTTATACTTTTACCAGCAGAATATGAGACTTGAGGAAATTTGATTTTTTTCTATTAAAATTGGGAGTTCTTGTCTACCATTTTTTCAGGGTTATATTCCGCACAGTTGAATTTCCTGAACAAATCAATGATTACTTTCTAATGACTGTGATACCCATCACGTTGCCCATTCTAAGGGTATTGATCTTCTAATACAAAGTTCCTGATTTGTCATGTCAACCCTACAAACATTCTCCAATGATGGGATGTCAAATATGAATCATAAGCCAGTAAAAACCTTAAGGGACTGCAGCAGCAAAAAACTACATCCAAAGATGGTGTGAGGAAAAAAATCATAAAGATCAGAGGCAAAATAAATGAAATAGAGACTAGAAAAATATTGCAAAAGATCAGCAAAATTGAACTGGTTGTTTGAAAAGGTAAGCAAAATCAAACTTTCAGCAAGACAAAGGAAAAAAGAGAAGAGTCAAATATATGAAGTCATAAATGAAAGAGGAGACATAACTGATACTGTAGAAAACAAGAGCAGAAGAGACTTGGATGAATAACAAATTGGATAATCTAAAAGAAATCAATAAGTGAGATACACATATTATATCAAAACTGAATTATGAAAAAAATGGGAAATTTGAACCAATCACTAATTAACAGGAGGTTGAACCAGTAATAAAAAATTTTCCCATCAAAGCAAAACTCAGGACCTGAGGACATTAGTGCTTAAATCTCCCAAACTTTTAAAGAACTAATACAAAATTTTCTCAAATTTTAAAAAACTGAAGAAAAGGAAATACTTGTGAAATCATTTTATGAATCTAGCATTACCCCAATATCAAAGCCAAATGAGGATGATACAATCCTCATTTGAAAATACAGACCAATATTCCTGATGGATGCAGATGGAAAATTACTCAACAAAATATAAGCAGATATATTCAACAGCACCTTAAAAGAACAATTCACCATGATCAAGTCAGACTTATACCAGGAATTTAAGGATGGTTCAAGATATTAAAATTAATAAATGTGATATATCATGTTAACAGAATCAAGCACAAAATCCATATGATGTTCTCATTAAATGCAGAAAAAGCATTTAATGAAATTCAATAATACTTCATGGCAAAAATTCAATGAATGAACTACAGAAGGAATGCACCCCAGTACAGTAAAGACTGCAGATGACAAACCTTCAGCTAATGTCATACTCAGTGTTGAAATATAAAAAGATTTCCTCGCACATCAAGCATAACTCAAGGATGCCCACTCACATAATGTTACTCAACAAAGAACTGGAAGTCTTAACCAGAGAAATTAGGCAAGAGCAGGAAAAAAGCAGTATACAAACTGGAAACAAAGCTACAGTGACCCTATTCGCACATAAAATGATCTTATATAGAGAAGACTAAGGAACTAAAGACGCCACCAAAAAAATCTTAGAATGAAAGAACTCAGGAAGGTTGCAGGATGAAAAATCAACACTCAAAACAATCCATGGCATTTCTATACCCCAAATTGACAAGAAAGTTTAAGAAAATAATACCAGTTTTAATAGCTACAGAAAATAACATACATAGGAATAAATTTAAGTGAGAAGCTGAAAGAACTAGAGATTATTCATGAAAGAAATTGAAGGTGATTAAAATAATTGAAAGCATATTCCATGTTCATGGAGTAGAATAATTAATATTGTTAAAATACCCATAAAAATAAAAGTGATCTAAGGATTCAAAGCAATACCTATAAAAATACCAATGATAAATTCATATTTTTCTTAAAATTTATATGGAACTACAATCTTGAGCAGAAGGAACAAAACTAGAGGTGTTACACTATCTGACTTCAAAATATACAACAAAGCTATAGCGATCAAAGCAGCATGGTACTGACATAAAAACAGATAAACGTAGGAGCCAAAGAGAGACCCCCACAATAAAGCCCTGCAGTTACAGTCAAGAGATCTTTTACAAAATGTGCCAAAACCATACAATGGGGAAAGAACTGTCTCTTCAATAAATGGAATTGGGACAAATAGATATCCACATGCAAATGAAAGAAATGAGACCCCTATTCTCACAACATATGCAAAAATAAACTCAAATTGATCAAAAATTTAACTGTAGGACCTGAAACTGTAAAACTAATAGGACAAAACATAGAGGGAAAGTTCCATGACATCTGGTCTTGGCAATGATCTTTGGAGATGAACCGAAAAGAACAGGCAACAAAAGAAATAACTGGGATTTCATCAAGCGAAACAGCTTCTGCACAGCAAATAGAACAACCAACAGAACCAAGAGACCACCGATAGAAGGGAAGAAAATATTTTCAAACCACACCTCCAGCAAGGGATCAATATCTAACATACAGAAGAAGCTGAAATAACCGAATAGTAAGAAAACAACTCAAAAACCGAGCAAAGATCCGAAGAGATGATTCTCGAAAGAAGACCTACAAAGAACTCTGTATTAAAAAAATGGCTCAATATCAGCTAGTTGTCAGAGAAACACAATTAAAACCCCAGTGACATATCGCCTCACCCCCGTTGGAATGGTTGTTACCTGAAAGGCTAAAGATAACTGTCCAAGAGGATATGGAGAAAAGGGAAGCCCCACACACTGGTGGTGGGAATGTAAATGAGCACACCTTATATGGAAAACAGCATGAACTGCCTCCAAAAATTAAATGTAGACCTCCAATATGATCTTGCAATTCCATTCCTTGGTATGCATCCAAAGCAAAGGAAATCTGCATGTCCGAGAGACATCTGCATCTCAAGTTCACTGCGGCACTGTTCCCAACAGCCAAGGAACAGAATCCACCAACAGATAAAGGGATAAAGGGACACAGTATTAGGCACCCCAGAGCACTGTTCCACTTTAACAAAGAAGGACAGCCTGTCATTTGAGGCAACATGGATGGACCTGGAGGCCATTATGTCCTTTGAAGTATGCCAGGCACAGAGGGACAAGAACTGCATGATCCACTCATGGATGGAATCCAAAAGTGCTGACAGAGATGGAGAGGGGAATGATGGTCACTGTGGGTGAAAGGAGAGGGGAAACGTTGGTTGAAGAATACAGCTAGAAAGGAACGAGGTCAAGAGATGGGCTCCACAACAGGGCGAGTGTGAGAATGTACAACGTCCTTGAAAATTGCTGAGAGCAGATTTTAAGTATTCCCATTTTCACCATGAAAGAATTTAATGTATGCAAGATAATGTATACATTACTTAGATTGAGTTAGTCATGCCACAATGCACACGTATTTTGTGATAGTATATTGTACATTATAATCATATATGATTTTGTCAGTAAACTAAAAAAAGAGAAAAAAGGGAGCTGGGCACTGTGACACATTCCTTGTAATCCCAGTGGCTCAGGAGGCTGAGGCAAGAGGGTCTCAAGTTCAAAGCCACCTTCAATAACTTAGCCAGCCCAAAGTAACTTAGTGAGATCCTGTCTCTAAATAAAATATAAAACGGGCTGGGGATGTGGCTCAGTGGTTAAGCGTCCCCAGGTTTAAATCCTGGTACAGAAAAAAACAAATCAGTAGGAAAAGAGTGTCCTAAGATCTCGTTTCCAAATCACATGATCAAAGCTCCATCTGCTCTGCAGCAAATGTGGTCCAGAATCAGCCTTGGCAGCAGCTCCAGCCAGAGCACCAGCGCTGCTCCACCCAGCCTGGATCCGCATGTGCCACAGGCAGTCCTCAGGCCCGGGGCATCGGCCACATCTGTGCAGCATGTGACAGGATGGAATCTGAACCTGCCAACCCACCTCCTGAGTCTGTAGAGCTCTGCTGCTAGGAGGAAGCACCGAGGCCAGACCTACTGACGCTGCATTGGTAGAGTTAAATGAAGCTCTGGAAAGGCATGTAAGCTGCACGTTTCCCACATCTCCGAGCATCATACTTAGTCTGAATCAGACAACAAATACCATCAGGTGACAGCGTCTTAGAACAGAACCGGGTAGCAAGGCCATACTCCAGGCCTCCGCAGGCCAGAGGGTGGGAGAAGCTTCTGGAGGGGTGGTCCATCGGGGAGCCCTGACTTCCCCAGACTCCTGCAACCCTTTGTTGGTGGTCTTTTCCAGAATAATCTCCCGTTTCAAGGTCCGTCATTTAATCACATTTTCTTTTTTTTCTTTCTTTTTTTTTTTTAAACTGTAAATGATAACTTTATTGAGTCATTTTGTTTACAACTGAAACTCTGGGAATTCAAAATTAACATCCTTGCCCGTGAGCGTCTTAGAGACACCAGAAAAGGTTTCGACCTGGTGTTCCACATTGCTCCGCTGTGCTTCGTCCAGTGAGCTTTGATGCCGCCCAGCTTCACTGGAACCCTCTTGCCCACAGCTTCACTCAGGAAGAGCAAGTCCAAGGATGGCATCGTGCACAGCTGTCAGAGCGCGGCTTCTGGGGTCCTTTTGCTTGGTTTTCGTGCGGCTTTTTTGGGTTGGTTTAGGCAGAATTCTCCTCTGAGCAATGAAAACCACATGCTTCCCACTAAACTTCTTCTCCAATTCACACACAAGCCGGACTTGGATTTTCTGGAAAGATTTCAGTTGAGGAGCTGGAACAAATATGATGATAGCTTTCTGACCACCACCAACTCCAATTTCCTCAGGCACCGTGATGTTGAGCCCCTGCAGCTGGGCCCTGAGGGTTCATCTCCAGCTCCAGCGGTGCCTGCCAGATGCCCGGCTCCAACTCCTCCAGCTTCTCACCATTGGGCTTCACGATCTTGGCGCTGGAACTGAACATGGTGCGGTCCTTGAGGAGAGCTACGGAGAAAGCTTAATCACATGTTCAAAGTCCCTTTTGCTACGTGATGTAACGTCCATAAATTCCAGGCTTCTGCAAATGCGGATCATGAGCTGCAAAGTAAAATCCAGCCACGGTGTCCTGCTCTGCACCCCGGTCCCCAGAAGTACTGTCATTCAACAGCCTGCTTGGAGATGAGCATGCAGTAGAGGAGGTACACACGCATACGTTAAAGAATGCAAAAGCACAGAGTTCTAACCGACCCGCTCATCTGCTTCCCACTCCCAGGTCATGGACGCTGGTGACCGTTCCTCAGCATTGAGCTCAACCATTAGCCAAGCAGAATATGGTTCCTGCCCTTGGAGAAGAGGCCGTGAGCTCCTCAGGAACCCATCCCTGCACTCCTATTCCTGTATCACTGCTCCCGCGTGGGGCTTTTGGGCCTGCTGGTAGGACTTCTGTCCACATAAACAAAGACGAGTCTGTCCTCCAGCACTGACGTTGGCATTGCTCACCTCTCCTCCTGAGAGCTGCATATCTCCTTACACCTGCTTTCTTCTCTCTTAGAGAAAGGAGTGTGAGATGCTGCAGCCCTCCTCACAGCCTAACACGCCAGCCACGTCTTCCCCAGCCGGCCTGTTCCCAACCTCCCTGGCCACTCAATTCACTTCGAGCTCCAGCTTCTGGCTCCCCAGCGGTGCACAGGGGTTGACTGGGCCAAGGGGCCTGGAGTCCTCAATCTCTTATAGGCAGCCATTTCTGGTTCTCTACCCCAGCGACCACTTCCGCTGCTCCTTCCAGTGATTTGCTTGACCTGTGAAGCCTTCCTCTTTTATTCTCATTATTTTCAGCTGAAGAACTACCCCAAGTAAATTTCTGGTTTTCTTCACTTTGTGCCTCCATGGGTAATAAGACTAATGCTTCTGCCTTACTTTTCTGAAGGTTCGTCCTTAGTTTTAAAAATTCCTGCCTTGAGTAGCATTTTCTTTTGCTACAACTTTATCTGAAATGCTTCAGTTTACTCTGCTGGACTCTGATTCTTTTCAGAAAGGTTGACAAGCATGTATAACCTGCTCCTTAGACCAAATACTTTCCTTTTATAACACATGTCGGGTTAGCACCATTTGTCATACCTTTTTTCCTTTAATTTGCTTTTGATATCTTCAGTGTGGACTTCTTTTCCGGATGTAGTCCCTAAGAAATGTTTGGGGCATCTCAAATAGTGAAAAAATATCAGAAGGTTTTGGGAAGATCAAAAGAATAAACCATTCAACAAATCTTGTCCACTGTTACCTTCTGTTCTTCAATAATCCCACCCAACAAGGCTGCCAGATTTAGCAAATAAAAGTAGAATACACATGCCCAGTTAAATCTGAATTTTGAATAAGCAATGAGTACTTTTCTGATATGTCTCCTTTCATCCATTTCAGGTTAGTCTCTGAAATCCGAAAAGTAGTTCAGGACTTATATAGGGACAACTCCCGGACCAAATCAAGGTCTCATGGCAGAGAGGTGGCATGACTTGTGGATATTAAGCCACAGGGATTCAAGGTCGACCCTTCTCAGCTCCCCCTCTTGCCCTGAAGTCAGTTTGTAATTTCAAAAAGGCAGAAGAGCCTGGTGAGGTGGCTCACACCTGTAATCCCAGAGGCTCAGGAGGCTGAGGCAGGAGAATCATGAGTTCAAAGCCAGTCTCAGCAACTTAGCAAGGCCCTAAGCAACTCATTGAGTCCCTGGGTTTAAATAAGATATAAAAAAGAGGGCTGAGGGTGTGGTTCAGTGGTTAAGCACCCAGGGTACAATCCCTGGTACCAAGAAAGGCAGAAGAACTTTAGTTAGCTCACCTATCACTACCTACCTAGGTCTAGCATGAAAAACTAAAGCTTCTATTCTGTGACCTTTGTGGAACTTGGCTTCCATCCCTGCCTTGACAGGAAGTGGGGAGGGGAGAACATTGGTACTGAAGCTTCACCTACTTGGAGGGGAGTCTCCATATTCCCCCAGCTCCACCTACAATGGAGTCACCCCATGCTGTGGACTCCCAGGTCAGTCCCGGCAATGTACACAGGAAGGCGGGACCATCAAAACCTGCTAGGGTGTCAGCTGCGTTCTGGCCCCTCCGCCAAACCAGTGTAACCACACAGCCTAGTCATAACTGAGGTCCCTGTGCTCCGTGCACCTGGTTGGTTCCTTGGTGAATGTGCTTAAGGACCCTGTGGAAACAGGCACCTGTCTGTGAGTCCAGCTGCCCCAGGCTCAGCTCGCCACTCAAGTAAAACAGCATCACCTGCCAGGTCCATCACTCCGTCAGACCATCCATGAAAGGCCGATGGAGAAATGCAAAGAGCAGCTCTCTGCAAGCCATGGCAATCTCATTGTGCACAGCCTGGTCCCCACACAAGTTTCATTCTCTAAGTTCCCTGAGTCCCTAAGTCCCAGTCTTTTCCCGTTCCTCAGGGTTCTTACAATGCACCAAATACTGAGTTATGTCAAGGTCCACCCAGTGTTTGACACCATGAGCTGTCAATCAAAAGAGGACAGCAGCTGCATGCCCAGAGCCAAGGGTCCTGCCAAGCACATGCCCTTCACCTCCCCAGAGGTATCGACCTCACCTGGGTCTACCCAGGTGCAGAGAGGTGTACTTTCAGCCTTTCATCACCGTGTGGTTTCAAATGGAGCAAATCAGAGAATGATGTTTGAGACATTAAATCTAATAAGTTGAAACGTGTACCAACGCCATGGGTCTCCATCTCCACAAGGGGTTTTTGCCTTGGCAGGGAGGAATAAATGGAAGAAAATAAACCAGAGGTGAGAGAGCAAGAGACAGAGAGACAGACAGAGAGGGAGGGAGGGAGGGCAGAGGGGGTCCTTCCTCTGATTGCATCTGATAAGTTTATTTGATTTTTATTTTTTAATTTATCCTAATTAGTTATACATGCCAGTAGAGTACATTTATGCATTTGGATAAACCATACATAAATGGAGTGTAATCTCTCATTTTTCTAATTCTGTATACTGTGGGACCACATTGGTCATGCAGTCAAATATGTCCATGAGCTGATAATGTCTGTTTCACTCTACTATCGTTCCTACCCCCATACCTTTATGGATTCACGAAATAATGACGGACAGTGCTAGAAGAGGGTGACACTCAAATTCTGCTGTTACTTTTTTTTTTTTTTTTTACTCCTTATCATTTCATCATTAATGACTGTTGAGAAATGGAGAGTCTGGGCAGGGGGGTGGGGAGGGGATCTACAGACTTTAGTAAACTCACACTCAGTTTCTAGACCTCCTCCCCATGAGTAAGAGCCTGTAAAGACTAGCAGTGGCAGGACAGGGACCGTGCTGGCCTTGGAACTGAGAAGCAAATCACATCATTAGCTATTGTCAGGAGGCCTTTGCTGGGCTGCCAGGAATTTCTAGGCTTCTTTAAAATTCAGTGAGTTTCAGTCCCTGCTCTTGACGGAGCGCTCCTTCTGGAAGCGAGGGTCCTGCGGGTGTGCTTCTGAGCTGAAGTTTTTCTCCCTGTGTTTTGACCTGAGCTTGGGAAGGCATAAATACTCTATCCAGGAGCAGGAGGGCAAACACAGGAATCTCAGAAAGAAGTAGAGGTCAGAGAACATGGGGGCAGGAGATCAAGACCCGTGCAGAGGCTAATCTCTTTGTATAGAAGTCAGTTCTCATAATAAGACTTGTGAGGGATGGAAAAGTGGTTTGGAGTGGTTGTGTTCTAACCTGCCTTGAATTTGCATTCTGAGCTAAGGAATTTCAGTTGAGAATAAATCCCACCTGGGAGAAAAGGAGGCATCTAAAGTCAAAGTGCAGAAGAGATAAAAATGACCAGAATGTGCCCCTGCAGGAAGCCGCATGGTCCATTGCAATCCCACCATAAAGTGTCACCATTCACACCTTCAAGACGGCGATGAGTAACTAAGACCATCAAGCATTTCCCCCAAACCCTTGTACCAATCGAACTGCTTCATTATAGTCCATTTCAGGGCTTAGGGTCAATGATTAAAGATCTATACCAAACTTAAACTAAACCTGCACAAATAACTTCTTAAATAAAGTTTGTAAATCAGTGTAATACATCCTAGTTGATAAAGGAAAATCCTAATTGGCCATTTGACATTAGCCCCAGCCTTCCTGGGACTTAGGCTTCCCCTCTTCAAATGCATGACTTTCCTTGCTCTCTAGCTACTCTTTCATAAAGTTCAGGGACTCAGAAGCAGCGGACAAGACCCCTGAAACATCTCTCTTCCAGTTTTCTCTGGGACCAGGACAGTCACAAATACCCCATTTCCCAAGAATTGCCACGGATATCATGCACCCCTTTCTACCGCCTGAATCTCCAGCTCATCCCAGACGAACCTCTGCTCTGAGCCCTTTGCCTCATGGTCTGGGGTGAGCTTGAGTCATTTCCTTGAATTCCAACACTATGAGACACATTCTAAAAACTATACGGGTGTGCACTTCATTTGCACCAAGTCTGAGAAGATGGAGGCAACAGTTTGCAGCCAGATTTCTGAGGTTTGCAGCTCCCTAAGCTGAACTTCTCCCAGAACTAACCCTGCAGGGATAAAGTAAACTAGATCATGGATTAACAACCCAGGGATAATGGGAGATACCTTCCGGAAGTCACTTAAACCAGACTGTGGGATGCGTCCCCAAAGTGCTACCCCACTTCCTCCCATCCCGAATCTTTCCCCACGGCTGTCTGCTTCTCTTCTGATTGTCACTTCTTTCTCCTAATATTTTAACACACATCGTTTCTCCCTGGTGAAGCATGTTTGCACAGTCAAATTCATTTTTTCATGGCCTTATTTTTCAGATTTCATACCCACTAGAATGATTTAGTGACTGGTTCATTATCTGTTCTCAGGGGTCCTAAAATTCAGTGCATGCATTTATTCAGCAAATAATTTGTAGGGTCTTGCATGTGTCAGACACCATGTGTGCTAGTTGAGGACAGGGATGATGTGTTCCCAAGAAAGGGGACATTGGAGGTTCTGTGATACCTTGTCCCTGAGAGTTCCTTTAACATCATTATTTCCTAGAAAATAAAACATAGCAACTGAAGAGTGCAAAAGACATGGGAGAACCCCAAGTGCAAAGCCAGGACCCAGGGTGAGGGCAGCTTGTGTACACGGCTCCATGGACCCCAGCTCCTGGAGGGGCACCTGTGTGATCCCCTCTCCTTCAGCGTGGGCTTGCCTCCCAAGAGTAGAGGACAGTGGGCTGGACAGGCTGCTGGTCAGGAAGATTAGAGACTGACTCCTGCAAGCATTGTCTCTCCAGCTCTTCTGACGCACTTACTCTGACGGATGGGGCCACTTGAAGGTGGCATCTGAACTTGAGCCACCAAGGAACTGAATCCTCTCTACAGCCACCATGCAAACCTTGGAGCAGATCCTGCCCCAGTGGCAATGACTGTGTCCCAGCCAACACCTGACCCTTGTGAGGACCTCAGTACCTTGATCAAAGCCTATGGAAGAACATGGAGCAGAGGACTCAACTACGCTGGCCTAGATTTTTGATTCACCCACACAAACTATAAGAAAAATAAATTTATATTGTTTTAAGCCACTGAATTGTGGAATAATAGACATTATAGTAGACATAATTGTGGCAACAGACATTAATGTGCTCATAAACCACAGCAAGTTGGGAAGTGACGTACTGGCAACAGGGGAAAGTCCCAGCTATGTGGCTTTCCAGCAGCAAACCTTGGGTCCCTCCTCTGCTTATGAAAGAATCACTTCCCTGCTGCTCCTGGGGATCTCACCACCTCATTGGGAAGACACCCCCAACAAGGTGGTTTGGTGAGTTTTAGAACTGCTGATGAGTGAATGATTATTGTATTCTTAATACAATAGGGTTTTTTTCACCAACATCGTATTTGCAAGAAAAATCCAGTTTGTTGTGTGCGCCTGAGATTCGCTCGCTTTCCCTCTCTGCCACATTCTATGTGAATACAGCATGATTTTTTATGCGTTCTTCTGCTGAGGGCCTTGGGATCCCGGCAGCTGGAGCAGTGCTGCTATCAAGGTTGATGCACGTGTGTCTGTATCATGATGTGCGTGTGCGCACACACCTAGTTATTTGCAGAATGGCCAGGTTATAGAGCATGCTTATCTTCTGGGAATCATAACTGCCATAGGACTTTTGCTTTCTGCAGGGGTAGTACTTACATCATAGTAAATTTAGAAGGAGAGGATTGGGGGGGTGGGCTGGGGGAGCTATTTATATGTGTTTCCTTGAAATGAACTGTGTCTGGTTTCAAAAGACCTGTCCTTCCTCCTTCTATCTTGTCTCATGGATTGATATTTTTTAAACTGCCCACTGCCCTAGGCCTCCAAATTATAGCAGTTCCTCCTATATGAGCACCACCCCCAGGGACTGAGGGGTCCAGGTGTGTGTTAGTTCACTGGATTTACTTATTTTGATCTATTGCAATTCAAATTATTCAGACCCAAGGCACAAAAGTATATATTCTCTAATTTTTTGTATTTCTGACTCCTCTAAGATCTGTGAAGATATCTCATTTCAGGATCTCCCCAAAATAAGGGAAGACTAATTTCTCTGAATTGGTTCACATTTTTCAAAACGATTCTGCAATCCCACTTCTGTGTGAATATGCAAAGGAAACGAAACCAGGATTTCAAGGGAATATTGCTCTACCAAGTTCACTGCAGTCCTATTCACAACACGCCACACACAGAAGGCATTCAAGTGTCCATCAGCTCAGGAAGGACACACACAAAACATACCACTGCCTCAAAAGGAAATCCTCCCAGCCGCAATGGCTCGCATGAACTTGAACAATGTTGTGCTAAGTGAACAGGCCAGACCCAGCAGGAGGAACGCTGCACAGCAGCCCTTGTGAGGTGGCCTAAGACAAACTCATGGAAGCTGAAGGTGGGAGGCTGGCTGCCAGGGCCTGGGAGAGCCAGGAAGGGGAGGGTGGTGAAGGATGCAGTTTCAGTAAGACAAGGTGAAGAGTTCTCAGGTCGCCTGAACAGAGGGCGCCTACCGTTAACAAGGCCGTACTGTGCACTGAAAACAAAAATTAAGAGGGAGGTTTATTTTAAGTGTCCTTTTCACAAAAACAACAAGAACCATAAAAATAACAACGAGAGTGAGAGAAACTTTTTGGAGACAAGGGATATGTTGGCGGCATAGGTTGCAAGGAGGATTCTCATGGGTGTAGACTTATCTCTACAATCGTCAAGATGTATACATTAAGTATGCATAGATTTTGTATGTCAATCATATGTCAATAATGTAGGAAGAAGAAAACGATGATGGCCTCAGAGAGAAAGGCTGTGGACTTAGAAGTCCCTTGAACTCTGACCGTAAGTCTCAGCAGTGAAATAGGTTAAAAATAATATTCACAATCAGAAAATTCTGAAAGTCAGAGAAAATAGTTATTAGTATTCCCTGCTACAAAAAAAGAATAAAGATAGCACCCTCACTCCAGAAATGAACTGCTTAGGAATAAATATAACAAAATACATACAGGGTCTGTGTGCTGAGACCACCTAATGCTGATGAAAGAAAGCTCAGATATCAATAAAAGCTATGAGACTTTCCTAGGTTGGAAGAACTAGGATTATCCAGGCTCCCTGCCTTATGTAAAGATCCAATACCATACCAATCAAAACCCCAGTTTAAAAAATTAGCAAGGCTTTTTTGCAGATATTGACAAACTGACACTGAAATTCATACTGAAACCAAAGAAACTTACATAAAATAATTTTGAAGAGTAGCCATGTTGGAAGACTCAGAGAACCCTACTGTGAGATGCGCCATAACGCTTCGGTCATCAAGATAGTGATTTTGGCCAACAGAAGATAAAGAATTACTGGAACAGAGTTAAAATGTCCAGAACAAGTTACACAAAGTTGTGCTAGCTGATTTTGATTTGGGCACAGAGACCAGTAAATGAGGTGACAATGGTGTCCTCAACAAACGCTGCCAGAACAAAGGCACATCCATGTCAAATCCTTCCCGTCTCAGCTGTGCTTCAGTAAGCCTGCAGAAATTAGTCAGAGCATAGTCCCCAGTGCAAAGCCCTGCTACGTTAACTCTTCAGAGAGAAACAATGGGTTGTCAGCTTCGGGTTGTCTAAGAGCTCTATATTTGACACCAAAAGCATGATCTATAGGAAAAAAGTGACAAAATGGATTTCGCCAAAATTAAAAATTTTCATCCCATGAAAGACAAAATTCTTTCTAACGCTACAGAACAGAGGGAATATTTTTCAAGTGCATATATAACAATGGGATTGCATCCTAAAAGCACTTCAAAACTCAAAAATAAAAAAATAAGCAACCCAGTTATTAAAAACGACCAAGGATTTGAACAGAAATTCTACCAAAGAAAAGAACTGGATGGCTCTAAGGATGTGAAGATCTTCTCAGGTCAATTTCTTTAGAGAAATACAAATCAAAACCATTATGAGATACTGCTACATACTTTTAGAATTGCTATTTTTTTAAAGTCTAGCAATAATAAATGCTATCATTGATGCAGAGTAACTGGATCTCTCTCACACTGCTGGTGGAATGCAAAATGGTTCAACCGCTTTGGGAAAAGTCTGCTTATAAGTTAAACGCTTTTATTCAGAAGACCCACGGTCCCATGGCTATATCAACCCAAAAACCCTGCATGGGAATGTTTATAGAAAGTTTATACATAATCACCAGAAAATAGAAATAGTTCAAATGCCCTTCAACTGGAGAATGGGTGAACATAGATAAAAACTAAAATACTATTGGATGTTAAAAAGAAACACATTATTGATGCAGTCAACAGCACAGGTAAATCTTAAATGCATTGTGCTAAGTTAAAGGGACTGAACTCAAAGACTCACTCAGTGCCATTCCATGTATATTGCTTTCTACAGGAAATAAGACCTCAAAGACAGAAAAGGGATCAGTGGTTGCCAGAGTGGAGGGCAAGTGGAGGGTGTGGCCACAAAGGGAGTTTTCAGGATGGTGAGTTGCCCTTCAACTTGATTGTGGAGATCCTTATACAATAGAATGTATTTGTCAAAATTCACAGAATTATACACAAAAGAGTGGATCTTATTGTATTTAAATTTGAAAATAAATCAGAGGAAGAGATGATATAGTTTGGAAACATTTTTAACTGCTAGTATAGCCATACAGATGCGCACTAGCTGAGTAGGATCCCTGGGTAAGATTATTGCCCATGACAGGGTCTTTTAAAAGGTCAAATAAGCTATATTTTTAAGATTTTCATCTGTTTGGCAAGTTGCTTGCTTTCTGAGCTGCCTTGTTTTCTCTGTTTGAGGCCTTGGCACTTTTGAGAAATTTCAGGAGTGAACTGAGTCCCTTTCCATCAAAAGACAAAGAGCCGTTCGTAGTCACATCCCCGTTCCCTGAGATCACTACATACCTGTCCCAAGGCACACGTGTGATAAAACTTCTTATGCAATTGTGAACTGTCAGGTGTGAGGTCTGTTAAACCCCTGGGATGGTGAGAGAAGTTCTAGAAGTTCAGGAATGCTCAAATGGGTGTGGGGATGCTTGCCAACAGCTCCTCACGGGGTGTTTTGCTTAAAAATGAGAACAGCCCCATTGATTCCTACTGTTAAACACTCCAATCCAACCAGCAGAAAGTTTCAGACCTCAGAATTTCCCAGTCGTGCAATGGCTGTTTGGGAAGCAATTTGCCAGATGTCTATGAGAATTAATTCTCTCTAGGTCCCCACACAATCAGGCCTCCAGTTAACAGCTTCGCAGTCATTAAAAATGCAGTGTTTGTTGTCTGGTGCAATATCCTTTATCAAGAAATGGGTCCTTCATGGCATTAGGAAGGAGAGCAATAAGCACCTGGGCACATGGTGACAGCATATCAAAATTTAACTCCAACTGGAGGACTTCTAGGAGAGAGAATCAGCTTCCACCATCAGCTGCCATTAATATATATTTAATGCAATTACTGGTAAGAGCTTTTTCCACAATAAAGAGAAGTATGTCAGAATTCACTTAGTAAATGAGTAAAAGCTGAGAAAGTCATGATTCTTTAGCACATTGAGGAACTGTGTTAGGCATCTGGACCATCCTGAGCTTGCTCTGTGCCCTGTCCTCCTAGGAGCAAAGTCAGTAAATAAAGGAAAAATATTCACCATCTGGGAAAGATATTATGAGTAAGACATATGACAAGGATCAATACACAGGAACACCATATTGTAATTATGTATACAAATGACTTAGTATGGAGAGTAGGATTTGCAGATTACATTGGTGGGGACCACAAGCACAGTAAATAATAAGGTACCCAAATGCCAAGCAGCAGCGGAGGGTTTATATTATTAAGTGCTCTATGTGAGCTCAGAAGATGGAAAATGCAGGTAAGTGTAAATAAATGCCAAATAACATACCCAGTGGCCAAGAAATATAGAAAGTGAATGTGAGATCAGGGGAACAGTGCTGCAGAGTCAGGATCAGGAGGGAAAGAGAGCCCAGGCTTGTCACACGGCGATAAGCTTCCAGGAGAGCCAACAATGTCTCTGCGAAGGGATATCTACTCCTTGCACACCAACAGTTGCTTGACACCTTCTGAGCACAGAGACAGACCATCTGCTCCACCTGGGCTCTGTGGTGTCAAGCCAGCTGAATTGTTATGGAAAAGAGTGGCGCTGGCTGCAGCCAGTTCCAGCTCTGCCTCTGATGCCGATCCACCTTGGTCAAGTCTGTTCAGATCCCTGGGGCAAGGTGATGCTCCTCACGAGGACTGGAGGGACGCCCAGTGGACTGTGACAGCAGGCGGTCACAAGTAGCTCCAGCAGAGCTGAAGTCCCTCCTTGTGGTGGCCGCAGCACATTGAGTACTTGGCACACACACATAAACTTGGAAATGCTTGTTACACGAATCCTCGGTGACACACCTGACTGCCACACTTCAGCTCCTGACTCGTCTAAATTTCTTTTAGAAATGTACTCTTTTTCACTTGTATGTACTTTCAAATTGAAACCCAGAAATCAAGGCGAAAATATGATTAATTCAACAGGAAAAAATTGATTTTAGCTGCCTCTGTGTTTCTTGCCAACGTGTCTCAGACTCAGAAAACTTTGAAAACCACTGGTCCGGGGTTCCTGCTGGACAGTGAGGTGCACAGCTGTCCTACATTCCAAGCTCTTCCGCACTCATTGCTTCAATCTCCACAGCCCCCCTTGAAATTAAGAATGACTATTACTGACAGGCCATTCATTTATAAATGAAAAAGCCACCAAGACTCAGAGAAATGAAATGACTTAGATAAAGTCAAAAGTTCCTTATTATGCAACTATTTCAGATAATATCAGTAAAAGTGAAGAGGTGTTGACACGCTTACCTGGAGGGTAGCTGTGACAATGAGTGTTAAGGTTGGGAACTGGATTGTCCCCCACAGTCTCATGCGTTCGGAGGTGGGGGCCTTGGGGATGTGATCAGATGGTGGGTGTCTGACCACATCAGTGGACTGATCCATGGATCCGTGGATGGTTGGATGGACTGCTGAGAGGTGGGACCTGGTTGGAGGAAGCAGGACTTTGCAGCCATTCCCTTGGGGACTATATCTTGTCCCTGGTCCCTCCTCACCGCCTTTCCAGTCCCATGAGCTGAGCCGCTTTCTCCACCACACCCTTCCGCCACGACATTCTGCCTCAACTCAGTCCCAGAGCCAAGGAAATGGCCGACCATGGACTGAAACCTCTGAAACGGAACCAAAATAAATCTCTCCTCCTCGAAGGTGTTCAAGCCAGTTATTTTGGACACGACTGTGAAAAGCTTTCTCTCACTATTCCAAACACCACTTTAGAGACTCCAGACTGATCCATCGGCCCCATTGCTTTGGGACCTGCAGCAGGACAGCAAGCACATCACGTGTTGGAGTCAAATTTCTTACAGACCACGGGGCAAAGAGAGCAAGGAGGGAGTCAGGACTGACAACCCCTGGGGCACAGCCCCTGGGACTGGAGTCCTCCCACTGAGCACCACCACTGAAAGGTCTCACCACCTCCAAAATCACCCCCGCGGGACCAAGCCTTTAACTCACAGGTCTTTGAAGGGCTTGTAAAGCCCCAACGTGGACAGCAGACTTTATTTCCTCTGCACTACGGATTCACACTGTGGAGCAGGGGCCAAGGACTGAGACCTGGAGTCTGCTGCCCTGCAAGGAATCCTGGATGCCTCGTTTATTAGTCGGTGACTTTAGACACCTTACTTCAGGTTTCTAAAGTTTAGTTGCTAAATCTGTAAAGTGGCAATAACCATAACACCTGCTTCGTAGCATTATAGTGCATATTAAATGATATCACACCTAAAGCAACTGGCAGGTAGCAAGTACTTAACGAAACCAAGCCCTTGAGTAACAAGCAAAAGAAAAAAAATTGAAAATGAACTAAAATAAGTCTTAATGGTAAACTTTATATCACATGAATATTTTTAAGAATTTGAATAGTAATACACTGTTGACAGAACAAGGCAGTATACTCCACTTCAAAAGCATTTTGTTTATTACAATGTCAATTTTGCTGAAATAACTAGAAAGATAATCCCATTGATGTCATTGAACAATGACACTATTTCAAGGGCCTTGCCAGAGAAAATGAGCTTTCTGGCAAACTCGTTTCATTAACCAATGGAGATTCTATAAGTACCTCAAGTCCATTAGCCTTGCACTTTGACCACAGTGAGCCGGCCTGGCCTGGCCGCCATGAAGGGAAACGTGTGTTAATCCAGACTCTGCAAAGAGCTCAGCACTGCCGAATCACCAGTGCACTGGGGGTCTCTCCACTCACGTGTGACCTATTAGTGCTTCTGTCCTTGTGCGACATGTAACAGGGGACCAGGACTTGAGGTCCGAGATGATTTTAAAAGCACCCCCAGGACTCTTTCAGGGCATGATTGAAGAAGCAGGCCCACAGCTGTGTAGGACGGACCCACCAAGGCCAAACAACTGGCTAAGGGCACAGCCTGGTCAGGAGCCCAGTCTTGTAATTTGCAGGTTCCTGAATTTCCCCAAACATCCTGACGTCCAAAAGGAAGTGTGTGAATATATCCAGCCAAAAATGCCTTGACCTTATATTAATGGGAGAAGGAATACAGAGCTCAGCTTGGTAACTAAAAAGAGATGTTGAAATCCAGGATAATTTTTTCAACAAATTTTCAAAGCTGCTTTGCCTTACTGTTGAAATGAAAACAACGTACTGAAAGAAAGTCAAGCAAAACTAATGAAAGAGCACATCTGCTGTCACAGTGTCTGCAGAGGTGGCAATCACATTTTTTTATCTTTGAAGGTCACAAATACACACAGTGATATTCAGTCACCAAAAAGAATAACGGAAAGAGGATAAATATTGTTTCACATTACAATTACATTTTGCAGAAAGGTGAAGTAATAAGACTTGCAGAATCCCAAAGATTTTTTTTTTTATTATTAATTACGAAAGCAAGGATCCCAAATCCCCTTTCCATGAACTCTTCAAATAATGAAAGAGGGACTCACAGGCAGATTAGACAAGCCAGCGTAGGCAGAGTAATTAAGAGTAGGAAGGAGGCTGAGTAGCTCAAAGGACGAAGAGGGACAGATGAACACTAGGGAGAGCACCTTGGAAGGGTGGGCAGGCTGAGACCTAAAGGAGAGTCACCTGCCTGTGGATAAGCTGAGCAGAGCCCCCTCCCCAGCGACAGGTCACCAGGCTGCTGAGAAGGAGGGTGCACTCTGCATTGGAGGAGAAACTCCAGTTGTGAAATGTGAGCAGCAATTAAGAATTGATAGCTCCCAGGAAGGTCACCCTGGCATGTGGTCAGCCTCCCAAGAAGAACCTGCCTTCACAGCTCCCGGACGCTCTACCGGAGGCTGCCACTCAGTCTGCGAAGCAGAGATCTGAGAGTTGTGTTCCATCAATCACACTGAGAGTGAGCCCGTCCCTCTTTCACACCTTGCCAGCCAGCCACATTAGCGCCACCCGATGACCCGCCTCTTCATCAGAGGACATGGAAATCTTAAGGAAAGAAGGCTATAACATGGAAGATGACAAGGAATAAATAACTGCAAGCTAGTCGAGTTTTATGACTGGGGGGCATAAATAAAAACGGAAAGAGATAGACCTAAGAAAGTATTTTACGCATTAAAAAAAAAGTCAGTAATTGCCTTCCATGCAAGACCGTCAAAGGCGAAAACCAGTACCATTTACAAAGCAATTAGGTGTTATCCTGGGGAAAACATGACATTAAAAAGAAGATTACAGTCAATCGTTCAAAGCTTCTTCTTGTGCCCCGTAGGGTCCTGTGCTTTAAATGTGCAATTGAGGAGCTGACCTGGCAGGGGTACCAAGGAGGTTCTCCAGCCAAGCTGCTGATGGCAGAGGACAGCTTCATTACAGCGGAGGGCAGCCCGGCTCTGCTGCTCACTACAGACCCGCAGTGCCCCCTGATATAATTGGATATTTTTCCCCTTCTGAATTCCAGCATCATTGCCAGTCATCGACAAGTGACAAATAGAGGACAAACGGCTTTACAGAGAAATCCCAAGGACACAGAAACCAACTCGAGCAGAGCTGATTCTAAATATGAAGCGGGGTTCACAGAGACGTTTCCCCAGGCACAGACCGGCAGCCACCTCCTTCGAATCTCCAGGGCAGGCCTCCCTGTCAGCTGACGCCTCGCATTCTAGAGTTTTCTCACACTCCAGCCACCAACTAGAAATCAGGGTCCAAGTCTGAGGACACATACCGACACAGTTCGCCAGAGAGTTCTCGACTGGGAACTCCAGTCAAGGAGTCCTCCTCCCAGCAGGGAGCCGTGCCTGGTTCTTCCTCCCGGAGTAGGCATTGTCCTCGCCAGCCTGCTCCCCTGTCCAAGCTCCTCAGCGTCCGCTGATTGACATTATCCATCTTCAGTTTCATCCTCTGCTGAGCTGCTGAGTCAACACAGGTTGCTTTTTTTAAAAAAAAATAAATAAACTATCTGCATTTTGTGTGCATCTGCTCCAAATGTGGTGTCAAAATGAAATTCCATCAGTTGGGACCTTTCTAAGGTTATAACCAAATCCAACTTGGGGTGGGTGTCAATTTGAACACTAGTACTAGTACCAATGGAAAGGAAATCTAATGCAGGACCAGACTGTAATTAGTCATTTTAGATTCCAATTGCAACAAGCAGATCCTAAGAGGAAATGCAGTAGGTTTATCAGTGCCAGCTTATTAAGAGCTTTGCCTGGGCTACAGTTATTCAATAACAAGAAGACTTATAGAACAAGGACCAAGATCCAATTTCAGACCACCTGGACTTCAATCCCATGTTGTGTTACCAGCTGGAAAACTTTCAGCCACTTACTGGCTTCTTAAAGCCCCTGGGTTTCCATCTCTAAAATGGACAAGATGATAGTATACTACTAATGGTTAAGGAAGGTAACCTTAAGAGTTCAGCACTATGCAAAGCACGCTGTTAAGAACTCAACCAGTGTTAGCTTGCACCAGGACGCTGTTATGGTTTAGATATTAGTTGTCTCCCAAAAGCTCATGCTTGAAAGAATGCAAGAATTCTCAGAGGTGAAATGATTATAAGTTGTAACCTAATCAGTAAATTAATTCACTAATGAATTAACTGGGTAGCAACTGTAAACAGGTAGGGTATGGCTGGAGGAGTATGTCACTGGGGTGTGACTTGGGGGTTTATATTTGTCCCTAAGGAACAAAGCGCTCTTCCTCTCTCTCTCTCTCTCTCTCTCTCTCTCTCTCTCTCTCTCTCTCTCTCTCTCTCTCTCTCTCCCCTCTCTCTCTCCCTCTCTCTCTCTCTCTCTCCCTCTCTCTCCCCCCCTCTCTCTCCCTCCCTCCCTCCCTCTCTCCCTCTCCCTCCCTTTCTCTCCCTCCCTTTCTCTCTCTTTCTCTCCCTCTCTCTCTCTCTCTCCACCTCCCTGTTGCCACATCCTGAGCTTCTCTCCCTACCATGCTCTCCCTCCATGGTGTCCTGCCACATCCCAGGTTTAGAGCTATGGAGTTGGCTGACTGTGAACTGAACCAAATCCTGTCAGGTCCATTGGTCACAGTGCTGAAAAAGCTGAACTAAAACATGCACCAGGTTTATTCTTCTTAAGAAGTGTCCTTAAAAAATACTGAGAAAGCTCAATACATTTAAACTTCTAACTTAGAGCTTCTAGCACGCACAGTGGTCGCTGGGTGACTTGCTAAAATTCAAGCACCCTTAGTCTCTGATTCAGTAGGTCTGGAGTGGAGCCCCAAAATTTGCATTTCTAAGGAGTTCCCAGGTGACACTGATAGCTGCTGGCCGAGGCCACAGGCCGAGTGCTGTGGCTACTGCAGGTAGAGCCAGAGCTGATTAACTGGACACCCACGGGTGCCCGCCACTCACCTCATGGAAAAGCATTGGTCTTGCGCTCCAGATATAAAAGCCATCTTTTTAAGTCAGTCATGAAGATCAGAATTCAGTTCTAAAAGGTCTGCCAGTACTCAGATATTCTCCTGTTAGCACTGACATGCATATGATTTGAGTCCATTCTGGTTGATCACCATACTTGATAAACAGATTTCATGACCTGTTCATACACTCTGGTGATTGAAGAATACACTCCTCACTGCCCTCCGAGATTTACCTGCCACAGGGTCTGTCACACCAGATGCAGTGGGAACACAAGGAGAAAAGTAAAGGATGACTCAGGAAACTGAGTCCACGATCAAGGTATCACTTTCCAATATTCCCTGTTCTGTCATTAATCCAAATCTAGATGCTAGTAGCATCCATTAGTTATTAGTAAATTTTTAATAAGAAATTTATAACTTATTCCAACTACTCTCTTTCCAATCATGATCAGTCCATTTTTTTAACAAATACAAACTGTATAATAAAATAACAAAATAAACTGCAAGTTTTAAAAATTTTTTTTTTCTCTCAAGTCATGTCAAATGTTCCTGTGAGAGTGGGGTCAAGAAAAAACAGAGGTATATATATAAAACTGTGGTATGTATACACAATGGAATATCATTCAGTCACAAAGAAGAATAATATTATGGCATTTTCAAATAAATGGATGGAGTTGGAGAATATTATGCTGAGTGAAATAAGCCAATCCCAAAAAACCAAAGGCTGAATGTTCTCCCTGATAAGTGGATGATGATATATAATTGAGGTGGGGTTGGGGGTGAGAGAAGAGTGGAGGAACTTTAGATTACATAGAGGGAAATGAGAGGGAGGCGGGTATGAAAGATGGTGGACTGAGACAGACATCATCACCCTATGTACAGGTATGATTACACGAGTGGTGTGAGTCTACATGGTGCACAACCATAGAAACGAAATGATGTGCTCCATTTGTGTACAGTTCATCAAAATGCAGTCTGTAAAAAATAAATAAATAAATAATTTTTTAAAAAAGAAAAAAAACAGTTTGTTTAAAATGAAAATGGGACTTAGGATCTTTTCTAGAGGAGTGACCACGTGTCTGTGCGTCTATCCCCGTCATTTGAAAGAGTACCAAGAGCATCATCTCTGAAGCCAGTCGTGTCACGAATGCTACACAAAAACCTGGTACAAGAACCAGTGACCTCACAATGCCAACTCCACAGTTTAAAAAGCTCTTTCTTATTGAATGCTAAGCTCTAACACACATGCTAAACGTGGCCACGGGGGTGGGATTCCGTGATATCTTCTTAGAATGCATCTTCACTGGCACAGAGGAACTTCATGGCAATGACTAAGCCAGGCAAATTTTAAAATAAATGGCTAAGAAGCTTTGCTGGTTGGATTGTAGTATCTTCTGCTTTCAATTCATTAGCAAATGACTTCCAGAGCAAAGCTTGTGACGAAACGCTCGGAGCTCATCCATGCTCAAATGACAGACCAAGCGTGTGTTTCTGCTCACACCAGCACCTAAGTCCCCATCCTCATCAGTCCTTAGCTCAAATCTTGAATCTTTTAACCAAGAACATATTCAAAGAACTGCAAACTCAAAATCAAAATACAATACATGACTTAACAGGACCACATTTCATCTCTATTCTGCATTTTTTTAAACAGTTTTCTTGGAGTATTTGAAGTTTGTTATTTTTTTTTTTTTTCATTAGAAAGAAATACAATTTGGAGAGAATGATTTGTGGTAGTAGTTTGTGTATTTTCCCTTAACCAATGCTCAAACCAGAGCTTGTTTTCACCTTTGAAAATAGACCGGAGGTAATCACTCCACCGTGTACAGCAATGTGCAGTGTTCAGGATACATACTTAGCCAGGTATTCAAGCCAACCTTTCAGACACATCTTCTGAAGGTTGAGACAACTGAGACGTAAGGAACAGAAGGTGGTGGTCAGGTTTGCTGATGAGGACATTCCAGGCACATCTGGGGAGCCAGGCTTGTCTCCATGTGTAATCACAGATGTTCAGGTGCCACGAATATGCTGACCTTGGGAAGAAGCACTAGCTTCAACACACTCTGCTTAAGGAGCAATCATGAACCAAGCTGCCTTGCATGTATGATTTTGTCAAAAGGAACCCAAATACTATGTTTGATTATAATGCTCAAATAAAAACATTTTAGGACAGGGAAGAAAACAAAAATCCTCTCCATGCCCCAGCAAACTTACTGCGGTAGCAAAGGCTGCCATGAGCAGAAGTAGGTACTGACTGCCAGCCCAAGGCAAAGGCCTGCTCACTCACCCTGGACACGGAATGGCCAGTCAAGGCTCAGGCTGCAGAAAGTCAGACCTGGAGCAAAGTCACAGGTAGGAATCTGTGGGGAGGAAAGCAGAAGAACTATGCAAGCCACTAGGTGGTAGTTTCCAGAGTCCCCATTTGAAAAATGACCAGAGGTTCAGGCCTTTCCTACCACAGACAAGTGAGGGTCCCAATAAGCATCAGGAAGACTGGTGATTGTCCCCAGGTGACAGAACTGTATGAAGAACACCCAACTAAAGAGACTCAGCAAAAAGAAACTGTCTTCTCACATTTCACTTCTCCACTCTAACTGCCCCAAAAGAATCTGGAGTCCTTTGTGGGAAGGTCACTGCGTGCAAGTAAGATCAATATTAGCCCAGTCTGTTCTCCAGCAAATGAGACCCCTAAACTGCAATCCTATGACGGCAGGGAGCATGAAGCTCCACTCACCAAGCTGACCTCACAGCAGATGCAGAGCTCACAGGTACATGATAAAAATCACCAGAAGCACTACTTCAAGTAAGCACGGACAGAACTTACCACCAGTTGCTCAAAAAGCTTAGCCAGAGCAAGTGACGTGAGATCCACCTGAAAGGGCAATGACGGTGATGGAGAGAATGATCCCGAGGTTGGAGGGGAAGGCCACAGCTGATCTCGGTGTCCTGCAGTACCCATGGGTCATGGTGCATGCACTGGAGGCGATAGCTGAGCTCGGTGTCCTGCAGAACCCACGGGTCATGGTCCAAGTACTCTAGGTGAAAGCAGAGCTTTGTGTCCTTCATTACCCATGGGTCATGGTTCAAGCACCAGAAGTGACAGCTGAGCTCAGTGTCTTGCAGTACCCATGGGTCATGATCCAAGCACTGGAGGCAACACCTGAGCTCGGTGTCCTGTGGGCCCATGGGTCATGGTGCAACCACTGGACGAAAGAGCTGAGATCAGTGTCCTGCAGTACCCATGGGTCATAGTCTAAGCACTGGAGGTGACAGCTGAGCTCAGAACCATGGGTCATGATCCAAGTACTAGAGGTAACAGGTGAGCTCAGTGTCCTTCAGTACCCATGGGTCATGTTCCAAGCACTGGAGATGACAGCTGAGCTTGGTGTTCTGAGTACCCATGGGTCATGGTCCAAGCTTTGGAGGCGACAGCTAAACTCAGTGTCCTGCAGAACCCATGGATCATTGTGCAAGCACTGGAGGCAATAGCTGAGCTCGGTGTCCTGCAGTACCCATGGGTCATGGTCCAACCACAGGAGGTAACAGCTGAGCTCGGTGTCCTGCAATACCCATGGGTCATGGTCCAAGCATTGGAGGCAACAGTTGAGCTCAGTGTCCTGCAGAACCCATGGGTCATGGTCCAAGCATTGGAGGGGACAGCTGAGGTTGGTGTCCTGCAGTACCCATCGTCATGGTCCAAGAACTGGAAGCGACAACTGAGCTCGGTGTCCTGCAGTACCCATGGTCATGGTCCAAACACAGGATGCGACAGCTGAGCACAGTGTCCTGCAGAATGCATTGGTCATGGTGCAAGCACTAGAGATGACAGCTGAGATCGGTCCTGCAGTACCCATGGGTCATGATCCAAGCACTGGAGGCAACAGCTGAGCTCAGTGTCCTGCAGTAACCATGGGACATGATCCAAGAACTGGAGGTGACAGCTGAGCTTGGTGTCCTGCAGTACCCATGGGTCATGGTTCAAGCAGTGGAAGTGACAGCTGAGCTCAGTGTTTTGCAGTACCCAAGGGCCATGGTCCAAGCACTGGAGGTAACAGCTGATCTTGCTGTCCTGCAGTACCCATGGGTCATGGTGCATGCACTGGAGGCGACAGCTGAGCTGGGAGTCCTTCAGGACCCATGGCTCATGATCCAAGCACTCTAGGTGAAAGCAGAGCTTTGTGTCCTTCATTACCCATGGGTCATGGTTCAAGCACCAGAAGTGACAGCTGAGCTCAGTGTCTTGCAGTACCCATGGGTCATGGTCCAAGCACTGGAGGCGACACCTGATCTTGGTGTCCTGCAGTACCCATGGGTCATGGTCCAAGCACTGGAGGCGACAGCTGATCTTGGTGTCCTGCAGTACCCATGGGTCATGGTCCAAGCACTGGAGGCGACAGCTGATCTTGGTGTCCTGCAGAACCCATGGGTCATGGTCCAAGCACCGTAAGACACTAATTCATCAACTCCATAAGCTTGTGAGTTAAGGCCTGTGGTCAACATGGCCTTGCTGAGATGCTGAGGCCCACAGAGGCTAAACCCCCTTTCCAGGGGAAAGAGGAAAACCTGGGTCCTCTGCTGTTGTGCTTCCCCACTGCCCCGTGAACATCATTCTCTTTCTCCCCCCTCGAAGGCTTACCTCCCTGCTCAGCCCTGCCATCGGATGGAGCAGCATGGATGCCCCGAGGGGAATTTGTTCCATGGAGGAGGAATTTTCTCCAGTGAGCAGGAAGCTGTGGGAGCTGAGAGTGCCTTGAAAACATTCCAGCTTGTTTGAGGACTGGGAAGGGGGAAAGCAAAGCCGCCTGAGGCCAGCTCACGTGGTAAGCCTGTCTCCATCATCCACTCACCCATGACAGTCCCGAGGAAGGGAGTTGGGGACAGAGGCGCGTGGGTAGTTTGCTTTGAGTTCAGAAATCACAGAGTTTACTGCTCCTCTTGTTTCTTCTGTTTCCTGTTCCTTTTCTGCCTATCCATAGTGCGTCTGATCCGTTTCTCACTTTCTTCTCAGGTAAGCGCGAGCTGATCACGTTCGCAGAACTGTTGTTAACCAATCCCTGATGGTGGCCCGATTTATTGTCATTAACTATTGAAACCGCCTTTGAGTCTTGATTTTGCTCACTCGCCAGGGAGTCAGGAGTCAGCCTGAGTTAGTTAACATCTCATTAGTCTCAACATATCCCCCTTTTTTGTTTTATATTAAGGGTGTGTCTGTCTTAGGTTGCCCCTGGGAGGGTCTTACCCGTCATGGAACATCACCCTAGCAGTTTGGGGGTCCACCTTACTCAAAGGTGTGCCTGTCTTAGGTGGTCCTCCTCTGAGGATCTTACCCGTCATTGACTACCACCTTAGCACTTCAGGCGGGCCCCTCAGGAGGAGCAGGGCTTAAGGGAGAGACACTTAGACCCCAGTGTCCTGATACGAGTGATCCATGATTCTACAGGGCTCCCGATCATCATTATGAAGGGTGGTATAATGCTGTCGGACCACCATGAGCTGCACAGACTTAGCCTGGCTTTTCAGGAAATGGATAAGCTTATTGATTATGCAAGGCCCAAAGGTGAACACAAGGATAATGGTGATTAGTGGTCCCCTAAGCGGGAGGAGGTAGGGGAGCCACCCATGTAACCCAGTCCAGAGGAAATTAGAGTGGAGCTTGCTCCTACGACGTTCCAGATTTTCTTGTAGGCTTTTGATTTTATCCTGTACAATGCCAGAGCGGTTGGCGTAGAAACAGCCCTCTTCACCAAGGAACAAGCAAAGCCCTCCTTCCTTCGCCGTTAGCAGATCCAGGCAGAGGACAATCAGACGCATCAGGGAGACCAAAGTTTCTGGAAGGAGCTGACAGGTTTTAGCAGAAACTTTGTACCTAGGGCATTTTAACCCTGTTTCCTGGTTCAATTCAGGTTTGGATCATGATGCACTGTGCCACTACAGGCTCTCTGAACCTGTGAGCCAGAATAAACCTTTCCTCTTTTTAAGTTATCACAGGTGTTTTGTCACAGTAACAGAAAACTGATGGACATACCTGGTTTCTGGTGGTTGCCAGTCATCTGCACCTCTCCTTCTTCTTGAAACATCACTCCCATGTCTGCCTCCATCTCAACTTCTCATATGCTTCTCTATGCCCCTCCTTTGATAAGGACACCCTGCAATCAGCATGCTTTCACCTCGAGATCCTTGGCTCTTGACATCCGCAAGACCCGCATTCTACCTGAGTTTCCAGGCGGACAGGGTGCTGAGTGGCCCCACTTGTACTTGCCCAAACACCATGCTTGCTCCATGGCTCATGATCACTGGGTTTCTTCAGGGTCAAAATGGTAACAGAGAGAGTTGTCTCTGGGACTAGAATGGTACAGAATGCCGTTCACTGTGAAGCTCATGGAGACGGCAGACATTTCTCCATCTCTCTCCTGCATAAAGGTTTTTGAAATCCTTTGAAAGAAAATCTGCTGTGCTGATGTAGCTCTTCATATAACTTATCTTTATCGCTAAAACCTCAGGAAAATTAAACTGTAAAGAAAGATCTCCAAAATGCACTATGAGTTTGAATGAAATCCACAAAGGCTTCAAAGAAAGAATAGAGCCCTGGGCTTGTGCCTCCGCCTCCCGAGGCTTCTCAGCCTTTCTGGAAAGGACGCCCGCACACATGGACGGTTGTTCTCTATTTCAATGTGTAAGGATGTAAATGACTGGTGGCTTATAATGGGAACCTCAAAGGCTTATTGTTGCTGTCCGTCAGGTGGTTTTTTACATGTGACTCGGTTTTCCTGCAGTTGGTGACGGGAGAAGTACCTTTTGTTGAGCTTAGCACGGGAAGAGTAGCCCCAGTGTCTCTGCAGAATGAGGATGAAAAGATTAAACCAGGTGGCCCAGACCTGAGGTCCTCTCCCAGCACAACGCTAGGGCTTTACTGTCACAAAATATCACAGAAGGTCAGATGCTGGCTTAAAAAGAAGTAAGGTCAAAGCTGCAGCACCTTCCAGACCACAAACCCAGTATGCCATTATTCCCTTTGTGTCCCCCAGCAGGATCCAGAGCTTTACGTATAAAGCCTTGCAAGAGAGGGAAAGGGTAAAACCTATTAACGCTGAGAACCGCGAAGGCCTCTGCAGACTTTCTCTCTGTGTAATTCTGTTTCAGCTCAAGGAAATTTGGAGAAACTTACAATAAAGTAGGTATTAAGAGAAGAAGTGTTTCTTTTTTGCTAGCATCTTTTTGTGGGGGTTGGAAGGTGAGTGCCATCTTATTCAGTTAGATGACAGAGAGCATCTGTTTAAGGTTTTGAATTCCCACTGGTTTACCACTTCTTTATCAGTGTCCCCAAACTTGCCTTCTTTTACAAGATTATTTCATTATTTCTGAAGTGCAGTATATGAGTTCTTACCACTGTATCGATGCACAGTGATTGGCAGACACTGAATAATCTATAAAAGTTGATTGAAATAAATGAGACAGAAATAGAAATCAACCTTCAGAAATCCACTGGTCATGCTATTATGAATAAAACTGACAAAAATAAATGCCCGCATTTGTTTATTCAGGATTGGAAGAGTCCTGGCTCTTTAGGAGGGTCAGCCCGTTCTTTCCTGAAACTGCTGGCCACAGCTTCGTACTCTCTAGCGTGAGGAAGATAGAGTTGTTAAGGCTCTGCAATTTTACAGATTGCTTCCAGAATAAGAGAAAAAAAGCCAACTCTTCATTTCACTTCAAAACTGCACACTTTGAAGCCACCTCGTACATGTTAAATCTCTGAGTGTGATGATATGTCATTCCCTGGCCTCAGAGGAAATTTGAACAACAACCTTGAGCTATCAATAAAAATCCTTTTCCTTTTCATAACAGCCCAGCCATATTTTCTAACTTTGTTTTGAGTCACTCGAAGCCAGACTTTTACAGTTCCTTTGAATGTACTACAAAAAGAAAATTATGTATTTCTGTCTCAAACATCTAACTCCCTTTTGAAATATATTCCTAAAATTGTAATCCCAGATTGTACGGGAAATGTACAGGAGGACTTGAGAAAGGGAGGGCATTTGGAAGGTAACTACCATCATGCTGGGAACTAGGAGGGTCAGATGTGCTAATGTCATCAAGAATTCTGAGTCAGTGATCATCACAGCCCTGGTTTTCAAGACCTAGATGTCAGCGTGAGCTAATCCTCTGAGGGACACTGGGGTAGTGGAATAGGGAGGTTTACAGAATGGGATCAACCAGTTCTGCTGTTGTGCATGTATGTGAACATCTCTTTTTAATGTTTTAACCTCTTTCCCAGAATATTGTTGGATGCAAGTATGTGCAGCCACCACCCGAAGTTAAATTTAGCTTTCGATCTTGTTTGATCCAGACCTCTGCCTTTGTTAAGGATTTCAAATACTGCAGAGAAGATGGAACTCTTCTCCAGTCCTGCCCGCCTCTCTGGATCCCCAGCACTTATCACCATCATGTACCTATTTGGTGGGTACATATTGTATTTGCCATCAATATGCAAAATAATACATAAATGCATACAGTACCCAGGGGAATTTCTGGTTTACAGACATGTTATCACACTCTATGTAACTTTCTACGATTGGCATTTGTTTTACTAGAACTTAGGTGTTTTAAAACCTATTCATGTATTTATATGGTCCATACATTACTTACTGTATGGTCAATTGAATGGCTATAGTACAGCGTGGGTAGATGATTTATTGTCCATTTGAGTGGTTTTCTCCCTCTCCCTTCATGCAAACAATCCTGTTACTTACACAAGTGTGCCCCCTGGATTTCCTAGGATGCATCCGGGAGTGGCCCGCAGGCCCTGGGATGAGTGCCCCAGCGAGCGCATCCCTCTCGCACAGCCGCTCTGGCCCTGCCGTGAGCCTGGTCTCCCTATCTCTGCAGCCTGCGGTTTTCTGCGGTGCCACTTGCTTGGCTTCCCCTGGTTATTCCTGAAGCTCCGTCCTTTTCCACCCCTGAGCCAACCCCCTGCCTCGGGCCTCCCCTGCGGAGGGTGCCCGCCCACATATTCTGCCCATCTTTGTTCTGAGCGGTCTCCCTTCCTCTTGGACTTGCAGCGTGTGCCTCTGTCTTTGTGGCTGGAGATCACTGGTCCGTTCGGTGTTCTCTTGCTCATCCTTTAACTTTGGTCTATTTTTTGAGCAGAACTGTTTAAAATTTATGTCTTTCTGTATAACTTCTCAATGTATTTGATTTTAAAATCCTTTACACTCACTACAAATATAGTCAATCTATTTTATCCTAACATTTTTTAATGCTTAGGATATTCATGTATAATAAATTATTTCATATATATTTGGAAATTATGTAAATTTTAGAACACTAGTCTATTACTTTTCTTTATAACTTCTTTAAGTATCTAGTTTAAGAAATCCTTTCTTACTGTGATCATAAGTAAACTTACTGTATGTGTCCTAGGATTATGAATATTTATAATTTTAATCTATATTAAACTCTTTAGTGTATATTTAGGACTGATAAATTTGGTAAAGTGTATTAATATACAAGTTAAATTTTACATATTATATAATTTACATAAAATAAAATATTTTATATTGCATGTTAATGTGGTTTTATTAAATTATTCACTTTTTTGGAATTGGGGCTTTTAGGGCATATTAAGCTATTTAATGTATATTTGGAACATAAATTTCATGAACTTTTTTCTTTCATTATATACTCTTCAGGCATCAGGTTGAAGAGTCCTTTCTTACCCTGTAAAAACAGTAATGTATGGACCATATAAATACATGAATAGGTTTTAAAACACCTAAAACACCGCTCATCATAATTTACTATTTTTTATTCTAAGGTTTCAAATGCTTTGTTTTCCTTAGGTGAAGTCAAATAGCTCACAGCATCCGTTGACATGACTGTGGTCCCGAGTAGGCCTGGGACTCCACCCCTCCTAGATCTCTGAAACCAAATATGAACGTAGTCTTGACAGCCGTCTTGCTCTGGCAGATCTCGCAGCAGGAAAACGTGTGTTCCTGAACCTGATGGCAGTGCCTCTAAAGTTCTTCCATCAATGCCACCCCACAGTGTTCTGAGCTTTCCCTATAGCTCCCACTAGTAAAAGCCTTACCAAAAACGCACAATGAAATTTATTGATTGCTGCTATTCTACCTCGGTAGGAAATTATGATTTTTTTCCCTTTCATCTGTTAATGTGGTGGATTACATTAATAAATTTTTGTGACTGCGAATCAGGTTTCTGTTATAAAAATAAATTCTATGTACCTTTTGTTCATTCATTTCTTTTAAATTTCTCTATCTTGTTGCTAATATTTCATTTAGGATCTTTGCAACTATGTGCATAAATATTGCATCTGTGTGCATAAATAAACAAAATTGGAGTCAAATTTTATTTTCATGTATTGTTCTTAACTATGTTAGCAGATTTATACTAACCTAATAAAATAAGGTGGTTATCTCTTCACTCTTTTCCCTTTTCCAAAACAGGAAATATCAATTTTTTAAAGTTTCAATAAAATTTGCTTATAAAACCTTTTTGACCAAGACTTCTTTTTTTAATGGGGAAAATATATCTTCATTTGCAATTGTCTCATTCGGATTTTTCCATTTCTTGTTAGTTTTGATAATATATACATTTCTTTTTAAAAACACCCATTTATCAAAGTTTTCAAATTTGCTTGTGTGTTTTGTATTTATAGTATGCTCCTGATTTGCTTATTCTCCTCTCTAGGCCTATAATGTCAGCCTTTCCATCCAGTTGTCAATCATTAATTCATCAAATATGGAAAGATCTGGAGAAAGTAGCTCACACAACTCCCAAGCTCAGAAGTCAAACTTAGAGTGAGTTTCAGTAGAATTTGATGTTTTTAAATGAAATCAACTTACCTTTTAGAGTTGCTGGTTTTAATGTTATAATCTGTGTTTTGTCTATTTGTTAAACATGTATATCAATAGAGCTTTTATAAGCAAACATAGTTCAATAAAGTGATTTTTAATGGGAGAAAAACTTTTGGGTAGAAAATGTGGTGTTCTTCTCTCTCTCTAACAAGGTCAGCCAGCAGGAAATAACTGGACACACTCTGGAGGAGGCTTGTCCTAATTCCAAACAAAGGCAGCAGCAACCTGCCTTTCAACAGCAAAATTTAACACCTAAGTCACAAGGCAAGGTAAATAAAAGACACCGAGAATTTGTTCAAATGCTCAATAAACAGTTTCTCCTCCAAAATTAAGCAGCCCAAATTAAAATTATTCACTTGAATTTGTTGTAAAGCAGCATTTCCTACAGAAGTGACTCATGGACAATAATGATGCTTCCAGAAATTCTGTGCAGGGAGCAGAAGATGGGTTATGGAGGACATAATGTACAGAAAAACTGCACACAACCGCATAGCTTTGGAGACTTAAAGGGCAAGTCAGCATAAAAATATTTAGAGTGATTTTGCAAGGAAGAGTCCTGTTCACCTTTGTTTAATCCAGCGTTTCAATATTAATCACTGATCTGCCTTTTGTCAGTGCCACGGGCATCGGGGGTCACAGAGTGTGCTTTGAGTGGAACTCTGTGCGATGACTTCCAGGAGGGTTCACAATCCACACACAGCACAACCAAAGCCCAAAGCACATGTCCCTTGCTGCAGCCTCAGAGGTGGACACCAGAGACCGGCACAGAACAAAGAAGAGAGGCTGGCGTCTCGCAGTCCTCTGGAGACCCAAGGCCATGGGGGCCGTGTCTGGACATGTCCTGTGGCTGGCCGAGCCCCAGGAGGTGCAGGGCCCTCATGGGGAGAGATGGGGAGCAGCGTGAGTGTGTGTGTGTGTGTGTGTGTGTGTGTGTGTGTGTGTGTGAGCGTGTGTGTCCTCTGGTCTCTCAAGAGCCAGAGGCATGCAGTCAGGGGTGCCCCACGACCTTATCTAATCCTTTCCACCATCTCAGGGCCCCACCTCCAAACACCCTCCTAATACCTCACCATGGGTCTTAAATTTCAACACAGGAATCTGAGACACATTGAAAGAGGAGTCAAATGAGCAGGATTCTCTTTAAAAAAAAAAAAAATAGGCTTAAAATGCTTATCCATTTGCATGTCCAAAGAACTGCTTTCCAAAAACACAGTGTGGTTAACATCCTATTTATGAAAGAGAAAAACATAAAAACATAAAAGCCTTTTTCTCTCCCACTTACACACACACACACACACACACACACACACACACACGTGCTTTGGGGTGGGGTGTGAATAGTGTAACATTAATCTTCTATTAGAACAGAAAAAGGAAGAAATATTAAGCCACCCCAGAGTGACCCCATGGAGGTACTCATTAGTCTTACCAAATTTCTGTATGAGGCCCTATCAATGTGACTCACCTTTTCTCTGAATTTACTTCAAGCAACTAACTAACTAGAGTCGCCTAACTGAATAGACTTATTTATTTAAGGACTGCTGGAGAGATGAGAAAAAAAGAAGAAGAAAACGGTTTTGCCAGGACCTAGGGGATGCTGACCTGTCTGGATGTCTCTTTGCTTTCTCTCGCTCATCTATCTTCACACTCAGGAGGACCAAGAGTAACTGAATAAACATTATCTTGTCCTTGGCCTTCACCAAGCAAAATTGCTTCTATCTGAAACCATTTCCCTTTAGGGTCGGAGATCATTGTTTTAAAGTAAATTGTCGAGTGCGCCACAGTCGATCTGGGCTCAGTTCTGCCATTTGCTGCTCCACGGAGCAAGTCCAGGCATGACGTGAAGCCTGAGACGACATCACATGAGAAAAATGCTTTCAAGATAGAAAAGAAATCATGTCCAGTTCCTGGCAGTGAATCTCAGCAACCGAAATCTCCCTGTCCAAGAAAACACTTCAAGGCAATGTTTCAGAAAAATGCCAATCATGCCAGCTCACACACAGCTGCAGGATGCACCCAGAGAGCAGGTGGGAACCAGCCGGTGCTGGAGTATGCACGGTGGGTTTTCAGGAGCTATTTGGATCACAATCTATCTGGAGATATTTGACCAAGATAAAGAGTATCCACCGCAGGAAACATTATGGCTGCCTGCCTACATGTTCTCTCCACCCTGCACTGTCGAACTTTTATCTTCTCCCATTTTTAAACTCAGCTAGAATCTGACCTAGTAGCATGTATGACTAGGAAAGAAAGCCATCCACATGATGTTGCCTGATGCAACAAAACTAACTCCCTGATTTTGAAACTTCTCCTTTAGGGTGATGCAAAATTAAAATGTTAGAATCCACATCTTGGGCCCAGAGAACTTTCCAAGACAGAAAGCATGTGCCACCTACTATCTCATTTGCTCCCTTCAACCACTACTAGGTAGGCAGTTCAAGTCCTTTCATACCCATTGCTCAGTAGGGTGAGATGAGACTTAAAGAAGTATAACCTGAATAAACAGCTTCTCCAACCATTAAACCTATTTCTGGAATGTCAGTATATTATTACATTTTCTGTTACAATAATGAAATACTCAAGTCTGGTAACTTTATGAAGAAATGATTTACTCCGCTCACAGTTCTGGAGGTCCTAGAGCATGGCAGCAGCTCCTGCTCAACTCTGGTGAGGGCCCCTTGGCTATGTCACATCAGGGCAGATGGCATAGCATAGGACTACTTGTGAGAGGGAGAGGTCTCAGGGCAAGACTGGAAGCCAGAGAGAGAAACCCAGGAGGGGCCAGGCTTGCCCTGCTAGGACAGCCCTCTCACAGGAACAAAACGGGTTCTGCAAGAACTGCATCAATTCCTTCCTAGGGCAGCTCCCCAAGGACCCAACGACCTCTATTAGGCTCCACCTCCTAAAGACCCCGCCGCCATGTTGGGACCATTCTGATAAGACGGAGCCCTGGGTACAAACCACATCCAGACATGTCAGCCTCTCTGGCACCATAAGGATTGGTGCTGCAGGCATGGCACCTTCAGTTTTTGCCGGGGTCCAGCCCTAGCAGGAGTCCATGGGTTCCACACTGGTAAATGGGGCGCGGGGAGACCACGTCAGCGATGGATGGAGAATGAAAGACACAGACTCTAGTTCTGGTGCAATCACTCCCACTTTATTCTGGGGAAGGCTGGGTTTATATACATTTTTCTTCAGGCTATAATGGCAGTCTTGTGGTTAATATTAAAGAAGTTTCCAAAGCATAGGCAGAAAACAACAACCTTACAGATTATCCTTACCTAATCACAATTGTTTTAAGAATATCTAACTATGTTGATGAGCTAATACAATGTTTATTTCCTTAATATCTAAACTCTATGTGACCTAAGACTATTCTTATTATTCTCGCGGTTAAAGTGATAGACAAGTAATCTCATGTGACCATTTCTATTAGGTCCCTCTGGTTAATATCTAAATTGCTGAGTTAAGGGTTACAGGAGGGCAGCGGTCCCAATGGTTATTGTGTGCCAACATTTACTATAGGGGTGACATACTCTTTGTAGGAAGGAAGGAATGTTGTGGAACCTTATTCTCTTACCTCACCACCACACATAAACAAAACCATTGTTAAAATTTAACCAGCCTGTTGGAGACAAAGGCAGATCTACAACTATTTTCTCCAGAGGCTTTCAGGGACTCATTGCACGGTTGCAAAATTATTTTTAATTTTGTTAGTGGTAAAGACCCATTGTTTTCATATTGTAGGTAATATTTTCTGGAATTTTTGTTGTATTCCCTTCATCCCCTTAAGCAATCCGTTCAGACTGAAATGAGTAATATATTATCAGAGAAACACAGCAGAGAAAACACCATGCTTTGGAGCAAAACATCCAGCAATTCCTTTTAGGATGAGCCTTTGCAATCATCCTCCAGAGGATCTTTGTCAAGCACTGGATGGAATTCCGGATGCCCCCGCAAGTTTTTTGGTGTCAACCTGTTTCTTGTACCGAATTCCTTCCTGTTCTGATCCTTGAGCCATCAACTGGTTTCTGGCTTCTTCATTTTTATCCTCTTCGGATCTTCCGGTTTAATGCTCAGCCCTGTCTCTGGATCTCCACCTGAACTTTACAGACTCACGTGCTCTTCACAGTGACTCAGGGCAGAGTCGGGGAGGGGACTCGCAGTGCTGTGGAGCCTGGCCGGGTGCTCCTAAGTGGACTTGGCAAGGCAGGACCAGTTGGTTGGACAGGATTTCTGACATGATGACCTGGACTGGGGGCATTGCAAGGCTGCTCCCCAAGGGTCACTGTCCTGGTACACAGCCTTTCCAGCCAGAAGCAAGCATTGCCTGGAGCAAGTAACTGCTGTTTTTTCCTGGTTTCCTTGCTTAGCAAACGGGAAATTGCTTAAGAAATTAGAAAATTTAGGAAACAGGGGAGTCTGTTTGGTCCCCAACTTGTTTCACACAGGAATGGAAAAGACTGCTTCGCCTCAGAATTATTCAGCATAGCAAAGTGTGGTGGCTTCAACTGTCAATCACCGCCTACGACAAAGATCCACGGTTTGGGGCAAGAACCTATGTGCGCATCCTTGGGTCCTGTTCAGGGCCTGCAAAACCTAGCAGGAGCTTTGTCTCTGGAGAAGGATGGGGTTGCTTACAAAGACCTCTAATCTGCCGGTTAGATTAAGGAAGTAACTAGTATGATACTGACACTTCCTACCTGCCTGGTCTGGCCCCTAAACATCTCCTGGTACATATTTCAAATTTTCTGATAAACATAAAAATGTAATTTTATTAACCTGAAAATATCAGCAAATCTCACTGAAACTTTGATGCGTGCATGTTTTCCCTAAAGATCTTTTCCATCTTCATTTTGAGTTCAGCGTTTTTCAAGAACTGCTTTAGTGCACGGCCTTCCCAGGTGACCCCGATACATGCAAAGAGCATGGACCTGGGAGAAGCGTGCGTTCCGCCAGCAGGAGATCTTTGTCCAACTTAAGTGAGTGGGTTTTACCCCATATGGGAATTTATAATTCACTGGAAATTCTGATATTTTTCAAGGGGATGGGAGGTCATTTCCAAAGCCAGCGGAGGCTCCAAACTTGAGCACATGAATAAATGTAGGAGGGCCACCCTGCTCTATGGGCTCTGACCTGGGGAGGGGTCGCCACCAGGGAGCACACTCTGTGGCCACTTACCTTCCTCCCTATGGGGAGAGGCCCCTAGAGGGCAGGTGAGTGACAGGAGGTGGCCTCGCCTTCTCTACTCCCACACCCTCTAGGGACTGCAGGAGAGGGTCTCTGGATGTCCTCTGCAGCCCTACCACTCAAGGCCACTGGATGCCATGTGCCACAGAGGGGAAAGCACAGGGTGGAGGGCCGACCTGTGAGCCTGAGCAGCTTTGTGGGGAGCCCAGAGCCTGGACAATGGCTGAGGTCTCACCTCTCCAGGTGGTCACTACTACCGTCCTCTTCGTCACTGCCCTCTGCCTTTTGTGGGTGCCACGCTACACAGGAGGTGTTCTGTCTGCATTTTCTCTGACCACCACCATGACCTAGGAGATACATGTAATTCCTGTCTTCCAAACGAGGAGACAGGCTCAGAAAATGAAGCGCCCTAGCAAGACCAGTGGGCAGAGCCTGTGAGAAGGCAGGCGCTCTGTCTCTGCACGGGGACCGTCTCAGTGTCGTCAGAACGGAATCAGTCACATGGAGCCGGCGAACCTAACGTGTTGGACACCTGGGGTCGTGCGGGGGAGTTGCACAGGCTCCTGACTGCCACAGGACGCCACTGACGCGCACCCACGGTCCGGTGGCACAGAAGTCGCTCTCTGCATCCGTCACCCTCCCCTGCCCCGTCTTGAGCGCAGGATGCCCTCCCGCACCCTCACTGGCTTTGGAGCCCCCTCCTTGGGCAGGTACACCCAGATTACTGCTCTGGGGATGAGGCTGCAGTGGTGCCCTCAGAGGAGAAGGGCGCTGGGGTGGTCCGCTTTCTGAGGATGGAGGGGGAACACTTGCCAAGGATCTTTAAAAGCCAAGTCTGATGAATAAGATGGTAGATAAAACCTTGGTTAAAAAAAAAAAAAAAAGAAAAAATTTTTGAGCCCAAATAGGCTCTCGGGAGACAGACTCCATAGATTCCAATAATGCGACCCAAATGGTGCACCACCCACGCCATGCGTGCATTGTGGTAAGTGTGTTTGAAGATGAGTCTTAACTTCCTTCAATTCAAACTTTATACCTACTGTTCCACTAAAGAATTGGTGACTATGACTGCATGAGCAATGGGATCCTACAGAATGCACAATCAGAAAAATGAGAGATTACACTCCATTTATGTACGATTTATCAAAATGTATAAATGCATTCTACTGTCACGTACAACTAACCAGAAAACATTTAAAATTAAAAAAAAATTTTAAAAAGAAGTGGTGATTAATTGAAAGTAGAAGTTAATAAAATTCTGACCTAAGATTACATTTGACACTGTTGACACACATTCTATGAAGGGATAAGCCACTGGTGGCAGAATTGGAAACTCTTAGAAGTATTTGAAGACAAGGGCATGCTACTCCCTTGACCCCAAGCTCTGTATTGTTAAGGTTTTATCTCCTGCTATATTTGTAGTTATTTTCATTACATCTTGTTGAGAGAATATGCAAATTGTCAAATGCTGAATTACTTTTATTCTTTTTGTAATTGTTCTGATTATCAAACAACTAAATTTCATGGTAAAAAAGTATGGAAAATCCTGAAGAGACCAAAGAAAAATAATAAAAATCACCTGTGACTCAATTGCACAAATTATTTTGTTAAATGTCCCTCTTGCTCATTTTTCTACTCATTTGTATATTTTTTTCAAAATTGCCAATATTGTACTCATGCTTCCTGTTGTAATTATTTAAGAAAATACTGTGAATAGTGACAATTAGAAATTTAAATTTCCCTTTTCCAAATCAGGAAGCAACAGAGAAAAAGTGATGAACTTGAAATTAGAGCATCAGATATTTTCCAGTATAAAGAAATAAGCAGAATTTATGAACTATGATGTACTGGTCAGCAAGTACTCAGCAGGACATCTTATTTGGCAACACCATTTACAGACATAGGACAACCAACTTCAAGAGAATCCTTGAAAGATTTCTACTTTGAAACGTGGTAGATTTAATTTTTCCATACTTCCTTACAATGGAGCAGCATCTGATAGCATGAGCATAGTGGTCACAGTTCACAGTTGACTTTTGTTTTCATAAGTTCTGCTTGGTTGACAAAAAGTAATTTTCCCTAAAAAATCACTCACATCATTGGAATACAAATATAAGAAACATTAAATTAGAAAAAATTTATAACCAAAATATTACACTTACATATTTAAAACAAATTATTTAACATTATAGTAATTTATTTTATATTTTATTAGGAGAGCACCTGAAGAATTTTCAAGAGAGGAAGAAGTCAGGAGTAAACTTTAAAGTCAGAGAAAAGAGACATGCTTAATGAAGTGAACTGATAAACAATCAAATGTTTATGTTAGGTGTGGAAAATTTCCAAAAACCTCAAAGAAAAATAATAAAAACAAATTGTGATTATATTGCATTTTCCGTCTTGGCGAATGTCTTTCCCAGCCTGATACATCTGAGATCCAGCCAAGCTACTGCACAGAATGGAATCATTTTCCATTATTGGTTTAGTGTCTTTTTAACTTCAGCTCGTACCCTTCAGAAGATCATAAGCTGATTGAGCACATTACAACTGGATTTAAGATCCCAGCGAAGAGAATAGATCCCAAAACGTCAGCGCGCATCACATGATTTCTACTCCTCCGTCTCAGCGCCTCAGAGGGTCGGTGGATCCGGTGAGGGCCTGTGAGCTGGCTGCAGCACCTCAGGTACCCACCCAGAGCGGCTTTCCAAGTGCTCCCCTGTGTGGGCAGGAATGAGCCAGTCGGATTGCCAGCTGGGCTTGAGGGCAAGGAGCCATGCCCGTCTTCCGAGTGAGGAGCAGTCTCGTCTGCACCCCTCCGAAGGCATTTCGAGTGCAGAAGGATCTGACAGCGCCACCACCTTCGCCACAGGCAGCACACACACAGTCCACCCCATGCTGGTCTCACTCCGGCCAAGTCCATTTGTGCTGCTATCACAAAACACCTGAGACTAGATCATCAGTGAAGAGCATAAAGTTGCGTCTCGTGCTCTGGAGTCTAGAAGACCAAGGGCAGGGTACTGGCAGTGTGGGTTATCGGGTGAGGGTTGCTACCTACCTACCATGAAACTGACCCTGGTGACTGCACCCACCCTCCGTGCCGAAGGGGAGCTGTGACCTCTCACTGCAGGAAGAGTGGACAGGAGCCCTTTCATAGGACTGCTGGTTCTGATCAGCCCTAAGCCACGTTCTCATACTGTCGCCCGAGGGATGGAGTTTCAGTCTTAGAGGAGCTCAAACTGTGGCAGGGCCCCGAGGACCCCCTGAACAGCCCGCTCTGCAGCCAGCTGAGGACGCACTGCAGCCGGTGAGCCATGAGCACAGTGGAACCAACCTCCTAAGCTGCTGAGGGAAGGTGCTCGAGGCGGGACGCCGGCAGGCCAGGAAGGAGCCCGTCGCTGGGTTCTGGTCCTCAGAGCCGCCAACCCTGCTTTCCACAAATGGAAGTGTACCCTTTCCCGGCGAATGTGACCCTTCGGTGACATGGACATCAGGCAAGGTGACCGTTCCCACCATGACACAGGTCTTCTGGAAGTCAAGTTGATCTTTGTTATAAAGTTCCTTGATTAAAAAAACCTTGTTATAAAATTACTGTGATAAAACTCAAATCCACTCACGTCATCACAGGAAATTCCATCATGGGAATGGAGCCCAGTCAGGCTGCCAGCCGGGGCTCGAGGGGAGGCAGCCCGCACCAGTGTCCCTGTGAGCAACACAGAACGGTATGGATGCTTTTCAAACTGTGTGCGATTTTATGTTTAGAACACTTGTAAAACTCACTTTAAATTTTATAACCTACTCATGAAAACAATTCTCATACATAACATATGAACTCAAAAAGATCATTATTAAAGAATCTTAATCAAAAGTCTCATTAGTCATTTGAAATAAAAACCAGATAGGAAATGGTGGCATTCACAGATGCAAGCTCAAATTCATCATTCAAATTTTTGAGAAGAAATGACATGCAAATTCAATTTTGGAAATTTCATCCAAATCCAATAAAGGGTGGTTTTGTTTTCATACCGTAATAATTCACAACATAGAGGAAATCAACTCCTAAAATCAAAGCCCATTAAGCATCGGGTCACTTCAGTTTCCCTGAACACACAGTTCCAATTACAAATATGCGTTAGAGATTTGTGTCATATAATATATACATTCATGCCACAACAGGAAACTCTTCTTGACAATGACATCAGATAGCAAACCTTCGCCGCCAGCCTGCACTCCCCTTTGCTCCGTGTGGAAGGCTGATTGATTTGGACAAGGCTTGGAATGTGTCACCCAGACACTCACAGATGCTGCGGAGGAAGAGAATGAGCTGAAAGGGGCCCGCCTTTCGCAGGGAACTGAAGATGAGTGTTGTCGCCACCTTTCAGCACAGAGGAGTAGAGGATGATTTTTGCAGCTTACCCAAAGGGGCTTCTCAGGACAGAGCGCTGGCATGGAGGCGGCTCACGTGGCACGCCCGCGGGGACACTGGACCAGGTAGGAGCCTCTAACTGTCCAGCTCCAACGCTGGGGGCACTTCACCAGAGATCTCATGGACAAGACAGCAAGTCCCTCACGAGGCAGGGACCACGCACCTTCATTTCCCTGCAGAAACACCCCTGGCCACCGTATGGACAGCAGTGCCCAAGAACTCTCCACAGTGCATGGGGCGGACACGAACCCTCCTGGAAACGATGCCCGGAATCCATCAGTGTCCCACCCTCCCTCTGGAGGACCCCGCCCCTTCCCGGTGGGGGTCAGTTTGGCCTCTGCTGTCTTGGCTGGGTCGGGCCTCCTGAGCTGACACTCCATCCTATTTGTTACTGCAGCAGCCTAGAGCTCACTGGTAAAAGCAGAGATGGGCCCATCTTGGTGTTTTAAAGGAAGGCTTTCCACGTGGGGGAGACACCTTGCAGGTGGGCAGGTAGCCAGGGTCTACTGCCCAGCGACTGGGTCACCCCCCAGGCCCCCAAGTGTCAGAGTCAGGTTTTCCTGGGCACAGTTCATCCTCCAGCCCCTCTGGGAGCGAGAGACCCTGGTCTGCAGCGAGCAGGCTCCAGAAGGGCTATTTATTTGAAAGGGCCACACGCTTGAAGGAGGTTTGTTCTGTATCCACCAAACGGTGAGGATCTGTAGAGACCAGGTGGGGAGCGAAACATGGGGTGCACAGAGCGACCACGGTGAGTCTGCAGGACGCAGGTCGAGGGCCCTCTCATAGCATGCGACCCCATCTCTGTTGAGATGCCTCACCTTCCACAGCAGGCGGCACTGGTGGGCACACACAGGTCTGTCCCTTGCCCAGGAGTGCTCCTCCAAGGCCGCCTGCCTTGCCCCTCTCAGGGAGGGGTGGCTTCCCTCCCATCTTACAGCTCTATTCTGTATTCTTCTCACCCTGCGCATTCAGCAGCAGGCTCTTTGGTGGGGACGGTCTCACCTCCTTCCACAGGCAGCCCAAGAACTAAGAGGCGTGCAGGAACATGCATGGATCAAGGGATCAAAGCAGGGCGGGTGTCAAATATGTGAGTAAAAAGAGTGACCCTGACCGGCCTAGAACTCCCACCTAGAAATCAATCCTCTCCCCACCACCACGACTTGGCAGGAACATGGGAACGTTGAGGGTGCCTGGGTGGCACTGAGCAAGGCCCCCTGCCGTGGTGGTGCAGTGCTCCTACTCCTCTGCTCAGGCCAGCCAGTGGTTTTGCAGGAACTGCAGCAGAATCACCCGTGCCCAGAACCAGTCCGAGCCTGCGGCGGCAGTTGACAGGAAGAGAAGAGACGGGTCTGTCCTTCATCCCAAACCTCGGCGGCCAAGTCGCATGCTCAGGCTGCTCTCTCCCACCGTGGGAGCTCTGTCTGGATAAAGCACTACACGCGAAGCCTGGAAGACATCTGCGCCATTCGGAAACGGACGGCCTCGCTGTCTCTTCACTTAACCGCGGTGTAAGTTTCCTGAGGACAGTGTGGCTTTTTAAAAATCCCCCCACGTTCAACCTAATGCAATCTAGACAAGAAAGCATGCTGAGAATGCATGCCGGCGGGCTGGACTGCAGCATGAAGAGCCAAGATTAGGAGAAGAGCCAAGATTAGGTCCATCGACCAGAGAATTACAGAAGGCTGCCGTTGCGACGAGAGGGGAAGGTGGCCCTGACCCTCGGGAGGCCCACAGCCGGAGGGAGGTCGCATTCCCCGGCTCTCTCTTCCATCCGTCCCTTCTGAAGGAGATGAAGCGGCCCCTTCTCCACTCTCGGTACCTATGCACAGCCTTTGGAGAACAGCATGGGCAGCGACTCCCAGCTGAGAAGCGTCCCGGCAGCACTGGGCCACGAATGGCCGCCCACTCCTGGCTGGCTTATTTGTGAAAGTGCAACTGCAAGATCCTCCCAGTGCGCCGTGTGCTCCTGATGGTATCCAGCCGTCCGTGGCAGGTTTTGAATATACCCAGGTTCCGCGCGCATCGTGGAGCTCGATCATCTCTTCCTCCAGCCCGCGCGTTTGAACCAACTCATTTTACAGTGTGGTTAGCAGAGCCCTTCCCGTTCAGGATGATTGCTCAAAGCACTTAGGGCAATGTTGTCTTAGCACAGCATCTAGAGTGAGGCCGTTGACACAAATTGCATCGTATGCTGCTGGAGATTTAGTGCTGTTGCTGCCAGGAGAATATTTTTGCAATGGTTACTGATGTATAACAAAATAAAACGTGCAGCAAAATCAAACCCTCAATCAACATCACTATTTAGTCCAAGATTCCAATTATACCACTTTTCTTAAATGTAGACCATTAATCAAGAGACAGTAAGCAAAATCTGTACTTCACAATCATTGTCCAAAGACTATGGTGTGGCAGACAATGAAAAAATATTTTTCATTACATACTTCCTTTGGTCCAAAATAAATAAAATTGTCATTTCAAAGAATTCATACCCAAAATGCTACTCATTTTTTACTTCTAGATTTATATAAAACCTAGCCATTAATTATGGAGCTGAAGAAACATTTGCAGTGGTTCATTTATTCCCTGCATTCTACTTTGAAGGGACAGAAGGACAGCACAGGAAAGTCACTCTAAAGATGAAGGATACAGCAGATATCTGAGAAATTGATCTTTCTGTAACAGAACACTTCACTTTCATTTCCTAGAAGCATACCATCCTGGAGATCATAAATTTTAAACGGCCCAATTAGATTTTATGCCAAGCAATGCCATTTAGCCTTCTGTGGATCCATGAACTCTTTGGCCCACCATGAATTAAATGGTCCTGCAAATTACCACATGTAGGATAATCTGCACTGTGTGCATATTTTCCTATTAATTACTTCTCCAATGCTAACATAATTAAGAACTACACCTAATATGTTGGCTCTTTATTTTAATTACAGCTCTACAGCCTGTAATAATATTAAAGAAAGCCCTTTTGAGTTCACCTGGCTTTATGATCAGAATTTTCCATCCCATTTCTATGATTTCCCCTTTAATTGGCCTGCTCTTCACAGGCCTCACTTTACATTTAGCTGAGGCTAGGTGTGGCTCTGGTTGAGGGCCTTTATTCCTTCTAGTCCTCTCCATCCACTGTTTGTCTAAGCAGACCGGGAACGATGCAAATAAACCCAGATGCCCGCAGGGATGCAGAGTGCGCTGGTTCATGTGGAATGCCCAGCTTACTGCATTGGCCATTTGCTCCTCAAGGTCCCTGAACTGCACAGTTAGGTGTGCCTACGAGTACTCCCAAACTGTTGAGTGGACGAAGCAGCCAGTGTGCACTCACAGCTCAGAGCCTCATGCAAGGACATCGAGGCCTCTGTGTACTGATGGGCAGCCCACAGGCAGGGGCCAAGGACAGAGAATGCATGAAAGGGAAAAGAACCCCTTCAAAAGGAGAGATTCTCATTCCCCAACCGAGACTTTGGAATCTCTTTGTAAAGAGAGCTTCCAAAAACTTTCCGACGAGTAGGTTTTAAACAGTTCAGAGAACACGTTCTGTTGGCACAACTTCTCCAACACAGGAAAGCTGTTCCACCTTGCCTAAGTCATCAAGGTTTCTGAAGCTGCAAACGCTTCTAAGTGAAGTCAAATGCTTCTCACTGAAGCTTCGGCCTTAAAATGAAAATACAGAAGTGTAGAACTTAAAAAAAAAAGACAGTGGGAAATAAATCCACAACAACTGTTTAAATTGCTATTTTCATATTAAATATTTAAGGATGATTCTGGGATCATTTTGATAATCTTAAAAATCTTGTTCTCAAATCTCACAATTTAAGTAATGTTTTCAAATATGAAAAAGGCTTTAACTTCAATGCTATTGACTGTTTTGTGGGAAGAACTGAATATTCCTGATGGTTTTTACCAAAAATAAATGATGGTGTCCAGGGGGAAACAATGAAAATAAAAAAGGCTTTAAAAAAATGTAAAGAAGGACCATATAGGCAGAATTCTTTATGTGAGATGGCATGAAACTGAAAACTGAAAACTTAGTGCCCTGCTCACGATGGTCTAGTGGTGCTTAAATAAGAGGCACAGGCACGTGTCCCAACGTGGGTGATGCAGAGCAGCCAGCCGTGAGGAGACAGCAGCGCAGAGAGCGCGAGTCCAAGGAGCCCGTTTATGTGAAACAGCCTGAAGAAGCAGATCCGCTGGGACAGGGGGCAGGAGAGAGGGAGTTCCCAGGATGGGCACAGGGTCCTTTTCAGGATGATGAGGTCTCTATAGAACTCATTGTGTGGTGGCTGTCCCACCCTGCGATCATGCTAGAAGCCCTTGAACTGTAGTTCAAGGACGAAGTGTGTGGATTATCTATCAATAACACTCTTACATGGAAAAACAGAAAGTTAATTTCTGCTACAAATAAGGATAAAAATTGCCTCGTATGAGCACTCTTGACAGTAATGGTGAATGGATTTTGTTTTTAAACAGCCCGAGATTAGTCACATGGATCAGAATGGGTAACATTTATAATTTGTTTTTTAAAGAGGAGGCAAACGTCGTGTGCATTTTATGTACCTGGTGCAGAAAGGTGAGGCTGAGGAGCGGGAGGGAGCGGCGATCTACATCGTCAGGGGTGGTACCTCCCTGCTCTGCAAGAAGAGCTTGGATCTGCTGCCACAAGCCATCCAGCACCTGCATAAACACAGGATATTGGATCAGACTGACCCTCTGGGACTGGTCACCTCTCTGGCACGTGCTATACACTCCTAAGCATCAATTTGTTTCTAGGTTCTCAGACACTTGGCAACAGGTTAGCAGCACATGTGGACCCCTTGCCACCTCACTGTGTGCATAAAGGCAGAGATTTACTGTCCAACACATGCAGAATAAACCTGAAGAACTTCAGGGCTGAGATGTTTTACTTATGGCCAAGAATTGTGTCTAGAAAAGACAAAACAAAATCAAAGATGGTACCCGTGAGCAGAGTCAGGAGCTGCTTTTACTCACCAACGGCCACCCTCTCTCCAGACCACCCTGGACTGCAGGTGGAGGGAAGAACTCAGTCAGCTTTATTCTCCCTGATAAATTCTGCAGGCATCATCCATTCCCGTACAGAGTTAAGGGATGGTATATATACGCAATGGAGTTTTCCTGAGCCATAAAGAAAAACAGAACTATAGCGTTTGCTCATAAATGGGTAAAAAAGGGGAACGTCATGTTAAGTGAAATAAGCCACACTCAGAAGTCAAGAGGCCCATGTTCTCTCTCATTAGCAGAAATAGAGGGGAAAAGGAGGGGGAATCCCTGGGAAACAGAAGGGTGAGGTAGAGGTAGGGAACTGAGGAAGCGGGAGGAGGGACAAGGAAAAAGGAACAAAACTGTGTACAGACGTGAATATACCAAGTGAATCTCACCCTCACTTATTTTAAAAAGTTATATATAAACAGAAGGAAGAGCAGCAGAGGGGAAGAGGAGGAGAGGTAAAGGGGAAGTGACGGAGGTTGTGTTGGAGCAAACTATTCCAGGCTCACATCATCGTGTCAGAATGAACCCATTACTATGTATGACGATAGCACGCTGATAAAAAATAAAAGGAAGCACAGGAAGTACTGCAAACACACACAGGCAGCTTCCACATGGAAAAGTGGGCGTAACGTATACCCACCTGCTACGGCCAGGCTGCTGGAACGTAGTTCAAGCAGCACCGCTGGCGGCCCTCAGTCTCCTTGTTAATATCTCCCCTGCGGGTGTCTTCAGTATCCGGGTACCCTGGCCTGAGACCAACGTCTGTTTAATCAGAATGGCATTTGAAGCTCATGGCAGTCCCTTCTTATACAAGGGTTGAAAGCCAATGCCTTAGAATGTCCCCGACACTTAGAGCATCCCCCTCGAATACTAACTACGACTGCTGCTAGTAACACCCACTGCCTACACGAAGGGACAACAGGGCCATATTCACATTAGGACTAACGTTTGATGAGGATGTGAATAATCCCCTAGGAAATTTTACCTCTTGGTTTCTCTGATTGACTGCATTCTCCGTACACCTGTCCCCAAAGACCTGCTGTCATGAATTTGTCAAGGTTTCATTTAAATATTGATTTAAATATCCATAAGTAGTTTTTCTTTAAAGTTACCAAAAGGTACCTAGTGCTTATCTAATTAACTAAACACAATACCTATTGCCTCTGAAATATGCTCGTTTACAGGAACATGTGGTTTGACGTTTCTGTACATTTCCACCTGAAAGCCTTCACCTTTTGCACGATGCTGCCTAAGGAAAACATCACTCACTGATGTGTTTACGACGGTGACAATCCTTTCAAAACTCTGTGCCTCTCTCCAAACCACACAATGAGAATCTCTGTACAATAGAGTTGAAGCACAATTCTTTGATTTCCAGCAATTGACACAATATCACTCTTAACCACCTACATTAGTGTCCCATTGAAAAAGCCCATCATCAAACAAGAGGGGAGCCAGGTCCCAGGGTCACAGAGGGCCTTTGCAAAGAATTTACAGCACCAGGAAACTAGAAACCAAGGTGCCGATCTCAGCTTTGCTGAGCTAGGGGATGGGTTGACAAAGCTCTGATCATGACTGCGTGGTCTCCACACCTTCATTCTTTGGGTAAATTTATAGAGATCCAATAGTAGATTTAAAGATAGGTGGAAAGAGAAATGAGAGAGCAAAATAAATGAATAATAGATGTCAACTTGAGGGAAGTATTTTAAGGGTGAACAGGAAGGCCGGCTGAGCGCCCACCACCCCAATCCAAGGCTGCTCCTGTCACCGACTCTTAAGAAGAGATGCAGGCTGGGGAGATAGCTCAGTCGGTAGAGTGCTTGCCTCTCAAGCACAAGGCCCCGAGTTCGATCCCCAGCAGTGCAAAAAAAAAAAAAAAAAAAAAGAAGAGATGCATGTCAAAGACCCATCAGGCTTTCTGGGCATGAAGGGAGCAGTCACCACCAGCCTAGACCAAGTCAGTCACTCGTGTGGTGATCCTGGCACCAAATGCTGGAAAACATCGCCCTTTACTTGATCTGCTTGACACTTGACCACAGCATTTTCCTTTCTTCACCAGAAAAAAGAGAAAGGCGACTTAGAAGCAGAGGTGGGACGGTGGGAAGGACGGTGGGAAGGAGGCACACGCAGAGGGCCTGCCCGCCCCGCGTGCCCAGTGCGCTGTTCTGAAGGCTTGGGACGGCCCGTTCTTATCCTAGCATGACGGGGGTGCACTTCTGCTGCTGCAGGGACACGAGCTGAGGGCCCTGACACCACAGCCCCGGGGGATGAGCAGGCTGTGCCTCCGGGGGTCTGCTGAGGTCCATTCCTTTCCGCGTCCAGGAGAAGCAGCCAGGGGGCTTATTTTCGGAAAGAGAATGGGACTTTTGCTTGCCATGGAGTTGGGTTAAATTACGCAGCCCTCTCTGTGGTTCTGCGTGGAGAAAGAACAGAGAGTTCTCCCTCTGCGCTACAGAATTCAGGAACTCGGGGAGGCGCGGACACACAGTCCCCAGGTTCAGATTCAGTTTCACGAGGGTGTGCAAATGATGTGTACTCAGTAGAGACAACGCTTTGAACCTGACCTTTCCCCTGGACAGCGGTCCACACCAAGATCCTCTCCCAGGTACAGCAGTGACTCCCAGCTCCCAGCTGGTCACACATTCCCAAAGACAAAACCACACTCCACAGAGGTTAAGTGAGTAAACGCACTTTTAGTTTGCGGGGTTTTCGATTTACAGAGGGTTTACCAGGATGTCCCTCCAGCATAGGTCACGGGGCGAGTGTACTTAGCGGATCTATGATTTTCCATAGAGAAAGGGCAGGTATAAGGACAAAGCCCAGGTGTCTTAACCTTTATTCTCCCCTAGTAAATATCAGTGTAAAACAGGTAGCAGAGATGGGGATTGCCACGTGAGCCCGAGAGTAGCACCCCCACGGGCTGCAGCGAGGAAAGTGGCTGTAGGTGACTCTGTTAGATAGGCGGGTGGACCTGGCTTGAGGGTTCAAACTGAGCAACAGGTACGTTTCAAAGAGAGTGAGTCCAACCTGGGCCGGTGGGAGAGGCCTTGCTCCTGGACTGTGCTTTGACCCCTTAGCTGGAAGGGAGAGATGCAGGCAGAGGGTCAGCAAGGACACCTGCCCACCGGTGCAGGGTCTGACGACCGCGCTCACTGGAGACAGCTGGAGCAGCAGGCTGGGGGCTCTCGGAGGCTCTGAAGCCACAGGCATCCAGTCAACCAGAGATCCCTGCCCGTCACATCTCCTCGAGTCCCACCCGGGACCACAGCCTGCCTGCCACGTCCCTGCACAGTCTGAAAAGTAGAAAGCGACCTGGCTGAGAGAAGCCACAATTCTTCTTGACATTTTAGAACGCACCTTTGCCTTGTTCAGAATGTTCTGTTGCAGGCTTTAAAACGTGAACTATGCTAGGAGAAAAGAGAGAAGTCACCTGTATCCAGGTTTGCCTGGAATCAAAACAGATTTTAGCAACCAATTGAAAGGTCTTTATTTTACCCGCATGGAAAACATCAGTAACTCTTTCTACTCGACACTGATTGACTTATGATTCTGAAGTGGAATGGGGCGCTGTGGAATTTTTGTTAAGAGACTGGAAAGAAATGGTTCACTCAGGCTAGCTAGGTGCAAGCTCACTAATGATGTATTTTCTTCCCTATCCCTGTGTGCATTCTCCAATTTTTCTTCGATGGCAAGATACCTTTGTATTCAAGAAAAAAGTTCTCAAAAGAGAATAAGTAAGAAAAATATTACTGTTCATCTTTAACTAACAAAAAGAATGGCAATAAAACAGAAACCAAAATACCAAAGTGTTAATAGTGGTTGACTTTGGGGGGAATGTGGGTCATGGCTTTTGGAGTTTCAGTTTTTGGATTTTTTAAACTAGTCTTTAATTTTCAAATTTTCAGCAAAGAACACGTACTTTTAACTAACTGATACTTTGAGGAACAAAGGAAATTTGGAAAGAAAATGTTGCCTTATTCAAATTTAATTACCTGGAAATTAAGAGATTGCATTTGGCTAATGGGAGGTAGCTGTTCGGATCAACCGGTACAAACCTCGAGGACAAATGGCCAGGCTATCTGGTGTGAGGTAGGCCTCACAGCACCAAGCATGCTGGGCTTTTAATTTTTTTCAGAAATGTTTCATTGACACAATAAATCCTATCATTTGAAAAAGCATGGATAGACCCGGAGGACATTGTACTGAGTGACAGCAGCCAGCACAAGATGACACACTGCGTGATCTCACACGTGCAGCTTTTGGAAGTTTACGTCATAGAACTTGAGGAAAGAATGGTGGTCACCAGAGCATTCAGGGAGCAGAGGACTGAGGACAGAGAGAGGCATTCAGGGAGCAGAGGACTGAGGACAGAGAGAGGTCAATCAATGGGTACAGAGTTACTGTTTGATAGCCATGTGGATTCAGTGTCCTCCATATGCCCTGTTGTCCCAAATGTCTTTTCCTTCTGAGATGAACACCTGCCCCAGTCCACTACTGTCTCTGACATTCTTGCCATTGGAGTCATTTCTTCAGCTTCCAGAAATGTGTCCCTCTTAAAATAAAACTGTCCTTGAGAGGGAAACTAAAATCCCCCTAGCAGCCAAGGACCTGAACCCAGGCTCCAGTTCTAGAATTTTGTCCAACCAAAAGTGAGCTATGGTGAACCATCTACAACTTCTTTTAGAATCAGTTCTCTCTTCTGCAAATGAAAAGGTGGACTCAAAATTCACTCTGAGTCTTCTTGGATATGCATTCTGGCAGCACACTTCCTCAGTTTATATGGCTGCCATCTTGAAAAAACAACTGTGTCCATGGGGGGTAGGAGGGGAAAAGGAAAATCCAGGAGCCTCGGCATTCCGAGGAGCTCATCAGCACCAGGGGGTGGGCTCACCCACCTGCCTCCAGGGGAGGTCATCTCCCCAAGAAAACTCTGTTCATCTTGCAATTTTCTAGGGTATTTAATTCCAAGTCAAGAGTCTCAGTTAATTTCTTATCTCAAGACACCATCGCATTAGGTGAGCATTTTGACTTATTTTCCAAAGTGGTTACTGAGAGAGAAATTTATCAATTTTCTAATAAAATGGGAAAATTAAAATATGTGGCCATTCCCCGTGTTTCCATGAATCGGACAAGGCAGGGTCCATTCTAATCACAAAGTCACCACAAATCAGAGAGTAGAGAATATGGACATAAATAATAGGTCCTTTGTGATGATAAAGGAAGGATTTATTTTTTTTTCTCCTCTCTAGAAAACAGAGGGGAAAAAAAGGCAAAAATCATTGTAAAGAAGAAAGTATCAAGGACCAGAGAAAGGTGTTTCCTGCAAATGACCTTATTATTTTAGAAGAGAGATATATTCAGATTCTGAATGCATTCTATGCTGCTACACAATTTTCTGTTTTTCAATTCCTGTAAATGTAATAGCATTCAATATATTGATATGGTGTAAAATAAGTCCAGTAGCTTTTAACGTTGGATCGCCCTCTCTTGGACTTCCATTTAGCCTCCGTCTCTTCGAATGGCAGGCAACTTATGCAGCTGACCTTGTTACTAAATTAAAAGTTTGCTTTTTGCTTTTGCCAAGTTCCCTTCTCATTACCAAGTTTCCTACCTGAATTTGTCACAGCCCCCTGGCTAGACTTCTCCCCAACTGGATGAACTGAATTGTAAAATTACTCAGTGGAAACTGAAAGCCTAAAATAAATGGAGATGATTCATCCCGGAGCCTTTTACTATTTTAGGACTTTCCGACAGCTTCCTGGCACTCAGAAGTAATAAAGGGGTCTGACTTGACACCCCAATTTGTTAACCGGGCGATGCCGTCAGTGCCACAAGGGACCCGTGTGGGGCTAAAGATGCAGAGGTGACAAGGAGCAGAAAGTTGCCACCTCACTGTTAGAGTTCTGTGCAACTGCTCATCTCCAGCATCATTTTATTTTTTAAGATTCTTAAAGAATTCCCAAAGCTGATTCCTGAGAATTAGAGTCAGTAACTCATGGTTCCAGAACTATAAATTTTTCTTAAAAAATAACCAATCAAGCGAACCATTCCTCTGGAAGTGAAATCTACATAATCGGTCAATAAACACCCAATCAAATAACTGAGCTCTATGCCCAAGTCATCACGGATGACCGAAAGGGGAGCTACTGAGCCAGCTTAAGATGTGCCTCCTGGGTGCTACCTGGGCCAGCGGTGCTGTTGAGCTCAGACTGTCTCGTCCACATGCTAGTTCTCCGTCACCCAACCAGGGCCAAGTGCTTACAGGATGCTAAAACAAGGAGGATGTCGGTCACTGGCAACATCAACCCAAGCACTGACCAGGACAGGCAGGCTGTGCCCCTCCCCTGGGAGCGTGTACTTTTGACAGGTGAGCCCTAAGCTTGCGTTTTGCAGCACCACTTAAATGACATGCTCTGGCAATGGGAAACCATCTGCAGACAACACTGCTGAGAATTTAAGAAACAAAATATTTTGTTTTATGAGAAACATGTACTTTTGTGAAGGATACCCAATGTACACCAGGAGCCCAAACGCAGGTTGATCTTCTCAACACCAGTAAGAGTATAGGTATCACCCATGGTGTGCTTACATGTAGCGGGTACTGTCCTTAGTGGTGTATGCTCCTTTTGCTCAAACCAGCTCCATTTGTCTTATTTCAACCAGTTTCTGGGGCAGAATTGTCAAGAATCCCATCTTCAGATGCATTTGAAAGGGTCCTTATTCTGGGGCCTGCTGAAAAGCGCTAGTCTCTCCATTTTCCAGCCATGATCCTCCCAACTCCAAAGGACCCAGAGAACATGTCCACTGGGAGCCAACACACCCCCTTCTTGACATACTCCTGGACCTGAGATCCGGGACTCACACTGTGCAGTCTGCTCCCAGATCTGAACTGATGGCCATTCAGTGAATGTGTCGAGGTGTATGTGAAGAAATTAATCACTTAATTGACATAAGTTTTTTGGAATCTTGTCTTGTTGCCAAGAAACATGTTTGATTCTAGTTTTTTCTTTTCCTTTTGGTTTCCTAATTTACAATAGTTTTCTCTGGAAGGGTGAAGCTGTCAGTTACACTCTAGTTTCATAAGGTGTTCTAATTCTACTACAAAAAAATGTGTTCAGTGGACATGGTTTTGTGATAGTAACATTTTGATTGAGGATTTTAAACTCTTAAAATAATGGACCCTTAATTTTTTTTTAAACTCTTAAATGCATGGGGTTCGATGCATTTTGGATCCTTTTGGATCGATGATCATCTTCAATAACATTGAATAATGCTTTTCAAAACACATGCCCAGTGGTTTTAGTTAGAAACAGAATAATTCACCAAATCTTGAAACATCTTGTTGTCCTTTGACTTCCTGGGATGGATGCAATACCTGATCTCATGGTCATTTCAGCCAGGATCCTTTCTGACTGTTTTATGACCTAACTGCAATCATTACGTTGTGTTTATAGACCACGCCAGCCCAGCACAGCTCAAGCTTCTATATCATACCTGGAACAGGAAAAAAATCAATGGGCAACATTGTTGGATACAAAACCAACTGATGAGCTGCAGGCGTGAGCAGGAAGCTTTTCCAAGAAGACACAGAGCATCATGAGTGGGAGCTGCGCGTCACACAGCAAGACTGGGTAGCCTGTCAACATGGGGACTTCAAATGCACCTAATAGTTCCCTTGGTCTTCATCTGACAGCAGCTCAGGGTGCAGAAGCAGCTTTCCTGTTTTCTCTCTGAGAAAGGCGGCACCACATTGCCAGAGCATGCAGTGCAACCAGTTCTACTCAAACATGAGAACTGGGCTTTTTGCTTCAAACTGCAAGTGCTACCTCATAAGTTACAAAAGCCCCAGTTTCAAGCAACACCTGCCACAAGGTGCAGGAAAGCATTGAAGTACAGTGTGGAGCAGGGTCCTCAAAGGGGAGTGACCCGCATCCCCAGAAATCACCGGGCGACGTCTGGAGATGGAGGGGGAGAGTAACGCTGGCAGTGAGTAAGCAGCCTAATGCCCAGGACTGGTCCCGCCAGTAAAAACCACCCTCCACACCCGCCAAAGTGCCAAAGCCTAGGGACCCCGTGGTAGAGGAACAGGCATGACAGATACAGCACTGTACCCTGCTCACGTGGAGGCCCGCAGCGCCCACCCCCATGTTGCCACCTACACACCCGAGAAGCACTCAGGTGCTCATGGAGCTGGGCAGGGACCAGTCGGATTGAGCATGTCGCTGGTGCAGAATCGGTGACCACTGTACCTTGAACATGATCCCTGCGAAGGTCACCATGGCTTTCAGGGAACCCACATTTCACAGGTGAGAAAACAGGAGGCCAGGAGAGGTCATCATTTGCTCAAGGCCACTCAAGGAGTCAAACTCAGAGCTCAGGAAACAGAGAGGCAAGACAAGGAGAGAATTCTGGAAGAAGGCAGAAGGGGAGAACATGTTCTCTGCTGCAGCCATTGGCAGGGCGCGGGATTTCCCACACTCTGGGACTCCTGTGTTAAGGAAAAAAGGGTGTGCCGTGCCGACAACGTGTGTGGTTCCCCGAGAACCTGAACCCCAGGAGACGCATACCTGTGCCTGCTAGCCAAGGCCGACCCGACAAACCCAACCCCCAAGGCTGTCCTCCGGCTGCTCACGCTGTCAAAGGAGGGCACAGGCTGCAGATGACGTGTTCTGTTCATCGAAATATTGCCAGAATGGGAAGATGGACGACATCTGCCCTCAGCCTCTGTCACTCTGCCGCGTGTGCGGAGCTCCTTCCGGCCACCACTGTACGCCAGGCACAGAGCTCCTTCCAGCCTCCGTGGTATGCGTGACGGAACAGCCTGTGCGGCTACTTTCTCTTGTGTGCCATACGGGAAAATGGCCAGGGCATGCCACTGCTCCCCTGCACACCACAGAGGTCCCAACAGGAATGGCTCTCAGGCTCCACTGACACTCTTAAGGGACATGTGAGCACACAGAAACCCCAGCAGCTCTACAGTCCTATTAATATGTGGTCAGTAACTTTCATGGATACTGGATCTCTTACTGTTTTCACTCATAAGTTCTGGAAAGCAACCAAAAAGTGAGAGGTAAACATCTCTATTATTCCCCAGGATAAAGAGGAACCCTGTGGAAAGAGGTGGAGCATATTCCCAGATAATGGTGTTCAACAAAATGAAGGGTCATTTTCTCCGAGAATCCTGGCTAATTGGGAGAACAAGCACTTGTCTGTCTTCAGAAACAGAATCTTGGAATGTCAGTGTGAGAACAGCCTCCCCTTGGTTGTCACATCCAGCATCCTGCTGGGCATGAATCCTCCTGAAAGTATCTCCAATAACAGAATCTGCTTCTGCCTCAATAACTCCAAGAGGAGGCTTTTACTGCATCACATCATTCCGTTCAGATAGGAGTCATCTGCCATCGTAAAAGATGCAAACCCTGAGGTGTCCCATTGTGTTCGCCATAGGATGGAAAGTACCCTCGAGTCCTCTCCATCCATAAGTATAAGCTCCCTTGTCCAGATTTCTTAAGGTGAATATATTAAAGCTGCCTTCAAGTCCCTAGAGAAGTAATCGCTCTGGTCTTATTTGCAAATACACACAGTGTATAAGTAAACTCATTTTCACCCTGGAGAATAAGAAATACATGATACATCATGTACTTAAGGGAAGAATGCCCTAGTCCCAAGTTACATCTTGTCCCACCCTGTCCTATGCACAGGAAGTCTGCGAACACAAAAGTGCAAAGCCAGCTTCCAACATAAAACCCGGTCCTCAAAATTCCAAACTTGTATTTGGTTCCATGTTGCACCCAAGACCATTGGAAGTAGCTGGCTCTATACATAACGATGCAGGTACAAACGATGGTCACTACATGAATGGATGAGGTGAACGCCGGGGGCACCTATGATACTTGAAATAAGTTTATTTCCGTGTGCAAGACAGGCTGGAATCACCGTGTGGGGCTGGAGGAGCCCCTGCACACCACACGGACGCGACCCCACCCATGGGAGGTCACGCCTCTCCGTCCTGTGTGCACAGAGGGACAACAGGAAGCCTCCACATCACCCCAGATCTTCCCTCCTTGTTTACCTGAAGAGGTGGGAGCAATCCCTTCAGGTCAGAGAGGACAGGGGTGGGGAGTGCAGCTGCTCTGGCTGTAGCAGGGAAGACCTGGCCTGTGCTTCATCCAGGGCCTTGCTTAAGAGCTTTTCAACTTTAATTAAAATAAAATGGGCCCTGGAAGAAAATGCGGCTCCTCCAGCAAGGCCTGCACTGGGCTGGCTCCCTGTAATTTCGCCCATCACACTGCCGGCTGTTGCTTTTCCCCCCGCTCTTAAATGGCATCTAAATTGACCAGCTCTGTTGCCAAGGCAACGGACAGGACAATGCTAATAGAAGCTACTTAGGACACACTGTGAAAAGCTTAGAAATAAAATTGTTTGACATGAAAGCCAGCGTGCCAGCAGCCAGGCGACTCCGCTAAAGGCTGCCCTGGGCACAGAGCCACCAGCACCCAGCTCTTTCCCCTCAAAAATCTCTTGTAGAAAATGGATTCTGTCCCAAGAGCTCGGACAGCTTCTCCTATCAGAATCACTTTGTCTCTCTAACTCAAAGTAGAGAACAATCTTTATGTTGTGGTTTCTAAGCTTCCAGAATAATTTTACTTTACACCCAAGGAAATCAGCAGCCTTTTTTTTTTTCCTTTCTAGCAACAAAGTCTTCTCCTCTCATGAATAAATTGCAAATATTCTTCTGAATTTTCTAAGATTGTTAATTAAAACCCACTTGATTTAAGCTGCTTCTCCCATTTTGCACTCACAAACCATAAATTATGGAGGAGGTCAAAGAATGAATGGCAATTTGACATGAAGAGGTTGATTTATTGCTTCAGACGGAGTTTTATAGCAGATGTGGCAGGAGTCATAAATTAAATGCTAAATGTTATGTATTATTATGCTTTCAGGAATATAAATGTGTCTAAAATGCTATGCAGGTGGAATGATAAAAATATGAATCTACTCTCCTGGCAATTTTAAAAGGCCCTTTAAAGCTGTCAAAAAGAAAATAAGCAGAAAAACAATCTCCATGGGTCCTGGGATACCTTTCACAGCACCCCTGGTTTATAAAAGCCACCTCTTCCCGCAACATGCTGGACATTGGCTTGTGGCAGGCTGGTGAGTAGAAGGGATCAGGAATTCTCTCATCTGGAAAAAAATAGTGGGAAAGTAAAAAAGGAAACCCAGAGAGCTCTGTGCTTCCGTGACACTGTGATACGCGTCCAGGTCATCACGGTAATTTAATTTATCAGCTGTCATGTGAAAGCCAATCTGGACATGAGGAGACTTGCCGGGCTTTCACCTCGCCGCTGCTGGGGTCTCACCATCAAGTTTTAAACATTTTAAAATGTAAGACCAGGACAAGGTTCAGGTACACTGAGCTAGAGTTGGAAATAACTGCAGTGGAAAATTCACTAGGGGGCAGAAGCTGTAAATGGAAAGACTCGCTTTGGGGCCAAGGTCCATTCTTTTCTTGCAGCAGGATGTGCAAGGGCTGAGCACCAGCAGACGCCTGAGATCATAGTCCCTCTAGGCCCAGCTGGGAAGGACTGTCTGGCAGATTCCTATGTCCCCTCTCCTGCCCCAACCCCTGCCAGGGCCAGACACACACTGTCCATTCACTCAGGCCTTCGGGTGAGGTTTTCCATCAGGCCTGCTCCTGCCAGGCTTGAAAAATCACCCCCTGCCTGTGCACACCCCACCCCGAGGGGAGGAGACTGGCAGCTGCACTTGGACACCAGGCAGAAAGCCAGCACCCCTGGCAGGGGCTCCACACTGCCCACCAGAGCCATGTCCACTGCACGTTCACGCCTGGGCCATCATGAGAAGGTCTGTGCAGAACAGGTGACAGAGCCAGGCCACCTCCAGCCTTTGTGGGACTCCCCATCCTGGTTCCTGAGTGGACGTGTCTGCTGCCCATACCTGGCAGGCCCTGGCCTCACGTGAGACACGGCCAGCTGCATTACACAGGAGGAACAGAGCCATGCAGACAGGGAGGACACTGGCTGAAGAAAAGGGCAGGCCACCCAAACACTTGATGCTGTAAAGAAAGCTAACAAATTCCGTAAATTCAAATAAAATGCACCTGGTTAAATTTGAATTTCATATAAACAACAAATGATTTAATAGGGTAAATAAGTCCCATGCAATAATTGGGATATACTTAGGCTAAACAAAAAGTGACAAAAAAAAAAAAAAAGCATCCATTGTTTAAGTATTGATTTAACCAAATCTCCTGGGGACTCTAGTTTTGAGACACTCACCATTCACTTATGGCAATAGTGGACTATTTCAGCAACACAGAAACCATTCCAAGGCCACCATGCAGCCATCGCCCAGCTTCAGGCTTCTGCCCCACATAGGATGATAATTTTCACAATTCCCTCTGCTGTATCCCCAGAGTCATGGCTCACCTACAGCCTGGGAAACTCAGTCAGGAAATCAGACTAACGCTCAAAGAGCATAGGGAAAAAAGGATCCACTCACACCACAAGATTCCTGGTGCCCTCGGCCCACGTGGTATGTGCTGAACTGACACAGAAGGTAAGGCTTGTGGAGCTGGGAGGCACCGCAGCCCTCGGCCTGCACTGGGGGATCATTCCCACCTCGACCTGTGAAGGTCTTCAGGACAGACTGTGCTCCTTTGGGTCACAAGAATAAAAGGAGAATCACCCAATTCTATAAATAAGCCATCCTGACAATGCCTAAGAGGAGTCCTGTGTTCAAAGAAGCCCCCTAAAGAATGAGGAATACCTGGAAGACAACTTCAAAAACACCCCATATTTCCAGTGTCTCCATAAGAAAGATAAGCACCCCTCGTGAAAGTACCTCTCCATTCCTCAAAAGTTTTAACATGAATCTCCATGAGCCAGCAATTCCAATCCCAGGCATACACCTCCAAAAATGAAAACAGGGACTTGAATAGATGCATGTATTTCGGCACTAATGTTCATTGCTCTTTATGAAAAATATCTTAAAGGTGGAAATAACCTAGATGATAATTAAAATGTGGCATGTCTACAGAATGGACTGTCAGTCAGATGTAAAAAGGAATGAGGTTCTGACGCATGCTACAACGTGGATAAGCCTTGAAGCTGCCGTCCTGAGTGCAAACAGCCATACTGAGAGGACAAATAGAGCATGATGCCACCTAGGAGGTCTCTGAATCGGCAAGATAAAGTCAGCCATCCTTGCCTCTTTAAACTAGAACTGCCTGTGCCCAGCATGCTAGAGCACTCCTCTCCCCACACCAGGCCACGTGGGACCGTTACCCAGGAAAGGTGTCCTTCCCATCTGCAAATGCAGGACAAGGTCGAGTAGAAGAGACACACGGGCCTCCCTTCCCCACGTGAAGACCAACTGAAGAAGCTGAGGGACAAGGCGGGGTCGCGGGCTGTGTGGCTTTTGTTCTGGGGACTGGAGCACAGTGAGAGAAGAGTGTGCACAAGCCACCCGGTCTACGACCACTGCACCTTGGCCATGATGAGCTGTGCTCCATGCTCCATGGGGACAGGTGACAGTTGAGGTCATGGAGTTCCTTTTTAATGGAGCACAAACTCGGCTGGAGCCTGCTTTTCTTAAAGTGTTCATGAAGACCAGGGTGGCGTCCTTCCCTCAAGGATCACCATTCCTCACCGCTCTGCCGTCCCAGTCAGCTGTCCTAAGTGAACATGCTCAAACCCTTCAAGGCCATTCCCAAAGGAAGACCATCAGATGCCTGGAGACCGCCGTCTATGTGACAATGACCGCCTTCACCCGCATGGAGGTGACGAGACACGGGAAAGGCTTTTCCCTCATTTCCCCTTCCAGATGTGTGTTTTCTCGAATGCCTTCAGCTATGAGGAGTCAAGGATGCTTTTCATACACTTCCAGGCGATCTTAATCACGTAAGCTATGTTTTCCTCCCAGACAAGAACTGATAGGCAATTTCATTGAACGTTCACATATAAAGCCGAGTTGGAAAGCAATAATGAGTGCCTATATTCTGTATAAACACTCACTCGCTTCTCTCCTACCCTCAACCAGTGGCTATGCAGAGCTGGATAAATGTATTCAGTGCAGGGTGGATGGACCAAGGCCAAGTGTGCCGCTTCTCCTGGGTGGCATCTGTGCTTTAAATCTCATTCCAAAGAATGCACCATCAGTAGGGACTTCTGCAAGGGACGACTAATCTCACGTCAATGGTGCGCTTAGATATCATCCCACAACACAGGGCAAAGAGCACAGGAGGAAGTAGTATTCAGATGGTTCCCAGGCAAGCACAGCTAGCTGCTGCCAGGTCTAGTTTTGGGTACACAAAACTGCCTCTTCACGTAGTAAGAGGTGCAAAGACAAGCTTCCCGTTCGTCCTTCTACCCACCTGTGGCCTGGAAGGGCTCTGAGATGCAGGGCCATCAGGGAGTCCTTGCTCTCATCTCATCTCCTGGACCTGAATAAGCAGCTCCTAAGGATCCCAACACAGCCAAAGCAGACATATGCATCCACCCATCCTTCATGTTAAGTCACGAGGTTGTGGGTGTGGCCACCACCAACCTTCACCAATTCTGACGACTTTCAATCTGCTTGGAATTTGGGAAAAGTTACAGTTTTGGATATAAAACTATGCATCTGCTTCAAATTCTAAGCATACATACAACAAGTTATGTTTTTGTAATATAGAAAACCTGTTAGGAGAATTCTAGCTAACGATGGTGAACATTTAGCTCTGCTTCCAGCCACATTATACTATACCAGAGCAAAGAGATCAAACAATCCTAAATTCAAATACAAGAGGAGGCTAGAAAATAGGAACAAGATTTCTGAACAACATAAAATAGAAAGGCTGTGTTGTAGTGCACTATTAGGTCCAAGAGAATCTGAGCAGGGCCACTGAATATCCCTGAGCCAAGGCCAGGCACCATCTGAATGTGATGGTGCTCACGAACGGCTCACCCACTGAGCTGCGACACATGGCCTTTATAACTCCATGCAGGGCCTTGCGGTCAGTCCTCAGTGGGCAGCAGGAAGAGCTGGGAGCTAACCCGATTACCAGACAGGTTAATAAAGCACAGAGAACTGGCACCTCCAGGCAGCTCTGGAGGCTGGAAACAAGCAGGGTTGAAATTCAATTTAGTATCTCATCCCTTCGTGACCGGAAATCAAGATGTGTCCTCTGAGGGAAAGACGGAGCAAGAGGCCTCTGGTCTGGAGGAGACCAACACAGCCAAGAACAGGATGCAGTGCCTGAAGGCACTGAGTGCGAGCAGACTGCAGGGAACTGCCTGTCTGCTCTCCCCTTTGGCTCCTGGAATTCCAGCAGCCAGGTCTGGATGTTGAAGGCAACAGAGTGCAAGAACATTCCCTAGGGAATCTGAGCACCCCGAGGAGAATTTTTAAATTTAAATTCGATAGCATAAGGGATCCAAAGACGTCCAGGAAAATAATCCTACTGTGAAGACCAGGTCCAAGGCCCCTCCTGGGGGTGTCAGCCCCATCGGTCTGTCCTTCCTTGCTCCAAAACATAAGAAATGGCAGTAGTTCCCAGATGTTTGAGGAAAGGATCAAAGATGAAAACCAACAAGTGAAGGAAAAATGATTGAAGAGAAGAGAGATTTTTCCCTCTGGAGTGTCCTGCCCGTGAGCCGCCTCTGCTAACCTGGGGGTCTTAGACCCCAACAGAGTGAGCAGCGTGGCTCAGGAGGGGCCTTGGACACACACTCAGTCCGGGGGGTGGAGACTGCAAGGCCCGTGACTGGGTGTGCATGACTGGACCCCAACAGAAGCTTGGCATGAAGGCTTTGGGTGAGCCTGGCTGTCGGCACCCTGCGGGGATGAGCGCCCCATCCCATAAGGGGTGAACATGTCCAGGGGACAGAACCACTGGAGGCGCCGTGTCCGGAACTGTGCTGGACTCTGACCCAGGAGTCTTCCCTCGCCTGGCCTAAGCCCAGCCACCTCGGTGAGAACCACAAGCGAGTGTAACAGCCTTCATGGGTGCAGAGTCCTTCCTCTGAACTACTATTCCGGAAGATTTTCTGGTGAACCCTCAACTTTTCATCTGGTGTCAAAAGTCAGGGTGGTCTTAAGGACTAAGCCCTAACCCAAGAAGAACAGATTTTCAAAAAACCCTGTTATTAATTCCTCAAGAGAAGATCCATGAGCAAGGAAAATGACATTATAGAAATGGCTATTCAGAGAATATAAAATATGTTCTTTGAAACTAAGATTAAGGACATAATAGAAAAATCCTTCTAGAATTATAAGAAATTAAACTATGGAAATTTCTCAGAAAGGAAAGCAAAGAGACTTAAACTTATTTTTCTTGGGGAGGAAAAATAAGCAAACAAAGGATTCAAAAACTAAATTAACAAACATATTAGTAAGAGCAGAGAAAATGGGGGGCGGGAATCATCAGAATCATAGTAAAATTTCTGGAGACTGGAATATAGACATTTCCATACTGGAAGGGCTGACCAGGTAGGTGAGCAAGTCCAGAGGAAGGATGAATAACTGCAATGTGGTGAAATTCCAGGTCAAAGAGCAAAGAAGAGATCCAAGAAACTGAGGGGAAAAGATGCATCATTTAAAGGAGAAGAGTCACCATTCTGAAGAATCAAATGAATCAATGCCTTTTCCCTTCTGATGGACAGGAGCTTCCACTGGTCAATAAGGCAATTTATACATCAAATACAGATGGGCTGTGATGGATTAAAAAAATTAAATATTTAAAAGGGCAAGGCAATTGTTAATACATTAGTCCACAGTCACTCAAATAAAACAGAGAAACAAAATTTATTTAATGTAAGAGGTTTCTACAGCATCACTCTTTACTCTAAAAACCGGTAATTAAATGGAAAGGATTGCCTACCTCCTCTGGCATGAACTCTACAGCTCTCCTGAGCAGGGTGAGACCTTCAATCAGAAAATGTCCAACTAATTTATGAATAGGAATGAAAGGAGAGTCACCACCCTGCGACCTGTAATGAGAGCACTGATGCGGACAGTCGTCATCCACGGATGTGAAGACCACTGGTGAAAAAGTGACAGAGAACCTCACACAGAGGAGAGCCAGCGATCAGTACTTGAAATACTTCTCCACGGTGGGAAGACTAGAGGTGAGAAGTTCTTATCGCCTACAGAACATTCTCGGGGAGCGACCAGAATCTAAGGAAGGCTCTAAACCTCATTTCTGGTCTACAGGAAATGTGGACATAGAGAAATGAGGGAAGTCTACCTGGAGGAGGCAATCAGCCTAATGCAGCCTGTGAAGGTCTTGGTGTCAGCCACCACCAGCAGAGGGAGGGAGGGCTGGGAGGTGAGAAGCGGTGGCTTTGAGATTCTTTAAGAGAGTCCAGAAACCCAGAACCAAATGCAAGGATTGGATTTTGATTCAAATAAAGTGATTAGATATGGACTTGGTTTGGGAGCTCTGTCCAAATGCCTTTATGTTTGGATGATGTAAATGGAAAAACAAATCCATTCTCGTTTTTTTAGGTGTGATGTGGCCTCTTGCTTACATACGTCTATGCCTTCATTTTCCCGAGAAGATTCTTTCTGAGTGAACTGGAGGTGAAATGAGATGCTTCTTCTGGGATTCGTCCTCAAGTATTTCAGGGAAACAAATGAAGATAAGGGTAGTTGGAGAGAACGCTGAGCCAAGTAGCAGAATGCTGATCACTCTTGAGGCTGGCAGGCCGGACGGGTGGAGTCTGTGGGATTTCTCTCAACTCTGCTTTTCTTGCTTCTCTTCTTTTATGGTGGAGGATTGAACCCAGGAGCTGCATCCCCAGACTCTTTAATTTTATGTTGAGACAGGATCTCACTAGGTTGCCGAGGTTGGTCTTGAAATCCCAAACCTCCCGCCTCAACCTCTGGAGTCCCTGGGCTTAGAGGCATGAGACGCCACATCTGGCTGAACCCTGCTATTCTATGTGTTTGGAAATGTTCGTAATAAAATGTCATACAAAATTCTGAAGGAAAATGATTTCTAATTGAGAATTATAACCTGTCCAATTATTATATTATTATTTGTATTTAGCTTTTGATTTTTTTATTTAATACAAAAATAAAGACATCTTCAGACATGCAAGGTTATCAAATAACTCAACTTTCAGAGACATCTCTACCTTCCTCCAGAAGCTAGGGAGGATATGCTCAATCAAAATAAGGGGATAAATTAAGACAGAGCACAGCTTTGGGCCCAGGAACATGTAAGAGAGGTAAAGACGGAAACAGGCAGAGCGAGGTGGGAGCCCGGGTGTGATTAGGAAGAGAAATTGATGGAGACGAGGCGGGGCCGGCGGACTCTGAGCCGAATCATCCAGGAGAGAAAAACGACCACACGTCAGCTGTGAAAGGACAAATCAAGTGGAGTCTATGAACTGATGGGGAGATTTGGAGATAGAAGCAGATCTAAAACTAAAGGCAATTAAGTGAATGTGTTTTCAAAGATAATCAAAAACTGTGGGAAAAAAACACATGTTAGTTAGAATAGCAAAAATCATCAGAATACAGTGCATGGCTCAGCCATGAATGGTCATAATATGATCCTGATAATATTCAGAATTCTGATCCATCCAATATTATACAAAACTATGTGGAGGACAGGAGGCAAAAAGGATTGCTGTGTGAAGTAACGCTCACTGGCATACATGTAAGAGAAAACCCAGTTCTCCTCTTCCAGAGAGCCAGGGCAGTCAGTGATGCCTAAAGCTAAGCAGGAAGCAGCAGTGATATGGTAAATAGCATCATGGAAATAAATACAAAACATGGCTTCCTTTAGGGAGGTGAGGAAAGGCAGGGGATGTGTTAGGGACACACTGGTTTTACTAACAAATATCGTTGAGGTATTTGGCTCTTTTAACTCTATGCATGTAACTTTGATAAAAATATAGAAACTTACAGAAATTGCATAGAAAGAATATAAACAGGTATGGAGATGGGATTAGCACCAAAAGAATCAGCTCCAAGAGTTGAAGTAATTATCTGAGAGGAACAAAAAAGATACACATGCCTAGTTTTGATTTTAAAAATTAAAATTAAGTAAAATAATAATGAGTCCTTTCTGGAGACATTTTGGTCTGCCCAAGCACAAGTGGATGTGGTCTGGGGAGAAAGGGGTTGATCTTATTTCAGTGCAACAGCAAAGGTAATTATTCCTACAACTGGAGTTGTGCTTTTCCCCTTCAGGGAGAGCCTTGTTATTCCATTAGACATATATTCACTAACAGGCCCATAAATATTTCTAATTAGCTTGTTTGCTGCCATTTTATGAGACTGCTTTCAATTAGCACCCATGTTCTATAAAACTGGAAGAGAGTCTTGGAAGATTGTAATTTCCCTCTCCAAGGAGGCAGGACGATGGATGGCGTGTCCGACAAGAGCTCTCATTAGGCTTGGCCATTTATAGTGCCTGTTATTTGGTCCAACATGCTTGTCAAGCTTGGAAGAAAGGCTCAAAGTGAGTGGCGGTTTCAACCAATTATTTTCAGGTCCCAAAGCAAGCGTGATAGAAGGGTGTAGGCAAGGCGCTCGGAGAGAAGAAGCGTGGTGCCCACGGTCATGCTTCCTCAGGCTGTGAGCTGGGTGGGAACTCTGACTGGAGAAAACTAAGGAAGCTCTGCCACGACCGAGGATGGTCCCAGAGACCAAGGATTCAAAAGTGCGTCACAGCCCCAAAGTCAGACCACACAGAAAATGCACCTCATCCAGAGAGGCCTAGAACACATAGCCACCACCGCCATCATCATCAATATTGTCACAATTTCAGAACACTGATGAGCAGGTGTGGTTTAAAGGATAGTAGGGGAAAGACATATAGAAAGTCATTGGAGGCAAAGAACTGGGGCATCCATAAAAGTAAAGGTAAATAATAGTTTCAGTATGGCATGCATTTTACCAAGTGCTACTATGTGCCAGGCACTATGCTTGACAGTTCATGCACATTATATCTAACAATTACAGCAATTCTGAAAATGTGGTGGCATTAGCTTCAGGGAGACCCTGAGACTCAGGGACGTCCCCTGGACTGCAAGAGGTAGAGATGGTGTTGTGGCCTCTCTAGGTCCAAATCCCTTCACAACTTACAATTCTGCCTCACTTCCTCTGGATAGTCTATTACAAATCTCCCCCTGAATTTTATAAATTATATTAGATGGCGTCCAGATAGCCCTATAACATAGGAAAGACTCATACCTCTCAATGAGGTTTCTTAAAGAAGGAAACCTTGACTGAGAGAGGCAGAGCTGTTAGGGTAAGGCCACGCAGCTAAACAGCACCAGAACCGGAACCCATCCAGACCATGTGGTCCTATGTCCATCACCTTCTCAGTCCGTCACACCACCTCTGAAAGACTAGGGCCGATGCCTGTCCCTTGGGCAAAAGTTCCAGAATAACCCTTTTTAGGTTTAAAATAAGGTGGCCACACATGATGCGTCGTCCGAACAGGAAATCTTTCACAAGTAGCGGGGGTGGTGAGGAGCGACAGGCTGAGCAACAAGCATTAGCCGTCTGACCCAGCAAACCAGAGCCCAGGGCAAAACGGTCAGAGGAGAGGGCCCGGCCATCCTCCCAGGGCATCGACCCTTGACACCGTGAAAGAACAGTTTCGCTCTGCCTTGACTCAGCTGTCGCCTCTGACCTCAGCTGGGGAAGGCCTATTTGAAGAAGCCACGTACCTCACTTTTCATTTTCTTTCACATGTTAGTGGTTCCCTACTGTCTGGAATCCAGCTTAGCAAATAGCAGCCTGTGGATCAAGGGATGCTCACCTGCTGTCTGTTGTAAATAAAGTTTTATTGGAACACAACGGCCCCTGCGTGTTTAAATATTGTCCATAGCTGTTTCATGCTAGAACAGTACAACTGATTGAAACAGAGACCACCTGGGCCACAAGGCCTACGTGAGCCACTGTCTCCTGAGGGCAGAAGTGCCCCTCCCCACCCTGCACTGAGCCCTCCTCACTCAGCACAGGCCAGCGTTCCCAGCAGGGCTTCATGTGCCCTTCTCCCTTGGGAACACTCTTCAGGGTAATCGTAGGTGCTGGCAGGGTGCAGCGCTGGAGGAGCTTCCAACAGGCAGGAAGCACTGAGTGCTGTTGCTACGTCGTCATCGTCACTGGTACTTGCAACATGACCTTACGCTGGTCAACCGCTTCTCCCACTTTCCATCCTTCCGTCCATGGAGCAACACAAGTTAACTGCATCACCATGAAGGACTGTGCGTGGAAGGGCTGGACACCCGCACCCAAGGTCTCAACGCTGAGACTTAGCTGAGCAGGACCTTCCCCGTCACCTGCTCACCTAACCCACGCCCCACCTGCACGTGTGAAAGATCAGTGGAGAAGCTAAAACCACAGCCTGAAGAGCGACTTGGGATTATTTCCAACGCTGGTCTCGGGTCTGAAATGGAACAACGGGGCCCGACAGGAGCGCAGATGGCAGCACCTGGAAGGACCAGCGTGCGCTCCTGGATGATCCACTGCAGAATCCTCATTGTTCTCTGAAGCCCTGGATTTATGAATGGCCTTGTATTACACAACTTCTAATTTTTCTTTCTATATTTGTACCTCTTGATAGAATATTAGTCATGGAGTTTGCTGATCCCATGAGGGAAAAAGCACATTAAAAACGCACGCATCACGTGCACCCAGGGACCCTAATTCTAGGCTGCCAGCCCCTCACTGAGTGCTGCTCAGGGTTCCTTGCAGCGAGGATAATAGCAGAGGGCCTGGCCTGCTGTCTTCCTGCAGATGTGTGAGCTGGCACAGGAAGCATTCACGGGGAGGGGAAGATTCTCCCAAAAGGGCTCGTTAGAAGGCGCCAGGAAGTCACAGTCCATGAGTGTTTATGCCAAACCGGCCTCAGGCACCAAACACCTAATAAATTTATAGCTGATGACACTGGTACCTGATAATGCACAGGGATGTGTCCGAAACCAGAATTAAAACCTTATGCTCAGCCTAACTGTATGATTGCAGAACCAGTCCTGGTAAATACGGGTTTGGGAATCGATATGGAAGGAAATGCCTTTCTCACTTCCAGAATTTTAGAATGCTGGAAAAAATAATATTGAAAAGAAAAAATATTTTCACACTCAAACTGAGGAAAATGAAATTCTTAATTGCCAGAAATCAGGAAGGAGAACTAAGCCAATATACCAATGAGAAAGCAAAGCGCAGATGCCTCTTGGAGCAGCAGAGGAGCGGCAGGCACACAGCTGGGGTGGGGCTCTGACTTCCGCCAGGAAGGGGCTGGCCATCCAGGTTCCAAGTCCAGTAAGCCCAGGGACCTGGAACGGAGGTGCCAGCAATAATCACAATCTTCAAAACAGGATCCGGAAAATCTCCTGACAGTCCTCAACAGACAGGGGGATCGCTGTTAGGCCTGCTTTGCAGGAAGGGAAATCTGTGCCGAAACATGGCTCCAAAACGGAGAAAGGACCAAGCCTTCCTCAAAGATGCAAATAAAGAATGTACTTCAAGAAGTGCAAGGTGAAGCCCCTGCAATAGACAGAGGCAGACAGTGGCCTGGGAGGGAGATGGCCCTCACAGAAGGGGTGAGACTAGCGAGCACTATGCTTAGGGGCCAGTTCCTCATCACGCATCCGCTCGCTGACTCTACCAGGTGGGTGCCATTGCTGTAAATGTTTGGCAAGTCAGAATGTGGAGGTCTAGTGCTAAATGGCCAAAGGAGTCCATGGTGTCAGGTGGTGGGGTCAGGGCTAGAATCCAGGTGGACCTGGTCCAGAGCTCAAGCGTGTGACCATCATTCACTGCTAGCATGGGCAGCAGCAAACCCTCCAACGTCACCAGAGAATCACGCCAAGGACATCTGGATGTTCCAGGGTTAAGGGGAAGGAAGATGTATTGAAAAACATAATATACTCACCTCCCTGGTCCTGAAATCACGCCAACTAAACATTCCTATGTGTTAAATATTTTACTTGGAGTAAACACATTGCAGTTTTTCTTGGGCTGACTTTTAAAGCAAATCAGCTATTTGAGGGAGTCAAAAATCTAGGAATTGCTTCTACTCATGCCAATTCCATCTTCATGGTCACTAGGAGAGGTATTATTGTGTTTTCACAGATAACAATACCAAGATTTGGAGAAACTCATTTAAATTACAAGGTCAGTAGTTAGACTCAGATATTTTGTAAGATATAGATATGAATGTATATATACACACACATATGGATTTACTGATGGGGTAATTCTAGGATATTAGTAGGGGCCACTGAAAGGCATCAGACTCCCTTGAGAAGTCCAAATAAACAACCATTACCTTGCTTTACTTCAAAATGTAATATAAGCTTGTCATTTATCACTTTACACATTTTTTTAAACCCTGACTACTTAACTGGTAGTTGACCAAATTAACATAAAACCAAAATAAAACCAAAAGTGGTTGAATTAAATGTCTAAAGATCACACAGCAAACCAGATCTCAAACTCTAAGCCTGGTATTCTGCTGCTCAGACCACATGCCTCTTGATAACTATTCTTGGCAAAGACAGAGGTGAGTAGATGGTCTCATTTGTCTGGTTGTTCTGGTTTCATCTTGTGCTTCATTTTCCAGCTAAGTATTTTATACATAAATATCTCCCACGAATGAAAGCCACTGAAATTACATGACTCTTCCCAGTGGAAGTGGGCTCATCTTACTAATGAGCAATTACCATCTCCACCCCTTTTATAATGTGGCTCATTTCACAAAAGCCACAGCTTGCATCACATTTATAAAAATACCACTGGATTACACCCTCTGGGCAGGAAAATTGGTTCAGTGACTCATGATCTCAGTCTCTTTTCAATGCCTGTTAATTCTATAATTCCATCTTTTATTTTCTTCTTTTCCCTACATTTGGGAGAAATAAGGAAAGGAAACAGGAGAGAAAGAAAACACAAACAAGCACGCCATGATTTTCTGAGCAAATTGAACAACAGTGATGCCACAGGACCGAGTTACATCCCATTAAAGCAACCATCCAGAGCAATCGCACGGCCTAGGAAGCAGCTTAAGAGCCCCTTCACAGCGGTCAAAGGGGACACAGGTATCAGATCTAATAGGATTTCATCTCCGTAGAGGATGCCAGCCTCGAGCAGCGTTGGAGCTGAGTGCCACCGCGAGATGAAGAAGACAGGCCATTGTCACCGAGGGTAAGCTTCGTGCTTCCAGAGCCCACAGCTTCCTTTCTCCCTCTCCCTCTCTTTCTCACACACAAACAGGCAAACCCTGAGAGACTGTGGCAACATCAAAATCCAGAGTTGTTTGGTTGCTATTTTATGAACTGCTTCATAACATTTATAATTACATAAAAATCAATTCGTAATATTATATTTACTATCTGTGTTAGTCAGCTTTTTCATTGCTGTGACTAGAGGACCAGAACAATTTTAGGGGAGGAAAAGTTTATTTGAGGGCTCACGGTTTCAGAAGCCTCCGTCCATAGAAGGCCGGCTCCACTCCTCGGGGCTCCAGGAGAGGCTGAACACCATAGCGGAAGAGGAGGCCCAGGGAAGCAGCTCACAGGAGATCAGGAAGCAGAGCGACAGACTTCACTTGCCAGATTCAAATATATACCCCAAACCACGCCCCCAATGAACCTCTTCCTCCAGCCACACCCCACCTGCCTCCAGTTACCACTCAGGTAATCTCATCAGGTGACTAGGCTAACGTCCCAACCCGGTCATTTCTCCTCCAAACCTTCTTGCACTGTCTCACGCGTGAGCTTTTGGAGAACCCCTCACATCCAAACCACAGCACAATACTTTATGGATAGCTGGAAAGATATGGAAGGTAACAACGCAAGCGCCGTGTTCTTTCGGTGTCCTGGGTTCCCCAAGGACAGTTTGCTGTCAAGGACTTGAGTGACATCTGTGCAGGCTGTCACATTACGCACAGTGAACACACAGTGAATCCTCACAGCACGTGGCCAGCCGGGTCCCCTTCTCTGCCCTCGGGAGGGAGGCTGGAGTGAGAGGAGTGTGTGGGGACAGAGAGCACGGCATCTCCCAAACAACAGCCAAGTGTGGGTACGAAGGTATGGGACGTCTCCGCGTGTGTCCAGGCAACGGCACTTTCAAGGCTCTGCACGTTTGCTGGCCATGGATAGGCTCCACTGCCAGGCCCCCAGGGCTCGCTCCTGCCTGTTCTGAGATTCATGCTGCAGCTCTGCTTCCTCTTCCACTCGCCCTGTCTGGGATCCCTTCCCAGCAGAACCATGCTGCACAGGTCTCGGACGATTATTAGGCAGGTGCAAGCCTCTCATTCACTCACTCAGCACACATGCCTGACCAGGGACTCCAAGAGACGGTGGAAATTCAGAGACCAGTAGGTGCTCCTCCTTCTGGAGACACACACTCTCAGCCAGAGAAGATCCCATATGGTCCAATATTTTAAAATATCATTGCACTTTGGAGAGATTCTATTTTGCATTTTCAGGACTATTCTTAACATCTACTAAAATTGAAACAAGTCATATTCATATGGGTAATTTAGGAAAGGCATCCCAAACACAAAGGTAACTATGTTCTCTCCTTGGTAGGGTCTGGTCTGTTCCATTTCAAGTAGAAACCCCAAGTTTCATGTTGATAGGTATACAGCAAGCATCAGAAATCATCTTTCCCTCTTGGAGTAAAATTATCATTGAACTCCTGGTCTCCTGAAATAATTAACAAACCTCCTTTTATATCTAACTGCTTCCCAAAATGTTTGCTTAAAATGGTACACACAACTTTATGTGTTTTCCTGTTTTTTAGATTATTTTTGGTGTGCCTTCCGGGGTGTGGGGGTTGTGTCCTTCAGTCCCCTGTCTTCCTCATGAGCTATGTGGGTTGTGGAACTGGATGCCCCATGTTGCTGTAGGGAGCAGGTAGCCCTTGGTGCCCATCCCTGCCCCATTTTATCATCTGTCTGTTAATGCCTTTAAAACTCCTGGGTTGATCAGGTTTGACCGCTATCAGGAGTGTTAGGTGTGGAGGAATTTCATCTCACCCAAAGGGACCACCAAAGGAGGTCCCCAACCTGCAATGGTGGGACTTAACAAAGCTTTGTCCTTACAATTGTGCAAAATCAATATGCATTCGGTGGAAACCATCCTTCGGGGTTTGAATTTGGATTGGGTGAAGTGCTGCACAATCTTCTCTCACCATGCTGAGCAGTGGCAGCAAGCCACGGACTCCAGGTGGCCACGTGAACTCGAGAGGGAAAACCAACGCTCCCGCATCCTGGGTGTCGAAGCCCAGACACTGGGCAGGCAGGGTGATTAAATGCACTTTTACTCACGATATTCTCCAGTTGTCATGGCTCCACCTGAGGCACAGGTCACACAGGCTCAGTCCACCAGGAGAGCTGTCTTTTCTTGCTCTCTTTCTTTCCTTGCACGTGCTTATTAACCTTTTGCTGCTTACAGGTTACTATGCACTGGAGATATAAAGTTGAAGAGATCGGCACTGAAAAACTTGCGGAAGCATCCACTGGAGGACTTTTGCCTAACTGAGAAAGCTCCTCTACTCAGATGGCTGGCCGTTCTGAAAGCCTCCAGCTGATATTTAGATATAATGTTGAGCTTCATCAGCCAGTTTCTGCAAATCATGGGCACCGGAACCCAGCTAGAAAACTTGTCTGCTTCCTCTTAAAAAGAGATGTATTTGATGCAGTTTTGTTTTTCTTCAAAAACGTTTGTGTTGCAGTTTATCACCTTATCTTCCTAATAATGAATCATTTTTATCGGCAAGTATCTAATTTTCTTTTGTCTCAGTTTAAAGCAAGGCCATGGGAGGCCGTGCTACTCTTTGCAAGTGACATGGTGAGCAAGGACTTCTGATTCAGCTCGGCCACATCCCAGCTTGGTCTCTCGTGATGTCTGCTTTCCCCCAGGACCCTGCTGGCCACCCCACCCACACCTGCATGTGCTACAGCTGTGGAGGACCCCTGGGTGAACAGCCCATGATCTTGATACTGCTCTGACGGCTCTTCTTGCCCGCTCCTTGCTTACTTTGAAAACCCCAGCTTCCCTTTGAATCTGAAGACAGTGTCACTCTCCATATGACACACGCGGGTCCACCGGGCACTCAACCTTCTCACTCACCACACGCCCAGGCACAGTCCCTCCCACTGTCAGGGGTGGGGGAACATGTTCCACGCAGCGGGGATGCAGCATCTGCCTGCACCAGCACACGGTTTTCTGGTTATTTCTGGTGAATCTGCAGGCAAGATCTCCAGGAATGGATTCACACGCAGGTTTTGAATGTGGTGAGATAGCTTCAGTTGTCGCTAATGTTCTCTGCTTTCTTGTGTTCTGGGGGTTTACTTCTGTACAGTTTTTGTTGTCTGAAGGGTATAAATCAAGCAAATTTATACTCTCCCCCACAAGAAGATGATGCAGGCAGCAAAAAGAACCCGGTCCCTGAGGATTTCCTCTAATTGCATAAAGAGAACCTACACAGATCAACAGACACAAATGAATCCACACAAATATCAAACTTTTAGCACAAATGGAAGATAAAAATCCCTGATTTTAAATTTCCTGCATTTAGAAAAATAAATACTAATCTCCAGCAAAAGTTTCTCACAGCCTATTCAGAAGGTTGGAGGTGTGGAAGGAGGAAAGGGGAAATGGAAGGAAACTCAGGAAAACTGTACAGAAGCGAGAAAGGGGGTCGGTCGAACCAAACTGCTGAAGTGATGAAACACTACGGGGTCCTGGAAGCCTCCCAGTTACAGAGAAGGGAAGGAGACATTCTTGAGAAGAAACCTGGTGGAGAAGAAGAAAATATAAGGGAAGGAAGCAGGTGCCCACTGGAGACTGTCAAATGACAAATGGGAAAGATTTCTCAAGGATCCTCCCGGACAACATGCTAGAACTGAACAGCGAAGTCACCACCTCCTGCACCCCGTGCCACCCACTGAGGAAATGAATCTCCTTGGACAGAGGATGACAGACTCGGGCACCCAGCCTGGGACACAGCCCCATCTGCCAAGCCAGGCAACCCAATGTGTAAGTGGGCACGAGGTTCTTCCATCTGAAGCTACCGTGAAAAGAACACCAAGGAAAAATGGAGATTTCAGCTGATAAAAATTCTCCCAAATAAATAATTAATAAAATAAGTCATCATGAAGTCAAAGAAAACAGGAACTCAAGCAAAATTCATAGTTGTCCTATTGGCAATAACCAAGAATTGAAATGGGGGATAAACAAGAAGAAAAGGAACAAGTTTGGTTAGTCTCAGGAAGGATGTGGAAAAAGACAACAGCATAATTACATGGTGCCCCCAAAATAGTCAAGACAGATTGGAATAGATTCTTAATGAGAAATAGTGAAAAAAGACAGAGAAACAATAATGAGACTAAAAATGTTAAAGAAAGAAGTAAAAGGCTTCAGAGAGAAATTGATTGAAATGAACAACAGACAAAGAAAATTCAACATATGTATAAGTGGAGTCCCTATGATGGAAACTAATGCTATGAAATAGAATTAATATTTTAAACTACAATTCAAGAAAACTTTATAGCTGTTCACATATGCACAAGTACTATGTCGACTAAAATAAGAAAATTTTCTTTCAGAAGACAAGTTTAAATTTAAATTTCCATAAATAAAAGAAAATCTGAATCTACATTGTTAATAGAATCAATCATATACTTGGGAAAGTGAATCCAAAAATGATCAATTCTGAAATTTATATTAGTTAAGACTCTTTAAAATATTCTAAAAATATTCCCTGAGGTCTCTAGAAAGAATAATTTATAAGAGAGAGTTTCAGTGGCACACTTTTCAGAATCCACATCCTTGCAAGGCAAGGATGGAATGGTATTTAAAATAAAATCAAGCTGGGCACATGGACACACGCCTATAAATCCCTGAGACTCATGAAGCTGAGGCAGGAGGATTACAAGTTTGAGGTCAGCTTCAGCATCCTAGTGAGATCCCGTCTCAAAATTAAAACTTAAAAGTGCTGAAGATGGGGGTCAAAGGTAAAGTGCCCTTGGGTTTGATCCCCGGTATCAAAAACCCTAAAAAATAAAAGAAAACCATGAAAAGAAAGTGTGAGCCAGTAACTTTGCGTTCCGCTGTGCTGCGCTCGCGGCATCGAGGCTGCAGAATCACTGCCTTAAACATACAGGTATCCAGGGGTACTACCCCCCGGAGTCCTGCCTGCAGGTGAGAGTCACCCAACCCATGAAAGACAGAACCCAGCCAAAGGTCTCTAAGTTCCAAGAGTAAGAATGAGGAACTGGCAGTAGCCCTGCTTATAAGAGGTTCCACATCCTTGGATTCAACCAACCAGAAGTCAAGAATATTAAGGAAAAAAGTCCAGAACATTCTGGGAAGAAGTGACGGTGTCCAGGCCGGACGCTGTACTAGCTCCCCCCGCGTGCCTGACCTGGGCCGAGGGCCTCCTCACGACTGGAGAGAGGGCGCTGTGCGGCGGGTGCTGTGTGGCTGGGCTGGGCCGTGGGGTCAGTACTGGACACTGCAGGCCTTTCCTCACTTTGCACCTAAATGGTGGAACAACTCCTTACACAGCACCTGCGTGTACCCGGTGTTCCGAGTGACTAGACATGACGGACGTGCAGGCAAGAGGACATTCTAAATCAAGGTGAATCACACTCCTCATCAGAATGAGAGCAGAATCACCCCGAGTCACACTGGCTGGTAACCCTCACAGAAAGCAGCCGCCTGTGTCCCCGGTGGCACCCTAGGCAGAGGTCTCCTCCCTCCCTCTTTCTCCCCACGTCCCTCCCTCGGGCCACTTTGCCTGGCACTAGCCACCCCTCACCAGCTCCCTCCCTCCTCTCAGGCTTCTCTCTCCCCAGGCTCTCTCCTCGCCCTCCCGGGACCCTCCAGAGGTCTCCTCCCCCGGCAGTGCTGGGAGCGCCAGGCTCCCTGCGCCCCTGCCCCTGCTCTGTGCCCTGCCCCTGCCTCCTGCTCCTTCCTTTCCCTGGTGCCTCACAGACAGCCTGGGCCCCAGCGAGGAGCCAGAGAAGACCTGTGCTTTGTTTAAAATACTGGGGGCTCCATTTTATCACAGAGGCTCCAGCGACCCCATCTTTCCTCGTCTGTGGGTATCACAACCCAGGAAAAGCTGCAAAGCTAGGACAAGGGGTCAGAACCTCTGCTTCCAACTTCCTAAACATTGACAAACGGATGGCAAGCATCGTCCACAGCACAGAGCTTTCGATGTGCTTCAGCAGTTCTTTAAATAGTCTGGTGACAAAACCATGAGCATGTTTTCATCTCCTGGGAGCCCTCCAGTGTTCATCAGGGCTACACAAAATCCCCTTTTAAGTAAAATACCTAAGATGTTATGGGCCTAAGATCAGGACAGAATACCGTCCCCAAAGCATTGGGCAGAAAGGACAAATTAGTGGTATTTTTAAATCAAAGCTAATCTTTCAGTGTTCATTCCACTGGCCTAGATTCTATCCATTGTTTAGTGATGTATCAGCTACATAAAAACTCCCAAAAACTCACGTAAGTCCTCTTAAGATGGCTTCAAGACAGGGCTGGGGATGCAGCTCTGCTGGTGGAGTGCTTGCAAGAAGATGTATCCGCTTGGACTGGCACCTCCACCCACGAAGTCTACTTTGTGACTCTGATTCCAGCAGCCATCGTCAAAATTGATTCGGAGCACACAGACAGATGCTTGCCAGGCGCAGCATGCATTTCCAAGGGAGACACACCAGACACACACCTACACGACGTGCATTGGGGGACGACACCTATTGAGAGTAAAAGACACCTAAGAAGTGTGGAGTTTGCATCATGCAGGGAAAGACCTTATTAAGGACTTTATGCACCAATACTGCCCCTGAATCCCAGGGCGCACACCGGAGTCGCGTTCTCCTGTGTCAACGTGCCAAGTACCCTGCAGCCCTCCCTCGACACACTGAGGGTCCAACACTGCAGCTCAGCGAGGGGCCAAGAGAGGCGAGTGGCTTCCGGAAGAGACTTCTCCTGAGTGGAGCTGGCGTGAGGGTGCTCACGGGCGTAGACTGCATGCTCCCAGCAAGACCAGGCACCCAAGGCGTGCTGCCTCCCTGACTCTCTCACCGCTGCCGAGCCCTCTCCATGGGGTTGTTCCGAGATCTAGACTTCTGAAAGAGCCACCCTTTTGTCCTTCTGTGGACAGACTCTTCTATACACCTCTTCAACTCCTCCCTTTGCCCTTTCCAAACAACTGCAGTGACTCACGGTTTCTCCAAGTGTCAAATTTGTCGACTGGCCCTAGATCCCACTTGAGATCAATCTCGCACATGCTCTGTTGAATCCCAGCCTGGACAATTAGCACTTCCAATTATTTTGTCACATGGCCTCAAAGAAACTTGAAGGACGTGAAGGATACAAAGGAAGTGATATAAGACTAATAATATAAACTAGAGTCCAATTACTTGGCCATAAACCCTCTATACAAAAACCAATGCATTATTTGTTTAATTATACCAGGATGATACCCATTAAATTTTAACAGCAATTCCCAAAAGTCTTCACCGCTGTTCAACATGAATGCTTACCACCTCTGTTCTTCCATTATCAGGTTGCCTTCCCGTCAATATGTGGCCAAACTTTGGTAGGATTATCTGACTCACCAAGTATTCAAAATGAATTGTTAGAAGTCTGACATACTTACTCACAGTGAGAGCCAGGACACCACGTACTGGCAATTCCTATAAGGATATTTAACCCTGCACTAAAACACATGACCTGCAGTTAAACCTGACCATGCCCAAGAAGCAAACAAAGCAGTTCAAATTTTAGAGACAAAAAAATAAAATGATCAAAGTAAATTCATGAACTAGAATATCTGTAAATGACAAAAATCACCTTTGACTATGTTGTCACAACCAAAATGGAGTTTGGCAAACAAGTGTCACCTGGGAAGCTCTTGGGGCTGAGTGGGACCATCAGCCAATCCACACGCAGGCCTGCCCCACTCACAGCCAAACTGCAGCCTGAGGTCTGTTCTCCTGAAGGTCAGACATGTGGGCTCCGGATGCACGATGACCACGCACGGCCCTCCTGCTGTCGCATGTCTTGATGCTGGTGTGCTTCCACAATGCCGTTATCCCAAGCCGGCCCAGAGCCAGCTGCTGGTCACTCCACACGTGGTGTCAACACCTGTCACACCAAGGACTCCTCCAAAGGCTGTGCAGTTTATTTCTCCAACCGCAGGGCAGGCCTTCCACGTGTATTTCAATGGGACAACCCGAAGCTTTGGCCATTCCGTCACTTTCCTCATCAGATGATTTCTTAATTACGACTACTCTAATTTTCAGTTCAAGAATATCAATCTGACACTTTTTTATGGAGTCTACTTCTTGGTTAAACTTTTCCAAGCTTTTATCTGTTTTGTTGCCTTCTCTATATCTTTGCTTGATTGATTGGTTGAGTTCTTTCTTTTTCTTTTCCTCTACTTCTTAGGCCTTTTATTCATGGTTGTTTTTCTAACTACACCTCTGATTAAGTCGCCCATATGTCTTTTCTGCTCTCCGATTGTTTCTTGATTTTGCTTTTCCCCACTTTTAGCCTGCCCCATAAACCTGCCCTGGCTGAACAGCACACGTCAGGCAGGCTCTGGTGACAGGACGGATTCCTCCAGAAAGGGCCGCGATGTGTGATGGTCAGTTGGGTCTTTGTTCCCTGGCCTGTGGTGGCTCTGCTCCACTTTGGCTGTGGCTTGCTCTGGCTTTAAGGCGGGCAGAACTCAGCAGGCTGCCCACCCGCCAGGCCTCCCTCGGGGTCTGGGTGTCATGGGCTGGCCAGGTCCACCTGCCCTACATCTGGGACCAGCCGCTGGCTCCTCGCCCGCCCCTTGCTGTTGGAGCATGCCCTCTCATGCAGAGCCTCTGGGTCCCCACACAAAGCCGAGTGCTCGTCAGTGTTCATCTGAGGAGACGTGAACTTGAATCGTTTCTTCTCAGGACTTCTCGTGGGTGAATCCGCTCCACTCCCTCCAGCGGCTGTTTCCTGCTGGGTTTCTTGGGGAGCACATATCCATGCAGCTTAGGAACTGCTGGACAAATTCAGGGGACGTGGTATGCAGGTTTGGGGGCTCCTTCTCTGTCCACAGCTCTTCACTGAGGTTTCTCTGCTCTCTGGGGTACTGTCCTGCTGCGTCGTGGGCCTGAACTCCGACCTCCAGAGCAACACAGTGAACCTGCTGCATTCAGACCCGTTTCCAAGGGGAGGGTTTGCAGGGGAGAAGTCACCATGCACGGACACGTGGCATGACTGAAACTGCTTATTCGTAGGTGACACTGACATCCTGTGTCATTCTCGTCCCTCCAGTCCCTTTATTAACCAGGACATTGGCCTGTGTTAAAACGACACCTGGAATCACACCTTAAAACTGCAAAGAATCACATTGATTTTCCAATCCAACACCTTAGTTTCCAATACAAGGAAAATAAGCCACATCTAGAGATTCAATAACAGGTCCAAAATTTCTGATGCTTTATTAAATAAACTGCTACTGCCAAAACTTCACATGGGCACTCTTCACGGTGCTTCGCCTGGCCATTTTCTTGGGTCTCCCTCAGTCTGATAAAGCTTTTTAAATTGCCTGTGGATTTTTCTAGTTACCACCACTGAGTGACACGTCTACCTTCTTATTGTTTAATATGGTTAGTCCTGGAAAACGCGTCTCCACAAGCATCCCGGGTGCTGCAGGAAATCTTGATGATGCTGTCCTGGCTGCTCTGCTTTCCTGGAGGCGATGGTAGTAAGGATTTCTTCTCAGGCTGAATCTAAGAGAAGGTTTGCCTCATTAGCTCAGGAAACACTGTCACAGGCTAATTCATTCAGTAGTAGAGGCAGGAATTGATGGCAGGTGGCTTCACTCTGCACATGTGGTCTCGACCCATTAAAACAAACAGCCACATATTTATCTGTGTGTCTACTGTGGTGGAATTAGTGTCCAACAAGTAAAATCTATACCCAGCGCTGCCTCAGGAGCGGCTCTCCTTTCTCTCTAAAATAGATCACTTGGCCCACAAATTTATTCTACTCCTCATGAAAACTTAGCAGTTGTTAGAATGAGAACCCCAATGATTCCTTAGGAGAGAACTGATGTAGGGGAAAACAGTTAAGGTAAAATTTCTATTTCTTCTAAGCTGAAAGGAATAATAATGTTTCTCCTTGATATCCACAGGTAATAGCTCATAATGAAATTTTAAACAGAAGCTATGTAAAAACTGCTCTGTGTCCATCAAAATCCAATTCCTTTCCTTCGTGGCCAGATAATGAGGCCAAATGTACCAGGTCACCTCATTAGGTGGATGTCAGTGTACTCGGTCAGTGGAGTATGGTGGGTTCCAGGCATGGCCTGTAATGGTCTCCCACCCATGACCTTCCCTCTCTCCGCCCTATTAGTCACCTGCATGGGAGGGAGGCAAGGCCCTGCAGGGCCACGGATTCTGTGCTAGAAGGTGCCTACAGCCCAAGGTGACGTCTGGAGGAGAGTCCTGGACCCCTGCCACTGCAAATCCCAAGGAACTGGGCTACCTTCAAACCTTCATCTACTATCTGACTTCCTCACTTTATAGAAATGCAACTGATCTACCTTCAAACCTTCATCTACTATCTGACTTCCTCATTCTATAGAAATGCAACTGATTTTCATTACACTTGTGTCCAAAAGAGCTTGCTAAATTCATTTTTAATTCTAATCATTTGCGGACAGAGTAGAGCTTTCTATTCACAATCATAGCATTCACAAATGAGAGTGACAGTTTCCTTCCTTCTTCAATCCTTATGGCTTTTATTTCTTTCCCTTGACTTCTTTATTGCCCTCCAATAAAATCTTGCTGGAAGTGGTGGCGACTGGCACTGCTCTTATGCTCAGTATGGGAAGGGGGATCTCAGCAGCTGCAAGGATGGTGTTTACTGTCGGACTTGGTAGTTGTGCAACATCAGGTGTGGAATTTGCCCTTTATTCATACCTGGCTAAGAGTCTTTAAACGTGAAGAACTGCGAGGTTTAATCGTACACTTTTCTGCATCTATTTGGTTATATTTTTCTCTTCATTTTATTAATATGATGAGTTATGCTGATTGTAATAGGAAATGAACTTTACCTTCCTGAAATAAAACCAGCTTGACCTATTGTCCCTTTTTATGTAAAGCTTAGTTTTTGTTTCTCTGTGTTTTTCAGGACATTTTCATCTATATTTATAATTTATTAGTTATTTCTCCTATCTCATAGTGTCCTATTCGGTTTTAATACCAAAATTTTGTTCAGTTTTTATATGCGTTGGAGAGTGTTTCTCTTTTTTTTCTAAAAGATTTTCTGTAATGTTTGATAGAATTCACACTGAAAGCCAAGAGGACCTAGGGCTTCCCTTGTAGAAACATACTTGATTACAGTCAATATCTTTAATTGGCAGGCTTTGAGTTTGCATTTCTCCTGGATCAGTTTTATAAAGCTGACTGTTCCTAGGCGTCTGTCTCCTCTGGATTTTAACTCAATGTGCTATTCCTCGTACCCTACGTTGTCATTTCCGTAAGGCCTGTGGTAAGATTCCCTTGCCATTTCTACCTTGTGCCTCTCCTCTTTTAAACCAACCTCACCAGGATTTTTATCAATTTTACTATTATCTGTGAAGAACTAGCTCTTGGTTTTTTTTGAATCTCCATTGATATCTCTTTATTAATTTCTGTTATTCATTCTATTAACAACTCTGTGCGCTCCTATAGTCCATTGTTTCTGTTGGATTAAGTTGTCCTATTTCCTCACATTCCTATTTATTTTTTTATTGAGAACTGGTCATCGGGAGTTAAAATTAACCTGCAGAAACAACTTTATTTTGGATAACTGGGTTGATATAAAGTTCCTCCCAGTGAAATATTTTACCTCCACAAGCTGGGTCACATTTATCCACTTTTAGAGTCTATGGTTTTCCCTGGGCCAATTTGATGACTCTTAGTTTTCTAAATGCAAAGTGATTTTGACCTCTCTTTTCCTCTAAAACCTACAAGTAACCCATCAGCCCCCAATGCAAACCCTAACTGTTTAACGGGATGACATGTTGAGCCTTAGGTTCTCTTAGCCCTGTAAGTGTCCGTCCCACCACCGTCAAAAAAAAAAAAGGAAAGGAATAAAAAGAAAAATGGAAAAATGTTTCTCAGACTTTCAGTTGAATCTTCCTGTTTTAAGGAATATCATAATTTTAAACACATCAGTAATTTGCAATCCTGGAGACCAAAATTTACACGTAAGGTCATCTTTGCTGACTTAGTTTTTGTCCAAGGAAAAATAAGGATATATTTAGAAGCAATATCTGGTATGAGCACTGTGCTAAACACTCACGGATGCTGACTCTGCCCTAAAACAGCCTTGTGACGTGACCACCATCATCCTCAGGTAAGCAAGTTAGAAGCGATGTCAAGGCGAGAAGTCAAGCCAGGCCTGTGGGGAACCACCTTCTCCCACGTCCGTGAGGTCATGAAGCACACAGCCTCCTAGGCCCCTCAGCTCCTGTTTCCTTCACGGAAAAGCAGTTATTGGTCATCCACTGTGCATCTGGAATATTCTAAGCACTGGGAAGACTGAAGTAAATGAGGCAGACAAGGCTCTTGTGCTCGTAAAGCTCACATAATAGCATAAAGGAAAGACAAAGATCAAGCAAACAGATCATTTTTCAGGCAAATGTTATGAAGAAAATAAAATGGGAAATAGAACTCACTGAGATAATGTGTTTCTAGAGCGGTGATTTTTAAGCTGTGTCCATTGTGATTAAATGGTTCCAGACAAGCACGGATTTAGCAGTACTTCCAGCCAAGGAAGCGGAGGTGCAAAGGCCCTGAGGCAATGCACCTTCTTGCTCAGACATCCTGCCCCTCTACATGTTCTCCCTCCTTAAAAATTCAGGTAAAAATAACTAAAAGATGCAAAAATGTCTCCCCTTTCAGAGGTCTTTATAGTCTACCAGATCAAATGGCTTCATAGAAAGAGAGAAGCTCCAAGTCATTGCTCCAGGGCAAGTGTCCAGAATGTCCCCCACGTCTCTCTACACCCCAGAAGAAAACGTCGCCATGGGCCACTGTGCACCCGGCCACCGCCCACTGCCCCCTCAGGATTCTCAGGTGCCAATGGTTCACGGTGAAGAAGCAGCTGAAGGACTGGGTCGGGCCTCGTATTTTTTCCCAGCTTAGAAAATTCCCAGAGGCCAGGTTGCCACACTCCAGGCTTCGTGAGTTGGATTCTTGGAACTGAGACGACCATCCCAGCAGAGCAACCATGTAACAGTCAGTCCCACTGCTCAGCAAACCTGCAAAAACCTGTCTAACTTAAACTGCTGTAAATTAGCAACAGAAAGCAGAATTCTGCTGGGAGTAAATGGGACAAAATAGAGTGAGAAGTAATTTGTCCTGAATGCCATTGTAGCAGGAAAGCCACGTCTAGGAAAGATGATCGAGAAGGAAGAGCTTTACAGAGGCTCTTCTGGAAGCTTAAACAGCCCAGCGGATGGTGGAATGTGCTCATCTGTTCCATCAAACCTGCCTCCTCGAGGCTGGCCTCCCCTGCCGACTGCGCATGCTCTTCCTGATGCACCGGCTTTCACCACTAGATGGGCCGACTCCAGGTTCTCCTTGAGGCTGTGGCTGCCGGGAGCTTGTGTGAGCCAGAGATGGTGGGAGAGAGATGAGAGGCGTGTCCATCAGCAGGCCTCACTTAGCATGCATGGCGTCACCCGGAGGACTCCTTCAGATTGACAACTGAGTCACGTGCCAGACCCTCTGGTCAGTAGGTCTGGGTTTAGGCCAGAATTTGCATTTCTAGCAAATTCCCAGGTAATGTTGACACTGCCCATCCAAAGATGACACTTGGAAAAAACACAAAAGGTTAAGCCAGAAACAAACCTGAACCACGCAGCAGGCGTTGCTGCCGGCCCCGCAGGATCCCACACCGCCCTGGCGCCGGGGTGCTGAGCCCGACTGCTAATTGCAATTGCAGCCCAGGTAAGAAGGACCCACCTGTCAGCCACAGCTTTTCCTAGTGCTCTGAGATGTCACAAAGCAGGCATAAGGATTAGCAATTCTTCCCAGATTTACGAGATTTTTTTCTTCTTCTTCCAGTATATGATTTCTGGCGCTATCTCAGGTAATACAGGAATTAATTAATACAGGTAATTTGATTTAACCCTTTCAGACCCAAACACTGAAAGGTATCTTTGCATAGATTGCGCAGCTATCTATATTCAATGCCTACTGGTTGCAAGACACTGTCATAAATTGGAGATGCGGGAGAAAAGAATAGGATTTAACCTACAGGGACAAGTAGTCACATACCTGGTTAGCTAAGACAAAGACCTCACAAACCTCACCCAAGAGAGAGACAGGAAACTGCAATGAGGACTTAGAGGCAACGGGGGCTTCTACCTGGAAAAGCAGGTCAAGAAAAAAGTTGCCAGGCATGGTGGCACACACCTGTAATCCCAGCAGCTTGGGAGGCTGAGGCAGGAGGATGGCAAATTCAAAGCCAGCCTTCACAATTCAGCAAGGCCCTACGCAACTTAGCAAGACCTTGTCTAAAAAATTTTAAAAAGTAAAAAAGGGCTAGGGGTTTGGCTTAGTGGTTAAGTGCCCCTGGGTTCAATTCTTAGTGGAAGGAAGAAAGGAAGGAAGGAAGGAAGGAAGGAAGGAAGGAAGGAAGGAAGGAAGGAAGGAAGGAAGGAGTGGCATTTGGGCATGACCTTGAAAAATAGCTAGAATTAAGGGTTTGGGAAATTGGGGCAAAAAGGACAACAGCAGGAACTCTGCATTCAGGAAGAAAGCGCTGTGTGGAAGAGCTCTTCAGAACGAGGATTCCAGGCAGACCGGATGGCAGGCCACGAGATGAATGGGAGGGAGGACTGAAAGGTGGGTGTCACGGGTTAGGTGTGAGGCGTCCCCAGAAGCTCACGTGTAGGGCAGCACCAGAACTTCGGAGGTGAAGTGCCTGGGCTCTGAGCCTTCACCTAAGCCGGGCACGCATCGGCTTGAATAGATCAACGGCTGGTACCTGCAGGCGGGCGCGTCCCTGGGCGTGTGCCTTTGGGGGTGGCATTTATCCCTGGTGAGTGGAGCCCTCTCTCTTCCTGGCCGTGTCTTGAGCCGATTTCCTCCCCACGCCCTTCGCCACTGGGTGCTGCCTCACTCAGGCCCAGAGCTGTGGAGTGGGCATGTGGAGTGGCCGTCCATGCCCGGAACCTCTGAAACCATGAGCCCAAATTAACTTCTCCTTTCCTGGGTTGTTCTTGTTGGGCCTTCTGGTCACGGCAGTGAAAAGCTGACTAAGACGGTGGGGCAGCATCCGATCCTACGGCTCAACGGGCAGGCGGAACAGTGAGGCTGCCTCCGCCCCGGGACGCTGACTGTGTCTGAGGATAAAGCACGGGGACAGAGAACAGAGACGCACTAGAAAGTCACCACGTGGCCCCAGGCGGAGCAAAGCATCCAGAGAGGGCCGAGACGAGAGGAAGGAGGAAAGAATCGCAACGGAAGATGCAAGGAAGCGCCATCACGTTTGAGGACAAGGACAAAAATGGAGAGAAGGCAAAGACAACTCTGGTTTGTGGCCCTCAGGGACTGGCCAGACGGTGGCAGGTCTCCCAGGATCTTCTAAGTGCTGAGAAGCTTTCCCACGCCAAGCAGCCCTCACACTAAGCAGCACGCCACGCTGCAGTCCACAGGGAGCGAGGCAGAGCCAGTGAGGAGGCCTGGCCTGCCCAGCTCAGTCACCCAGCCCTGCGGTCAGCGGCCATCACACTGACTGTACTTCATCGTCCAACGTAAAACCAAAGTGTCCAAAAGCGGTGGCTGGCCTTACCGTGCATGGCACGCTCTGACAGTTCCATCCTGCTCAGCTCCGCTTCCAACCGTGCTCAACTGCCACCACTTAGTCCATCCCACGACCCGCGGGTGCACTGTAGTCGCCAGTCCGACACACACTGCCTCAGCCCTAGGAATCAGCGGGGTGCAGGCAGTTCAGGAAGGGAAGGGCTGTTTTGACCATTCGGGGGAGGGAACGGGCGCAAGCAGAACATTCTCCTTACCCTCTGGGATATTTTAGGCTACTTCTCCAAACATGCAAGATGCTGGTAAACATCAAGCTTTAACATAACGGACGACCACCGCGTAGAGAAAGGGGCGCGCCTGTGTTTACATCAACAGACGCCCAAGGTAGAGGGCACAGCGCATTCGTGCATCCTATGAGAACTTAGCGCCCTGCAGGGAAACCCACAGTAGTTATTGAATAAATCAGGATGCAGGAGGCTAGGCGCTCCCATTCCAAAGGAAACCTTCACTCCACGAAAGAACTTTTTCAATAGGCTTAAGCAGCAATGATTCTCCTAATTCATTTAAGTCACTAATAAAATTAACTAACCAGTTGACAGAACCAGCTACCCTAGGTTAAATGCCACGCACTATCAGCTTCCTTTCAATGAGACACGAAGCATTTCAAAAAGGAAGAGGTTCCAAGGAAAGATGTGCCGATGTGCAAAACTGTTATTTGTACCCAACTTCTTGAAAGCACCTCTTGTCCATCAGAAGTCAGAGCTATGGCAGCCAGTCGTGATGTCTTGTCACTCAACTAGGCCTGCCCGGAGGGACGAGAGTTGCCTACTGATGAGCTGGAGAGATGGTTTACCTTCCAGCTCTTCCTCACTTAAAAGAAACAGATTCCGTATGTGCACTTCTCTGGAGGAGAACTGGAAAGACACAACCAAAGAGCAGAATAAAACACGGCCAGTGTGGGTGCTATCATGCATAGTGCCATGATAACTAAGGGCCTTCCCAGATGTGCTCCTCCAACATCCCAAACAGATGAGGGTGTTATCCCCGGGCGGACCACCTGGATCTCCAAGTGAAATGGCTGGCCCAAAGCCACATCTCTGGCAAGTGCAGAGCTGAGATTTGAAGGCAGGCTCCTGTGGAGCCAGTGACACCTCTTATCTGCCATCGAATGCAGCAATCCCAGGAGGTCCACCCACCACGTGGTTTGCAGGTGCTGGGGTCACCAAAACAACTCGGACGCACACAGGCACTGGGTGAGACAACGCTTCACCCACAGAGAGAAGAGACGGCGGAGTCGGCCTCTGTGATGAACTCCGGTGCGGTGGGCCTTGTCCAGCAGCTGTCACAGGAAATGGTCAGCGTGCACCCTCTTGTGCTTGGCAGAGGACCCCACTCCCTCACTGTCAGGAGCAGACAGCAGTGGGGTTGGCCTGTGCCTCGTGCCACGTGCACACATGGTTATGCAGGACGAGGAAGCACACTACAAGCCCAGGACAGGCCATTATGGGCAGAGACAGGCCCAGCTCAGGCTGCAGGGCTTGAGAGTCCTGAGATGAAGGCCTCTGGGAGGGACATTCCAGGCCCCTACGCTGCCTTGCTGTCGGGCCAGGGGTGACAGCTTGCACATGCCTGCCTTTCTCAGTACTTCCTAACTTTCTTAGCTTGTCCCAGAACAAGATGGGAGGAAACCCACAGCCGAGCAGGACGGTCAGTCTCCAGCGCAGCCCTTTACGGAGTACTTCTTCAAAAAGGCGATCCGCTTCAGAGTGTAGGTTTGGGTCGCAGCACGGGCAGCAGGATAGGCAGTGGAGACCGTCAACGGTAAATCTTCCTGGGTGCTCGGCTGTTGAGATTGTCTCCGGTTTCTTCCGCTCCTGATCTGTTTACCTCCCTCCACCTTTGGGTTTTCATTTCGTTCCACCAGTAGCCATGGTAACACCCAGAGACCAAACTCAGGCGGGAGACTGTCGCCAGTGTCTTGAAACGTGGATCTGCGCCAGCATCTGTCATCGCGGGACAGGGGCCCACAGCAGCCCAGCAGGCTCTTCTTTCTCCTCTGCACCTCCCACCCACTTAGCGGACGCAAGGACCTTCAGTGGCGCTTGAGATGACTGTCTGCTACGTTCCTGTTCATACACTTGCAGATCAGCCTTTCAATGTTCCAAAAAGCGCCGGAGCTGGAAGCCACTGGAGCCGTCTCCCCACACCGTTTACCCTCACCTAAGAACCAGGCATCGGCCAGAGGCCAGCCTCTCCATGAGAAGGTCTGTTGACCGCTTGTCCTGATCAGAGGTGACTGCTTAAATCTGGACACTCCCTCCAGCTTCCCTGTACACAGAATATTCCTTGAAGTCTTACCACCGTGGGTCTTCTGCATTTCTCTTGCTAGATCGTGAATGCCGAGAGACATGAGATGGAATCCGGAACCCAGCTGGGTTCCGTGTGTCCCCTAGAGCAGCCTGCTCAGATTCCTAAATGTTGGGTTCACCCAGGAAAAATACCAAATTATCGTTTGCCTGGTTTAAAATCAAAGGAGATTACAAAGCAAAGATCATCTGTCTGGAACAAGTGAAAACATAGGGAGTCTGCAGAGATGAACAGTATGACTTGGCATAGGTATGTCTAGGGGTACGTGTAAAAACAGCATAGTCTTTTTTATCTTTATTATATTTTATGTTGCCTGATTTGGCACTGATGGTTACTATTTAAAGTGATTGAGTTTTTATTGCTATCTCTCCACAAGGACCAATGACTTCGTAATCAGCTATAAGCCATAAAAAGAGTTTACCATAATCTCAACGGCTTGGGAGGCTGAGGCAGGAGGATCGCTAGCTCACAGTCAGCCTCAGCAACTTAGCAAGGCCCTAAGCAACTTAGTAAGACTGTCTCGAAATTTTTTTAAAAAATTGTTTAAAAGCTTGGGATGTGGCTCCGTGGTTAAGTGCCCCTGGGTTCAATCCCTGGTAAAACAAACAAACAGGAAACACAGTTTATCTCATTAGGATGCAAATATGCACTGGTCCCATAGTTTTTGACTGCCTGAATTTTTGTTTTATATTTTGGTGCTGGGGATCAAACCCAGGACCTCACACAGGGTAGGCAAGCACCGTACCACTGAGACCCTGCACCCTGATCTCCTGGATTGTTGTGGTAGATGTCTTGTGAGTACCTACTAAGTGACAGCCATTGATGCTTTTCACACTCCATTTCGTTCATTCTTCAACCTTATGCAATGTGAATTTTTAGTCCCATTTTACAACAGCAGAAACTGAGTCTCAGAGAGAGGAAACAGCTCATCTGAGGTCACAAGCTTCTAGGTGCCAGGCAGGAGTGGGACCCAGGCCTGTGATGACCACACCTGCTTCCTCCCCACCTCCCACCATTGCCCAGGGCCACAGCGACCTGTCCACCTGTCAGCATCTGAGTATTCCCTACGAGCCCTCCCTCTGAACACCAAGCCCCTGGGGTCTTTGTGTTTCTTCCACTGAGTCTCCCGGGCCTTCATCTCGTCTTTTCCTGACCCGGCAGCATTTCAGACCAGTTCTTTCCTGCTCACTCGATGCGGCCTGCTAACTCTCCTCTGCCCCATCTTGGACGTCACCCACCCTGAGGAAACCCTGGACCTGAGGGTCAGCCATGAGGAAGGCCAACTACACGAGGATCATCCACACACCGAACGCCGACCACCCGTTTAGCTCTCACTATTCTGGTCCCTGGAGACCCACCCTCTCGCCCAGATTCACCACCGCCCTTTGGCTTCCTCCCAAGCGTCTGCCCCCGACTCCTGGCCCAGCCCCTCGCCTCCACCTCCACAAGGAGCTCACGTCCCACTGTGCTGAAGAGACTGAGGCCCTGTGGCAAGGAACTCACGGCTTCCCCTCTGCCCTTTCAAGTCTTTTTCTCCCTCTCAGTTCCACGGAGAAAGAAATGCTCCATCTTAGAATCTGCGCCGCCCTGACTTGTTCTTCAACAAATGAAGTGACAAGGAAATAATCATCCGAAGGCAGAATGAGAGATGCAGCCGTCTAAATGCCTTGATTTCATTTCCAACAACTAAATGGAAGAGGGTAAAGAGCTGGAAAATAACTGTTGGAGATTGGAATAGTCGTAAAAGACATGACCGCTGAACTCAGTGGACTGACCTTGTGTTGATTCTGATTTGAGCATGTTACTATTTATGAATAAGTGAGGAAAATGAATAAGGGGTTTTAGATGAGAGTGGGAAATGAGTGTTAGCTTTTTAGCTCTGACCATAGGATTGTCCCTATGAGAAACCAAGGTCCTTGCCAGTCCAGGGGTGCACGCTGATCATTATGAGCGGAATGATAACTGGTATCCAAATTTTGTTCCAAATATTTTGGCCATCTTTTCCCACTCAGAGAATACATGAAACAAGTTTTGAAAAACACTGATGGCTGTCAGAACTGCGTGATGGGCAGTGGGAAATCAGATCTTCTCTACTCTGCAGTGTACTTGAAAATGTCCATCCTAAAAATTTTGAAAATAACATAGCCACTAAAAATCTTTTTTAAATCACTATTTGAAAATTATTTTCCTCCTTTAACATCTTAAATGGTAATTGGGTTGTTCCCTCTCCCTCTGTCTCCACACAAGATCGGGCCTCTTCTGTGACAATTTCTCTGAACAGTCGCTGTTTGGGGGACAGTGTCCTTTCCATGTCCAGTATGGAGAAAAGGCCTGTATCATCGCTGTCTTTCCAGAGGACGTGACCCTTGCCTTCCTCCTCCTCTCACCCCAGCTTCTGGTTTCTGCTGCCACAAAACCCTGGCCAGTTGCACGAACCTCAGCTGCTGCTTCCCTGACTTCTCTCTGCAGCCACCCATCTCTCCTCTTCTAGATTATTCTAAATTCTTAACACACATAATCATCCCAACAATCCTACGTGGTCAGTATGATAGTCACCCTTCGTCTAGGTCGGGGCAGCTGGAGGCAGAGAAGGGTGAGCAATGACCCGCAGAGCAGGCGGCTCTGGGAGCCTCGCAGTTGACGCCCTCGCCCTGACAAACTGCCTCCTGGAGGAGACACGGCACGACGCCCCTCCTGCTCCACGGGCCCTGGTGCCCACGATGCCACAGTGACGGGCACACTTGGGACACTGAGCTTCTGCGGGTCTCTGCTTGCCCAGGAGGATGGCCTTTCTGCCACATCAGTGGGGCCAGCTGGTGTTCAACAGTCAATAAAACCATCAAGAAGCACATTTCCTTTTAAATAAATCAGTCAGCAAAGGGCCTAAAAGTGACAAGCTAGGAAGCTAAATAGACAGAACAGCTAGTGTGGGCATGCATGCTTTATTTTGTTGTTTCCTAAAAGCAGAGTAAATGATTTCTCAGAGATATGGGGCATGTGAAGGATTCTGGGCCATAAAAATATAGCCTGCAGAGATCCCGTGTGCATAAATCCAGTTATTAACAATGTGAAGAGACGGACCACCAACTTCCTCCAACAAATCTATACTTTTCTTTTCTTTTCAGAAACTTCCCATGGTGATAATATGCAAGTACCTACCTGCAGCACAAGTGCCCTGCAGGGTCTCACCCCTGACACCTGTCCAGCCTACCCCCACTGTCATGTCCCAAAGCATCCCACACTCTGTCCACAATCTCCTAAGCTCTGTGTGGTTCAACCCTCACCTTCTACACTCTCTCCACGATCTCCTAAACTCCATGTACCTCAACCCTCACCTTCTACACTCTCTCCACGATCTCCTAAGCTCTGTGTGGTTCAACCCTCACCTTCTACACTCTCTCCACGATCTCCTAAACTCCATGTGCCTCAACCCTCACCTCTACACTCTGTCCACGATCTCCTAAGTACTTGTCTCAACCCTCACCTTCTACACTCTGTTCTCGATTTCCTGAGCTCTGTGTAGCTCAACTCTCACCTTTTACACTCTGTCCTCAATCTCCTAAGCTCCATGTGGCTCAACCTTTACCTTCTACACTCTGTCCATGATATTCTAAGCTCCGTGTGGCTCAACCCTCACCTTCTATACTCTGTCCTTGATTTTCTAAGCTCCGTGTGGCTCAACCCTCACCTTCTACACTCTGTCCTCGATCTCCTAAGCTCTGTGCAGCTCACTGCCTCAGGTTCTCACACATACTACTCCCTCAGCCTGAGGAGTTCATTCCCATGTACTCCTTCGAGACCATGCTGAACTGAAATATACTAAACCACTTTCTTCTCCATCCTCTGGATTCTCCGAGCTCCTTCGTGACCCTATTGACACTTCTTTCTTTCTACTGTGATTATTTGTGTCCACATCTGCAATAGTTTGGATATTGCATGTCTCCCAAAGGCCTATGTGCTACAGGCTTCGTCTCCTTGGGAGGTGCCTGAGTCTATAAGAGGGGACCTAGTGTTACTTCTTCAGGTCCTGGGGAGCATGCCCTTGGAGGGGAAGGCTCCCCAGCCCCTCTGGTACTCTTCATGTCTTGACTATGAGGTGAGCAGTTCTGCTCCATCATGCACTACTACCATGATGTGGGAAGCCCAAAACAACAGGGCCAATGGATCATGTACCAGAACCTCCAAAACTGAGGCAAAATAAACCTTTGTTCTTTATAATTTGTCTCAGGTAGTTCATCACAGCAATGGAAAGCTGACTTATACAACATCAAGTTTTCTGCCTATTGGATTTTAAAATTCTCATAGGCATCCATTATGACTTACACAGCTTTGTTTCTCTGCACAAAGTAGGTGCCCCACTACGCAAAAGATCTTGTTGAGTAAATGAGTAAATCTGTTTTATTCACTTGGCTCTAATTTGAAAACCAGGGAATGGGATATCCCTTGCTCAAGTTCATTTATCTATCATATCACTAACAGCTCAAATGAGCTTCAACAATGTCATACCAAGATCCACCTGATTTAAATCAGTCTAAAATATTAATTATAACACCATGGATGTATGATTTAGTAGGTCCAGAAATGAACATGCAAATCAATACTTGCATTATCAAGTTCATATGCTGATGACTGATTCATGGCTTATGATTAAGGTTTCAAAGTGTGCTCAATCCTCTGTACCTGCATGTTCCACATCTAGTGACTCAACCAACTGCAAATCAAAAGTATCCAGAAAAAAATACACATCTGTACTGAATGTATACAAACCTTTTTCTTGTCATTGTCTCTAAAAAATAAAGTGTAAAAGCTATTTACATACACAGATACATTGTATTAGGTATTATAAGTAATCTAACATGGGAGGATGTGCTTAGGTTACGTGTAAATGCTGCAGCATTTTATAGAAGGGATTGGCATCGATGGATTCCAAGAGTTAATGGGGACTCCTCTACCAACCCTCATGGATACCAGTGGCAGCTGTGTAAGAAGGGGTCTCATTTTCTCAGAATGATGAGCACAGCTCATTAACTTCATTCAGTGTCAGTTCTTCTCAAGAAAGTCTAATGTTGTTCATCGTTGTTTATGATTTTGAAATTTCAGATTTCAGCTTGGAACTCGAGTTAGAGGTAGCTTCCAGGTCAGCTAGAGGGAAGCCGCTGGTTCCAATGCTCCTTGAGGAAGAGCTGTACCTTGGGGCTCTTCCTACACCCAGTGCACACCTTCCCTTCTGCACACGAAGGACTCGGTGTCCTTTGTCAGATCAAATCACCTGTGCTCACAGTCTGATGTTGAAGTTATTGTCAGTTGCTTGGTTTTATGTGGCGGTAGCGAGGTAGATCTCAGGGAGTGTAGTCAGACTTACGACTTCCTAATTTCTCTGTTACACATTTCCACACTTACCATTGCATTAACGGGGTCTTATCACACCACAGGACCATCTCAAGTTTTATCAATTAGTGCCAACTGTCTTTTTTTTGAAAAATTTAGATATTAACTTTTGATCACCTATATTTGCAGAATGCTAAGCTTCAATAAAGTTGCAGATGAATAGTATTAGTTTTTGCTGATCATTGCCAAGCTGGTGCCCTAGGAATTCTGAAGAGACTCTTCTGTCTTCTTTCATGCATGAACTTTGAGTCACAGAGTCTCTTCATTCATATCTGCACTCTTTTCCATGAGTACACTCTTCCAAGTATGAATGACATGTTGTAAAGACTGGAAGGAGTGTATTCTTGCACAAAGTGATGCCCCCCATCTTGACAGATGTGTGTGTGACAGCTGCATGGCCCAGGTAAGGAAAAGCAGCTTGGGCACATCCTTGACTGAGCCACTGCCCAGGAAGGAGTCCAGCCAGGCCGAGCGAGCTGGGAGGAAGAGCCAAGTCCCGGCTCTCACGACTTCAATTACTGCTTGTGTCAAAGGAAAGAACCAGCTGCTCCAGCACTCTGTGTACCTGCCGAAGAGTCCACGTGAAGTCAAACACGTAGGCATTTCTGTGCAGTTAGAGGAGGTTTGTGTCCAAGTCTTGTGTAGAGACATTAATTAGATCCCAGTTTCAATCTGTACTAAGACACTGTTCTGTTGAACTCAGAAATAAATGAGAATTGTTCTCTAGATTAAGTGCACTGCACTTCAAGGAAAAACAGGATTGGGGAATGTAGATGAATTTGCTGTAATTTAACTCTTTCAGGAAACAGAAAAAAAATAGAAAACCAATGTAAGACATTATTATATATCACTGAAATCCACAGATAAGAGTACTAAGTGCAGTGAACTTATTCACACACACAAATATTCAGCCCTTGCTATCTGTGTGATACAGGAACATACAATGAAGCCCAAAGCCTCAAAGACCTCAGAATCCATGATTTTAAAAGACACATATATTCATTCATAAAAAGGCACTGTTGTGATTATCCACATAGAAAATTGCAAGGAATTTACAAGATAAGAAGCTGGGCAATTAATAAGTGAGTTTAGCAAGGACTCAGAATAAGAGATCATCACACAAAAATCAATTGCATTTCTGTACTCAATGTGATCATGTAGAAACCAAAATTAAAAGCACAGTATCATTAAGTCTCTTCAAAGAAGACAAAATGCTTAGAGATAATCCTAAAAAAACAAGTAGAAGATCCATATGAAGAAAATTTAAAAATGGAGAAGTCAAAGAAGATCTTCATAAATGGAAGGATTACTGTTCCTGGATTAGAAGACTCAGAATAGTAATGATGCCAGTTCTTCATGAACTGATCTATAAACGTAATACAATTTCTATCTCAATCGCAATAAGATACTTTGTATACACAGACAAATTTCTACATGAAATTCATGTAGAAAATCACAGGCCCTAGAACAGCTGAATTCAACCTAAAAAAGAGAATAAAATAAGGGAAATTACTGCGCCTAATATTCCTTCCTGGCATGTAGCCACAGCCCTCAGGAGAGTGTGACATTGGTAGAAGTAAAAATGGGACAGAGAACCCAAAATGAGAGTCACAGGCAGGCTAAACTAATTTTTGTCACAGGTGCAAAGCAATTCAACAAATTCTTTTCAAGGAATGGTGCTGGCATTATTAGATACCCCATAGACAAGATGATCAAATCTTAACTTAGAAGTCAAACCTTAGAGTAGCATTAACTTAAAATCCATCACTGATTTAAATGTGAAATAAAACACTGTAAAATTTTTTTAAAAACATCAGAAAATCTTCAGGACCTAGGGTTGGGTAAAGAGTTCTTAGACTTGACACCAAAAGTAAAATTCATAAAAGGAAAAATTCATTAACTGAACTTCATCAAAAACATTTAAATATCTGCTCAGTAAATGATCATATTAACAGAATGAAAAGAGAAACAACAAAAGTGGAGGAAAATATTTATGAACCATATCTGTGATAAAGGACTAGCACCTAGAATATATAAAGAACACTCTCAAAACTTTACAAAAACAATCTAATTAGAAAATAGAAAAACTTAAAGAAGACTATTTTATCAAAGAGAATATACAGATGGAAAATAAACACATGAAAAGATGCTCAACATCACCAATTATTAAAGAAATGGAAATTATAGCCACCATGAGATGTCATTACATACCTGCAGCTGAGATAAAAAATAGTGGCCACATCAAGTGCAGGCAAAGATGTAAAATTGATTTTTCATACATTGCTGGTGAGGATACAAAACAGTACAGCCATCTGGAAACCAGTTTCTTATCAAAATCAACTTGCAACTACCAGCATCTGACCCAGCAACTGCACTCTTGAGCATTAATCTCAGAGAAATGAAAATCTGTGTATTCCCAAAGACCTACTCTCATGAATGTTGACAACAGCTCAATGGATTCTAGTCAAAAACTGGCAACACCAAAAGTCCTTCAAGAGGTGAGGAATGGAGTGCACTGGTGCGTTCCATGAACACTCTGCAACAATCACAAATGATCTGTTGCCACTCACAGAAGCCTACGTGAATCTCAAGGAAAGTACGCTGATGTTCACAGCTGCTCAATTCACAATAGCCATATTGTGGAACCAACCTAGATGTCCTTCAATTGATGAATGGATAAAGAAACTGTGGCATATATATACAATGGAATATTATTCCACCATAAAGAATGATAAAATTATGGAATTTGCAGGCAAATGGATGAAATTGGAGAATATCATGCAAAGTGAGATAAGCCAATCTCAAAAAACCAAATGACAAATGATCTCGCTGATAAGTGGATGATGACACATAATGGGGGGTGGTAGGGCTTAGGGTTAGGGTTAGGGTTAGGTTTAGGGTTAGGGTTAGGGAGGGTAGCAAGAATGGAGGAAGGAAGGACTGTATAGAGGGAAAAGAGGGGTGGGAGGGGTGGGGGGAAAGGGAAAAAATAACAATGAATCAAAGAACATTACCCTATGTAAATTTATGATTACACAAATGGTACGCCTTTACTCCATGTACAGAGAAACAACATGTATCCCATTTGTTTACAATAAAAAAAGAGAACATCCATCAACTGCAAAAAAAAAAAAAAAGGAAAGTACGCTGGATGAACAAACGAGACTCAAAAGGCTACCTATGATTTCATTTACACTTCATGCTAGAAATGACAAAATTACGGAGATGAAGAGCAAAGTCGTGGATCCAAGGGGCTAGGAACAGGACGGGGGGATGGGTGTGGCGACAAGGGAAGATCCATGAGGGAATGGATTTGTTCTGTTTCTTGACTATAGTGATGGTCACACAAATCTACAAATGTGATCAAACCACACAGACTCAAGCACACATCAAGTGAAGTTAAAACTGGAGCCATCTGAGTGAGCAGCGGATCGTGTCAAGCCAATGTCCTGTTTGCCCTGTAGAGGTAGAGTGTTTACTTTAGGGAACACCACATGAAGGTACAGGGCCCTCTGCATTATTCTTTACAACTCAACATAAATCTATAATTACCCCCAAATAAAAAGTTTATCTAAAACACTACTGTCATCTAATAACCTAAGCAATGCCCACCATAACAGCAAAGAGGCTATGAGTCAAAGAGAGAACTTTCCTTAGCGAGTTCATAAAGAAGATTGCAATTCGTTTAGGGAAAATGGGAGATACAATTTCATTTGCATAGTAAAAGTAGGGAGCCAAACTTTCCCGTTCCTGGTGGAAGGATGAGGTGGGCCACTGCCAAGGACTCAGTAGGCAGGCGGTGGAAGGCAGGGCTCTCTGGGCAATACCAACGGCTCAGTGGCAGGGCATTCGCCAGCCTGCATTTGAAACAGTCCTACGCGCAAGCACGGAGCGCCTGCCACCCCGTTCTCCAGACTCAACTCCTCACGTGTGGAGCATAAAGGACTTCCAACGTCACAGCCAAACCTTCCTCCCCTACTAAGCAGGGCATGCCGTGAAGATGGGCACTGTAAGGTCGAGCCCAAAGAGAATCCGGTCTGAGCAGAGAAGTGTGGCAGAGAGGAGGCAGGGTGCATTAGGACAGAGGAGTGGAAGATGAGTGAGGAAAGAGGAACCTCGCTGTGGTTCCAGGTGGCAGGCCACAGCTTCTGTGAGGGACAGTAAAGACATGGGCATGTACAAAATAGCTCTGCGTACTGCCACCACCCCGTGTTCTGAGTGTGACTGCCACCTTCAAGAACGATGCATGTCACCTCCTCTGTGCATGAGACATCACACCCTGGGCCACGGTTGGGCCTGAAACATCCCCAAGGGCCATGCTCTACAGGCTTGGGTCCAGGCTGTGGCGCTGTTTGCATGTGGTGGGACCTTTAACGAGTTAGGCTGCTGGCGGTGTGCCCTCAAAGGGCCAGGACCCGATCCCCTTCTCCTCTTAAGGCACCAGCCAAGGTGGGAACAGGCCTCCTCGACCACACACTCCCACCATAACCTGCAGACTTGCCACGGATCCAAAGCAATGGACCCATCAGTAATGAACTGAAACTGCAAAAGCAAAGTCAAAACAAGCCTTTTCTCTTGTTAAGCTTACTTATCTCGGGTATTCGTCACAATAATAGAGAGCTGACTAGCACAACATGTTTGGAAAATGAGCCACAATTTCATTACAGACTCGAATGAGGAAATATCCATTTCTCCCATTAATTATTCTTCTGGGAATGAATCTGTTCTTTTATTTTGGAGTTACCTTTTGGAACTATTTCCTTATTGTTCATTTTAAATTCCTTTATAAGATAATCTATTTTTCATATTCCATCCTCAATAGAAATGAAGCCTCCTCCTTCATCCACTGCAATTTCCCTTCTTTGTTTTGACTATAACGGCACCAAATCTAGCATAACACCCTCTTCCAAAGAGAATGAGCCTGAACCTTGACAGGTCATGGGATTTTTTTCCCGAGACCACACACAGGGAGGCGGAGGAACTGAGAGCAGTCAGACATGACTGACCGGCTGGCTGGGGAAGCAAAGGTAGTTCTCTCTCACCTTTGAAGAAGGTCCTTTGTCACACTGAGTCCTCAGTGTCCAGAGGGGGGAATCTTAGACTAAAGGTGGACTTGAAAGTTTTTGAAAGATAGCAAAAGACACCAGAGAGGGTCTCCAAAGGGAAAGACATTCAGTGTGAATAAAAACAAGTAAAGACCCATATTGAGCAGGGATGGTTACATAGCTCTCTGGATAAAAGGTTTTTAAAAACTGAATACAAAAGATGTAGTGAGAAAGACTTCATCAACACTAAGTGCCAAACCATAGTGATCAATAAAAATTCAGTAATTCCATGACCAAATATCAGAACCAACTATGACTTGTAGTGTATATGTGTGTGTGCATGCACATATATGTGTGCATATATATATGTGTATATATTCAAATATGTATATATATTTGAATACATATATCAGCAACAATATTAGTTCAGTAACTAGTAAAATAAAATGGATTTTGTTTATTTTATGAAAAAATATATTTGTGCTAGTTTCTAAAGAAGGTTATATATTTGGACCTTAGGAAGTGAAGTCAGCTCGGGCTTCATTCTTTTATCTGTTGAATAAATGCAAACGTGGTTCAGGGCAACGGGACCCAGGGCTCCATTTCCTCACCCACTCCTCCAAGAACTCTTGGGGTCCTGCAACCTGGGAAGCAGTTTGCAAGGTGTGAACGTGGCGCAGGCGCAGAATGGAAAACTGGAAGGTGACGAGGGTCTGAAGGTGAGCTAAGCTGGTTCCCTCGGTTTCCCCCAGAGGGACACTGATTCCGTGTGGACGACATTCCGTTCCCACTAAAGCAAATGTGAAATTACAGTCCCAGTGTCAGGAGGAGGCACACGGTGCCCTGACGGCATAAATGAGGGAGACTGGAGTCAGAGGAAGCAGGGGGTGTGTGAGGACATGGCTGGGGAGGGACAGTGGGACAGAGGCTGGACCTGAGTGGGCACCGACTTAAGGCAAGAGCCAGGCTGGGCAGAGCAGCTTCCAGGCAGGCGCAGAGCCTGTGAAGACCGAGGTGTGCTCAGGTTCTGGAAGTCCATGCGGCCGGACACGGGGGTGGGCAGCGCCACCAGGCGGGGTTTTCAGGCCTTGGGGGGATCTCTGTGTTTTCTAAGAGCAACAGGAACTCACTGATGGAAGAACACAGTCAGATGTATATCCCAAAGACCACACCTGCCAGGAGCAAGCTGGGACACCTGGTTAGAAAGCTCTCACAATGCAGGAGAGAAATGCTGTACCTTGGACTGGCCTGAGAGGAGCCCAGCCAGAACAATAAAACAGGAACGTGCTCCTAGGAGGCAGGATCCATCAGACTTTCTAACAGGCCGGAAATGAGCAAGAATGGCGGGGTCCCCGTGGCTTTCTTCCAGCGGTCCAGTTTGCAAACTGACCAGTTAGTGTTGCCCTTCACCAACTGACAGGAAAAGGGCGATGCCCTCAGCTGAAAAATCGAGAGTTCAGGAACAATTTGAATTAGATTGCAACTTCCAAGTGGCAAAGCCACAGTGGCAGTCAGATGTGTAATTCTGGCATCCAGAGGTAAGACCTCAATCCTGGTGGAAAGTAAGAAAGGTCTCTGAGGATTCTAGGGTGTTAAGTCATCATAGACTACACATACATATACATGTAGGTATATACAGGATAAGAGACTTTACATCCTATATATGTATCATATATATATAAGTTATATATTTATATATACTGACACACACAAACCTAGGAGATAAGTACACATATACACACACACACACACACACACACATATATACATATGTATATATATATATCCTTAGTTGCTAAGAAATATTACATATTTCGTATATAATCTTGTATCTATGGTTTCTAATCCTTTAGAGAGTCTGCATAAAATGATCACGTACTAAAAGAATGAGAATGGGAAATATTTCACAGAGAGGAAGGCTGATGCTGTAAACTTACTGGTAAGTCCAAAGTTCAGCACCAAAGGATTCAAAACAGAAGAATGACAGGTTGGTCTGGGAGTTTTTCCAAAGAAAACCATAACCACTAGGTCACAGTTTAGTCAGAAACACTCTATCCCTTTTGTGTAAATGTGACACACTTAAGACTCAACCTCAGCAAGGCATCTGATGAACATGCTAGAAATACTCTTACGAACAGCATAAGCAGACAATTCCGTTGTTAGGTGGATTTACACCTGGCTTCAAAATGGTAGATTTGTGTTCCAAGCAAAAGAAGGCAATGACGACCTGCAGTTCCATGACCACAGTCCTATGATGCAGGGGTGTCCAGAGACCGGTTCTGTTAGGACTGGCTAGAGAGGACAGCAGTGACACTGGCATCTACTGGGCAAAGGTCAGGTACTCTGATAAACAGCCTATGCTGCAAGTGACAGCCCCACACTTCACTGACCAAGAATTATCGCATCCAGATGTCAATAGTGCCCCTGCCGGGAACACCAGCCTTAAGCACACAAATAAACAGGCTGGAATAGAGGGTCAGATAGAGCATGATCCACTAAGGATCAATGCAACATTCTATACTTTACCCAGATACGAGCTGTATAATTTATAGACAAGGAACTGGAAAACCTTTCTTACTACCACTTCCTTCCACCACATTAGGTGCTGGAAAGCATCTTTTTGCTCCAGCTACTCATGCTAAGAGCACAAATCCATCCCCAGAGACTGCCTTGCCTGCTTGGGACTTCTGTTTCTCCTTTGAAAAGGAGGTTGAAGGTGAAGGTATTAACGGAAGGCTAAAAAATGGCTTCCCCAGGTCTCCACGTTCTGATCCACAGAAACTTATTTGGAAAAAGCATCTTTGCAAGCGTGATTACGCTAAGGAAATTGGTGTGCAGCTCCTCCTAGATCATCTTCACGGGCCTAAGTGCCATCACAGGGGTCCTAAAGAGCGGGCAAGAGCCATTACCCAGAGAGAAGAACCGGCAATGTGGACGTGGGGGGAGCCAGGAGAGCAATGGCGTGTCATGGGGTGGGCGAAGTTGACGGTCACAGACACTGGGAGAGGCAGGTGGCTGGTTCTTCCAGGTCCGTGGAGGGAGGACAGCACAGGGACAGCAATTAAAGTGTTGGAACTCCCCCTGCCAAAACTGTGAATGAGTACATTTCTGCTGCTCAAAGTCCCCGAGTCTGTGGCACTTTGTTAGAGCGGCCATGGGGAGGAAATGAACAGATTTGGGTGCCAGAGTGGGATGGCACCTAAAAATACCTAAAAACAAGGAAATGACTTTTGGCAGATACTGCGGAGAGAACGGAAGACTTTTGAGGGATGAGGTGGGTTGAGGAAAGCATTCCTGCAAAGATCAGTAGTTCCCTTTCTAATCCTGAGGATATCAACTGTCACATCATACAGTGATCAGTGCGACTAGAATTGCCGACCTCTAAAAGAGGGTTAGCCTGATTATCTGGGTGGGCCCTGAATGGACTCACGCTCACCCTTATATGAGGGAGACAGTTGGGACAGGTAATCATACACCAAGGAAGCAATGGGAAGATGGGACACAGAGATGGAGCAAAAACCAAGGAAAGCTCCAGGCCCATAAGCTGGACAAGGCGAAGGACTGGTCCCCACCTGAGCTTCTGCAGGGAACCCATCCCACCCTGCGTACTTCGTGGTTTTTGACTTCAGGCAATCAAGACTGTGAAGGGGCCCATTTCTGTTGTTTCAAGTGACCAGAGATAGAAATTACTTCTACTACAGCCACAAGTCAACCAATACTAACTGTGGCGCAAAGAGCAGGTTCTGCCACGACAACAGCTCAAGTGTGACAAGTGGCTTTGGAGCTGGGAAGCGGGTAGACATTGGAAACCTCTGAGTCCTGGTAAAGGACTCCACTGCCCGGAACGGGCTGCGGGCAGGAACACAGGTGTTAAGGATGCTCCGGGCAGGGTCATGGGAGGCAGCGAGCAGCACAGTAAAGAGGCTCCTGCCTCTTAGGAGGCGACCATCACGAGGACCAGGCCAGAGGTGGCCGCAGTGCTGAGGCAGATCCCAGCACCATCTCAGAGACAGCAGCAGATATCACTGCAAGCTGGGAGAGGGGTGATTCTTGTGAAATAGATGCATAAACATGTGTCCCACAGTTGCATGAAAAGCAAAACTTGTAATGAACTTGAACGTTTAGAGAGGAGATTTCCAAGCAAAGTACTAAAGGTACAGATTTTTTTTTTCCCCTTAATGATTATAGTAAAATTCAAGAGGAAAGAGATAAATCGAGCATGTGTTAAACAAAAAGGAACCAGGACTGGTAACTACAAATCCCAACATTACGTACAGCTAATGTGACTCCGAAAAATGTGGAGAAAACAAAAACAAACAACAAAAAAGAAATTAGGACTTGATGATCTGAGAAACTCTCCAGTCCATCTATATTGCGAATGATGCCAACATCAGATTTACTGCTAAGAAAACATGCTTTGGAGTTAAGGCCAAGTGTGGATGAGTGAAGAGACTTAGGGTGCGACTCGTAAATCTACTCAACCTTTTCTGGACAAGTCAAGAGTAGAGACAGGATTAGCCCAGAATGATCTGTGGAGGACAGTCATTTTAAAGGTGAATACCCTGTGACAAACACAGGAGACCGACGAGGGTTTGACGATGTTAACCAGCAGAAGCATTGCCAGCGTAGACTGAGCGAGACAGGCACAAGGTAAGGGGAAAGGCTGACCATCGCCCAAAACTGTTGACAGGAAACAGGTCGGTAAAGCATCTCCCCTGCAAATGAGTGCTCCCTTTCAATAAAAAGGAGTAACTGCCACAGGGACAGAACCAGAGCTGCGGGCTCAGAGGCAGGACCCGTCCTTGGTGTTCAGAGCAGGTGCTCAGGCACAGAAGCTGACGGTCCTGGATGGAGCCAGTCTTAGAGCAGAGGGTCTGCCCCTGCATCATTTGGCACGCCTCCTTCCGGATTCTCCCGGGACAGGTGACACCACCTCCCTTCGTTTTCTCCCTTGTGTGATGGAATGTCTAACTGCTACCCTATGTCCACCCCACCTTTATATTTTGGAAGCAGATGACTTGTTTTCTGGTTTCACAGGTTTGCAGATGGAGGGAAAGTTCTCCCCCCTAGGATCTTGGGGTGGGGTCGGGGGGAATTTAGGCTGGATGATCCAGCTGGTCTGTAAAAAAGCAGCCACATGTAGCCCTCTAACAGAGAAGGAGGGAGACTGGGATGACACACAGGTGAAGGCTTCTGAAGACGAAACAAAAGAGATGAAGCCACAAGCCAAGGGATGCCAAGAGCTGCCCAAGCTGGAGGAGGTAAGAAGTAGATTTGTCTCCAGAACTTCCAGAGGGAGTATACTTGGTCTTTCTGGCTTCAAAATTGTGATAGAATACACTTCTATTCTTGTATGCCACTGTCAGTGTTAATTTCTGACAGCAGTTATAAGGAACTTATATAGGATTCCTTAATTTTAAAAACCAGGATGTGATACGATGACAGTAGGTCCTTAAATAACCTGGGTCTAGGGTCCAAGTGCTGTGGTACACTCTTTTAGTCCCAGTGACTTGGGAGTCTGAGACAGAAGGTTCACAAGTTCAAGGTCAGCCTCAACAATTAAGTGAGACCCTGTCTTTATAAAAAGGGCTACAGGTATACCTCAGCAAAAATGTACCCTGGAGTTCAGTCCTCAGTGCTTATAATAATAACAGTAACCTTGATCTCCAAATGACCACAAATTCAAGTTAGTGGTTCTGATAAACGTAATGCCACCTTAAACTTCCTTCACAGAAAATTAGGGTACGGAATAAGAAAGCCAGTGTCCAGGCTTTCTCTACAGTGTTCGGACAGCAATATACATATGTATATATTTTGTAAATTTTGCTTTTTATTATATGATCAAGTGTCGCATGAAAGGGGCATTCTAACAAATGTGTCCTCGAGTGACTTTGTTGTGTGAAAATCCGGCAGACCATCCACAGAGATCCAGACACAGTGGACTGCACTGTTTCCATACCCCACTGCCACCTGCCTTTTATTCTGTTATTCCAAAAGTCTGCAGAGGACAGACGGGAGCTAGGAGGAACATCGGGGCCTTCTGCAGCCCGGCCCTGGGCCGCTCTCCTGGCTCCATCGCCTTCCACATGTTGGCCCTATGGAGACAGGTGAACAGCTATGTTCTGCCCCCTCTCTGTGCTTCAGCTTTAAAAGACCAACAAACTACATTTGATTAAAGAAAAAATATTGAGAGAAGAGGAAAAGGCATGCATGTTGCCAAAAGCTGAAGACATTGAGAGGGATGCTGATCCTGAAGACCCTTGCCAGGAAGACCACCCGCTCTCAAACCAACCAGAAGCCCGCCAGGTGGAAGTCAGAGACTGCCTCCTTCTCTCTGCTCCCAAGATCAGGACCCTGATTTGAAGGGATGCTATAGGGCAACTGTGGGTTCTGTTAATTAAAAGCCCCGGCGCTTACCTACCTGGGTGGTGCGGGGTTGTTGGGCATGCAGGAGGTGCAGACTGAAATGATTACCCGTTGGGCAATATCATCTGGGAGATTCTTGCAAAAGCAGCCCACTGGATGAGAGGCCCCAAGGGCGCATTCACCTAGGATTCTGTAATTCCACTGCCCGTAGGAGGAGGGGTAAGGCAAGTTTACAGCCCATAGCCTTTGAAGATCTGTTCATTCACCGCTTGGCCTTCCCTTTTTCCAGACTGATACGTGTGTGTCTGTATGTGTGTGTGTCTGTGTGTATGTCTGTATGTGTGTGTGTCTGTATGCGTGTGTGTCTGTATGCGTGTGTGTCTGTATGTGTGTGTGTCTGTATGCGTGTGTGTCTGTATGTGTGTGTGTCTATGTGTATGTCTGTATGTGTGTGTGTCTGTATGTGTGTGTGTCTATGTGTATGTCTGTATGTGTGTGTGTCTGTATGTGTGTGTGTCTATGTGTATGTCTGTATGTGTGTGTGTCTGTATGCGTGTATGTCTGTATGCGTGTGTGTCTGTATGTGTGTGTGTCTATGTGTATGTCTGTATGTGTGTGTGTCTGTATGTGTGTGTGTCTATGTGTATGTCTGTATGTGTGTGTGTCTGTATGTGTGTGTGTCTATGTGTATGTCTGTATGTGTGTGTGTCTGTATGTGTGTGTGTCTATGTGTATGTCTGTATGTGTGTGTATCTGTATGCGTGTATGTCTGTATGCGTGTGTGTCTGTATGTGTGTGTGTCTATGTGTATGTCTGTATGTGTGTGTGTCTGTATGTGTGTGTGTCTGTATGTGTGTGCATGCACACCTGAGGACACACTTTCTTTCCCCCTTGCAGGTCGTGCTATCCTGGGACACTGGAGCACTCTTGACCTTCCCTCACTCTTCCCATCCCTTTGACGTCCCCCATCACAGAGTCTAGTATAGAAATCAGTTCTGGGTCTGGGTTTCACCAATTATAAGCAGAGATAGACAGCGACAGCGTGCTTTCTGTTTCCCTGCTGACTCCCCAGCTACAGGCTCCCACCTGCTTTCCTAAATGGTGACCTTCTCAACCCCTCCGCCTTTCCTAACTTGAGTATTCTCTCCCACGTGACTACTATAAAGTCGATAAAGTCGCAGGGACTAAACTTAGCTCTGTTAATGAAGTGCCAGTCCTGTCCTCCGGGGATGGCATCCTCAGCCAGCTAGAGCACACATTCTCCTGCTCCGGTGTTCTCTAACCAACCCTATAAGCAAGACAGCAGGACCCCAGGACAACTCTGAGCCCTCCTCTTTGGTTGTGCCTGATAAAAGAGAAAAGCTATATGGAGATCAAAGAACTAGTTATTTGAGGACTTCAGTATCAAACTACTGTTTTTTCTGACATTTCTTCTGCTTCTGAAATATCAGAGTAGCTATTATTTCCTCCAGTGCTGGAAGTGTTCCATCAATTACCATTTTCTGGACATGACCCTTTATGTCTCTGGCTCCCACTCATGATATAGAAAAAAGTCAGTTCTCTGGCAGTGAGTTCCAGGTATTCCATCAAACCCACAATTCTAATATGACTCTCCTTTTTAGAAAGAGAGATTTGTAGGGTACAATTAATATGCATTATCACTCAGGAAACACCTCCCCCAAACACCACAAAATGGTAGGAACTAAAGGGCACACTATCCAAAACACGTACCCACAGCTACTTACACTGGCTTCCATCAACTCTAGGGCCCTTGTCTGTGCAATTTTGACTTCAACTATCCTGGAAAAAAATTTGACAAAAACTAGTTTTAATCAATATGCTAATTGTATTTCTGAAACAAGCAAACAAATTAACAAAGGTTTATTTGAGTACCTTTTAGTGATGCACATGTGGATTCTAAAGTCAGGATCTTCAAGTTAAATTTTAGCTGGCATCCGGAAATTGGAAAATGGAATGTTATACACTAAGTTTGTTTCTGGTTTGTTTTGTTTTGTTTTGTTTTTGTTTTTGTTTTTTTGTTTGTTTGTTTGTTTTCTCAGTACAGAACGAGCAATTCACTCACTAATGGACATAAATGTACTGAAATCCCAAAAGGTACATGATCATCACCAATACAAGTGACTGGGATGTATTTTCTTCATATAAAAATCCCACGTAAATGCTGAATGAGGACAAGCCGCCATCTGAAGTCTGATTTGGGAGGCAGAGCATTTGTGTTCGGCTGCAGTGGTTACTCTGCTTCTCATCTCTGAGCAACCGTGAACTTGACTCTAAACAATAACTGACACTCTGTTTGCAAATGCTTTCATATTTTCAAGCTCTAACATTTTATACTAGCCTTGGCAGTTCTTATTGAGGCCATAGTTTGAAAAAAGTCACAAAAGTTCCAACTTTAACAGTTAGTGACAGAAGTATGAGATCGGTTTGACTTCCATCAGCTCCATCAACAACATGCTTTGAAAGGCATGACCAACCCGAATGTGCGCGTGAGTTTACTAAGCCTAACAGGTATGAACACGGGCTATTGATCAGCATAGAGTGTATTCAACTCCGACATCCTCAAAGGCTAAATGCCTACAGCTTTCAGTCAACAAAGCAACCCAGGTTCTGTCACGTGTTAAGGCAGCTCTCAAGCTACGCCCGAGGGGTCCTGGGGAGTCAGACTGGAGGCTACCATCCTGTGTGGATTCCTTGCAGGTCGGAGTGCAAGCTCTTACAAAGGCTCTGGGGGCACTCCTGCTGAGGAAGCCACTGTCCCCACAGCAGGCTTGAGCACAGCAGGTGCTCTGCGTCTCTGGAGGGAGCTGCAGTCTGGACTCTGTCCAGCCTGTCTCTGGCCTGGCTCATGCACAGATGTGCAGTCCCAGTGCAGACACCTCCACTCAGGAGTCTCTGAATCTATGTGTGCCGGGTGGGGGAAACAGGGAGGGAGGGAAGGACCTTGGCTGAGACCCTGCAGAGGCCCCTCTCCCTCCCCAACCCTCAGGTGCATAAAACAGCAGGAGGGTTGGTAGGGGGTTCCCTGAAGAGTGAGCCAACCCCTTCCCATCTGGTCCAGCCCTTGCCCAGTGCCACTCCATGAAGAGAATGGAAATTCGGGGGTGTTGGCACCCTCTTTTTCTCAGTGGCTCCATGCTTAAAAGTACTGAAATGAGTAAAGAATTAGTTCTTTCAGGTTAACTCACTGTCTTGATTGACCACCATGACACTCAGTAGTTTCCTAACAGGTCCAGGAGGTCCTCTGAGGACCTAGGTAGTATCACCAGAGAGGACAGTTTGGACAGCCACAGCCCCACCCCTGCCAACTTACCTCCGGGTCTCAACCAGAATGGTTGCTTCTTCTGTTTTATATGCTGAAGTTCTGCAAGTCTTCAACTGAAGAAAAGGTCACTCAAGGAGACTTCAGTGCCTGGAACGCAGTAGAGGTCAATAAACACTAGTTACTGTGAATATTGCAAATTCAAAGTCTCCTGGATTAGTAGTTCTGATTTCCAGTTCTAAATCATCGTCCCATTTTGGGAAGACCCCGGCACATCCAGGTGCTCCTGGCAGATGGTGATGGCTGGCTCTCTGTCACCCCAGCACGTGGGAGCTCGACCAGGGAGTGTTAAAGAGCATGACCCAGGCTGCAGCCCGTGAGAACCGTCATCTTCTACTCCAGGAGCGGGAGGAGAGGGAAACGCTTCACGTGGACACGCTGCTTCAAGGGCTATTTTCCTCATGGTTGTCGTCATACTAAAGCCACACAGTCGGCCTACTGGACCCTGCAGAGAAGCGGCAGAAAGTCCGAGCGGCGGAGAGGCAGATTGGTGGTTGGAGCACCGAGGCAAGCAGGACCGCCTGCAGAGCTTCCCGTGCCAGGACAGCCCGCCCCGGGTGAGTCAGGGCAGGCCTACCTGTCACCCCACGGCAGCCCAGGCTGCACGCTGCGCAAGGTGCTGCACGGGTGCCCAGTGCCCGGCCGACTGGGCATGTGCACTCCAATGACTTCGCCCTCCCGCTTCCTGCAGAGTGGAGAAAACGGAAGCAGGGCCACCCTGAATGGCCCTCAGGACTGACCAATAGCGTTAGTATGTTGCCAAACTCTAATTAGCGAAGTTTGAACCAATAGCAGTGACCCAAGTGCTATGTAAACCCCTATCCTAGCACATTAGGGTCCAGAAAATTTGCTGTTTCTTTCTGTTCATGTTCAGTCGATTCTGCTATTATACTCCTTCATTGTGTTCTGTGGGTTTGGGTTTTTTTTTTTTTTTTTTAAGTTTTTGGTGAAAATAATGCCCTTTTCCCCCTATTTATTATTTTGTGGTGCTCTACCATCTTTTAATCCAAAACAAGAACCCTGCAACGAGAAACCAGCCCTGTGTTGCTGGGGTCTGCGGCCATGTTAAAGAGCGTGGCCAAGAAGACGTCATGGCCAAGCGGGAATTGAATTTCATCTCAAAACTGGTTTTAATACATAAGCCTATGAGGAAAGTGCATGTCAGAATGGGGCTTTCTCACAGTGACTGTGATTCTTGTAGAAACTCCAAGACAGTAATGTGCATTTTACAGACAAGGAAACAAACTTCAGGGATTCCAACGTCACTTACAGACCACAGCCCAGAAGGTGAACCCTACCTACATGTTAGCCACGAAGTTCCCACATTGACTCCCTACTCAACAATGCCTTTTCCACTAAGTTCCAATCTGCATGAGTGAAATAGTATCTGTTCTATTATTTATTCTTTATATCAGCTACCCCAATAAGCAAACGCAAATTACCAAAAAAGGAGTATTCACAAATAGTCAAAGCAGAATTGTAAATGAAAAAAAAAAAAAAAAAACCCTAAGAAGGGTGTTAAACTGGATTTGCCTGTTTTTATTAGTTCACAGGATTAATTCCATAATGTGCTTCACGTGGCTTCCTCTTTTCTGTTCCCTTCAGCAACCTCCACCTGCCACTTTAACCCCTGTTCTCACCCTGGGCTGCAACGAGACGTCTGAGCTAAAGAGATCGCACGTTGAAGCAATGTGGCACCTTGCCTTTTTTTGTGGGGGGAATTCCCGGGGTTGAACTCAGGGGCACTCAACCACTGAGCACACCCCCAGTCCTTTATTGTATTTTATTTAGATTCAGGGTCTCACCGAGTTGCTTGGTGCCTCATTTTTGTTGAGGCTGGCTTTGAACTTGAGATCCTCTTACCCCAGCCTCCCAAGCTGAAGGGATTACAGGCGTGAACACCATGTCCAGCACTCAACTTTTTTCCTTTGAATTGTCAGTGAGTCCTAAGTTTAATGAATACTTGACTGAATTATTATTATTTTATTATTATTATTATTATTATTATTATTATTATGTAGAGATTGAACCCAGGAGCGCTCAACAGCCACATCCCTAGCTCTCTTTTGAATTGCACTTTGAGATAGGGTCTTGCTAAGTTGCTTAGTGACTTTGAACTCACAGTCTTCCTAGCCACTAGGGCGATTTGGTCCCTGAACAGTTGAGCCCACCAGGTGGATGCATCTCTTGGGCCTCCTCAACCTTTGGCTCTCACTGGCAAGTGCCACTCCAGTTAACTACTTCCCAGAAAGTAATGCCCTGCAGCTTCTCTATGACCGCCATGGTCAGGTGAGAGCCCCATTCACTAGTAGCCCACTCAACTGAAATTTAAGGGAGTTTCAGTTCCCAGGATATGTAGCTAGCTTGCAATCTACTAAGACAGACATCGCATGGCTCCACACCTAACTGAAATGTAACATTTCTGAAACCCAAAGATACCACTGATGCAAACACACATCTAAGGTTGCTTCTCCAGACTGCCAACTTGATAATAATGTCATGAGGAAGTATTGTTCATGTGGCTCAAGAAAAAGATTAAAAATATCCAAATTATTTCTGGCCAGGACCTGTTATTCAGAGTGTAAAGGACATGAGTGTGAGAAAGAGGCTGCTGTCAGCCCAACAGGAAAAGCTGCTTCCCCTTGTTCCCTTTGTATACGCATTTGACAGCACAAAGATGCTAATCCAAAATGCTGTGTCCACTTTGCCTTTTACATTTTGCAACAGTCAAAATAAGACCAATCGCAACCAAAGGTGAAAAGTGCTTGCTTCAGGTGAGGTCTGCGAAAGGTCTACAGGCCTCCAGAGCTGAGAAGCCTTGCAGCTTTTGATGGTGGGCCACGCTCTTCAGGGTTGCCCAAGTGTCTGCAGCTCTGCCAGGGGCCATGGCCTCGGTGCTGCCATAGTGGTCACGTGGGCATGCCTTCAACTGCTGCAGCAGCTCTGGGGCCCTCGTAGCGCCATACCCCTCACATGTGTTGCAGTTCCTGATGGTGGGGGCACAGCCCACCCATGCTTCAGCTCTTAATGCGGGGGCTGCTGCCCCCGTGTTGCAGCCTTTAAGGGGTGGGGGGGTGTCTCCACCTCTCAGAGCTGCAGCTCTTAGTGGGAGAGCCCTTGCCCCCCACAAGCTTCAGCTCTTAAGGAGGGAGCTGTGGCCCCCCGCCCCCGTGTTGCAGCTCTTATGGGGGCTATGCCCTCCAGTGTTGCAAGGAAAGCATTGCAGCATACTCCGACAGCTCGCCACCAATTTCTCTTTGTTTCTAGGTTCTTGTCTTACGAAAATAAAATCCACACACCAGAGTGACCTTCACAGGATCTATTGAGAAAAGAGGATAAATTTTTTTGACCAGTATGTCCTGAGCTAGGAATTTATTTAGCACTTGGGGTCTCTGCTAGAGCTCCAAACTTATGCTAATTAGGGTTTAGAAGCTAACCTATTGGCCCAGTCTTATGCTAATTAGGGTTTGAAAAACCACTAACGCTATTGGTCAATTCTTGAGTCCTGACATTCACCTCTGCCTGGCTTCCATTTTCCCATTGCAGGTGAGAAAGCGGAGCCTGAAGCGGGCACACCGCGCTGCAGCAAGCATCCACAGGGTACCCGGCCTGGCCCCCAAAGGGTGATAGGAGACCCGCCCCAGCTGCCACTCCGCTGCTCTGCTGCCACCCCTCAGCAGGAACCAGTAGACTGACTGCCTGGCTTGGCAGCCGGGGAGCCATGTCACCAACATATTCTTCACAAGCCAAAGTTCTGTTTCAGGAGGAGACACAGTAGCCTGGGGTTCATCGTGACAAGAAGTTCCATTTGAAAGTCCTCTTATGTTCTTGTAACTTAACCTCGCCATGACAGACGCGGCTCACAGCAGGCCACCGTGGTTCCACCCCTCGGGAAGCGCAGAGCATCCCCAGCATTCGTCCTCTGGAAATTACGCGTGAGACAGTGCAGTTCCAGGAGTGTAATTAATTTCATTAAATCACAGTTGGGAGAGTGATTATGCTCTGAATTTAAAGGTCACTCCCTGCAAGGATTTGCAAAGGAAAAATCCCTATCCTCACGTTACCTCATCAATCCTGATAGCACCTCCTGTGAGACCGGCTGACAATCACTTGGCACCACTCGGGGTCTCTCTGGGGAAGCACACACATTCAATTTTGCACCCGCAGATGCTTTTCCTGGGATGTGCGCAAGACCATCCCCACGTGACCCTAACAATTGCACAGGCCCCACACTCACAAGGGCCCCACGATTGATTTAATTAATGGTGTGATGTCATACTCTTGGAACCCCTAATAATTTCTGAACAAGGGGCCAGTTTCATTTGCACTGGACCCCACGGTACACGTGGGCAACCTAACCGGATTAAGTTAAAACTGGAATGCCAACGAAGAAGCAGTCCAACAGGGCATCCCCATAACCTCTCAGGAATCACCTTCCCAAGGTGTGGGGTTCTCAGTACTGTCGGCCCAGCCCCCTGGGTTTTCCTTCCCCGCATGGCCAACGGTGACCCAAAACTTGTTTTGGTACATCAAGTGCATAAAGTTCTGACGTCACATCTGGGCAAAAGATTTCAAAGCTAGAGCTCAAATTCCCAGGTTCCCTTTCCCTTCTTGGGCAACAGAAATGGCACTTCCATTAGAAAGATACCCAGAAAACCCACAGTAAACATGTTGTATGAGTGAGAAAACTTAGTGATTTTGAGTCCCAAAATTTGCTGGATTATTTTTCCCCTTAAACTTAGATTCAGCAAGTCCTATTGACACCTGAGTACAACACGTGACTCCTCACTCCCAGTCTTAAGGCAGCGTCGGAGTAAAGCGACTCGCGGACAGTGGAGTTGCTCTTAGCCTTAGGGCACACTCTCCAGCGCAATAGAACTTAGTAGCTCGCCAGCAATTTTCTTGGAGGTTCTTCTCTAATTCATAGAAAAAAGCTCTTAAACTAGAATAAGTGGGTGTAAAAGTAAAATTCATTAGATACAACCAGCCCTGGAACTCACACACAAAATAGAGCCAAAGCCCATATCAGATGTTCACCATCCCACCCGCCTGGTCTAGGAGTTTAGACAGCACTTAGGTCCCTGCTACTGGTCCAGACTTATGCTAATTAGGCTTTGGAAGAAGTAGCAATGTCATTGGTCCAAACTTATGCTAATTAGGGTTTGGAACTCTAATGCTATTGGTCAACTCTCAAGTCCTCCATTCTGGGCGACCTGCTTCCATTTTTCTCCTTGCAGGTTGAGAAAAATGGAGGTTGATCTAGTGGAATGGTTTATGCCTGCAAATTCCAGGCTGCAGTGCTGTGCAGATTGGGCTTCTGCAGCAGGCGACCCTGCCGTGCCCATGCCTGGCTGCGGAAGGGTCTACCCCTTGGCTAGCAAGCAGCGCCTCTGGACCAGGACACCTGCAGGGCGGGCTCCTCCCGCGCAGCCTCCGGCCAAGCCTGCAGCCCATGCTCCAACCCACCCGGGCTGCAGCTCCACCGCTCCACTGCTCCGTTGCCGCTTCTCCACAGGGACCCATAGGTGGCTGCACGACCTGTCAGCCAGGGAGTTCTGTCACTATGCTCCGATTCTCACAGCGTCCTTTGTGATGCTCCGGATCCCATGCAGGGTCCGGGGAGAAAAAGGCACGGTGTGTGGGAAGGCGCAGGGGCAGTGGAGCGTTTCTTAGAATGGAGGGAAGACTGCTCCACAGACACAAGGGGTGGAAGCCCACTGGCTGTTACTTCTCTCCTGCAGCCCAATTATTTTCGGAGCCACAGAGAACACTTGAGCAGGGCTCATTGTAAGGGCCACCACGGCAAAGAAACATGCATCACAGAAAAAACATTTCATCGAATTTGTATGTCCTTCCACCCCTGCCGTTTTGTTTCTCAAATACGCAGCAAGAGCAAATTGCTTCTTTTTAGGAATGAGGGAAAAAGGGGAGAGACAAAACGACCAGCAGTCACTTATCATTTGTCCTGCCGTGACCTAGGGAGGTCAAGCAGGTAAACAGGAGTTTAACAAAATGTTTGGTAAGCTTGGGAGATGCAGCATCTTAAAAACCCAACATACTTGACACCGGACTCTGTTCCAGACAGGAATCAAGGTCAGTGTGCGTTGACTGGAGCAGCTCAGCAAAACGGGTCCTGGGCTACCTGCTGGTGGAACTGCTGCAGGGTTGTATCGCCTGACCACAAGCTTCCAGAATGATTAGGGCACGGTGAACCGCGCTCTATCAGCCAAGTGACAAAGATTAAGTGAGAATCTGATTAAAATGCTAATTGAGCACATATCAAGATCAGACCAGATCCATAGCTATCACTAAAAAAATACTTGCAGAAGCAGCACAAAGCATCCACCTAGAGAAAGTCCCAGATTGACTCGCTGCATGAGACAGTATCCTGCATGTTTGAAAGTGCAATTGTTGGGCAATATTTAGGGAAAAAGTATATAGCCAAATAAACTTCACTGTCAGGTATATTCACAGTGCCCTTGATTCAGAAGGAAGGTATAGTACTGGTGTGCATTTCACTGATACAGTAATGTTGACAGAGAAATGCCAGGACAAAATATAATTTGGACCAAAACCTGTTCTAAGACTTCCTGCTGAAAAAGAAGAAACATGCATTGATTCATGTAGAACTTTCCTCCCTTAAAAATCCACCATGAAAATCAAAATTAATAGAAATCCATGGTTTACTAAGTGGTAACTTAGTTAAATTTGTTGTAGCAAGCAGAATAGGAAAGGAAAAAAAAAAAAAACTAATCATTTTGTGAGTGAAGTCTTGCAACTGTTATGTAAAGACATAGAAATAAGAGCAGCAGCCTTCTGCTGGTGACACCTGAAGCCATTTGAGACACCAATGCAGAAAGAGGATTTTTGCTCGAACCCTCTCACCTCCCTTTCTGTGGCTTTCTGTCTTCACTAAACCAGCACATGGTCTGTGGAACTCAACCCCACTTATCTGAAGGTTTTCGCTGCAGCTGGTGCTTTTGGGTTTTCAAAGGGAATAGAAAGGGCAACATCAGACTAACATCCGTAGAAATTCCCCATCGTGGCCTCTTGGCTGGAGAATGTCCCCAGGTGGCTGCCTGGGAGCACTGCATCCCAAGCCCCTGGACACTCATGCCTGCCCCACTGCATGTGAGCATGCACCGGGCCTCCTGGAGCCATGAGTGGCAACCGTGGGATGAAGACCACCTTCCCACCACAGCACCAGGCCAACTGGAGGAAGCACCTGGAAAAGAGCGTGTTAGAGCCACAGCAGAGCAGTGACGGACATGGACTGAGTCACCCAACCCAAGGGCCATCTAAAATCTGCCTTTCTGCAACCATCATGGAAAGCAGTGTGGAGACTCCTCAGAAAACTTGGAATGGTACCACCATTTGACCAGTTATCCCACTCCTCAGTTTATACCCAAAGGACTTAAAATCAGCATACTACAGTGATGCAGCCACATCAATGTTTGTAGCAGCTCAATTCACAATAGCTAAACTATGGAACCAACCTAGATGCCCTTCAACAGATGAATGGATAAAGAAAATGTGGTACATATACACAATGGAATATTACTCAGCCTCAAAGAAGAATGAAATTATGGCACTTGCAGGTAAATGGATGGAACTAGAGAATATCATGCTAAGTGAAAAAAGCCAATCTCCAAAAACAAAAAGGTTGAATTGTTTTCTCTGAAAGGTGGATGCTAATTCACAATAAGGCGGGGATAGGGAAGAGTAGAGTTACTTTATACCAGGTAGAGGGGAGTGAAGGGAGGGGAATGGGTATGGGGGTAGGAAGGATAGTAGAGTGAAACAGACATTATTACCTCAAGTACATGTATGACTGCATGGCCGATGTGATCCTACAATATGTATAATCAGAAAAATGAGAAATTATACTCCATTTATGTATGATTTATCAAAATTCGTAAGTGTATTCTACTGTCATGTATAACTAGTTAGAACAAATTTAAAAATCTTAAAAAATGAAAACTGCCTTTCTCTCTAGTCCCCACATCCACCAAATGTGGATGGTAATAATACATAGCACATCATAAACCAAATAATCCTCATGTGGCTTTTATGGGTTTTCTTGCACATGACAGGTTAGCAATGGGTTTTCTTGCACATGACAGGTTAGCAATGTTTGCCATTATGATTACAGGAAATTCTTTCTCTTCTGGGAAACAGACATCCTGAGCCTCTTGGCTCCTGCACTCTTGTAAGAGGCCCAGATTTCTCCTTGTATGAGTCAGATCCTACCAAGTAGGTGAAGAGATGTGGCTACCCCAACACTGGACAGAAGGATAAAATATAGGCTGCTAGAGAGAGGTCAGGAAGAGGCAGCCATGCAGGAAGAGTAGGGAGAGAATGAGGTTCCAGGTCCAGGCCAGGACGAGCGCTAACCCACTGGTGGGAGGATCGCTGCTGGAATCCGGTTCACGGTTAGCACCTAGTTATCACTCCTCAGTGGGGTTCAGACATTGCGAGCCTCACCCTCCAGGTGGCCCGGGAAATGCTGGGCTCCAAACCACCCACTTAACAGGTCTGCCTGGGCTGCCTAGGAGCACTCAGGAAGATCTACAGAATGTCATTCTATCCAACCAGGGAGGCCCGGCCCTTGTGGATCTGGCCTGCAGTTCGGTGGATTCTAGCCAGGCAAAATGTGGGCAACTCGGTCCAAGAGGTCTTCTAAATTGTCTCATTTCCAGGAGTCATGGTCTCCAAAGGAAATGCAATCTAGATTCCAGACCTGGACTTCCTCCTCCTGGGTACGTGCAATGCCATCCTGCAGCACCACTAGCTCTGTTGGGTTTTTTAGGTGAGATGATAAATTTCCTGATCCTTCTGGTCTACCAACATACCCATGGGGGGGGGGGGGAACTCCTGGGGAAGCAATGCTGACCACCCCAGGAGCTCAGAGCCTCACAAGAAGACTAATGGGGACGCCGAAGATTTTCAATACAATTGAGTGTGTAGCAAAGCCATTGGTGGGGGTGGCACAAGCACCCGAGATAGCAGTAACATCTGCCTGGGGGAGGCTTGGAAGTTTTATGTAAAAGCAGTGATCCTTGTATCACGTCTCAAGGATGAATAGAAGGAAAAAAGGGAAAGGAATCCTGGACAGGAAAAGGGATGGGTTTTAAACAGCTAAGCACGTGGTGGCACACACCTGTAAACTAAGCAACTTGGGAGGCTAAGGCAGGAGGATCACAAGTTTGAGGCCAGCCTCAGCAACTTGGCGAGACCCTCAGCTAACTTATTGAGAACCTGTCTCAAAATAAAAAAATTTAAAAAGGAATGAGAGACTCAGGAAGTTTGAGCAAAATGAGATGTTTGTTGTACATCTTGTAGAGCGAAACTGTGGCACCGGGCAGGCGGGCAGGGGTCCCAGGGGTGCACAGCATGAGGGCATCAGAGAACAAATCTTAGGATTTAGATCTAGTCCTGCAGGTAATGGAGACCAACAGGATTTTGTTTTCAAAAGTTTTCTTAGTTTTTTTTTTTAGAAATTTGTGTTTTTAAGAAAAGGAAATGACACGGTGATTTTATTCTTGAAAACTCATCACATTAGGTGTAGAGAAAAAGAAGGTGAAAGGGTCCGGATGATAAAACCAGGTGAGATGGCATTGCAATGGACCGGAAAGCCAGAGAGGTCAGAAAGGCAGGTCAATTGAAAAAGAAATTCTGGGTGTTTATGGTGAGAGAGAGAGTGGAATAAGAATGAATCTGAAGTGTAATTCATCAATAGACTTAAAGACAAGAATCACACGATTATCTCAATAGACACTTCGTCATGTTCAACAGACTAGAAAAACTACGGACAGTAGGAACATACCTCAACATTGTAAAAGCTATCTATGCTAAGCTCACGGCCAACACCATTCTAAATGGAGAAAAACTAAAAGCATTCCCTCTAAAAACTGGAACAAGACAAGGACGCCCTCTCTCACCACTTCTATTCAACATCGTCCTTGAAACACTAGCCAGAGCAATCAGAAGCAAGAAATTAAAAAGATACGAATAGGAAAAGAGGAACTCAAACTATCACTATTTGCCAACTACATGATTCTGTATTTAGAAGATCCAAAAAATTCCACAAGAAAACTTCTACAACTCATAAATGAATTCACCGAAGTGGCAGGATATAAAATCAATACCCATAAATCAAATACATTTTTATACAGAAACAATGAATTTACTGCATGAGAAATTAGAGAAACTACCCCATTCACAATAGCCTCAAAAAGAAAGAAAACTTAGAAATCAATCTAACAAAAGAGGTGAAAAACCTCTACAATGAAAACTAAAGAACACTAAAGAAAGGAAAATGAAGAAGACCTTAGAAGATGGAAAGATCTCCCATGCTTTTGGATAGGCAGAATTAATATTGTCAAATGGCCACACTACCAAGAGTGTTATACAGATTCAATGCAATTCCTATTAAAATCCCAATGAAATTTTTCATAGAACTAGAAAAGCAATTGTGAAATTCATTTGAGAAAATAAGAGACCCAGAGTAGCCAAACCAAACCTTAGCAAGAAAAGTAAAGCAGAAGGCATCATATTATCAGACCTTAAACTATACTACAGAGCTATAGTAACAAAAATGGCTTGGCTTTGGCACCAAACAGACATGTAGATCAGTGTACAAAACAGAAGACACAGAGTCAAACCCACATAAATACAGGTATCTCATACTAGATAAAGGTACCAAAAACATGGAGAAAAGATAGCTTTTTCAACAAATGGTGCTGGAAAAAATGGAAAGCCACATGTAACAAAATGAAATTAAATCTCTACCTCTCACCCTGCACAAAAAATGAACTCAAAATGGATCAAAGTCTTAGGCACTAGAACAGAGACCCTGCACCTACTAGAAGAAAAAGTAGGCCCAAATCTTCATGATGTTGGCCTAAGACCTGACTTCCTTAACAAGATTCCCAAAGCACAAGAAGTAAAATCAAGAATCAATAAATGGGATGCATTCAAACTAAAAAGCTTCTTCTCAGCAAAGGAAACAATCAATAATGTTAAGAGAGAGCCCACAGACTGGGAGAAAATCTTTACCACATGCGCCTCAGATACAGCATTAATCTCCAAGATATATGAAGAATCAAAAAACACCAAAAAAAAAAAAAAAAAAAAGCCAAATAATCAATAAATGGGCTAAGGAACTGAACAGATACTTCACAAAAGAAGAAATACAATCAATCCACAAATATATGAAAAACTGTTCCATCATCTTTAGCAATTAGAGAAATGCAAATCAAAACTACTCTAAGATTTCATCTCACTTCAGAATGGCAATAATCAAGAATACAGGCAACAATAAATGTTGGTGAAGATGTGGGGGAAAATGTACTCTCATACATTGCTGGTGGGACTGCAGATTGGTGTACCCACTATGAAAAACAGTGTGGAGACTCCTCAAAAAATTTGGAATGGACCCACCATTTGACCCAGCTATCCCACTCCTCGGTTTATACCCAAAGGACTTAAAATCAGCAGATTACAGTGACACAGGCACATCAATGTTTGTAGCAGCTCAATTCACAATAGCTAAACTATGGAACCAACCTAGATGCCCTTCAACAGATGAATAGATAAAGAAAACATGGTACATATACCCAATGGACTATTACTCAGCCTTAAAGAATTATGGCACTTGCAGGTAAATGGATGGAACTAGAGAATATCATGCTAAGTGAAATAAGTCAATCCCCCAAAAAATCAAAGGCAGAATGTTTTTGGTGATAATCAGATGCTGATTCATAGTGGGGGTGGCTAGGGAAGAATGAAGGAACTTCGTATTGAACAGAGGGTAGTGAGGAGAGGGGTGGGGTGTGGGGATGGGAAGGATGGTAGAATAAGGCAGACATTGTCACCCTATGTGCATGTAGAATTACATTACACTTCTCTAATAAGTGGATGCTAACTCACAATGGGGACACTAGGGAAGAATAGAGTTACTTTAGGTAGAAGGGAGTGATGGGAGGGAACAGGATGTGGGGTAGGAAGGATAGTAGAGACATTATTACCTTCTGCACATATATGACTGCATGACCGATGTGATTCTACAACATGTACAATCAGAAAAATGAGAAATCATAGCCCTTTTATGGATGATACATCAACGTGCATGAATGCATTCTACCACCATGTGTACTAATTAGAACAAATTAAAAAATTAATTAAAAAACAAGGACAAAGGATTTCATTCTACATTTTAAAAGTCCTCAGTTCACGTTGGTGCCACAGAAACGAGATGAGATCGGGGTAACACAAGAGAAAAACAACAAGGAGAAAGGAAGGAAAGGAGACGAGAGCCACACCCTACTCCATCAGCCTAAGACACACATTCTTTCGGAGAAGCATCCTCTAAAACCTGGACACAGCAGCTCTATGAGCGTGAGGTCGATGGCATGCCAGAGTTCATGAAACCTTTCTTCAGCTACTTCTGGAAAGTTCATGGAGGAACAGCATCAAAGTGCAGTGGAACTGATGAACGGGGCCACAGCGTGGACGTTCCACAGGCTCAGACAGCGCTCTCGTGGAAGACGTTGGCTCCTCTCACGGTGCAGACTTCCAGGGGCGGGGAAAGGGGCTGCCGAGCAATGCCCTGTCCACCTGCACAATGTGGAAACTACGCCCCATAGAGTCTCTTCCTAGATGTTCCTGAGCCCTTATAAAAGAAAATAAATTTACCACCTATTCCAAATTGTTGCTACATTATTTCATCGCTTTTAGGAGTTCAGATTTGGTGATAGCTAAAGGTTGCATGAACCTTCCAAATCAAACGCAGGCTTCTTTCCTAATTGGATCTGGTTTGCCTGGATACACCATGTGGGCATTAGAACACTCACTGCAGGGGCCTGGCACAGGACGCCTGCCAGCGATAATAACCTGGAAAAATTAAATGAAAACCTCTTGAGATACAACCGTACTGTAAGCAACATTCCAGGTCTCCGACTTCTCCGATCGAGTATTAAGAAGCTCAGCAGCCCAGGGCTCAGGCACAGAGCACCAGTCTTGTGCGCCAGGGTTGCAGGTCTGAGAGGCTCCTCGGGTCCGTTCTTGTTTCTTGGGCTTATTTCACTAAGTATTTACGAGGAAGACAGACTGAACACATCCTGTCCCATCCCATTCCTGCTTGCTCTCTCCAGTTCCCTGTACCATAGGAGGCACCGGGAGTCTCCCTGGACTCCTTGGTTTAGACTTAGCACAGCACCACTGTATAAATGTGACATAATGTGGAAAGGGAGCGGCGTGGCCTGGCCCTCTCCGGTCGCGGCTTCTGCAGCTTGAGTTTGTTTCTAAGTCAGCAACCAGTTACACGCCAGGTGGGGCACAGCAGGGGGTAAGCTTGGCCATGAAATGTGCGCCTGGCCTTGCTGGGGCTTTCCCAGGGGACAGGCCGGCCGCGCAGGCCCAGGGCGTGGTGCCAGGGAACCAGGAGAAGAAAAGCAGAACTGTCCGGAAGAGCTCCAGGAATGTTTCCCTCCTTAGCAACCTGGGCTGAGACCTGCCTTCAGAAAGGGTAGCTCATCTCCGTGTGTGTGTGTGTCTCTCTCTCTCTCTCTCTCTCTCTCTCTCACACACACACACACACACACACACACACCAGTCCCCTGATTTGGGCTCCACATTCAGGGAAGAAGTGGCATTCCGCTCCACGGTGTCCATTAGAGCCATTGTCATGTGGTTAATGAGTTAATATTTCAAAGCACTTAGAAGCAGGTCAGACCCAGGGTGCTATGTAAATGTTGGTAATTACACCATTATATCCACCCACTTATTTTTTCCCCATAAAACACTGAGAGTCTCTTAAAGGCCCAGCATTGAAAGAGGTACGACAGAAATAAAGAAAAATCAAATATAGCTCCTGACTTTGAGGATTTCAGTGGGATGGAAACACTGGAAGTCAGAGGGTGCTGCCCAACGCCCCCAGCTCCCTTAAGAGTTACGTGATATTAGTCCCACTACGCACACGGAGAACCCAAGACTTGGAGAGATGACGTGTGGATACACAGCTGGTCACTCATGGAGTGAAGCAGAGCAAGGCTCAGACCGGAAGGTGTGTGGTTGCTGTGGACGAGTTCACTGGTTTGGAGAGGAAACAAGAGCAGGGTGAATCTAATTCCACTGGGGAAGCCGGCAAAAGCGTCAGAGAAGAGGTGACGGGTAGAGGAGATTTCAGAAAGACCAAGTAGGGAGGACGAGGTTGCAGGCGGAAGGTCAATGCCTGGTTGCACCCTGGAATCACGTGGACTCTGGGCTGCTCACACCGACAGCCTCCGCGATTCCACAGAAGCAGCATAAAACTTCATGGCTTTATATGTATGTTTAGAGCGTGGGTTAAGATGGCGAAGGAAACTGAAATGTGCCGATGAAGCCGTGAATCGCACCAGCTGTGCCCATGAGGTTCACAAGCACTGCACTGACAATCCCCGCCCCGGGAGGGTGGGTCACCCACACTCCTGAAGGAGCCTCAGCCTGTCTGCAGAGATGTCCCTCATCTGCCATTACAGTGGCGTATACCTGGGCTTTCCCGCTGGTTTCCAATATTCTGTCTTTTCACCAGACCGTGCCTCCTGGCTTTGAGGACAGAAAATGTACTCATGGTATCTTTTATTTAAAGGCTGGATTGCAAGGAAGGAAGGGAGGGAGGGAAGGAGGGCCTTTCTCCACATCCGTGCGTGGACAGTTGGGCATGCTCTGCTCTAGGACAGTGATGGAGCACCCACAAGGGATTCATCCGGGGGGGCACCAGGGCCGCAGAGAAGCAAGAGGCACGACACAGGAAGCTCAGCAGTAAGGCGGCGCATCTGCAGGCCTGTCTGTCTGTGCCTCTCCCTTTCCTATGGCTCATGTCATTTGTGGAACTCACCAACTGCTGGATGAGGGGATGAGGTGTGAATTTTGGGGGGGTCTTTACTTTCTTTTTTTTTTTTTTTATGTCTTGCTTGTATTTGGCAAGACCGTTTCTCCTCCCGTGACAAATTAATCACCTGTGAGTATCTCCCGGCAACCCCGACCTCCTCAGATGAGAGAGCAGAGGGTACCAAGCTCGCCAGTCCAAAACGGAAGGATGATAAACGACCTGATCAAAGCTCCGGGCTCTGACCGGAGCCAGGGACAGCCACCTGCTGGGTGTCCTTTCCAGCTTTGTCTCTGCTGGCATGGAGCTCCACTGAGCGCAGTCCCCAGGGCCCGCCGAATGGATCTAACACTGTCGTGGAAGGAGGGAAAGGCCAGGGGAGAGAGGCGCTGTCAGAAAGAGGGGCCCTCGGCACTGGAACCCAGGTCTGCCTAGCCCTCAGCACTTGTCTTGGCAGGAGGGAGTGAAGGGTGGTCGCTCCGTGGAGAAGCTACCCTCCATCCCAGGGACTGGGGCCGGCGGGGGCAGGCTGCAGGACCATCAGGGGCCAGGGCTGGTTCTGGGTACGGCACCTCCGTGCTCCGTCGGCACTCGGGGCTACAGGTTTGCTGTCTGCAGAGGTTTGCTTCCAGGGTACCTGCCGTTCCTCTACAGTTTTTCCACCTGGATGGAGGCTGCAGCTGGTTCTCAGTGTCTCCAGGCAGGAGCCAGGACTGCCCTTCCACTGAGCCCTCTCCAGCACTGACAGAGAACCGACCCCTGCACGAGGCCCTCCAGTTCGCTCGCTGAGTCTCGGGCATCGGCTCCCTTCCTGGTTGGTCACCACAGCTCTGAGGGGTGAAGTCCCGGTCTCGTTCTCTGACAGGGCCAGAGCTCAGTGTGCACCGGAATGTGGCTTTGTCTGCCACGATGAGTCAGTTTTGTTAAACGCCAACATGTATTTTTTGTCCTGACTACTTATAACACATGCACAGAAGAGGAAAATATAATTTTGCGAAAGGTGAAACACCTATAGTTAAAAGTCTGGGGAATTTTGAATTTAGGTTTTGGTTTAGAAAACTTTCCAGGAGTGTAAAAGAATATGACAAGAAAAAAAAAACAATGAGATTTGTGGGAGGGAGAGGCAGGGGATCAGGGACTGAAATGGAGCAAATCAAATCTCAGGCATGTGTGACTTGTCAAAGTGAACCCCACGACTGGGTGCAACTACAATGCTCTAATTTTTTAAAAATGAGATTAGACTTCCCACAGGAGACAGTTGTTGGGCTTGGAGCAAGTCTAACTCAGGGGCTTCCAGAAGAGCCTGGAAGAGGGGCTCCTCCTGCAGGCACCGCACTGCGACATTGGACAGGCACGCCTCTCAGAGGGTGCGCCAGGCTCTGGGAGGGCCTCCTCCCATGGAGCGTGACTGCTTCACAGCCACCCTTCTCATCAAACGTGTCCTCCATCAACTGTAGAACAGCTGTGTCCACGTGAGAGGCAGCACCTTTGGAAGGGCCCCTCCCAGCAAGGCAAGTGGGAGCCAGAGTGACCCTGGAACAGAGCTCAGCTTCCCCAGCCCCAGCTGGTCCTCTGCAAATGAGCAAGTGGATGAAGTGTGACGTGCCAGCAAGCACCCTAAGGACCTGAGCAAAGCTGGACCTTAAGCAAAGGTCCCTCAGGTGTCATCCACACTCATTGAAGGAGGCTTAATCCAAGGAAAGAGCTGTCTTCCGAGAGAAATGACAAGCAAAGAGGACACTCCTCACCACCCCTGCCCTTGTCATGGGTCCCCATGGATCCTGTGAACTCCAGAGAACAATCCACAGCAATCAGAGGTCATCCCTGCCACCCCCAGTCACACCAATGCTTCTCGTGTAACAAATGTTTGCTCTCAGGACTTCAAAGTCCAGTGGGGGACTGTGTAACATTCAGCCCAACTCTAGAATTCACCTGGAGGGGCAACTGGGCAGATGTGGGCACGGGAGCTTTACCAAAGGACAGAATTGGGACCAGCCCTCCCAGGAGCCAATAGTAAATCATATGGTATTGGTGTGAGCAAACAGGTATTTGAAAATCATCAAAAACTTAAAACAGACCCAGGTATATTTAGGAATCTAAGATTTGGTACAGGTGACACTTTATGTCTGTGAAGAAAGGACACATTAGTCAAGAAGTGATGCCTGGCACATCAGGCTTCCGACTGAAACAGAAGAACGTTCGTCCTTATGGAGAGTCTGTGTAGATGAACAGAATTAGAGAAAAACCATTCAATGCGGTGCAGATATGTCAAAATGAACCCTAATATTATGTAACACTAAAGCAAACTAATAAAAAATCTAAAAAAATACTAAAATAAAATATTGAAGAACACGACTTTGAGAGTAGCAGAAGTTCTCCTTAGAATGCAAAAGTGTAACAATCACAAAAAGGATGACAGATTGAGCTCCATCAAAATTTAAAACTTCTGCTGGTCAAGAGATACCAGAAACAGCTAAAACATACACAAAAGTTGAGAGAAAATATTTGCAACACGTAGAGCAAAGTACCACTATCTCAGTTCAAAAAGGAAAAGTCAAATGAGCCTGTGGAAAAATGGGCAATATACACTGCCAGGCAATTTACAAGGAAGGAAATATAAATGGCCAATACACCTGAAAGGGCACCCAACCCAGCTGATAATCAGCTCAGGGAAGTCACAGGGGACGTGCCATTTTTTTCTCACCCATGAGATTATCAATGTTTACAAGGGTTGACAAGTTAGACAGGAGCATGCTGAAAGGGCTCCTCTCAGGTGCCGCTGGGGGAAATGTAAACTAGTATCACCACTTTGGGGCTCATGGTGCAGAACAGGCTGAAGTTAAAAGTACGTATGCCCTAGAATCCTGCACTTCCAAGTCCTGTCCTCTCCCAAAGAAAAGCTTGCACAAGAGAGCTAGGAAGATGTTTGCTGCAACATTGCTTGTGCAAGTGAAAAACTAGACTTAACCTGAATGCCCATCGATAGGGAAATCATATTTAACATGATGCAGAGATCCTCAGGGGCCCTGCAGTGGCTAACTTCACATTACCTGTTTTAACTTGCACTGATCTCGAAAACATTCCAGTGGGCAGGGCAGTTGTAGAACAGTGCATGATCCTTCTCAGGAGGAGAAAAAATTACATCAGTGCCTAGCAAACTTCAGGAAAAGAAGTGCTTTAAAAAAAAAAAAAAAAAAAGCAAGAGTAATTGCTCTCAATAAAGGGGCAGGGGCAGGAGGTGGGAATGAATGAGACTGGGGTGGGTGAATGGCTAAGGGCACTTTGGCCTTCTCTGTAATATTTCCATTTTTACAAGGATAATATGTTTTGTGCAATTAAAAATTAGCTTAAAACAAAAACTACTACTTGATATTTATTGAAAATGTATGTGTCAGACACTGTGGAAAGTGCCTTATAGGGATGATTTCATCTGAACAAAAACAGGTGTCCAGCGTCACTGTTCCCATTCTGCAGAAAGGAAGTCATGGTCTACCTCGCTCCACACGTGCAGTTGCCTGCCTTCTTTTAGGGCTAAAGTTACTCTAGGAGGTACTGAGAGATGGCGCCCAGAGGGTGCTTGGGCATCACATGTCTCCTAGCCCACGAAGAAGCAGATGTCAGGAATTTGAAGTTCTACATCGGAAAGTATGCGGAATTATGAACCGTTCAGCTTCGACAAATTGGGTCAAATTAACCCCTTCCGGTTGCCAGCTCCAGTGGAAGCTAACTAGATCTCCAGAGGAGGAGACTGGCCAGGGACTGAGTCTCAGTTCGCATCTCGCCCAGCACACTCTACTCTGTGAAATGGGACAGCATTCCAGTCCCACCTGAAGGCTGCCTGAAGGTTGGAGCCAACTGGCCGTGTCTGATGCCCATTAAGTGGGAGTCAAAGGTCACATGATACTAATCTCTGGAAGGAGTCCTGTGGCTACTGGCAGTGAGTTTTAACTGGAGTTTCTATTAAAGCAATTTTCTCCTTAATGATTTATCATAAAGAAATGACACAATGAAGTGTCATTTGGAAACACTAAAGAATTATTTAGCATGGGCCAAGCAAAAAGGAAACATGGCGTCCATTAACCTCATCACGGGTGGAGGAAGAAAATGGGAAGAAACAGACTACAGAGAACAAAAAAGCCAGGGAGAGGAGAGTCCACCACCTGACAAAACAGAGCTGGGCATCGTCTCCCTCACCCTCGGCGCTCCATCCCAGTCCATTTTGTACCAAGCACAAGATAAATCTTCATAGAATTCCATCTCAATGATCCTGCTGGCCCCACTAAGAGGACTAAATAAATACTAACACCCTTCAGCCTCCCATTCGCCTCCCCTCGTCACTGTTCCTTGACCTCCCACAGGGTGTGGCCGAGCCCGTGAGCATCACAGGACAGGTGTCATCTCCAAGCAGCTGCCCCTCATCCTAAGCACCCATGATCTCTGCTCAGGAAACACAGGGAAAACTAGACCCCAACAACCACCCAGACGTGTCCAGGCCCCAAGTGCCAGGTGCACGGGAGCTCAGCCAGCTGTCCCGAGCCATCACAGAGATGGCTGTACCACCGCCCATGAGGTGAAGAGGTGCCTCCACTCAGAGTGCATTTATGCCTCCCGGGGATGGGAGGGGGTTTCTCCATGGGCCAGCTTTCTGGAGCAGAGGTCTGCCACTAAGCCTCATCTCCAGAGAAGCAAAACAGACAATTGATCAGCATCATGTGCCAGTTTCTGTGGTGTCAATACTCCCACCATGGCCAATTCCAAGCCACCAATGATCCCCAACTCCTGAACAGTTACCAGCCAGGTCTTCAAAGCCAGCACGAGCAGACTGCAGCCTACAGAAGTCTCCAAGGGGCTCTCTGACCACGGGAGGGAAGCCCCCACAGCAGCAGAGCCAACAGCAATGAGCCCTCCATCCGTCAGCTGGCCCCGGCTGGCCTCGGGGAGGGTAGGAGGGTGACAAGACACCGTGAGACTCTCTCCGCTGAGGACTTTAGAATCAGGAGGTTTTCATTTGAGTGGAGTGACATGCAGTGTTTTCGTGTGAATCCTTCCTACCTCAGAACCCTCAGTAAAAGGCTCCTTCCCGACCCTCTGGGGATCCGATCATTCTGGAGAAGAATGAAGCAGGAGCTTTCTAACATGCAAGGAGGAGAAATGACAGCACACACAGGATCCCAAGGCCGAGTCCCCACATGCTGACCTAACCCAGTGGAAGCAAAGAAACAGGGACGGGGAAGGAAAACAGCCCCTCTCTCCACACTTTCCTCACAGTCCCCCAGAGATGGGGCATCCCACTGCCAGAGGAACCAAGGGTCACGTGAGCTCCACTTGATCCTCAAACCTCTGCATTACGAAGTCCACCCTCCTCCACATCTGCCCTCGTGGTCCCGTGTCCTGGTCACACACACGCACGTGGGGCAGTCCTGAGGAGTCCAAACCCCAGTGCATCCCCACAGATCCCTAGAAGAGGACGAACCTGGATGTGGACCATGATGGACTCTGAGGGCAGCAGCTGTCCACCCAGCAGATCTGAGCCCAACTGTACAAGGCCAGCAGGAGCCAGCGAGGAGCAGGAGATGGGCAGGCAAGGCTCTTGGTCAGAAAGGTGGTGCCCAAGTCTAGTGAGCCAAATGGATGGGTGGCCTCCCACAGCCAGAGACGGACGAAAAGGCCACGTCCCCACCATGGCCCCAGGCAGAGGGGCAACTTTCCCAGGTGGCCTTCAAGCTTGGATCGCTGCTCCTGGAGACAGGTGTGGACTGTTCTCTGCCCTGGTATGGAGCTCCCTCCTCCACCTGGGTGAGCACATGCCAGCCCTGGCTGCCAGGAGGTGAGGAGGGCGGTGATACCAGCCGCTGGGGACCTCCTCTGGTGCTCTCCAAGGTCTCTCAGCTCCGCCCCAGGTGCCTGCCAGCACTGTGGGCCGCCAGCTTCCTTGACTGCACTGCAGTAGGAGGGCAAGTCCCGTCTTTTGCCATTTTCTCCTTTCCATGGGAAGCGGGTTCTCAAGGGGACGCTCCTGCCAGTCGATCAGTTTCATTTACCACCCGCCTAGAGTCAGCTCCCTCTCTCTGACTGCCTGGCCATCTTTCACCTCCGGAAACCAAAAAAGAATATCTCTGGTGAGAGGAGAGGAGTATTCGAATGGAACAACCATCAAAATACCAAAGCCGGGCAGCAGTACTGAACACCCAATACCCACGGGGCCCAATGGCGCAGCCACGCGGCCACAGTGACGCCTCCTCTGCCCGTCCACAGTCCTCTCACCACTCTGCACAGAGAAGAATGGACAGTTAAGGAGCAATAGACTTATGGGGAAACTGATTATTTTGGAATGCTTGCACATTGTTCTCCTAAGGCAAATTCTTCTGATCTCTTTAGCCTCACACGGTTCAGAAGAGGGAGCTTGGCGATTAGCATGCTGCCTGCACAGGAAGAGAACCTCACAGTCAGACACGCCCTGGAATTCATCTTGGTGATTTTTATTAAGTCTCACTCAGCTCCAGATTACTAATTCAGAGCTCAGGAATGGCATCGTGGGGGGCTAAAAGAGGTCATTTGTATTCCTAACATTTCCAGATCCTTCTGAATCATCTGGCAAACTTGCCATCACGGAGGAAGTTAGGTAAGAACTTGAGTCTCCCATCGTCTCTCAAAGCTTCCTCCAACTTGGCTCCCACCCCATCTCTCCAGAAGGATGCTCCCTGCTCCGGCAATACTGAATCTGGGTCCAGAGCAACCTCCTCTCTGCATCTTGGGACCTTCACATCTGCTACTACTACTGACTGGAATCATGGTCCCCTTGTTCCTTTGCCTAATTAAGTTTGGTTCATTCCTTGCAGTTTGTTCTAGAAAGACCGTCCTGAGCTAATTGAAGGACTCACAGCGTAGACCAGTACCTGCAATGACTCTTACACACCCGTGTCTCACTGCAAGCACGCCGTGCGGCGCTGCTCTGCACGTTCTGAGGAGCCAGGCACTGTGCTCTCCAGCCCCAGCGTAGAGCCAGCACACAGAAGGGTGCAGTCAATAGCTCCCGCATTTACAGAACAAAGCAGGAGGCTCTAAGTCTGATGTGCTCCTAGGGCATCATCCCAAGGGCTTTAAAGAAACACAGTAACACTTGCGCAAACCCTCCGAGCCTTTCCTCGGTCTCTGGTGGTGTTTCTGTTTGTTTGCTCGCTTGTTTTCTGGAGATCTCTGAGCCCCTCACAGCCCCTATCAGATGGATTGAGTCTCCACGCAAGGTCTCACTGGCACCAACCAGCAGGTCCTGTCTGAAATCTCTCCATGGCACCTGCTGCTGTACCTGGGAAGAGGGAAAAATCCACTTCTAACAAAGAAAACGCCTCCAGGGATTCTTTTACACATCATTTAAAGAGCAAAAGGAATGGTCTTGCAATCTGCGGTTATCTTCAGAGAATTTTTAGTTTGTCAATAGATTTCCATTTCCTTCAAGTTGTTGAAGAAAAAAAAAGTCATACTATGGACAAGTGCATTTTTCTATTTTACTTTTTTTTAAAATCAGAATGTATTGAGAAGAGAAAAAACTTCTAAAGATCAAAACAGAACCATTTTCATGATACCATATGGTACCAACCAAAAGAAGAGTGAAAGGAGGCCAAGGGGAGGGGAAGAGAGGCTGACCGGCCAGGCAGCCCTGCCCATCTGCTTCTCTCCCAGGGAGCCCTGCCCATCTGCTTCTCTGCCCTCTCCGTTTGTAATTGCTGAACAGAACTTGACATAAAAAAGTTCCACCCACACCCAGAGCTGCTAAGAAAGCTCTGACTACTCATCAGATGTAATTACCTAATTGAGTGAGAGAGAGAGGGAGAAAGAGACAGAGAGGGAGAGAGAAAACACCTTCCTAAGATATTCAAGAACTGCCTCCAAGGAAACCAACACAAGGCCCTGAGAGACGTTTTGGGTGGTGACAGCCCTTTGTCCCCTATGCTCCTTGTGCTACAATCTAGCAATGATTCTGAGCAGCAAGAAACCATCAGGGAGACTGGAGCACATGCTGAGATGCTGGCCTGATGAGGGGCGGAGCCCAGAACTTAAGGGCAGCGTGTTAGTTCAGATCTCGTTGAAGAGCCAGCCGGTGGAGAGAGAGGTGGTCATGGACCCAGACAGAGCGCGCGTGCTCGGAGATGGATACTGAATTCCACGTGCTGAGTTCAACCGATGTCATTTTACGCCCGACTAAAAGGGTTCAGATCAGAAACTTCAGAACTCCTGCAGGAACTCTCTAACACCCCGGGAAGAGCTGTGGAATGGTACCACACCTTGGAGAACTGCTTGCCGGTTTCTGATCAAACTAAACCTGAACTCCATTTTGACCCAATAAGCCCACTCCTATAAGACCCCCAAAATAAAAATACATGTCTGCAAAAAGGTGTGTCAGACAGTGTTTATAATGACATTACATAAATATCATCAAATCAAGTAATGTCGTTACTTAGAGTATTATTGCATGCAAGGATTCAGGGGATGGTCTTACCACAGAAGCACTGAGACAAATCCACAAAGATGCGTCTGCAAGTACCTCCACTAAAACATGGCTTGTAACAGTGAATGACTAGAAGCAGATCTGAACAGGAGCCAGCGAAGCTGAGGAGTGGCCAAGCTCCCTGCCAAGAGCCCACAAAGATAAAGGTGCCGGCAGCGATCTCCACTCCTCAGCAGGTCCGAGCTCGTGAGGCACGCGCACACACATTCTCTCACTTACTTCGAACCTCTCAACCGTTTCTTGAGACTGGCATTGTCCCCACACTGTGACAGGACACCCTCAGGTAAATTAATAACCCACGCCAGCTCTACAAGGGCAAAGATAAAGGCTGATCTATCGACTTCCCTCAATACTCCAGGCTCCTGCCTCAGTGTATCACCAAACAGAAAAGCATGCTGGCAACTCAGCCGGGAGTGGGTCAGGAGAGCAAGCCAACCCGCCAGCTCGTCCAGTCTTGACCGCCTCCTTCCACCCAGCCTCATCAGCCCAGGCAGGCAGGCGGGAGGGGGACGTGGGGCAGAGCTCAAGGGAAGAAGCCGGCGTGCGCAGCAACCTCCGCCCCATCCCCTGCGTGCTGAGAGCCAGACTGCGGGGCGGGAGCAAAGGCACCCGGCCCCCAGGGGCGCCTCTGAGCGCAGAAGGAACGAGGCGGGCAGGCCCCAAGCAGGGCAGCCAGGACGTCTCTGGCACTGGCGTTTCTGCGAATCCAGCTTCTCTGCTCCCAGAATGTCTGCTGCATCACAATGCAGGGCGTGGCACGGTGCACTCCACGGTTGGCTGTCCCTGCCTGATCGTGACATAGGAGGCCGATCCTACAGACCTCGGCCACGGACAAGCTTCAGAGAGGTGTGCGCGCGCGCAGTGTGTGTGTGAGGGGAGCAGAGTGGGTCCCAGAGCAGAGGCTGTGCCATGTTTTTAGGTTGACCAAGAGGCCGTTTCAAGGAACTCTCTGGAGAGTGGGGTGCTCAGACTGTGCTACTATCCACTTGCAAATTCATTAAGATAATTAATTCCCAGGCCCAGACCAAAAGCTGAAGTCACCCCAGACGCCGCTCGCAAGGCAGGACGGGCTGAAGCTTTCTACCGGGAAGCCTGCTGCCTGCCACTCTCGGGGGCGGGCGCTGCCGCCTGGTTCTGCACCGGGTGAAGCTGTGCCACCATTGTACTGTGCTGCCCCGGCACCTTCGTTAGTCAAGTCTGTTCCAACATGGCGCCAAAATGCCGTCCGTTCAGATGGGAGAGGCAACTCTGCTCTCTCTATAAACACCCGGGAGGTGAGAAGAAATGGGGTGTCTGTTATCGCCGTGATCCGTCACTGGAGGTAGCTCACAGCACTGTCACGTAACAGCCCAGAGTCTGCGGAGCGCAGCCAGGCTTCCCCGCCACCCCACCGGGACCACCCGGCAGCCTCCTCCTCGCTAGCAGCATCGGACTCACGATCTCCAGACGGCCGTCCAGGGGGCACAGGAGACGAGAGGGGAGATTTCCCAGAACAACGTGGAGCCCACCCACGCCACAACACCTTGCCCCCAAAGTAGGCAAGTTGAGTGTTTCCCCGGAAAACGCAGGTGCTCCCCAGGTGAGGGAAAGGGCAGCAGTGACCTACTCCCCAGCCCGGCCAAAATGACAGAGAGCGGCTTGGGGACAGCCTGCCACGCTGGGAGGGTCCGACCTTTGCATCCCAGGGAGAGCATAGCTGAGCTACGTTGGCAGGAAGCATGCCGCAGAGGTGGGAGCGCAGGTTAAGGGGACAGCTCTATCAAGCAGGCCCCCGGCGCTGAGTCCCCCACCCCGCACTGAGCCCCCATGCTTTCTTTTTTAAAAGCAACTTACCTGCAGCTCTGCCTGACCTCAGTCAGTAGGACCTGTTCTACTCCTCAGTTACATTCCCATTACCTGCAGGAGAAATGCCAGCTCAAAATGCCAATACAAAGAACCCAAGTTACCCAGGGGTGGGGCACTTTTGTGACCTTTACACAGACCAGATCCTAGAATGCAGGCTGATAAGGATAATTCCCCCAAACACAAAATCTGTAAGAACAGGTTCCAATTAGAACCAGTCAACATGGGCTAAAGTGACCTAGAGATGTCATGGCAGAGGGTACTTCAAAGTCTGATGTCATCCTGCTGTCAGTCAAAAGTCAAGAGGTGGACCTGGGTGGGACTCTCTGGACACTTCCCTGGGATTCTCAGTAAAAGTGGAGGACGGAAGGACACACCATCGCTCTCCTCTCTGAGAGGACGCACTCTGTCCCTGGAGCATCCTCTTTTCCCTCTCTCATCCTTTCTGGTAAATTCCTGCCTGTTACACTGAGTGACTTGTCCAAAATCTTTCTGGCATGATTGCAAGAATCAAGGTGAAGAGGGGGCCTCTCCACTGCCTCAGTTTTGTGGCAAACTTCTGTCCTATAACAGGGTCATGTGCCCTGATGTCTGTTTTAAGGGCACCAGAGACTGGGGTAAGAACACACAGCAGAAATGCAGAAAACCACAGGGTTTTGAGGGAGCTTGGGTTTAAGTGTCTCTTGGGTAAAAGGAAACCCAGCTGGCCTTTTGCAGAAGTCCCTAGATGAGCTGCCTGCCAACAAGGAGTAGCCCAGGGATATCCCTGAAGAGCCAACACAGAAGTTCCTGTTTACAGCATCTCTATGTGAGGATCATGGCCCTAAATGGTCAGGATGCGAAAATGAATCTAAAAATGCTTGTGACCGAGTTCCTGACCTAGGGAGCTCACATGTTAATGTCTGAAGTAGATGCACAGACACCCTTTTAAGATGCTGTCGTCGGTTTATGATCAGGAGCAGCTCAGGCCTTAGGTCCAAGAGCTCAGAGGGGCTCAGTCCAACCCGGGGCCAAGCGGGCAATAGAAGAGATGGCACTGTAGCCCTTGCCCGTCACTGCCAGCGGCCTACAGCCTGAGAGGTGCAGCGGCACACCTGCCGCTAAGCCGATTCAGCTGGGTCCAGGCTGCCAGACAAAGCAGGAGCTGACCTGGCTGAGGGGCACAGGAACAGGGAGCATGCAGCTCCCCAAGACCCTGCAGCGCCCAGGGCTGGCGGGCCCGTGAGAGCAGTGTGTATCAGCCTTGGGTCTCTGAGGATGCAGCCAGCATGAACAGAGGAGCAGAGTTTGCCCTGCTTAGACGTCTTTATTTTCTGCCCCAAAGATTGTACAAGTCCTGCACAGACGTCAGAGACTCAGAGCTTGGTCGATTGTCAACAGGAGCCCTGGCTCACCCCTGTAGAGAGGGCCTCAGCTCCCACCCTGCTTCTTCACTGCATTGCTGATCAGAAGTGAGTCATGGCACCAAGGAAAAGTGTATCGAGCAAAGTCTACACTAATGCATAAAAATTAAACTCTGCATGCTTCTCTAAGCTATCGCCAGGGATCAAAATCATTTTTTTCATTTTGATACATATTTTAATTATGCAGCAACCATAAAGTAGAATAATACATGGTTATTAAAAATCAAATTTTCAAAAATAATGACAAAATACATGCTTACTACTCTGACTTGAATTGTGACCCCCAAACAGACACATTTAAATCCACACACACAGCATCTGATAATGTGGCCTTATTAGGAAATGGGGTCACGGCAGATAAAATCAAGCTAACATGAAGTCAGGGTGGGCTCTGATGAAGATGACTGGTGTCCATAAAGGAAGAGGAAACACCATGTGAAGACAGGGACCCACAGGAAGACGCTGGTGACGCAACCAGCAGCCAGGACGGCCAGCCACCACCCAGAGGCAGGAAGCAGCCATTGAACCCCTCACTGAACACCTAGGTTCCAGCATGAGGGGAGTTCAGTCCCTGCTGATACAGCTGCCTGACGTGTGGTTCCTCACCCCAGGCCTCGGGAGCCCGTGCTCTGGCCATACACTGTTAGGAGGGAAAAGGCTGACACGTCTCTACTTGGAAACTGGTGGGTTCGTCTCCTGGCCCTCTCAATTTCTTCGTGTGAATTACCTGTTTGCACATTTCCAGGGAGGATAATTTTGAGGTTGAGGATTAGTCAGCCTACAGCTTAGGGCTCAGAGTACAGGGGTAACTCTGGGCCCTCCCCCAAGTCTCCATTGCTCTACCCAGGGGTAGAATCCAGGAACCCAGGGCTGGGGGGCATCCTGAGCCCTTCCCTGGCCCCCTACTTACTTCCCTTGAGCTTCCTCTTTGGCACAAAATAGATTCAATGCCAAATTATTTAGTTTAACTTGCTTCCAATGTTTAGAACACATTTCCTGTTCCAAGAGTGTTGAATTAGTACAGGAACAATAGCTTAGGAACATCAAACATCGCATACATTTCCTGGTTGAGCTGTTGGCTGAGCACCCTTGGAATGTAAAATGGGGCCAGATGGGCAGAGAGGCATATTCCTCCCTCCTGTAAACCCAGAATGTCAAAAGGCTCACTGTGTCAAGCCACCCTGACTTCCTCTTCCTAGGCCTAACCCACCTGGCCTGTCCAACTCCACCTTCAGCAAGACATAGCTGCCTCCCCTCTGCAGAGGAGGCCAAGGCCAAGCTGCTGACGAGGCCCAGACTCTGTCCTAGCCTTCATCTCTTTTATTACTTTGTACACGCATGGATTTCTACACTAGACCAGGAGCTCTTCAGCTCAGGACCTTGGTTGACCTACTTCTGTGTCTTCCTCACTCATGTCCAACATGGTGCATGGAAGAACATTCCCAGGTCAAGCACGTGGAACATTTGTTAGGTCTGGTGTCTGCCTCCAGCAGGTCATCACATCTTTTGTTCCGGAAATGTCATCTAGATGTTTCGTGTCTCCTGCCTTAGTTCTAATCTTACAGCACAAGCTGGAGAGCGAATCTTTAATTCCCTGTCATTCTCCTACCAAAACTCTGTACTTGTGTTTTCTAGACAGTGTTGTTTAATAAATGTTTTTGAAATTAAGCCCACCTAAAATGGGAGGTAGAGTTATTAGAAGGAAAGACTATGGGTGAAATTAGGAGACTTGGGAGAGACGGGACTCATGCAATAAAGAAACAGCTAGAACTAAGAAGAAAGGAGGAGGATTCTGAGGATGATAAAGAGCATTGAATTTTGGGTCTAGAATGGATAAACTGAGGTGTGATGGGTTCCTGGAGGCCACCACTTAGGGACGCCTGAATTAGGAAGAAGATGGACAGGTCTTTAACCTTTATTCCGGGCTAATGTTCCAGGCCACAGTCAGCAATAGGACTTTGACCCATAGCTGACCTGGCAACTTCAGGAGTGTCCACTCCCAAAGATACGGCCCTCAAGCCCACCTTTGAATCAAAGGCAAAAGTACAATAGAAGTTACAAAAGCTGAACCAGCCCTCAGTGCTGGGCACACAGATACTTCATTAATTTTTGGTGCATTACGTTGGTAAATTTCGAAGCATAAAACATAGCATAATACTCATTCTGCTCTGTTTACCCAATACAGTGTCCAAGCCCTGGGTCTAAAATCAGAGGCCTCAGCCTCACCAGCACTAGTCCACTTGCATTATTTCTATGAAGCCAAGTTAACAGCGCTGCTTCTAACCTGTGTCGACCCAATGGCTCTTCAGATTTGCTGCTTCCTAGTAGAAGAAAACATTCCTTCAGAGTTACATTTCTCCATTACAGCCTAGGTGATTGGTTGGGCATCATAATAGTGACACATAACTCTCCCGCACTGCTTTTATGACATCAGTCTTGAGTGGACCTTGGGCAGAAGATGACTAATGACGCCCCCTCCTCCCTCAGTGGGCACAAATGAATCAGACACCATGCCCAGGAGTGGTGGGAGTAGAGCTAGGTTGTGAATCAAGAGGCGTGAGTCTAAAAGTCCTGCAAAGACCTCTCTCAGCACTGATGATTACCTTCTCTTAATATGTGCTCCAATTAAACTTTAACACTCTCTGACTCTTGACTATTCCCAAAACTCAAATGGAACTTCTATTTATTATGAAAGGTTTCATGTTTTTATGATCTGGATATTTTGGAGGAACAAATCATACTACCCAGGTATTTGGGTACCTGCTGAGAAAAAAAAAAAAAACCCCAGCTTATGCAAAAGACTGTTCTCTGTGGTGGCAAATTGAAGCAAAGGAAGCCTTTGGCATAGATTCCGCTACAAATTTGAGAAAAGGTATGAGGTCTACCATTTAGTTGGATGGACATTTTTAGGTTTGTGTATACAATTGGCAAAGCTGGAGTCAAGACAAACTGAGAAAAAGAAGCTATTGCATACATTTAGTATAATTATAAAAACATATTCCATTTCTCCTCCAAGAAACCAAACTATACTATATACTATAAAAACTATACGATTATACTATAAAATAGAAGTCAGAGTGAAAGCAATCTTCAGTCACTTGCTTGCCAAGAGGTAGGGACATCATCGAGCTTTTGAGCCACCATTGATCTTGAGGAGCAGTATAACTAACATCGCTGCTGATGCTTCCATGTTTGCCACAGAAGGGAAGGAAGAGGGGCGTTGGCCACCTTTAACCCAGAGTTCCCTGGCCCCAGTGTCTTCAAGGTCACTCCCTCCAATGTTCTCAGGTCCAGTTTTTTCTAATAGGTAACAAAAAGGATGATCAACTCCTGGTGGAGAAGTCAACTGTGTAAAAGAAACACAACAAGAGGAGCACACTTTGGAGTATTTCAGGAAGTAGAAGTAGGGGGTGGACTTTTGAGCAATGGGTTTCCCTAGAGCCCCTGAATTCAGTCACAATATTACCACAAGTCACTGGTTTTGTCCTGTCCCACTGAATCCCCTCTGGCAGATATGATGCCAGCCAAGCTTCTCATCACTTGAGGCTCACCAACAACTCTTAACGGGAACCAGTTATCCATAAAGGAGCTCAGCCTGGCAGCCCTTCTTACGCCTCAGCCTTGAACACATCAGTCTGAACTGGTTTTACAAACTGCCTAACTGGAAGAGTGAGCCTGAGACAGGTGTGCCTTGCCCAGGTCCTCCTCCATGATCACCCAGAAAGTTACCTGTGAGCAAAGGGAATCGACACTGCCCCCACAACCTTGCATGGGGTGTTTGAATGAAATCGCCCCAGCACCTCTTCCAAGGGAGAGCTGGGGATAACCTACGGAATTCTACGCCTTTGACTCTATGCCTTTATTTTCCCTGCTTACCCCAACATGACCCCAGAGTCATGATTTCGGTAGTGGTGGAGGCAACTTGAGCCAACCAAGGACTTAGTCCAAGTTCAAAGACAGGCGACAAACAGCAATGCTGAATGAGCTCAGCGGCTGTGACATCTTCAACTGGCGAGTCAGGAAGTGTGTCGCACCACGTTCTGGGAGACAGCCCGTCCGTGGCGGTAATGCCTGTGCTGACCTTCAGTGCATTGCTTATGCCTCCTGACATCTACTCGAAGCTTGGTGGCTTCGGCTGCCAGCCCAAAGTGAGGGATTCACCAAGCAGAGCAGCCGAGACTCACAGGGGTGCTGCCTCGCATACCACGTGGAGCTTGGCACGGACAGGACACCAAGCCAGGTTTTCCTACCACCATGCTTGCTTCTGACCATCCCATCAAGACCTCCATGCAGCAGTCCACACTATGACCTGCCCCAGAAGACAGATGAATGGGCTTTGACTGGCTGAAAACAACCAAAACTCTTCTTCTTATTTGGGAGGTATTTTGGTCTGTCCATGCATGCTGATATGTGTATATTTTCCAAGTTCTTTCCTTCAGTTCTAGCAATGCTGTGGGTGTTGAAGACCTATTATGATGCCTCCTCTATAGTAACCACAAAGCAAAGGTGCAACCAAGCCCTGTGCTTTAAATCTTTCAGCTCATGTTCAAAATGTGTCACACACACACACACACACACACCAGTCCACTCTTACATAATATTAACTGCTTATGAAAGATTTGCCCTGAAGATATAAAGACATTTCTCAAAAGAGGAGATCCCAATAACCAAAGCATTTATGAAAAAATGTTCAACATGACTAGCCCTCAGAGAATGCAGCTCAGAACCACATGTGAAAGCATGGCACCCGTTAGAACAGCCATCGGCAAGACACAAAAAATAATAACAAATGCTGGCACGATGTGGAGAAAGGGGACTCTGTACACTGTGTGTGGGAATGTGAGTAGGACAGCCACTATGGGAGAAGTATGGAGGTTTCTAGAAACTAAAATGGATCTGACACACGTGATCTACAAATCCCACTTCTGCAAATCTATCCAAGGAAATGAAATCAGCACACCCAAGAGAAGCCTGTACACCCATATTTACTGGGCACAATTCACAATAGTCAAGATGGGATGAGCCTCTATTGTCCATCAACAGACGAATGGTAAAGAAGCTGTGGTACGTATACACGATGGAGTACTGGCCATCAGAAGAACCACATCCTGCATTTGCTGTGAAACAGAAGGAACTGGAGGACTTCATGCACAGTGTAACAAGTCAGGCACAGAGAGGGAAACGCCACACTCTTTCATAGGGATGCTAAAAAGAGTCGATCTGAAGGTGGACTACTGATTACTAGATGCTAGGAATGCAGGGTGAGGTAGAGGGAGGCTGAGGAATGGGGACCCGCACAAGTTCTAGTGCTCTACGCCCCAGAGGCAGTTCTACGACTCCTAGTAACCTCTGACATGTTGTATGAATAACTAGAGGAGAAGAGCTCAAAGCCTCCAACACCAAGAACTGATAAGGGGATGGAAATGGTAATTAACTCCAATGAGTACACATTGTATACATGTATTGAAATATCACACTGTACCTCATAAATATGTACAATTATTAGGTATTAATCAAAAATGTGTCAGGAGATGGGAATGCTAGCTACACTGATTGGATTATTACATCTGGTGTACATATACCAAATTTTTACACTGTGCCCCATAATGTGTACAATTAAATAATAATAAAAATATACAAAATAAAAATAAAGACTCCCTCTTCAAACTTTTGCCACAACTCAAGGTTACAATTGTCACAAAACCTGTCTCCTCTCTGGAAAATAGGCTTTAGAAGGTGCTCCCAATGGGTCATGAAGTATTTACTGTGCATGCACTCATGCACTAGAACAAGAACTAGAAACTCATGAGAAACTGCTAACGTCCTTGGAAGAATAAACAGAAGGAAGAAGAGCCCAGGAGTAAAGACTCAGCATTCTAAAGCGAGCGGAGGCTGCAGGGAGCTCTCTTTCAGTCCCACCTCTGATTCCTTCCTGCACTGATGCATTTCTAAATATCATTCATGAGCCAAGATCCAGTGGTGGCCATGCTTTCCTCAAAGACTTCTCAGATCCACGTCCTTTGTCCCTGAATCAGAAGGCATTTCTGGGTTCCTTCAGTTTCTTCTGCAGCTGACCACTTCTCTTCTAGGTAGCTTCCTTCCTTGCATCCTAACTATTTATGAGCATGTCTTTTTCCAGGGCTAGATTTGATTAGAAACCTCTGAGGACAGAATCCACAGATCTGTGAATCCCAGCACAGAGCCTTGACCATCGTGTCTAACAGGTGCTTCAGGATTCCATCCATGTGTCATAAGAATCCATGATCATGTGACAGTGAAGGAACTAAAACTGATGAAACCATGATGTCACTTGTCCAGGGTCACACCAACAGGGTTGGCGTCCAGCAGGGAAGCTCAGAATGACCCTCCAGGCTGCCAGAATCCTGCAACATCTCTGCATTCGCCGGGAAGCAGATGCTGACCCCTGCTGCCCCAGCTGCCTGTGGCACCCCCTTGGACTCAGGGCCCCTCATCCAGCAACCACAAAAGCAATGACCCTCACAGCAGGGGACTTCCAAATTGAGGCACCATCTGCAGCTGACACCCATTTTCCATGCTCTTGCTATTAAAGGTTTTGACTCCCACCCCTGGCGTACAAGACTTCTTGTCTTCCTGTGCAGGAAACAGGCGCCCCACTCCTCTTCCCAGTGCATTGGTGCTGATTCAGCTTACGACCGACTGAGTTCCATGGAAAAGAGTTCACAGAAATCAGACTTCTCGAAGGAGGGAAGCCGGGAAGCATCTTTGAAGGGGAAGGTGGAATTGCCATGCAGACTGACAGGGGTAGGGGGTGGCAGGGGGCGGGGAGCAGGGAAGTGCAAGCACCCCAGGCTTGGGAGCAGAACTTCATTTGATATGACAAAGCTCGCAGAGCCTGGTGCAGAACAGAACAGCAAAATAATCCCTTCCCCAGAAAGCAGGAAAGTCTTTTTTTTTTTTTCTCTCTCTTCTCAGTGGTCTTTCTCCCAACTCTCATGGTGGTTTTTATTTGCTCTCTAATGTTGTGCTTCTGCGGGAGAAGGACACCCGCAGGGCGAGGGCAGACCACCACAGAAACCAGAGCCTGACCCAGTGAGGAACCTGCGAATGTCCAAGCCAGGCTCCAGGCTGGGGCTGAGGACAAGATGGCAGGAAGCGCCAAATCCCCAGCCCATTCCCCGCAGAGAGCCACAAGCTTTGCCAAGCAGCAGCCAGCGAAGTTTGCGGGTCACATGAGCGGGTTACTTTGGGGCTCCATAAAGATTAAGCAGTAGATGAGGTGTGACTGTGCCTTCAGGATTCTCCACTGAGCTTGCTTCCTGGGAAGAGCGGTGGGGTGAACCTCCATGGGAGGCTGGGGCAGCTCTGCAGTCTCTGGATCTAGCCCTACTCTCCACCCTCATCCTGATGCCTTTCCATCCCCACATCACTCTGTTTGCAAGAAAAGATCTGATTGACTTACTCATAACTGAAGAGGCAGCCAATACATTCCCCCTTCCAGAGAGAAACTCTCTCATATGCCAAATGTTCCTTTATAGCAGTGGATTTACAAGATCACCAAAGGTCCTGTTGATCGTAGTGGAGAGAGAAACACAGGAAAGCGTACATATTTAGATGGAGATTATGCCCAGTATTCTCTCTGTTCAGCTGCTCCACCTTAGCAAGCCCAAGTGCTATGACCCTTGGCCTTGTGCACATTCTGTTCATGTTAATCTGAAAAGACTTCCTGCGAAGGGAGAGGCTGGGTCTCTGAACCAGCCAAACAGAACTTCTTAGCCACAGCATTTGCAAAACTGTGAAATTAGATCTTGATCACTGGGAACCCGCCATCATCATTAAGCAGAAAGGAAAAAGCAGACAGACATCTGCTCTTTCTGGGAGCATGGAGAGCATGCTAATCAGCAGCGACGGCCTGATGTGGAACACTGGGGAGGATGCACAGCCAGCCAGGCAGAGGCCCACCAGGCCACAGTCATTCCAGTAGCAAAGGAGGTCACCACCAGCGAGTGTCCAGGGAGTGCCTCCCATCGGATGGGGGAGGGAGCTAAGTGGAGCTTTCTCCATCACTGCGCCATCTTCTGCTTCTGTTCTCTGCATCCCAGGAACAAGCCTGGGAGCTGAACCTACAACCTGGATCTTGTGCCTGCCGTGCCCTGGGCTTGTCACAAACGCTCATCTCTCCTCCTTCTACCCAAGTCTTGTCCACTTCTCACAGCCCGCTCCAGACCCACATCACTCATTTGCTAATTTATTCATTAACCAAAAATGAAGACTTAATTTGTACAAAATGCCCTGTGACTGCTGGGTGGAATACAAAACACATTGTGGGGACTATGTAGCAGGAGAGAGTAAACAGATTCAAAAGCAGCTGCAAGACAACCAGAACCGTGAGGCGGGTAGGAACAGGGGCTGCAGTGCTCAAGGCAAAGAGCGGTGAGCTGTGTTCAAGCACATCAAAGATGTCCTTGAGAAGGTGGCAGTTGTGCTGGCTCTTGAGGAATAGAACAGGTGTGCGGACATCCCCATGGGGGAACCAGCAGGAACCGCTGACATAAACAAATGGAGGATCCCACAAGGTGTGTGTGCAGAGCACCAGTGCGTCCAGTGTGATGGGAAATGGACATGAGACACCGGTTAGACAAGCAGCTAGGCCCAACAACCACGGCCCTTCCAGAGAACAACCAGGAAACGCAACCTCCCCAACCTCTCTTCTCAGTGACTTTTATAATGCTTCTGTTCACACCTCACCCTTTGCACTCTAAATGGCAGACATTCAACAAGTGTGTGTTGAACAATGAATTAATAAGCTAGTTACTGTTAAATGTTTCCATATACTCTAACCCAGGGAAATGTATCAAGTCAAAGCTTAGTTGCTTCAGAGTGATCACCTTTGTTCCCCAATGTTTGCAAAATGAATAATTAGAGCTCTAGTTTTGTAGAACAAGATCTTGGTGATAACTCACAGTAAGGGCAGCCTGGGGGGCAAGCCATGTCTTACTTTATCTCACTAACTGACTTGGAACAGAGACCGAACCAGAGCTGGTGGACTAGAGGAATCTGGAAGAACTTCCTTGCCCCCAATCTCATGGCCAGAGAGGACAATGTTGGAAATGAACCTGGCAAAAGAAGAGGTAAAGCCAAAGAAAAGTTCCTGGGAAACTTAGAGGACTTGAGACTCCAGGCTGAAAATACAAACTCCTAAAACATTTCACTAAATAACAGTAAAGTTGTAGTAATAGAATAATAGCTACAATTTATTGAGTACTTATTATTTACCAGACATTGCAATAAATGCCTTATGAATATGACTTCATTTTGTTCTTCTAACTGTTCTATGAAGTAGGTATTAATAGCATTTCACAGATGAGGCATCCAGTAGTGAAACAGACCAGTCAGAGTTGAATAGCTGGGCAGTGGCAGACCCAGGACTAAGACCCAAGTCGCTACCAGTCAAGTTCTAGTTAGGGTACCTTTCTGAATGAATGGACACAGACCAAAAGAAATCAGGACACCACCAGGCACCAGATCAGAGGGAAGCCATGCCCTTCCAGGAGTCTGACCTCTAATGGAAGAGCAAATCAGAACCCCAGGACTTTTGCCGGCATGTTGTCCTTAAGACTTTCAAGGATGGAAAACACGCATAGCCATGATAGAACCTAAGAAGAAACAAGCATTCAGCAAAAAACAAGCAACATGTCAAAACTCTTGCAGGTGTAATTTTTTTTGCACAGGGGGAACAGAGAGAAATAAGAATACCTATGGGTTAGGTGGAGTTCAAGAGCGTAGCTGTGAACCCCATGAACGAAGAAGACAAAGCCATCCTAGTCCTGGTGCCCTTCTGAATGTTTGCCCAACATTTGCTAGGTGCATCTACTCTTTAATAAGAATACAAAGGGATTTTAATTTTTTTTCCTAAAACCCAGGTGGAGGTGAGAAAATAATGGGCAAAGAACCCCTACACTCTTAGTCCTCCCCAGATCACCTTGTAGCTTGCAGCCCCTCTCCCCATTAGTAGCTGTGTGACCTTGGATCTGCATCACTGTGTGTGCAGGTTATTTTCTTTGTACCTCAGCCTCTTCATCTCTCAGAATGGGGGTCACAGAGTGTCCATCACATAGGGCTGTGGTGCGGATTCCATGATCAAACATGCATATAATTAATATGCCTAAAAGGTACTTAAAGCAATGCTTGGCAAGTAGTATGCACTATGTAAATGTTAAGCGTTGCCATTATTATTATTTATAGCCTGACCCTGCAAGGATTAATGATCTTGGTAAGTTTTCTTGTTCAATGCTTCCTACCAGTGGTCTGCAAAAAGTGCCCTGGAGTAGAGGTTACTAACTTGCCCACACCCACTAAATTTTCCGAGGCACTCACAGGTGATTTTCTAGTGTGTCCTTGCAAAGCACATTTTATTTCTTTCTTTCTTTTTTTTTTTAATTATTTTTATCTTACAGACTGCCTTTTGATTCATTGTACACAAATGGGGTACATCTTTTCATTTCTGTGGTTGTGCACGATGTAGATTCACACCATTCATGTAATCATACATGTACACAGGGTGATGATGTTTATTTCTTGAATATCATCATTTACGTCGTTTTCCTCATCTTTCTTTCATCTCTCCCATTTAGGCTTCCGGATCAGGGGCGAAATAAGGAACTGAAACCCCCAGTGCTTGAGAAGTGAGAAGAGCCCTTCACCTCTGGTCTCACCAAGGACAGAAAGCGGAGCGGGGAGACGCCCCCACCGTCTCCGGTGGCTGCAGTCGGTCTTCCTGCCCCTCCACTCATCCCAAGCCCTGTCCGCCGGTCTGCCTGCCCCTCCACTCACCCCCAAGCCCTGTCCCCCGGGCAGACGTGGCCCGGGCAGAGAGATCACAGGGGCGCGCAGAAAGGCCGAGCAAACACGCGCCCCGCTTCTTGGGCGCCAGGCCACCCGGGCGCGCGGCCGCGGGCAGGAAGGGGCCGGCGCTTGTCTGCCCCGCCCGCTGCCCGCGCACGCGGACCGGCCCGGCGGCTGCGCGGGCACGTGGGCGCCGCTGTCACTCACGCGCAGGCTGAGCTTCGCGCGGCGGGAGCGGCGGCGGCGGCGGCGGCGGCGGCAGCGATGGGACCCCAGCGAGAGATCTGCAGCTAGGCCAGCTGCACTTGCTCCACGGGTCAGGGGATCGGAGGCCAGGTAAGCCGCACGGGCGCAGGGCTGCTGCTGTGCTCCCCGGGCGCAGCTCGTCGCCAGCGCGCCCTCTCCTCGCTTTCTCTTTCCTTCCTCCCTCCCCGCGCACGCATTCTCCTCTCTCTCTCTCTCTCCTCTCTCTCTCTCTTCTCTCTCTCTCTCTCTCTCTCTCTCTCTCTCTCTCTCTCTCTCTCTCTCTCTCTCTCTCTCTCTCACACACACACACACACACACACACACATTCATTCACTGACATTTGTTCTATGCATACGCGTCTCCACAGAAGCCTTGCATATTAAAATCCGTAAAATTAGAGGTAGCCAACTCCATGCCTTGGTGGTTTGTGATTTGTGTTACGTAAGAATTTGGGGGTTGAACAGCTTAAAACTTGAGAAAAGAAAAGTTGTCCGTTAGGTAAAAATAAAATGTGTGCTGTTGGGAGTTTGTAAAGCTGGTTTGATTTTCCAGGCTGAATTGAATCTGCACCACCCTCCCCGCCCCTTCGCCACATCTGAAGATGTCTGTGTGTTTTGATATGATCCCAGCACCTACTTCTTATTGGAAAGGGATATTGAGTGGGGATCAGACCCAAGCGAGTGACCTAAAGAAGACAGCTGGAGTTGAACAGCTTAATTGGTTCCTGGCTCTGCAGCGAAAATGTTGTCAGTACCTTGGAGAGCTCCTGGGGGTTCCGGCAGGCCAGCGCCTTGGGCAGAGCGCATGTGTGCCTCCAGTTCCTTCAGACAAAACGGGAAGGCAGCAGGGAAAAGAAGGAGCATTTAACTGAGAGATTCAGAAACAAGGACAGAGATGGCATTGGGGACAGAGACAAGGACCAGGAAAGGGGAAGAGGGAGAGATAAGAGATGGGAGAAGGTCGTGAATGTAGGGACCTGCAGTTGACTGGTTTCCTTTTCCCATCCTCAACCCCGGTTCTAGTACACTTTGCTTCTTTCCCCACATCTGCTCACATGTACTTAAACTCTGGGGGCCAGGACTTGAAGAAGGTTCAACTATGCTTTACGTAGATGGACCTGGAAATCCTGAGAACAGTTTGGTAGGCCTCTGCTGGACTTACTCATCCCCAGTCTTTGATATCCCCTCCAAATGAATGAGAACCTGTTCACCAGAAAGGATTTTTAAGAGCAACTTGGAAAATACAGCCCCAATTATTTTATTTCACAAGACTAGAGTAATGTAGGAAACCAGTAGCTAGCTCCATGGCTGGCAATGTCTTCTTAATTAAATTTTTGCATGGGCACCTGCTTTTCTTAGGCAGATGGAAAGTAAAATGATCATGATAGGAAGAAAATGGATAAAGAAGTAAAACTAAGCCTAATAAGAAAATTGTCCAAAGAGCCTTAGTAAGGGTATAATGCATGTAAGCCTATCAGAAACCATTGTGACCACAAGACTCATTTATTTTACAATATAATGGAACAAGCCCCATGGAAATCACTTGTGGAATATCTGGGAAGCAAGTAATCTTTTAATGTAGGATTGGTGGATCAGCCTAGTTGGTATTATTAACTACATGGTATATGGTTTTAGAAAAATAAGATTAGCATTGATATAGTGTCTTATGGTTTAGAAAACCCTTTTGATTTATGTTATTCATTTACTCCACACATCATCATGGGAGCCCATTAGAAAGTTATGAACTGCAAGTTAGACTTCTGTTTTTAAAAAAGCTATCTTGACTGTCAATGTATCTGTCAACAATAACATGGTTTTATAAGTTCTATGAATGACTTTTGAAATTTCAATTTTGATCTGGATCACATCTGCAGAGATTTTTTTTTTTATTACATAGGATTGAAGAATGTACTGCTAAAAAGAAAGTTCAAAGAGCAAACAACTGCAGAGGGAGCAGAGAACTTCAAAGGTAAGACTCAACCCTTATCATGTGCAAATACAGAATCACCTTGCAATGTGCATACAGAGGAAGGAGAGAGTGTCACAGGGAACGTGAGTTCCTTCTCTCTTCTTGTTTTGTCTTTGAACTTTATGTACTTTACTAGAAATATATATCTTGAATGATTGAAGTAATTGATAGAGATAATTACATATCATTACTCTTTTATAGATTATAAAAGTGACTACCTATCCACTGTCTTGGTATTTAAAAGTTCATAATATAGAACCATGATCTCTACAACTATTCCAGAAAGATAAAACATCTCTGAAATGCTTCCACGGTAGAAACACATCTCGAGTTTTCAGGTCATGCTGATACACTTCCAGAATGCTTGACGGAGGAGCCAAAGGCTGTCAGCAGGCAGCCACGCCTCCCTGCACCACCCAGGAGCCGGATGGAGTCTTTTAAGTGAGCCGACCTTTGGGTCTGGGTTTGGATAAGTGGTCTAAATGGCCTGTGTGCCTACACCTGTTCTCTGGCAGCAGTAGCCCTGTAGAAAGTAGCTTTAATGGGAACTTCACTTTCATTTTCTCCAAATTATTTTGAGGAAAAGAAAAGCAGTAGGAAAAATTGAATCCTATTTCAAAGTGAATGAACGAAGGGAGGCTGCGCCAGCCTGGCTGCACACGGGCTCACAGCATGGGTGAACACTCACCCTTTCTGTGCCTCCTTTTGCTGCCTCTCTTCCCTCAAGGAGGTTGTGAAGACAAACAAGTAGTCTTAGGGCTTCATGGGGCAGAACTATTTATTTCTGTTTTCATGACTGTAAGAATTTTTAAAGTGAAATAAAGGGTAACTGCATGTATCGGACTGAAATTCAAATTTCCAAAACACTGGTGCTACCACATACTGGTGCACATGGCAATCCCAATGCCGCATGGAAGCATTTGCTGCCCAACACAGACATGCCCACAGGGATTCTCAGCATCTGCACTCTCTCCTGCTGCAGTGCCTCTTTACAATGCCCACTTTGCTGCCTCCATGCTTCACAAGTGTGTCTCCTTCCAATCCAAGAGTCCCCTGCAGGCACCCTGGGCCCCGCCCCCTGCACGTCTGCTGTCTGTCAGGCACCCGGCACATAGCAACACTTTTAAAACACTGGGAAAAGGGAGAAACAAGCAATGAGGGACCACTCGGGACAATACCTGCACCCACCAGAAAGTTTCAAAGTACTGAAGATAAAGCGGTGAACAGGCTAGAAAAGCCCCCCCACCACGGAGCGTACAGCCCCCCATGTGCATGGTATATCAGACCACAAACAAGTCAAACCTGGAACACCAGGTGGTAACAAGTGCCCAGTTGAGAAACAAACCTGGACAAGGGGACAGAGAACGATGGGTGCTGACATTCAGGCAGGCTGATTGTGGGGGGTCTTTCAGAAGAAGGTAGGAGGGCTTGGGCACAACGCTGTCCTTCCACTGGTCTCAGAGAGGCTATCGGCATGCCACGTTGGTATGACTGAATCGGCATCTGATGTCTAGCTATGCATGCAAGAGAGGCGGCCGCTGTAGGCAGATGACGGCAAAGAGAAGGCCACGGTGGATCCTCATTCACCTGCACCTGGAATGCCCTCCAGGGAGAAGGAAAACAACTCCTCCTTCCTAGATGACTAGAGGACCCACACAGAGGTTCCCTGTGCTCCACCAGGCTGCCAGGTGGGGAGGAAGGCCACAGTGTTTGCAGATGTGTCCTAACATGCAGTTCCAGAGGAGTTTTTATTCTCCCCTCCTGTCATGGTTTCTCTGAAGTGAGGAACCCTCTGTGAGATCTTTCCTTAACAACACTCATACACTTGACATGGCCACCATGTTCACTGCCACTACTGCAGCCGCTGACATACAAACAGGACCCTGGACAACCTTGCTGGGAAAGCGAATGCCGAGCCAGACGACAAAGCCTTTGCACAACCTCCTTATCTCTCTCAGTCCTAGTTTATTGGATATAATTTAATCGTTGCCAGGTTTGAAAGTGACTTAGGAAGTGACCTCTGTGTTCTTTTTAAAATGCCAGAGATGTCAGCCCACCAAGTAGATTCCAAACAATTATAATCTTCTCTGGGACAAAAAAAAAAAAAAAAATGGAACCAAAAGGTGCCAACTTCTCTGAGTCCTGCAGCTGTCTGCGGGGATTTCACAGGTCCAGGCCCTTCACTTGCCCTTGTCAGATTTCAAACCTCATGTCATGTTCCTCCACAGGGTCCTTCTTCTCCGGAAGTGAGTCCCAACTACTTATAACTTGGGGAAGATGTATGGATCCTCTCAGACCCCCGGGGACTATTTGGCAACATATATTGTACTGAAGCAATGTGTTAGGCACACAGCACACACCCTATCTAGCAGGTTCAGAGGTAACTAACCTAACCAGTAACTTGCCCTCTCCTTTACACTGAAGCTTCATATACACTAGAGTTAAGTAAGAATCTGAGACTGACGACCCATCAGGTACTGAAAGGGGATGGGAAGTCAGTTAATCCTGTGGTTTTTTACAAAAAGTAATTGACTCCTTCTGTGTGTTTGTAGCCAAAAAAAATCCTAGAAAACTACATTTGGAAGAAATTAAAGGTCAATAAGATCCGACTGCTTTATTTTAGGGACCATGAAACCACAGCCCAGAGAGGTTATGAGCTTGCCTGAGAGCCCATGAGCAATCATGTGCAACTCAGAAACTAGTATGGAGTCCAGTCTCTTCTCAGAGTGGTCAGCACAAGGTTCTGGTTCATGCTGTGTGCTCCTGAAGGCAAGTAGGGATCTTGGAGAGACCTCTCCAAAAGGTATCCAGCAGCACTAAAAATCCATCCCAAGGAGAGAGGTTTGGGCCCCAAAGCACTGGTTCTGCGACACTCTCTATCCCTTGTTGATTTTGCCCATAGTTTTTCTCACCAGGTGGGACTAGGGAGTCTCCTAAAGCAGGAGCTCAGCTGTTGAGGAAGAGCTCTGTGGTCCTGCTCTGCAGCCAAGCTCAGTCCTGAGAAAGAGCAACCTCAGCCTTGAGAATAGCTCCCACTGCCGCTACGAGGGGCTTTTATTCCTATCATACCTGTTCTGGTCTTTCCCATGTTAGTCTCCGGTGCTTTATAGACAACTGGAATATGTATATGGAGATGAGTTGGTTCTTACTTGGCAAGGATGTGATGCAGTCCATGCTCCTGCTTATTCTATTAATATCACCTCTCCTCTCCTCCCTGACTCACAGTGTGACCTTTAACAAGGTGATTTTGCTATGCCTCAGTTTCCTCAGTGACACAGCAGTTAGTAATGATTCCCAACTCCCCTTGACTGAATTTTTATTAGCACATCTTGAAGGTGAGTTTAAAATGATTCTGCTTACATATCACTAATAATAGGCTCTTATTAATCATCCTCATTGTCAAAGGATTAAATAGAAGGTACCGAAGAGCTCATCCTAGCACTTAAAGTATGAAAACTAAGCAACAGTTCTCTGACCCATCTGACTTTGCCATTGTAATCAGGTGAAGAACAGCCTATGATCTTGACTTGTTATGGAGTGGTAGCCTTCAGAACATGAAAGGTGGGATGATCATTCCCTTACCTCCTCTGTACTGTCCTCCTGGGTGATCTCCTTTGATGTCAGCTATACCCAGAACAAGGTGTAGCAGGGGCACTAAGTACCATGTGACCAAGAGTAAGGAAGATGAGGTCACTGGCCACCACCAACGTTGCTGCTCACGTCATCTTTCTAAGATCAGCCACATCTTTCTGAACTTTACCAAGACCACCTGGGACCAAGGACACACATTTCCAACAAGATGTTGGGTGGGTTCACTTTGTGCCCCTAGGACGGGACGAGGTCAATCATCCCAAGCTTGCCCAACAACTCTAGCCAAACAAACCAAGTGGCCACACACAGGCACTAGACAGAACGACAGATGGTTGTCCTTGTAATGAGCAACCTGGTTGGGATTTGATAATAACTGGAAGCATTCACTATGTCTCTGTTGGCCTGGTTACAGCACAATAGTGGTTTTCCCTAAGAAAGATCGCCTTCTATGTAATACATAGACTACGTCCACACAAGGAAAGAAACCTAGAAGACAATCAAAAAATGCAAACAAGCATTTCTTATTTCCAGTTGCCCATCTATCTGCTTATGTAGAGATCACCAAAGAGCAGAGGATAACTGAGAATTCCCTGACTCACCAAAATTACTGCCCCTCAGTAATGACTTTTTTTGAACCATGAATTATTAACTAAACCCATATAAATGCCTCTCTCCAAGGGTATCAGTTAGTTCAAATTAAGTTGAAATTTCCATCGTAAAAAGATAGGGCCCCAAGCAACCCGCCCATAGCACAGTTTCATTTAATGACTCTCTCAATTCTTATCTATGCTATAGACTTGGTGGGTGATCATAGAAGCCTGGGTCTACTCCCTCCATTGCACTAGCCACCCACACAGACCCATGTATCCACAAATAATGACTGAAGTACGTAGTGTTAGTGAGGTGTAAATTATTGACCAAGCCATTTGTGATTAATAAAGCATGAAGCGTATGTTGTTCTGCAGCATTTTAATCAAACTTCTGTACAGCCTAAAAATCAGGATGTCAGAGAAAGATGCATGCAATCTGAAGGTGAAATTCCAAACCTGCTAAGATGGTGCAAGTCTCCCACGTAGAACCTTCAAGGGAACATGGTGGAGTGTCTGAGAGGACAGTCCAAGACAAACTCTATCTGTGGCAAAAGAGGGTGCCTGCCTAACCCTCTAACAAGTGAGCCTGAGAACGCCTCAGTCCCAGGCTGTTAAAGATTTCTTGTCAAGGCAATGAAACCCTCATCTCCCTTATTGCCATTTTGTGTGTGTCTCATGCTTAAGTTTTTGCATAATTTAAGTGGCCCCTGCTGCTGTGCCTGGTTTCACTGATGGAGAACCGGTTCCAGCCATTGACTGTTGGGGGTAACTTTGCATTCAACAGAAAGGAAGAGCAGCTTATAAGGAAGACAGGCCTTCAAAAGTGCCTTTCCTCTTAAGAAAAGAGCATAGCTCAGATAAAATGACGTTCTTCAGCTGATTCTCACCCGTAGTGTGTCTTCTGACCCCGAGCCCAAAGCCCAGGGACTGATGCAGGTGGTGCTGTTGTTCCAGCCGGGAAGAATGAGTTCTTGCAGCGGCAGTGTCTGTGGGTCCCAGCAGGTGCAGGCTGCCCCTGAGGGCGGCCCCCAGCGCTATGGAGTGCGGTCCTACCTGCACCAGTTCTACGAAGACTGCACTGCCTCCATCTGGGAGGACGAGGACGACTTCCAGATCCAGAGGTCACCCAACCGGTGGAGCTCCGTGTTCTGGAAGGTAAGGAGAAACGTGTGTGTAACTTGGGCAACAGGGAGCATCCCACGTGGTGAAGTGCACTGTGGGAACTGGGAGGCTCGGGCCCATATGTGCCTCAGTCTGGTGCACTAGATGCAGTTTTCTCCCTTTAGGGAAGGAGAATCTAAGCCCCAGGGGCAGAGGAGGGCCCCAAGTGCAGTGCCACGGTGGCAGTTTGCTCACCAGGAAACCACCCATAGGCAAAGGACACCCTTCCAGCCTCCCTTATAGACCTGATAGGGATCATTTGACAAACTGCAGCAATTGTTTAAAAAAAAAATTGGGTGTTTAGAGAGAGCTAATGGTGAATCATGGTCCAGTGGTCATAATACCACTTGCACACACAGGCTCTGGGAGCCTCATCAGACAACACATACAGGCCCCCCGCCAACACCCAGTGAGCCCCTACTGCGTGCCGAGAGGGTTCCAAGTGCTGGAGATCAAAGTGATAAACTGGACGACAAGCCCCTGCCCTCAGGAGCTGAAGATCTGTTGTGGGAAACAGCCATGAACAGGAAAAGCCCATGGCAGAAGGTCAGGTAGTGACAAGTGCCGTGAAGAGACGTCAATCAGGATGAGCAGAGTGTCCCAGGCTGGTGTATGCATGCGAGGAAAGCCTTTCAGAGGAGAAGGCATCCGAGCACAGACCAGGATGAGCTGAGGGAGCAGACCTGAGCTCATCAGACCAAAGGTCTCCTGTGCTGGGAAAAGCAGGTCCCAACCTCTGAAAGGAGAAGAGACCCAGCCCGGCTGGAGTAGAGTGTGCAAAGGGACAGGAAAACAGCAGCACAAAGTTAGATGTGGGATCCAAAGATGACAGTGAAGCTTTGGGCTTTTACCTCCGCAGTGAGGGCAGCCACCTGAAGGTGGTCTGCAGCAGACAACACCATCCTTCTGGCTCCTGTGTGGAAAATAGAGACAGTCGGATCAACTCAGAGGCTGTACAAGCCCCCAGGCGAGAGATGATGGCAGCTTAGACCAAGGTGGGACCAGTGGAAATGGTGACATTCAGTTCAAGTTAGCACTAAGTTTGAAGACCAGGCAGTCAGGGTGCTGATGAACTAGAAGTGGAGCATGAGGGAACGAGGAGTCAAGCGTGACCCTGGACCTGCATGGCATTTGGTCTCATGGCTTACTAGGAGACAGGACTCCGCAGATGAGTGGGGCAGAGGGGAGGAACCAGGGGCTCGACTTTGACCGTGTTAGGTGGAGGGACCTGTTAGGTATCCAAGTAGAGATCTCTAGTGGACGTTTACATACACCAAGCCACAGCTCATGGCTTGGGAGTTGTTGACACAGAGAGTGCATAGAAGACACCAGAAGAGCCAAGATCACCTAGGAAGAGAGCATTGGGACAGCCCAAATTTAGAAAGCGAAAAGAGGACGTAAGCTTGCAATTTACTGGTAATACAGTATGACAAGAAGCAATACAGCCTGAGCATGGATTCCTCCCTGAGACCTGAGTTCAAACCCCAGCTCTCCTGTTCTAGTGCTCTGTGACTTTGGGCCTCCAATAGGGACACTTGAAACACCCACCACAATGTGAGAATTAAGTAAGGTAATATTTACAAAGAGCTTAAAACAATTGACTGATCCATACCCAATTATCATTAGCTAGATTAGCTATTTCCAGATGAGTTGTTCAATGGAAATAAAACTGGAAATCTAGTTAATAAATACATACTGGGTAGCATAGTTGCTAACATGCATTATCCAAGTCCTGTGCTAATTCAAATTCATACTATTGTCACAAGCTCTGTATTAGAATTAGTCAAGTCAGCATCCTTGCCCTCTATAAATCTTACCTCCACTGAATCTTTACTGTCCAGGATCAATGAAATACACAACCATGCCTGCCACATCTTGTATTTACCCAGATAAAAGGGAGTGGTTGCATGGTTACTTTCTGCCTCTCTCCATCCCTATAGCTACAGAGGAGGGAGGGAGAGAGACAGAGTTATTGTGCTAAAAGCCTTATATCCACCGACATACAGGTTATTATAAGCATTCATGTAGACCCAGAGCAGGCCAAGTCATGGCCTCATAGAGTTACATTCCTGCAACGTCCAAGTCCTAGATTCACATCCTAATCCTTAAACACTAGAAGCCTAGCATCAACCTGCATGACCTGAGGATTCACTGTCATAGAGCCCTAATCTGTACCACAGGAATAAACCACCTGTTCTTGAACTCCTCCTAGGGAAGGCGAGTGAATTCATTTTAGTGTTTATGGAGACCTTTGTGCCAATGCAGAGAGGTACCAGTTACACACCTGCTTCTATTATGCTCCTTTGCAATGTTGTTTCTTTTTTCATTTCAAGCAGCTCCTGCAGGGGGTTCAAGTTGCTGGTTCTTCTCTGGCTCCACCACGGTGTGGCTAGGGCCGTGTTCTCTCCTAGGGCTGCTCATAGTGCCCTGACAGGCCTCTGTGCTCTGAAGGCCTCAGGACAGCAGGCAGCATGGAGGGGCTTCACAAGGAAAGTGATTTCAGCAGGTCGGAGTCAGAGTGTCTGCCCTATGGCAGGATCTGCATAACGTCTACCTCACATGCTGCTCTTTCTTTCTTTCTTTCTAGACTACTTGGTAGGCGCTATAAGATTATACAGGCACACGCTTCACCTCCGAGTACAGATCAGCCCGACCTGACGGAGTGCACCGTCAGGGAGGAGAAGCAGACATGAGCCCACAGTGCTACCACGCAGTGTGCTGAACGGAAGCGGTCAGGGCCCTTCCTGGGAGCACGGGGTTGGGGGAGCAGGGAGGAGTGGATATCGGCCGCAGCCTGGAGAAGTGGCCCCACCCACAGAGGGGACCACCCATGTGCAAGCAGGAGAGGGGCAGCCCACCCCCCCAGGAGGAAGAAGTGCACGCATTTCTGAGTTGAGGGAGAGACGGTGGCATGTTCAGGACTCTGCAGAAAGTGTGACTCAGGTGGAGAAAACATTTACAAGTGCAGGGACAGGGGTCATAGATGAACTGAAAATGCAGGCAAGAGGCAGATCACAGAAATCTATGGAAGACTTGCAAGAAAAGCTTCTCCAGGACCTCTCGGCTTGAGGCGGGCAGGACAGTAACGAATGTGGGTTTTCCTGGGAGGGGAGGGAATGCCCCACGATCTGGTGTAAACACACACACTGTGCACACATGCGTACACACAGAGAACAGTCTCTGTGCCTTTGGGTCCTAGGTGACTGGGCTGCAGCAGCTGCGGAGCTTTCCCAATGCCTGTGCCTTCCTCCATCTTCAAAAGTCGACATGAGGTGGTCCCTTCTGACCTCTGCCACTTGCTGCCACCCAAGGATGGAGCAGGTGGAATTTTCTTCTTATCCTTGTATTTGACCTTCACTAAGTCTGTTGCCACTTGATTGTCTATGTGGGCATTCAGCCAGTCCTCTCGCTCCCACCAGCCTCTCCTCGCCCCGGGGTCAGCCTTCTACCTTCTTCTCAGCCTGTCCAGAAACTGCTCAGAGGGCCTTCAGCGTGATGTGCCTCCTCCATCGCCTTATAAAGTGGAGGTGACTCTGGCCCCTCTCTTTCCTCTCTAGACCTAGGTTAAGTGCCTCCTCTCAGCCAACCCCTCAGAGCTACATCAGAGTTTACACCTGAATCTTAGATTTCTCTTCAGAGTTTTGGTAGATATTGAAGAGTTGGGTTTAGGAGCTGGTACTTTTATGAACATGCACATGCACACGCACACACACACACACACACACACACACACACACACACACTCACGACAGATATAAGCCCCAAAGGTTTTAAATTACTTTACAGTCTGCTTCTCAGAACATTACGGATCATACATCAGACTAACTGGAAGGTCTTCTGATGCTCCGATTTGGCTGTTTTCATCACTGATCCACTTGAAGGGTTTAGGGGCTGTAAGAGACTATTAAAAGAAACCATGTGATAGTATGTTTGTGTTTAAAAGGATTCTCAAATGACCCTTGAAGGATGGTCAAGGTCAGTTTTGACTAGATCAGGACACCGTTGTGAATGTCTGGGCCAGATGTGTTAATGGTTTTGCCATCAGAGCAGCTGTGGTGGCAGGGAGAGAGGATTCATGAGATTTTTATGAGGCAGACTCTACTGACGGCAATGTGAGGAAGGACCCTCTGAGTGGGAAAGGGGAGGAAGACAGAGAAACAGGGAAGGGCTTTAGAATCCCATGTGCAACATCTGGGGCTTGAAGAGCCCTTGGGACATTTTTCTGTAAGTCATGGTATTTGGAAACAGAGCGTCAGAAATCCATCTATAAATACAGACTAGAGCTCAGGACAGCAACTCAGGCTGGAGTTAGAGATTTGGAAATCGCTGGTAAGAAGCAGGAGCTGGAACTACAGCCTTAGATTAAACCTTAGTGAGAACATATTGAATAAGAGGCCGGGGTCAAGGGCGGAACCCTGGGACACCAATGACTGGGCAACGCGGGCCGAGTGAGCTGTTATGAGGAGCGCATGTGTCGGACATGACCGCAGGCAGGGGTTTCAAGAGGGCCTAAGTGTTTAATATCAATGGCTACAGAGTATTCAAGTGAGATTAGGAAAGAAAGTCACATTGGCTCTGATAATTGGGAGGTCATCAGTGACCAGAGAGAAAACAGTTCTGAGGAAAACCTGGAGGACTAAGCTTGGAAGTCAAGGGCAGGGATGACCCAGGCAGTGGGACGCAGGGCTTCTGAGCACACTTTGAAGATGGAAGCCCTTGAATGTGCTTGCGATGTCCTGGAGGAAAGGAGTCTCAGGGTGGCGTGCTGATAGGAGACCCCAGTGGCCAGGTGCAGGGACCTGTAGCAGACAGGCTGGGTAGATGATGTGAGGTCAGGCACTAGGAGGACCTAGACCATTGCCTGACATGGGTACTTGCTCTGTAAAGCTCAGCGTCAGGATGAGGCTAGTAGGGACTTACGAGCTATAATCTGTCACAGCTGCTGGCAGCTGCCACATCCCAGAGCTCAGGGTCTGTGAGGGAGAAGTCGCAGCCACCCTGGGGCTGAGGAAGAAGCCGCCAGTGTTTGCTCTTGGGGCACTTACCCTGAATAGCCTCCAGCTCAGATGGCTGCTTCACATCCAGCTCCCTCCAGCATCTCCCCACAGACGGCGCCTCCCGCCTTGCTGGTTCTCCTTCCAACAGTCATTCCTGCTCCGCTCTGACAGAACAGAACGGCTGCGTCTCTGCCTCCTGGAGCAAACTGTCTGCAGACCTCGTCTGCTCTCTGAGCCACACGGAGGGGCGGCTGGTCCAGACAGCAGCATCTGGAATCCCAGCTCCCTTCCTATCCAGCGCTCTTTCCAACAGCCGGACTGGTTTTCACACATCCTCTGCACCACCTAGACAGACAGAGGTCACAGTCACAACACTACCCTTGCTGCACCTCTGGAGTTTGTCACAGCCTGGCAGGTCCTTGTCCTCCACTGCTGGGGTGGGCCTCACTGCCCCACAGCCTGAGAAGGCCCTGCTGGACTGGGGTCTCCCCAGCAGCATCTCAGCGCCTCCATAAAGCCCTAAACAGAGCCACTTGACTCCTCGAATAACCTCTGTGCTGCCATTCATTGGACGCTGACAATTTAATAGAACCTTCTTTCTCTTAGATCTAGCACCACTTCAGCTTAGAACCGTGTCCAGAAACAAGTTTCATGATACTGACCCTAATCGCTCACCAGTTTTATCCCTCTGCTACTCCAGCAAGGCACAGGGCTAAGCCGCGGCCCCTGGACTTCCCTCGCCCCACGCGCGACACACTCCCGGGGAAGTCCAGGAGCAACTCCTCTCATCCCATCCTGCCCCTTCTGCCTACCACACCGCCCGGCTCTCCCTGACTGTCTGTGGGCTTGGTGTTCCTCTCGGGGGGTCCTCAGGATCCTTGCAATCAGCTGTCCATCACATCCTCCCTCCTCCCTCTAATACTCTGGAGCAAACAGGAAGAGGGAGACGCTCGGTGGGGCCAGTCACTTTCCAGTTCTGACAGTGAGCAGAGCTGCCATCTGCAAGCCACAGTTTGCCTTTTTGCTTCAGGGTGATATTCCAGGAGTGGCTTTTCATCTCATGCACTGCTCAGCTGGGGAGCACGCTGTGCTGAGGATCGATCGCCTGCTCCTGTTCCCTGTCAGCAGTCTGGTAGCTGGAGCTGGGAATATTTATCGAAGGTCAGGCGGGACCAAGAGCCCCAGGGAGACGACAGAAGCAGACAGAGGAGAGCGCTGGCCTCAGGCTCTTCTGAAGCTCAGGAAGTAAGACGGAGGCCTTCCTGCTGCCCACAGTGTTTGAGGATTAGTGCCAGTTCCTGAGGAGGAAGGCAATTTAATGATACAGGAAGCATGTCACCATGGGTATTTAAGTTCATTTACTTGGTGCACTCAGAATTTTCCAAAGTGACTGGTTTTCCAAAAGTTATAAATACTGTTTAGTTTTCACAGGTGAATTTACTTACCACTATTTTTAGGAACTGTAGAAACCAATCCAAAGTGCTATGCTTTACAACCGTTTCTTCCTGCAGTACTTACATCTTACGTAGAATAGGTTCCGTTTTTAGTAAACATCATATTGACTCCTTTTTTTTTTCTTCAGTTTCTTCATAAAATGACATTAAAGGACATGTGCTCATATACGGTAGCTAAAACCCTTTTGAAATTGAAATAATAGGAAGGGAACATACAAAATAGTAATTAGTGAAGTATTACGGATAAAAGAGGAGGTTCCACCGACCTGGATTAGAGTGTGGTCATACCACCTGCTAACTATAAGACCTGGAACTGCTTGTTAGCCCCTAGGAGCCTCCGTTTCTAGTAGATGAAACAGGAATGAAAATGCTTCTCATAACATGCTTGTAAAGATTGAATGAAAATATATCTAGCACTATGCCTGGGTCACGGCTGATGATCCATAATGCTGGCTCTCCTTTCCCCTGCTTGCGAGAGTAATGGGTTATGAATATATTTTCCTTCTATTAGCCAAACCTCCTTTATTAGTGTATCACCCCTAAAATTTTAATATATCAGTACATACACTTGAAATGTTCAGCAGTGACTGGTGCCATTTGGTTATTTATCCAACCTTATTATTCTAACTAAAAGTAATTAGGAACAGGAGAAGAGAAAAATTTTTACTTGAAAAAATGTGTAACTATTAACAATCCCTTGTTATAAGAGTGATAGTAACTATTCCTTATTCTAAATACTGAGCAATGTCCATGCAAAATAACAATTTTGCAAGAGTTCTATTTCCAAATAATAATGATAGTGACTTATCACAGTTTATTACTCCACCAGATACAAGACTGAGTGCTTCCAGGCAGGTCACACTTAGCCTTACAACCCCTCAGTGAGCTAGGCACTATTACCATTTGTACCTAGCTCACTGTATGGATGGGGAAATTAGAGAGGAGAGAACTGAAGTGACTTCCTCTATGACCCAAGCCCTCGGTGGCATTTCCAGAAGCCAAGGCAGGGTCTGCACATCCCAAACAAATGCGCTGCAGCTACCCAGCGGTAAGTCATGCTCCTCTGCAGTGTCGCCTTCCCCAGAAGCTAGAGAAGCTTAAGCTCCATCTGCCACCCGCAACATGCAGCAGCTACTGCAGCTCAAGTAGCTACACAGGAGGGTATAAAACGCTCTGGGCTGGGCTGCGGGCCAGCTCCATGGTCTCCCTGCCCTGAAGCTCGGGACCACTCATCTTGGACCCGGTGACCTACTCTCTGTGTGGCTACCTGTCCTTGCCTATAAGCTAACAGGTAGGATTCCTGCCCTGCTTGCTTGCAAAGGGGTCAGGTGGTACGGACTGTCAATGTGCTCTAGTCAAAACCACCAGGAACACCTCTCTGTGCTACCAAGTTGGGTCTACTGCTCATTGCAGTGGGCTCCCAGTGAGAGTGTGGGAAGGTGTATTCTAGAGGGTGGGCTTTGGTTGGGTGATCAGAGAAGGGCAGGAAGGAGTGGGCGTTCACTCAAGTGTCAGGGAGAGTCTATGATGGGATATTTAATAGATCTTATCTCTAGGGAAGGAAAATGATCATGAGGCCGAACACATGGGCCAAGGAGCTGCTCCAGCCACATGACCAGCTTAGCCAGAGGAGGCAGAGGTTGGCATTTGTGGCTTGCACAGTGACCATGGTTTGGACTGAGCTGAGTCTCAACTGTGAAGTGGGCTCCTCCTGCCTCCTCCCTCATAGCCACAGGAGGAGCATGTCAAGCCCCCGTTCTGTGAGACTGTGCCCAGCAGGGTACGGCCTCACTGAGCTGGCAGCCAGCTCCCAACAACAGCATGGCCTCGGGAGAGTCAGCCAGCTGGTGCCTCTCCCATCCCTGATACCGGCGAGGCCATGTAGGTGAAGCGGGTTGTGCCATCTCCAAGGCAAGGCTCTGTACCAGCAGGAAACCACCAAGATGCAGCCGCGCGTTCAGGTTGCATTCAAATCCGAAAGGTCTTCTTTCACCTTCATTTTAAGAAGAAGAGTAAGTCGACCTTTCACATAGCTGTGGGCTGACTGGAAAGAGTCCCTTCTCTCTGGAAACTTGACAAGGCCACCCTTGCCCCTCAGGCGGAAGCCCTGGCTCACTCCACCTTGCTTCTGTTCTCTGTCTAGGTCGGACTCATCTCGGGCACGATCTTCGTGATTCTCGGATTGACTGTCCTGGCGGTGGGCTTTCTTGTGCCCCCCAAAATCGAAGCATTTGGCGAAGCCGACTTCGTGGTGGTCGACCGGCACGCCATGCAGTTCAACAGCGCCCTCGACCTGTGCAAGCTGGCGGGAGCTGTGCTCTTCTGCATCGGGGGCACCTCCATGGCTGGGTGCCTGCTCATGTCAGTGTTCGCAAAAAGCTACTCCAAAGAAGAAAAAGTGCTTCAGCAGAAGTTTAAAGAGCGAATCGCCAACATCAAGGCCCACACCCCACCCATTACCAAGGCTCCTGGCCCAGGGGAAACAAAGATTCCAGTCACTTTGTCCAGGGTGCAAAACGTCCAGCCTCTCTCTGCAACCTGACACGCCCCCTACCCGCTCTCCCCACTCTGATTCACACACACTGTTAAAAGGAGGAGGCCAGCTTCCCAGGTGACAGATGGGCATTGGCCACCCCAGGCGTGTTTGGTAGGGGGCAGCTGGCCTAGTGCAGAGCTCACACTTGCTCAGCTCAGGTGGCACTGGCGAAGGTTGCAGCCAGGTGTTAGTCAGTGCACACTCACCCAGCTGCATAGGACGGGTGCTCTGTGTCCCCACCAGGAGCCCCTCCGCAGCTCCTCTCCAATATTGTGGCTTTGTGTTCCTTTCTGTGTCATCTGACCAGCCACCCATGGCTGACTTGGTCCGTCTTACTTTCTAATACTGGTTTTTCCAATCCTGCGTGGTGCTGTCTTCCACCCTGTATCCCTGTGTGCAAGATAGTGTCCTGTGTGTTCATAGAAACATGGAGTTCCCTGACTTTGACCCAGACATTAGTCTTTCAACCATATCTTAACATGATGTTCCTGAGATTGGATACAAATTTATGAGTGTTCTGCATAAATCTTTTGGTTTTCTCCACTTTTTTTTTTTTTTTCATTTCAAATGCTAAAATCACCAACTTTAGAGTCTTGGTGGAAAAAATTAATATTAGGAGTATCCAAAAGCAATGTCCAAAGGCATTGAATTAGAAGCCAGGAAACTTGAGTTCCTACTACTCACTAGCTGTGTGACGTTGCAGAAATTATTTAGATTCCTAAGCCTCAGTCTCCCCAACTGTACAATGGCTCTATGGGCCTTCCCTACTGAAATATCTGAGATTCTCTTTTTTGCCAGGTGTCCTCAAGTCTCTCTCTCCCGCAAGAATGTTAATGTGGTTCTTGTGGCTCTCACTATGGCAGGACTTTTTTCAGAACTGATCTCCTGGAAAGTCACCAAGTCTGCCAGCTTCTCACTACCTACCTTAAGTATCCAACCCCAGCAATTTATACCATGCTGTCGTATTTTTATAAAGACAAAAGTAAGCCATCCTCAAAGAAGAAACCCCTGGGTGGATAGTGACCTTAAAAAGGGGTTTTGTTCTCAAATAAGATGTGTTATTCTCCAGCAAGACATCCCCTATGTCCCTTGCAGCCCTTACTCTGTGGCTTTAAATTAGACTAAGGAAAATGAGAGGCGTGACCTTGGTACTCTCTCGAAACCTGTGCCACCTTAAGAGTTCTGTCCTTTCCTGTCCCCTTCACTGGATAAATAAAGTATGTGAACGAGCCAACCCTGAATCGCACTTTCATTCCTTCAGCGGGCCTGCTTTCGCTCCTATGCGTAATTTTCCATTCTGAGTGGGAACAAGCTCTGATGCTTCCCTCGCCAAATGGAAGAATAAATGAAGCAATTAGTGCTCTTTGTGCCCTGCTTATTTTGCACAGTGCAGCATAAAACATGGGCAAGTCAGCCTCCTGGGCCCGACAGGAGAAGTCCTGCTTCAGATTCTCCACCCTCCTGTGGAAGTACCTCCATTTCACTCGGGAAGCTGTACGCAAGCCCCAAGCAACTGGGCAAGGCAGGCACCGTCATTCAAAGCTCCCCCTGCTTGCCTGGTATACAAGGCAGAAAAGCAATCTCAAAGAATGAGTCTTGACTCTGGAAGCCTTCAGACTGAAAAGTAACAGCTGGTGGGACTTGGGAACGTTTAGGGGCAGATACTACAGCAGCCATCGAGAGCAGCTTCGCTCCTGCAAGAAGCCTCCAGGAAGCCAGGATGCATGGGTCCCTGCTGGTCTGAAGGGGTGACTCAGCATGCCCTGTCTGGCCGGGCCGAGCAGCCCAGGATCTGGGGGAGTGGGCACCTGCAACATGTCCCAGCCCCGAGGCAGAAGGGGAGCCCTTGCAGCGAAGCAGAGGAAGGACAGCATGAGGAAGCAGTTCGGTCACTGGAAAGAATATGGGCCAGTGCAACCAGAGTAGAACCAACACACCAGAGAGTTTTAAAGCTCATCTGGGGCTGGATGGGGCAGGCGTCAGGGGACTGACAAAGTAGAAGGGCTGCTTGTACTGCTCTCTCGCACACTGAAACTCCAGGAAAAGTGACATGGCCTGCTGGCACCCGGAGGGGCTGCAGATACTACTGGAGAGCCTTTGAGATGAGTTCCGCAGCTCGTGGAAGCATGGACACCTGGAGGGGCAGAAGCCACAGGTAACAGGCTCAGGTGGAAGTCCCCCAGTCTACACAGTCCACTGGCCAGCACTGCCCTTTTCTCCGGCTCCACCAAGGGCGGACTGCCCACTGCCTCCCAGGGCAAGGCGCCATGCACTGAGTGGTTCCGTATGGCTGGAATCTCATCTTCACAGAAGGGCAAAACTGCCTTTCCAGGCCTTCCACTCACTGGATGAAATCCCTCAGAGTTCCCTGGCAGCCCAACCCTCCGAGGGACCCACTCACCCTCTGCACCTTCGGTCATTTGGCTCCTGTGGGCTCTCTGGTTCTCTTCTTCAAGGAGACCTTCCCGTGTGTTCTTCATGTTCCAATTTGTCCATTCCATCATTTAAACAGAGTGCCTCCCCCCGCCAAGGTGAAAAAAATCACGGTAGAGATTCCCGAACTTCCTGAACCCGTCTCCACTGTGCACAGTCCCTGCGGCCAGAAGACCAATGTCACAAGGTGCATCCCAGCACTCTCGCCCAGTGTGCCTCCATCGCCATGCCCGGCCTCCCAGCACTCATGATCTGCCTCTTCTCTAGATGACTTCGGAGGCCCAAGGCCACTTCAGGATGTGACAGCAAGAGGAAGAACTTAAGTGTGAGGAGTGGGGACTCCTTGGAGGTATTCCATGCGTACGAAGCCCCTAATCCTCACGAAGCTCTGTGGATATCCACTGTTTTAGCGTCCCTCCATTCCATAGGAGACCCAGCCGAGGACAACCTGTGAATGACAGGAGAGATTGGAAGCAGAGGGGCGGCTCCGGAAGCTGCCCTTGGCATGCAGAAGGGCTGCCTCTTCCCTGCCTTTCTGCCCCGCACACATGCATGCTGTTGCCAGGATTTGGCTTCACATCTGCATCTTCCATCAGAAGCTGCAGCTAGCTCCTGGGGAAGAGGATCAAGTATTAAGGAGTGCACCCGGAAAACAAACACGGAAGCGTCTTAATTGCTCATTTAAAACAAGTGTGGCATTCTTAACAGCAAGGACCACGCTAGCACTACAAAACACCTGAATACGATGAACAGGGGCATTACAGTTTGCTCTCCCTGTGTAGGCACGGCTGAGTGGGACTGCGCAGGCGAGAGGAGGTGGGCAACAACCTTGAGTGCAACAGCGTGCACGTGACCGTGTCTCCTTGAAATGCAAGTTTCGAGATAAAACTCCATCTGCGTAAGGCTGACAAGTCTCTGCAGCCAAAAGCCACCACAAGTCTTGATGGCAGACTACATTCTCCAATGTTGCAACAGACTCCAACACCTCACCGTCAACGTCTGGATTTTTCACCCCAAGACCCCCACAACTGAAGCCCACAAGCCAGATTGGAAGAAAAAAAAAAAAGCTACAAGAACATACCGTACACAAGAGGAACCTACCTCCCAGGGACCCAGCCCAAGAACTCTCCTGTAGGGGCTCATATAGCGCTTGGGTCACTGCTATTGGTCCAAACTTATGCTAATTAGGATTTGAAAGAACTAATGCTATTGGTCCGAATTTATGCTAATTGAAGTCCTAACGTTATTGGTCAGCTCTCGAGTCCCGCCTTCCAGGCAGGTCCGCCCCTCTTCCACGTCCTCAGCAGGTCCGGAAGCCAGGGTGGAGGCGATGGGCTGGTAGGTTCCTGCAGGTTCTGGCTGCGCCCTGCGTGGAGCAGCCGCAGCCGAGGGAGGACAGGTCGCCACCCAGGCCCACAGCGCCACAGGCCTGCACAGCGGCTCCGATGAGCTTGGGCTGAACTTGCAGCCAGGCTCCAACGCACCGGGGCTGCTGCTTCCCCATTCCCGCCAGGGACCTGTTGGCTCGCCGTCTGCCCCAGGGAGTTGTGTCATTGTTGTGGGACTGTGAGTGTGACCTTGTGCGAGGTGTGTGACTGTGTGACTGTCCATGTGTATGTGTGCGTGACCGTGTGAGTGGCAACCACACAAGCAACTCCGCTCCTCAGATTAGTGTGTGACCCTTGAGTATGTGAGTGTATGTGGCCAGACGACTGCACGACTGTGTGCGTGTGTGTTTGTGTGGCAGCCATATGGACGCAGCCCGGTTCCTCAGACCCCGACCTCCAGCGTACTAGAAATGCTGGCATCTGCTCCAGCGAGAAGCACGAGGAAGAGCCGCGGGCCAGCTCCAGGCTGGCCTCACAGCTGGCAGGCGAAAGCACAGGTAGCCTGACATCCAGAGGGATCCGCGTCGCTGGAGGCCTCAGAGACTACACTGAACTCCCCAGAAGCAGGAGCACTCGGAAGTCACCCTGGGATGCTCGAAGTATAACTCGGCTACCAGAAGAAATTACATCTCTACGATGAAAAGCAGAATACTATGAAAGAACATCAGTTTGAAATTAAAAATTGCTAAAAGAATAAATTGAAAACATACTGGAAAGTAAAATACCTTCATTTAAAAAAGTGAAAAATATGAGGCCAAAGGTAAAGACATGCACATTCAATGAAGCAGAAAAGAAAAACAGAGAAGAAATTATCAGTAAAATAATAGAAGAAAATTTCTCAAGACTCTGGAATACAGAAGTATTCAGAAGTATTCAGAATGGAAATGTACATTGCATTTGCAGCAATATGAATTTTTTTTTAAGTCAGACACATTTTTGTGGAATTTTTGGACACAAAAGATGAAAGAATCCAAGAAGCTTCCAGAGAGAACAACAGGCCAGCTATAGAATGATAAAAATTAAACTGGGAAAAAAGAGAGTGTGATCCCAGGCAATAGATGGTAAGGTAACTTTGAGACTACAGAAAATACATGTTACTGTGATCAAGAAGAAAAAAGAAAGCCATAGAAACTCTGGGAAGAAAATTTAAAAATAAACTGTGCAAGGAAATCATGGTCTGAATTTTAAGCATCACTAGGACACTATGGGAGAAAGGGGATAGAATAGAAGGCAAGAGAAACCATGAGAAATTTAACTTTCCAGCAGGCACATTCTGTTTCTAATAGAAAAGGAGCAGACACCAGGAACCCAGAGAGAAAAGACGAAACCAGGTTGCCCCAGTTTTCCCTAGTGACAACATTTCAAAGCAACATAATGGAACCGCTGCTTACTTGCTTCAGCTTTCAAAATCAAACTGTGACCAAAGGAAAAGTCTCAATTGTGAAGTGGGCTGAACACGTGATAAGTCTGATGGTGTAATAATAAGGACAGAGCTAGCAAAGTTTGGAAAACTGAAGGGAAAAGACAAAGGGAGACAATGGTGGGGAGCCTAATATCCTCCTTTAATAAGTCAAGAGTAACCATCCCAGCTACTCAGGCAGCAAAGAACAAAACAGCGTGAACTAGGAGGCTTATAAACACAAGCAGTTCCTTCCCCACAGTTCTGGAATCTGAAAGTCCAAGACCAAATGCCAGCAGATTGTCTGGTGACGACTTTGCTCTCTGGTTCATAGATGGCACCTTCTGGTTGTGTCCCCACATAGGGACAGAAGAGAACTCTGTAAAAAGGTGTGTATCCCATTCTTGGGGGCTCCGTCCTCATGAGCCAATCACCTCCCAAAAGTCTGTGGTGTCTCTTCACACCACTGAACCAGGAATGGGTTCGACCTGTGACCTGGACATTCAGTCTGCAGCCATAACTGTCCAAGGATTATAGGAAGAAGCCCTGGCCTAAGTTTACCATTTAGTTATACAGGTGGCCCAATGAAAGGGCTAAAACCAAAACATACCAATGAGGAGGAGTAAAGAGAGGGGTAGGGACGGTGAATTAAATCCTCATCTTTCACAGTAGAAAGGGGGCCATTATTACCTGGGTTAACAAATCAAGAAACAATAAGTGTGTTATCTAGAGCTATGGAAGAAGCCTCTTGAGGGATGTCAGTCAGCAAGTGTTAGGGGGGTTGCCTGCATAGGCTGGGGACGGCTGAAGAGAGACAGTCCTCGTCACGGTCCCTTCTCCGTGGCCCTATATAAACTTTAGGCTCCTCTCTGTGAGCTCCTTGCTCTAGAAAGGAGGATCCTGGCCTTGGGAACCCTTAACCACAGGGATTTGTCAAGGCGTGGGAAGGCCTCCAGGAGGTGACGTTTAATCTGTGCCTTGACGTGTGAGTAGAAATTAGCAGGCGTGGTCCCCGCCTAAGGAGCAACGTGTTGAGGGGGTGTTTCGGTATCCTGGTGAGGAAGAGAGCCGGCGATGGGGAGAGAGGCCAAGACGCTGGAGGCAGAGGCGGCGGCAGCATATGCAAGCACTTGGAGCTGAGTGAGGGAAGCGCACTGGGAGCTGAAAAGCATGGTAGGCAGTCCTTCTCCCTGGGGCAGCCCGAATGGGGAGAGCGTGGGGGACAGCCGGGGCAAACTCACGAGGCCCCTCTGCTGCGACCTCCGCACCAGCAGTGTCCCCAGAGCTGTGCAGCAGGCTGTACCCGGATGAGTCTGGTAAGTGGAGGGTGAGGTTTCCTAGAGAACACCAGGGTCAGCCAGAACTGCGAGGGGAACCCGGAGGACCAGCAGCACCAGTGGCAATCTCAGGGGCAGCAGGGATCACGGGGTGACCGAGGTGGCGATGACTGCACCCCACCCTGCTCCACGGTCCCTTTCTCAACCTGTCACCAGCTCCAAATTCAAGAGGATCTGCTCCCCTCATTGCTGTCTTTGCCTTCTGAGAACTGGGAAGTCAGCAAGAAATGCTGGGCCCTTTTCAGAAAGTGACCTCTAACCAGCCACTGCTGTACGCTGCCCCTGTGCCCATCTTCTGCCTGCTGTAGGGCAAGGAGGAGCGGGGAGGGTAGTCAGTCGTCTTCTACTCTTGCAGAATATTGCAGGAGGAGATGGAGCTTAGAAATGGGACAAAGCGGAGAAAATCGTCAAGACCCCAAAGACGCGTGGAGATCTTTCTCTGGGCCAGGTAATGTGATAAACATCATTATGCACTTTGCATTTCACATCATTCATCCTCGGGGGAATTCTAAGGGTGACTACTGTCGTTCTCCCCGTTTTACAGATAAGGAAATCTAGGCTCAGAGAGGTCATTTACTCAGTAACTGCCCAAGATCACACAACCTGGAAGTAATCTAGCATTTAAACCCAGGTCGCTGACTGGAAGACCACCCTCCCTGTGAACAGATTCTGCTAGAAAGGATGGGAAAGCAGCTGCATCTCCCTCTCCTTCAAACACACCCAGGTTAAACACATACACGCTTTCTCGCAGAGTTCAGGACTTTCACAGGATGCAAATACTGAGTAATAAATGGAAGGTACATATGCTCTTGGTTAGGGTTGAGGTCTGCAGTGTCCACCAGTATCCCAGAGGTGGGGCTTTGGGAAGTGGTTGGGTCACAAGGGCTCTGACCTCTTCCGTGGATTGATCCATTGAGAGCTGGGTGGACCACAGGGTGGTGGGCCAGGTCGGAGGATGTGGGTCAGCGGCGGTGGGCCGGGGAAGGTTTGTCTCCTGCCCGGCCCCACCCTCCTTCTGTGCCCCCAGCTGCCAAGGGCTGAGCAGCCTTCTGCCAGGGTGTTCTGCCTCCGCTCAGGCCCAGTGCGATGGGGCCAACCGACCGTGGACTGGGAAACCTCTGAACAAACAATCTCTCCTCCTCTCAGCTGTTGCGTGAGGTGTTAGGAGCCGACTAGCACATTATCACCACGGGAACATCGCAGATAGTAAGACTGCCCTGAGCTCCGGGGCATGGTTGGCCCAGGCGGCTCCGCGTGTTTTCCCAGAAACTTCATTTTTTGAATGTTTTCTTTCTCTCTTTCTTTCTTCATTTATTATGTCTCTTTTTCTTTTTTATCTATTTATTTATTTTTGGCACTGGGGATTGAACCCAGGGGTACTTAACCACTGAAGCTCATCCCCACTCCTTTTTTTTTTTTTAATGTTGAGGCTGGATCTCTGCTAACTTGCTGAGACTGGCCTTGAATTTGAGATCCTCCTGCCTCGGCCTGCGTCGCTGGGATCACAGGCGTGCACCGCCAACCCCGGCTCTCAGAAGCTTTTGAAGGGCAAATCTGCAGGCTCCTTGGAGGTGGGTCCTGACTTACTCAGAGTTCTCCCCAACACCTCGCACAGGGTGCGGTTCACAGTGAAGGATCAACACGTTTGCTGAACTGAGTTCTTTGAATTCAAGAAACTGCAGTCATTGATTCTGCCCCCCAGACCTCCTGAGGACCCCCAGCAAGCCACAGGACGTAAGAGTCAGGTTTCCCTGAGCGCCCAGTTCCCCAGACCTGTCCTCAAATGCCTTTGCTGGAAAGTGTCAGTGCCTGGAAGCCACGGAGGCTGGTGACCTGATGTCTGTAAGCACAGCTCAGGCCCTGGTTGGGGTGGGCAGCAGGGCACAGTGTGGCACACTCAGGTTCTGCAAGGGGACGCCAGGCACCAGACCTCACCTCTTCCCTCTGCGGACTGCCATGTCATTGGAACTCTCTGTGCCTCGTTTCCTCGCCTATCAGGAATGTGACGGCGATGAGGTTGATGAGGTTGAGGATGAGGACTAATGGAGCAACATCTAGAGCACGCGGACTGAGGACTTCCACAGGTGGAGGCCATCTGCTGTCCCCGAGGTGGCCCACAGACAGTCCCCCTGTTCAAGGCTCCAGTGGAAGCACGGGCTCCCCTTCCCTGTGCACACCTGTGCCTTCCCCTCTGGTCCCCCCGACTGCCCAGTCTGAGGCCATCTGGATGCACCAGACAGGCACTGGCCTCTTCAACATTGAGTTTCAGCAAGGCTGGGGGTAGCTCAAGTGGGACGCCTGCTGTCCTTCCCTGTTGTTCAGTGAGAAAGATCTCCGGTCCGCAGCTGCTCAGAACGACTGTCATTCCAGCCAGCTACTTACCCCAGACAGGCCCAGAGAAGGACGTGACTTCGCTGACTTCTCGACTGGCATCTGTGTCACCAGGTGCACCGAGTGTGGGGGCTGATCTAGATCCAGCTGCCTTCAGTAACACACAAAGGGCCATTCAGTGCCAAGGCGAGGACGCTCCGCACTACAGTGCCCTGCTTCTCTGTGGGGTGGAGCTGGACATGGGGCGGGCACTCTGGCACCCAGGAGCCAGGTATCCCATGGCAGGGCCCTCAGCCTCAGGTTCAGCGGCCTCCCTTCCCGCTTGGCCCACGGTCCCCACTTCCACAACAGAGCCTCCCTGCCTCCTCCTCACCCTTCGTCCGAGTTGCATATGTACGGAAGAGGGCAGGAATCCCCCCAGGGGCCTCCCAGATCCCCCTGCAGCGTGCTTAACCCCAAGGGTGACGATAAACTGATGCTCCTGGTCTTGGTCTATGTGTGGACTCATGATTCTCTCGTGTTTTCTGGTTAGATTAGAAGCAAAGGACACAGTCAGAATAATGTGAACTGGGAAGGGGTGAATCCAGGCTTCCATTCACTGTTTGTGATTTTGAGCAAATTATTCATTCCATGTCTCTCACTCTTCCTGAATATAAGGGAAGTAATACTAGTACCTTCCTCCTAGGGCTCTTCTGAGAATTAAAAAAATAAATGTAAGGGGTTTAAAAGAATGTCTCCCAAGGAGTTAAAGAATCACAAGAATGCTGTTATTTCTGTCCTTGCAACTGTCTATCTCTCTTGGAGCTAATTTTTGTTATTATTACATGTTGAGGGGAAGGATGTTTGTGGGGGTGGGCAGGGACCCAGTCTGTCACTCAGCCAAGCAGAAATTGATACTTCATAGAGTTCTTTTGATAATGGCTAATGATGAAAATAAGTATGAGGAGAGAGAACACCAAATAAGACCTAACTTTTTAATAAATTAAGGTATGCAAAAATGATTTCCCTAGCAACCAAATTTCTAAACACATTTCCACCATGGTCGCCAGCTTCCTTGTTACTGTGACAATTTCCTGCTTTCTAGTGCTGAACACTGAACAGGAGATGAGCTCTTGGATGACAGTCTCCATCCAGAGATGGAAGCAGTTTCTGGTGAGTAACCAGACACTCTGCCTGGGGAATCTGGGAATTTGACATAACAAACATGGACCTTGAAATAATCCTGGTGGACTCTAAAGTTTGAGTCTCAGAAATGAAGAACACAGTTGCAACTTGATCATCTGAGGAACCCAGATCATCATCACTATTTCATTTTGTTTTACAACTGGAGATGGTGCTGCTGCAGCTGCAGAGAGGAAGACTCCCTCATTGTTGGGGACACGGAGCAGCTGGAGGTGCAGTATGTGACATGACAGAGAGCCCAGGAGACATGCATCAGTGGTGAGATGACAACTTTCAAAAGGTCACATGAACATGATGCCTAGGCAGGTATCTGACTGCCCACTAATATGTCACAGGGAACTGGTAGGTTGACAACTTCACAGATAACTACATGCACTTTATAGAAGCTTCCTAGTCTCCCGTTCCCTTAACCTGTGGCTATTGGCAGACGCTGCATGGGCTAAGATCAACAGCCATCAAAGCTCTAAGATGGCCAGGAAGACAACCTTCCCAAATTTACGTGTAAACAGGTGCTGTGTTCCCTGCTGTGAAGCTTACCAGAACTAATGTCAAGATGATTGAACAGCAAGTAAAACGGGCTTGATCCGCCCCTCCCTCACACAGCATCCTCACAAGCATCATGTCACCATCTCCCTCTGTGTGAGACATCCCCAAAGTTAGTCAGCAGCTTTCCTTAGAGAAAGCAGCAGCTCCAAGGCAAAGGCACAGCAAGAATGAAATGGAGACTTGGGGAGTACTTGTATCAATAATGGAAAAGTATCTAGAAAGAATCAATTCTGAAGCAAAAGTGGGTAGTAAAGAACAGCCAAAGAAACAGGGAAGGTTGCCAGGAGTTTCAAAAGAAGTGGTGCCGAAAACCAGAGAGGAAACAAATGATTGTAACATCTGACTGCTGGTGAATTCTCAGCCTGAATGCACGTCTCTTGTCAAATCCTCTCATGCCCCCTGGTAGCTTCTTGTTAATTATTATTATCTTTTGCACAAGGATTAACCAAGGGTCAGAGAGGTTGAAAGTTTGCCTCAGTCCCACAGAAAGACCAAAGCACACACTAAAATGGGATCTGCCCAGTTAGGTCTGTGTACCTAAGCAGTGGAGACAGTGGCCGCCATGAACAGGGAAGGCAACAGAGAAGGCAGTGGGAGCCAGGCAAGCCCAGGAAGCTAGTGGAAAGACAGGCCAGCCCTTCTCTGCCCGGGGCACCTGTGCTACCTGGGTCGTCCTGGAAGGGAGCCACCTGACAGCTGGCTCCCTGTCCTTCTCACATATCCAGTCTGGGTTCAAATACCACCTGCCCCAGATTCTCAAATGGAAATGTCCCCTCTCCTTCCTGTGAAGGTCTCCATCTTCATCTCTTGTGTCCTGTTGTACTTCTTATCTTGGAGAATGGTTAATTCAATACATGTCACCAATCTCAACAAACACTGGTCACCTACCATGGAGTAGAACCACTGCTGAACTTGCCGACCCCCAGCTGACAGGGACGTGTAGAGGCAGAGGCTCCTCCTCCTGGCTGGGACACATGCTTCTCTTTCATTAGGTGCATTTGGGAGGTGCCTGCCCAGTCAGTCTGCAGTCCCTCTTTCATCTGTCTCCAGCCCTGAGGCCAGGACTGCAGCAGTAGTAGGCAGGGATACTTACATACCCCACCCAGGTCCACCCTTCCAGACGCTCCCACATGGTCCCACCTTCCTCTTTTGCCATCAGCTGCCTGGATGGCAACAGTCTGGGCAGCTGGGAGTGCTGAGTAAGCTATCCCTGTCCACCTGTCACCCAGAAACGATGGTGTGCAGTTCACAGCCTCCCCTCTATACCTTGGTTTCATGGGAATGAGAAATAGCTGTCTATTTTGCTAAACCATTGAGATTTTACCGTTTTCCTTTAAAATTAACCAGAGGGGTAATATTAAGCAGCCACCATGGTAAATTTAAGAGGTAGAAGATCTGTATAGACACCATGAAGCCTGGAACTTGAGTAGTTAACACACGTGTCAAGATAGAGCTACAGCCTCATGGCCATGCAAGGCAGAGAGGTGGAAAGGAAAATGAGACTATTTCTCACTGTGGAATCCCTCAAACAACAAACAGTATATGAATGGGGAATTAGGAAAAGTCTCATCATAGACTCCTATAAATAGCATGAAAACAGAACTTTTGCTATCCACCCTAACTTCTTGAAAGAAAAAAAAAAAAATCTATGTAAAATCAAAATCCAACCCTGCAACATTCAGGTCTCAAACACACCACTCAAAAAAGGTAGGACTCCCAAATCAGAAGAATGTTCATAGAAGTTGGTCTGGGTTCATGAAACTGGTAGGGCACTGGCGAAATGAAATGGGAAACCTCTCCAGAGTATGAACGGTCTCATGCAACATAAAGAATACAAGGATGAGCTCACCATAAAAATGTACAGACCACTCAAGGTCAGATAAGGTCAACAGGCATGCAGCAAGCAGAATAGGCACACAAGAAGCAGAAGTGGTGATTTTATAAATTGTGTGTATAACTGAGTACTTAAGTTTATGTATATTCAAAAATATGAAAATTTAAAGAAGGAGTAAAAAGTATAAGAAGAGAACAGATAAAAGGACAGATTTCAAAGATCCAAACAGCTTCTAGACATGATAAGTACAGTCACTGACCTCAAAAACAAAACGAAATCAGTAGCAGATTAGATGTAGCTAAAGAAAGACTTAGGGAAATGAATACAGGTGTAAAGTAATCACCCATAACCCAGAATGAACACATAAATGGGACAAAGCATAAAACATGGAGACTTGGAAAATGAATTGAATTCCAATATGTATCTAAGAAGAATTAGAGAAGAAGAGAAAAATAGAAACGGAGTTGAGATAATATTTGAAATTATACTTATAGAATGATTCTGAAATTTTTCTGGAATTAGGAGAAAGGGGAAAAAATAAATAGAAATATCAAAATAAAATAATAACATGAAGTCAAATATGTGGACATTGAGTAAATTCCCTTTTTAAAAGACAAATATTTATAAATGGGATTTTAAAATCTAGATATGTGTCATTTATAAGGGATACTCTTGTAGCATAATGGCACAGAAAGGTTGAAAGTAAAAGAATGAGAAAAGAGATGGACCATATAACACTAAGACATTGTCTCAGGCACTGGGGATATAGCTCAGCTGGTAGAGTGCTTGCCTCACAAGCACAAGGCCCTGGGTTCAATCCCCAGACCGCAAAAAAGAAAAACACACACACATATAAAAAAAGAAGTAATTGTCTCAGGAGTATTGATGATCAAAGGTACAGCATAGCTCTTGAGCAAGACCATGAATGCATACTGTTGTCCAGTACATAGACATGCAGCTCCTTCTGATTCTTACTCCCAATGAATCAAAATGCAGTCTGCAAAATTACAAATAATAATTAAAAAAAAGAAATGAACACATACCTCAGATCGGTAATACACACAGTGAATAGTACATACAGAGGCTGTACTGTTCTTTTCAGGTAAAGATAACATCGTCGGACACAAGCTTTCGTAATTCAGGCTCTTACTTTGTTAAATGGTGGTACTATGTTATTATCATAATGATCCTTCCAGTTTTTGTGGGATGCAAACTACTAAATCAATGTGGATGTAATGAGAACTACCATTCCTGCATCCTTTAAACATCTGACACTCCTACCTGACTTTTCTCAATGTGTGAGACTTTCCTGGCCCAGGAGCGGATGCTTCAGGGGTTCCCTATGGCTGTTGCTAAAATAGCTCTTTCTCTGCTCTTCACTGGGACTAGGATGAGGGTCTGTCACCTGCCGAGGACGACGTTCTTAAGAAACATTTCGCATGAAGGAAATGGATGCCGGGTAAGAGTATGGGCCCACTCACTGTGTTGCGCTTCTTGGCCAGGACCCCATTTATTCTCTGACTCCCACATGCCCCTACTCTAAGAGAGGAGCTGCTCTGTCACTGTAGGTTCCCAAAAAGCAGTGTCAACTTGGATCCTGTGTCCAGCAGTGCTCAACAAAAGTGCATCCCTTTCATCAGCCTATGGTTCTCCAAGTTAACAGGTGTAGGCTCCTTTGGGGAAACACTGGGGGAATTACTAAACTGTACCCAAGCATGATGTTTTAGGACTCTTCCACTGGAACCCAAACTTTTCAGTGGAAGGGCTCTAAGAATTTAAAAAAAAAAAAAAAAAAAAAAAACCTTCAGGAAGTAAACAGGCAAAATTCTTTGTTTATTAGGGCAGCTGACCTGTCTTCTGATCAACCGTGTTTTTGTTTGTTTGTTTGTTTTTTGCAGTCCTGGGGATTGAACCCCGGGCCTTGTGCTTGTGAGGCAAGCACTCTACCAACTGAGCTAAATCCCCAGCCCTTGATCAACCATTTTTTATGTGATAGAATAGTATAGCTTAAGCAATGCCTTTGATCACTTCCCATTTCTCTTGCCTTTAGAAATCATTTATGGACCTTCTTGGCAGGTCCTAGAAGTCAAGGCCTTTCAGAAGCCGTTCCAATATTGATGACCATAATAAAAATCACCCCCACTTTGCTTGTGATGGCTAACGTTGATCACTGCTAGAGAGCCCAGTTCTCCTTCAGCACCTCCTACCTTCCATCCCAGGCCTGAGAGGTGAGTCACCACTGAGCCTCTCTCAGGCACCAATGCTCTCCAGCACACGGATGGCCTTGGTGTGTGTGTCCTCTAAGCGCTCCTCGCGTTTTTCCGACTTGTGTAGGAGACTCATTCCAGGGTGCGCATGCCAATGTGCCTTCTTATCCCTGCCCCCAGGCTTAAGAAGCCATGACAGTCTGGCATCTCTGCTTCATTTAGTGAGGACCTGTGACTTTTGCAGTCTTCCAAGAGGCACCACAGACGCATTTGGCAACATCTCAAGGGCCCTTGCTGGGCAGTCAAACCTTGTACCACCAGAACATGCCCCCAAATTGACAGATTTCCCCTCCTCCAGCCATATATTCTTCCCCATTTGATCCAACACCCTCATGTCCTTATAACACCCTTATGCTTGCAGAAGGGAAAACATTGTCTTATGAGGGATCTTCCCTGTTCAAGCTCCCACATACACTTCAAGTGAGGGTGAGGGTGAGGGTATCCTCCAACAAGTGAGAGTGCGAGACTTCTGTAGACCCCAAGCTCCAGTGGAAACCGGAAGAGGTCCAAAGCTCTCAAGTGCCTCTGCCAAGATAGTCCCACAGCAAGTCTTGAGGCTCCAGTTAGTACTCTTCATGGAGGACCTGACACTGCCAAGCAACTTGCCAAGGGTGCGTACTCAGCCTCTGCTAAGCTCCAGGTTTGGTCGTCAGCTCCATTTGCCCTTGAATAGGGGAGAAAAGAAAACAATTTTAATGGTACCAATTAGGCCCTCTGAATTTCACACTTAGCCCAAAATTGCCATGAATAGATTGATCTTGTCATTTTCTCTCTTCAATTATTAAAGTGAATGAGTACAATCTAATCCCATATCTGCCTTAGAGTTACCATTTCTCTAAATGCCACCAAATCCAGACTCTGCACTGCTGCTGCGTTTGCTTCCATCTGTCAGCATCACAGGGAACCACAGATGACACTCGGCAATGGCACTCCCACCACAGGCAGAGACTACCAAGTTCCACATGCCCCCAGGCAGGGTGCCTGTCACTGCCTGGCCATCAAGCTATACACCTCCAGAATCCAAGGCTAAACTTCCACTTTGGTAGCCCATGCTTCTCTGCTGCCCTGTTCTCTGTTGGTCCCTGAGGTGCAGAACCCAACATGGAGATTCTTTCCTACTTTATGGTGGGAGGGTTCTCCAGAGGAGTAGGAGATGATGGAAGGGAAAGAAAAGCAAGGATGTGGTCCAGCTGAATAGCAGAGTCAGCTTGAGCCCACAGACGCTCTGGAACCCAAATCATGCCACAGACATGGCACTGCCTTAAGGCCATCCGTGTTGGTCAGTCATGGACTGCAAGCCAAGGATGCAGAAATGGAACCTCCTGGTCAGGGCAGCTTCTGTCTGACTGAAGGCAATTCTCTGAGCAAGTCAACACTCGGGGCAGTTGGTGGAAGAGGGCACCAGCCAAGGAAAATGGACCTGGGAGGGCACCAACCACCCCCTAGCATCACCGAGCCAGCCAGCAGACAGAATCACAACTGCTTACAGCCAAAGGACAATGCAAAGTCATTCACATCCAAATGTGTGTCACATACTGGTAAATTCAAACCTCAAAAGCATATGTTGGAAATGAAGAATGCCAAAATGTAATTAGCAAGATGTTTAGTTTGAGTTACAGAAAACACACATAAAAATAAGGAAATATTAGTGATAAAGACAGAAAGATAAATAGAAAAATGAACAGTACAGAGGTTCATAAAACAGTTTCTTAAAAAAGTAATGAAAATATCTGAAAATATTGAAAATGAGAACAGCATATATAAACTACTAGAAATGAAAAAAAGAGCATGGCTATGTTTAGGCAAGGGTCTTTAAAGGTTCTAAAAGAATGCTACATGTAGCTGGGCACAGTGTGCCCACCTGCAATCCCAGTGGCTCAGGAGGCTAAGGCAAGAGGATCATGAGTTCAAAGCCAGCCTCAGCAACTTAGCGAGGTCCTAAGCAATTCAGTGAGATCCTGTCTCTAAATAAAATACAAAAAAAGGGCTGGGGATGTGGTTCAGTGGTTAAGCACCCCTGGGTTTAATCCCTGGTTCCAAAGGGGGGGGTGGGGAAAGAATACTACATGTAAGTTTTGGCAAGTAAATTTAGAAGTATGAAAGAAATGAACAATTTTTCAATGAATATGACTTGTCAGTTTTGTTCAATAAACATAAAACCTGAATAGGCATAAAACCAGTAAATCAATTCAATTAAAAAAAAAAAACTACTTTAAATATATACACACAATACCAAACGGAGGCCTTTTTCCAAAGAAACAATCTCTCAAGAAAGAGATGATCCAAACCTACCAACATTTTAGTGAGTAGGAAAGAAAACTTTCCTTTTCTTTTTACGAAGCCAACATAACCCTAACATTGTATGTATAAGTAACAATCAAAATAGATCAATTCCATTCACAAACACAGACACAGAAACTTTAACTACCATCAAGTCAAGTCTAGCAACAAATAAAATGTGTGTGCATCGTTTGTTGTGCGTCCTAAGAGTAAAGGGACGGCTTGACACTAGGGAAAAGGTAATGTCATTGGCAGCATTTATAGAACTAGAGGAGGGATTTTTTTGGCGCGATGGCAGAGGAGACAGGAGGCACTTCCCGTTTTCTCTGCAGTTGGAACTTGAACGACAGGAATTCAGCTTCTTAATGAGGTGAGTGTCTGAAGAAAACCATTAAAAGTCACTGTTGGGCTGGCAGAGACTCGAAGCCCAGAGATCCTGGTGTAGAGAGTCCAGGACAAGAGGAGACACACCCAAGTTGGGCAGGGACAGTGGTGCTGCCACCACAAAGGGAGGGAGTCACACCAGGAGGGAGAAGCAGTGCACCCACCTGGCACGTGACCCGTGCTTCATGTTTCTCCACCTCCTCGTGAAGATCAGGAGCAGATCCGACCGGAGGAGTCTCTGTCCAGTCTTATTCTACGCAAACCCCAGAGTCCTCAGCAACCACTTCCACTCTGCCTCCACCATGCCGACGCCTGACCTAAAGCACCCCAGGCCCATCACAGCCCTGGACAGCCATAGACAACAGTGGATCCAGGGGGCCCACAGAGGTCTAGAGGAGCATGCGACCGGCTCTGCCACTGAGCCTCGGGGTGCACAAACCACCAGCAGGAAGGGAGCAGGTCCAGGCAGACCTGAGTTCACTGGACAGGAGAGTGCATCCTGACTTCCCTGTGAGCTCTGTGCGGAATGACCTTCTGAGTTGCAGGGGGTCTCGGTCAGGATGGCAAGACTACATTCAGGAGGGAGACTTGGAAATTCATATTTGGGTGGCGGGCAGGCTATAGGAAAGGTACCATGCACCGTCCACCCAGAGAAGTCTGTTGCTCTGCCCTGTGAGTAGAACCCCAGGAAGAAGCCAGGAACCAGATGCCCAGCCAGGACTGACATCTACCAGTGGTGCAAGGATTAAGAGCTCCTGAGTACACCCTCCAAACAGGTCCATCCATTTAGAGCTCGACTCGGCAGTTGGAACTTCCCAAATAGATCTCTGCCTCACTTCCAACCAGGAAGAGCGACATCCAAGACATCCAAGCAAAATCTCAGAAGGCACTTCCCGTTCCACCCTCTTCCTGGCCAGCAGAGAAGGTCAAGGCCCTTCCTACCAACTACACTTCAACCCACTCCAGGAGGAGAAGTGCCAAAAATCATGAGAAGCGTTTGTATTTAATATCACCAGCCCTTAGTAAGGGACAGAGGACCCTCTGAAATAGGATGCAAATACTCAACTTCAGCGACCTCAGTGGAAAACTTTAACATTTTTAATGAAGTTTTTTTTTTTTCTTTTTACTTTTAATTATTTTTAGTTGTTTTTCTGGCCATATTTGCTGATTGGTTTGTATATATACATAGGCACATTGTTTCTAGGGTTTTCTTTCCTATTTTACCATCTCTTTTTCTTTTATTATTCTTTTCTATTTCATCCTGGTTTTCTAAGGGGAGTGCTTTGGGGGGTTGGGTTTGTTTTGTTGGGTTTGATACAGGGGTCTTGCTACTCGGTGCTGTCGTTTGATCCCGGGGTTTGGTGCTCTTCTTCCTACTGGTTCACTTGTTCCATCCCTCATGCTCTCCTCTCCTCTCCCTCTAACAGTAAAGTGCCTTGTTCTCTCTCCTCCTTCTCTTCCATCTTGAGGGCCTCCGTCCACAACCTTGCTCCCACGTTTTCTTCTCCTGTCTTTTGACTACGCCAACCTTCCTTCAGTCTTCCTACCCCAACTCCCTTACTCACAGTGAACTCTATTTTAACGTCCTTTAATTCATGTAGTCTGTCCCTTTGGGGAATGAGGCGAGGTGGTTCCCAGAAAGCCACACTATCACAGCAGCTCCCAGGTGTGGATCGAACGGCAGCTCGGCACCCGCAAAGCTGACAGGGCGAGGAACTCCTTCACTTGAAACAGGCGACCTGAGTGCACAGAGGAGCCAGGCTGGCCCTGGGGGGCTGGGGATCAGAGACCAGTTAGATTCAGAACAAATCTGGTGGACCCTGAATCATCCCTTCCACACCTAGACAGGACCGGAGGACAGGCATCCCACTCGCCTCCCCGCAACGTGGTCTGAGACTCCCAAAAAGATCTGTGCAGCCAAGAAGGGAGTGAACCCTGCAGGGAAACCCTGCATATGGACTCTCCTAACAAGCTGGACCACTCTAGGTCAGAGTTGAGAAGGAACAAACTGCACAGTAACTGAATAACAGAAAGAGAGCACCCCCCTTCATAAGCCTGACCGAGATAAACAAACTGGCTCCCAGAAATGGAGGAGGAAACAAAATAAGTCTCAACTCCTCCGCGACCCAGAATTAAAGCAGTTCAAGAAGAACCAAGTACAGTTGAGAAGCAGTTTTTACTTTCCTTATTAAAGCCAAGCCCTTGTCCCAAAGCAGTGGGGAGGTGGCCTGGGTGGGCTGGTGCACAAGCAGGGACAACTGCCCACCCAGCACCACTGCAGAAGCCCATGAGCACTGGAGCTCTGAACCCCAAGTGTCCCCCCGCCCAGTCTCAATCTCCGGCTTCCCCACAAACAGCAAGAAACAGGAGGAGGGCTGGCCTGAATGGAAGTTTGGACTCAAGGGCTAATCAATAGCATTGACCCAAGGAGTATTTAAACCCCTAGATTAGCACCCTCAGGAGGCAACCCAATCAGGGTCCCTTCTTATTCCAGGGAGGAGTCTGTTTCTGTTCTCACACTCAACCAAGTCACGCTCCGTTCACGCTTGACGTCTGTCTTCCTTTGAATTTCACTCTTTGAATTTGCGACAAGAACTTGGTGGTGGCCTGCTGGAGTCTGTTGCAACACGGGAGGGCACAGCCCACTGTGAAGAGCTGTAACACGGCAGCCACAGCACAACTCTCAACAGTAGTAGCGAAGACGCGATGCGGGCTTTGTTGACTGTGACCCTTGGAGCTGACACAAGTAGGCATGGTCTGCTGGAATTAGCTGTGAGCACTAAAATGGGCTCTCTCAGCTACACAGGCCTGTCACTTACACAGACCCCACCTGCCAACAACAGCAGAGAACTGACTTTCATCTGAGGCTCTGCTTGTATTATTATCCAGCTTCTCAACCAATTCAAGATAATAAGTCAATTTTACCACTCACATTAGTGGGTGGTTGAGGACATTGCTAATAAGTATGCTTTTAACATTTACTAGTTTGAGGCATTGTTATGAAGTGGCTATAATTACCATTAGTATACCCTCTCAATGAGGTGTTAGAGACTGGACATTGTAATGCATTCAAACTGAGTGAAAATCTTGGTACCAAGATGTTCACCCAACCCAGAACATAGGAAATATGAAAGCAGCTCACTAAAAATTCCTTTATAGAAAAGTAGAAACAAGACTCATCCCAGAAGATGGGCAGAAATACAAGACAAAAAATCAAGGGAACAAGCTACCCAAATAGCTCACAATACAACTCACCCCATTGATACCACAGTGGAAAAACTGCCAGAAAAGGAATTTAGCAAATTTATAATTAAAACATCCAAAGTCCTAAAAGAAAATATAAGGAATGAACTAAGAGGAAATACAAAAAAGCTGAAAGAATGTTTCCATAAAGAGATAGCGATTCTGAAAAGAAAACAAATCCTGGAAATGAAAGGCTTAATAAATCAATTTAAATTTTAATCAAAAGCATCACTAATAGATAGACCACATTAAAGACAGATTTTCGGGCCTCAAAGACAAAGTATATAATCTTGAAAATGAAGTCAGTGATAAAAGGTATTGTTAAAGAACCTTGACCAGCATATCCAAGAGATCTGGGATAACATTAAGAGGCTAAATCTAAGAATCAATGGGTTAGATGAAGGAACTGAAACATAAACAAAAGGAACATATAAGTTATTAGAAGCAAATTCCTCTCATCTCTAATAAAACTATTAGTAAAGAGCACGCAAAATATGTCCATGGTCCTGTGCAGTATAAAAGGGCATGTGCTGCATATTGATCCAGTCGTTTTTCTTATAACTTTCAGATATGATCTCTTGGGATGAGCAGACCAAGTGTGCAGGTGCCTGCATTTCCTTGAGACTGCTTATCAAGCCCTCCTGTTCCTATCTGAAGAAATCTGTTCTGACCGTGGCCTGTGGAGGAGAGCTCATCCATAGGCTCCCTGGCCTGCTGTCTGCTTCATTCAGTTTTATTACACTCCCGATGCCGAACTTCACTTTTAAGTCATTGTAGTGTTAAGGGAAGAAGTGATGTCTGGGCAAGTGAATCTCCTGATTAATTCAAAATTATCTTGGCCCTTCAACGTTCCAGATGAACTTTAAGTTCAACTTCTCAGGTTCTGTGAAGACTCTTGTTAAGATTTTGATTAGAACTGCCTAGGTGTTCATGATATTAAAAGGTACGGTATCTGAGGATACCCTCTGGGATGCCCTCCCCATTGCCGTTTCCTTCTGAAGAAGGCAGCTCATTAGCAGAAGACCAGGAACCAGTGTGGATGATATATCACAAAAACTTGGTTATCTTGAGTATGACCAAGTGAAAAAGAAAAAGGAGAACAAAAGAATGAAGAAATTTGTTGAAAAACATTTCAGAACAAATATCTTTCTTGTATACGCACTCACCCCACCACCAAATCTTACCATGCCATTTTGGACGTAGCAAGGAAAAGGGATTTGTTGTCATCTGCTCCAGCTGCGGTAGCGAGAGACCACAGACTGGTGGCTTAACAGTGCACATTCGTGTTCTCACAGTTCTGGAGGCCGGAAGTCATGACGCAGGTGCCTGCCTGTGAGGCCTCCCCTCCTGGCTTGTGAACAGCTGTCCTCACAAGGTGGACAGAGGGAAAACTTGGTGTCCTTCTTCTTCTTATAGGAATAGTCTCTTCCTCTTCTTATAGGAATAGTCCTATTGGATAAGAGTCCCATGGTACCTACCACCACACGGAACTTTAATCCCCTCCCTAATGGCTCCCTATGTACCTTCACATTGCGGGCCAGGACCTTAACACATGAATTCAGTTCATACTTGGATTCTCCTCCAATCCTGAGCCAAAAATCTCCCTAAAACATATTGAGAACTTGATATATGACTAAGGCAAATCACAAATCCATGGGGGAAAGACAGTGGGTTCAATAAATAGTGCTAAGGCGACTTGTTATTCATAGTAAAAAATAAACAAATTGAATGTGTAACCACAGCATGCCCCAAAAATAGTTCTGACTGATTAAACCCTAAATGTGAAAAACAAAACTTTAAAAAATAGAAACAATTATATATAACATATATAATTAACTTCAGAGTTCAGATTTCTTAAATAAAAAACAAAGAAAAAAGTATATTTGAGTGTATTAATATTAAAATTATCTAGACTAATATCACTTTTAGAAAAGAAAAACAACCACCAAGAAAAACACATAAACTGGCCGAGGTATTTGTAAAACATACAAGCAAAGGATATGAAGACGATATGAAGGTTTTTCCAAACAATAACAAAAAGTACACAACCCAATAAAAAACATAAGACACACATATGAGTCAGTGAAGAGGAATCTTCACAGCCAATAAATAAAACCAGAAAGGTTCCCGTTAGTAAGCAAAACACACACATTTCTCAAGTATCAGACAAACAGAAAGGAATCTAAGGGCTGACTTGTCGCATAGTCAGAGGATGGCACTTAGGCGAACGTGGCTTCCAGGTGTCCGGGTCGAGTGGCGGCTGGCTCTGTAGACCAGGACAGGCAAGGTGGGAACTGAGAGTCGTGTGCAGGGAGAAGAGAAGTGGAGTTCCAGTAACCATGTGTGCAACCTGGAGTGTCACGCAGGTCTGGAGCTCCCGGGAGGAGCTGGCCTGCAGACACAGATTGGGAAGTCAGAAGCTCCTGCGCTGTTAAGATGTGACTGTGAATGGGTCAGTTAGGCGGACTCAGAAGGACTCAGAGAAGGAAGAGCAGCCTGCTCATAAACCAGCAGTCAGAGGATCGGGGAGAACAGGAGGATCCTGGAGAACAGGAGGATCCTAACAGTCATCTGTAGCCCAAAAGAACAGCAACCAGCGAAGTGTGAACCACAGGGGATCACCCCATCAGTTGTAAACTTAGTAGGTGGGGGTTGCTGCATTTTTAAATCACTTTTGTTCCTTTAAGCCAATGAATTTGTTAAATCAAGAAAAAGTAAAGTGAAAGACATTCCTGTATCATTTGTCTTCTTAATGGAAGATCGAGTTTGACGCTGAGAGCATTTGAGAGACTCTATAACAATTTAATAGGTTAAGTCCCATCAGGGGAGAGAAAAGAGACAAACACACCTGGAAACCTTCAGGAACGCTGCGTGTTTATTTTCATAAATAAGTATAAAATAGCAAATGCTCACCAGCAACTTTACAACGCCTTGTGGAAATTACAGTCGCTCTTGGTAATGGAAGGTTCTAGAGTTCATTAACCAGGTAGTCTACAGAGGCTTGACTCTGGCAGCGTACAGGCACCTTTGCATCCCAGGGCTTGCTTTTCGTTCTTATGGAATGACAAAGATAAGCAGGTCACGTGCAAAAGTCATCTAGTAACGTGCTCTCCACAGTTATGGGAGCCGATTCACACGTACTGGGACCTTCGATGGTGTTTTTCAAATGCAGAAGGGAGTGCAAAATTATTTTAATTCAGCAGAGTGAAAGCAGCAAATATCCCACAAGGTGAAGCAGAATTTTAGCAAACTATAAAATTGTGAATCCATCCCTATGGACATGTGCACACAAGATGTGTGAGGTTATGTAATCTAGTCTGTGTTTCTAAGGACACCATTATTTACTACAAAAATTCTGGACCTGTGTTTCTGTAAAAACATTTCATAAAAGAAAATTATTTTTAATAAAATAAACAATATACATAGGAAGCTATAAAAAAGTCTACCAATGAAGTTTAATATCTATGCTAAATAGAAACATAAGTATATTTTACTGTGCTTAATTTGTATATGACATAAGTCAAAATGTTTCTATTGTGTTCATGAAAAATGCCACCAATAGGATGAATACATCAAATGTTATCAACACAAAATAAAACAAACCATAAACCATCCAAACCCAATTTTAATTATATAAAAGGCAGCTCTATTTACTCAAAAGACACAGCTAAAACTTTTGCATTTTAGAGTGTGCACTGATACAGAAATGAAAAGCTAACTGCTGATAATTTGATTAAAATACAAATAATTTTCCTTACAGAGAGATAATCTGAATATAATAAATCCTATGAAAATATTAACCTTTACAGCTTAACCTTTATTTGTGACATCAACAATCGCCCATTATTATTGTACATGTTAAAGATTTAAGACACAAGAAGAACATTGAGGCAAGAAATCAAAACTTCTGAAATTGACTATAATTGCTTCCTTTCCCCTCTGTCACTGCATTTGTGACAATAACTGAAACACTCAATTAAGCTCTGGGGTTCAGGTTGACAGGACTGCAGGAAATTAATCTGTCCCATCCGTAGGCGAAAGCTCAGCCATTGCTGGCTAAGTCAGTGGAGCGCCCTTAGTTACCTCCTGATTTATAAACGCTTTCCAGGAGCCAGACATTTTGTAATTCTTTTCTAATTCCCCATCTCCTACAGGATGTTATGCCTCATCAAGAACAATATTTTGTTCCTCACTAACATATGGGAACACTTTCTCATTCCCCATCTGTCACTCAAACTTCATGGCAGGAAATATACACATTTCATGTGGGAAGAACAAACATCAGACCTATATATACCAGGACATTTTTCTAAAAAACAAAAATCTAATGATGTTTGCAAAAATGATTTTCAAAATCAAAGCTCCGCATGTGCTTTTAGTAAACAAAGAACTTTAAGGAAAAAAAAAAAACTGCTTCCGTTCCAGAAGGATATCGCATCACAGGAGATCACCAATGCGCCTGCACTGACCTAACATTGCAGAAATGAGTGGAGCGTAGTCAGTCTTTCCGTCTGTTTGTGCTGCCCGTGGCCCCAGGGGCCCTGGCCACACTCAGGTCAATCACCCATCACCGACAGGCATCAGCCTTTTGACAGAGCCTGTGCTGGTGTGCAGCACTCTGTACTCAAGCACGTGGTTCCTTCAGCTGATGGCAAGAATGTACTCCGATCACTACAGGAGAGCAAGCTATGTCTGTCTGGGTTTAGTTGTGATTTTTTAAAAAAAATCCTATCCTATCCTAGAACAAACGTTTCACTAAAATGTTGGTAATCTCTTGTTTTGAGAAAGACATTAAACTCCTTCGAATCTCAGAACCAGTATTTAGAGCACCACCGTATCCAGTGCTTCTGAGCATCTCCTCTCATGCTCGCGCCCACGGCTGCTCTCAGTTTCATGCAGAAGCGCCTCAGCCCAAGTCTGTGTCTGAGAGCCCTTTGGATGCCGCAGAGTGTGCGAGGCCATCTCCGTGAGCATTTGAGACCCATCTAGGTATTACGTTTCTGTCCAGACTGGCAACAGTTCAGATGTGATGCTTTCTGTTCAGCGATGAACCTTTTTAACTTCTTCAAAAGATGAAAGTGCAGAGCTAATTCCTGTGGAGAATTAGTTAGTCCATGAGCTACAGAAGCCGTCCTGTGGTTCTGAGTCACAGCTTCAGGTACATGGTTTTATTCCTAAGTGCGTGAACTCCATCTGCGTGCACAAGACAGGTTGTCTAGTGGATATTCTGTAGACGATGGTGGATGAGCTGTGCCCTGGGAGGGGCAGTTAACTTCATCTGACGGCTTCACCACTCTCAGCCCACAGAGATGCACACAGGCTCTAAACCATGTGTGTGGGATGGTTTTTCTCTACTCCCAGGGCAAGAATTGACACAGCATGAAGCAAGAGGTGTGATCATGTCACATTCTTCCTATGGGTCTCAGTCTCCTCCCCCCAGAAAAGGAAAAAAAAAGTCTTAAATTAAATGTCATCCTATGGCCATCCCATTCCTCTGACCACAGTATGATATGTTGGAATTACTAGAAGTCCCTGGGCACTCAGCAGCTACTCTAACAGAAGCTAAGCAGGGACATAGCCCTAGCCTGAAAATGACTTCAGTCAAAATCTTTATTTGCTCTGCAAAACTCCTCATGTTCCAATTCTGCTGACAAACCAGTTGTTCACAAGTGCCTTAAAAATTCAAATAAGTTTAAGAAAGCAGTTGAGTGACATTAAAACCAGGAAATCTGCATATCCAGCATTGCAAAGAACATCTTGAAGCATCATATTGGTTCCTATGTAAAAGCGATGTGAGTTTTTCATAGCGCCCTGTCTCTGTAAGACAGCACATGAAGACTAACCCAGATCTCTTCCATCCACTCACATAAATGGTCCCGAATCCCCACAAAGTCTTACTTTTTGGAACTAGCCTGACATGGGGACCACCTTTCCCACAGAGAAAACTACCACATTCAGGACTAGAAATGACTTTCAACATTTATGCTGAAGTCATATCCAAAGTGACATCCACAATTTTAATTCTCTGTGAGTGATTTCTTACTTGATTAGATGACTTATGTCATTTATTTATTTTTTAAAGTAATATATTTGCAACTTTTAAAGTGGTAAGTTATTCATTCCTTCATAGTAGGTCACAGTTTTATCAACAAGTGTTAAAATACACACACATGAGAAGAATATGTCCCTGTTTTTAAAATGTTTTGATAGTTATTGTGACCTATAACTTCTTAAAGTATACTTAAAATTCCAAATTTTATTTTTCATGTAAAATATCAATATCATTCATCATTAAAATGATTCACAAGGAATTCCCTAAAGCCTAAGTTTCATAGTATAATGAAGAAAAGAATGGGAAGGAAAAAAAAAGAAAAATATTTTTATTAAAGAAGAAAAGAGAGAGAGAAATTCTTCAATGGTAAAAGAAAAGAGAAGGAAGTTTCTTGAGACTTAGTTCAAGCCTCTTATATTTAGTCTCAAGTTTAAAGTCACTAAACCTGGAGTAAGTAGGTTGCCTAGAGCAACCAAAGGCCAGCTGGTCCACTTTTCCAGCCACAGGAGACGGCTATCTTTGCTGCCCACCTGAGGAAGGGAGCCCACTTACCAGGAGAAGCACAACCTAGATTTTACACCAGAAACACAGCACCCCATCTGTAATTCACGCCCCCAGATTGGTACAGCCTGTGTCGTGGTGAGCTCCCTGAAATACTGCAACATCATAATCTCTGTCGTACTTCCTATTTCTTGGAGATACCAAAACAGCTATGAGGAAAAATATACCTATTTTCCAAGTATTACAAAGTGCTTTACATAACTGCCAATTACTCTGACTCCAAATGGTTGGCTATGAAACCTGGGGTGTGGGGTCGTCCTTTAAATTGATGATTAACAATGATTCTTATAAAAGCACTAGAAGTTGAAATTTCCAATTCACAACTTCTACATAATGAAAAATATATTCTTTAAAATGGGAAAAATATATTATTTCTATGGGTAAAGAAAGACCGACATCATCTCTAATCATGAGCACCAAACTAATGTAATTACACCCCCCATATGCACCTCACAAGGAGAAAGGAAATTAATCAGTCACAAAGTGGCAATCAGGGACTGTTTCCATTATGATGATTTTTAAAGTTTTTTCACCTATTTCTATCCGATAGCGTCTAATTATATAGTAAAGAATCTGTTTAAAAGACTAAATACAGCCAACTCGGAAAATAAATACTTGCTAATCTCTCTGGGGCAAAAATATCACAAGACAGTGCTAATAGAAATCAAGCAGAAAGCTAGTGAAACTGCGTGTCCGTAAGCTTTTCTTGCAGCCTACATCCTTCTTCCTAGGACACTGTCTTCCTTTCGCGCAGCAAAGTGGGGGAAGAAAGGAGAAAGAGAGAAAACCGAAAATCTGGGACGAATTTTGGAATAACCAATTTTGGGTTTTCCAATACAATAACATGAGGGGGAAAAGCATCCTACAGGTGAAGGTAGACAGGACCCGTGGAAATCCACGGGACTTCCAGAATTTGCTGGGCAGCAGGAGCAGGCCTTCCTGAACACCACCATGCCCGGCACCCTGGGAAGTTCCTGGGCCTGCCGCCCAGTGCCCACCTGCAACGCTCCCACTGAATGCTACCTCCTACCCAAGTGGGTGCCTTTGGAATGCACTCGAGGTAGAGTCTGGCTTAAGAGGGAGGAAGACCAAGGAAATGTCATTCTCCTGCCATGTCCAAGTGACCTCGGGAACTAAGCTGCAACTTTTTTCATTCAAAAGTTTATTGCTTTCAGAAAATAATACACGCTTTCCTATTGCCAGTTCTTTAAGATTCTATGCTTTCTGGGATAAATGCTTTAGAACAAACTGCTGTCTCCTAATCTCATTCCTAAATTTACAATAAGGTATGCAGTGGGAGTGAGTCCATCTTTGTATCCTTATGAACATAAGTGGCCAACTGTCCACTGCAGATTCTTCTCTGTCCCTCTTGTTTAAATCTTCTACATGACATAAAAACACATGTGACGAAAACATGTCATTCTCCTTAGTAGCTACCGAGGGTCTGCTGGCCTTGCCCTGAGTCCTCTAGATGTGAAATTCCACGGGTAGGATTCGACCGTCCAGTCACTTCACGTTTGGCGCTAAGGATGCGCTTGCTATTCAGGGGTCACACCTTCATTCTCATACTCTGGATGCACGCTCTCGGTCATCATCTAGGCCACCACAGCATAGTCCTTGTTTTGCTCATTGCTCCCATTTTCCTGAGGACTAGTGACCTTTACTTCTGGCCTCGGTGGCTTTTGAGGGTCCACATCAGCCTGAAGGAAAACATCAAAACGAAGATATTTAGCTCCTTGATTTACAAAGGTAATAAATGTTACAAGGAAAAAAGTTCCTCAGCGTCCTGTCTAGTCCCTGATGTCCTCGGGCAGGACCAGTGCTCCCCGTGGCCTCCGTCTGTGGTCACCCCACAGTCACACCATTCTATTTGCAGAGAAGGCTTTTCTAGGACTGTAATTACTGTCTCCTACACTGCAGGCTTTATTTTTCTGGGTTTTCTTTTCTTTTCTTTTTCTCCCTTGGAGTTTTTCTTTCCAAATACATCTTTATATTTTTCAATGGGTAGTTCTCAGAGATGAGGGAGGAGAGCAAGGCAGCAGCAGGCGCCCGGAGTCTGGAGAGCCAGGCCCCGGCTGAGGCTCCCCTGGAGGACCCACGGACGTGCCAGTGCAGTGCCAGGGGCCATCCAGCACAGGCAGGCGGAGAGACAGAACCCCAGACCGCAGGGCGGCTTCTCTGCAGCAGCAGCTCTCCCGCCTGCCACGCGGGATGCTCCCATGGTGTTAGTGATACCGTCCCACAGGTCATTTGTTTTCCCCCACTGGACTGAAAACTGAGTGGTGAGATTAGAACTCACTGGTTTGAGAACCAGAATTCAAAAACGCTGGCTTTCAAACTCTGCTGCCTGAATCCTGGAGGCTCCACACCTCTGCAAGAGCCAGCAGCCTGGAGGACTGGGGCCCATCCAGCCCCCCAAACCCCACACCACGGACTCACTCGTCACCTTTGTAGGGAGAACATGAAAGTCTCTAGGTGACTTTCAAGCACACGGTACATTGTTGTTAGCTGTAAGGACCACGTTTCCACAGACGTCTTGGACTTATTCCTCCTCACTGAAGTTTAATCTCCTGGGACCAACATCTCCCAGCCCCTAATGACACCATTCTGCCCTCTGCCTCTACGAGTCCCACTCTGCTGGGCTGCATATATAAGTGAGACCGCAAAACATTTGTCCTTCTGTGCCTGGCGTGTTTCACTTAGCACGATGCCTTCCAGGTTTACTCAATTTGTTGCAAACTGTATGTTACTTTTAGAAACTGTATTTACGGAAGACGGAGGGAAAGGTAATCTAATCATTTCCGTAAACTCTATGTAGGTCATGCATTGAATTAAACTAGACCACTGGGGGAAAACTGTGTACCAGGATCTCACTGGTACACAGAACTGCACTTTGATTTCATGCTGTAAACTCTCGTGAAAGGCTAATACAACAAAGAGTTCTGTGAGCCTACCACTGCAGTTGCCATATAATGGCACTGAGGACTGTGTGGACCTGTGTATTGTGATCATCCCACCTTGAGTCAGGACGACATGAGAGGCACGCTGAGAGTTTTCATTTCATGTTGAGAATGTTTTGCAGAGTGGTGCAGCAGACTGCAGAAAACTCTGTGCCACTTATGAAAGCCTGGCCACAAGAAGGCTGTGCACTCTGCCAGCGTCAAGTTCTCCTGTCCTTTGCTACAGCTACACACAGGTACCAGTGCACTGAGTGCTTGGCTCAGTTAATCCTTTTAAGGTGGAACCAACAAACCAGGCTGATTCTCCCAGAGAGAAAAGAAGTCACTGGTAGCAGAGATGATGCTCTTTGTATCATCCATGTCTCACTGGCCTTGATATCTCTTTCTGGCTTGTTCTTACTTGGTCCAAGCTTGTTTCTAGGTTTTCTTTTTTTTTCTTTCTCCCTTTTATTATATATGTTGTTTATTATATATGTTGCTCTGCGAATTTTTAGTACAATGAGAAGAGATGAATGGATGGATGGATGGATGGATGGATGGCAGTAAGATGGACATGTGGACTGTCAGGTAGATGGCAGTACTAAGTTTGTGAACTCTTTTGAAATAAGTGGAAATTAAAATTAATCAAAACTGTATGAGCTCTTACCTACTCTACCATAAGTGATTTCATTGCCAGTTCTAAGCACTTAGATAATCTTCTTAAATGTATGCATGTGTGTGCAGGCTCTCCCTCTCCCTCTCTCTCTCCCCGTCCCTCCTTCTTCCCCTCTCTCCCTCCCCCTCATCCCTCCCCCTTTCCCTCCCCCTCCCTCTCCCCCCTCCGTCTTTCTCTCTCTCTCCCTCCTCTCATGCATACACACAAGTAAGCAAAGCGATACCTCTTCTTGTCCACTGTCAGCACCCCCTGGAGACTGTCTTTCCTCCTCCACTGCCGGCTGGAGCTCATTATTAACCTGGTCCAGTTCCTCGCCATTTTCTTCATCGGTGCCTCCGTTGGCCCGAGCAGGACCCGTGTTCTCCTCACTGTGATCTGGGATCTCCTCCACTTGCTCAGGGGCATGGGCAGCCTCCCCACCGGCCTCCTCTCTGACTTCGCCATTCATCTCTGAGAAGTCTTCTTTCTGTTCTGTATCATTGTTGGTTTTCTCCTCATCTTCTTCCTCATCAACGATTTCTGCCGGTCTCTGATGGAACAAAAGAAATAATGGGTAAAAGTAAGAAGTGTAACAGATTTTCCATAACACCTTACAGTGAAGCGGTAATCACCATACTACGGTCAAGTGCACCTTCCTCGCAGGTGTGCAGCACTTTCCAGACCGTGACAGGTTTGCATTGACTAAATACCTACCACACGCCACAGTTTGAAGTATCTTCTCATTTAATCAGCACCACAACGATCCTGCGAAATTGGCATCACTCCCATTTCACAGATGAGAAATGAAGGCATGGATAGCCAAGCATCAAGCCCAAGGTCCCACTGGAGAATCCAGAACTTGAACTAAACCTGTGACTTCAGAACCAGTGCTGGTAATCCTCACACAGATAGGAAATTAATCCATGGGGTCCTTGGACAGCATAGAGGGAGCATCTGGCCCAGAGGAGGAGGCTCAGAACAGGTCTTTGTGGAGAGGTATAGGTAACAACAATTGGGCTGGTTGAGAACTAGGCTTCCTGGCATGGAACAGGAACGGCTTTCCACACAGTGCCTGAGAGAGGGGACAGTTTATCTCTAAATGCAAAAGTTAAATGCTTTGCAAACTCAAGTTAAACCTTTTTCCTGTGATTTGTAAATATGTATGTTTGCTTTAAAAGAGAACAGGAGGCCACAGTCTAGAGCCAAGACTGGAGAAGGAACAAACTGTGTACAAGTCCTGGTCAGGCACTTACTGGCTACCTAACTTCTCTGAGTTTCAGGTTTCCCATTCGTAAATGCAAAGATCATAAAATTCTTACGTGGGGGTTAAATGAGCTAAGATATAGGAAATGCCAAGCACAAGACCTGGCATATCACATATCCTTAAAACACAGAAATCCCTTTCCATTTGTTATCATACATCCTTTACTGGAGATGTCATATTTCTTCATTGCCACCAACAAAATAACAGTCTTTTAAATGTTAGGGTAGAAAGAACACAGAATTTGTTCTGTTTAAGATCCCAGACCCACTTTTTCTAGCTGTCCAAGATTGGACAGGTCACTTAATTCTCTGGCCGCTGTAAAATGAGAGCTTGGGACTCAATTTGTCCTGGCCTCCCTTCCAACTCTGAAAATGGATTCTTTTCTCAGTAAAACTTAAAGCACAATGCTTTCAGTTGGAGAAGTGAAGAAGGAAGAAAATGAAGAAATAGACTAATGGTTTAAAAATAAAATGTCACATAATATTAAAGAAAAAAAGTTGGAATCATGAATTCTTATTTTCTCTTAAATTATCAAATGTAGTGATATTATATCAAAGATGCACTTAGATAATGAAGGAAAAAAACAGTTGTTGCTAAGGTATCGCAAAACCATACAGTTGGTCACCATGCAGATTATATAAGACAGTGAAGCTGATTGTCCAAATTTTCATTCAGAGGCCTACTGTCAAATAGGGTCCCAGCCACAGCTATCCTTGAGCATGCCACCCAGGGTGAAGCCCTTAGGAAGGTCAAAGGCTGGGGAAGCTCAGAGTGGGAAGGGAGTGGATCTGCCAGATGAGGCTAAAAGGAACAGCAAAATATTTATGAAATGTAACTTGATAAGGAACGTCTGGATTTTAGTGTATAACACCCAAATGACTGAAGATGAGAAAAGACTCCAATCTCCAAACAAGAAACTCGCATTTTCCCAACTCCCCGCCATGCCCTCATCTCACCCTCTCTCCAAATAGAACAAACACCCAAGGCACTGAAGAACACACACACCTGAAGTGTGGAGGAGGGAAGAATTAGGATTCGGAGAACTGGGCACTATTCTTTACTAAAACGGAACAAAGGAGGACACTTCACACATGAAAACTGGTTATGGTTCCAAACACAAAACAATTAGCAATCTAAAAATGAAATTACAAAAACAATTCCATTTACTATAGCTTAAAAAAAAACAAACTTATCCAAGGAGATGGAATTATCTTAACCAAGGAGTTGAAAACTATAAAAACACTACAAAACACTGCTCAATGATAGTAAAGAATACAAACATATACCATGTTCATGGATTGGAATACTTAATTTTGTTAAGACAGCAATACTGTCCAATGAACTACAGATGTAGAGCAATCTTTGTCAAAATCACAATGCCATATTTGTAGAAATGGAAAAATCCATTCTAAAATTCTGAAACATTAAGAAACCTTAAATAGTTAAAACAATCTTGAAAAAGAGGTACAAACCTGGAGAATTCACACTTCCTGATTTCAAAATGTACCACAAAGCTATCATCATCAAAACCAGTGGTATAAACACAAATATATGAATCAATGGAATAGAAGTCCTGAAATAAACTCTTACATATAAATTCAAATGATTAGATGAGGAAATCAAGATCACTCAGTAGAAAAAAGAAAACCTTTTCAACAAATGGTTCTGGGAAAATTGAATAGCCACACAAAAAGAGTGAAGTGGGACCACTTCCTAGCACCATATGCAAAAACTAACTCAGGGTGGATTAGAAACCTCAGTGAAAGACCTAAAAACAGACAATTCTTATAGGAAAGTATGGAGCAAAAGCTTTGTGCCCTTGGGTTCGGCAGCCATTTCTCTGACATTACACCAAAGGCACAGGCAACAAAGGAATGGACAAGTTGAACTTTGTGAAGTTTGAAACATTTGTGCATCGAAAGACACCGCGAGCAGAGTAAAATGGCAGCCCTCAGAATGGGAGAAGGCATTTACAAACCACACAGCTGATAGGGTACTGACATCCTGAAATACAGAGAACTCCTAAAACCCAACCACAAAAAAAACAAAAACAAAAACAAAAAAAAAAAACAAGTGATTCAAAATATGCAGAGGACACAGACATTTCTCCAAAGAAGACATGCAAATGGCCAGTGAACAGGTAGAAAGATGCTCAACACCACTAAGCATTAGGGGGATGCGAACCAAAACCACAACCCACCCACCTCACACCCATTAATATGGTTACTAGGAAAAAAGAGAAAGTAAGGAAGGTCAACCAGGGCATGAAGCAGCTGGATCCCTTGAGCATTGCAGTGGGGGTGTAACGTGGCACCACCTTGTGGCAAACAGCATGGCAGTTCCTCAAAAGTCTAGGCACAACGGTATTTGTGTGGGTCGGTCTCTGTGCCCTCTATTCTGTACCATTGGTCGACCTGCCTATTTTGGTGCCAATACCATGCCATTTATGTTACTATTGCTCTGTGTGTAGTTTAAGGCCTGGTATTGGGATACCTCCTGCTTCGCTCTTCCCGCTCAGGATTGCTTGGGCTATCCTGGTTCTCTTATTCTTCCAGATGAATTTCATGATCACTTGCTCTATTTCTATGAGGAATGTCATTGGGATTTTAATTGGAATTGCATTGACTCTGTATAGCACTTTTGGTAGTATGGCCATTTTGACAATATTAATTCTGCCTATCCAGGAACATGGGAGATCTTTCCATTTTCTAAGGTCTTCCTCAATTTCTTTCTTCAATGTTTTGTAGTTTTAATTGTAAAGATCTTTTACCTCTTTGGTTAGATTGATGCCCAAGTATTTTATTTTTTTAAGGGTATTGTGAATGGAGTGGTTTTCCTAATTTCTCTTTCAAAGGAATCATCGCTTATGAATAGAAATGCATTAGATTTATGAGTGTTGATTTTTATATCCTGCTACTTTGTTGAATTTATTGATGAGTTCTAAAAGTTTTCTGGTAGAATTTTTTGGCTTCTCTAAATATAGAATCAACAAATAGTGATAGTTTGAGTTCTTCTTTTCCTATTTGTATCCCTTTAATTTCTTTGGTCTGTCTAATTGCTCTGGCTAGTGTTTCAAGGACGATGTTGAATAGAAGTGGTGAAAGAGGGCATCTCTGCCTTGTTCCAGTTTTTAGGGGGAATGCTTTTAATTTTTCTCCATTTAGAATGATGTTGGCCATGGGTTTAGCATAGATGGCCTTTACAATGATGAGGTATGTTCCTACTGTCCCTATTTTTCTAGTGTTTTAAGCATAAAGGGGTGCTGTATTTTATCAAAAGCTTTTTCTGCATCTATTGAAATAATCATATGATTCTTAACTTTAGGTCTATTGATGTGATGTATTATGTTTATTGATTTCTGGATGTTGACCTAATCTTGCATCCCTGGGATGAAACCCACTTTATCATGGTGCACTATCTTTTTAATATGTTTTGTTTGCGATTTGCTAAAACTCACGTAAATACAGTTACCTCCTACTAGACAAAGGTACCAAAAACATACAATGGAGAAAAGATAGCCTGTTCAACAAATGATGCTGGCAAAACTGGAAATCCATATGTGGCAAAATGAAACTGAACCCCTATCTCTCACGCTGCACAAAACTCAACTCAAAATGAATCAAGGACCTCGGAATTAGACCAGAGACCCTGCACCTAATAGAAGAAAAAGTAGGTCCAAATCTTCATCGTGTTGGCTTAGGATCAGACTTCCTTAACATGACTCCCAAAGCATAAGAAATAAAAGCAGAAATCAATAATTGGGATAGAATGAAACTAAAAAGGTTTTTCTCAGCAAAGGAAACAATTAACAATGTGAAGAAAGAGCCTACAGAGTGGGAGAAAATCTTTGCCACACACCTCAGATAGAGCACTAATCTCCAGAATTTATAAAGCACTCAAAAAGCTTTACAACAAGATTACAAATAACCCAGTCAATAAATGGGCTAAGGAAATGAGCAGACTTTTCACAGAAGAAGATTTGAAAGCAATCAACAGATATATGAAAAAATATTCAACTTCTGTAGTAATTAGAGAAAGGCAAAAGGAAACTACCCTAAGATTTCATCTCACCCCAATTAGAATGTCTATTATCAAGAAGACAAGCATCAATAGGTGTTGGTGAGGATGTGGGGGAAAAGGTACACTCATACATTGTTGGTGGGGTTGCAAATTGGTGCGGCCACTCTAGAAAGTAGTATGGAGATTCCTTAGAAAACCTGGAACGGAACCACCATTTGACCCAGCTATCCCATCCCTTGGCTTATACCCAAAGGACTTAAAATCAGCATACTACAGTGATGCAGCCACATCAATGTGTATAGCTGCTCAATTTACAATAGCTAGATTGTGAAACCAACCTAGATGTCCTTCAATAGATGAATGGGTTAAAAAAACTGTGGTATAGCTACACAATGGAATGTTACTCAGTCACAAAGATGAATAAAATTATGGCATTTGTAGGTAAATGGATGGAGTTGGAGAATGTCATGCTAAGTGAAATAGGCCAAGCCCAAAAAACCAAAGGCAAATGATCTCTCTGATAAGTGGATGATGATACATAATGGGGTTGGGGGGAGGCAAGAGGGGAGGAAGGGTGGATTGTATAGAGGAAAAAGAGGGGTGGGGAGGGGCTAGGGGGAGGAAAAAATAATAGAATGAGACAAACATCATGACCCTATGTACATGTATGATTATGCAAATGGTGTGACTACTTCATGTACAACCAGAGAAATGAAAATTGTACCCCATTTGTAAAATGAATCCAAATTTTAAAAATTAAAATTAAAAAAAAAAAAAAAGTCTAGGCCTAGAATTACCACGTGGTCCAGCCATTCCACTCTGGGCAGACGCCCAGGAGAACTGAAAGCTGGGTCTAAAGGGACGTTCCTCCAACCAGGTTCACAACAGCTGACAGGTGGGACTGACCCAAGTGTGCATGCGTAGAGGAACCGCTGAGCAAGATGTGGCACCTGCCCCGGTGGAATATGGCTCAGCTTCCTACTGAGGGAATCCCGACCACGCTCGCAAGCAGGACACCCCACCAGGTGAAATAAACCCGGGGCAAAGGACGAGCACTGAACCAATCCACCCCATGTGAGGTATGCACAGGGAGGTGAAGTCGGAGAAAGTGAGAGCAGGTGGCCTCGGGCCCTGGGCAGGGGCGAGTGGGAATGAGGCCTCGTGGGCACCGTCTCACCGTGCGAGGTGCAGAGGCCCGGAGGTGTGCGGGGGACGGCAGCGCGAGTCATGAGCGCGCTGGAGGTGCGACCCGAGGGCCTGGGCGAGGAGGGCGAGGTGCGGATCCAGCAGACCTGGGGCGAGGAGGGCGAGGACTACCTGACATGGACTTTACTAGAGAATAAGATCGAAAACAAAGACAGAGAGGGAGAGAAGGTCCCCAGCAGAGCTGAGCCTCCTGCGTCCCTGCAGAGGCTCAGCTCGCAGTGAGCCGGCGAGCGTGCAGCAGGCGGTGGGGCTTCCTCTGGAGAGACCCAGAGGAGCAGGCTGTGGGCGCAGCTGAGCCAGGACCCATTCAGAGGAACCCTGCGGACGGCTCCCCACTAATGTGCCAGAGGAAGAGAGGAAAGGTCCAGGGGTCCTGGGCCCAGAGACAGTCAGTTCCCTTCCTGGACCCTGGGGACCCAGGGAAGAGGTCACTGTGGAACCTCAGGAGACACGTGGGGGCTCCAGCGACTGGGCCAGGCGCCCCTCTGTGTTCGGCAGTACCCCGGGTGCCAGGCACTCAGACAGACACGAGGGTGGTCCGACAACAGGGCTCAGGGCTCACAGGCAGCACAGATGTACAAACAAATCTGCTGCATCATGTGGCAGGACAGCAGCAGGAACCTGTGGCAGAAAGGGGCCGGCGAGGCAGGCGCAGCCTGCAGCCAGGCCTCGGGCCCCGCCACAGAGGCCCCCAGAGCCTCAGCGGTGTTGGCGGGCAGGCAGCTACAGGCGAGTGGGGTGGCTGGAAGTAAGTGCAGGACACAGCTCTGTGCCCAGGGCACACCGCATATTATTCCTCACCCCACAACCTCCCCATGGCCCCAGGACACGTCTCCTGTCCCCAACATCAACTGAGGGAAGCAGGACCTCACAGTACTGCCACCAGCAGGAGTGGCTGCAGCTGAGTGGAGCACCCAGGTCTGGTCTGCCCTGGACAAGTGACCAGGCATTGCTCCTACCCGGTCGCAGCTACAGGGACCCTCCTGGGTCCTTCAGTGGCCAATGGGCATGACGTCTGCAGCAGGCAACGCTGATCTTCTTCAGAATCACCAACGTGAAGCAAGGGGCCCCGCTGTGAGGTGAGGGGACGTGGCACCGATTATGAGGCCAGGAGCCTGAGGCAGGGCATGTAAGACCCAAAACAGGGCAGCACAACCACAGGAAGAGCAGATTTCTTCTTAAACTCTGCTGGAAAATTGGATCCCTGCACATCAGACCCCAGAAATTATGTTCGTGTCGCTGTGTCTCACTTGCTTTGTTCAGGGTAACTTAGTTTTCTATTTCAAAGAGAAGCTACACCGCATTTCCTAATGATAAATAATGATAGACAAAAACTTGGGAGATGGGAGGGAGAACAGGAGGGAAAAGGGGGATGGAAGAGGGAGGCTCATGAACTGAAGTTGATTTCCATGCACATGAGTTTGTCAGGATGAACCCAAGTACTATGTATGACTATAAGGCGCCAATAAAAAAATAAAAAAATAAAAAAAAACAAATCAGCATCCGCTGTAATTGTTCAGGATTCTAGATACAGTCCCAGTCTCCTGAGAATAGGAAAAGTGCTGCTAAAGCCTATTAAGGTGACTACATTTAAATGGAAAACATCTATTTCCTTTCTTGACATCTGAATTTACACCTAATAAGTGCAACAGGATAACATGTTTTCTTCTAATTTTTATTTTTGTATTTATCAATCTTAATATCTTTCTTTACCCTGATTCCCAAATACGCTGATTTTTCTCCTGCAAAGGGCAGGTATGTGCCCTGTTCTGTTTTTAAAGAAGAAGCCGTCCAGCCCCAAATCCGGCTCTGTCTTCTTTGCCTTTATTGCCACCACCACTAACAGGCAGCATTATGCTTTCATCCCATTATTCCTACCAGACTTCCCAGCACGGTTATTTCAGCAGTCATCATATAAAGCCACATCTCATTAGTTCACCTTTAAGAAATGCAAGATTATGGTGCCACAATACCAATTTGATCAATTTACACAAGATGGCAACCTTAGTTAAAAGGCTTATAAGCCTTTAAAATATCCTGAGTTGGGAATAGTATTTATTATTACTACAACACCACAATTCAGAGCAAAAAAAAAAAAAAAAAATGCTGCAATGACAGACCCATAATGAATAAATGAAAAGCAATGTGCTTTTTGGTGTGATCTCCTTTGAAGCAGGCATTAAATTATTAAAGACGTTTCCAGTGTACACATCAATCAAATCATCCCCAGAAGGAACCCTGGGTTCTACACCCATACACACACACACACTCATACACACACACACACACACACACCCATACACACACACACACACACACACACACACACACACACACGTCTACACCATGGTAAGGCCTGCCTAGAAGGGAAAGAGACCTCCTTCTACATCTGGGTGGGTCTCCACAGTGGGAAGAACAATTCTTCAGGGAAAAAGGAAAAGCAAGAGGCAAAAGAGGAGCGAACTGCCGAGCTCCTCAGGCCCTTCCCTCCTTCCTTCTCTAAGGACATGCCGCAGAAGAGGGATGAGGAGCCCGGAGGAAGAGTCCGACTCACGCCAGCACGTCATCCTCACCCGGGCTGCACGGCTGCTCCTTGCTGTCTGGCTCCCTGGAAGAGTCTTCACAATACCTCACCATTCCAAGCCTTCCCGGTTGTTTCTGCATTGCTATCCACTCTGGAAAGCAGCACAGATGTGCCAGCCGCAGACGCCAGGCAAGGTGAGATCGAAGTCCCTAAAGTAGCTCACCCGCCTGGGTGACACGTGACTCCCTCCTCGGGCGGATGGCAGGTGGCAGCAGCCAGGGACGGGTGCGATCACGTCACAAAACAGGGAGCACGGTACGCTTCTCAAAGCACTCTCACCTGTGGTTTCCCCATGACGATCCCCGATGCAGAGAAGGGGACACTGAGCCAGAGGAAGCACCACTCAACTCACCAGGGTCCACGTGGCCAGTGGGTAACAACATCTTCCATCAGCATCATAAAACAGAAGCGGATACGCGTTCCCTCTGAGGGGCGGTGGCCCTTGGCAGAAACAGTCCCCATGGTAATCAGGCACCTGGTCCAGGTCTGTCCCTCATGTGAATAGGGAACTGTGAGGCACAGGACTGGGGACTGTGGGGGCTCTCCACTTGGCCTCCCTCCCTCTGCCTCTCGCTGCTCCCGATTCTCACAAGGAGGACCTGAGTGGGACTCTGCTCCCTGAGGGTGGTCCCTTCCATCCATTAGGCAGCATCAGACCAGAGGGGGACCCCGCTTCCTCACTGACTCGCCTCCCAGCCCCCACAGCTCCTGCCGGGCTCGGCCCCAGCAGGACAGTGGGCTGTCCTTAGCAGTGGGCTCTTTAGGGAGGGATTCGGTCATCAGATCCTGTGCAGCCTGTGCTCTCATGAGAAGAGGGGAGAGGACAGGCACATGCAGGGAAGGTCTGCGCAGACCCGGAGAGAATGGCCATCAACAACCCGGGAGGGAGAGGAAGAAGCCAAGTCCGCCAGCGCCAGCCTCCCTTGCAGCTCCCAGAGCTGCCAGAGAATGGGTTTCTGCACTTGGCCGCCATGTTGGTGGCACCGTGCAGTGGCAGCCCCAGCAAGCCGTGCCCAGCCACATGCTGCCTCCCTGCCCACGCCCACTCACACTCAGCTTCCTTAAGAATCGGGGAGCTGGGCTCCTGTCACAGGAAGGAGGGCTGGCGGGACAAGGTGGCCGGGCAGGTGCCATCTTCCCAGGCAGGAGCAAGTCCCAGGCCACGCGGTGATTCGTGCGGTGCCCAGAGTGCACTTCTTTCCCACCTTCAGGGCCGCTGGCTCTGGCTGACCCTCCAGCTCCCTCCGGCAGCCGTCACTCCCACCGATGCCCTTGTAACGCAGGTGAATTCCTCCTGTCAGCTCTAACAGCACGTGCAGTGTTCCCCTACCCGTGCCTGACGGGAGAATGCGGAATATGCTTTGCAATAGGGTCCATGCCCTCGCAACATTTGGGACGACCGTGGGATGTGGGGGAACAGCAGCGGGGCTCTGCGGTGGCCTCTGCAAGTCTCTGACAAGGGCACTTTCTTGCTTGTCTCTGAGCCCAGCATCACAGACCAGGGATAACTGTTTCCTGAATGAAACACCAAGCGTCTGCTGCAGGTCCAGGTGGGGGTAACCCTGCCTTCAGGAAGCCGGAGGTGAGGCGGCAGCTCAGGCTCCTTGGGCACCTCCAGGCCGGTGGTACTGGGCTCTGGGCACCCCGCCTCATGGTGGAATTTAATCCAACCTCCCGGGATTTATTTGGGGGAAATACTGCGAGTCTCCTAATTTGCAGCAAAGGAAGCTGCAGCACCGACCGGTAAGCTTGTCCCAATTTCTGTAACAGGGACAGAGGGACGTGAATGCTTTCTGCCCGCTGACGCTCAGTAAGCATTCCCCAAGGTGCAGATGTGTTAGGGTTGGGGGCTATCCCAACGCAGTTCAGTGCTAAACAGCTACTTCACACCCAGGGACTCTGAAGCCAGGGCTCTGCCATTTCCAGTGGAGGCTCTGAGTGCCAAGGTCTGAGTCTCTGCACTTCTAACAGTTCCTGGAGGTGTTGATGCTGCCTGTCCGGAAAGGGTACTTCCCATGAAGGCTCTAAACCACACAGAGCACAATATGGTCCAGAATTAAATATAATACTTAAAATAGCATTTTTGGTTAAAAGGTTATAATTATACTAATGCCTCAGAAAAATGCAAAGGGTTACATTTTTAACTTTAAAATTATCAGTCCATTGATTGAAAGCTGGAAGCCTGACTGTTGATCAAATGATTTGGGGCCAAAAGGAGAGTTCTGAGGTTTATTCCAGTATCAGCATGCCACTGTTTATTACAAGTTATGTTATAAAAAAGAAACACATCATTGCAAAAGCAATAAATCAGAAAGATATTTTTTACCTAGGCTCGAAGTCCTCTCTCTGACAATTACATCGAGTTTTAGTCAATCATTGACTAAAATTTTAAGGAAACCAGCTTTCAAGAAGAAATTGTTTCTCCAAAGAGTGCAGACATTCTGAAATTTTAGGAATAACTCATGCATATAGGTAATTGTGTGATCCTATATTCTGTTTAAGGCATAATTCTTATGTTTCACTGGAGTCAAAGGGGTATTCATTGAACTATCTTACTACTCATTACACTGATGTACATAGACTGTAATAGTGATCACAGAAGTCATTTGAACTTAGAGGGTTCCAATACTCTGGCTAGCACAGAGTGCATTAGATTAACAGACTTATCACACACGTGTAAAATTATGGATAATCAGTACCCTTAAACAGAGAGGTTTTTATAGGAAACTCTGGGTGTTTACCTTGTAGAAAGCACACTATGTATTATAAGTAATAGTTCTTAATATTTGTTATTAGAAATGCCAGACCAGGTCTTCCCCACCAGCATGACACTAGCATTGGCATTTTGAGTGCCTTTTGCCCAACTCTGCCTTCGTGCCTGTCTTGCTATTTAGTTTGCAACTGACATTCTGAGAAAATGGTTGATTTGTATGGAAAGACAGAAAAGGTCCGATAGTTATTATTGCTGGCTGCGTCCTGGTGGGGATGGCTCAGGGGAAACCATAAACATTCAGGCTTTCTAGAGAATATGCATGCAGTTACTAAGGTTAACTCGGGATTCCTGAGTGGTAAGGGGAAAGAAGATGGAATATGGAAATCATATGGAAATAAGCCACCAGATATTGAAAGCATCATTTACTCGGATGGTATTTCAACAGACAGATGAGACCGCCCAAGTGACTTACACTTTAAACTCATATCACACCTCTGACATTAACAGCAGCCCCAGAAATTAGAAATGGAGAAAGACAGCTAACCAGAGACAGCAGCTCGTGTCCAGCCCACTCAGAAGTAAATGTTGACGTTTCTTATATTTACGTCCAAATTCCCGAGGGCTTCCTTTTCACGTTTAAGAGCTTTTCTGTCTGAAAACAGCAGCGTAAGCTACGATTTCCACATCATGATATCGCAGCCGGCCGTCAGACCCTCCCTGCTTCCTGCTGCCAGCCCTCTCTTCCTGAAATGTGCCATGCCTGGAAGGGGAAACGGGAACCCCAACAATGAAAAGCCCCTTCGGATGGCCACGTCCCCGCATGGTGCCAGCCACACATGGAACCTGGGATGGTGTGGCTTAGTTGTAGGATTGGGGGCGGAAGGTTGAGTGGGTTTTGTGGGAGAGCTCAGGCATAGATGCTGGAAGCGCAGAAACCATCACGCTTGTTTTTATTTCTGTTCCCATGGAAACTAACATCATCTCCTACCCAGGTTGAATGAGGGGTTCTGAAATAATGAGTTTCAGGTTTCCAGGAGAGCCAAGTGCAGCTTTTTGTCTTCAGCTTCCAGGGCCTTACTTTCACAGAAAAAAAAAAAAGGTTCAGATGTGGTTTGAAGGCACAAAGACCCACAGAGAGGGGGTGACACTCAGCAGCCTGGTCCTCACATGCAGAAGCAGAGCAGAGCTCAGCTGGCCACCCGCTGGGTGTGGGCTGGCCTGGGCCCATGGAGTGCCACCAGGCCCTGGGACACTCATAGGAGCACATGCAATAAATTGAACACTTACATTTAGATGGCATAGGAGTGTTTAGACGTCATTAGGGGAAAAAAAAAAAAACATTAAGTTTCCTTGCTGTAGAAGCAAATGTTGACTTCCTTTCATTTGCAGAGAGATCCCTGAGGGCCACATCTGAATGTCTCACTCCACCTCTATCAAAAAACACAGTCTACAAATGGGATGCCACAAACAGCCTCGCTGGCAATGCACAGGGAAGTAGAGGACCCCACGGCCCCGTCCCAGCTCTTCCAGCTGTGAGCGACGCTGGGAGCGTGGGTCACTCCAGGTTCAACCTGAGGACACAGCCTGGCGAAGACAGTGTTGGCACTCGACATCCTTCAGCTAGAGAGGGCGGCAGAGGCTGAGCAGTCCCCAACTTGGAGATAGTCAGGAGCCCTCATCTCCGCCTGCCCTCCCTGAGGCATGAGGGGCAGTCACACTGGGGCCAGGCCCCAACCTGTGCTGACCGCCGGTCACCAGGCCCAGGCCATGGGACGCAGCTCTCTCCTCCCCTTTCTCCAAAGGGCTCTGCTCATCAGCAGCACACAGTAGAGTCTGGGCCACATTCACTTCCGGTTGTAACAGTTCATCATTCTACTCAGTAAAGACATAGCATAGCGGCAGATTTGGGGATCTGGTCAGGAAGCACCTCCTTTGTCTTTCTGGGTATTTTACTGTATGTGGAAAAAGCAACATGAATAAGCTCCTCATCTCTCTTGCGTTTCCCAAAAGCCGCAGGTAGCTGCTGGTCCTCCATAGCACCAGGTGGAGCCAGTGAGGAGCCGTGCAGACTTGAACACCCTGCTTCTGGTTGTAACCCCTAGGCTGCAGATTCCTGAAGACGCCATTACATTCTATATGTGTAGACCAATAGGCACACACTACAGTGACCCCAGGGACTGGGCAAATAGCATCAATGACCACGGAGGACAGGTGTCGGACAACAGGACTGCTTCTGCTCCAGGAACCTGGAGGATGCATGGGCACTGTAAGCCAGAGCCAGCCACAGAGGGTGCTCTTAGGGAAGTCGGGCACATGCCTGGTGCAGATTCCATGAAGACAGCTGATCCATTAGCATAAGGGTTACTTCTCGTTAAATGCTGTCGATTGAATAAATGTGGTTTTTTTCTCTAATCCCCCATGATGGTCCTCTAAAGTATCAAAAGCTATTTAAAAAGGGGTTCATTACCCTGTGTACATGTATGATTACACGAATGGTGTGAATCTACATCATGCAAACGAAAAGATGTGCCCCATCTGTGTACAATGAATCAAAATGCAGTCCATAAAAGTAAAAAATAATTTTAAAAGAAAGGGTGACCCCAGAGGACCAGAAAGGAAATAAAAAACCATGAAATCTAGAAAACAATGAAATCACGGGTGTGGGGCCAACGGGAGCAGGTCTGAGGCTACTGAAATGTGAAGCTGAGAAAGAGGAGCCAGGACGCAGCTCACGGGCTCCGCAAGCCCGAACCGAGGAGAAGAAATCCCCTGACCCATGAGCAAGGTCCCTCCCTGCTTCCCACAGCCCGGTGCCAGAACGCTAAGCTCCAGGCTCACACTCCCAGCGAAAAATAATGAAGGATTCTTCCCGAAGGAAATAGATCAGCACAAAAAAAAAAAAAAAATGCAATACTAAAAATTGGAAGGGTCCAGTGAATGGCCAGAACCAATCACCCTGCAGTGAACTTCTCCCCTCCCCGTGAGCTCTGCCTGTGCACGAGGAATTTCCTTAATGCCTCATTCTGAGCTCTAACTAGACACTCAAGGCAAGTCTCTAGCATGGAGACAGAGATCCAAACACAGAAAGAAACAAAGGAACTGAAAAACTCAGAAGAAACAAAGATAGTGCAACAACAACAACAACAAAACTTAAAGTAATAGAGCATCGGTCTTTGGAGAGATCAAGGATAATGTCACATTCACAAAACAAGAACAGGATGTTATAAAAAAGAGCATTCAGAGACTATGAAAGAATTCCTAGAAATTAAAGATAGAACAACCTGGAGAAAAATCAACAGATAGAAACTGGGGATGTAACTCAGTGGTAAAATGCTAGCCAAAGTGGGCAAGGCCCTGGCTTTGATCCTGGGCACCACAAAAGATAAAAAGCAAACAGACTGATTGGTAGAAAAGTTGAAGTTTCTGTTTAACAAATTCTAATGCGCCAATGAAAAATAAAGAAAAAAAAAAAAAACAATGAGGTAATGCTCTATGAATAAACAACAAAATCTGTTACTATGAGGTAAAATACTTTAACAGAAAGAAAATTACATAACAAATGTAAGGTTTTCTACCATTTTGGTAAATAATACACACCTATTTGTATATTTTAAAAAACTGACAAATTTTAGATCACAGAGATGGAAAGTAGGAGACAATTAGAGGGTCGTCTAGGAGGTTCTGTGAACAAATACCAAAGTTCCAGAGATTAGGCAAAGGAGAGAGGAAAACCAACAAAGAAATAACTGAATAATGTTTTTCCAGAACTAAAAACAAATACTCAACCCACTCAGTACTTGATCAGCAAAGAGACCTGCACCAAGGAGCATAACTGGGGATTTTCTGAGCAGGACAAAGAAGAGAGTGGAGAGATGAGAAAAGTGTTCACTATAAAAGTTCACAAAGAAAATGACAATTCAGATTGACAACTGCCCTTCTGAACAGGAAGTAAAATTGGGCAATCCTTTCAAAATGCTCAGAGAAACTGCACTGAACTTGGAATTTTATACCTAGCCAGAATTATAGGCAAACTTGAGTAGAGAAGCCAAGGGCATCGCCAAACATGAAAAGTCTCACCAACAACAAGAACAAAAGTTTCCTCTGAAGCTTTTCCCTGGAGGTAACTCAAGTTATATTCCAAAAAAAAAAATGAAGATATACCAAGAAAGAGGAAGACATGGAATCCAAAAACCGGGGGATCCCGCCACTGGAGAAGCAAAGGAAACTCCTGAGCGAGTGAGGAAAAGACCTGGCCAGCTCTGAAAGGCAGATCTGGAGAGGAACCATCCAGCCCCGGCAGGTCACGGCCTTGACAGGCGCAGCTGATTCCTTCCCCACTGGCTCACGTCTGGAGAGGCGGCCCGCAGATCTGGAGGAGTGCAGAGGGCCTGGCAACAGACACATGGAAGAGCAGGCAAAGGAGAAGACAGGTGATTGCTATCCTGGGGGAGGCAAAGGACAAGGATGCAACAGGCACTGAGACCGTCAGCCAAGGACACTCATGGGGGCAGCAGCAGAAGGGCGGTGGGACCGACCGGACATCGCTGTCCTATGTCCGAGTGTGAGTACACCGCGGTGAAACCCCACGCAGGGCAACCACAGAATGGGAGCCCGGTTAGAACAGGGTCCATGTCTGTGTCGCACGACAAAACACACTCTACTGTCATGCGTATCCAAAAAGAAAGACTTTGAAGATTAAAAAACAGGAGCAACTGCATAGCGAGAATAATGTGCCGATTAAAGATTAGATTAGCCAAAAACTTGTAAAACTAGAGTGGAAAGAAGGAGAAGGTGTGCGTGTGGCCTTAATTTTACTGAGGGTGGGGGCAGATGAGACATCTCAATAATCATCTTCTATAGTCTTGTTAGCTAGAAAGTTAATGAATAATATCTAAATTTAAAAAACAAAATCAAGAGCTTTATTGTCTCCAATTTAGATGCCATAAATTAAAATGATCTCCATTATTTTACGTTCATCTAAAAATAAAAGACACTTAATGCCAACTAAGCTGTAACATGACATTCTTGTACAATTAATGACCTCGTAGGCATTAAATAGGGAAGTGGGCATATGTTTTAGAATAGTAGGTATGTGTTTAGTGTAATCCATGAGGAATAACTGAACTCGTTCCAATCATTTGCCCTCAAGGGACAGGGATTGAGCTGATGAAGGTAGAGCCCGGGATACAATTTTTATTATAATTCCTGTTGAACTGGTTGACTTTTAAAACTATTATGTGCATAACAACTTAGATTAAAAAGTTTAAAATAAATAAATAAGAAATGGCACATAGCACAATCCCCAATTAAAAACCAAACTTCCTCAGCTCCAGGGTTCATCATGCTGATTTAAAGGCTATTTAATGAAACTATTTAGCATGAAACACTTTGCAACCCTCATTATTTTACCACTCGAAATCAACCCTACTGATAGGAAAAGCTATAAAACAATCCAAAACCACTCTAAAGGTCGCATCCCCATCTTCTGCCCTCTTCTGCTAAATGGAACAAAATGCAAAATACAATTGCTTATCTGGTTATCCTACAGATATTCATTTGCCTGTGTTTCAGAGATGGCAGGCTCTGGCCGATCCATACTTACAAGGGGCAGCTTACTTAACTAAAGTGGAGAGCAGGCTCATTTCTTGCCCCCTTATCTTGGAAAGGCATCATTTGATCCTGGAGCATACTGACACATGTCATCTGCACCAGGTAACTGCTAGTTGTAGGTTTGCTCCACTGCAGAAAGCAGATCTGATTTATTTAGAATGTGGATGCAAAAGGGGGTTTTAAAAGACTGCCTTATTCTTATTTAAACTAAATTCTCCTCTAAGAGATGATTTTTCTGGCCTCCCCATGACATAAAATATCCCCATTGGTCTGGAAGCAGTGCCAGGTTCATTACCATTATTAACACCGACTAATAAAAAAATCTGGACCCAGGGGCAGAGCTCAGGATCTTTTTTAGCTGGAATTAGTCCACAATATCCCATCTCACTCTCACACACACACACACACACACACACACACACACACACACACAGTGGCTAGATGGTACCAGTAGACCACATCTGACTGCGAAAGGTCTGAGGTTTCACCTACTTGCAAGAGAATGTGTTAGGCTGGCAAAGTGTCATGGGCGCTGGCAGAAGATGCGAGTCACCTGGTGAGTGAAAAGAATTCGCTGCTCACAGGAACAGCAACAGCCAGAATGTCAGCATGATACCCCAGGCCCACGTTCCACACGGCAAGGAGAAGGGCGAGGTGATTTACAGTGGTTTGCATTTCAGAAAAAGAACTCCAAGTTTGGGGAATCCAAATCTTTTTTTCTTTTGATAATTTTATTAGGGGAAAATATACATAAAATTTGCCATGCTAATCAGTCTCAGGTATTCAATCCAGTGGCATGAAATGAAGAGAAGACCTGCCTGACCTTTGCACCATTATCTGTTATACTGCACCATAAACAAATGTGGCTTTGGCCCCAAAGCAAGTGTTACGGTTTGGATATGAGGTGTCCCCTCAAAACCTCAAGCAGGAATGTTGAAAACTAAAATGATTAGACTACGAGAGCTGTAACCTGATCCGTGGGTTGGTCCATCTGATGGTTTAATGATCTGGACGGACCAACTGGGTGATAACTGTAGGCAGGGGCATGCCTGGAGGAAGCAGGTCTCCGGGGACGTGCCCTCGGGCATTATGCCCCGTCCCCCTCGCTCCCTCCTCTTTCTGCTCCCTGGCTGTGGTGAGATGAGCAGCTTTCCTCTCCCATGTCCGTCCACGAAGAAGTTCTGCCTTACTTGGGCCAGAGCAACGGAGCTGACCAAGCACAGACTGAACTTCGGAAACCACAACCTCAAAATACACCATTCCTCCTCTAAGTTGTTCCGGTCAGGTATTTTGGTGACCGTGACACAGAGCTGACTAAGACAGTAGTGTTTCTCAGTCTCGCCACTATTGAGACTTTGGGCTGGATGATTTTTCGTTGTGAGGATTGTCAAGTGCATCACAAGGTAGTTAGCAGTGTCTCTGATCTCTACCCACTAGTGCTACCCAAAAGCACTCCCCATCGTGACCACCAAAGGTGTCCACAGAAAAAGCCCAATATTCCCCTGGACACAAAACCACCTCGGGATAACAACAGTTACTCCAGAGGAAATCACCCTCTGTCCTTCAAGGCCATTCACAGCACAACCACCCCTCAAAGACGATTCAGAAGAAAGATAGGCAGTGTCTGCCTACAAGAGGCCCCGGGAGATGGCCTCCCAACAGAGGCCACATAGCCTGGCACGTGACCTCTTGTTTAGGAACAAAGAGATTACTCAGCCTGTTCATATATGATTTTTACACACACACACACGCACAAACTCACACCCTTCTCTAAGAAAGGCTTAAATTATAAGGTGGACCATTTAGATAGCCAGAAAGCAGTCCAGAGAAGTTTAACTAGCTCACAGGCTGAGGGTATGCGTGCAGATATCATTTATAACGGAGCCAAGGGGAGTGCAGGTCTGCATGTCTTTCCTTGCGGAGGAATGTCCTCCTTCCCTGGATGAATGACTGGCTCTCCTGTTGCTTCTGCTGGACGCTCCCCTGCCGACCACTCCTCGGCCCTGCGGTGGAGCTGCGTTCAGTCCCCACTTGCTCCACCTACGGGTACAACCTCACACAGGTTAGCTCACCTGTGTGAGCTCACTGTTCTACTTACATGGTGAAATGGGGTGTGAGACCTGTCTCACCGTGTGTCACCCGGATTGCGTGAGATGACGCCTCGTCCTTTATGTGGCATTCAGGAGGCACTGAAAAAGCAGCGGCTGTGGTTGGACGCAGGGCCCTGCGGGGCCACATCCTCAGTGCTGTTCCTCCCACGATGGAGCAAGTGGGCTGGGTGCTCAGTCTCCACACTCCCACTCAGCTCTCACACGCCATGGCGTGCCGAGCCAGGCCACAGACCAGAGACCGGCTCTCACACCCGAGCCCGCACGCTCCGCCGCCAGCTCCAGCCTGGAGACCAAGGGACGGGGGACGGAAGCGACTCTGGTCGTTGGTCACCTGCCTTCCTTTCCTCAAGTCAATGTCCGTTTGTCGTCATTACCCAACTCGTACCGATCTTTCAGTCTCCCTCTAAAAAGCGAGCATTCACACGCCACCTAAAAACACCGAGCTCGGCAGACACGCTCCCGGGCTGAGCCCGGATGACCAGGGATCAGGTCTCCCTCTCGCTCCCCTTCTTTATACTCGGCACACTTACCAGCCCACAGATGCCTCTGCCGGGCTTTGCGAGTTGTTTAATAAGTGCTTAACGGAGAGATTTCCCTTTCACCGATAATGCTGATTTCCTCCTGCTATTTCGACTTTGGAATATAAATCAGTCTGGGTTTGTGCGGCTCCTGGTGCCGTCTGTACTATGATTACCCTTCTTTGTCTTAAAACATAACATTCAATTATAACTTCACCGATGACTTCAAATTCCGTCTTCCCTCAGGGAAAACAATACCCATAACTAAGGTTTATGAAAAATTATTAGTTATAGCAAATCCTAAAAAGTAAATTGGATTTTTAGAATCTGTGATTTTTAGCACATTAGGCTTTTTGTCAGGAAGGCAGCGCTTGCAGATCATGCCGGAGGAATAACCAAGCAGCCGTCCCGGGTCGCTCCCAGACCAGCACGGGGAGAAGGCGACCGTGGAATTTGCTGGATTGTGAAATTTGCTTTTGGAGAAGGAAATGTCACCTAATGGGCAGAGGGCACGTGGCAACTCTTGGTGACTTCTCCCCAGGCCCCTGAGTCAGACTGTCATTCCCGCCCCCTCACCTGAATTCCGGCCCTCCGCCGAGAACTGTAAGAAAGCCAGCTGAGCCCGACTTACAGGCTGGACTGGCTCACTTCTGGCACCGCTTAGTCCCTTCCACGAGCACATGCGTGTGGTACACAAACACGCACATACACGTGCACACGCATACTCTCTGTGCAAAGGACACTGCTCCACTGGCCTGAGGAAATCAATGCACAGCTGGCAAATATTTGAGCTGCATTCATATCAGTGATTCCTTTACGAAAAACAAATTCCAACCAGCGCACTCTCAAGGACCCTGAAGAGAATATCATGGCATTTTATCTTAAAAAAAAAAATGCTTTTCTAAGTGGAGAAGGACTTTTTCTTGGATAAAACCCCCAAGCCAGTGCTCCTGCGTGTATCAAATTTCCTCCTTCAAATCTCATCCCTAACTCCATCCCGCCTTGCTCTTCAAAGCTGTTTAGCAAAGACAGACCATTTTCCACATTAAAACACACTCCGTCCCTGTGGCTATTCTTTGGAAACACGCTGGAGTGCTGAAGGAGCTCTGTTAGGTTGGTCAGGTCCTTCCACCCCGGGCACCTGGCAGGTTTGACTTCCCATAGGCACAGCAAGGGCAGGTAGCAGACAACACAGAGCTTGAAAGACAGCCCCGGTTGCCTGGCGGAGACGCACGTTCAAGGGCATGGAGGATACCTGATCGACTGGGATCTCAACCCGTGTGTCTTCATCTTCTTGGACTTCGGCTGCCCCCCGCATTTCCGACCTCTCTTCTCCAGCTTTGAAAATGCCTTCATCTGTTATTGGAGACAAACACAGTGAAAAATCAAAGTCCAATGCTGCCATCGTGTGGCTGGGCGCTCAAACTGCAGCAGCATCCTGGGAGGGTGTTGTCAGTAGTATTTCTGTTCCCTCTCCAGAGACGGGATTTGGGCCACCTCTGGCTCTCCCCCCAACTCTTCTACATCTTCACTGGGGAAACGTTCGGAGCTCTGCGGGAACCCTGCTCGACCTTGGCTACTGATCTAGCAATGCATGCCTATAAGGGGAACACCCACCAGGTTCTCAGTTCTCCCCACCTAGCCACCAGCTGGCCATGAGATTTGGTGCTTTACAATGCTACTTTTCCCAGGGAAATGCTACACACTCGATATAATGTATTGGAATAATTCCCTCTGCTCACAGCAATGCAGAAAATATTTTTACTATAAAGGAATCATCCAGCTGACTCCACATGCACACACACAAAAAATCAATATCCTTTACTTCACAGATTTCTACAAGATTTTCACAACCTATGACTTTAAATCCCTCAGTATAAAATGTAGCCTGAATCTCTAAGTCTGTAGGTTAAGCTCCTTCAACTTGCTTTCCCCGGGAAGCAATCATGGCTGTTTTCCATATTTGAAGTCGTTTTACTGTCTCCCCTCAGCCTTTCTTCTCCAGGCCAAGTAATCACGGCGTCCTGGGCCCATTTGTCATTCTGTCTGTCTACTTGCCTCGAGACAGGTTAATGCCGCAGCGTTCTCACACATGTTTCCTCTGTCCAGTGTTGAAGGCTCTCCAGGGACGGAAACCCTACCTCCTTCCCTGGTAATCTATTACCGTATCTGATTACCCCTAAAGTCTGGAAAACATCTTTTTATCCTTTGTCTTACAGTCCCCTGTTTCCGTGACGGAAGCGTGTGTGCCGGACCACAATTACTTAACGTGTTTCACATGATGACACTCCACATGGCCACAGTCACAAGGCCACCCTGGATTGATGTGCAATATGTTCATGCATTTGTTGTGGGTCCATGCTCTGTGAGGCACACTGAGCCCAGGTGCAGCCCGAGGTGGGAAGGGGGCAGATGGTTCCCCGGGTTGCTCATGGTCCAACCAGGAGAGGGTGCAGCCTGGGTGAGGTGTTGGGGGGCCGGTGCTGCCACGGTGAAGGGCAGCTCAGAGTCACGGAGGGCAAGAAGATGCAGCCAGGTGGGAAGTGAGGGTGTGGGAGGGAGGCCTGCTGGCACCTTAGAAGACATCGATCTTATCAGACGCCAGGCTCGGGAGACCACCCCTAGAACCTGGCCATGGCTATTTGGGAGACACTTCTGTGTCCAAATGCTGCACCTGCTTACAAAGACCACACAGAAACCTGCAGGCACCAGGAGAAGGTATTCTCAATACTCGCCATCAAGGAAATGCTTAACTGTATCCAGTAGAGCCAGGAATGGTCTGCAGATGTGTTTTTAGAATAAGCTTTCCACCAGAAAAGAAGAATACAATCGATAATAGCAAAATAAAATTGAAAGGGCACTGGAATGGAAAATGGCAGCCACGAGGACATAAATAGCAAAGAGACACACCAGCAAAGCTCAGCACTGTCACAGTGACACGCACAGAGGATGCGGGCAGAGTGTCTTCTCTGGGCGAGGGAGGATTTTGCTCCACGGTGCCCTGAGATGTTTAAGCCAGCTCCTTAGCAGTTCCAGGCAAGAGACGAAGGTCAGGAAGGAATAGACAGAGACCAAACCTGGAAGAGCAGCTAGGAAGGTACTGCGTGGCAGGACAGTGCCCACTCAGGGTTCAATGTTTAACCAGGAAGGCTGTGCGAAATTAAAGGAGGGATAGTATTGATTCTTAGAGAAAACATTTTAAGAGCACTTTTATTATAAATTGCTTGTGTAAATTATGCACTTAAGAAAACAGAAAATGAAGAAAATAAGCACCTTCTGATCTCATGACCCAGAGATAACTGTCACTAATATTTGGTGACTCTCTCTCTACCTCTCTCTCTATCTCTCTCACACACATGTGTGCACACATAGATAGAAAACCGGATCTTATTGCATATATAATTTATGTCATTTCTTTATGTTAAAGTCACATTGTCTTTGCCATGCCATTAAATACTACTCGGAAACAATAAAATAGGGGCATGCCACATCATAATTAATGAAAAATACAATGAAATGGAACTTTATTAATGCATAGGGTAAGCTGATGCAGCTGATGGATTGGCGGTCATGTATCACGACCTACTAAACACTGGCCACTCTGGGAAGCGGGGCAGGGCTGCTCTCTGAGGGCTTAGATCTGGCGGGGAGACCACAGACCTAGGCCGTTGCTCACTCTTCACACAGCCTGGACCTCTTTCCTGTCTTCTGGGCCTCGTCTTCCAAGTCTGAGCAGAGTGCAGAGCACACAATAACTGCTCGATAATCGCTCATCCCAACATGAGACAAAAGACGGATTGCCTGGTTTAATCTCCTACTGGCACTGGTTCCCCTCCTGCCCGATGTCCCCTGTTCCCCACCTCCTCCCACACTCTGCTCAATATTTAATTTCCCCTCCCCAAAATAGCCCCTGGAGGGGTTGGCTTCCCAGCTCTAGTACAACTAACTAGCCCGACTTCTCGGCCTCTTCTTGAATGCCCTTCTACCTCGTGCCAAAGGGAACCTCACCAGCGACGCTCCTCCCACCCCGTATCCTACCCCAGGATGCGCCATCCCGCATCCCAGCCCGGAAGGCCAGGGCTCTCCAGCTCCATGGGCACCCCTCAGTCACACCTCACCACCCACCCTTATCACCCAGAGTGACCTCGACCACGTCCCAGGTCAAAACCAAGCTGCGCAGGGTCAGGAGCCACTGGTCCCTTCACGTCCCCTGCCTGTGCTTTACCACCCACTCCCTGTGTCTGCCCTGCCCTGTGTGGCTGCCTGTCAGAGTCCCGCTCACCGCACGCCCTGTTTGAAGTCAATGTCCACAAGGATCACCTCCATCTTACCCCCGAAGCCCACAGCCAGAGAAGACCACAGCGCTCTCCTGTGCTAGCCTCCGTCTCACAGACGGGGCTGCTCTCAGACCAGACTGCCGCCTCCCTGCTGGACCACGGCTTCTGTCTCTGTGAGACCTGCATCGGCACACTGTCGGCCCCACCGCGGGTTCTGAGGAAATGTGGGTCCAGCTGAACTCACAGCACAAGGCAGTATATAAACACCGAACTCAGCGTGGCCTGGAAGGGCGAGTTAGAGCAGAATGTGGATGTCTGTACCTTCACCCAAGGCAAGATCCGTGGGCCAACGTGAAGGCTCAAAAGGAAATCAGAAAATTAAAGTCATTCGACACAAAAGATTTACCAACAAAGCCAGACTTGGAAGACAAAGAATGAATGATATAATAAGAATATGCTTCCTTTCTGTCAACGCCACAGGAAAACATAACAGAAAACACGCTCCATGGACAACGTCAAAGAAAAAATATTGAAAATTCAGCACACCTGTGTGCAAGGAGAGACTGAGAGAATTTGCACAAGTGCTTCATGTTTTATAAAGGGTGCTAGCATTCGAACTTCTCGAACCCTTGCCACCATCCTTTCATTATTACAATGGTTTCGCTGTGCACGGAAAATTGGCGATTTACACCATGGTCGCTATTATCGTGTGTGAGTGTTACGTGGTGGTTACCATGGCAGCCTCAGGCCTCCTGCCCACGACCTAGGAAGGGCGGGGCCAGCTGGGGTAGAGGTGTTCAGACTCCAGCGGACACGGAGCAGTTCCAGTGCCACTCGGGACATTCATAAAAACAGCCGCTCAGTCTCCTCCAAGCCAACATCAGCGGGCTTGTGGCCCTTTTTGCCACAGACTGTGCTTCTGCAAACTTCTGGTGTGCCACTAATGGTCTTGCGCACATTCAAGGTTTCTTCAAGGTCACCTTTTAATCGGCATTAGCACAACTTCAAACTGTTCACGAAGCCGTATCTAGTTTCAGTGTTAGCAATCTTGCTTCCTCTGAAATTAACTGCACATGGTCAGCACAATAGCAGCATGCCTTATGGCCTATGAAAGCAAACTCCCCCTTTGAGGTAGGAAGGTAGGTCCTCGGGTAAGGTGACCCCATGCTGGTGCACCACCTGGGGCTGCCCAGCCCAGCAGAGCACCCGAGCTCGGTGTCAGGAGCCGCGTCTCCACCCCTCCCTCCCACCAGCTGCTTGCAGCAGCACCCCATGGGGGTGCACGTGGAAAAGTATCAGTGGCCACTCAGGATGAGCCTCTGCAAGTTCTCATTACTTGGTCTCCTAGCAGCTTTTAAAACAGTGCTTTGTCCCCCTCCCCCTCCCCCCCTTCTCTCCCCTCCCTCTCCCGTTCACTACTCTGGTTTCACCAGCATCACCAGCAGCTCCTTCCCAGCTCGTCCCTGGCCAGCCGTCCTCCCCTGCTCAGCTCCTCAGTCTCGGACCACCCGCACTGCACACGGGTCTGCCTCTCACCTTCTTCACAGACCATCTCATCGAGATGGTAGCTGGGACACCATCCATCTGCTGACAGTTCCCTAGGAGACATCGTCAAGCCCAAGATCTTCATAGATCCTGACATAAGTAGTCACCTAGCTGCCTGACTTAACACCTCACGCTGGCTGTCTGAGAGGAATGCACCCTGGCCAGAACGGAACTGAACCCAAACTACTCCTACCCCAGACTCCCCACCCCAGGGAATGGCTCCACCACGAGGAATTAGCCTCACCTCCTTTTTGCCCTTCTTCCCCCGAGTCATTCCACAGTTAAGCCTTGTCACTTCAATCTCTTTCAATAAATGTCCCAAACAGCCATTATTTCTATCTCCACTACCAATGAGGTCTGGTGGCCACCATGTGGTGGGTGGGCTGCTGCGACCCCTTCAGTGAATCTCTTCTTGAGCCTGGTCCTCCTCCCCTGCCATCCTGCACGCGGTCCTCCAGGCACCAGCCCAGGGATTTTAACAGTGACGAGTTCCTGGACCTGCCCACAGCCCAGAGCTCTCCAGCATCACCCCCACATGGTGCGCTCCCGTTTCCTTTCCGGAACTTACAGGATGAAATGGCCGGGGCCCAGTTCTACCCAGAGCCTCTAGAAGGAGCGCAGCCAGAAGGCCTTGAGTTTAGCCTGGAGAGGCCCATCTGGGAATTCTAACCTCCAGAGCTAGGATGCATCTGTCTTGTTTTTAAACTAACTAGTTGGTGAGGATATGTTACAGCAGCAAGAAGAAACTGATACCCCACACATCTTAAAGGAGTGGGAGAGACTCTGAGGGCAGCAGTCACCAGCGATCCCCCAGTGACCCCAGATGTCCCCTGGGTGGGGGCAAGCAATGCAATACCTTCTCCCCTCCCGCCCACAGGTCCATGGTCAGAGGGCCCTCGTTGGCCCTCTGCCCTCTGTCTTCCTTCCCTGTTATTACTTCTCTCTCTCCCTCCCTGCAAGGTGCAAAACACCGCGACCACCCCCACCCCACACCCACATGTCCGCCAGGAGAAAATGGATTAGATATTCCAACTTGTCCCCTGCCCTAAACCTTTGTGATCAAAGCCATCCGCTAACAGGCTAAAGAGCGAGGATAGCTTCGACACACCATACTGCTCTCGTTCAATTACCACACCAAGGATCAAACCCAGCGCTTGGATGCACGCCGCACCCAAATTCAGCGCTAATCTGCTCTCTCTGAATCATGAACAGACATCTTAGTGCACGTGACACAGGAAAGCAGTAACAAACACTCTGGTAAAAGTAGAAATGCTCCTCCATTATTTCTCCCTTATCCCTCAGGAATTTTACTGCCTACATGCGAAGCGGAGCCACCCAGGAAGGAAGTTGTGTGGCTTCTACGTTGTGTGATAAGTGGGGACCCACCATCACCACATCGCCACATCGTCGAGTCAACGCTCCTGTTTTGGGCCTCCCTGCGGTGGTGGTGGCTGGAGTGACCACAGAGCTGGCCGCCATGCACCCAGGTTTCAGCCCAACACCAGCGCTGTCCTTCAGTGTGCCTGCCTAAGGGACGCGCACCAAAGGTCACTGAGGATGGCCGGTACTGAAGGCCGACAATCTTGCTCTCTCACCAGAATCGTCACACATTTCTCCTCAATCGTATCACATGCCACACTCTAGTATCTTTAGGGTTTAAAATTGATTGAAACTCAGCAGGATGAACAAGAAGAAAAATAACCCCACCACAACCAGTTCCGAACACTTGGTGAAAGTCTTTGGCTATCTGCTAACTGGAGGCTCGGTGTGCTACCAAGACGCTCTAGCAAAAATGCTAAGTCACACATAAAGCCACATGTTGATTCTTTTAAAAAGCAGTTCTTTAAACTTACTGGGAGAAGCAAGGGAAACACGGAGTTTATGGCCTTGAAGACATAAAATGATACTCTAGGAAAAAAAAAACAGGCCTATTCACAACACTCTCCATGTGTCACATCAGTCAAAGAGGCAGAGCTGAAGATAGAGAGAACCACCACTAGCTTGATGTGAACGAGGCCATACAGAGGACACACTGAATTCCCACGCCATCTTCATTCTAGAGACTGCTGGCATCACCACATGCTAGGTGACACTAGGCAGCCCCTGGAAGCAGGGCCTGAAGGAGGGAGACTGACTCAGCCCACAGCGAGGAAGGGAGGGAGGGAGAGGGGGAGGAGGGAGGGAGGGAGGGAGGGAAGGAGAGAGGAAGGAGGGAGGGAGGGAGGAGAGGGGGAGGAGGGAGGGAGGGAGAGGGGGAGGAGGGAGAGGGGGAGGAGGGAGGGAGGGAGGGAGAGGGGGAGGAGGGAGGGAGGGAGAGGGGGAGGAGGGAGAGGGGGAGGAGGGAGGGAGGGAGAGGGGGAGGAGGGAGGGAGGAGGGGAGGGAGGGAAGCCGCAAGCACCATCTCCTCATGCACGGAGGTGAGCCAGGCTGCCTCTGATCCCCCACAGGAGTGACGGGCCCCGCTGCCTGGCCACCCCTGGAGGAAGGTGCACTGTCGGGGAAGATTCAAAACCAGTGACAGCTTGGGCTTGGAACACCTAATCACCCACTGATTTTTCATCGCTGACCCCCATACGTTCCTTTGTGCCCCGTGAGCTCAAGTAGAAACTCTTCACAGGAACGAGAACATCATGCCATGATTTTCTTTAGCAATTTATGACATTACCAGAAAATAATTTTCTCAATACACTTACATGCTCAATTTTTTTTCGTCACTGCCGCTTGAAATATCTGGCTTCTTTCCATTCCCTGACTCCCACTCCAGGGTATTAAACATCTTCTGTTATGGAACTGATGTATAAATTTGACTATTAAATATTTGCACAGAATTGGTCTTAACCACCACAGGTATTTTATCTCAACTTTAAATGGATATAACAAAATATCTAAGTGTAGATAGAAAGCAAAAGTAGGACTATTATCATCGATTTCCCCAGAATGCAGGTAATTTTGTTCTTATCTCTACATTTATATCTTATTCTTTTTAGATGTAGATGTTTTAGATTTTCATCAAAATCAGAAATACTCAGAGTATAAAGATTAAAGCATATATTTATAAAATACATACTTCATGGCTTTTGACTTTATAACCTCTATGAATTTTTGTATGATCTGAAGTCTGTATCAGATATGTGGGCCTGAGAATAATAAGTATCTCTGAGGAGTTTTTACATAAACCAACAAGAATATGCAGCTTTACGTTTTCATGTCTAACCTCGTAGCCTTATGAAAATTGCACTGCAAATTAGTTTTAATTCATCAGAATAATTGAATTGTTCCTCTTCCCACCCCAGTGACTTGGAGTCACCTAGTAAGTGGCCTAAAATTCATGATTCCTGTTCTTCATTCTGCCTGGTCCCACGATCTCAGGCGACCTTTCCTATCCTGGTGTGTGAATGAGCCACACATCACCAGTTCTGTACTCCAGAAAATGTGTCACGGTGACACGGGCAGCGCTCGCTGGTAGCTTCTGAACCTTGGCTCTTTCATCCACGTGCCAGGCCAGCAGGCTCAGGCCTGTGCGGGGTCCACCCCAGGGAAGAGGGACAGACAGTGACCTCGAGGTGCTTGCTATCGCTGGGGAGTGAAATGGAGAAATCCAGAACACAGACGGCAAGCACTGCACAGGCTGCTGAGCGTGCCCAGCCCAGGGAAGGAGAGGAGGGCCTCAGAGGGAGCCTGCAGGAGGCACTCAGCCAAGGAGCAGCGCGGGCCAGCTGCAGGAACCACAGGCAGTCCGTGGCTGCACCAGGCTGCGGTGGGGGAGTGGCGGGGCATGAGGCTGGTTGGCAGGGGAAGGACTCAGAGAGCCTGTGTGGTGACCAAGGGTCTGAACTGTCCACGGAGAGGACGGAGAGCCACTGCAGGACTGCAGGCAGGGTGTGGGCTCACAGGAGCACCCCAGACAGGAGGGGGAGACTCAGAGGTCTTACCACCCAAAAGTCAGTGCTGAGGGGGCCACCACGTCAGCATGGGAGCCAGGGGAGAGTCTGGGCTGTGGGTCAGACGGAAGCCACCTGAGCAAGGGTAGAAATGGGAGGGCGGTGAGGCTGGAAACCAGCGAGACAAAGAAATGGAATGGGAAACAAGGAGCGCAGGGCGACGAGCCAGCTCCAAAGCCCGGGAGTCCGCACGCAGCACCAGCCCCGGCTGTAAGAAGGCAAGAGCTATGGGGTTGACAGAAGGGACAAGAGACACAGAGGGGCTGTGCTGGCAGGACTCCCTGACAGTCAGCTGTGGGAGGTAGAAGGGGAGAAAGCTGAAGGAGGCGCCTAAGATCCCAGTCCACAGGGCTGGTCATGCTATTTACCAGGACGGGGCAGACAGGGAAGGAAGGGAGCGGCGAGTTCAGAAGGATGTGACTAGTCCTGGCTTAACATGGAGACGTTCCTCAATTTATGATGGGGCCGCGTCCCAGTAAACCCACCCTAAGTTGGATGCGTTGTAAGCTGCAAATGTGTTTGACACACACAGACTGCCCAATATCACCACTGAGCAACACGGGCACTGTGGAGTATCTGCTGTGTCCCTGGTGAACTTGAGGCTGACTGGGAAGTACAGCTCATTGCCACTGCCCAGCATCACAAGGGAAGACTGTGAATTGTCTGAATTGTCAACGCCATTGGATTAAGAGATGCCTAAGAAAGCTGGGCGTGGTGGTGCACACCTATAATCCCAGTGGCTCAGGAGGCGGAGGCAAGAGGATGGTGAGTTCAAAGCCAGCCTCAGCAAAGCGAGGCCCTAAGCAATTCCATGAGACCCTGTCTCTAAATAAAATACAAAATAGGGCTGCGGGTGTGGCTCAGTAGTCAAGTGCCCCTGAGTTCAATCCCTGGTACCAAAAACAAAAGAGAGATGAATATTGAGAAATTTTGGGTATGCCAATGTTTCTAGGAATGATTGGCAAGCTGAGGGGCAGACCTACTCTAAATGTGAGCAGCTCTGTCCAATGGGCTAGGGGCTTGGATGAAACAAAAAGGTGGAAGAACAAGAGAGCAGAGCAGAGCAGATGGTCGTCCTCGATGGGCCTCAGATTCTGTTGCAATCCCTGGAGGGCATCAGACTCCAGACCCTTTACGCTTCCAAAGCAGATTCCAACTGGCAACTCTCCAAGGAGTTCTGGGGCCTCCCAACCCAGACTGGGGCTGCAAGATTGATTCCTCTTGTTGTGAGGCTCCAGCTTCCTAGACTGAGCAGCTGCTGGTTCCTCCAGCTCTCCAGCCTGCAGACAGCCATCAGGGAACTGTCCAGCTTCTGCTCATGTGAGCCAATGGTCAAGAAACCAAGACTGTCCATCTCACAAACATAAATGAAACTAGAACTATACTTCATGAGTCTGCCTCTCATTCTTACTACACAGATGTTCACAGAGTTCAAATCTTAGCTAGAATACTTCAGTGAATTGTGACACAGTAATCCCCTGCAACAGGCAGAGGTGGGCAGGCAGGTAAAACGAGAAGAGGAAGCTAGTGGCCGGCACTCAATCCAGGCCAGAGAGCACCTTAGGATGGTTGTTAGCTCTCATTTCCAACAGAGAGACAAAAGACTCCTTTGCTTCAGAAGATCACCAAGAATCTATACAAGGAATCTCAAAAAACAGAAGCTACAGAGAAACCAGGGTAATAAAAGTCCAAAATCTATCTGCAATCACTAAGTTTAAAGTGGAAGAGTAAACTAGTTCTTTTAAAAATGTTTTCGAATTATGCATTCAGCATATACCTAAGGGATTAAAAACCCAGCTCAAATACAAATATAAAAATGAGACAAATATGTGTCGCTCAAAGCTGGTTATTAGTATCAATTATTACTGAATTATGCCTTTTAATAACTAAGCCTCCAGCATTCACTTTCAACTACTGGCAATAGTGCGTCTTAAAACAGTGTGTTTCATGCCAGTACAGCGGTAAGAGCAGACGACAGACCACTTTCAAAGCCTCTCTACTTCTGAGGCAGGTGCTGGTGTGAACTGTGGCCCCCTCTGAAGGCAAAGTGACTTCAAGTGAAAATATGCAAATTGGTGCAAATCAGTCCTCCAGAGCCAAGGGATTGCCTTCCTCTACTGCAGTTGGCACAGGCGACACGCCTGGATTGCTCCTTCAGTCTGAGTGCAGCGTCTCTAACTTGTTCCAGCAGCTCCAGATTAGTATGCTTCTACTTGCTTTAGGTAATCAGTTAAGATCTCTTGAAATCGAAACATTCCAGGTGTTTGTAGAGCAGTCTCAGTAACTTCTTAAGAAAATGATAAAATGTTATCAGAGTTGATGCCTTGCTAGAGACATCATTTAGCTTTGACTGGCGGTTAATCTCCCATCTGAACAAGAAGTGGAGGTTACAATGTCCCCAGGCTAGCATGCCTTGAGTGCACTTAAAGTCTGTGATTCAAGGAATTTACGTTGATAAACAAATAAAAACGAATTTTCCCATTGGAAATGTTTCTCGGCAATAGCTACCCGGTTCCAAATTGTATTCAAAATAGCCTGAGCCAAGTTCATTTTTTGAAAAAATTCTATTGGACTCCATTTTAAGATGCTTAGTAACCACAAAATGCCCCTACGTAAGCGACAGAAACATTTCCGTAAAATGTCAAAGCATCGATGGAAGAAAAGATGGCCAGAGCTCTGCTAGTGACAGGAAGTACACAGAGCTCTGCTAGTGACAAGAAGCATGCAGAGCTCTGCTAGTGACAGGAAGCACGCAGAGCTCAGCTAGGGACAGGAAGTACACAGAGCTCTGTTAGGGACAGGAAGCACGCAGAGCTCTGCTAGTGACAAGAAGCATGCAGAGCTCTGCTAGTGACAGGAAGCACGCAGAGCTCAGCTAGGGACAGGAAGTACACAGAGCTCTGTTAGGGACAGGAAGTACACAGAGCTCTGCTAGGGACAGGAAGCATACAGAGCTCTGCTAGTGACAGGAAGTATACAGAGCTCTGCTAGTGACAGGAAGTACACAGAGCTCTGCTAGGGACAGGAAGCATACAGAGCTCTGCTAGTGACAGGAAGTATACAGAGCTCTGCTAGTGACAGGAAGCACGCAGAGCTCTGTTAGGGACAGGAAGTATGCAGAGCTCTGCTAGTGACAGGAAGCACGCAGAGCTCTGCTAGTGACAGGAAGTATACAGAGCTCTGCTAGGGACAGGAAGCATGCAGAGCTCTGCTAGTGACAGGAAGCATGCAGAGCTCTGCTAGTGACAGGAAGTATACAGAGCTCTGCTAGTGACAGGAAGTATAAAGAGCTCTGCTAGTGACAGGAAGTATGCAGACCTCTGCTAGTGACAGGAAGCACGCAGAGCTCAGCTAGGGACAGGAAGTACGCAAGGGAGGCACGGAGCAGCAGGGCCCATCAGGAGCCCGTCAAGGGCGACAATTCAAACCAGATAAAACAAATCAGCCAGAGTTCTCCTCATAGGGCACCGGTGCTGTGGGACAGCAGTGTTGACTGAGCACCCAGCCGATGCTGGGTGCTTCTCAGCAGTATGACCCGCCGGTTTGTGTGGGTCTTAACAAAATGTCACACCTTAGGAAAGACAGGAGACAGTCTTCCTTCCCACTTCAGCCTGTGGCCGGAGTTCATCAGGTTCACTTCACTCCAAAAGAGTAATTCTGTCTTCTTCAGTTTGGGGATGGTATCTCTCAGATATTCTTGCTTCTTTCTTTACTGATAATTGAGTAATAAACTGACTTCTTTCCATCTCGGTAGGGGAAGAGAGGCAACAATTTCTCAATAGATTTTTTTTTACTAAACTCTAATTTTCTAATATTTTCATTGTACTAAGTGTAGTATGAATTAATTTTCTCTTAGTGATTATATTTCATATACTTTCAGATACAACAAAACACAAATTTGGGTAAACCTAAGAAATTATCTGTTTTAGAATAAGTAGAAATGCTGATATATCAAGAAACATTTTTGTTTTCTTCAGCACTTAACTAGAACTAAATGCAAATTAATAATAATAACAATATTCATGAGGATGAAGGTCAGCTCACATTTACTGGATGCTCACTGTGTGACAAACATCACTCTAAGTACATCACATGTGTTGACTCATCCACAGTCCGTACCCAGGCTGGTGGTAAGTTGTAGATAAGAAACAAATTCAAAAATAAAAAACGGAAACAGCCCCACTGGGGTGGGGGTGGGACTTGTGGAGACAGGAGGGGAGTCTGAGCTCACGATGGGGAAATAAATGAGAAAAAGAGGAAGAGAGGACATTCATTAAAATAAATCAAAATTTTACAGCCACATAAGCAAATAAAGGCTGGAGGAACAAGAGAGAACAGAGGGGTATCAATTTTAAAAGTCTGGCAACTCGGGCAGGGAGCACAAGACCTGCGCTTAAGGCTGGGGTGCACCTTCTGGTGTGCTGGAGGGAGACCGTCTCATCTCGTTTTGCTTAAAAGGCCAGGAGGTCCAGGACTTTACCTGTGTGCTTTTCTTTAAAAAAAATAAACTCTTATTGCACCTTCTAACCATCTTAGGATAATTTTTCTTCCAGATGAAGTAAAACTAGACATTTCCTAACTTGGGGTCTGGCTATTGGGATGCTTCCATAAAAGGCACATGTACCAAAATAACCACAGGTTTAACACCTGACTGCATCAGAAACCCCGGTGGAGATGGAGATGCTTTCATAGGACGTGAGTGTCACATGCACGGTGCACAGGAGACAAGAGCATCCACACCAATTCTATTCTGAGCTCAAAAGTGAAAAGCAAGAGGTTTAGCTTCAGGGTGAAGAATTCCCCCCCCAAAATTCCATTTTCCTTAGATGGTCCTAAGTTCATATGTATTCTTTCTCATTGAAAGAAGAGCTAAAAAAAGGAGGTGGGATCCCAATTTGAGCTGAAAGTGTAACTGTGTATAAGGCAGTAAGATAAACTGAAACATCAAATAAAACCGATCAAAAAATTGAGTAACTGCTTAAACAATGAAGTCACCAAGCGCTACTAAAATCCGGCTCATTTTTGTTTTCAATCATGTTTGCTTACTTGGATATAGTTTCTCTTTTTTAAGCAAAAACTGGACTTTGATTAAAAACAAAAAAAAGACTGGTTAAAGTATATATTTTCATCTAGGTATGCATGTACAAAAGAAGATTTTCTCCTTTTCAAAAGTAGTGGCCAAATGAATTTAGCACACATTAATGAATTCCACAGCTGGGTTTAAAAGGAATCTGGCAAACCTCTATCAGACAACTTTTGGGGGGAAAAAAGCTTTTAAGTAGAGAGGGAGCTCATAATATCACTGAGACTGTGTCTAACTGAATGGACTTTGTTACGAATCCAATTCTAAGACTATTCACACAGCCGATGTTACATTTAAACGTACCACGTGTTGTTCTTAAATGCATTTTAAGCTGAACGTTTGGGGAGTAGATGCAGAAACTACATGCAGAAACTACGTGGTCACCTGGGCCCGGGAGCTTGGCATTTTGGCACACACGTGAACAGGGTGGATGCAATCACAAAAGAGCCCCGTGGCCCCTTGAAACAGCACCCAGAGGCCCCTGTTCTGTGCAAGCGTCGAGGTCCTCTCTCACTCCCCCATTTATCCACTTTCTGAGGCTCACGCGGGTCGCAGCAATTGTACCTTAACTTTGGAAAGGCCTTTGAGTTGTCAGAGATGGTGCATGCTGGCAAATGAGTTACAGACTACGTGCATAAATGACAGACAATCCCCCAAAGAAATTTCTACATTAAATAAACAATCCATATAAATGTTTTGCACATCTGATTTACTTCCCTGAATTTATTAGCTTATAAAAATAAGACATAAATCGCATTGCATAGGGATTGTGCCAAATAGGCTCTTTATAAATTATCTTGTGCCTGGGGATTTGCAGCCAGCAATAGTTGCCATACTTAGCTGTGTAACCACCAAAAGGGCACTCGCACAGAGAAGGCAAAATTGTCATAGGGAGAAAATGGTCACAACTAATACTTTCTTAAAAGGCTTTAAGAGTAAGAATTACCTTGACCTTCACAGTACTGGGTTTCACATCGGTGGGAAATAAAAGTGTTTTTTAATGCGTCAACAGCTCTCGATGTCTTCCTCGACCTTCCTCTTCACGCAGAGGCCTAAGGTGACGTGGATCATCTGCAGGTGCCACCAGGCACACAGATTCCCACCAACCCCTCAGAAAGACAGATGGGAACGTTCCTCCCCAACAGAGCAACGTGGAGCTGGCCTCTCCGGGCTCGCAGGCCAGGCTCCCCATCCAGGCTCCGTCACAGGCACCTTCCTGGTTCACTGGTCCCTTCACTCTTTCATCCCCTGGCTCCACTCTGTACTGACCTCCGCGGCTGCTCCGCAGCAGGAGCCCAGGAGGACACAGAGAACAAGACAGTGCTTGCTCTGTAGGAAATGGCACACCAAGGTCCCCAGTGCTCGAGTGGACATCTGCTTGGGGCACCAGGGGGCCCAGGGGACAGAGACTCAGGACACCCAAGGAGAAGAGGGGGAGAGAGGGAGAGAAGCGGTCACACCAGGGCTGTGGCTGCAGAGCCCACTTGGACAGGCCTGTCTCGGAACCAGGAAGCACTCTGTCCCTGCGAAAGGCCAAAGTGAGCAGAGGGAGACGCAGGGCCGGAGGGTGGAAGAGACCTCTAAACCCTGAAGGATGCGGGTCCTGACGGGGGGCGGCCTGGCAGGGTTTTAAGCAGAGAAGGAACCAGCCAAGATCGGAGTTTTAGAAAGACCATCCCAGAAGCAGGATCTGAGGCAGCACAACTGGGGGCGGTGGGTTGGGGAGGCTGCTAGCCTGAGAAGGCGGGGGCAACCCCGAGAGCTGGACATGGAAGGAGAGGCAGAATAACCCAGGGCCCGGAAGAGGCCGGGAAGACACGACGGAGGAGTCGCCAAGCTAACGGGGGACGCCAGGTGCCGATGCGAGGAGCCCAGAGTCCACAGCAACACCTCCAGTGCTGGTTTCCCACCAGGTCTCGGCTCGGGTCACTCGGTTACTACTGGAGTCTTGGGGGTGGTGTTACCTCATTTAGCACAGGACACAGGGCAGAGGTCATTTAGGCACCTGTCCAAGATTACATGAGTGTCAGGAGAGAGCCAGTCTGCATGGGCCAAGAGGCCCCGGAGACGACACTGTGAAGGACAGTGGGGTCCGGCCGAGGACGGCCTTGGCCAGCACGTTTCCATTAGAAAGCTGAGAAAATGAGCCCGTGCTGACGGGGGACTCCCAGGAGCACAGTAAGGTGGTCCCTGATGACCGGTCGTGGGTGGCCCGGATCAGATCATCCTCAGCCAAAGCACTTGGCAGTGCACGGGGGTGTGTGAGTGTGTGTGAGCACAGGCACGTGGGGCAGCTGTGGTGTGTGTTGGTGCAAGACCTGGCGATCTTCTCCAGTGTCGTCCAGGATGACAGGGAGCCACTGCTGAGGACCACCCTCAGCGTCCGGGAGGCTCAGCCCTCCCCGTGTGACCCCAGCACACCCAGATCCCCTCTATCTCTGAGCACTTACCAATGACCTCGCCCGCTTCGCACGCCTGGCAGGAAGGCACTTCTTATTCATCTTTGTATCCTTAGCATCCAACAGAGTCACGAAATCAACCAATTAAAAAAAAACAATCCAGAAGGTGTCGGTGAGTGTTGCGGCAGGTGTGTGCTACACCGGTACCGTGCTCGGAGCCAGGTAGGAGGCAGGGTAGAGAGCAAGGCACCGCAGACTTCTGAGTCAAAGCTCCGTTTTACACTCCGTCTCCTCCTCCAGTTTGGGGGTCCCTCCCACACACAGCTTGTCTGAGTGGTGGATGGATCTGTGCCCCAGCAAAGCTGTGGCGATTTAGAGATGCTAAGGGATTCCAGGTGTTTTTTTTTTTTTTTTTTTAATTTTGAAAATGGAGTTGTTCGTAGCATTTCAGTTTGATACGCATAGATAATTAAGATGTCAGGGAGTAATGTCTGAGCATCTGCAGCATGTTGGACAACCTATTAGGTGTGACTGACCCAGAATAAGCAGTAGACATGAATAGACAAACAAGTCAGTCCCTGAGCAGAAAAGCATGCAGTCTAACCAGATGAACACACACACACACACACACACACACACACACACACACATGTGAGTGCATATCGTGTCAGTATAGACACAGACAGATGTGAAGATTCACAGAAAGTTCACAAAGGAGCCCTAAAAGCGAACATTGACCTGGGACTGCTGGTCAGCCATACTGAACATGCCCCCAGCCAGCCGGGGGTCAGCTCTGCATTTCACTCTGGTGCAAAGATTCTAAGGTGGCAAGCCCAAGATTCACTTGAATTCTATGCACTGCACACAGAGAGCCTTCGGAAGTCTTGCCCCCATGATCTCACACACAAACATGCAGGTGCAGACACAAGACTCTGAGGCCACAGCTCCTTGGTAAGTCTGAAACTTGTTTGTCTTTTTATTTGGCTATCCAATATAAATGAAATGAATATTCCAAAAAAAAGAAAAAAAAATAGAAAAGAAACAAACAAACAAACCAACCTGGCGATTCATCCCTTGCTTTAAAACCACGTGCTCCCATGAACACCACAGCAGGAACAGTGAGCTCCACACTCCAAATCCTGACGCAGCAAGTACATGCCACCCAGGTCGGCGGGAAGCCGGACGCCCAGCGTTGCACCCTCACGCCTGGTTCCTGCCGCGGACTTTCACTTGCTTACATCCCAAATCACAACCTAGCCAAGGAGCACACTTTGCCACACGGGTATCGGGCACTGTGTACTGACAGGGAAAGTGTAAAATGTAATATTGCCCACAGTAGATGTGCATCCATGGATACTCAGCCCCTCCATCCATCCAAGCACTGAGCTACATCCGGGACACGGAGATGAACAAAGGTCGCAGTCTGTGGTCTCCAGTCATGTTCAGAACTCACCGCATGTTACATAACGGAGGCTGGGGTGCAGGCGCGTGCAAAGCGTAAAAGGCACCCTAAGAACACAGAGGCTTCTGACTCAGGGCTCAGGGACGCTCTCACCCAGAAGCAACCTCAGCAGAGTCTCGTAAGGTCTGCACAAGCCCAGAGGCTGGGCCTCCCCTGAGTGGGAACAGTGAGGACTGAGCAGGCCAGGCCCAGACTCACTTCCCCCTCGAGAGACAGGCCACTCTGGGGACAAGTGAGAGAGGGTCGGGACCATACTTATGTTTCAGAACAGTAATTCACAACTAAGTCAAAAATAGATGAAAGGAAGCCCAGCATGGTGGTGCACACCTGGAATCCAAGGGACTGAGAAGGCGGTGGCAGGAGGATTGCAAGTTTGAAGCCAGCCTGGGAGACTGCGCAAGACCCCGTCTTAAAATAAAAAATCAAAAGGGCTGGGATGTAGCTCAGAGCACCCCTGGGTTCAATCCCCAGTATCAGGGGAAAAAAGAATAGATAAAAGGATCAAAGGAGAACAAGTCCAAGGTGGACACTCGAGCAGCCCTGAGCCCACAGCAGAGCACGTGATCTAGGCTACTGCGCCGTCAAGGGGCAGCAACTGATCGCAGACACATTGGAAGTGGCCCCGACGGTGTCCCGTGGGATGCAGCCAGGAAGAAGAACAAGCTGAAGGACGACTCTGAGGTTTCTCACTGAGCCATCCAAGCAGAATATACAAGGCAGATATCCTTGGAAAGGTTCCAGGGAGAACAAGTTTAATGTACAGTCCCTTAAACTTGAAAATTCTGTGACATCAGGTCACAGATGCAAGAGGCAGCTGGGCCGTCTGACGGGGCTCCAGGGAGATCCAGGGCTGGGGATGAAGAGGGAGAGGCCTCTGATGAAACCAAGACATGAGAACAGTGGGGCCTTTCTTCCCAGACTGAGAAGGAACAGGCAAGTAGCAGGAAATTCAGCAGACAGGAGAACCTCAACCGCCCAGGGAAGAGCAGCTGAGAAGACCGCAGGGTGCCCACAAAATATCAGTGTCCTGCCCTGGACGTTCTGAGACTCAGCACGTGAAAGTGAAAGGCTAAGCGTAGTGAGGTGAGGACTACCCGGTCTTCCCAGGGAAGCCACACTCCCTGGGCTTTGCTGTATCCACACAGAAAAGAGAAATGGAGGTGTGGGCAGTGTCGGGCAGGAACTGGAGACACGCACAGGCGCTGGAGGAGCCGGGATCTGAGCAAGCAGGCCAGCTGCGGGAAGTGCTGGGGAGCAATGGGAGGTGGTACCGGGGCACACCGAGCAGGCCTCCAGAGGTGGGCAGAGACGGGCCTTCTGGAGCAGGCCAGGCCAGCACGGTGGTGTCTGCCAGGGCCCTGCTCCATGCAGCCACACCAGCCCCCTGATTCTTAGCAGCTCTGTCCCTGCTGGCTCCTCCCCAATGGGCGGGAATGACTGGAATGACAACAGCCTCCTGACCTTGCCATCGCACAGGCTGCAGATGACACCCGCCTGCCCCTTCCTCAGCTGCCCCACCACCCAGGGTCTTAGTTCCCCGCTCCCTGATCCATCTCGTAAACAGGAGGGGGCATGTCAAAGATGGCCAGGGGCGCACCTCTCAGGAATTCTGATTAACCTGACTGCCAGCGTAGGAAGGAAGCTCCTGGACCTCCTACTGCTGAGAAGTGCCCCAAGTTCTGGTCCTCCACCTGCCAGCTGTGTCTTAAAGGAGCCACCACGTAACCCAGCTCTCCCACCCCCAGCATTTATCCTAAAGAACTGACACCAGCATGCGACGGCAATACAGCCTCATCAGCGTTCACAGCAGCACAACTCACAGGAGTCAAACTGTGGAACCAGCCCAGGTGCCTGGCAGCAGAGAATAAAGAAAACACGGTAGGTAGGCACAATGGATTCATACTCAGCCACATAGAAAAAATGAAATTATGGCATTTGCTCCTCAATGGAGGGAACTGGACAGCATCATGCTAAGTGAAATAAGCCAGACTCAGAAATTCAAGGGTCGGATGTTTTCTCTCAAATGCAAAAGCTGGAGCTAAATAAGGGGGGTGGGGGGTCCCATGAAAACAGAAGGGAGATCACTGCTGTAGAGGAAAGGGAGAGGGAGAGGGAGAGGGAGGAGGGACGGGAAAAGAGAGGAACTGGGGATGAAACTGACCACACTGTGCTAGGTACATATATGAATAGACCACAGTGAATTTTTGCTTTGAGTAAATCTATAAAGCACTAATGTTAAAAAAAAAAGAAAAAACTATAAATTAATAGGAGGAAGACCAGTAAGTAGAGGAAAGGGAAGGGGGAAGGGGGAGGGGGAGGGACAGGGAGGTACTGGGGACTGAAGGGGGGAAATTATATTCCATGCACACATGACGATGTCACAATGAACCTGCCACCTGTACGACTAATGCACTCAAGAAAACATGCAAAAGAGCCTGTCGCCGCCCCTTCCTTCTCTTCCGCAGTTCTCGAAAAACACCCCTGTTCTAAACCACAGGTGGTGTTGGCAAGCATCCTCGAGCTTCTCTCGCAATTTCTCCTGAACACACAGTAGTCGATTATGTGCGGATTCTCTCTTCCCAATAACTGAACCTCGGGGATGGAGAGGGCTTTGGCGCTTCGATAATTAGGTAGAGATCCGCTCTGGTTCCTCTCTGGAATCTGGAAGGCTCTTCCTACTACCCGCAGGAGCAGAAGGTCACAGCAAAATTGAAGAAATGTCTGCACCCAACTTGGAGAAATTTACACATTGGCTTTTTAAACGAAGGCACTTTTACAGCATTAATTGGAGATTTTAAGCAGCAGGTGGTGGGGTTTCGTTTTATTTCGTGAGGAGGAGACTCACAGTTGTCACAGGACCTGGGTGAAAGCGAATCATGAATTATCGTGGGTTTTTTCTCCAGCCCTCCAGGACCAGGCACGGCTGCCTGCTGCTAATGGTCTCCTTTTGCCATGTAAATGTGGGATCAATCTAGTTTTAAACAGAAAGATCTTTCTAATGCGTTTTTGTTATTTTTCAAGCTGTGATGCAGCTGATAGGAGCTCTTAAAAAATGTGAATTACAGGAAATTCATATTTATAAGCTCCTGCAAGTAATTTTGGAGCACTGACTCTTAAACATCTGCTAATGAAGGATTCCCAGAGCACCCTGCGCTAACTTTTAGCGTCCACACCTCCCCGACCCGGGCTCAAGGCAGGGATCTTCAGGCCTTGAGGGCCCCTGGCCCAGGGCTCGGTGACCAAGCTGTGGCCAGTGTCCCAAAGAGGGACAGTGGCAGTGGAGGAGGAGGAGTGTGGACCACAGCCCCTTGAGAGCACGCCGCCCGCCAACCCCGCTAGTTGTACTGTGGCCACCGCCAGGTTTGGCCATCAAAGCCGTCGATGGTGCTCTGTGGGTCTGGGGTTGGCTTTCAGTTTCCCCTCAAGGAACCCTGGAAATCACAGCACTGCGACTTAAGCCTGTGGGGGACTCGCAGATGGGCTCTCCTGTGCTCTTTCCATATGGATTTCCGTCACCACAGACCTCGTGGGATGGAAGAACACGAATCTGCGGCCCCCGCGGGCTCTGCAGGCCTGGGTCCGAAATGCCCACCTCCAGTGCTCACCTCCAGTGCTCACCTCCAGTGCTGGCGGGGCTGTGGAGTCCAGGGGAGAGTGCATCTTCCTGTCTTCTCCAGTCTCCAGCTGCTGTCCAGGTCCCTGGCCCCTGCCCCTTACATCTTCACAGCCAGCAACCGCCACAAAGACTGTGAGCGCTCTGCAGTCTCTTGCACAAACCACCTCTTTAGTCCAGACTCTTCCACCTCCTTCGCTCATGTTTAAAGGACCCGTAGGTCATGTTGGCTCCACCAAAGTCCTTCAGAGTCACCTCCCTGTTTCAAGGTCAGCTGACTAGCAATCTTAATTCTTTCCTGCCACGTAGCATTCACACAGGGGTCCTGGGCTGGACGTGGATCTTTGGGGATCATGATTCCATCTACTAGGTTCTCAATTAAGTCTTCCAGGAAAATATTTTCACGGTGCCCCCTCATCCTTGGATATGTTCCAAGACCCCGCAGTGCGTGCCTGACACTTCAGGTAGCACCGAGTTCTCTCTACGTTAGGCTTTTCCCACACATACACATGGTACAGCATGGGAATGCCGGACAGAGGGAGGTCTCAGGTCCCAGGCAGGATGGAGCGGGATGTTGAGAGATGTCATCACGCAGGTCAGAATAACATGCAATTTAATTATGCATCATTTATTTCTGGAATTTTCTATGTAATGTTTTCAAACCACTACTGGTCCTGGGTAACTGAAACTGTGCAAAGTGAAACCACGGATAAGGCAGGGGTGGGGGCTGTCACAGACATTTAAGACTCAATCAGTTCATCAAAGAGGAAAGCTGCTGAGTCTATAGGAGATGTCCCTTCGGAACACTCAAATTCTAGTACGATTTTTTTTTTCATCGCAAACACTTATGACCACGTCTTCACGTAACCTGGAGGAAAATTTGACGTGTCTCCTGTGACCCGGTGCCACTGTGAGTCCAGTGGTCCCAGCTATTTGAGAGGCTGAGGCAGGAGGATCGCTGGAGCCCAGAAGTTAGAGACCAACCTGGGCAACATTGAGACTCTGTCCCGAAAAGGAAAAAGAAACAAAAGAAAATGCTTTGTGCTTGATGTTGCTTTATGATTGTGTCTTTCGGAAACACACAACCAGAGGGAAGAGGCCAAACCCACGCTGTGAGGAATCCCAGGACTGGATGTCACTTGGCCGGCAGGCTCGCTGACCGCCCAGCTTCGCCTTTCCTCCCGGAGCCCCTGGACTGGCCAAGGACTTCCCTCCCCCAGGCAGGCTCGGCTCGGCCCACACCCCTCTCCCCCCTGCTTTCTGGAATCAGAACCTCAGGGTCCCAGAAGCGAACAGCCCTGTGAGAGTTCTTGACGGGATTGTAAGGGTCAGGAATACTCCAGGGTCTTGTTCATTTTTCAAAAATCCAACAGTATTTCTTGAGCACCTACTATGCGCCAGGTGCAGGCCAAGCCCTAAGACGTGAACGCTGGCAAGAGCCGCTGGCCTCTGGAGCGCTCTCTGGTGGAGGAAGCGGCACCACGTTGAGGGACAACATCATGATCAACAAGAATATCATACCCTAGCCGTGCCACAATGGTAGATGGTAAATAGGGCAGAAGGCAGGCCTCCCGGAAAATGACCTCTACGAAAAGACTCCAGTGCCTGAGGGGAGACTTCCAGGCAGAGGGAGTGTCCAATGCAAAGGCCCTGAGGCGGGCTCAGATACAGAGCAGGCCACTCTGAGGAAGGGACAGCTCCTTCACTCTGGACCACAGCTGAAATCCATCTGCACCCCATAGAGTAGACTCCGATCTCTGGAAGAACTCTCCTCTACCATTGTGACCAATTTACCTTAAGGCTCCGTACAGTCCGGTTTTTGAATTCCTGAATGGTTTGTAATGCCAGGCTCCATTCATAGTGGAGGGGCAGCAGCAGAGTCCTAGGAGGGACTGGGAGAAGTCACCGCCCAGGGCGGACACACACAGGAAGTGGGCTTAGCTGGTGCACACTTTGCCTGAACCAGGACTTGCCCCGCGGCTGAGCTCCAGATGCAGAACCAGGAACGAGGGGAACACAGGGCGCTTGCACGCTCACTTCACGACCCCCACTGTCCGGCCTCCATGTCTCTCTCCTTGCTGGTGGCCCACCTCCCTCCCAAGAGCACCAGCTCCCTGCCATGGGGACCTGCCTGGCCCACCTGCTCAGGCAGAGAGGAATTATTCACTGAGCACATTAAAATACTCCCTTTCAAAAATGACTTGGAGATATTTGTTACACTTCTTTGGTAATTTAATACCCATGCATATCTATATGTATGTGTGAGTACGTACACACAAATATATTACTAAAATGCTCATTTCTGTTGATGGAGCAGCTTAAACTTTACACAGCAATTTAATCCACTGCAACAGATATAAAAAGATGTGCAGCCAAACCACACCAGAAACATCAGTAACCCCTGCACTCAGGCTGGGTGGGGAGACGTGTTCCTGTGTAAAATGCCGTAAAATCAAAACACCACATCTCAATTAACTGGGCACAGAAGTATTTAGACTCTTCTCCCAGGAGTTTGAACTAATAATAAACACCTGTTCGCTAAGTTTTCAGACGCCCAGGAGGTGAGGGTGCGGACGGCCCCCTGCAGGAGGAGGGTGCCGTCTGCGGAAGGAGGACGCCTCAGCCATCCTGCGGGTGACCGTCCCGCTCCCGAGTTCCCAGCCCGGACTCAACCAGCGTGTTCAGGCACGAGACAAACTCACAAGCACGAAGGGTAAGCCAGGAGGCCATCAAAATTAATTAGATCATTATATTTTAGAGCCTCAAAGGAGCAGAGGAAGTCGATGATTCCACGCTTCGGTTTCTGCAGCCGCGAACGGAAGTGCTGGATGACTGGCCCCGGGCGAGACTGGACCCGCCTCTCTCCGCGGCCGCGATGCCCTTTCATTTGCAGCAGGCTGTATGCAGTCGGCGGGCGAAATATCACTGGGGATGAGAAGGGAAAGCAAATCTATCCCGCTGCCTTCGCAGCTGAGGGGCTGTACCTTCCGGGGCCTGTGTCCAGCGGACAGCTCACCAACGTGTGAATGAACTGAGTTCCCAAACACACATTTTGCCTCAGATTGTCCTTCATTATGGCCATGAAAACCCGGCCCACTGTCCCTCTGTCCCTGCCTGGGAGCCACCTGGGACAGCTGCAGCATCGTCACAACAGCAGAGAATGACGATTCGGGGTGGCACTCGGTGGCTTTTCCTGTGATGAATTCTCCTGGCTACATTAATGGTTTTTAATGTCACCACAGTGGGTGGGGACACAAAATCTGGATGGGTAGTTTTCCACCTGTCCAGCAACTCCCTTCAACCACTAGAGATCCTCTCTTATTCGTCATATGAAGTGGACTTTACATACATTTTCCTTCAAAGAAATAGTTCCACTTTCTCAAAACCACCGGTTGTGATCCTGGGGTGACATCAGCCAAGGCAAATCCTGCACTGACAAGTCAAGCCACATCTCGGACACTCGTGTGTGGCTCCAGGCATCCCAGGTCAAGGTGGCCACTGATGCAACCCAAAGTCGACAGGTGGGCTGTCACCAGAACGGAAAGGCCCAGAAGGTCTGCCAGACCGGGCTCCTTCCCCGGGCAAAGACGGAGATGAGGGTCAGGACGTCTCCAAGACCTGCAGGGCTACCTGATGGAAGACGCCTTCCCAGGCAGCTCTGCCGACGGCCATCAGAAGCACAGGGTGGGAACTGCCAGAAAGTAGTTTGTGGGTCAGCACAGGAAGGGACTGGTCCCCATGAGAGTAAGAGAAACGCCGTGGGGACAGGGCTCCCCCACGCGAGCCGCCACTCTAGCTGCTACAGAAAAGCCGACTGGCCTAACGCTCCACTTCAGGACTGCAGAGCTGCGTGATCCAACCATTCAGTCTGCCAGCGCCTGCAAGGGGCCTGCATTGACCCGCCAGGCCCAGGGCAGCCACCTCTCCCCAGGCCCCTTGCCTTTCTTCAATCAAAGGTGGGTCACCTGGACCACAGTCTTTCTCGTTTTGATCTGAAGGTCTGATTCACTCCACCTGTTGGAGGATTGGGATGGCCTTCTGGCCACAGGGCCCTCTTTTCTGCTGGTAACAGACTCTGGCCCTCTAACTCACTGAGGTGGGCCTGTGCCCCAGCTGGCTACAAGCTATGACGCCCTGGCCATGCCAGGCCCGGGGGTGGGCACAGGGTGTTAAACTGGGCCCATCAGATTCCTTCCCTGAGATTTGTCTTCAACCTGAAGCTCAAAGTTCTCTCTGCTCTCGTGGAAGAATAGAGCTGAGAGGCACACAGCAGGTGTCGAGGGTGTCTGAGCCTCTTGTCCCGGTTTCTAAGATCCCTGGTTTTTTCACACTCCCTTCTCAATTCTGTACGTTATCTATTGCAATTTCAAAATCACTTTGAACAAAAATAAACATACAATAAGATCATTCTGTAAAACAACTTACGAAAACACCACCAATCCCAGCTTGTGTGAGATGCACAATGGATGGAAAGGGATCGTATGTCTCCCTCTGCTCACACCAGAATTTTCAAGAGCCAACCATGCAGCAGACAACGGAATAAAGTCAACACACAGATAAAAGTCACACGTGGCATTATTTTCAGGGTAAAGGGCCAGGATATTTTAAAATCAATGAACTGTGGGAACTGACCCGTTAGCAAATCATAAACAGCTCGGGTGGTTATTGGCCATATTGATGGGTACCAGCTGACAATAAGCCCTGATGAGGTGTCAGATTATTTTGCTAATTCACCCCCAAAATTAATTATCATCCTTGAATCCTCAATGGCTTTAAAGAGATACATTGGAAAGTGGAAAGAGGTTAGAGGTAGTAATTGAACATTGAGTTTATGCCAGTTTTTCTGATGACGTGCATTGTGCAATTTGTCTCCTGCCAATTGAACTGTGGAGCTTTTTCCACAGAGGTTTTGGGCTAAATTTGAAATTGGTGGACTTTTACAAAATTATCTGGTCAACAGGTTAAAAAAAAAAATAGGCCTGAACAGACCATATTGCTTTCAAAGCTATTTCCATCAGTTAATGAAATGGCCTCGGTGGTGGAAAATCATTAATGTCATTATTTTGATTACCAGGCATTTGGGAATAAAGGATTTACAGATGTGGGCGTGGGGGGGCAGCACTGGTCAATTTCAAAATCAAAGTAATCCGGAAAGGCTGACCAGGGCTCTGTCATCACAGGCTGGGTTGACAAACACGGTTAATGGCATCACACTGCGGGCAGAAAGAAGGCACAGGAAGCGGCACAGGAGTCTGGGCAAGACAGAGAACCCATCCCCACCGCGGAAGGGTTCAGGATATTCAGAGCTTCTGCCACCCAAAAGCAGCAGGGGCGACTCAGTGCAGTGGTGAGAGTGGGAGGAGACCTGCGTACTGTAACGAGAGCTGGCTCCTGCTTCTGCACAGCTGCTCGGGGACACTCGGAACGTCTGATGTCACGACAGCCGAAGCAGAGAAGGCACGGTGACATTGCTTGCTGCTGGGGTGAGGTTCCAGAGCTGGTCACTCCCTGCAAGAGGAGACCCCAAAACTTCCCCTTTGGTCTATGAAACTCATGAACCTCAGCCAGCCAGCCGAAGCTGGAAGTGCCACCATCCGGTAACTCACCATAGGGGTGCACGCTGCAGGACTGACCAAGCTAAAGCACAGCAGGAAACGGGCCCTGGGTTCCCAGCTGTGATTCTCCACAGGGCTTTCCAAGACTGTGAGGATAGAAAGATCTTAGCCTACTTTTTCCATTTTTAAATAATTGTTTCAATTGTACAAATGTATGGGACAGTGTGATAACTCCAGACGTGGATATGGTGTGTAAGGTCGAATCAGGGTAGTTAACATTCCCATCTCCTCAAAGAATTTTTTGAAGTATTGATTAACATCTAATAGTCTTAATTAAACTTTTACAATACCAGCACTGTTTACCTGGAAGCCTGCACTTGGAAGCCTCAGGAGCACAGGACATCTTATGCAAATATATTTCATGTAATTTTTCACCACTAAAACTTGACCTTGTTTCAAGATCAGAACAATCAGACCTCATTTACATGTCAAAATAAAAGGTTCAGTCACCAGCTTTCTTGGTATTTTTATGGGATGGTTTTTTTTCATTTTTGTTTTTGTTCCTTTGAACGAACCCAGGGGTGCTTAACCACTAAGCCACATCTGCAGTTCTTTTTTATATTTGATTTTGAGACAGGGTCTACCTAAATTGCTTAGGGTCTCACTAAGTTGCTGAGGCTGGCTTTGAACTCAGGATCCTCCTGCCCCAGCCTCCGGAGCCTCTGGGATTGGGATGGCTTTAATAAAAAACTAAAAATTAAAATATTTTCAGGAAAACTAAGCAATGAACCATGTTTTAATTTCTTAAACATTTATTTTATTGGTGCACAATGATCAGATAGAATAGTGGGTTTCCTTGTGGCATATTTGCATAAGCTTAAAATAGGATCTGATCAGTTTTTCCCTTACTCTCCCGAATCACGTTTTTAAAATATGTATCTCCTCTGGAATTTTTAAATCATTTCTAAAATATTCCCTAACTACAAAAACACTAGAGAAAATAAATAAATAAATAAAAAAAAAAAACTCTCTACTTATCCATATTCATGTAAAGTTCACTAGGGAGAATATTTAAATGTCTTTGGCAGTGTTTTTAAAGACTCACAAAGCACTCGGAGTAATTTCAAAAGCACTTATTTAAGTATGCCCCCCCCAAGTTCTTCAAAACTGGGATTGTTTGTTTTATCTCTTTCTATATTTTAATGCTTTATTCCTAAAGGAGAATAGGAGATATGAATGTACTTCATAGTTTACTAACTTTTCAAAGAGAAAACACAATTTTTCAAAGAGAAATCACCCAAATAGCAATTTAGTAGTTGGTTATTCTTCAATGGTGCTCGAATCATCAGCAAGATAAAACCCAGACTCCTCCCTCCTCCAGGCCCCAGGCCTCCAGATGGCAGGCGTGGCCTCCTTTCCCGCCCGCGCCCTTCCCATCGCACACAGGTGGTTGGCCAGGGCCGGACAAGCTCAGCTGCCCAGGCCTCAGAGCCTGCACGCCAGTCCCCCCTGGGGTCCATTCACTCCAGCCTCAGCTCCTGAAGCCTCCCCTGGCCTCCCCTGGCCTCCGCCCACCCGGCCCCAGGCAGCCAGCCCCCGTGAAGCATGGCCATGGCAGGGAAGCCCATCTCTCCTCCTCACAGGAGACTCAGAGGTCCCTGAGGACAGGTGCTGCCCTGGGTCCACCTGACAGGCACCTGGGTAGGCAGGCAGGAAACGGGTGCGATGGAACAAACACACCAAAGAGCGAGCATGTCCTCCCAAGGAGGCACTGCAGAGCCCAGCAAGCCGGGGAAGTCCACCCTCCTTGGTCCAAAAGCCCAGCCGTGAGAGAGGAGGTAGAAGAGGAAAACTAAAGCATTCCAGCCACACTCGGAAACGAGGGAAGCCCTCAGCAAGCAAAAGCAGGACAGAGCGCGCAGGGACCCACCGCCAGGCCTGGTCCACGCGTGGCCTGCCCGCGTGGCTGCTCTGCGCTGCAGATGGTCCTGTGTCTGCACCACGTGGTTCTGGGCAACTGACCCAACCTATCTGCACCTCGGCTTCCTTGTGTTTACCATGAGACTAGTAAGAGGCCACCCATGGGGTCCCCGAGACTCAGTGGGCTCATGTACTTAGTGCTCAGAACAAGCCTGTGACAAACGCCAGCTGTCACTGTAATCACTGCTGCTTTTATTATGATCCTTGCTGTTGAAAGAATGACAAAACCCTCTCGCCTGCTGCTCCACAAAGCAGCCTCTTTGGAGCTGAAGGGCTAGTTTGGAAGAAACTACACCAACCGGATCAGGATGTCACCTGCTGTATGGCCAGTTGTGCCAAGCTGCAGAATCCTAGGGGCGGGAGCCCCACACTCCCAAGGTAAGTCTGGCTCTGGCCTGTGGGATCAGATAAACTGAGACAGACAACCCCACAACCACAGATCGGGAACGGGGACGGGTGGGCAGGGAGGAGGCCGACGGCAGACGGGTCTGGGGGTGAGCCCACCTGGGCCCCACCACCTCTTCGTGATCCACGTTATTTCCTTTGGTCTCAATGCCCATTTTTCACTTCAGAATGTGTAACTATGATACGCATTAAGAAGGTGCATTCTGCAGCTTGCTCACCTACCAATCAAGTGTCCCCCCAAAAGCCAAGCAGTGTCTGTAGTGGAAGCCAATATCTGCCATAGAAACAAAGTTCTCACAAAATCTAGAAGACTTCACAATGATCAGACCACGTTGCTGCCAACAATTAAAAATCTGCTCCTCTCATCTGGAGAGGAAGTTTAGGAAATGGTGACCCTCTGGGTTTGCTTCTAGCCCAAATGAAAGCACACTCAGTAAAACAATTTGGAACCAAGGAGCCTAATCCAAAGGTCTGTCTTCTAAAATGTACATGAGGTTAGTTTTAAAAGAACTCACCAGCGGTGGGGAAAGAAACTTCCTGCTATGAAGTTACATGAGATGGGCAGAAGTTACCCCGACCTTTCGCCCAATAAGAAGGTCACAGAGCTGCCCTGAGGCCTCCGCTCTCCTGTGTTGTCCTGGTTTGGTAAATGCCACTGTGCTCCATGAGACAGACATCCCGTGTCTGGAGGGAGAGGCGAGACTGTGAGTGGTCTTCCCACCTTCTTGCTACCCTCTGTGCTCTCTCCCACTTTGCTCTGCATCCCCCATAAAGGCCAGCACCCTAGTCTCCTCTCCCAGCTCCCCACAACCCCCCGGCGTGCGGGCCTGACTTGCCTCAGCCATGCTCTGTGACCCCTCATTCTTTCCTCCGTCTTCAGACTCAGACAGAATCCCTCAGTGACCTCTTACTAGCTGAAGTTTAGGAACACGAAGGCCTGAGGTAAACACAGGCCCCCTTCTCCCACAAACACAGAAATGCAGACAAAAATGTGAACTCCCAAGTTCTACTCATAGCTAGGTTCAAAAGAAAAGGCAGTCTCAGCTTCTCCAGGGAAAGTGTGCAGGGGCTCAGGTTCCGGGCTGGGAGCTGGGAGGCCAGTGGCAGAGCGCTAGGACCCAGATGCCGCGTAAAACCGGACTATTCCAGGAGCTCCAGATCCACAAAAGTGGACTTGGAAACTGTCCACTAGCCCCGAAGCACCAAGGAGACTTGGCATCTTTGAGAAATCACGACTCCAGCCACGTTCTATGTGAACAGCTGTCCGTGCAAGTGCGGAGGGGCAGGACCTGGGAAGCCACAGGCAGACTCACGCCGTCACGCTGGTGTGGGCCAGACCACGTGTGCCCTGCACAGACAGATGCCAGTTCACCCTGAGACTCACTCCACCTGAGAAGTGCTTCTCCCATGTGAAAACCCCACCTCTGTAACCCACCTCCTGCTCAGCACACCCTGTTTGGCAAGGCACAGAGGCTAATTATAAAATGCTTTTGTAAGATGTTCTCTTCCTAGTTCCCATTTTTCCTGGGCAATGTACCCCGACTGACCCCTGGACGGGGCATTCTGATCCACTTTCTGCGTTGCTTTGGTTTTGACTTATTTATCACTTGTGGGTTCTGGCTATAAAAATGTACCTCACCTTCTGAAAAGGGTTGAGAGCTGCAGAGGCCACTTGCTTGCTGCCTTTTTGACCTGCTGGTGAATGACGTTCCCCCCCCCCCCCCCCCCCCCCCCCCCCCCCCCCCCCCCCCCGCTTCAAGACTGATCCGGTGATTTATTTCAAACACGCCACCACAATGGTGGGAGCAGATCTGTCTCCCGGGAGTGGGGTCCTGACAAAGGGGGAGCTGGGCCTTCTCTCACTCACTCTGCCACACAGGAGCCCTCTCACCAGGCAACCCTTCCTCCAAGTCCCAATGCAGTTCACAGGCCCCCGTCAGATGCCAGAGCTGAGCTCTTAGACTTCACAGCCTCAAAACTGTGAGCCAAGTTCGTTATAAATTACTCAATCTTGTTTCTAGAGCCACAAGAAGAGGACTAAGAGAGCCAGGCGTGCTTATCACAGAGGACAAGCAAGGTAGGAGGCAGCGGGTGTGGGATGCAGGTGGCGGCGTAAACCTGGAGCCTGGCGGTCTGCTGCCAGCCTCAGCCAACCCCTCAGTACCTGTGCAGTCTTGTGTTCCTCAGCCTCCCTCGGGTTCAGTCTCTGCAGCTTCAGGTTGGACAAGGGATACCTGGAGTTATGGGTGAATGCAATCACGGGGTGAGGTGCTTGGGAGGAGACCCACACTGAGCAGGCAGCTCGGAGTCAGCCACGTGGTCATCAAGACATCTGCCATGTTCTTCTGGTCCAACCCCTTCGCCCACCAGGCACAGGGCCTCACATCCAAGTGGCCTGGCCTGACCCTCCTCAAGCCTCTGATTCCTTACGTGAGAGACTGAGACAGTGGCTGCCTCATGGCCCTGCTGCAAAACCCAAAGTACACAACATGCACACAGAACTTAAGATGCAGCCTGGTGTATCAGAAGCCCCGAATCACTGCTGCTGCGTAGAACTGTTTTCACACACAAGTTGCTACACCAGTTGAACCGGCAGGGAATGTGTGAGGAAGCAAGGGCCACCGTGTGACCTCTGGGATGTTAAGACACTAGGATTGCAAATTCTAATTTGCAATCACCTCCAGGGCAAAACCTCTCTTAATTACACTCGGGGTACTCCACACTGTTACTGAGGACTTGCCCATGTAAAACTACCTGCTGAACCACCCCATATGAAAGGCAGAACACACAAAAATGGCCAAAAACATTTTTTGAAATATGAAATATTCTGTGTAAGCCTGAAATTAAAGTGGGAACTCAATGTTGGAAAATACAAAGCCCCTCTCTCCACGAGGTGCCCGTCGACCCAGTGCCCTACCCCTCATCCACACCCACCCATCACCCTGTGCCACGCGGGCATCTGGTGTTTCCTTCCCGCACTTTGTTCGTTCAGGTATTTGTTTTAGAAATGCAACAGAAAGAAAAATGAGGGGGCCATTACATCTGAGGTTCCTTCCACTTTGAGTTCTTCTGTTCTGACTCAATATGTTGAAGCTCAGTTCTACAATAAGCCTCTCATCCTTAAGTGACTCCCGTAAGAACACTCGGCGTCTCCCTCAACAAAGGAGTTATCCAAGTCTCTGCCTTGAGACTGTATGTAAAAGGAAGTTAATGTCAGATGATTGCTCTCAATGCTCTCGTAATTAAACACACACTAACGCCAGCTCTGTGGAGACGGCTCCGACAGGCTGAAACCCACTTAGCTAATATAAGTTGCTGAAATTCTATTTGGGGATCAGGTAGGAAGACAGTTCTCTCTTCGCTGAGATATACTTCTTTTTTAACTGATGGAGAAATTCATGGCAGCTTCTCCTCTAAAACTCTGAGACAGTGAAACCCCAGCCTTGCTCACACCGGTGCTGCAAGGTCTCATGGTCGTGAGTCTTTCCTGAAGAGGTCCTTGCAGACGTCTCAAGAGAAGGCAGCGACCCACCAGGAGCAAAGTCCCTGCATTCATGTTCCGGGCTCCTTATACCCCGGTGTGTCTTTGATCTAACCCTACAGAAGCCCCAGTGCTAAATCACAAAATAAGAATGTCCAGATGCGGGGTGAGGACAGGCACCACGGTGATGACGTCCGCTGCTTAGAAAACCATGCCCAGCTGTCTCAGGGACATGGCACTTGGCCCAGGGCTGGCAGTGCAGACTCCACACACATGCGGAGCAGGGACTGAGGCCCTGCCTGCCCCAGAATCCCCCCCCGCCCCCCGTAACTGCATGTCAGCTGCCCCCTGATGTGCACATTAGGAGTTAAAGCCCTCCGTGCTGAGTCGGGGGTGGGGGGAGCGCCGCAGAGCAGCCCAACAGGATGAAACACCACTCACAGTAGGAACGGCTGCCCGGCAGCAGTGACCACACGGCAGAGCTCACTGGTGACAGCCACCAAGATGCACAGGAAGTGAAATTGCAAAGTCCGGGGCTTAATCAGGAGACCTGAGTCCTGTGGGAGTCGCAGGGCTCTTGTCCAGCTCCCGGCAGCCTCGCTCCTCCATCCGCCCCACCTATCTCCCTGGACTCTGCTCTGCCTGGACCAAGAGGCGGGGAGCGGCAGAAGACACGGGCGCAGGCCTCGAGGCAAGTTGGAATCTATTCAGCCACAGGTGAGCCAAACAGATAACCTGAGAGTCAGAGTCCAAAATCAGACCAAGTCCCAGGATAAGAAAAGGTAGCCTGGGCCCACTACCTGCCAAAGGCCCTTACCTGAGGCCAGAAACCAGCCTGGCTAAGATACAGCACCAGGGTGGCACCCCCATGCTTAAAGGGCAAGGAACACACAGAGATAACGATTTTGCAAATATTATACACTTCATTTTTAGGGCAATAAAAAATATATTCTGAACATATATTTATCCTGTGCATTCAAATTCTAAAAGCATGCTGTGCTTTCTAGTGCCATAAGACAAAAGGTCCTGGTGGTAAAATCGTAAGACACAAAGTTTGCATACTCAAATATAAATAAAATATGTGGACAATTCTAAAAGACGGGCTGCTTTAGAAGGACGGAATTAATACAAATTATTCTGTAAAATGCCATTGCCCGACTTATATCCCAGGCCTCGCACCTATCCTATTAATTCAGCACTAAAGCACACACACACACACACACACACACACACACACATATACACACAGAAAATATAAATCGTTCCCCTAAAGCAGTACTACACCAGGCACCAAAATTACATAGCATGATGATGCATAATTATGGCACTTTCAAACAGCATTTGAGAGTGTGTCACAAGCGATGAAAAATGTAATTTATTTCTACTGACAGATATTAATTGCTCTGTGTTAGAAAATTTTTGAACCATTACTGATAAGCCAAAATGGTAAATCAATGCCTGGAAAACAGCTGCAAGGAAAGAGGTATATAGTCTAATCATAAAAACTCCCGCAGCATAAGGAAAGGCGATTTCTCAAAGAGGACATCTATTATTAAAATTTGTAAATTGTTGCCGTGACACAGTTGGAAGAAGCTCAGATGTGAAGTCTCCTCCAGCAGGTCTAAAGTGTTATTAATCTCCGATAGCACCAGCTAATTGGAGTCCTGTCCTGTTTCCTTAGCAAATCACCTTGGTTAATGCAAAACTGGCCAGTCCCAGTGGAACCTACGTGCAGAATAGATTTTTCCTTTGAAATTGATTCCCAAATGGTCACAAATGAATTGTACTGGAGGCTTGGGAGGAGCTGAGTTTTCCTTTATTACTATTAGTATTACTATTACCATTGATCAATTTGGGTTTATTAATTCAGAGAAGATGAAATCTGAACAGCAAGTTAGGCCATAAGGCTTCTATGGCTGGTATGGCTGACTCAAAGTCAACACATATTTCCCAAACTCTGCTGTCCTCAAGAAGAATCTAGGTGAGTGCTCCCTGCCATGGTCTTCAACACCTCCGGACACCTGGGTCAACACCCATACTCTTCACTCATTTGGAAAGACTTCCTAGGCAAATCTCACTCCACAGCCTGGCTCCAACTCTCTGGTCTTGGGCACTTGCTGGCACCTCCTGTCTATTATGTCCAAGTTTCTACCAACAGCACTGCTGATCTCTTAAAAACCTAGGCTGGATCTCTTAAGAGTTACAATGGAATTTATCTTCTCCCTTCTCCTAAGACTCCTTATCAACCTGTTATCTCTTCCCATATACACTTTCAACTCAGACCATTTTCCTAGGGTCTTTTCCCACTCCTTCCAGTACCATTCTGTACCTGATCCCTGGATCATGCTCTAAAACACCAACTTTCACCAAGTGAAACCAGGCCTCACCTGCTCATCATCCCCAAAGCCCTGCCTCTGGGCTGCAGGATCACATCTCAAGGCATTTGCTTGGTGCCTGAGGCTCTTAATGACTTGACCCAGCCTACCTCTATGGACCAGGCCACTGATACTTGTTGAACCCACCGGGTCCCATCGGCCAGTCATCTATAAAATACAAACACAAAGTAGTTAAGCTTTCCCACCTCTGAATTTTCATGCAGGCAAATCCCCTGTGACACCCTGTTTTCCATCTTTGGACTTCAGATCAAATCTCAGTTCTCTACAAAGTCATCCCAAGCTGGGACGGTGGCCTCCTTCCTTTCCCTCCTATGCCCACATGGCTGATAGCACATGCCTCGCGGTACTGTCCCCTCTCTGTAGGATGGTGGGGGCCATGTCCAGTGGTTCCTGTGCTCAGTGAATGGTCTGTCCAGAACCACTGGTTGGGCCCCATGACAAGAGAGGTCTAAAGGGAAGGGAGCTGCCATGCTGAACAGCTGAGCAAAGACAGGAAACCAAAGGGTGAGGAACCAGAATTCTAAGTGACGGGCGAGTCACAGAAAAGGAAAACACGAGAAAACCTACCTGAATCAAAGTGAAGCTAGATCAACGGGGACGTCACAGTAAGAGCCAGCAGAGACCAGGGACTTGGTCAGCAGGAAAGTGGAGGTGCACGTGGGGAAGGGCGGCCGGGGCCAGGTCAAGGCCACCCACAAGACTAGGCCCCCACCTACAGAGCCAGGAGACTGACAGGCGCTGGGTAGAGACGAGACACAGATGTCTGCCAGCACCCAGGGCCCTTGCCAGGTGTGGCCTCCGCCCATCCAAGACAGGTCTCTGCCATGCAAGACTGAAATCCCTTAAGTGCATTCGCTGACCACCGTGAAGTCAAGCTGGAAACCCACACCAGGAGGAAAACTAGAAATTCAGTAACACCATTCATAATAATCTGGGTCAAAGACAAAATGACAATGGGAATTTTAAAAGACGTTCCGTAAACAATGAGAATGAGACAAAGAATATATTGAATACAAGCAACGCCGTGGTCAGAGGGAAACCTGTGAATTTAGATGTGTCAGAAAAAGAAAGAATCTCTGAGGATCAACGCTTTATCTAGTTTAAGAAGAAAAAGAATAAAAAGTAAAATTCAAAGGGAGCTGAAGGTAGAAAATAATATAGGAGCAGAGATTAAATGAAAAAGAAGACGCGTACTACATTAAAGAAATTTAACTTGAAAATAAAACTGTCATGTAAAGAAAGCTCCAGTCTAACTAGTTACAGCAGTAAGGTACCATGTCAGAAAAATAAAACATCCAGTTTGGATTTATTCCACAAATGCAAATTTAATTTATAATATCCAAAAAAATCAGTGTAACTCACCATATAATAAGAATAAAACAGGAAAATCCAAAACTCATTTTAAAAAATACTAAAAAGGCATTTGATATAATTCAACACCCATTCTGATTAAAAAATATAGATTGGCAAGCAAGGAAGTAAACTTTCATAATAAGTAGAACCTCCTATATTTGATGAAATGTATATACAAAAATGTAGAACAATCATACTTAATGGTAAAATGCTGAAGTCTTCCTCCTCAGGTCAAAAATTGGATAAGGGTGTCTGCTATAGCTAATTCTATTCAGTTTTGTATTTCAAGTGCAGAAAAGTAAGAAAAAAGCTATCAGAGTGAAAAAAATCAAAATGTAGTCTGTAAACATAAATAATAAAAAGGAAAACAATCATTATCTGAAAGCAAAATGATATGAATATTAAAAACCCAAAAGAAACCACAGAAACAATTACAAGTAACAATTAAATTTAGTAATATTACTGAAAGCAAAGTCAAATATATAATAACGAACTATATTTCAATACGCTAGCAACAAATACATAGAAAATTAAATTCGAAAACCATTTTGAATAGCACCAGAAGGCATAAAATATCTGTGAATTAATCTCAAAAAGATAAGCAATGCACAGCACATACAAAACATAAGTCAGAGAAATTAATAAATACCTAAATAAAGGGAGGGATACTGTGTTAGTCCCTGTGACCAAAATACCTGACATGAATTTAAAGAAGGAAAGAACTATTTGGCTCCTGGTTGCAGAGGCTTCCTCCCTGGCTGGCTGGCTCCATTGCTTTGGACCTAAAGCAAGGCAGAACACCCTGGTGAAAGGGGGGGACAGAGGAAAGCTGCTCAGTTCATGACGGTCCCTACAGGCAGGCCTCCAGTGACCACTTCCTCCAGCCAGGCCCCACCTGCCTACAGTTTCTACCTCCTCCCAGTATCCATCCAAATAATTAGTCCATCAGAGGACGAATCCACTGATGAGGTCCAGCCCTTGTGGTCCAATTGCATCCCATTAGGGACCAGCCTCAACACACAGTTTCAACACACTCCCGACCCAAACCATAACAGATACACCATGCTGACATACCATCTGGCTCAACATCTTGGAGACTGGCCTATAGATTTAATTCAATCCCAAAAAGAATTCTAATAGACGCTTTTGCAGGAATTGGGAAGTTGATTCTAAAAAGTATCTGAAATGAAAAGACCTATAACAAAGAAAGAGATCTTTAAAAAGAACAAAACAAGATGAAGGGTTTGTTTTCCTGGCGCCCAGGACTTATGACAAGGTGGTCAGGAAGGCAGTATGGCACAGAGCGGGACGGAAACAGATCCACCTGCAGAGAAACACTACCTGAGGGCAGAGGCACATCCCTGAGCAGAAGGCATGTGAGCTTCTCAGATCAAGGAGGGGACCCACATCCCAAAACCCACTCTCCGCCCTGCCTCACACCTCCCAGGAGAATCGGTTCCAAACAGACCTCAACTTGAAAAGGAGAAGGAGAGACCATGGAAACTCCAGAAGGAAACACAGGAGTCCTCAGGAGGGACACAGAAAACTCCAATCCTAAACTTAAAAGGTTAAAAAAAAAAATAGAGTTTTTAAAGATTTGGTACTTCTGTTTAAAAAAAAAAAAATTAAGAAAGTGACAAAACAAGCCATAGAATAGGAAAAGGCATTTTGGGTACAGGTATTCAACAAATGAATCACAGGTAAAGAACCACAAGTCAGCCTGAAAAAAAGGGGCAGACAAAACGACATATACCAGCACAGAGTTGAATAGGAATTTTACAAATGAGAGTTAAAATGGTCAAAAGTCAGGAGAAGATGCTCAACTCCTTCAATCACCAGGAAAATGCGACTCAGAACCACAAGCAGACCCCGACTCACCTACTGCAATGACTAGAGTGTTTTGAACTGACAACGGCGAAGGTCGCTGAGTCTGTGGAGCCATGTCATCCGTGGCCGACGCGGGTGCGGACTGGTACCACCGCGGGTGCGGACTGGTACCACCACTGTGGAACAGGGTTTGGCAAGGTCTATTAAAGTCGAAACACACATGTGACACAGCCCCTTGATTCAACAGAGGTGCACGTGTTCACCCAAGAAAAAGCAGAACAGTGAGACAAGGCTGCGGTCTCTGCAGTGCGTAGCCGCTAGCGCCTGCAGGGGTAACACCTGGCAGCAGGTGGAACGACGCACTTGTTACGCAGCACTGTGGAGGCACCACACCTGCATGATCCTGAGCCAGCGAGGTGGGCCTCAACAGGCTGTGACAGAGAGTGCGGAAAGTCCAAGAGCACGGACACTTCTGTCCCCGGGAAGGCGGGGTTCCTCCTGGGGCTGTGGGGAGGGGCGGGGCGTCGGCGCAGCTGCACCGGTGCACACCTGCACCTGTCCGGCGGCGTAGGCAGATTCACTGCCACCTGGGAGAATGCATCCAGGGGTCTGCTTCTGACGCCAACACGCTTCCCCACACGTGTCGCAGCAGAGGGCTGGGGGCTGGGTACAGCAAAGACCCTCCAAATAGCTGCATATTGCTGCTAAGTGGAGTTGAGCAGAGGAGAGCACAGGAGCCAAGCCAACAGGAGAGGGTGAGGGGCCCGAACCTGTGTGAACGGACAGGGGTTCACAGGACAGGCAACGGGTCTGACCTTTGTTTGGCTTCGGAAGCCACTATTTAAAGTTATGCTCCAGCGTTTAATGTGAGAAATTAGAAATGTAAATAACCGGTAGTCCAAAGTGACTTTTAAATTCTCTAATGATGGAAAATCCAATAGCACGTAGACAGCATTACACAAAGAATAACTTTACATTATAAACTGAGGAAAATCCATCAACCCCGTGAGGTCCTGATGGACTCCATTTTTCACTGGGTGCTTCCTAAGGCTGCTATCTTGGCAGCACGGTGCACCTATTCAGGGCCCTCTTAGCCATGCTGGCTTTTTTTATAAAATTATAACAAGATTAATTTGGGACTTTCTCTACATGGAGCCATATATTACACCTAAGCTCCAATATTGATTTCTTAAGTCGAATAAGCAATCTTTCTTCTAACCTATTACTTTGCCTTGAATTTGAATAAAATGCCTCTACTTACAACGACACACATCTACTTTGCCTCAACACTGTGGCCGAGGCCCCCTGGATCTTTAAGCCACTGCGAGATGTTAGATTAGCAAATCTGATTGAGTCGAGCTAATCTTTTAATTAAGAAGTGTCACCCTTCATAACTGCAATGCCTGATTTCAAATGAAAACATGGCAACAGATGTACCACATTAGGAAAAATCGGGTCATTCTCTCCTCCAATGTTCAGAGAGCTACCTGTGTTCAAAACTGAGGTGGACAGAGGCAGAGCCTGGCTCCCGGAGGCTTCCCCAACCCACACAGACACACGCCACCTTCTGCTAGAAGGAGATGCACAGTCCTGTGCATTCCACCTACTCTGGTGCAGAGAAGAGGCAATGCTGGAGTCTGAGGGATCAGGGTAACTGAGGCCAGCAAGAGTCCCGTAAGAAGCCAAAGTGGTGGGAACTGGGAGGGCATCCTGAGCACACGCAGAAGACGCTCGATGGAGAGCCTCTAAACACCCACACGCCCAGTGTGCAGAGAGGCTGCTGGAAGAGGAGGCTGGAAGCAAGGGCCACAGAGGTGGGAAGCTCGGAAGGAGGTCCAACAGAAGAACTTTGGGTTTCCGGAGCACCACCCAGGGGGGCATTGTGAAGGACAGAGAGGGAAGGAGCCCTGGGGAGACCATTTACAAGGGAGGTCGCAGTGGTCTGCGTGGGAGAGAAGAGACGACATCAGTGGCAGCCAGAGGCCAGGATCCCAGTGACCCCAGAAGGCAAAGCCAGTGGTGCTCAGCCCTGGTGGGTGTGGAGAACCGGCCTGGAGAAGTCTGGGCCCTCTAACTGCCTTGAGATGGTGGCAGGAGCTGGAAAGGAGCGGGCAGAGCTGCCACCCACAGACAGGAGCCCAACACCCCTCCTCCACTTCTTCCCACCAGCGCAGCCCGCTGTGTGTGCAGGGGTGGAGCCCAGAGACCAGGGTGCAGAAAACGCCCTGCACAGGGGACCCAGGGCGCAGAGACTGCTGCCTTTACCACCTGGATGTGAGGGGCCTGTGAGACAGGCAGAGGGCACCTCTCGGAGTCAAGAAATGGGCTCTGATCTATGAAAGGGGTCGGGCCTGGACACCAGCGGGAGCATGAGGCTGCAGAGAGCGTGCTGGGCCTGCAGGGCCAGCGTGACCGTGCAGGGGGAAGGCTGCCGGCCCAGGTCACGGCGCCTGGGTGGTTCTGAGGAACAATGGCCTTCAGAGTGCACAGTGCTGGCAACTGTCACGAGTATGATTTTGATTTTGACAAGAGCGCACAGTGACTTTTCAGCAACCTGAGGAAGGATGCAAAAATAACATTAGAGAGTTAGTCAAGAAGAATGTCCCACCACCAAAAGAACTGAGGGTGATTCTTCATTGTCCAATAAGCAGATTTCTAAACAACCCTTCTCCTTCCCCCCACCTGTGCACATTAAATCAAATACTAAATTGGAGGGTCAATTAACCCTTAACAACTGTTTGTTTAGAGTGCATTAGAGATTGGAACGCTGATCAGTTCCATTTTACTTTTTCTTCCGCCAAATTCTATGCACAGAACTTCCTTTCTCAAATAAATCTTAACCCCTACTCCCAGGTCAGACCTCTTCCTGTGTGTCCAAGCCTTTCAGGGTTCTGTCTGACACTGGTCCTGTCCTCCTGGACTTGGAAGTATGTGTGAGTCTCCAACTCAGTTTTGGGGCTCATGAGAAACCCCAGCTTTCTCCATTCCCATGCCTCTCATCCAGAGAGGGTGCCCACCCTGCCAACAATCAAGCACAACGTGTGGGAGTGAAAAGATGAACCTAGAAGCACCTGGCCTGAGAGACAGGACGTAGGCTTGAGGTCATTTTTAGTCTTAATTTTCAGGGGAAGGAGAAAGGATCCTGCCTGCTCCCTGGCCTCTTCCTCCTCCCTCCTCCTGCCCCTGTGTGATCCTGCGGACCTTCTCCAGCTCCTTACCATTCCTGCAAGAGCCTTCTGCTTGTGGCCACAGTCTAGAGGGGAGGGTGTGGAGGGAGCTATGGAGCCTGCTGCCTCGGAGAGGACTTAACAGAAAGGGGCGCACCAACACCCCCACCAGGCCCTCCCTCCCAGGGCTGTGGTTTCCACGTTTCTGACGTGGAGACGGGTCCAGGCTAATCCATGTCTCCTGCCTAGGCAGGCTGTTCACCAATAGCCTCTTTCAGCACTTTCTACTTTGCAAAAGTGTTTTCTCATCCATTTTCATTAATGTCCCCTTATTATAAAAATGCTAAATAACAATGATTGTGCTTCCAGATTATAACCTCAGGGTGAACCTGGGAATAAAGTCAAAAGAGAATCTGATTATTCTCCCAAGTAATTTCTAACAATTAAGCAGGCTACTTGCCTCCCAGTCGAGCAGCTGCCTCACATTAGTCTCCCCACTAAAGAAAATTTATTCCTTTGTCCCTTCTGTCTGAGGCTCACTCTGAAAGTAAAACTTCCTAAGAGGTGAATTCACGCATCTAAAAGTTATAGAGTGTTATACTAATTAGGCCTGGAATGGTTTAGTTAGCAAACCCTACCAACTGAAAATGTAATAAATCTGGAACATGCTGGGACATGCACCAGAGAGAAGACAGAGACTGTCTGTCAGCAAGGGTCACCAATGGTACCTGCTTGGCTCTTGACCCTGAAGGTGGCCACTTACATCTCCCAGAGCCATGACAGCATACACCACTTACTCCAAAACAGGACTGGATTATTAACATTCTTAGGGCAAATGGTAGGATTCTTTTATTTAAGAAGAATCTCTATTGTTCCCTTTTGCTCCTAATGCTTTCTTGATCTAGTCTGACTTGGGAACTCCTCCGTCTTTTAATTGATCCTTTTTGGTGATAGAAGTTACAGAGGAATAGTCATTCATTTTGAGATTGCAAAACGTTTACCTCGTACATAAAGCACAATTTTGGAAGTGCCAACTCCCGACTCTTCTCCATATCCCTCATTAGGTACATTTTGATCCGTTTTCTTGCTGTCATTTGGCGTGTGACGACATAGTGGCTCCAGCCCTGGTGGAGACTGTGGGGGCTCTCTGACTTTCACCAGTGCTGTGAATGCGAGGTCTGCAGCCTCATGGGGGCACACTGTGAGATCGTCACTCTGACAGGCAGAGGGCTGGGGCCTTGCACGTGGCCTCAGCTTTACAGAAATGTGTGGCGAATCGACCTAGCACATTTCAGCTGTAAACAACGGTAGGGTCTAATTAAAGTCACTATAATCATGGGAAACTCTAAACTTGGGGACAGAGGGCGTCAGCTCACTTGCTGTGACACCTCAGAGATTCGATGCTGCTGTTTATTCAAGCTTGTAGCAGGTTCAAGGCACCAAACGTTTCTGCACCTGTAATATCACGCATCACTCTCTGTTGGATGCACAGACCAACTAAGCGTTAAGTGTAAGGCAGAGCACAGGGTGGCATAGTTAATAGAGGAGGGTCAGTGTCCGAACTGGCTTCTGATGTCCTTCCAAACCCAGCAGCTGTGTTTCCTTGAGCGGGTAACTTAATGCTCTGCTCTTTAGTCTTCTCATCTGCAGAGTGGGAACAGCCTGATAGGTTCCCCTCGGCACCTATGGTGCATGAACATTCCCGAAGGGCCTCCAGCTGAACGTGGCAGGCTGAACGTGAGGACCTACCTCCACTCATTCGAAGCCCACTCACAAAGTAAACAAAGTAAGTATGTAAAACTAGATGGGAAGAAGAAAGGACAAAAAGCGCCAAGTAAGAATGTGACAAGAGAATGCAGGGCGCTAAAGGCCTGGACTCTGAGAAGTGTGGGAAAGTCACCGAAAGCAGACTCCAGAACGCTGAAGTCCCCAGAATGGGGACACCAAGTGCTCCTAAAGGCTAAGGCACAGCACAGCTAACAACAGGCCTGCGTCTGAGTCTCCAGGCTCCTCCACCTGTCTTCTCAGACAGCAGAGGGGCTTGGAAGGATCTAGACTGGGAACACCAGGCACCGCTGGTCTCCAGCAATGCCCCTGACTCAAAACAGGGAGATGAGACCAGGTTCTGCCTGCAAAAGAGAAACCCAACTCCTCGCTCACCTTTGCTCACAGAATCCCAGGAGCCAGGCTTCACCCTCCAACACCCTTCCCACCAGGCAGGGAGCCGGGGGGAAGCGATCAGCCCAACCCACGAGAAAAGACTTGCTGACACTGAGGACAACTGCTTCCTGGTGGCCAGCCCAGAGCAACCCAAAGTCACCCAGGTGCAAAGAGAGCGCAGCCAGCTCAGGAAGGCCTCACTCAAGTGCGACAGCCCACTCAGGACACTGGGGGAGGCCTCTCAGGTATGCACGCGCACACACACACACACGGGAAAGGAGGGCTAGAGGAACCAGAGCAACACTGGGAGCAAAAATGGACTTCAAAATGGCATAACTATAACCTGCAGAGACAAAGGAAGACTCTCTGTGCTCAAACCATGTTAACTTTAAAGTCTAAGAACACAGAGCAGTTCCAGGAAACTAAAAATGCAATAATGAAAACACTAATAGAAGAGTTGGAAGATAATGCTGAAAACGTTTTCCAGAAAGTAAAGCAAAAAGATAAAAGAGGGAGGATTAGAAGAGGAAGAGAACAGTCATGCAAGGAGACGAACTCCAAAGGCTCATTTCCATCAGAAACCCTGGAGCACCAAAGAGACAGAGCAGGGGGCAACTTTCAATAAGCTAGAATAAGAAAGAATGCAATACGTGTCTCAGCATTGAAGGACACAGTTCCAAAACTCACAGGCCCACTCACGTGTTCAGAAGCAATGAATGACATTAGCTATACCATGACGTGTCATAATGAAATGTCAAGACACTCCAGCTTTGTTTTGTTTTAAAGGGGTCTCTAATGTTCCTATAAGAAAATATAAACAGTTTACACATGTAGTGGACACTAGGAGGGACCCACCCCACCTTGGGGCCACCCGCAGGTCTCCTACAGCTTCGGGCACAGTGCCCTTCCCCCACCCATCCCCCCAACACACACACCCCACTTCTGTGGACTGCTGAGTCTCTCTCTGTCACCCACCCACGTATACACACGCACAAAGGCCTGAAGCCACAGAGGTGTGATCAGCCTGACTGTGGGGTGGCCACAGGGAGGATGCTCCGGGGCAAGCCTCTGCCTGTGAAGGACCAGCTGCCCCTGCCTGGGACAATTCCCAGGTGTGTTTTGAGGGCTCCCGGGTTGCTGCAGGGGCTCCCTTCAGGATGGCCCTGCTGTTGGCTTCTCTGCCCACCCAAGCTGGATCTCCTCCCAGGTGAACTACGAGCGCTGGAGCTCTTTCCTCAGTCCTGGGAAACCCACGTCAAAGCCATCGGGCGTGAGAACGGCGTCGGATTCCTTAACAGCGACTATGAAAGTCCAGGCTGGGAAGTAACATTCGAAACGCTGAGCGGCAAGTGTCTCTCACCAAGAATTCTGTGCATCGGAACTAAATCTAAATGTGGGAATACGGCGAGGACATTTTCAGGACACATGATGCCCACCTCTGCTGCTCCTCAGGACATGCGGGAAGACACGCTCTGACCAGTGGAGTCAACCAGGAAAGGGAGGCACACATGCCCGGAAACGGGGTCCGCAAGAGAAGCCCTCAGACTCCTGGGATGCTGGTGAAGGATAGCCTGAGAGAGCATGTGTTCCCTCCGCAGACGGAACCGAGACCCCGCGGCCACAGGGAGGCCTCCAGGACACGGACCTGTGGCCGGCAGCCCCCACGCCAGCCCAGTACCTGCAGAGGCCTGCAGGCAGGAACCATTCTCCTGCTTGTTATTAGAAAGAGCTAGATTCCCAGGTTACTAACCAAACAGGAGAGAACTCTGTGAAGCCTTCTTCTAGACCCAGAATTTAAAACCTTCCCAAACTGTACAGACATGGCAGTCTGCCCGGGGCCACGTGTCTCTACTCAAAGATGCAAATCGGAGGACTAGGAGGGGCGTAAATGGTGGAGGAGCGAGAGGCGGTGTGTGTGTTGGTTCGGTGTTGTGCGTGTGGGGGTGTGGGGTGAGTGTGTGGTGGGTGTGTGGTGTTTTGTGTGTGTCTGTGCGGAGGGCATGTCATGTGTGTATGTGGGTTGGCGGGTGATGTTTTGTGTGAATCTGTGACAGTGTGCAGTGGGTGTGTGTGTGTGTGTGTGCAAGTGTGCGTTGGGTGTGCGGCATACTGTGAGCATGAGCGTGTGTGTACGTGGGTGGTGACAGAGAGAATGCACGTGATGAAGAAGAGAGCAGAGGGTGTCAGACCCAGGCAGGGGTCATGGAGAAAGAGGATTCTGTCTCTTCAACCCTGGCTCCGCCCTCCTTCCAGGAGGGGGACGCGCCCAGTCCCTGAGGCCATGAGGTGGCACTCACGTTTTTTTCTGAGCACCGAGGGAACACAAGCCTCATGAAGTGGAGTCTCCAACAGCGGCCTGGCCAGCTGCAATGCCCAGCTGCAGGAACTCCAGGGCTTCCCACCTCCGCTGCCGACTCCACTTTCCCACCACTAATAAACACAACTCTCGGTCCCATTTGCACACGCCCCTGTGAATTATCATGCCACTAGCTGGTTGATGGCACAGCAGATGGCAGCCCGAAGCACCCAGGATGGAGAGGTACACACCTGGCCTGAGCTTCTGGCACCCAGACGGCAGCCTCTGCAGCCAGAGTGAGCCGGCGGGTTTCCCCATCTGCCCTTGCTTAGTCCCAGGAAACGCAGCTTTCAGAGCTTCCGTATCTTCACGAGTGACACCTACCTACCTCCTGCAGCAACTGTGACGACCTTCCGTCAGGTCCTGACACGTGGTAGCACCTGGAAAATGTCAGCTGTCACATTAGCGCCTGGCCTGATCAGATCACATAAAGAAGATGTCCTGCCTCATTCTATCAGAAATCCCCATGCCTCCGGCCTTTGGAACCCTCGCCCGTTTTGCATCCCAAGGCTGCTCACACTGGGCTCCAGAGAACAGTAACCCCACCAGAGGCTCCTCCAGAACACGGACCGAAGGTAAGAAAAGGTGTGGACTGCTCCACATGAAGAGCCGCGGAACCCTGAAGCAGAGCTTCACAGCGCATGACCAACGAGCCCCAGGGTCATGTGTGAGCCTCAATCTCTCCACCAGGAACACGACTAAAACTCAGGCACGAAGGTGCCACAGGCCCCGATGTGGGAAGTCACAGCAGGGGCGGGGAACAGTCCTCACCTTAGAACCATCCAGAGTCTGGACAGCTCTGCGCTGTCCCAAGGGCTGCCAAGCAGGCAGGCTGCTGGCCCCATCACAGCTGCGATCTAAAATGTCCCCAAAGCCCGTGTGTTAGAGGCTTGGTCACCAGCCTGACATACTATCAGAAGATGGTGGAGCCTTTGGAAGGTGAGGCGTAGTGGAAAGAAGTGAGGCCACCAGGGTCATCCCTGAAGGGAATATTGGGACCATGTTCTTCCTATGCTGCTCCCCAGTCACCAAGAGGTAGGCAGCTTTCCTCTACCACCTATCCCCTGCCACCATGCTCTGCCTCGCCTTGGGCCCAAAAGCAATGGAGCCAGCTGACTATGGACTGAAACTTTGAGCCAAAATAAACATTTTTTTCATTTTAAGCTGATTGTCTCAGGTATTTTGCCACAGCAACAAAAACTGACTAACATGCCTGTCTCGCAAAGGCCTCAGAAATTGTCCTCCTGGACTGGGGTAGAGGTTTCTCGTTTCTTACTGTGGCACAAGCACCCTCCATGAAATGACTTTCCTTTGAGTCGGTCCCATTATGGTTAAGTAAATCAAGGTCTAGGAGAAGGCCAGCTACAATCAGTCCAAACCTGTAAAAGGTGAGGGCACCTGTCTCAGAGTGAAAAGTGGATTTTACGATGTCATTTTAAAGGCAATGAAATCTTGCCCCATTTCACAAAAACAATTTGGTATTATCATCCAATTGTACAAAATAAGAATAAATGGATACTTTTAAGCTTTGAGCTGGAAAACTCAAAAGTATTCTGTAGCTGTCTTATTGTTGCCTTGATCCCTGTTGTGATCACACAAAGTGTGGTGATTTGCCATGAAGGTTATGTCTTGCACTGAAAGCAGCCAGGGCAACCGAGAAGGATAAAAATAGAGTCGTACAGAAAGTAGGCCACAGGCTGCAAAGAAATCCCAGCATGTTACACTGCTGGGGAAATATTCCTTCCCTGTCTTACGAACCCCGTAGTATTTAGGCATTCTCCCAGACCCCACGTTTCTGCATTTAGGCAGAAATGGCCCTGCTTTCTCATGGTGTGCTACTACTTCTAAGAAATGACTTAATGCCAAGAGGGGGGGACATGTGAACACTACAAGACAAAACACATTTTCACATTTATGAATTGGAAGGCGTTTGGTCACTGAAATGGAGAAGGTGAATTGGTTCAATTTTGTCCAAGAAAATTTCTTGACAAGGATAGAATTATGACTTTTGGAAGAAAGTGTGAGTCATCAGTACAAAGAGGAGAAAACGGAACTGTACTGGGGATGAGCAAAGTACCTGGGACCCAGCAGGCCCTGGATGAACCTTCACTGCAGACCTGGAAGCCGTACCTTAGGAAGGGGGTGGTGTTCCTGCGATTCGTGAAGACTGGGGAAGGGCATGCAGGCCCAGAGAAGGGCCTGGGTCAGGAGAGTCCAGTCAAGGATATTCAAGGACTTGGTCATTTCATAAGTAAACTAGAGATCAGCTTCAAAACTATCCGACTTTTTCAAGGTTCCCAACCTTTAGCTCTGAATACTGAAGACCGACCCAGCCTGGGACTGGCTTGTATGCGAGCGGAGAAGACCCTGGGACCCCAGCCTGCTGGGAAGAGAATCCCCTTGTAGTGACTGATGCCTACCTATCACCTGCAAAGCAGAAAGCGTTCAAATCACTGTCTTCCCGGAAGTACTGGAGGACAGGAGAGGAGGAAACAGGAAACCCACAAAACCTCTCCGCTAGGCTTCAGGTCTGTGAGACCCGTCAGCGCCCCTGTCATCAAAGCACGCACTTGTAAGCATCCCCTGCTCCTCCCATCCCCCTGCAGTTCCCACTCGGCACACCCACCCTGGCCTGCTGGGTGTCAGTCGGGCAGCTCCCAGAAACTGTGAGCCGCCAACATATCCTCTGACTGGGTAAGATGCTCTCTCCTCTTTTCCTCCCATTCACAAAACTAGGACATACTATTCATCTATTCTGAGGATTTGTAAAAGAAGCTCATAAAGTATCAGAGTACTACCCACCATGGGGACACGGCAAAGTCTGGGTATCAGAACTGTACCATGACTCAGCAGGTGCAATCCATTTTCACCTCCATCTAGCCACAGCTGACCTCGTACACACACACACACACACACACACACACACACACAGAGGATTCTCTGCTGAATGTGTATCTCTGTCTTTCACGTGAGGCTGGTGGCCGAGGAGCCTCTTACTCCGGTGGACCAGGCTTCATCTGGTTTTATTTCACCCCAGACCTGGTAGAAGGAGGAGGAAGTTGGGGAGGAGAATAAATCCCATGCTGCTTCTCCCCCATCCCCACCCTGCCACCCCTGGGATGGGCAACCCATGGACACGCATGATGTCAGACTGGCCAAGGCTGGATCTGGGCCCTGCCTCAGAGTCCATAATGAAATTCCAGGGGGACCCAACTTCTGTTTCTTTCTGAAACACAAAGGCCTCATGCGTCAGTCTTTGCTTGCCAGAATCAGCGTTGGTGTGGATCTGCATTCTACCTACAGGAAGCTCCAGAAAGGCTCAGAGCTGACTTTGGAGGCAGCAGAATAAGGGAATTCTGTGGAACGTGCAGCCCTATGGGGGCGGGGGGAGGAAGTGAAAAGTCCTGCTTAGGAGTCAGGACGAGTGTATGAGCAAGAAGGTTGCAGCACCCTGGAGGCAGCCGGCTGGAGCCAGCTGAGGCATGCTCAGGTGGACGCGTGGTTCCATCCCCCTCAGCAACATCCCTGCACACAGTAGGCACTTTACATGCTGCTGCAGGTACAATAAGAACATTCAGATAAACGCTGGGCTGCATAGGAGGTTATGGGTCAGACAGGAAATGTGATCCGAGCCCCAAAATGCCTACTTAGAATGAATTTCTGGAATCTCTTCCAAAGGTTTAGGGATATCCATGAAATTCAATGCCTCGCAAACGTCTCCTTTTCAGATACAGACACCTTCACACCACCATCCTACACTACGTAAAAATCAGCCCCGAAGAACTTGCTGCAGAGGCCTCAGCCTCCCAGCACCAAGGCAGCAGGCGAAGTGCACGTTCTGAAACTGGCTTTTATTGGTGGAAATTGAATTCCACGAGAAGCCGCGAGGGACGACTCAAGTCCCTTGCTGTGCTGAGTCTGGCTGCCTGGCGTGTCACCAATGAGCGGATGGTCACAGTGCAGGTGGAAGGTAAGATCAATGAAGGAACAGAAAGCCCGCGTGTCCGTCACAGTGGGTGTGGCGGCAGAGACACGGGCAGACCTACATCCTCCCTCCGCGGGTGGCACAGACCAGCGCCCACTGCACCAAGGCGTCCCCACGCCTCTGCCACATTTTCCTCTGGGGCCAAACGTCCCCCTCGGGGCTGAGACCTGGGGAAGCACATTTTCTGAATGTGCCTCTGGGTCCACCTGCGGGGTCTCCTGTGACCAAGAGCCAGGCAAGTTCCTGAGCAGGTGCCAGGTTGAACCAAAGAAGGCAGGTGCCAGTGCCCTGTGACTCTGAGCCCCGCCATGCTCCGAGACGGAGCGGACCGCAGTCAGGCTTCGGTCGCTCGGCGACGGAGGAATAGCCTGTGCAGGAAATTCAAGAGCACAACTGCTCAAGGGCGGGCCTCCCCAAGGTCACGGTGTGGAGACAACGTCTGCAGGCACCACACCTGCTGGCGGCCACTCATCAGGAGTCCCTTTGCCAGGGAAAGCTCACCACAGGACACTGGGAACGAGGGAGGGACTGCGTTCAGGACGCCAGTCCTTGTGAGTGTGTGTGTGTGTGTGTGTGTACAACCTGAGAGACAACCACAGGCCCCATAAGGCAGCCAGCTTGGCGTCTCGCGCACCCCAGTCCTTTGCCTTTACGTACTCGAAATTACCAACAGGACACAAGGGGGAGCAACCCCGACCAGGCCGTTTTCCCCACATCCTTCCCGACACTTCCAAACCACACTCCCTGTACTTTCTGTGTCCCAAGGACACGGAAGGCACCAAATTTTTTCATGCACCAAATATTAATAACATTACTGAATATAACCCATCATCCAAAATGCCCCCAAAGCACTGGCCATTGCTGACTGGCTCCCAGTGTAGAGAGCAGCCAGTTAATACCTCGGAAACACCTGGAGGCACCGTGACTCAAGCAGAAAGGGCAACAAAACCAGGGGCCACTTAAGTGGGTATTTAAATGCAGCACTAAAAATGCATTTCACACCCAACGCCATCAATCACCAGTGGATCTTACTTTGCATCTTGGCTACCAAAAGAAAATGGGATTTGTTTCCCTGAAGAAATATGTCACTGCTCTGCTTGAATTATTAAGCTTTACTATTACAGAGAGAAACAGAGTCAAAAAAAAAGGAAAAGAAATAAAATTAGACCCAGGTTGCCATCTACAGTCTGAGAGCAGCATTGCTCATTCACACACTATTGGCAGTTAAATAAAAGACAAAATGTGTGTCTATAAACTTAATTATAAAACTACCAAGATGAGGACAGAATAAAGATTTTAAAAACCTGGATCAATTATCTGAATAATTTAACATATGCTAGATATTTATTTGCCCTACCTAGAATCTAATGCTTTGAAATAAAACTGAAGCCAGGCAAGGTGGTGTACACCTGTAAATCCCAGCAGCTCAGGAAGTTGAGGCAGGAGAATCAAAAGTTCAAAGTCAGCCTCAGCAAAAGCAAGAAGCTAAGCAATTCAGTGAGACCCTGTCTCTAAATAAAATACAATATAGGGCTGGGATTGTGGCTCGGTGGTTCAGGACTCTGAGTTCAATCCCCAGAACAAAAAATAAATAAAACTGAAGCACTTACTTAATATCAAATTTTACTTATATTTTAACTTAGAAAAAGACATGTAGATTTCATCCTAAAACCAAACCTGCATTTTTTTCCCTCATAATCTTGACCTCCCATGCCCTTCACGAAGGTTTTGCTCCAAATCCTTATTATATGTACCTTTCCTAGGAGGAAGAGCCCTTTTAAGAAATGAGCATCAGAAAATGCAGACTTGGTTTTAATTATCAAATGGATGGCTTTAAAGTAAAAATCAACTTCAATCATAAATAAATGTGAAGACTAATTAAGGGGCGAGAGAGAGAAAGATTTTTGATATTATAATCTTGAAATTTTCTCTAGCCAAGACATCTGGAGGGAGACCATGGAAAAACAGCTTGATTTTCAATGGTATGGATTTGGGATAATATGCTTAAACTTATCAAAGGCAGCTAAATCTAGAGAACTGCACAAAATCTTTTTCATTTTTCCTGGGGGGGAAAATGGTTTTGGAAGCTGAGATTCACTTTCCAGGTTGTATGTTCTTTCTATCAGGATGAGAAGATATAAAATGCTTTGGCTAAATTCTTAAACATGCCTTCTAGATCAGCAGCACAAGCCCCTTCCAGGGAAAAAGAAAATTGGCATGAAACCCTCATGGCAAGTCACGAGGAGTTGCTTGGTGCATGAGGGAGATCCTCAACTCGAACACCTGCAATCCACACCTCACAGAGCTACAGCAGGAAACACAGAAGACAGGCAGCATTCTGAGCCACGTGCAGGACTCTCCCAGGACAGGCACAACGCCGGGTCCATCGACTTTCCCAGCACTGTGAAAAAGTGACTTGCTTCAATACGAAACATGGTCTTGGTATTATCATACCACTGATCCAAATGTTGTTGAAAACTCTTTGCAAATTCTACAAACGCAAAAATGCTGAGAGTCGTATTTTTAAATTAAGGCTGCTTTCCTCTGGACAATGTCAACACGGCCTCTTGGGTTCCCAAGTCTCTACAAATAGTATAAACTGAAAAGATAATTATTCCCTTCCCTCCCAGGAACGAATACTAAATCTAACAACTTTTTAAAAATATAGTGAAAGTAGGAACTGGGATTGCCATAAGCTAATAGAAGCCTTGCAGACAATAAGTAAATAACATCTTCTATAAGCTTTTTGGTCAATAATGCTTGAAAAGGTTTTAAAAGGTCCTGTTTCTTAGTGGGTTTTAAAGTATTACAGAGAATTATTTATTTTTTTAAGTTCCATCATTCATTCATTCACTCATTCGTTCAACATTTAGTAAGTGCCTCATAGCTATTAAAACTGTGCCAGTATTAGGGATTAAAAATTAAGAAAACAGAAACAAAACAAACAAACAAAAAAACCTAGTAAGGCAAAGCCCAGGGCCTTGGGGGACCCCCAATCTGATACATAAAATAGAGCCTCCGTTGTTGTTTTTAATGTTCAAGTACAGCTCGTTCTTCCAGGCTAACGTCCGTTCTTTGGTTCCTGCCATGTAACAGGCCCCCAGTGAACAAGTACCACCTCTGCCTCTCGGACCTCCTTGTCCCCCTCACTGAAAAAGACTGTACACGTTTAAAAGACAAGTGAACATGTCAAGATGAATCACAGTGTGACCCCACATTTTGGAGATTCATTAAGGGGCCCAAGACAGTCAGATGGGTGGCCCAAAGTCAAGATCAGACCTGGGCGGAGACTCTGGGAGGCCGGCCAGCTGCTCACCTTCCCCGCTGAAGCGGTGAAGATGCAGCCCACCTGGCTCCCTCGGAACTGCCCCACCTCGCAGGGCCTGCCTACTCTGGCTCCTGGTTTGGCTTCCCCTGCTCTCAAGGGAGATCGCTTCTCCTCAGTTCCCAAGCCCACACTGGCTGCCAGAATTCCAGCGTGACTCTCCTGGTCGCCTTCGGAAGAAGCAGGAGCCCCCAGTAAGTCAGGGCCCTTCCATGAATCTGAACCCTGATCGCATCCTCCCTCCTCCCACACCCAGCGTGACCCCGGGCAGGGTGCAGGAGTGGGGCCCAGGGAGGCTGGAGGCAGTCCTCAGCGCCACTCCACTCTCGGGAGCGCACCCTGCTGAGAACATGCCAAAAGGAAACCGAAGCTAGAGTTTTGGGGGACTCCACCTGGAGCTCCCTGCGTGCATCGCGTGCTTCATAGTTCACCACGCTTTGTCTCGCGCCGGGAAATCTCAGACTAACGCAACCCTTTGCTCATTCACCCAGCACTTGACAGCGAGTATCAGTAAGTAGTAGGCGTTTTCTTTCGAAACTCTCATACGTAACAGTAAGGAATGTCTTTTGTGGGTCCGAAGAAGCAAATGCATGGACTTAATTGTTTTGTTTTGGGTTTTGTTTTTTTGTTTAGTACTGGGGATTTAATCCAGAGGTGCTCTACCGCTGAGCCACGCCCCCAGTCCTTTTAATTTTTTATTTGGAAAGGGGTCTGGCTAAGTGGCTTAGGGCCTCACTAAGTTGCCGCGGCTGACTTTGAGCGCCATCTTCCTGCCTCAGCCTTCCGAGCTGCTGGGATTACAGGTGTGCACCACTTCACCCGGCTAATCATTAGAAGTGTCGCGGCTTTAAAATGATAATAAGCAATAACAGCAACACAGCAATAGCAGACTTACCGCCGTCAGGTGGCACCTGTTGTGCGCTCTTCAACTTCACGTTCTGTTTCGCCTTCCTTGATTTCCCTGAATTTGAGTCTTCTTTTTTCCCTTTCCTCTTCAGAGGCTGAGGAGATGAGTTGTCACTGGACCCAATTGTTGACTTAGATTGGCGATCATTTCCCTAAATAGCAAGAGATTCGACCCTTAGTGCAGGCTAATGAACACCCAAAGGGATTCCCAGTTCCTCCACGTCACTAAGGAGTGGAGAACAGGGCAGGGGGCACTGCATCCCTGGGGTCCTGGAACTGTCCATCTTAATACCACACAAACACCAAAGGTGTCTTCCCAGAGGCAGAGGAAGGAGAATAAAAACAACAGCTAACAACAGTCAGTAGCTAATATGGACCAGGTACGCTATAACTGATTCCCCTGTCCTCCTGCCACCTGTGGTGTTGAGGAGGAAGTGAGCTTGCAGCTCCAGACTGCCAAGGTCCTACAGCCGGGAAGGAGCAGAGAAGTCCCCAGAGCCACCGGCAGTCAGCCGCCACAACCACCCCCTACTCCTGCACCCTTCAGAACTGGCTGTCACCGTGCATGCCCTGCTTGTGGAAATGCCCACTAGGAAACCGTCCAGTGGATGAGCAAGGTCTCAGAATCACACGTCCAGAGTGATGCACAGACACAGGCAGCTCAGGGCCACATGCCCCCTCACCCCCACTTGCCCCTGTTCCTGCGATGCAGCCACAAGCCACCGCACTCTTGGTGATTGCCTCTGAACCCCACAGGCCTCTTGCATAAAGACATGGCATCTACCGGAATTGGGCTCCTCAGCACAAGGATGAGGTTGGGTCTCAGAGACCCCAGTCACAGCCCCAGTACAGCTTCTGGGGAGCCGCTGGACATTCTCGACAGCCGATGCTACAGCACGGAACAGCTGCACCGACACTCAGCCACTACTCGGTCACTGCACCAACAAGCACCTCCTCCTAATGAGGCCGCACTGGCTCTCAGAGGCTGAACCCCCGAGTGTGTAAGGTGTGCGTGGCAGGTCGTGGAAGGGGTGCCAGTTTGAGAGACCAGAAATCCTGGGCTTGGTCAGAGCTCTGCTCCATCACTACCTCTGGGGACATAGACTAACTTCTTTCTGCTGTGAGCCTCGGTTTCCTCTTTGGTTGAATGCGGCTCATGTACCTGCCTAAGGGTCTACCATGAATATGCAGGGGACGGTCTATAAAGAGACAGATATGGAGCCTGGTGGTGAGGTGGGACGTCTCCTCCTCAAAAACCACATCACACTGCACCACGGTGGGTGCAATCTTCATGCAATATCTGTACTACTCTAGTATCTGAAAATAAATGTAGTAATATTAAGTAAACAAATCTGCCTAGAAACCTATTAGAACTGCTCATTTTAAACATTTATATATTCAGCCATCCAGAAGCATTTAAATGGTTTTAGCCATCACCCAATTAAGAATAGAAAAATGCTCAGCCTTACAAATGAAGTTATTTATGCTATTTTGTCATAGCCTACAAGAAAATGAATTATGCATGGATTTATTAACAGAATGAAAACTTGTTCAAATCTATAACACTTTCTGCATAATTTAATTTCCTATTCCAACTGCAATTTAAACATACAGTTTCCATTTAATTACTGCATTAACTACAACCAGACTTTTTTTTTTCTTTTCTTTTTCCCATGATTCTTTCTTGCAAGGCCATAAACTGTCTGGCACAGGAAAGAGATAATATGATTCCAGTGGAGGGTCCACATCCATTAGTCAAGTCCCATATCCTGGTCTATTTCCAATGTATTAAAACTATAAAAGCAATGAATGAGGAGAACGACCTTCCTCAAGCCATTAGCAAGTACTAGAAGGTTGAGAGGTGCACAGACTGGACTAGACTAGAAAGCAACCCAGGAGGAGCAAGACTCGGGAGTTCAGCAGTGGGCTTTGCATAGCTCTGTGAGAGAAGTATTACAGACGGGGGGGACGAGGGAGGACAAGGCCTGTCCTGGGATGCCTAGAATCAGTATAATCCTACCAGCCACCTCACACACTGAATATATAGGGAAGTTATGACTTTTCCATTTCTGATAGGGATGCTCGCAAGGGCAATCTGGGAGCATCAAGAAGGAGCAGTCGACTGAACAGCTGCATCAGGCATGTCTTTGATGATCGACATCCACTCTGCACTGTTATTGAGAGAGGATGCATCTCCAGGCACTTGGTGAGTAAAAATTAAACTACACTGAGAGAAAGGAGAGAATCATTTTGTGTTTAGGAGACTGAAAATAATTCAAATGCCTTCTTGGAAAAAAGAAAAAACATTGATTCATCTTAAAGTGTTAATAATATAAAAATGAATATATGCTAAATTATATGTAAGTGGTATAATTTAATACTTACATCTCCCAGAATATAATCAATAGAGTAATTATATATATAGTCATTGAGAAGAAAAAAAGGGAAGTAGGTACATTTTTTCCATTTTGGGTGGGGATACTGGGGATTTAACTCAGGGGAATTTTATCACTAAGCCACATCCCCTGACCTTTTTTAATTTTTATTTTAAGATAGGGTATCACTAAGTTGCTTAGGGCCTTACAAAGTTGCTGAGGCTGTCCTCTAACTTGCAATCCTCCTGCCTTAACCTCCTGAGCTGCAAGTTTACAGGCATGCACCAACAAACCCAGCTAGCTTTTGTTCTTCTCTGAGGCTCCACATTTGGTTTGTGACTTGAATACAGGGAATAGATAGTCATTGCTATTTGAGAGGCATAAGAGTCGGGGGAGCTTTGCCAACTCATACAGCTAGGCCAGTCAATAAAACAATATTATTGACTGACTCTTGTGTGCTACATACACACTCACACAAATGTTTACAAATGTGTGATAAGTATTATGATCAGCATTTTATAGCTAAAGGAATTAACTACTACACTGAAGTTTTCAAATGCCCAAGATGCTCAGAACACCTATGATACATTATGGTTCCCTAAAATAGCCATCCCAGAAGTAACAAATTAGGACTTTATCTCAAAAAAGGAAAGAATCAAGAAGGCCTAATTTTATAGGATGTCCTAAAAAAAAAAAACAGGCCCCAAGACTATGCTTCAACCCTATGCTTATACCTCCTGTCTCACACACACCAATATGTCTAATAGGAATAGCAAACTGCTAGCTCACACATACAAACACTAACAAGCTGAGCGCAGTAACACAACTTGCAGCAGCTGGAGAGGCTGAGGCAGGAGGATCCCAAGTTCAAGGCCAGCCTCAGCAACTTAGCAAAACTAAAAAAAGGTGGGGGGCTGGGTTGTGGCTCAGTGGTAAAGTGCCCCTGGGTTCAATTCCCAGTACCTAAAACAAAACAAAGCAAAAAATATAGCCCTTCAATCATTCGCACCCTGGGAAGACTGGGGCTTAGAATTGTTTTATTCTGTTTTTTAATATTTTACAATACCCTGGAATCTTTCCAACAAGACCCAGTCTAGTCCAATTTCTTCTCATCACCACAGCAGACCCACTTCCAGCCTCACAACAAATGTGTCTAAAACAGGAAGCTTGAGATAACTGTGTGAGGGGCCTGGCTCTTGAGCCTTTTTACCCATCTTGGATTGAGTCTCTTCCGCGTCAGAGGAATGCATCTTAATACTCAGAACTTCATGATGACCACCATACAGGTTTTTATCAAAAACTTAAGAAATTATATTTGATCCTGTAAATTACCGACTATAGGCTGTATTGGCCAAAAGACAGTAAGGACCACCGACTTGTGCACCTGGCGTCCTCTCCGCTGGAGGGCGCGTGGAGGCTGAGCGCTGTGGCGGACAGCCCTCCGATCCGACCCGGGACTTTTCAAATTCAGCACCACTGGAGATTTAATTCATTCTACCTTCCTTCTGTTTTTGAGGGTAGGATCGCAACGACTCTCCCAACACTGTCAAGCTGTGAGGAGCTCCGCGCAGTGTGGTCCCTGGTGGTCTGCCCGCGCAGAACTGGGCAGGGGGCGCGCCCGCAGAGCGCCGGTGCGGACCCGCGCCTCGCTGGCCTCACCCACCCTCCCCTTCGTCAGCAGAGCAATTCCGAGAAAGCCGGAGGGAAATCGCTTTCTAAGGCCTCGTCTCTGCGCTTAGACTTGGGTGCTTCCCACCGGCTTGGCAGTGGTCCTGACGTTGGAAGCTCCGTGCTCCCCTCGCGTCCCCTCGCTCTCTCCGAGCACAGCGCTCAGGGACAGGCAGATAATGAGCTATAAAATGCGAGCACCCTCCAGGGAACCTATTAATTACGGGAAAGGAGTGAATTAACCCTGCTGTTAAAAACCGAGCTTGTGACTTTGGATCCACTGGCATGTCACTGCCAGATGTTGGCACACCGTCAGTGGCTCAGGAAGAACCCTCCTTCACCAGGCATGCACAGGGGTCACTCTCCTCTGCTCAGGCGCAGCCTCCTAGAAGGCTCCCAACGCCCAGTGACAACGCCTTACCAGGGCGCACTGTTAAGTCTCTCCTCTAAGTAACCTGGATACACTTAGTGTTCTGAAACCCCAGGAACAGTCCCAGGACAGAACACGCGCTCCATAAATAGCCGCTGGTGAATGAATCCCACAATGGCAGTATTTGCAAAACAGTTATAACCCCTGTGACCACCCAGCCAAGCCACCTGGAAACATCTGGGCACCACGTCCAGCCCTCTGTGCCTGCCAAGTCCCAGCCGTGAGCTTGCTGCTCCATGTGCCCTCCTCCTGCCTCACACCATTCCTCCCACCTCAAACCTCCTGCCCCGCATCCTGCTCCTTCTAAACCTTAGGTCGTCCTCTGAGGCGGTGCAAACTTTCCTCTCTTCCACTCACAGTAGCTAATCCCACCGTGTGTGTGGTGTTCAGCTTTAGTTTGGTCATTGACTTTGGGGGCTGGCTTCTCTATTTCTACTACATTGTGAGTTTCTTGAGGGCCCGAGTTTTGTCAGAAATAGTAGGAGGGTCTCAGTGAATGAGGGGTTCATAAATGTTTGGTATGTTGAGTTGAGCATGGCTATTTACACAAAATTGTTTTTCTTTTTTTTTTTTAAGAAAAATGGGGGGGTGAAATCACCACTAGGAGGCAGTATCATTACTCATCAATCCCTTGTTTTTCAAACTAACAACAACAACAACAAAAAGAGTGTTGCTTAGTTAATTCAGGTAGGGGTGGTGGGTGCCCAGTGAGTTCTGATGGCCACTCACTGCTCAGGAAGTTCGGTCAGGAGGGAAGAAAGAGAATGCTGGTCAGAAAGACGGAGCCGAGCATCACGTGAGATTCTCCCTTACAGGGAACCTGGTCTGTAAATACAAACAGGCTAAGAAGCTACCTACCCACTGCTTGTCACAGTCCCTACAGAATAGGCATTTCATCAGGGCTGCCGAACTAACAAGTAATGAATGAATGATGGAAAGATTCTAGTATGAAACTAAATATCTGGAATAATTCCCAATCTTTTAGAGAAGTATAACTGAGTCTTACCATTTTCTTATCAAAACTTCCTTGTTACTCTTTATCAGAGATAGAAAACAAGACTGGATTGACTGCTGATGTGGCCCAATTAGTGGTCCTCACAGTTGTATGAATCATTGCCCAGATTTCAACTATGATATAGTGGGTGTGTGTATGTGTATATATATATAGAAAACATTTTTGAAATCTATATTCTAATAATATTAGCTCCCTTTTAGGACCTTCTCTGTAACTTTAAAGCTCTAATGTTGTTTGACATAATTGCTTATATGCCACGTTTCATGTCTTTGACTTTAATTGAAACCCAAAGGACAGTCTCTCATATAGACATACAGAACATTAATGAGGAAAGCATCTGATACTTACACTCCCTTTAGACTTTCTGGGTCCTACAATAGGAGGTAGTGAAGAAGCTTTCTGACTGTGGAAACAAATTACGATTTAGACATCTGAATGTTATTTTAAAATAATATATACATAAAGCAATATAATTGTCACCCCAACCTGAAAGTCGACTGTTCCAGTGAACAGAAAAAGTACCGTGTGCTTTTCCAATTTCAGACTACCATAAAATCTCCAAATTCCATTCCAAAATATTTTAATGTGTTCCTGTATACTATTTTAAATCATGTTTAAAAATAAACTTTTAGTACCACTTTAAGTTTTACCATATAGCATTTTTAATCAAATCTCAATTTTTTTCCATTTGCATTTCAAAAAAATAATTTCCTAAGCAAGGTAATGATTGTTCCAGATTGAGTTAAAAACATTTTAACTCTATCATTTCCTTGTTTTTGTAATGTCTGCTATGTCTACATCTGATAGGAGAGTGATAAAATGCTGGCATTAACATTCAGGAAGCTTTTAAGATAATAATTCTTGCCAAAAAAAAAAAAAAAAAAGTCTTTTGGACTGTAAGTTGTTTGGCAGGTGACTGTGTTATTAGGGAAAGACCCATCTTGAAATCCAGCTGGATGGCTCCCCAAATAGAAAGACACAGATATGACAGGTAGCTCCAACTACTTTGTAGGAGAAAGGCCAGCATGAGCTACCTTCTCACACTGCCATCAATACGGGCTGTGGTTCTTGCAGCGAATGCAGTGTTTCTCTGCAGAAGTTGTTAAAGGATTTGGTTTCATGGGTGAGTAAGGAGAGTTAGCAATGAGTCTGCAGGTAAATAATTCTCAAGTGCTGGAAGTCCATGTGCTCTGGCACAGTGCCCACACGGCCCCTGAGATTCCACTTCACCTCTAATTCCTTTAGAAAGCCTCAGCCCGCCTCACCATCCAGTTGCACACATTGCGAATTTATGGGAAACACATGGTTGACATCCTATTCCATCTCTGCAGAGGACAACCACAAAAAAAGTTGGTTTCTAGAGCAAAGTGACCACAGAATCAGCAGAGATGAATCCTGGGGGCCCATGAGCAGTTCAAGAGGTTCATGGCGGGGGCCAGAGTCTGTCACATGTGGCTCTGCTGAGCATCCATTTGGCAGAAATGAAGCATCTTTCACAAACATGACATTTCATGGGGAAAAATGTCCATGTATTGGATATAACTAAGAGTTTAATCATTAAAATTTAGCATGTGTTAATTATACACTCAGTCTCCCTATTTATTTGTACAAGCAGCATTATACTGTTTTATACTTGTATTGTTTTATATTTTAAAAGGAGGTAAGATATTAGGTTTTCAACATCTTTTGATGTTTCTCTCCAAACCAATGGACACATTATTTGGTTCAGCTAAATTGTTACAACCCTAAAACTTCTAATAGAATTTACATAGAAAAGCTCATCACCCTGTACCTTCTTCACAATAATAAATCTTTACATTTACTGTAAATTCAATACAAGGCAAAAAAATCTATGCAGTCTTTCCTAAGTTCCACTCAGGTTCTATTTTTGTGCAATAGCTCTCAATTTCCCTTCGCAGAAGTAAAAGTAAAGACTGACATGTATCACGCATGCTTTCCATCTAACTGTAAGTGAGATTATCAGTCACACAACATATCACAGGGGTCCCCAGAAGACCCAGGGCCACTCCACCGGCCAGCTGGAGCAGGAGGAGCAGGTGAGGGAGGGACTTACCCATAAGGCCTGCGCATCGCTGACTTGTCGAACAGTAACTCGCTGTAGGGCAGCCTCTTGAACCTGTCTCTGCCGACAGCCACGTAGAACTGCCCGCTCTCCAGCTCTGCCCCGCTCTCCACCAGCTTCCCTCCTAGGGTGTAGAGTCTGCCAAACATGAAGGCCAACAAATAGGAGTCTAACGAGCATTTAAAGGACTGCCTAAAATCACGATGTAAATAAAAAGTCTGTTCTTAAACTGGCTCACCTGTTACTCTTCTCATTACTGAATTCTAAATGCCTCAGTTATTAAATTTAACAAAATGCCAAGATTATGAATGATATAAATAAAGCTCAGTGTCCCCAGAAGATGGATTTTTCTATTTATATTGGGGCTTGCTTCTTTAAATATGTTTTCTGTGTGTATTCAGAGGGCCGACAAGTTTCTGACCTCATTCTACTCAAGAAAAGCCCCCAGTCAAACCCCCACAGACTGCATCAGGACAGCAAGGAGTGGGAGGAAGAGGAGGCTGGGGGGCGGCTCCTATCGCCAGCATCCACGCAGAGCCTCACGGCATCTGTGCTTCTCTGGCTCCCCCTTTCTCTCTGGAGTCTCCCTCTCTCTCTCATTTTTTTTTCTCTCTGTGGCACCTCCTAAGTGTGAGTGTGAACTTCACATCCTCGTAGAGCCGAGGGTTTCGCAAAAACTTTCTCTGCTATAAAACTGCTGCTGTCAACTACAACTAATGTGTTACTTATTAAAAGAACTGTGATAATCTTGCTAGCTGGTTCAACCTGTCCAGAAATGTTTTACAGTAGGAGAAAACAGGCCATGAGAGAAGAAAGCAGGAAGATGATGTGTATTTTTGAAGGTAGTAAATAAGAGTTAGTGGCAGGAAGGATTTCAAGATAATTGTTTATTTAAAATTCTCAGTCTCTTGTATTATATTATAAAGTTTAGTAATTTTTGCAAAAATAGCACTTAAAAAAAAATCCATGGACCTGTGAACTTGTTTCCTGATTGTGTAAATGCCATTACCATATGGAGCCATGATGTTCAGTGGAAACAGCCACCAAAACCCCTGAAATGTATTTGTTTTTAGTTAGTGAACAGACCCAGGGTCTTTACAACATTGTGTCTCCACCCTGCAAGTCTGTATCAACGCCACACGGATTCCTTCCTCCTGTCTTGACCTAGCCAGGGTTTCTGAGCAGCATCATGATTGACATTTGGACCAGAGAGTTCTCTGTCGTAGAGGCAGAAGTCTGTCCTGTCCATTGTAAGACACTTGGCAGCACGTGGGCCTCTACCCACTGGACAGTAGCAGCCACTCCCATCCCCAGCCAAAACTGGCTCCAGACACTGCCAAGTGCCCCAGGGACAAAATCACACCTGGCTGAGAACCAGACATTCTTCTTCTGTTTTCCTTCAAAATAGTTAGATCTGAGTCAGTAGTTAAGTTCCATAGCAAGAGACGGAAGCTGCTTAGCTGAGGACTGGAAATCTCCCACCAAGGCCTGGGTGGCTTCCTCTGCAAGTGTGGGAAGGGTACTGAACACGTGCCGGCTCACGGATTTAGCCTTGTTGTACATGGTGCTTGTGGACCTGCGTTCTTCCTTGGCTACAAAACACAAGAATCATAAACAGGGAGCCAAACCAGTTTTATGGGATGCTATTGATACATGCATGTGCTGATGCTTAGATTCACTCGTGTTCTGCTGAGAGAGAGCAGACTTGTCCCAAGCAAGCCGCAGCCCAGGCTCACTCACAGCTGGCAGGACAGTAACAGTTTATTTTCCCTAAGTATTGAAGAGTTTCTATGTATGAGTGTGTCCATATATATACATATGTGTATGTGTATACGTATAGATGAGAGGGTACAGCTGGGCATGAAATCATATATCTTTATGTGCTTCATATTATTTATTGGGTGAGTTTACATTTGTAAAAGACAAATAGACACATATATGTACCTAGGCATCATACATATATATGCATGTTTTGAGAACTGCTCTCACTCCTATCACCAAAATAAAATCCAAAAGGATCTAAGGATTAAATAAAATTTAAAAGCACAAGATGATGACATGGGAAATTATTTTTAAAGCCTCAGAGTCAGGACGATCTAAACGAGTCACAAACTTAGTGATCACAAGGAAAGATTGAAAATTTGACTCCAGCTGGGCACCGTAATCCTAGAGGCTCCAGAGGCTAAGATGGGAGGCTAAGACAGGAGGATCATGAGTTCAAAGATAGCCTCAGCAATGGTGAGGCGCTAAGCAACCCAGTAGTTGAGTTCAATTCACAGTACCAAAAAAAAAAAAAGAAAGAAAGAAAATGTGACTCCATCAAAATCAAGGCATTTATATGTTTAAAAAAAATCAAGAAAATGATTTAAATGTTTAAAACCAACAGGAGAAAGGACTAATTTCCCTAATTCCTAAAGTGTGCCTGAAATCCTTACGATAAATGTGCAAAGGCCATGACCACGCTCACACGTAACGAGTGAGCATGAGTCACTTGGAGAGCACTTGGTGGTTGAGAGGCAGGCCCTGGGGCTGGCCACCCACAGGCTGGAACCAGCCCTGCCACCTGGAGCCCTCCTGTCCTCAGCAAGTAACTCTCCCTCCTAGACCCATGTCATGTCTGCTAAAGGAGAATGGCACGGAGCTAATTAAATTAAGAATGAAAAGCTCTTAGAATAAGGCCTGATACACAAGAAATATTGATATTGCTAGGTGTTAAATAAGTAAAAATCAGGAAGGAATGAAATACTGTTTTTATCCAATGAGACTGAAAAGACAAAAACGTTCTGCCAGTTTTATAGTAAAGACAAAAGCAAGAACTTCCTCTCTCCAGCTGCCTCTCATGGGCCTCTGGTGAGAGTGTAAATTAATACAAATTTTTTGCAAGAAAACTGGTGGTGTCCATCAAAATTCAAAATGCATTTGCTACATGGAACAGCAAATCAACCTCTAGACTGTAGTCTCCTGGTAAATTCTGCTTACGCGCAAAGATCTGCATGTGTAGTAATGAATACTGGAAATGACCTAGACTTCTTTCCATCTGGACCACACTGCCAAAATAAATGAGGACCTTCCTACAAAATGGAAGATTTTGCAAATAGATAGAGCTATTTGTGCTCATGAGAATGACCTCTAAGACTTCTTGTCACAGGAAAAAAGAAGGGGGTATGAATGTGCATATATTTATTTATAAGGTATGTATTTGTCCATAGCTATGTTTTTTAGAGCTAAAAGGTGTACATTCTTGAATATGTACAGAATATTTCTGAAAGAATGCTATAAACTATCTGGGGTACAAGGGTTTTTGGGGGCCTGAAGTGGTAGAAATACTTTTAATCTATACACTTTTTCCTATTTGAATTTTTGCCAGGTGTTATTATCAATTAGAACAATTATGCTTAAAATCTCAATGACCATGAAACTGTAAACCTTAATATGCATAAATATGCATACATTAATCTGCACATGCATTTAATTGAAAGACCCAAAGTGCCATCGTTTTTTGAGAACTTGTTTTATACTGTGTGTGCATATATGTGTGTGTGAGAGAGAAACAGAGAGAGAGACAGAGAACACAGGCATGAAAACTTAAAGCAAGGGCATATCCAACAATTCAACATGTTAAAGAGGCTGGAGCAGAAACAGGTGCTGAAGAGCGTTACTGGGAAACTCTTGAATGGATCTCCAATATTTAAATGGATGTGTACGTGTATGTACCCACCCACTGCCTATGTTGTATGTATATTATTTGTAACTCTCCAACTGCAGGAAAATATATGTCAGCCCCCAACAAGGGATAATGTCATAGGCTTTGCAACTAAGAAACCATGATTTTAATATTCACTTAAACTTCAGAGCCTAAAAATGCTTTTGATTTTTTTAAGCTTAGATAACCCCGTTTAACTATCCTCTGGGACCTGCTGGTCCTTTAACCTATGAACACTTCCTGATGTCTTTTTTTTTTTTTTTTTTTTACCCTAGGCAAATAGTTTGGACCATCAATTAATCATAACTATCCCCTGGGGGGTGGCAAGGACCGTTAGTTCAGAGTTAAGAAGCTGACTCCCATCTCGAGTGGTGTTAGTGCTGGCGGGTTTACTGTAAACCAAAGGAATAAAAACAATTCTACACGCCCATGTGTTCTGACGTGCGGGAAAACTTGAGGCCCTCCATGAGGGTTACTCCATTCCCTAAAATGGCCCTGTGAGAGCAGCACTGTTTCCTAATCCAGGCCACACATGAAGAAACACAAAGGCATACAAAGCTTATAGGTGAGTCAAAATTTCCCTGGAGAACATGACCCCAGAACCTGCTGGGGACACCTTCCACCCAAAGCCCATGCCCCTGAGAAGATCCCTCAACCCACCTGTGGACAGCCCCGCTCCTGAGGGGTATTTTCTCCGTGGCCATTTGCAGCACGTGGTCCCACTGATTCAGGGCTTTCCTGGGGATGAGGAGGCGAGACGCCGGAGTTATGAGGTCTCCGTTGGCGATCAAGCTGCAGGGGGAGCCAACCATTTCAGTCACATCTACAGAATTCAGAATCCTAAGCCCAGTGGAAAACATGAAGCCAGTTTCAACTTGAGACTTACAAAATGGTGCAGGGTTCCTGGAGGGGTTTTCTAAAGCGGGCGGACACATTGATCCTGCTGTGGGTCACTGGTTTTACCTTGAGGAGCAAAGAAAAGAAATCCAAATCACTAAGTTTAGAATATTTTTTTGTCCTTGGAGGAAAAGCTGCAGGTTCCTGGGGAACTGGCTGAAACCTGTAGCACTTTCATCAAAAGTTTGTTTTATGCCACTCCTGTAAGCTCTCCGGATGCATGCTATCAACATTAGATGCCTTTCATGAAGTTCTCAAGAAAAGAAAAGCTTGCCTGAAGCCCTGGGCATATGGCCTCTGATCTGTGCCAAGGATATCAAGTGTGAACTGCCAGGGGAATTTGAAGACGACTTTTAACAATGCTTTCTGGAAAAGAGCAACAGCCTATCCCAGAGGCTCAGCTCTGCAGGCCAGCTCTGCAGGCCAGCTCTGCAGCCACCTGAGCTGTTTTTCCATGGCTCTCCCAGCCCTATGGCCTCTGCCCTCTGGCCCCAGGACACTCTGCCCCTGAGAAGCCCTCCCCTCAGTGGCACTCCTTCCCCTACTCATCAGCTACAAGCACACCAGCACCTCCGGCTCTTGGGTTCTTGCATCCGGGTGTCGGATCACCTCCTGCCTCCTACAGCATCCAGGGTCCAGGCTCAGTTACAACCGCACAGCCCAGGGAAGGGAAGAGAGGGAGGATCTGGGCATCGGCTTGGACCTTGGTACCGCCACCCTGAACTCCTCCTGAGCCGATGATTTCTTTTTCATCTCCCACAGAGGATAGTCCAGATCCTTAGCTCTTGTGCTCAATCCTATACAGACACACTGCCTACAGGTCATTTTGTCCCAAACTCAGGAAATCAGAGACCAGCAGACACAAAGCCCTTCGCCTCCCTTTCCTCCAAGACCTAACTCCTTTATATCTCTGCCACTTCTCTCCTTTTCTGCCTGTCTCAGATGGGGGATCCTTGTCCCCCTAGGAGGCTAAGACCCCATGTTGATTTTGTCCCCCACTGTCTCTACTTGCCCCTCACCCCATCTGGAGTGGATTTCTCCAGTGACCCTGTGTGGCCTTCTCGGGGACCTTCCCAACTCTTTCCTACAGGACACCTCCTTCTGTCCTTCCTCCTCAGTCTTCTGCTCTCTGGTTTCCACCTGCACCTCTGAGGACCACCTCTTAAGCCTTGCCCACAGGAAGCCCCAGGACCGAGCTCTGCTCACTCGCCCCTCCTCCCTCTGGGATGGGCCCCCCACCCCACCCCGCCTCAGCCCTGGCTGTGCTCCACCCTCGCCAGCCTGCCCTTCATTCCAAGACCCCCTGTACCCACTCCTCGCCTTGGCTCAGCCTGCCCTCTGCTAAAACACCCTGCGTTTCTCCAGCTGAAATCCAGCTGCCCTCAGGGCCCACCACGCCCTCCCTGCTGGCCCTCCAGCTGTCTTGGGCTGCTGCTGCCACTCGGGTGATGCGTTTTTGGATTTAAGGAAACTTCTAAGCAAACGGCACATAACAATAATAATAGGTATCATTTATTGCCTGATGAGCACTATATTAATCTATGCATGACATATAGCTTTTAATCATGACTGCAACGCACTGAAGTTACTATTGCCCTGTTTTACATGAAGAAACTGGAGCTTAATTAATTTACCTCAAATCATACGTAATAAGTGACATAATTTTTAGTGAACCTACATCTGTGAATTTGTATTTGCTATGCACTTTGCTAGTTATTTTAGAGATTGAGTATTAACCCTAAATCATTTATGAGACACTTTTCTCTGTAAAACCATTCTATCTTTGAGAGAAACGAGAAGGAAGATTTCCTCTGGGACTCTCCAGGATGTGAAACAGTGTTCAGAAATGCCTGAACATTATTGCACAATAATGTTTATTGAAATTTAATTAAAAGATATTCCAATTTAGAGCAAAAATTTTAAAATTTAACCACAATAACTATTTCCATTTTTGATCCACAGATGCAAGGCCCTAAACTAATATTTATAGTGAAGTTAATTTTTTTTCCAGTTTTGGAGATGAAACCATGATATTGATTTTTTTTTTTTTTTTTAATGTTTAACAGGTAGGGCACAGTGGTGCACATCTGTAACTGAAGTGACTTAGGAGGCTGAGGCAGAGGATTGCAAGTTCAAAGCCAGTCTCAGCAACTTAGTGACGCCCTAAGCAACTTATTGAGACCCTGCCTCTAAATACAACATTAAAAAGGGCTGGAGATGTGACTCAATGGTTGAGTGTCCCTGAGTTCAATCCCTAGTTTACCAAAAAAAAAAAAAAAAAAATTAGCAGGTAATTCATGAGTCTGAACAAAATTCAAATAGCTAAAAGAGACATAAAATAAAAAAGAAGTGTCCTTCTCAGTTCCCTAATCACTGAGCTGTATCCAAAGTCCTCAACAGTCCTGCAATAATAGTCTGTACACATTATACATATTGTATTATGGCTACATTGTGTGCACATAGTTTTAAACACAAGTGACAGACTGCTAAGTTGCCGAGGCTGGTTTCAAACTTGCCATCCTCCTGCCTTAGTCTCGCAAGTTGCTGGGATTGCAGTTGTGTGCGACCATGCCCAGCAGTAAAGTTTTTAGTTTAATGAAATTTATTGTGAGTTTTGATCAGTCTGAGGAGTCTCTTAACTTACTTAGTTAATACTATAGAAAAAGAAAATAGATTTGATCTGCAAGAAATGCAGTCTGAGGCCAGGGCTGGGGTCTACATGGTCCTGGGATGATAGCGTATTTGCTTCCCCTGTAGGCGTGGCATGTTTGAACTGCAGATGTGTCTGCATTATGAAAGACAGGCTCTGATTCTGGACCTCTCAAGGGTCTTCTCAAAGTCCTCCCCTCTGAATCATCACTGATTGCCTCTCCGGCCACTCCATCACGACATAGCCCAGGCTCTCTCTTTGCCATTTTAGTTTTCCCAAGTACTTATCACCACCTGGCATATGATGCATCTTATTTACTTGGGGTGTAATTGCTATTCCTACATTGCTTTTCACTTCCCTCAAGGTGCAAAGCACTCGCTTCGTACTCTGGTGCTATCTTTCTGGTGTGTCTTACCACGTCCCCCTTGAAGAGTGCTGAATTACAGGTGAGGGTGAATAAGTGACATAAACAAATGTTTTAAAATCCTGTTGTCAAAAATATGCTGCTTTGCTTTAGAGTATAGAAAGCTAGAAAAAATATGTAGAAATTTATAAAAGCATATGATGGCTAAAATAATTATATAACTCTATTCCAAGTATGTAAGTTGTTGCTTGAGATAAATAAAACCATCTATTTTGAATAATACCTATTTTCTCCATTCAGCATGGCAAAAATATTCTCCAAATGTTCATGATTCACCAATTGAAGTGAAGATTAATCATAAATCATAAATATATACTCCTTAGAAATGAAAAGATTCATTACCCCCACTTGATTATTACACTATATACATGTATCAAAGTAACATATCCTATAAAGACACACAAATATTATGTCTCAATAAATCAATAAATAAAACGATGTTGGTTCAAAATGCATACTTTCATTTTGGACCCAGCAGAGTTAAGGGTTTTGGTTGACTTTGCCAGTTGGTGAGAGAATCACCAGTAAACATGTAGCCAGCAGAGACCCAGCTCTCACCTTGGTCCTGCCCAGGCTCCAGGCTGTCTTGGGAAGTCCAGCTCACCAAGATGCTGAGTAGGTTAGCACAGTGAACAGAGAGAGGCCTGAGAGGCTCACCAAACCCTCACTTCTGCTCCCTGAGTACAGAATGCATGAAACACAGATGATGGATGGATGGGGGGGGTGGGGGGGTGGATGAATGGATGAATAGAGGGATAGATAGATACATAGATAGATAGACAGACAAACAGACAGGCAGACAGACAGGCTGACTATGACTAAATTTTTCTTGGCACTATTTCCAAAGTCAAAGATGGTGGAAGGGAGCTGACTGTGCCCACCCTGTGTAGTTTTTTTATATAAATTACATACTTCCTCCAATATATCACTCTCTCATAGGTATCTTATTTAGATTATATTTTACCACAGATAACCATACAAAAATAAAATGCTTCATGTGAACCTGATGAGTCTAAGTAATTTAAGTCAAGTCCACAAATTGCATGACACTTGCAAAGACAATCACACAGAAGGTCAACATTCAAGTTAAAACCTATGTTTTATGGAATTTGTTTATGGAAAACAAACTCAATGGAATTAAAATTGTGTGTGTGTGTGTGTGTGTGTGTGTGTGTGTGTATTTGGAATAACAAGATGAAAGTCTATAAACTGAGTCTGAAATTTTGAACTCCAGAAATAAATGCCCAAACTTTTTACATAACCTAGTTCAATGTCTCACACCTCAATTTCTTGACCTGTAAAAGTAGGAGTCATTCTGCTAAACCAGCCCAAAGGGATGCTCCGTGAACTAATTAGTCAGGTGGCAGAATCAGTCCCCAGGGCTGTTAAACCAAATGCATCAGAGAATCCACCTGCCTCAAATCTCAGCACTCACCCCTCCTGACACCCTGAGCCAAGAGAACCAAATTCAGCCTTTGGACCTGAGGAAAGGATGGTTAAATGGGACCATTGCACAAACTTAAAGATCTCTGACCTCTTGTACAAACTGATGACACCATTTAAAGGCCCAATTTTCAATGACTTTTTAAAAACATGTAGCACATTTTTATGACTATTGTGAGAGAGACTTAGGTATTCAGAGAAACAAATGAACTGAAGTTAATTATTTGCAAAATAGACGCTGGCCTCCACAAAAAGTTTTCGACTCTACTTTTCTTATGTTACATCTTTAAGAAAAAGTGGGTTCTCAGAATGGCAATATTTGAGGAAACTTCGTTACTATTTTACACATACAGCACACAACGTCAGAGAGGAGAACAAAGTCCTTCACCAATATTTAATCAATTTTCACTACTTTTTGATAGTGAGAAGGGCCAAAAACCTTTATAGATACCAGAATAGAAATAATTTATCTAGGAGTCAAAATACTAGACACCGTCAAAGTATTTTGCAGATCATTCTAGTGAAATTGTCTTTGAATAATCAGCCAATTTTTCAATATTGCCCTTTTTAAATGGAAGCAAGAGCGGTGGAGATGTCTGATGTCGACTGGCTAAGAACCACCCAGCAGGCCCTGTGGCTGATGGTGTGGCTCTCGCTGACATGGGAAGTGCCAGCATCAGAAGGCAGTCCCTGCTGAGACTCTTCCCTGACCTTCCTGGGGTGAAGCCACATGTCAGGGAAAGACACGCAGCCTGCAAGGGACCTGGAAAGCAGAGACTGATGACCACAGGTGACAACAATGACCAATCTCTTCAAGAGCAGATGACTCACTAAGGAAAGAACAAAGAGCAGTCTCCTCTTGTTAGGAAGGAGACTGAGGGAGAGTCGCTCCCGCCATCGTGGTAAAAACTGACTCGAGTCTTTTGGAACCCACTAAAGAGATTAGGAGGCAAAGAAGGCTGGATGCACAAGCTCCAGAGAGGGGTGGACGCTTTCTAGGAGAGAAGAAATCTACAGCTGCCTTCATCCCAGAGGAGAGACAGGCAGGCAGCCACACAGTGGCACACAGAGCAAGTCCACACCGTGGACACATTCTTCCCGGGGACCTCTTCAGTGCACAGAGGTGTACTCAGAGCCAGGAGCCAGGCGAGAGGGCAGAGAAGAAACCCTGGTGTGGAAGGCTGGCAGAGGGGCTGGAGGACAGGGCTGGGCAAAGTATCACTGTGTAGATGAAGGGGGAACGGGACCCCTCACCAAGGCCAGGCAGAGATGATCGTGATGTTGGAATTAGCCAACAGGGATTCCAGTACTATTATAAATATGCTGAAGAATTCAATAGAGAAGGTGAAACAGATGAGACAATAAAATGAAAGACAGAAATTTTAGCCCAGAAATTAGAACGCTGAAAAAGAAGCAAATGGAAATCTAGAACTAAAAACAGAGAATATGTGAATGAAGACCTCATTCCATGGCCTTAGCAGATCAGACACAATAGAATATATGCAAGGAAAATGCCTTCTTAAAGGAGATGAAATGAAGACACTTTTAAACAGGAAAGCCAAAAGAACTGACCATGAACACAGCCACATCCCAAAAAGCTGTGGCGGAAGTTTCTCAGATTGCAGCAAAACAGCAGAAGGCAAAAGCCCGGATCAAGAAAGAATAAAAGACACTGGGAGGAAATGTGTGCGTCACTTAAACTTGGAAAATGACTTTAGCCATTTTTTAAACTTTAAAGCAAAAATAATCACCATGATGCATGAAGTCAGTGACAAAGAAGCAAAATATTTAATACGAACGAAAGGTATGAGTGAAGGTTAGTGAACTCAAACTCTGTCAGTTTGTCCTGAATGGGAGAGATGATCTGAATGTGGACTAAAGTAAGCCAAGGGTGCACATGGAAAGCACAGGAGAGCTGCAGCCAGCAGTGCCACAGAGGCACGGCTGGAGGCCCAGAGAGAGACCAAAGGGTCAAGTGCTGGATGAGACCACGAACCAAAGACAGCGGGGGAAGGATCAAAAATGAACACCAGATGGAGAGCGGGAAACAAACAGCATGACGGACGCAAAAATCCCACTGTGCCTGGAACCCACTACACCAACTGAAACCCCTGTTAAGGATGGAGAGGGTCAGAATGGATGAAGAAGCGAGATCCCACACCACGCCGTTTATGAGAGACGCTTTAAATGCAGAAACATGAGTAGGTTGAAAGGAGAAGTATGGTAGGAAGACACACTGAGCAGATTAATCAAGTCAATCACATGTTCTCTGTCAATGCAAAATGACAAGATATATATATGTATATATACATATATAATGCCCATTTTGTCAATTAATTTTCACAGTAGATGTATATTAAAGGTTTTCATAATACATACTTTTTAAACTTGGATATTTCATAAAGAATAGTATATCCTACACAATATCTGAAATGTTAAATATCTTTTCATAGAATTGTGCTCTTTCGAACTTGAGAAAATTAAACTCCAGAAAATTAAATACAGTTCATCCAGAACAGTGCAGCTTCCAAGTGTCAGATCTTCTGTGGCACTGAAGAAACAACTCACAGGGAACGTGCTGCCGGGGACTCCACCGCCCTCTGGCAACAGGCTGTCTCTAGCCCCACTCTTCTGTGACCCTTGCTTCCTGTGCCTGTGATACCTCCTCCACCCGTCATCAAATGCTGATCCTGCCCAGAATCTGCCCTGCCCTTTCCTGTTTGATCTGAACTCCCTCCTGCCAAAGTGACCAAGCCCAGTGTTATTTAGGTCATCACCGTTTTGCCATGATGATAGAAGTCCATCATCTCTAGTCCAGATCTTTCTCCTGACACTGGGCAACTGTATCCACCTGTGTAAGTCTAACCTTTTACATTAAAACAAAGATTTTTTAAAGCCTGTTTGTACTTAAATATTCATTAATTCAGCAGAGTCACAATAACATGAGAAATGTATTTCACATTACCCATTATCCATAAATCATTTGCCCTTGTTTCAAAGCAGTTGCAAGAAAGTGTACCAAGGGACACATTATTCCCAACATCCAGGCATCCTTCTGTCTGAATCTCTCATGCAACATTTTTCATAAATATAACCTATTCCCCTTAGGTTATCAATATTTATGTGGGCTGCATCTCTCCTTTATTTTCTCAGTACGTTGCTTCTTCTATAACCCAAAGTTTCATCAGTTAGACAATAATTGGGGCCAATTTTTGAGCAAATATCATGCTCAGAACTGATCCAAACATGTTCCATATGTTACCTTTACTTTTCCCAATATCTCTATAGAGCAGATATTTTCAAATAAGTTTACAATCATGATCATAAAATTTATAAAAAATGCTTTCATTCATATTCAAAACAACCTTATGAGGTTAGCCTTTTCCCAGCTGTATGAAGGAGAAAGATGCCCCTCACCCTGCAAGCTCCCACAGTAAGCAAAGCAGCAGTCAATAAATCACTTCTGATTCCCAGTCCTGGGCTCCTCCCACACACCAGGCAGCCCGCTAATGGTGCTCAAGACAGAAACCCACCACCAGGAGAAACAATAGGTGCATGCTGTCTTCATTTATATAAGCTCTTTCTTGAGTTATATGTAACCAACTATATGTAAGTACAGTGTGAGCCCATGCACACACATGCACACATGCACATACATGCACACACACGCGCACACACACACACACAAGGCCATGTGTAGACCACAGTGAAGTTCATTAGCTTCATTCATGAGATTCCACGTCTTCTCCAGTCCAAGTCCACTTAAGCCAAGTCTTCCCCTTTGGCTACCACCTGTCGTATATGCTTTTCATGATCTTATTACAATTTCTGTACAACCCCCATGGGTTGAAGATTGTAATTTATAACCCCCAAGAATCCTTCTAGAAATTCCAGATTCCAGATGTGGTGGCAAAATCAGGCCAGCCACTGGAATATTTTCACCAATATTGTTCTGCAACGATGGCTTTTTAAAAATCCCAACCACTCTAACTTCAGAAGGGAGCTTGTTATAGAAGATGTCTCTGGTTATAATGAACAGGCTGTTCAGAACACTCCCAGAAGGGTCCAATTAGTCTCCATGAGCTGATGAAACCACTCATCTCTACCTGGGTCCTGTACAGGTTCCCGTGTTGTCCAGGTGCTAACTCCCAGGAGAAGGGCAAGATTCACCTGTCAGGTGTGGGCTGTCTTCTCTTATTCAGGGAGTTATTCTCTGCCAATTGTGGACATTAGAGCATCAGTTTACCAAGTTGCCTTTTGAACTGCTAAGTGAATGCCTCCTTTCATTAAAGCAGGAAAAGATTCAAAACTAATGAATAAGCAAACAAATTATTCAAAACATCGCAAGGTAATGGGGTTTTTTTTAATCTCAAAAGTGACCCCAAAGATAAGATCCCCAGCACAAGTAACACTTTCCTTGGAAAACTCTGAAGTATGAATATACCCTAAATGGACTTTCATATTACTAAGTTCTTTCAGCAAATTCTGATCCATTAAATCAATTTCCTGATGAACCCAAAATTTCAAGGTATTGACATTGTAGTTTACTTCTCTCTTTAATCACAATCTGGGGATTATTTTCAAAGTTCAGATAGTCCTAAGCATTCTGAAGATACAATGTTAAACCTCAAGTTTATTAACTTCATTCTAAAAATTGCTATTATTTGCGATGGTCACTTTCTCCTACAGGAATGCCAAACAGCCCTCACGTCCTCATCAAGGCATTCAAAAGTCAGCCGGCACAGCGTTCCTGAATGCCACACTGAAGAGAATAGCATGACCCCCACAAGGTTAAAAAATAACCAATTAACCAAGAGAACACTCAGAAGTTGCAGACACTGCCGTTAACCAAGCATGGGGGCGTTGAGGTCGGTGCCTGGTTTGCTCTGGGCTCCCTTTTGGACTCCCTCTTAACCTGCTGCGCCACGCTTAGCTCTTCACATTGTCATTTTTTGTTTTGTTTTGTTTTCCCAAAGGGGATTTTGGTTTCCAAACCAATCTAGGCAGTGGAATGTAAACTTTCCACTGAGAACACAGTGCAGCAACCGCGCGGGGGCACAAAACCACAACCACGCGAGATAAAAGGCAGCAAAGCTGGGGGCAGGGTCCTGCGGGGGGCCAGCTCCCACCTGCACTCTCTGTGAGTCACTCACCCCGGGAGTCCACTGAAGAATGTGCCAACTGGACATGTCCCCAGTCCGTCTCCATTAATGCTAGGAAAGCTATTGGCCACCAGACCCATGGGGAGGGAAGCTACATTTTTAGTGAATACTAGTTTTCCATCCCCAACACCCTGGCTTGGAGGGCTCAGCGTGGAGGAGCATGCACGGCCCCACTCTGGCTGAGCCCAGGGTCGAGGGGACACAAGTGGCCAGACAGGGGTGAAGTGCGAATGAAGCAACAGGCAGGATTCAGGGGTCCTGGCTCCAGGCTCGCCCAGGAGTTACCACGACCCGGGTGGCTCTGTGCACTCGGGGGGAGGATGCAGCACTGCATTCTGAGGATCTCTGAACGCCCTTCAGGTCTCACGTTCCCCAAAAGTACCGACGTGTAACTAAAAGCAAGGTATCTTGAACAAAAGTAGAACTTTTCATTAAAAATACAACTTTGTCAATCTTGAGTGTCAAACAATGACTTAGGCAAGAGAAATCTGTTATTTGCAATGAAACATCACACGTACAGTAAAAGGGACCCATAAGGGTGCCCCCTCAGAACTTTTGGAAAAATGAGACCCATCCAGAGGTGGAGAGATTTTAAACACTGACCACGGCAACTAAGTTCTTTATAAAACCGTCCGTGAGTTTCAGTTTCAACTGGCTCCTAGGTTCTCCATCTATAACCACATGTTTTACAAGGCAAAAATGATAGCAATTAAATTCAAGTTGATAACATCAGTGCTTGAAAAGGCCTGAAGACCAGGAACACTCCAGAACATGATTATGTTCCACACTGCTCACAAAGAAACCTATGAAGCCTCTAACTCATAGGGTTCTAAATGGTTTCAAGGTAGGAAAATAGGTCCAGTCCTAGACCCAAACTGACGTGTATTAGTGCTTCATACTTTTCAACAGAAATACAGTTTTTCTTGGAACAGGACTAATGGTTAAATTTAAGAATGTAAGCATGTTGCTGGGTGTGGTTGTGTGTGCCTGCTATTCCTCCTCAAGAGGCTGTGGCAGGAGGATTGCAAGTTCATGGCCAGCCTCAGCAATTTAGAGAACTGTCTCAAATAAAAAGTAAAAAGTTTTGGAAATGGAGCTCAGCGGTGTAGCCCCATGGGCTCATTCCCCAGAGAACCATGAAAAAAAAAAAAAAAGTTTCCCATTCAAATTAATCCAACGTCTTCCCCATTTTTGCATAACTGTATTTCTCTGATAGAAATAACAGTGAAATACACTTTGATTTTCAGAAAGGAACTTTCAGGATGGAAAATGATCCATGCTGATCCATGTGCTTTTATAACAAGCCCCACAAATAGTCCCACATAATCCATGCTTCCGTAGCTTCTGAATGAAGCATTTACGCCAAAGGAATCTTTCAGAAATCGAGTTGCCACACCAACCAATGGAAGTTTTCACTGAAGTGGCCAAGGACACAGGAAGCACCTAACAAGGAGAAAGAAAGAAAACTTCCATGCACAATACGCTCTTCCAAAGCAAGAGAGGCTCTAAGAGGCACCCCAAAGCCTGAAATCCAAAGCTACTCGCAATAAAATCCTGCATACAGGTCATAGTTCATTCACTCCCATCCTAGAGGGTGTGTTGGCTCGGTGACATCTATCATTGACCTACTGTGAGCCGGCGCTGGACCAAGTGCCAGCCGGGTATTCGTTACAGGATAAAAAGCAGTCCCGACTGCCTTGACGAAGCCCAAGAATAATAGGGGGGATCAGAGACAGAGGAAAGACGAGAAACCAAAGCAAAAACCACACAGTCACAAACTGTGAAAAGTGCTCTGACGAAAATACGCCAGTCCCAGGACAAGGCAGAGATGTGGCAGGTCCCTGAAGAGAGAGCCCTGGGCGTGTCCTGGCCACAGGGGAGGCTGGTGCTGCAGGACGGTGAGCTAGGAGGAGAGGAGCCCCGCTGGCGGCACGCGCCGGGCCTCAGGGACTCGGAGAGGGCCGCTTTCAGCAGGAGCGCTGTGGAGCCTGGAGAAAGCAAAACTGGAAGCAAGGAGACCAGAGACGCTGTCGAGTCCGTCACGTGGGAAATGGTGGCGGCCTCTCCTAGGGCATGACCCAGGACACAGGGAAACGTGGCAAGCCCTAGGTACACACTCGAGGAGGAACTGGAGCCTGCCCAGGGCTGGTGGGAGAGAGAGCGCGTGCAAAGCCCAGTGGACAGTGGGGCCAGTCACCGAACAGGGCATAATATGGAAGTGTCCTCTGTTTTAACTCTGACCCAAAGCAACCTGAAGTTACCTGATGTCCATCAGTCGGGGTTTTTCCTATTATTCTGTTTCCTTAATCCCACCTCAGAAGACCCACTGTTCTGCTGTAGCCCAATGGGAGAGCTCATTCAGCTTTATAGAACAGGGACAAGCCAGTCCATGAATCATGACAGAAACCAACCAGATCTATGACAGAATGGGCCACGATTTTGTCTGTGACCAGGCAACGCATGACGCAGAACTGAGTAGCTGAGATGGAGGGAGAAGAGCAATACTTGTCTCAAAGCACCTTTTTATACAACTTGTAACTTTTTGAACTGTGGTGAATAACTACAAATGACCAAGATGGAAGAGAAACACAAATCCAAACACACACAGTGAGGAAAACGAACATAGGAATCAAAACATCTTTGTCATACTGTCTAAAGTAGAGCCAAGAGGCCATGGGAGGAAATGCCCCAGTCACAAGGGGTGTTGCAAGAACTGCCCTGCTGGCCACTACAGGGAACAGCCTGCTGTCCTGAAGACCATGGGCTTTTCCTTAACAGTCATCAATGGAACGACAGAATAAGGGCTCCTGGAGAAACAACTGAATCCAGGGAAGAAAAGGAAAAATGAACCTGTAATATCTGCTGGTGCTAGAAAATGACATAGTGCTTAAAATATGGTGGAGCCACATCAGAAGGACACAGACGCCATGTGGAAGGAGTTCCCAGTGGCCAAGACAGGGCAAGTTCAAGCAGGGAAGAGAATGATGGAACTACAGGGCTTTCACCCTTAAGATAAATATCCATGGTCCATGCCAATAAATACAGAAGACACCTCTTCCCTGCAGTAGAATTCCAGCTAACCTAGCACGTGTAGGAGGAATCACAGAAACAGGAAATCATCATGGACAAGCACCATTATTGCAGCAGCTGCAGACAAGAACCGGAGATGATGCTGAACTCTGCGTGAAATCCCGGAGAAGGAGAGGTCATGTATGTCTGTACAGCATCAAAGCATCTCCCCTCTGAGATACTCGGACATCCTTATGAAGTTTTCTAAAAGTAACTTCACAGAGAGGAGAGAGCAGCAGAGAGCACCCTAAAGTTAACATCATCAGTAGTACTACATACCTTCATCATGTCCAGTAAAGACAACCAAATATTAAATAAGCCACACACCTGTAATGCCAGCTTCTCAGGAGGAAGAAGATTTCAAGTTCAAGGCCAGCTTGGACAACTTAGCGAGACCCTCTCTCGGGGTAAAAAATAAAAAGGACTGAGGATGTAGCTCAGTGATAAAGCACCCCTGAGTTCAATCCCCTGTAAGAAATAAACAAGTAAGAGACCTAATTCTCTTGAAAATACCAGATTTCCCTTCTGTTTTTCCTCAGAGCACTGACTTTAGACAACTGGAATTCTAGTTCCTCTTCTCTTGGAAACATTTGTGACCATTTTGAACACTAGGTAAGCCTTTGTCATTCTTATGTCCCAGGAGTATCTTTCTCAAGGACCTGGGAGTCATTACTCTGGAATGTAAGGCAGGGGTGGCGGCACCTCTGCCTCCCAGCGTCTGCGTGATAGGTGGCAGTTAGGAGCAGTGGGCCACAAGTTCAAGAAAACTCTCAGTGCCGAGCAGACCGGTTAATCAACAGCCCGGCCTCCGTGGCGCCCCGAGGTCTGACAAGACAGCTACTTCAGGAGCCTTGCCTGGTCTCAGTCCTGTACACTATCCCTCTCACGACAGGAGGAAGAGGGATAATTCAGGGGAGGATGGAGGTGTGTTTGCTCACAAGGACCTGATCGCTAAGACATGTTAAGCAAGACCCCACACAGACCAGAGATTCCCCAACCTAGGAAAGCAGGAAGATCAAGGTCAGAGCCCACCAACTGTAAATTCTGTCAAACCCATTCCAGTTAGGGCCTGTCAGCCAGGCCAAGACGACCAGGAGCTGCCCCTGGGTTGTTCACTAATGTACCCCGTCAATCCAGAGCCAAGAGGTGAGGCTTGAGCAGGACCGTCTCACCGGCTCCTCCTACCCCAACAGGAGCTGGGACACAGGAAGTGAGCTGTTGCCCTCCTCCCCAGAGGACCCACTCTCCCCCTTGAGAGTGCCCCCTTCTGTCTCTCCAACGGATGTTGACTCAGTCTCATGTCCTGCTTGAAACTCTGTCATGCAGGAACATAAGAGCGAGAGCACAAGGTGATCTCAGTCAGGACCTTATCTTGGGTTCCATCTTATCTCCATCATCCTTTGAACAGTGGGACCCCAGCGTTGGTGGTGCCAAGTTTGGGGAAGCCACTCACCACAAGGTGCAAAAGCACCCGTCATGAAGACGTGAGAAGTTTGCTGCTCCTCTGGATGAGGCCAGCTGGTCCACACAGAGGGGCACCTCCATCACCAGGGTGAAAACAGGCCGCCTGTGAGGTCAATGGCTGGCGAGACCCTGACTTGAAGATGAGTTATTAATCACCCTGAAAACACGTACCCAAGGGGCTGCATCTGGTGGCTATAAAAGGATGCGATTTGTCTTTGTAATCCTTTAGCATTGTCCATGATCGACAGCATGTTCCTGTTTAATGCTATTCAATACTCTTTTCTTTCTCTACGGCCTTTGTGGAAAATACTTCTTGTTTTTAATCTTATTCCACCAATGGTGCCTTCTGATATGAGGCAATGATCAAGGTACAATAACATGTCAACCAAACCATCATGCAAAGGCAAATGGAAGGACCTTTTACACAACAGCTAATTTTCAAAATTGTCAAGGTCATGAAAGACTGAGAAACAGGCTAGTAAAAACTAAGAGACATAACAACTAAATAAAATGCAGGATCCTGGGCCAGAAAAGAGGTATTGGTGGCAAAGTTAGCAAACTTCTAATAAAGTCTGGATATTAGGTAATTGTACCAAGTTCAATTTCCAGTTTGAACAACCACACTATGGTTATACGAGACGCTGGAGGAATCTGAGTGATGTAAGGTACCGAGCAGCAGTTTTTTCTATAATTATTGCAAAATCAAAGGTCAGACAAAGGTAACGTTTCATACTATTTATTGTAAATAAAGATCTACTACATAAGGGACAGCTCTCTCCCTCTCTTCACTTCCCTTGCCCTGTCTTCTCCCAATAACTGAGCACTACTCTGCATTTAAAGGGTAATAAAACTATCTCCTGAGAAAACCAATGATAGTCTCCATTTGTAACTAGACTAAATTGAGCAAGTCTGTCCTGGAATTATTTAGGGTTTTGGTTTAGTTTCAAAGAAACTTGACCCTCTATTACTTTGTCAGACCAATTAGACAAGTTAGAAATAAACAAACAGAAATACTGAAGCTAAATGTACCCTGAATTAATTATTTCATGCACCACTAAACCAGAGGAGAGAGCACAATTACCTCCTGAAGATCAGTCATGGGTTTCCTTACTAATGTGCGGGGGGCAGGGGGTCTTTTTTCACATACCGAGTTTATTAGCTCAGAACAATGAGAAACAATGGCTCGTTGTTAGCCAGGGAACCTCATTTAATTGGGAAAATATTTGCATTCCCTAAGGGTAGAACTAGGTCAAAACCTCACTCCCACATCAAAACTGCACCATTCAGGGGGTCAAAGCGCATGAAGTAGATAAAGAAGAATGTTCAAGGTTCAGCAAGCTTTTTTCTCAATTAAAAGAGTAATAAACCCTCAAAAAGTAGTAGTTCAAGGCTGTCAATGCTAAAACTTTATATATTTTGTCAGAGCAAGCTTTGTCTGGATTTTTGAATTTCATCAATTTGCACTTCAAGTAACAACACATTACTGAATATTTTCCCCAGTGATGGGCATTATCAAAATTTTTATCTGTACCAACCTACTAAGTAAAATGTTCATATTTACTAAAAAATAAACAAAAAAAAACCTGTCAGCGGCATAGCTGGCTCCTTCAGTCTGTAGCCCTCTGTGGTCTGACCTGCAGCCCACCTGACTGAAGCACCTTCACCTAAGAACAGGAATGAATGGGGTGTGGCTGCTCAAAGGAAACACACAGGAGTAAAATTTATATTTGGTCCACGAAGAACTGCAAGAAAATGTCAGTTATGAGATTGGTCATCTGACTTGCTAATATTCATTCACAAAAAAAACCAAAGACTAGAGACTATTCCCTCTTTGTCCCTCCCCCACCTTTTTTTCTTTTTTTCATGTCTCATCCTTCTCTACCTATATTGCTTGGGTGAGGTTAGCTCATTAAAGAGCAATAACTCTATGATATCCAAGATATTTCAACTACAAAAAAACGACATAAGAGGTGGAAGAAAGGATTTCACATCAACTTAATTAAATGAAATTTTATTCTTATTCCTAGTATGTCCATCTCAGTAAAAGCCTTGTAATCAGGGGTCCCTGAAGGAAATATCACCTTGGAATAATCCAAGACCAGAATCTCCTAAGCCCTGGGAGAGCTGAGCACAAGCACTCCACTTAGGAATGGAGGAGCAAAATGCCTACTTCCTCACATTTCACCCCAGTTCTTTCAGGCACTCACTTGTAATCCACCCTCCCGAATCACTCCATGGACAGCTTTTACATGACAGCAAATGAGCAAATCAAAAGGTCCTCCTGGCTTAGGAAAATCAGTGCAGAATGTAAGTGATCAAGGCCAATGGAGAAAATTCAAGAGGCTTGAAGCCTCAATCAACCATCCATCCTGGAAGAATAACTTAGATCTTAGCTCCATCCATGAAGGCAGCCAGGATTTTGTCTTCTATTCTGAGATTCTTCATGTCCCTTGCTACCTGAGGACATTACAGGGGAGACCTGTTACTGAGACCAAAAAGAAGGGTCCCTCACTCCCAAGAGGAACTCTTTGTTTTTTGTTCTTCCATCTTTGACAGCTGGGGTTGCCCCACATTTCTTGAGCTGGCCATGGACACATCAGACACCATACAACTGTTTCCAGTGTGCTTTGGATGCGGCAAGTTGGGTCTCCATCCCAGAAGACTATGCCCATATCCTCTTTAGATGAATCCACCACTCTGTGACCAATTTACCTGACCCCCATGACTAAGCAGAAAGTCTAGTTAGCTGGTAGGACATTGTGCATGTGTGAGTCTGCCTTTTGAGACCTATATAAGCAGCCTTCCTCTCAGCCTTATCTGATCAGTTTCTGTACTGCCTCCCCTAATACTGTAGCATAAGTCCCAATAAATCTCTTTCAGATGGTTTTATTTTACCTACTCATGATTTGTATCTTGAATAGAGCTGTCTGACCTGGCTACACAAAGAGCTAGTAACACTGAGGCTTCTACACTAAAAGTGACCAGCAGTCAGGACGGTAACACTGAGGGCAACCAGCAGGCAAAGAGCAAGGAGGAGGAGTAATGAGAGGGTCCAGAGAGCTGTTGGTAGTGCTGGCTCTGGCTCACAGGGGAGCAGCAGGGAGAGCTGCTGACACTGGGAACTGAGAGCCGCCAGCACTCAAGGCACAGAGCTGCTAATAAGGAGGGAGCTGCTCATTGCCAATTGGTGATTTCTCAGAATTGAGCAAAAGGGCCCTCGACAGAGTGGTAGCAGTAGCCCCATTTTTTGTCTTTGTTCCTCAAAAATAAATCAAAGGTTTCAGTTACATTAGCACCATATTGGTAGTCCAGAAGTTCTCAACAAAGGTGTTCCGTAAAATCTGTAATTTCAAGGTACATGTAGCAGACAGAGTGGGGTTTTATTAATCTTTTTAATATAATAGAGAAAATCAAGAACCTTGTTATCACTTACTATCATCATACTCATATCTCAGCCTATAGCAAGGTTTATTCCTTAGGACGATATCAAGGCCCATTTCCAAAACCAAGTATTATGCATGTAAGTGGGAAATTAGTCACATTTATCTTACCATGTCTCTGGTTTCTGAATAAAGTTAAAAGAACTGAAAACTGCTTTTCAGTTTCACAACCCTCCTATTTACTTACTATTGTTTCCAGCCTCTCTTCCCCGTTCCCATATTGAAACCTAGACTAACCTTTTTCTATTGCCATCATATGTGGGGATGCGGAATTAAAGCCGTTAGGTGAGTCTCATACAAAGTTCCAAAATGAAAAGAAAGGAAAAAAGAAGGGAGGGAGGATCAGAGGAAGAAATCTCTTCCTGATTTGGTTAAATGCAGTAATAGATGAAGAAAGTCCTATGTATAATTAGCTATTTGTGAGTAGACACATCTACACAAAACTCCCAATTTTCCCTGTTAGCCAAAAAGAGAAAGAACAGATAAGTGAAGTACCAGCTTACAACCAGAAGTCATTTAAGATTTATATTCATTGACTCAGCCCTCTTCATTTTGCCAGCATACTTACCATTTTCCTTTGACTCAGGCTGATGTTAAAATGAGGTTTCACTTTTAGAACATCAACCAACAAGAAGACACTCCTATACCACTCAGAGAAGCAGAAAATCTGTCCAAATTTTAAAGTTTACTATGGGTGATCCAGAAAATTAAAAAAAAAAAAAATCATTCAAAGCTTGTTAAGAACTGACTGATATTTATCTAATCTATAAAGAGAACAGATCTAGAAAAGAAGCCAGTTTATCCAGCTGGAAGGAAAAACATCCTTCATGTCAATTAAAACCACAAATACATGAAGAATGTCCACAGACGTTCTCCTTGACCCACACCACACTGGACTCTGGTTACGGCGGTGTTTGCCTGATGGGCCGCGCCCCCACCTCCCCACAGCTGGCTCACTCAGTCCCGCAACACAGCTTTATCACGCCTCCATCCTCGGCACAGCCCAGGACCTGGCGGGCAGCCGGCAGCAACCGCAAACACCCATGCAGACCTCCACACTGCCAGGGACAAGCCAGTCGGGGCTGCTGATCTGCCAATGCTTAGGATCACCTGGACAGCATGTGCTTGATGAGCTGGACTGAACTGAGTTACAGGAGAGCCTAGGTAAGGACAGGCATGTCGTCGTCACCAATTCATGGCTGATGAATCTGAGGCCACGGGCACCCAGCCCAGGACTTCGGGTGCTAAGCCCTGAAATCTTTTGACCTTACCTGAGCATTCTGCTGTAAGTCCTGCTGATACTTGCTGTGCCAACCCTGCTTACTTGAAACTAATTGCTACTAACGTTGTCAAGGTCTTCAGCAACTGTAGTGTATGATGTGTCTCAATTTCTCATATGCAATGAGTTTTCACCGCAGTAGTTATTTTTAGTCAATCTCAACATTATAAACTTATAATGAAGATATGGGGTGCTACTACTCAACAGAATGAATGCCCTTTAAATAAAGAATTTTCTAGCAGCCTCACAAATGTGTTTATTTGCCCTTCTCCCTGCTCTTGTCAGACTTTGCTTAACGTAAATTTAGTTTGATGCGCATTTCTATGCCTGACGTTTGCTACTCTTCACCAGATGGCGGAGATGGCGGGCACGGGGAAAACGATCTAGATTAAGGCTCTCCCATGTCCAAGGAAGAAAGGAAAAACGACTTTCTGAGTGACGTATAAATTTCCTGACAATTAACAAGAATGATCTGCGTGTTGAATGATGGGTAGTAATGTTATTTGCTCAAGAACCATAGAGGAATCCTTCCTCTGGGCACGTGCAACACTTCCACCTACACAGAAGCTTGGCCCACTCTCCTGCTGGAGTCACAGAGTAATCCTACATCCCCACCACCTGGCACAGAGTCATCGACAACCGGGCATTTTCAAGAGGATCCCCTGTGTGGATTTACCTTTAGTTACAGATTCCAGGTAATAAGGATTTGGATTCCTGGGAAGGACACCAAAAGCTCACAAACCCCCTGCCCTTGGACATCTGAGTCCTTGATGCTCACGAGCCAGCCAGTTGAGACACAGCTCGAATCTGAAAGCCTTGGGCACGAGGGAAGGTAGTGCAGTTTGAAGACCCTAAGAGCCGAGATCATGGCTACAGGGATCTCGTGTAGTCAAAGCTCATTTCTGTCAGGTTTGAGGTTAGACCCAGGTTAATCATATGCCTTTTGGGCACTTACCAAACCAGTAACCAACGTAGCTGTAGACTTTATGCTGTTAGGTCCTTGCTCAGGCCATTCTTACCCACCCTCCATGGCCACTGAACTACCGGTTTTTCTAAACCTGGCTCTCTCTGGAGCATCCCTTCCTGTGCCCCACGTCATGCCACAGGCCGTGGCCCCCAGTGCGCTCATTACCATGGGGCTGTGCATCTCCTTCATTTTACGTCTGTTGTTTGTTTGCAGGGGCCACATGTTTCTCACGTCCCACCCCAGTGGAGGCTCAGCAACTGATACGTGAGAGACGTTCACTCGCCACGTCTTGACAGCCACAGCTCTCAGACAGACAGGACTTTTTTCCAGTTTCCAATGAGGAAATTATACTTTAGGTCCCCAAATCAGGATGTGTACACAGGCCTGTTTGGTTCCAAAATGCATGTCCTTTCCACTCCGCCACACCATCTCTCAGTAAGGAAGAGGGCCACCCCGGAGTGTTCAGGTGAGAGAGGGACACACTCCCCAGCACATCAGCAACATGAAGAAGGAAAACAAGTCCAATTACATCTCTTTTTTTTTTTTTTCCAACTTAGGCTTATTGAAATATTAGCTGAAAAGGAAATCACAACTGCATTTCTGCTTCCACTCCTCATTTCCACCCTGCAATTCCAGAATCACAGGAGTAGGAAGAAAGGCAACAACCTGGAACCAAAGGACAGAGTGCAAGTGACAAATACAGCAACCGCTTAACATCAGCCAACTGAGGTCCCAAACGGAATGGGGACGTGCAGAGGGATTCCTTCACACCCCAAAACGGAACCAACCTCCCTCTTTCCATGATCGTTCAGTGTGGCAGTGAGAAGCTGGGCTTACTTGTGCCTAAAGTACATTCAATATAAATAATCCAAGGAATCCACGAGATGACACAAAATCAGCCCCACATGATACGCTGGGCCTTTCTGACACTATTTTCTGTCCTATCAGCATTTATTTCTATAATACCAAAATGAAGATACAAATGGATGGGGTGTGGGGGGCAGGGACCAGCTTATTAGTGTTTAAATTTCCACACTGTGTTTCTATTTAATTGTTGTGCTTACATGATACAAAATAACACTGGGGGAAGACACATAAGGAAAAAGCAAGTCTCTCAGCCCTTCTTGGATACAGAGGAAAAACAGCTACTTTCTCCTGCAAATGAAAAAGAAAAATTCACCTGATATTAAACTTCAGGAAACACATTACCCGTGATTGCAGAATTGTTATATATATTTTTTAAATTAGAATCACAGCACCCAATTAGCAATGGGCATGAGCGAGAAGCCAGTTTTGTTTGCCAGGGCTGTCTCGACAGTTCCTGGCTGGTCCCTCCTGGTATTACTTTCATTATGAGCACTCAGAAGAATAACCATGTTTGGATGGCTTGTTGTTGCAATTAGGTTTCCAGGTTACCAACTACCAAACAACCCAGGCCAAATGTGACTGCTAGACACATTGTTCCAAAGACTCAAAGACCTGCCATAGGCCTCAAAAGATAAATGACCATCTTCATACCCATGGGGGCCAGAAGAATAAATCAGAGAAGGGTCACACTGTACAAACAGCACTGGTTAGGCAAACTTGCACTAAAAAGTTATTCTGTCTGTCTTCGTGAGGAAGCGGAACTTGGCCTCCACAACTGGCTGAAAGCTTGGCCTTTTAAAGTGGACCACCAAGAAGAACCACTTAAGAATTTTTATCTTGTAAATTTGCTTTATCAGGGTGTAAGGCCATCTTTCCTTTCCATTCAACTCTGACCTAGATTACTGAGTGCTTGCAGGATCCCCCAACTCCAGGGGGACAGAGAAAAGCTGCAGAGCAGAGAGCCCCAGCGATGGAGGGGCGAGGAAACAGAGTCCGAAGGAACGAGCCTTTCAAACAACACTATTCCATGTGAGTACGGCCAGACTGGGTTTGGTCGTGTTTTCCAGCCCTGTAATGAACCCTACCCAACATGGTAGGGCCCGGTGGGCTCCAACTTAGCTTGCAGTTTTAGAACCAAGGTATTTTCACCACTGAAGTGAACTGCAAGAAAAAGCAACTGGTACAACATTCAGGGAGAAAAGGAATAAAGGAATATTGAATTAAAAAGAAGGCAGAAGTGGAACCTTTCCCCACCCCTTCCAGCACCATGAGGATGCACGTCAGCACCCTGGGTGGCCTCTGCCATTTCCACTTGTCCAGGTTTCTTCCTTCTTTCACTCAAACGTCTGCTGAGATTCTATAAACTCCTTTCCATGTGCCTGGAAGACAGGACAAGTGTCCTTCTGGCAGCCTGTCACTCCCAGGGCCCTCCTCCACCCGGCCCTCTGGGACGCGCAAGCCGCTGCTCACACTCACGGCAGAGCAGCCCAGGCCAGCCTCAGCTCACGGTGGCTTGTGTTCACCATCAGCACGGCCTGGCTTTCTCCCCAGGCTCCTGAGTGACTGTCCCCTTGCAGAGCAGCCCAGCCCATCCCCTGGAGATCCAAAAGAGCAAAAGAAAGAAGCAGCTTGCCCTCGCCCTGCAAAAGACTAGATACCAACAGCTGTGCTTCACAATTCCCTGCAAAGTCTTTCTTAATTTCTTTGAATAACAGGTGACAGGTATCTGCTTCTGAAAAACAAAATGCACCTCACATCAATTAGGGGGTACATCCTCAGGACCAGGTTTAAATGACAAGTGAAAGTGATAATGCCACTTGCAGTTGCTCTTCTGATGAATACGTGAGGATCTTTATTAGCTTCCAAATCAGATGCATCACCTACAGTTAACTCAAGGAAACATGAATTACTTTTACCAAATTATTAGCAGATTCTTTATCTGCCTGTCTCCCACTTAAGAAGATTTCATATCTTCTACGTGCGCCCCAAGTATTTTTAGCAAGACAAAAACTGGCTACAGAAAATTCGATCTCATTTGATTAGATTAGATGGCATGTTACTATGGAGTGTGGACATTAACTACTGTCACCACAAAGACATTCAGACCACCAGCAGAGTCTAAGAAGCTAATCGTCCACTCGCTCATTCATTCATGAAGCCATCCTTTCCTCTATTAAACCTTGCTAACTGTCATGCATTTTATCCTACCACTGACTTTGACTCCCTGACACCTCTTCTAATGATGAATTCAAGGGAATGGAAAATACCACCGATGAAATAATCTGGTGGACTTTTGCCAAAATTAACATATTACTATCGAGAAACAGAAGCCTCACATGGAAACCCCCAATCTGTACAATTAACATGACTGAGTAATTACAATTTTAAAAAAGAGATAAAAGTCAACTAGGGGGAATCAACAAGGTATGTACTTGACTGAAAAAAAAATCTGCATTTAGTCAACATCACAACATATAAACTCTAACTTTGAAAATAAGATGTGAAATACACATAGAAAGAAATGCAGTGAGAAGCTGGCTCCTGGAGATTTTTGTTAAATTGTGTTTACTAAGTAGAGTGGAGGCTGGATCCTTCTTGTCACGTCAAGCGGGTACTGGATACGTTGTCTGTATGGCAAATAACATCCTTCATTCCCTCTCTCTTCCTGCCAATGACTTACATAAGGCAATAATAGGTGTATTTAAAATTTAGCATATAGGTTTTTAAATTCATTGAACAGCAGAACTAGAAAAAGAACAGACGTCACCCAAAGACCCCGTCCTGGAGAAGCATTCAATGGCTGAGGAAACTTAGCATAATGAGGGAGGCCTTGGTTCCACCCCAGAACCAGAGAGGAGAGGAGGCAGAGGAGGAGAGGGAGATCTTGGGTGGCCGTCTTCTGAAGAAGGGGATGGATGGGTGTGCTTTCAAAAGTCTGAGAAACGACGGCATCAGCAGAACAAATAGGGCTTTGTTATTGGCCTTCGCAGGACATGTGCTGAATGTCTGTGGTATGTGGGCTTTCCAGCATCTGCACACATTTTCTATTTGAATAGAATTCCCACCATATGCATCTTGAGGGAAGCAGATGCCACCACCATTCCCAGAAGGTAAAAACACCGGATGCTGTGTGTGTCCGTCCTTTTGCAGCGAAGCCCCCTGACGGGCCCTCTCCTTGATTTGGTAGTCCCACCCAGGACTTCTATGTCAGTACCAGTGGGTCAGCAGAGCAGAGAAGGTCAGAGCAGTGCCATCCACAGCAAAAGCAGACCAGTTCCAGAGGCGGCCTTTGCGCACCCACTGTCAAAAATCGGAAACAGTGGTCTGAAGAGCCCCCATGTCTTCACTGTTCCATGGTGTTGGCAGGACGGCCCTCGGTGGCCAGGTCCTGCGATATAATGTGGTCTGGGTTCTGGCCATCTCCCCCACCTTGTAACCACTGATACTCTGAGCACAGTTCTCCAGCCCATCAGAAATTGAAGGGTAAACAATATGTTTCCCAAAACTCCTCTTCTGCTAAAATGAACCATAGGTCTTTGCTTTTGCTTAACACAAATCGACAAATGTGTTTTACACTCTCTCTCAGTCTTTGTGAAGTCATGCAGATCCTACACATTTGAAGAACAGCGCTAAGATCAAGCCAAACGTAGAAGCTTACTGCATGCTGCTTTATTTATTGAAATAGTTTATCTTGTGCATATTTATGTAAAAATGATCCACCACTTATCCAACATCTATGCTATGATCACTCCACTCAGAAGTAAGGATCCAGGTCACCTCAACCTGGAGGAGGTTCTGAAGCCTGTTCAATACCCACATGCACATTCCTTCCTCTGGTTCAGATCCAGGTAAAACAGCCAGCAGGTCAGTGGTCCCCGTCTCAGTCCAGGTCTAAGCCTCTCAGTTCACAGGACCTTGTTAACCTCAGCAGCAACATGGTGCACCTTCCATTGGCGACATTCTAACTATGCATCAGGCACCGCCCAGGAGCTGAACGGAAGTTAGGTCTCTAATCCTCACGAGACTTTAAAGAAGGTACTGTTTCCATGGACGCATCAGATGGAGAGAACAAGCCCCAGGAAGAACAGGCAACCATCTTGAGACCTTTGGCATCCAGTTTGTCTCCAACATGTGACTCTCCTCCCCATTTGCTTCCTCTAGTCTTGCAAGGTGCTTTGCTTGCCTGGTAACTTCACAGATGTTACTCAAAACATCGGGGAGAATGGCTAACGAAACCAGTGGCCCTTCGACAGAGGCATGGTGAAAATGGAAAAGTCCTCCCAATGTCTTGGCTCAAAGGCTTTGTCTCTAATCTCTTCACGCTCTGGAGGAAATTTCCATGTAAAAATATTTTCAGTTTCCTGTGGGAGCCTTTTTATAAGCAGACATGCCAAAGCCATTTCAAGCACTGTATTGGAAACTTTTAGCATAAATATCTTATCCTTTAGGGAATATGAGCAAAGGCAAAAAAAAAAAAAAATGCCAATTAAGAATACAACTGAAATAGCTCTAGGCACGGTGCTGTCACTAATGATGACTTTTAAAGAAGGATATTAGGGTCATAAAAGAAAACCATACCCCTTTTCTGGATTCACTTCCTAATCTTTGGTCTTCTTTATGTATCTTCTCCTTTCCTAACATCAGATCAAGGTGTGATAAATTAAAGGAGTCTCTCTCCCCGACACCCCTGCAGGAGCAACGGGACTCAGTGACCAACCTCAAGGCTGCAGCCTGCTTCCCTCTGGGATGGGAGCTTCTCAGGAGCACGTCTCAGTCACCAGCTTCCCCCTGTCCCCTGCTCACAGATACGCCCCGAGGCTTCAACAGGGTAGTTTTGTTGAGTGCTCAGAACACCACTAACTCACAGTGAAGGGACACACGCCTGCTCACGGTGACTTCCCATTTCTCTTTTCAACACCGAGGCTGGCTTGGTGTTCGCATGATCCTGACTGTCATTGCTGTCAGACAACACGACCCATGTCCCCAGTCTCTCTGAAGGAATAAGTACCATTTCTCCTTGACCAGGTCAGGAACCCAAGAATCATCCGGCACATTCCCTTTACCACCCCCAGCGGCCAGTCCCTCCGTCTCTCTGCAGCCTGGCCCTTCACACCTCCACCGCGCCTGCCCTGTGAGTACCACATTCTTCTCCATCACAGGTCTCCTAGCCGCCAGCCTGGCTTCCGTGGCAAGAGTCATCACCTCAATTCGCTAAGGAAACCCCTTCGAGAGCTTCCGGTTGGTTTTAGGGAAAAGTCCGAGTCCTTTTCAGAAGCTCTGGCTGGGTCCTTCCCACTTCCCAAGCCTCAGGCTCACACTTCCCCATCCCCCCCTTCCCACGCCCCAGCCTGACGGAGCACATGCCCCTCCAGGTCTCCGTGTCCGTGTGGCTCCTCCAGGGGAGCTCTAGGACCAGCTCCGGGGCCACCCTCCAGACGGCCAGCCAGGACATCGTGGGTCTGGGTTCTGGCCTCTGCCCTGCCTTGCAACTGCTGGTTCTCTGACTCCACTCTGCGGCCTATCAAGGCCTCCTCTGCCGTCCTCGTTACTCCTCCAACCAGCATGACGCCTGGCACATCACTCTTCTGATGAAAGAATCTGATGTTAATTATAATTGCCAAAAAGTAGGAGCCACACATGTGTGATCAGTCATTCCTTTGTGTTTCAAACGTGCCCGCTTCAAGGAGGCTTTGAGTAATAGCGGAGAGTTAGGGAAATCCGTCTGTAGACGCTCCTTCCCACGCGCCAGGAAGTTGTCTCACGGTCCTGCAGGTTCACCTCGGTGAGCACCAGGAGGCCACCGTCTTGGTTTTAGAATTCTGTCTAAGTACTGGGAGCAACTACAGGTTGCCAGAAAACATGGGCCAAACGAACGCTGCTGCTGATCGCTAACCAAGATGATCTCTCTGCGAATGAACACACTTTCAAGTGTTGGGCCCCAAATTTGATGCATAGCACTCCCCCAACTTGATGCCATGAGATAGAGAAAGCAAGGAGAATTTCTAAACAGACGGAGGTTTACAAACTGAGTAGCTGAGCAAGGAAATCAGGGAAGAAAGGGAGAAGAATAAAGTTTTGGAATAAGTAAATGAATCATGAAGTAAAACTGCTGAAAACAATGTGGTTTACATTGTCTATATTGCATTATTTACATATATATGTATGCAGGTTTAGACAGACTAATAAACGAGGAGAGACAAAGTTAATTGATACTATTGAAAAATTAATTAAAATAGAAATGATATAGGGAAAGCGACCTGATAAGTACAGAAAAGGGAGGGGAAACATGTGACTCCTATTTTCAAATGCTATTTGACTGAATTAAATATCAGTCAATTGAATGGTCGTGAAAACCTACCTTCACATTTGCAAAAACCATACTACAAACACTCTTCTGTAATAAAACATATACAGATGGTCCCCAGGTCATGTGATTCAACTTACAGCTTTTAGACTTCACCAGGGTATGAAAGCAAGACACACGCAATAGAAACCACACCTCACATTTCAAAGTTTGATACTTTCCCAAGCTAGTGAGGTGCCGGCACAAGACCCTGTGAAGGTGCTGGGCAGAGGCAGCCAGCTGCAGTGCCCACCAACCACACAGGGACCTGGGAACAGCTGACCCTCTACAGTGCACCTGATGGCTGAGCTGCCGTGCATTTCTACTTGGGGTGTTTTTAGCTGAATGAGGGGTTTATCAGGTAGTAACCCTGTTGAGGAATATATATTTTTTAAAGGATATATAAATACACACACACACACACATTCCTTTGAGATTTCAAATTAGTTTTCTATACCCAATTTTTAAAAACCATCTGTGAAAGATCCCATACAAGTTAATGAAATTTTTATGGGAGTTTTATCAGCTCACTTCCAGGAAAATAGACTGTGAATATCAGGTTTTATTATTTAGAATATAATCTACAAAATGAAATTTGGGTCATGTCAGACTACTTGGTCCATAAAATTTTCTGAAACTTGGCACCAGCTTTATAGGGTTGTATAATTTGAACCAGCAAGGGCAGGCATGAAGCTTCATAAATCTTTTAAATAAAAAAATGCTTGCTCTTGCTGGGCGTAGTGGCACACACCTGTAATCCCAGCAGCTCGGGAGGATGAGGCAGGAGGATTGCGAGTTCAAAGCCAGCCTCAGCAAAAGCAAGATGCTGAGCAACTCAGTGAGACCCTGTCTCTAAATAAAATACAAAATAGGGCTGGGGGTGTGGCTCAGCAGTCAAGTGCCCTGAGTTCAGTCCCCAGTACAACTGCCCCCCCCAAAAAATACTTGCTCTTAAAAGTGCGTGAGAGAAACACCCAATGGCATAGACTGCCATTACACATTTCCTAAAGAGAAAAGGTTCAGGTTAAACATTAGACACTGCAAATACACCAAGTCAGTTGTCTCTTTCCCACAACGACTCACCACTTACAGTTTCGCCTCCAGCTAACAGGTGGGCTGAAATCAACCTTATTTCAACAAACCAAACATCCAAACTATGTAATCATGGGACAACATCTGAGCTGGATCTGCCTGGCTGCTTATAAAGGGAACTTTCAAATGATATGTGGGAATGCTCACTGTTGACCAAGCCAGACACAGAGGCACACCACCTGCAAAATTCTTGCTGAAATCGATTAAATGCAAATAAACAGCCCAACCTTTAAAAAATGTCTTCACCCCTCTGTGTTGGGTTTACTGAAACTTGATTTACTATATGCATGGAGGAGAGACTACTAGCCTGCTACTTTGCAGACATGAGCCAATTTAGTCATTTCCCCACTGTGGTGACAAATGTAAGCTACATCACATGAACACCCTCTCACAAGCTGTAACAACCACCACCATGTCTGTTGGCTGTCTGTCGGCAGCACAGTTTGGGACCAGGGATCTGGTAGACCCCAGAGGCTCCAGGGATCTAGGCCAAGGCCTCAGCCTCTCTCCAGGTTGCTCCAACAGGAAGCCCAAGGATTCATTGCTCCTGTGTGCTACACTTGATTTTGAAACAAAATTCCTCACAATCCAAAAGTACTCCCCAATAAGTAAGATATTTAAGTTTACACACACACACACACACACACACACACACACACACACCAAATTTCTTTTAAATTAAGGAGAAATAAAATTTGAATTATCTAACATGACAAGTTTCTATATCCTAATTAAAAAAAAAATAAATGTGCCATCACTGACCACTTCATGTGATTGTTTCTGAGTTTTGCTTCCCTTCTTCCTTTAGCACATTACTCTTCAGGTTTGTTTGCTCCCCACCCCCAACAAAAATATACAATTCGTGGGGAAAAATTCTGAAACATGTCTTTGGATGGCTGCTGTGTCTATCTGGGGTGAGAATCTACCTTCACTTCTAAGATCTTAAGGTCATGATATTGCTTCAAATTTTGTAGCTTTATTAAAGACTAGGACAAGAAGTGCCAGAAAATCACAGCATCACAAACTCATATACATGGAAGAACTTTGAAACTGGAGGAATCACTGCAGGAGGCACCAACAGGATAGCTGCCAGTCCCTCCAGCGGATTCTTACCTCCCACTCTCTCTCCATGAAGGGCACAACCACCTCTGCAGTGGTCCTTCTGGGCATCTACAGGAAGGGCCTGGTGACAACCTCACCCATGAAACCTTAGGTCTGAGAACGTTTTGAAACTTGAAGCAATATCAATTCATCTTCAGAATCTTGGCTGACAAGCAAAATGTGCAAAAGGGGAAAATGGCTTTATCTTAAAAATAGATTAAAGGGAATGCCATACTTCCTTTCAATAAACATTTAATGGTCTTCTCCAATTTTTTTTTATTTTCCATGTGACCTAAATTCTTCAACCTTTGCTCCATACCATGATTTCCTTTTCCCCTTCTATACCCAGCTGTAATGGCAATGAACCAATGCCCATAGTCTTGTTGAGTCTTGAACTTCCTTATTAATCGAGTCTAAAGAAATCACTTTATTCTCTACAGTTAACAATATCTGGTATTAGTTCCTAATCTTCTTATCCTTTCCCATGCAGCTTAACAAAAATCCCTTTCCAGAGTCCTCTTACAACAATTTTCTTGATGTAATTCTGATTGGCATATGGTGAATGTCTTTTGACATCTCTGTGGCTAAAAGTCTAGCCACTGTCTGGCATTCAGCAGCCTTCTGATATACATGCCTGAGAAAATGTGAAAGTATACATGAGTAGCATTCAAGAGGTTTGAGCATGGTTTACTGGTCTCCCATGACTAGATGTTGCTCTTTATTTAGTGACATTTTCCTGCTATTTCTACCACACAGAAATAATCATAACCCTGTCAAGAACAGTTCCTCTGACTTGCCCCAGAAGACTAAATAAGCTCAAGTTTAATAGTTATTCTATAATGCGAATCTAAATAATGAGATGCTAGTAGGTGCTCAGGTATTTAAATTGCTAACAGCTGAAAGGTACATCTTTGCAGAGCTTACAATCTTAAATTATAATCTTACAATCTTACAACATATTCCTCAACCTTCCCCTTCTGTATTTCTAAATCCTGTGCAGTATAAGAACAATACACTCTTCTCTGATCAGTAGGTGTTGCTATTGATGTTTCAAAAGAACTGCCTTTGAGTGGGAACTCAAATGAAATGTTACACTGAAAACAGTTTAATACTTAATTAGGTGGCACCTTATTTATTTTTAACAGTCAGGTAAAATCGTATATTTATTGGGTACAATGTGATGCTTTGATGTATTGTGTATATTGTGGAATAATGGAATGAACAAATTAACCCATCTCCTCACAAGCTTATTTTTATTCTCTCATCAATGTTCAAATATACAATCATTGCTATTAGCTCTAGTCAGCATGCTATGCAATAGTTCTCCAAGACTTATCCCTCTTGTCTGAGACTTTGTCTCTAACCAGCTTCTTCCCGTTCCCCACCCTCCCACCCCACCCCAATCCCTGGTAACTACCATCCTACTCTCTATTTCTTCTATTAGTTCAGCTTTTCCAAATTGGCATACAAGTGAGTTCATGCTATTCAGTCATTCCAAACAAGGACATTCTAGGACTGGGGCTGTAGCTCAGTGGTAGAGTACTTGCCTAACCTGCTTGAGGTCCTGGGTTCCATCCCCAGTACCATGTTTGGAAAAAAAAAAAAAGGAAAGGAAAAGAAATTCTGTAACTTGTAACAACATGTATAAACCTAAAAGACATTATGCTAGATGAAATAACCAAGCACAGGAAGACAAATAAGTAGTGTTTTTAAATATATGCATTTAATTAGTATTTTAACTAGACTTTTTCCTTAAAGTTTGATAATTATTTTCTAAGTGTTTATTAAATTTACCTTCTTGCTTACAAGAGTTTAGTACTATAAATAAAAATAAGTGCTCCAAAATGTATGCCTATCAATTTCACAGATAGTAACTAAAATCCCATTTAAATGACAAAGAGAAGATGAAAAAGAGTTGGAACAAATGTCAATGGCCAAGCTAAAATCACCAACATTGATCAGGGTTATTAGCTTTTGACCATAGGTGATCAGAGTTACTAGTGGTTATTTTTCATCAGACTAATATCTTCCATGTTGGCATAAAGACTTCCTCACTCTTGTTCAAACACACAACCATGCATACATAGCTCAATAGCAGGGGGGAAAGGTAAACCAAGAAGGTGTAAAAAAAAAATGAAACATACTCGGTTATTCTTAACTAAAAATCTCTGGACAGAGCCCTGGCAAGAAATCACCACAGTCACTGCCTCCTTGAAAGAACCTTCCTCAAGGGCTCACTCATCTAGGTTTTCTCCTCCCCGGCTTCCTTTGGGTGGGAGACCATGCTTCTCTCCCAGCAGTGATGTTGGAGAGGTGGGGAAAGTGGCATAAAGCAAAAGACTAGCATTTTCTTTTGTTCATCAATAATAAGTTGACCTGAGTCTGACATGAGCTATAAATCTTTCCTCATGTTAAGGGCAGAAATATCTAGGGGCTTAACTCTTCAGTGGGGCCTCTCTGAGTCCCCAGGGCATTGGGGATCAAAAGCTGTCTGAGGACACACCCTCCTTCTGCATGGTTAAAAATTCACTGTTTAATGTCTAGAATCGCTTTCTAGCCCAAGGACTGTCTGCAGCGAATTTCACATATGCTTCATCAGAGAACATCCTAACGATTAAGCTGCAAGGTGAAGTTTTAATAACAATAGAAAAACTCAAAGGGCATTTATCTGAGTGTGACCTCGAGTACAACTCAAACACCCATATGCTTTCCCACAAAGAGAAGTTTTGCAGGTTCAAACACTTTCTCCCCTTCTTTCCTCCTCTCCATGGTACCCCCAAAATTCTTCATCCCACTAAGAAGGAATAAAGTTCATCCAAATTGTCCATGAAGGAAAATCCAACCTGAGACTGTGTGTTCAAGAAGAAGCCAACCCCACAAGGGGGTTCCACTCCTGGGCAGTGTTCCACGGGGTCTGCTTCAGTTTAATGCATGGGTTTCTTTTTAAGGCAGCACATCTCAGTGGAGAACACGCACCTGTTCACCGGCAGGTCACTGGGACTAGGCGAGCCTGACCTCCTGCTCTCTTCTGACTGGACCTTCCACCTGTCCCGCACTTGGCACCTTTGCCAGCACAGAAGGAAGAGCTGACATGAAGTGGGGGAACCCAGCAGACCCTTGGCGGTTTACAGTATAAATGTGGGGAAGAGGGTAAACATGGTCTGTACTGCTGACCGTAAGGAAATGGATTAGCAAGATTCAAGGGGAAAAATGAAGCTCTAAATCCATCCGGTATTAGACGGCAATGCAACGTGGAGTGGGATGGGGGAAGCAGCACCCAAGCCTGGAGCCTGAATGGGCTCAAAGACCACAGCGGTTCTGGGGCAGAGAAACCTGACACCGAGGTTTGAGTTGCTGGCACTTCTACAGGACCTGAAAAACCTACTCGTGTCTACAAACCACTGGGAAATTTCACCACACGCAAACTTGCAAGGGTGGGTACTGCATGTGGTCGTCTGGGAGAGGATTTTATCTCTGGGTTGTTGGGGTACCAAACAAGACAGCCCACAAACTCAACCAACACTGGAAGCAGAGGCTCAGAAGAGACGAGTGTGAGGTGTTAAATTCTGCAGGAATTCATAGAATCTCGGGAAGAACGTTGGGAATTCCAAAGTCTAAGCAAGGGAGGTTCAAGCTACTGATCCCTATCGTAAGAGATGGCCAACCCCAGCTGTCATTCAGACTACAATTAGTAGCGTAGCTGTTTATAACCCTTGGAAATTGAACTAATTTTCCAGGAATTATGTGTTTATTACTCCTCAATAATTATTCCTACTATTCTCTAATCCACTAGCAATAATAAAGCTTTAAAACTGTTTATCTGGTCCCCCAAATAGGATTCTCAAGCCGAAGAAACCTGCTTTACCCCAAGATCTGCAGCAAAGGTCAATGCCTGCAGAATCAAAATCAAGGGACACAGGTGATTTCTCAGAGGGTAGCAAGCTCCACCAACAGGGACTGTCGGGTTCTCAGGTGATGATCACAGTGCCTGGCGCGTAATACCGAGTGAATCGCGGTCATTCAGGGTAACTCCAAATGCTACTAAAGGAAAACAAATGTATCACACAAATATTTGCCTACAACTTATTTCATCCCTGAAACACAATCTCAATGGTGGTGGCGATGGAGACTGAAGCCATTGGAGATACCACACCCATGTGTGAAATGCTGAGTGACAGGCCTGCAGAAGGCAAAGGGACATCACCATAATTGGCCAATAAGGACACAAACACTGGAGAATTACACCACGTCCAGCCTACTGATGCTAGGAGCTACGATCCAATCAGCAGTTCTTGTGCAGACGCCAAAGCCCCATCAGGCAAAGACTTCCAGGGACCAGACTGAAGTTGGACCAAAGTAGGTTTACTGGCTTGGTGCAGTAAGAGACATCACTCGGAGAACCCAGGCTGACATGGAGGAAGGGGAGGAGGAGGGTCTCCTGGGGCTTGCATGCTCACTGACTGGCTCTAAAGGGGAACCCAGGGAGCAGAGGTCGGTTCTGGGTTGCCTGAAATAACACCACGTGCTTCCTTTGGTTTAGCGGAAGAGGCCCAGCTCTGCCTCTCTCTGTCCTGTGACAGGGTCACAAAGGAAGAGGAGGACTGGCTGTCCTTGCAGGGTCTCTCCAAAGTCAACTCATGGAACAGGAAAGCAACAATAGGAACGTCCAGATGACAAGCTCATCCCAGCTACCTTGACCTGCAGTCAGGAAGCAGAAACCCTTCTGTCTAAGTTACTAACTAACAAGCAACAGAACGAACCATGGATATGGGTGAGGAGCTCTGGGAGAGGCGAGGCACACAGACTCCCGGCGCGTATGGGGACTTCCTAGGCAGAAGGCTGCAGGGCCAAGCCACACACTCTGCATCGCCCTGTAGGAATGCAGACTTCCCATAGCAGAATGTGCTGGGAGGCATCGGAAGGAACCTGCTCTGAACCAGGTGGACTGGAGTGGTGGCTTTTACGACGCAGGCCCATCACAAAAAAACACAAGCCGCATGAACTAACCTCCGATTTGAGGGAAAAGTCCCCCCAAGAGACTCTGCTCATCCTTCAAAACTTTGACTGAATATTTGTTGTGCGACTACTGCACAGAAACTTTCCTTGAAACAATCCCACCGTCCAATTCCGGGTGCAAATTCTGAATCATCTTCCAAATCAATTCTGAGTCCCTCCCCTTAGATGTTGTCATATCCCAAGGAATACCAGTTGTGAATAGTACTTAAGCTGTGCAATCTCTTCTCAGTAAACACTAATGTTGGAAGGAAATCCCCATTTAGATCAAGAAAACAGCATCTGTAACTTTTGCCATAGACCAGAGTCCACCAAGTCTGTTCTTAAGCTTTTAGTATAAATAGTTGTGACCAAAATACTTGACAAGATCGGTTTAGAGGAGGAAATGTTTATTTTGGCTGGTGGTTTTAGAGGTTCACTCCGAGGTCGTCAGCTGCACTGCTCTGGGCCTGAGGTGAGGCAGAGCACCACGGCAGGAGGGCACGGCAGAAAGCAGGGGAGGAGGAGCCGCCAGCGGCAGGGGCACATCCCGGCGACCCACCTCCTCCAGCATGCCTAACTTCCTGAAGTTACCACCCAGGTGGTTCACTGACGTTATTAGTCTACAAAATGGACTAATGCACTGATGAGGTTACAGCTCTGATCATCTTATTTCACTTCTGAACATTCCTGCATTGACACAGGTGCTCCGAGGGCCTACCTCATATCCAAACCATACCTAGAGTATTCTAACTTATAAAACTGTTGGACTCCAGAAGTCTGATTGCAGATCACTCATGGAAAAGAGAGAGGCACTTCCTCATGGTAAGAAGTACACACCCAATAGTTAAGGCTTCAGGGAAGACTATGATTCCCTTTTACCTTGTTCTCCACCTAAAGCAACAGCACAGCTATGTCCTTATCTGCAGAGGAGGTGTTCCAAAACCCTCCACGGATGCCTAAAATCATACAGAGGATCAAACCCTATTTATATTATGTTCTTTCTTATACATACAAACCTATGATAAAACTTAAATCTACAAGTTAAGCACAGTAAAAGATCAACAACAACAAAGAAAAATGGAACAATTATAACAATGTACTATAATAAAAGTTATGTGGTTTTCACCTCTTCACTTATGTAGAGCACTCTGGGACTTCTCTTTGGCAAACTCTAATTGCCAGCATCACTACTGCTGGGCTTTGAGGCCATTATTAGGTAAAAAAAAGAGGGTTACTTGTACACAGCACGGCAATGCTGGGAGAGTCAGTCTGATAACCGAGACAGATCAGTGACTAACGAGCGGGTAACATATGCAGCACGGATACACTGGACAAAGGGATGATTCATGTCCCACGTGAGACAGAGCAGGATTTCATCACGTCACTCAACACAGCACACAATTTAACACTTATTGTTTATTTCTGAAATTTTTAATTTAAAATTTTTTAAACAACATTGACCTTGGGCAACTGGAGCCACAGAAAGTGAAACTGCAGACAAGGCAGGGTTACCACAGAGCCAATAGCCGAAGTGATATTCCTATGGGAGAAATGCTTTCGGAGTTCCCTTTTGGGATGCCAGAACCCCAGACTCCCTTCCTGGCAAGGAAAGTAGAGGCTTGTCTTGCTCAGAGCAGGCTTCAGGGTGAAGACCATAGAATGGACTTTGGGGAGGAGGGTCTTCTGTTGACAACCAAGATGGAGAATGTAAATGGAGGGAAGCAAACACTCTGCTTGTCTAGACTGGAAGGAAAGTGGGGGAGGAGACCCAGGGGAACACGTGGCCTGGGTGGTGGAGGCTGAGGAGCAGGGACAAGCAGCTTCCTGCCACCTCTTCCCTTCTCCTGTGCCTTCCAAAACCCCTTCTTTCTTTTCATCCCTACTGGAAGCCTCTGTAGGGAAGGATTGAGAAGAAAACAGAGGCTAGAGGCAGGGCAGCAAGAGGAAGGAAGGAGAAAGGACTCGGTGAGAAACAGCATGGGAGAGATGCGGGCTTTCATCTGGGGATAGAGTGTGGGCTTTTCACAGAAGTGAGAAGTGCGTTCACAAAGCAGAACCATGTGTGGTTCAAGCACAGGCCCAAAGTAAAGAGAAAATAACAATTACTGTCCCCAAAGTAGAAGAACAACTAGCTGATTAAATTAACCAGAGTCCTTGCCAGTGCTTCTGTTAGTAAAGTTAAAATTTTAAGAACTATTTTCAACAAACAGGTTGTGCGCCCACTGCACCGGGCCCAGTGCCTTAGTCAGAGGCGGGAGACCAGGGTGAACACACTGAGCTGCGCTGCTCAGAAGTCACCCGTCTCCAGTCCCACTGCAGAACGCCAGTCCCGTGGCCAAGTGTCTGCTGCAACAGACGCCCTTCCAACCAAGCCAAACCCAGACTGATTCACTCACCTGTCCTTTATTTCTGCTTGCTCCGGATACCAGCTGGTGGTCATTCTTTTGCTCTAGTATGAGCACAACCTTTGCCTAAGTTAAGCTATACAGTCTATCACGTGCCTCTTCTCTCGCAGGGTGTGAGGGCCGGTGGGTGGTCAGGGTCTGTCTTGGCTGGCAGAGCTCCCCGTCAGCAGGCATGCTTGCTTCTGTGGGGCCCAGTTGGGAGAGTGACCACAGACTGGGCTGCTGGACAGAGTCCAGGCTGGGACTGCCTGCCGCCATCCCTGTCCCACCAACACACTCAACTGTTCAGCCTCAGCTGTTCCTAATTCATTTTGGAAGAATACATGCTACAGAACCACGGAAAGTTCCAGGAGGTTTCAGAAGCTCTGTGGAATGTGGTGTTCACAAGACTCCCTGCAAATCTCACAATCTTTTGCCAGCCCAGCTCTAGAGGACTTCAAGACAAACGGAAGGGCAGGTGTTTTTGTGATGTCACAGCAAGGTCAGCATGGCATATCTATGTGTCCTCTCTGAAAACTCTGGGGCAGTCAGCGCCGTCTTGCCTGTTTCAAACACTGAGCTGTCAGAAGCAGGCTCAGGATCCTCCCACACTTGATGGGGAAAGTGTCTATGGATTTCAATCAGACCATGTGCCTAGAAAATGAAGGCTGTGTTTCACCTCATCTTTCACGACTTAGCACACTTGCCAGTGTCTTCGATTCTGACAGTGACCTAAGAATTTTCTTTTTCTTAAAACAGATAATGTCCCATTTATATACATTTGATAACTCATATAATTATAATACCATCCAGATCTCTGAGACACATCATAAGAAACAAACCTCAAAAAATGGCACTATTATTTGCACTTAAAAACAGAATTTGTATTACCTCTGTATTAACAGCTTCCATTGGCCTTTTCTTGATTTCTCCTATGTCCAAGTAACTGGGGGGGGAAAAAAACAAATTGTAAGGGTTGCTTTTGTAGGTTTTCAGCCAGTTATGTAAATTTCAAACATTATTAAAAAGTAAAGTAAGTTATAAGAAATGCATAGGCCAAAGGCAAAAATCAATAGGTGTTAGATCAGTAAGAATTGCTTTCAGCAAAACCAAGCGGAGCCAGAATTTTAAGTTCAAATATTCCATTAGGGAATATTAGCCCCTTAATAGCCACTCACTATACATACTGTATTTCTATTTCTAATATAAATTTAATAAAGAATGGCTTATGTGTAAAGCTTCTTTCCAGTTCCATTAATCATGAACTTTAGGTCAAAGGAAGTACTGACTGTGTATATTAAAGTAACAGTTGGGTAAGGCTGAAACTGTTCTCCCAGAGAAAGCACTTTATGACCAGACGTGCCTGGTCATGTGGGAGGGTTTAGGTCATGCAGCTTAGAGACAGATGGGTGGACCAGTTAACCTCCGGAGACTCCCACCAATCCATCACTATTTGCCACAGGTATTAACCCATGATCATACATTAGCTATGGAGTAAGCACAACCAGAAAACTCTGTACTTTTGTTGACCTAAAGCTATACATCTATTGCTGTGACCCGGTCCCAGTTTTAAATGATTCTTAAACTGTGCCTTATATGTAAAAGGTGCAAATAAACATTTTAACATAAAAAGTATAAATCTAGCATTTATCCTAGAACCATAGATGTAGAGACAGACATTATTTTAGCTACTATAATTGCCAAGTTGTCAAAAAAAAAATAAAAGAAAGAAAGAAAGGAGTTCTATTAGAATTAACTTTGGCTATTGAAATGTTTTATTATGGCTTCTGTTATTTGCTTTTTTAGTCAGAATACTTTACCTGACTGATACCTCAGGAAATTTTCATGTTTCTCTCTTAAACATTAGTTACATAAGACAATATGGACACTCGCCCATCTTAGCAATGAAATGAGTCTTCCGTGAACATGCAAGGACTATTTCTAGGATAACAGCAAATTGTTCCACCATGTGCAGGAAGGTGGCCTCAAATCCACAAGATTAATGTGGTAGACTCAACTCCAGAAAGTAGAGTGTACATTTTCCAGATCATTGCGACAGTTTGGGGGGAAACAGTCTCTAGAATCCTCTGCTGTAAAACAAAGGTTTAATAACTACCTGAGGTTTCGATATGGTTTCAAAACTACTAGAAAAATTAAGTGCAAAAAAAAATCCAGCAGTATTGTGGCCATTTCCATTTGAAAACTATTTTGCTGTCTTCCCCAGCATCATTTTGGATCTAAGTGAAAGTCTACACATTACCCTCAATACATTTTGAACTCTCTTTTTTTCTGTCAGTTGCTTCAGTTGTTACACAAACTTATAGTACTAAGCTTCAAACAGATTCAGCATTTGGATCTTCTTGGCATCTATCATTATAACCAGATTCCACAACTTTGACACAAATATAAACTAGTCATCTGTCCATCTGTCAGCATGGAAAACTAACCACAGTCACTGTTAACAAACCAGTTGTTTTGTGTGAACTAAAAGCAAAAATAACCATTCGAATCCCTTATATGCATAGGTAGAGTGATTGGAAGTGTACCTTCTATTTGATTTGGAATTGTGTCTTTTTATCTTGTGAGTTGATAGTACCAAATCAACATAAGAGAATGTGAATTTCTAAAATAGTTCTACAATTTTCTGCTGTTCCTAGATTCTGAACCAGATTTCCACTTTCATGAAATTACTTTACATGGAAATTATTCAATTGAAAAATATATAACAAAAGGAACTTGACAAAGAGATGCCATACATGTATATAATATTGGGGTATTTAGAAAACACATTTCCATTCACAGCGTTCACTTTTTAAAACAACACTGTGAGGCAGGAATGATTATGTTCCTGTTCTGAATTAAGAAGCTGACTAGCTGAGCCAAGTGACTTGCCTGAGGACACAGTTAAAGAACAGCCAAGTCTCAAGTCACCTGTTGAAAACTCTGGATTTCTTTTACGCAGTTTCATTTAGCCCTTTTCTACAAAGTTAGAGAAAGCATACTTAAGGGAGGTTTCACAGAACGGAAAAATAAATCCAAATTGTACCAAGAATGTCTGTTGTAACAGAAAGCAGAACCCCTAGAACTCAGCTTGAATAAATTTAGGTGAGGAAAGATGATATTACAGAATGTTACGATATTTGGAAATAGACTGCTATACAGTTAAAAACAAAATTCACAAACATAGATTTATGGTAAAGATTTCTATTGATCAATTGATTGATTAATATACTGGAGCCCAAGATGAACTTTAATTTAAATGTTCAATTTAAAAATTATGGAATATAAAATTAGCATATGAACCAGCAATTTTGCTCCTAGGTATACACTCAAGAGAAATAAAAACTCATAAACAAATGGTCATAGAAGCATTATTCATAGTAGCCAAAAAAGTGAAACACAAATATTCATCTATTGCCTAATGGGCAAACAAGTCTGTAATATGCATAAAAGGAATGACATACTGATACATACTACAACATGAGTGAAGCATCACAGTAAGAAAATGAACCAGACTCAAAGATCACATATTGTATCATTCCATTTATGTGAAAGGTGCAGAATAGACCAATCCATAGAGATAGGAAGTAGATTAATGGTTATCAAGGGAGAGGAAACTAGAAGGCACAGGTTTCTGTAGGAGAGTGATAGAAATGTTCTTAAATTAGTTTGTGGTAATGGTTGCACAACTCTGTGGATATACTGAAAATCACTGAAATGGGTGAATATACTGAAAATAAATGAAATGGGTAGGTTTCATGTTATATAAATTATATCTCAGAAAAGTTGTAAAGAAATGCAGACTATAAAACCTACCTGTCCCATAACGCCCACCCCCAGCAACATAACTTTGTTCTTCTAGTTGCACTTATTTGTCCTTTGCATTAACTTTATCGTGTGCATGTCACCTCTCTTTTAGACTGGAAGTACCCAGACAAGGGGTCTTGACCTGATCATCTTTGATCTCTGCACAGACCTAAGCACAATTTGCTAATTCACTGAACATCTACTATGACCTGGCTGCCTGCCAGGAACTGGGGAACTGACCCCTGTCTTTGAAGGTCTAACCCAGGTGCTGGAGACAGGTGTGTGGACAAGCACAGTAAGCCACTAGCCTTTCCTAAGCAGGCAGGTGGTGGAGGAGGGTCACGGAAGTGGGGCTTGGTCCATTCTACTTGGAAAGAAAGGTTGAAGGGAATTAAAGTGGGAGGAGAGGATGCAGAGCAGTTTTCTCCTCTAGTGATAATATAGTGTTCAACACTGGCAAGCAATTTTAAAGAAATCTGTACTGAAACGCAAAGTATGGGTCCCAAGAAAAAGTAAGCAAAAATGAAGGGGAAAAAAAAAAAAAAAAGCCGAACAGAGAATGCAGAAGTGTGATTTGGTCACTAAATCTTGCAAGGATGCTTTTCTAAATTAAATTTCTTATTGTGTATACACAAATCTTAAGTCTGTACCTACTGCTACCAAAGAGAAATTCTTCTCCCTTCCCAGTTTCAACCTGTTCTCCCAACCCAAGGCCAAGTCAGAGCCCCTCGACCCACTGAGAAGAGGGGCGCGGGAGTCTTCACGTCCTCGTCAACCACCCAGCCTAGCGCACTCCAAGCAGGGCGAGGGCTAGACCACTCACTTGAGTTTCTTGAAGGCTTCCTGGCCCCCCGCCACGTAGTTGCCCCCGCTCTCGATCTGGTCCAGCTTTCGGATGCGGTGGCCCGTCCGCGGGGTGTAGATGTTCCTGACGGCCCCGAAGGGCGCCTGAACGCCGCCGGTCACCTCCTTCAGGAAGACGTCAAAGCTAGATACCTTCTTCTCGTGGATGACCACGCGGCGCCCCGCAAAGAACGGGTCCCCGTTGCGGTACACCAGCACGCTCTTCACCACGGGCTGGGACAGGTGGCTGGACCTGGCGCTGCTGCCGCTCATCTTCCCGTGGGACGCCGCCCCAGCCGGCTCCTGGCGGAGGCTGGTCCTCTGCCCCCGCGGCCCCGCCGCGCACCCGCGTGGATCGCCTCCTGAAAGGAGCAGGAGACTGACAAGCCACAGGTAGAGGAGAGGACGGCCCTGCTCCCTGCGCGCACCCGGCGGAGACACTGCAGGCTGCGGGACTCGGGTGGACCTTCAAGTAGTTCACCCAGCGCGCACAGCCAATCAGCGCTCGCGGCGAGCGCACACCTGTTTCGCAAACCTCCTGCAGAATCCAGGTGTGCACCTGGGAACGCGCGCTGCTCCGGGGGCTTTACACTACTGGCCCGGGGCAGAACCGGAGGGAGAGAGGTGGGGACACGCTCACACAGATCATAAATACGACGCGACTCAGTTTCCAGCGTCACGTCTGCAGCTGTTTCCAAACAACTTAAATTTCTTTTCTCTCGTCTTGCACCCCCACCCTACTCTCCCGTTCGCTCCCAAAGTAAAGCAATTAAAACCGTGACTGGAGCTGCCTAGACTTTTCCTTACTGAAAAGCAAGTACGTGGAATGCACCGAGCGGGCCAGAGGGAGCGAGCGCCAAGGCTCGAGCGTGCAGGACCCTCGCCCTCCCGTTGACCAGCGCCGCCGGGAGGCGGAGCTCGCTGGGCAGCGCGGGGGCCAGCGGGAGGGCGGGGCGGCCGAGGTCCCCAGGCGCCCGCCGCGGCCGTACCTACCGACACCGGCGCCGGGTGAGGCGGGCGCAGGCCAGGCGGCCGGGAGAACTGGGCGGCCGCTGGCTAGAGTTGTCCACGCCGCCGTTGCCTCTGCGCCTCCCTCGCCCCGCCCGCAGCCGCGTTGTTATTTCTCTCGGTTTCCATGGCAACCACGGCGCGCGCCCAGTGTGGACCCAGCCTGGTGCGCAGTCTCCCGCGGAGCTCAAGGGCGGCCAGGGGCTGCGGGTGCGGCGCGGCGGGAGGCACTGTCAGGCGGCAACTGCACAAAGGGACGCCTGCTCTGAGCCGGGTGGCGTGCTGGGAGCTAGCGGGCTAGGGGGACTCCGCTGTATGTGGAGCGCCACGCACCTCGCTTTATGCAAGAAGGAGCAGGGCTCTTCGCAAGAAGGCCAGAGGGCTGGCTGTGCCCGGGGCCTCATCGTGCATTGTTAGGTCTGCCTGCAGGACAGATGCGGAGAAGTTTCGAGAATGTTAAGAACCTCAGTAAAGAGTTGTCCGGTCCGTCTGGGACACACATGTTGTGGGACCAGGAAGACTGCCTTTTAAACCTGAAGTCTTGCAGCTCGTCTTCGCCAGTTTCCTTTATCCCTCCAAAGACCTTGCCAGGTTCAAGTTTCACAATATCGGCCTAAAAATAATAACCACCACTAACTGAACACTAGCCCCTACCCCTGCTCTGCTGGGCCTTTTACATAGATTATCTAACTTAGCATTTACAAAAGCCTTCCGAAGAAAATATATTCTTTCTCAGATGGGGAAACCGAAGTGTAGAGAAACCAAAGAAGTTTACCTCAGGTCACATTCACAGATTCAAAGCAATTCTTACTCCAGAATATCCTTAACCACTGGCATACCAATTTGTGTGGGGCATTGTGGTCTGGGGCAGAAATATTTTTATTAAAGTCAAGAAATGCATCAATTCCTTGAAAGTTAACTGTTTTCAGAAGAATGCCGAAGAGAACAATACACAAAGGAAATTCTGGGAGCTGACTGTGGAGATGTACAGTTGAGGGATAGGTGCAAAAAGTAGCTGTGAGAATGTGCTACCACGTAACTAGAAGGACAGGACACCTGTTTTGAGGACAGAAGGCAGGGGACTAAATGCCAATACCTCCAACCACCCAAAACTCACCACCACCTGCGGCAGCCCAGGCAAAGTGAATGCGTGGCCCTTGACAAAACTAAAGAATTCAAGATGGCAACAGCAGAGCATCGAACCCAGCACAGATTCCTTCTACCTGTGGGACCCTGTCACCAGCTTAAGAAGTTGCCTGAGTCTGTATTCTGATGCGTCTCACGATGGGGTCTCCAGGCCACATTTGTCTCCTGGCCTGCCTCTTGCACATGATATGGTGCTAATGCTTAGCTACTGTCTCTCAGTGATAAGGGCAAGGCCTTGATTCCTACCATTTACCAATTACTGCGGTTGACTCCAGACATGACCAATTTCCAGTCTAACATCACCAAGGGCAAGAGCTGTGCAGGAGCACATGAGTGCATGGTTTTTCAACCGTACAGAAGAAATGGACTTAAGTAACCTCCAGAGCAGAGACAATAGTGAAATGTAGATGGCAATGAACTTGGAATCTTTATCGTCTTAATTGTACTTTATGCAATTTAATTTTTAATAATGACTCCATTCACTATTCCAGAAAACATAATAAACGACTCTCATCAGTAAAGGCAGCCCCGGGCACACAGCTGCTCCTGGGCAGCTTCTCTAGACTCTGCAGAAGGCAGGCTGGACTCAGTGACTATACAACCTCGTGTTTCTCAGACTGAGCTCCTTTTCCCTCCTCCTCTGCCGGAAGCTGGAATGCAAGCATTTCTGGTCCTCACACACTTAGCCGCAGCACGGAAACAGCCAGCAGCGACAGCAACAACAAAGAGGTCACATATTTGCAATAGCTCTCACTGCCCCTGTTGCTCGCCGGATTGGTTTTGGAGCTCTTTTTTTCTTGTGCAGAATCTTGCAGTGAGCAAGAGGAGAGGATGGAAGATCCAGAAAAGTTGGGAAAACCCTGATCCCAAGGGACTGAGGAAGAGAGCAAAGCCACTACAGAGGGGTGCTGGGGACAAAGCCAGGAGAGAGTTGTGCTTTTAAGACTTTTCCCAAGCCTTAAAGGCATTGAGCATGAGAGGGATGGCCAACAAAGACTCTTGAAGAAGCTCTGCTGCACATAAAAATAATGCCACCAAGGCACGTGTTGCTTCCTCCAGTGCCAGAGCAAATCTCCTGAATGCTTTCATTTCTATTTTTCTACTCAAATAATAAATATTTTTATGTAACACTGTGCCGAAACCAGACCATGTCCTGTTGATAAGGGTTCTTTAGCCAATCACCAAGTTTACCAATTCTACTTCTCAAATAGTTCTTGAATACCTCTGAGTCTCCAAACCCATCTCCACTTTCCAAATTCAGGGCACCAACCCCAATGAGATCACTCTATCTTGGGTTGTTTCTGTACTGTCCATTCTCTGAGGGGTTGGCAGGGGAAAGAATGTATTCATTTCACTTCTACTTAAGACTCTTCAAGTGCCTATTATTTTTCTTAGATGAAATGGAACATCATCCACATTGATTTCGAAGGCCTGAATATACAGTCCCTGTTGCCTTGATTTCTATCTCTTCTCCCTGTGCTTTTCCTAAGTTGAAATTTGTTCTTCCACATCTTCAAATATCCCTTTGGACATACTTTCTGACTCACATCTGCCATCGCCATTTATTTGATTCACTCGGATGGATACTTCAAGTCCCAACTTAAATGTAATTTCCCGAGGAAAGATAGGTATCCCCCATAGATTATACCAATTGTAATGGTAAATCTTTGCATATGTTTAATTATAAATCCTTATATGATTATATGTTTGATTTTTGTATAATTATATGTGTATAAACTCCCTAAGAGAAAGGATTATGTCATTATTGAGCAACATCTTAACCAGTGCCTAGCACAGACAATGACACCTAGGAAGTACTAACTAGTTATTTCATGAATGAATTAATGAAAATTTGTTGTTCAAAAATTAAGTAAAAAATTTTTTTTCAAAAAACTGAAAAATGCCCCTATAGAAAATAAAGTCCAATTTGAGATCACCAAATTTGAAAAAAAAAAAAAAAAAAAAAACTTTCATGATTAAAGAAATTCTAAAACTAACTGCTTAACTGTTGACAGAAAAATCCAGCCATATGCAGAAGAAAGCAGCCTCGCAGGACACCAAGCTCTCTTGCCTGGTGTTCAGCTTTGATGCTCTCCAGGCAGAAGGAATGTGTGTGAAACCTGGAGCCCATTCTGCAGGTTTTCCATTGAAGAGTGCTGCAGCCTGTCTGGTGGGTTCCCAAATTAGACCTTTGGTTCCTTGAGACTGGTCCATGGATATGCACATGGATATTGCCGACTGCTCCTGCCACCTGTGAATCCTCTCCTAAGTTGAGGTGGTTTTCACAATGGCTAAGTTTTGCAAAACAACACACCATGCTGCCCACCCCAGCAGCCATGTTGCTGGGGGCAAGTTCCTTGGTAGAGCACTGGCCTGGTGTGCACCAAGCCCAGGATTATTCCATTCCAGCACTGAGAAGGCAGGAGGCGAGGCATCGAAGGGCCCATTAGTGGCTGTAAGAGGAAACACCCTCACCTCCTCTAACCACCAAACTATGGGGTAGGTATTAACGGCTGTGAGAGGAACCCTGCTCACCTCACGCACCAAACCACGTAGATTCCACTTACTTGACCTGTCTTTACCCTTCCTCTTCTCTTCATTCTCACTTCCCTACATCATTCCAGAGCTTAAGGTGTGTGTTTTATATGTCAACATATAACTTAAGGGTTAATAATAATAAATAGTTGTAGTTTACCACTTTATTCACCTCCCATTTATAATTCGAGATGAGAAACCTGGAGCCTTCTTTTCCACAGAGGCACAAATGGATCCTCAAGATGCCCATGAAGTGAATCTCAAGGATTCTAAGATGAAATGGAACATCATCCACATTGATTTCAAACCATGAATCTTATAGAAACCCACAGCTATTTATCTTTGCATTCTACATGAACTAAATGCCAAGTTACTATTTACTTTCTTTAAAAAAAAAAAAAAAAAAAAAAAAAAAAAAAAACATGCAATTTCGTGTTGAGTGATTCCGCACCTTTGAAAAGCTTTTCAGTGCACTGGAGTGTGATCTGCTGGCCCCACAGGAAGGTGGCGAGTCCGAGGCAGGAGACAGCCAGCCAGAGCAAGTGTCCAGAGAGCACCTGCTTCCTCCACGCTGCAGAGGGACTGTGATCTTGCCTTGATCCTCCAGCACAGGTACACAGGTAATGGCAGTGCTTAGCAAACACACATGCAATGAATGCATCTGTGCATAAGAGCGTGGGACCTGGTGGAAGAGGGGTGCCCTGCAGGGAGCTGAACAGCCACCGTGAGGTGCCCAGCCTGTGTTAGATGCAGTAATGGATGCTGTGGGGAGAATGCTGGAGGACCTCCATTCCCAAAACATGGAGAACTAAACATTCTGGATCATTCTCCTTCTAAAACAGTTTTTTAAATGCTGGATTTTTTTTAGAATATCTAAATCTTCTTGAATGCAGTGCCAACTTGCCAGGAATGGAGAGGATTCTGAAAGTCGAAAACAGAAATCCCGGGAAGGGCCCAGGCACCAGAGTCAGCTCTGACACTGCACATCCTGCCCCGACCTGGCTGCCCTGAACTGTGGCTCTGATGGCCTCACAGCGGGGCACAGATGCGAGTCTAGCCTTCACAGGCAAAGTGTCCTGGAGGAAGCGCTCCCACTGAGTGTGCGACCGCAGGGAGCCAGCCCTTGAATGCAACGTGAGCCGGAGAGCGAGAGCAAGCAGCGCAGGAGGTGGGTCTTTCTTTTTCCAATTGTGTGGAAGGCGAAGGTGGGAGGAAGGGGTGATAGGATTTGCCCCCTGCCCCCCATAACTCACAGCCACAATAGAAGACCATGGCAGCTATGAAATCTCATCAACTCTGCCTTTGTGATTTAAAAACTGTGCAGCAAAAAGTAAAAGTGACTGCGTGCTGGGAAGGGTCTCAGAGGGCTGAGAAGCCAAGGACTCAAGCTACAGGTGATTCCCACAGCTTACATTCCAGGAAATACGAACTCACAGTCTGATCCCATCGGACTTAGGAGAAAACAAGCCCTGGATGGCATCAAGAAGACCTAGCAGGCAGAAGAACCAGACCTGCAAAATTTCCACACACTGGAATTATCAGAGCCAGAATATGAAATAATGAGGCTTAAAATGGTTGAAGAAATAAAATGATTGAAAATACGAGAAAGGAACATGAGGCTAAACTAAGGGCCAAGAAATTTTTTAAAAATAGAACTGTAAGGTAGGATTTCTAGAAATGAAAAACATAAAATTTAAAGCTCAATGTAGATATTAAATTAGAGATTAGTCACATCCAAAGAGAGAATTGTTGAGGTGGAAGAATATAATCAAAGAAGCTATCTAGAAGACGGCAGAGAGAAATGAATAAATGAAAATAGGGAGGGAGAAGACAGAGACTACCGTAAAGCCACTTACCATGCATCTAACAAAAAAGATAAATAGAGAAAATGGAACAGAGACTTTGTTTGAAGTTTTCAAGAACTCTCCAAAGGTGTAAATCCTTATATTCAGGAAATCAAGTGCATGCCAAATAAAAAAAATCAATTCATGGTGGCCTGACCCTCAGAGTGAGAGGCAGAACTTTAAAGTTGTCCATAGTGTGATAACTTTATTTTTTTCTAAGGTCCCAGGCATCTAGCTCATGTCCCATCTTTTCCCTTTCTGCTACTGTCCCGAATGCTGTCATTTCTTTGCTTACAATTAATCTCCATGTTTTTGTTAATTTTGTAAATCTTTTGAAAGTCAGCTTGTGGCTTTGTCCACCATCTCAGTGGGAGACTTTCTTCCCTATGTTATTTATTTCTGCTTCTTTAAAAAGTTCCATTTCCTTCTATTTCCTTAAGTTTACTGTGCTGTTTTTCTAACTTCATAGGATGAAAGGATTGGGTTTGGGTTTTGGTTTTTCCTGCTTTTCCAGATCCATCTATTAGAAGTTGGCAGTCCGTGGCTGGTGGACCAAATGTGGCTCTCTGCCTGCTTTGTAAATAAAGTTTTATGAACACATGATCATGGCAAGGTGTTTATGTATAGTTCATGGTTTCTTTTGCACTATGAAAGGAGCAAACACAGGATTCAAAACCTAAAATATTTACTGCCCAGGCCCCTATTGAAAAGTTTGCTGACCTTTGCATTAGATCACTGTTGTTCATTGTGTTGTTCAGATACTCAACGACCCTTACTTCTGCTGTGGCTGTGAATTTTTGAGAGGTATGTTATAAATTATCATTCTGATTGTGGAATTCTCAGTTTGTAGTTCTGTCAATATTGCTCTGTTTTAGATCTATGAGTATCACACAAATACAAATAGTGGCCTCTGACCCAGGACTGACCCAAAAGGCAGCAGGGAGGCCTGTGGCACTGGAGAAAACTGTGGAGAAGGTCATGATGGCTGATGGCAGAGCCCCATCAGGCGGGGCCTTGAAGGCCTAGGAAGCAGGGAGTCTGCTGTGAGAAGCCCCACCTGGGGCAGTCAGTGTCCCTCTGAGGAGTGAGAGGGAGCCCCAGAATCTCTGGGCCATCTTGGGGAATCCAGGTTTCACACTCGGGCTCCATCAGAGAGAAGCCCCATAGTGAACCCACAGTCCCTGTTCTGTTACTGAAGCTTAATTATATAGACTCTGGAATTCCCTGGGAATTAGGGGATGTGGGCTTCACACCACCCTCTCCCCAGCGGTGCTTCTGCACCGGGGCTGGGATTTCCCTGAAGTTCCCCTCCCTATGGAATGAGGTTAGAAACCCTGAAAACCATATGCCCAGAGGCCCCATTAAAGTGCATGGTGACTTGGGGATGCCACTGGGCCCCCAGAGGGACCCGCAGAGGATCCCTACAGCTGAAGGCTGTGAGACAGTCCTCATCTGGATCCTGCTCAAGACCGGCCCCCAAGTGGTGCTGGGTGAGAGGGACGAGCCAACCTGGCAGATGGCAGGTAATGTGAATGAGGGCGTACACACCACACTTCTCTGCAGGGAGGCTCTGAGGCCAGATTTTGGTATCACTGGTGTTCTCTTGTCCTTCATCCCAGCAGAACATCTGTATGCCTCTCAGAAGGGCCCTCCCCCGTCACCCTGTGTAAACAAGCCCCAGGTGGCTGTCCTCCATTGCGCCTCGCCATGCGTCCTGCTCACAGCAGTCCTCACTCCTGGGAATGTCCAGGAAAGTGGACGAGGTCCGTTTAGTCACTGCTCCATCCAAAGTGCTTAGAACAGGGCGGGCATGGGGTGGGCCCTCGGTGACTGGATGGATGCTACCTGGCGGCAGGGAAGAGGGAGGCAAGGAGCAAAAGGTGGGGGGCAGGTCCCAGCTCGAGTCCCCGCGTGCCCACCACGGGGACTCACAGGGGCACGCCCGGCGAACTGCTGGGTGGACTCACCAGGAATGGATTTTATGAGACTCTCGGGCATCGCCTGCGAAATGCCCCTCCTAGAGGCGACGGAGGGGGCGGCCCTGGGTGGAGCTGGTGCTTCCCATCGCCAGCCTCCGTGAACTCTCGGAGAACGGGGGACGGCCACCAGTGAAGCCCGAAGACGCACCAGGTAAAGTCTGGAGTGCACTGGCACGAGCAGCCCGTCCTCAGCACTGTGTGAGCATCCCACGGAAGGGAGGGAGGCCAGAGGCCTGGCAGGAGGCAACGTCACCCGCAGGTAACTGGGCCCAGGTGCCAGCGCCTGCCTTCACAAGCTGCAGACTTAGGAGGAGAGAGCACCAATGCAACGAGAGCAGAGACAGAAGCTCTGCAGACCTGAGTTCACTTCCCGGGACCCCTGGTAGGAGCCAGGGCAGGGACTCCGCCAGGGGAGGGATGGAGACACCTGGCTCTTCATAGGGAAGCAAGAGTGTGACAAGCTGTGCTTATGCTTTAACCTGCTTCACCCTTGGTCTTAAAAATATAGGTTTGAGAGGTGAAAAAAAAGAGAAGGACTATGAAAAAAAGTCAACAGCCTCTACCAATGCTGAAAAAGACAGGAGCGATTTGAACACCAGTGTGGGCTTTGAAGATGCAGAACTCGCCCTGCTTCACCCAGAGCTGCTGAGAGGCAGCGCCACCTCAGCTGCATGATTCCTCCACACGAAGGTGGCACTTTGAAGACGCCTTTCTGAGGGATCTGGTTAATGAGATTCTCTGACCAGCAACGCCACTTGTAAACTGTAGGAATCCTCGGAGGGATTCATCAGCGCCCCAGGCCTTCTGGGGGCATTTAACTAGCCACCTGGAGGATTCTCCCGTCTCTAGACAGTTGTTTCACAGCAAAGAAGAAAAAGTTGCCTGAGGTTTCAACCACGGTCAAGTTCGCTGGAGTCAATAAACATCTGGGAGGGACCATGCAGAGGTCATAGGTCAGCAAGGCACAAAACCCAACCCTCGACCCTCGACCCTCAAAGGACTATGCTTCCCCTACATCAGGGAGCTTGTAGATGGGACTGAAAATCCTATGTTCCAGGTGATAGAGGTCTCTTCTCAGGCCTTTTTTCAGAATCTGACCACTGAAAGGGACTTGTTTCATATTTGTTGGTAATAATGGACTTTGACTGAAAAAGAGAAATTAAGAAAACTGCCGATTAGAAATGTTTTATTTAAAAACTATACATGGGGCCGCGGACGTGGCTCCGAGAAGAGAGCTTGCCTAGCATGCATGAGGCCTTGGGTTCCAACCCCAACACCACCAAAAAAAAAAAAAAAAAAAAAAAAAAAAAAAAAGATTTAAAATGCATGCACTTTGCAAATGCATTCATCAAATTACTGAAATCTCTTAGGACAGATCTGAATCCATTTCACAGAAATATTTCTCAAACTGGATTTCTCATTGTTTGATTGAAAATGTCACTGTACTTCAAAACATTGAGGTCTTGCTGCTTATTTTTATGTTTTTACATAACCTGGATTTGAACCTTGGCTCCATCACTTAACGGCTGTGTCACCATGGGGCTGTCTGTTCTATACTCGGCTTTTCTGAGTCTTCTTTTCCTCGTCTATGAAACAGACAAGAAAATCTGCCTGCAGAGGATTAAAAGAGACGACACCTGTGCGGTGCAGGATCTGGGCTGACAGAGTCTATGCCCAGGAAACACAACCTCTTATTTTTCAGGTGAATCTTTCTTCTCCACCTTTCCAGACGAGTGTGGCGAGTTCTAGATGTTACAGAAGTTGGCCAGGCCCTGTAGAGTACAGCAGAGCGGGGCAGAGACAGCTGGACCTCGAGTTTGACTTGAAGCCATTGCCTCACTAGCCGGCGGACACTGTTGGTGCTCAGCCCAGCCCCGCGGCTTCCCTCTGACCCTCACGTGTCCTCCTCTGGCTTCCGTGTGTCACACCTGCATTTTACAGCCAGCCCACTGGAGCAGCAGGGTGCAAGCTGGCCAAGGGCGGACAGTGCCTAAGTATTTACCTCCCTGCCCCACCTCCCCATGCCCCACCCACACCTACCCACTGTCACTTACCCGTGACGACCGGGACGAGGACCACCCAGCACCCTTGCCTTAAGTCAGGGTAGGTGAGGCCTAGGTGACATGGCAGCACCCGCCCAGCATCACCCCCTCCTGCTGCTTCCCTAAGAGCACTACCCTGTGGAACCCCCGCCTCAGGTCTGCTTCTGAGAACCCAGCCCAAGACCCTGCCCGTGAGAGCAGCTGCCCAAAGAGAAACTTCCCAACTTCTCCTACGTCAGCAGCCCTGCAGGCTAGAAAGGCAGCACAGCCTCTCCTACTTCCACTGAAGTGGACTCCTTGACAAGCCAGTCTGTTTTAGATTCCACACATAAGTGGCCATGAACTCATCTTAACATCTTTCTAACGGCTCTATATGCAGATGCAGCCACGTCCAGGGTGCTGGAGGTTAGGTCTTCAACAGGAATGTTGGAGACAGCGTTGGCCCTTTGCATGCATTATCTGTAATTCCAGAAGTGCTGACCAGATGATCCACGCCCCTTCATTTTGTTTATTGCTTATTCCAAAAAGCATCAGGTCTACATTTATTAGTTATGCCCATTTACTTCCTATCTGCCAAAGCAAATAGACCGACAGGTTCTAGAGAGGATTGGAGGGAAGTTTAAAGTCTGTGGTGAGTGAAGAAATCCAATCAAATAAATGTCTCCTCAGGCCTCTACCTGAGAGTTCAGTAGCAGGGGCTGCCAGGGAGAGAGGTGCCCAGGACCCGGGACGGCCCTGGTCACTGACTCATTCAGTCCTCCATCTGTTTCCCTGTGCCTGCTGGCAATTTGTACAGTGGACTTATTTGGTTCTTGTACACTCTATTTCTGGAAACTGAAGAATGAAGACCCTAGTACTGTCACAGAAAGCCAGGACCCCAGTGAGAATTGATGAGTTGTAATGAGTAAGGAGCAGACCAAAGGGGGTGGCTGTCTTATTTTCCCAGCTTTACTGAGGCATATACACACATCCCCCGTCCTTTTTATCTTTAATTTTTAATTTTGACAGAGGGTTTGGTAAATTGCTCAGGATCTCACTGAATTGCTGAGGTTGCCCTTGAACTTAGGATGCTCCTGCCTCAGCCTCCCAAGTGGCTGGGATAACAGGCGTGCACCACTGCCCACTCTACTGAGGCATATTGACAAATAAAGATTGTCTGTCTTGAAGAGGTACAGAGTGATGATTTAATACACATGCAGTCACGTTACTTGCACACCCATCCCTCACAGTTACCATTTTCTGTATGTGTGGTGAGAACACTTACGATCTCCTGTCTTGGCAAATTTCTAGAATATCACAGGGTGTTATTAGCCACAGTCACTGTGCTGCACAGAAGACTTCCAGGACCTGCTCCTTCCTGTAACCAATGCAGAAACTCACCTGTCAACTAACACAAACAGGGTCACACTGGAGAGACGTGTCATTAGGCGACCTCGTCACTGGGTGAACATCAGAGGGCACACCTGCTCCCAGGGGAGGCAGGGCCTACTGCACATAGGCCGAGGTGACATTTGTGAGTGTACACACACCTGTGTGCTGTGGCCTGTGGTCCCAGGTTACAGCCTGTGGGGCGTTTCAGGCCGGCGGAACCCTGGAAGCAGAGGCGATACTGCGGCTCCTGTGTGAGTAATTCTACTTCTGGCATGATTTACTCTTTCCCACAAGCAGTTTATTGTGTTACTTTGATTCTCTCAGAAAGGCCTTATAAAAAAGAAAAAAAAGGCGGTTTCTTCTCCATAGTGATTGAGGAGTCCAACTCCGGGAGGCAAAAACTTTCACGCAACTGGGCAACTCAAGCTCAAAGCCCTTCAGCGCTTCTCTCCACCCTTCGCCTCCAATTAAAGTACTTCAGTCACTCGCAGCAGGAGCAAGACTCACTGAGATCAGGAGTGAATGATCTGTGACCTGTCCTCTCCTGCGTGACTCTACAAACTCCCGCAGACCCAAGAACGGTTTCACCTTGTCCAACTACGATTCGTTTTTCTCTCTTCCAGCTCTCAGTTACTCATGGGCTTACTCACTAAGCGAGCAGACACAGATGTCGTTTACACAGGTCAGAGCAGGGTTTAAGAAATCAGTAAAGCCAGCAGGTATTTAGCAGTCAGTACCTTTTCCCCCAATGAATCCCAGGCGCCCTGGGTCTCAGGTATGGCTTGCTGCCCACCCAGAACACTACAGAACTTCACTGGAGAGAAACCAGGAGTGTGCATACCTGCGGTTGTTGATTGCGCTGCTGTCCTTGATAAACTGGGCTAATCCTTGCATAATTCAACTCTCCAGCAAGGGAGCAAGGAAGTGAAACCGGACTTGCCCCATCCCCAATATTCCCGGGGCTTCTGTCTCTTTTCACACCAAGGGCACCTAAATTTCTCTAATGGTATTAATTCTACAGTCTCAGGGAAAAAAAATTTCTTTTCTTTTGCTTTATTTTAATTTCAAAAGACTCACTATGCTTTGATGCCAGCAGGTGAGCTGAGGGGGTTAGTGTCTGACTTCATCATCATGAAAAGAACCCACTGGAAATGCTTGGAGGTCCTGTTTGGACTGCTGATCTTTCAGGTAGCAGTTTACAGGGATTTTCCTTAGTCCACGGACAATTACTGAGGTTGAACAGTACTGTCTCAGCACCTGGAAGGTGCTGCTTTGTTTGCTTTGGGTTAAATGTCTTAAGTTACAGTGGATTATAATAAATACAAGACTGATAAAAAGAAAATCACCTCCTGCTGGGAACAATGAAGAGAGAAGTTAACCATTACAAAATAACAGTTCTGCAGGAAATCGCTTCACCAATACAGAAGTTATTGGTTAACTGGGGTCCAATTTCTGGAATTTAACAGAAAAGCCTGCTGTAATGAATTGTGTTATTCTAAGGTCATTCAAAGTTCAGAAATTCTAATCTAAAAAATTTATATGGGTCAATAAGACCATGTCTGGTATAGGAAGTGTTGTCAGTTAAGGCTAGGCACCCCAATATTTTCTACCTAGACACATCGATTTCTAACTTAATAATAAGCTAGCTAAGGAAGTTTCGGTGATCACACAAAATAGCATTATTCAACCCCTCAGTTTTGGGAACTGTTTGGTCACTTCCCAAAGGCATTTTCAGAGAGAGCAGTAAAACCTGACTAGGTGTGGACTTGAAAAGCACAGGGGAAGGTTTGAAGAGCACAGACGTTAAGCACAGTACGACCTTACCTCACAGGATCCCAGCACAGCCTGATCCCTGCCTGGCTGTAACTTTTAACCACAATGAACTCAACTTTGAAAGAGACAAATGACAAAATAAGTTAGTGTCAGGAATTTACTCAAGCCAAAAAGAGAAAGAGGAAGAACCAAATCACATTTCTTTTGAGATGCGTATTTTAACACCTCTTTAAGTCTCTGAAGTCAGGGTGTTCCTGAGAGTCAACGGACCCTTAGAACTAGCTGCGTTGGCTAGACTGTGGTCATGGGATTGCTCTGCCACTTGGGAACATGGTCACGCTGTTCACACTACAGCTGACCTGAAATGTGTGCGCCATTAGTGCTTCACACACTAAGCATCATCGACTTTTAGAAAATGTTCATTGGCACACAAAATCATACATGTTGATTTAAGTGTGATTTTTCTATATATGCATATGAGGTCTAATGATCTTCAGACCAAAACAATGGGCATCTCCATCCCCTCAAGCATACATAATTTCTTCATGTTGGAAACATTCAAAATCCTCTCTGCTAATTTTTTGAATTATACAATTAATTGTTGTTTGTTGATTATCCTACTGTGCTGTATGTCATTAGAAGTCTCTCCTATCCAACTTGGAAAAAATTGTGCTCATAAACATATTGACTTTTAAAATGAATTTTTTAAAGCTTTCGTCGTGATTCAGCATTGAAAAAAAGAAGTTTTAGGATTGCCTTAACCAGTATTTTGCTTACGTTTTCCCCTTAATGTACAAGAATGTTATATGATAAGAACCTACTTCTAAATAAGTCTGAGAGCAGTTTCAGCAAATATAAACGTTTTTTAAAACTATGAGATAAGGAAGTGTGGTATACCAGAGCACATCACAATTATTCTACTCTTAAAGCCTATAGTGTACACTGGCGAAGGCGTCCGACCTCCACAAGCCGAAATCTCAAGCATCCTGAGATCTGAAACAAGCATTTGAGAAGTGAGATCTTTTTTTTTTTTTTTTTTAATTTTTTTGTTTAGTTGTTTAGTTGTTTGTTTTAGTTGAATGCCTTTATTTTATTTTATGTGGTGCTGAGGATAGAACCCAGGGCCCCACACAGGCTAGGTGAGCACTCTATCACTGAACCACAACCCCAGTCTGAGAAGTGAGATCTTTATAAAAAGAAAAATACGGTGCCTAATATTTAATATCTTCCCAGCACTCCTGTCAATTCCACACGGAGGCTGAGCCTGCACCAGATATCAGCTTCCCACAGACTGTTTTCCTCAAAGTGGGGGATGTTCGTTGGCATCTTATTCTGAGCAAGTCTTTCAAACAGCTGTATGGGGCAGCGCTCTCTCATCTGCAGGGGCTTTCAACACTACTGCTTTCAAAAATTACAACTGAGAGATGGAAATGCGGTGGCAGGTCTCAGATGACACCAAGGTGTGGTAGGTCGCCCATGCATAATCCAGGTGTTTCTGATGTCTGACTTGCGGATTCCGGCATCATTTAACTTTCTGGGACAAGCATTACAATAGCTCATAACATGCAAACAACCCTGGGAATGGTGCTCCCTCGTGTGGCCGAGTCCTTGAAACTCTTCAAACAAGGGAAAAGCTCAGCCTCAGGTGGATCATGCATTAGGACCCGCTGGGTTCAGACAGGAAAACGCCTCCAAAAGCTGGGCTTTCCATTTGGGATAAGTGACGCAAATAATTGACACAAACAAATCAGATGCATTTTTAGATCAGAAAAATAAAATTTAACAGTGCTGGAGTCTGGTACCATTAGTTTTACAAATTTTATTTATCTTTAATTGTTAATACATCCATCATACAAATTAATGGAATCCACTTATATTTTCATACATGCATAGAGCATGAATTTTGCAAAGTTTAATATCTAGTATGTGAAGGAAGTCTCTTTCAACTTGAAAGAATGTATCTTTAAAAAAAAATGGTCCTGGGGCTTGTGGGTCCTTTTCCTTATTAAAATAAAATAGAATGGCTCTCAAACAGGAGTGATTTTTTTGCTTCTCAAAAGACAGTGGAAATCTTGCAGACATTTTTGTTTCTAATTACTCAAGAGAGGGGGGCTACTGGACCTGTGAGTAAAATTCAGAGATGCCATTAAACACCCTGGGGTAACAGGAAGCCTCAGTAACAGAGGACCCCAGACCAGCATGTCAGTAGACCTGAGGCTGAGTGACTGACTCCAGAACATTCCATAGCTCTTTTCATGTGCAAGATATAAAACTTAAGCCTTATAAATATATGGTATTTACCAGACACAAAACCAAATACGTCGTCTCTAAAATCCCAACAATAAAACCAGAAATTTGGAAGTCTGATTCTCATAAACTTGGTTTCATGTTTGATTAAATTCTTTTAGACTATGTCTTGTGTCTTATAATATGATATATTAACAATGTTCAGTCATTGTTTTTCAAAATAGAAGATATGTTTGTGTGTTTTGGTTGACAGCCACCAAGAGATACAAATTCAGATATTCTTGTCCCTTGGAAAAATACTAGGAAAGCAAAATTGTTTGAATTAACTCCAGGAGGGACTGAATATTTTCACTAGAAAAACACGGCTGCTAGCACAGGCCCCACTGAGAGCAAGGAGGAAAGAGAAGAGATTAACCAGCATCGTAGATCCTCCAGCAACCAAGGAAAAACAATTCTTTAAGGACCCCTGACTTGGGATCCCTGGATTCTAAGGCCCTATGAAAATAAGAAGAGCCTGACACATTTTTAACCTGTCAAAAATACTTAACAACAATGAAATATTTATCTACAATAAAATATTCTGAGCTCACTAAAATGAGAATATAGACATTGGTTGTTATACAGAAGTTCATTTCATTTGATGTTACATGGTAGGAATTTCCAGATCCTTTGGAAAAAAAATCATGAAAAAGTACTTTATGTTTAAACAAGAACTTCAAAACTCCTGCCCAGGGGAATCCTGGTGGTTAAGGTGGTAAAGTAAAGCATGGAAAAGTAAAGCCATGATACAAGTGCCAGCACTGCTTCTCTGCTCTGCTCCCTGCAGCTCTTGAGATGTAGTTATGACTGCAATCAATACTCTGGCTTGTGCCAGAACATTAAAAAAAAAAAAAAAAAAAGAAAGAAAGAAAAAGAGTAGAGCCTCCCCAGGTCCAGATTGGTGGAGAGCACAGTAAGAATGTCCCGGAGGAGAACTCAGAGAGACCATAGGCAGACTCGTAGACCCATCACAGAGACCCCTCCCCACACGCCAACCCGACGGATCTGCATTGGTGGGGCTTAATGAGAAATGTAGCTACAGGAACTTCTAGCCCCCTTACTCCAACCAGACAAGCCAACACTATGCCATCAACAGAGCCAAGGGCACTCTGTGGTGCTCCACTGACAGAGGAACCCCACTATTTTATTTGAGGTTGCTACCTGCTATGTTTTGTGTATGGTTTCAATGTGGCCCCCAAAGGATCACTTGCTCGACACTTGGTTCCCAGTGTGGTGGTGTTGAGGTGGTCGGGCCTGGAAGGGGTGGGGCCCAGTGGAAGGTAATCACATCCTGGGAGCACACCCTCTGAGGGGACTAAGGCTAGTCTCAGGAGTGAGTGAGCTTGTTAGAGTCAGGTCATGCACTTGGTCCCCTTCTGCATGCGCGGAGTTCCCTTTCTGCTCCTCCACCATGTTGAAATGCAAATTGGGGAGCCAGAGGCCAAATCAATGGGGCCACTCATTTCAACCTCAAAAACGGTGAGCTAAGTAAACTTTTTTTAATAAATGAAGTACCCTGCCTCAGGTATTTTGTTACAACAACAACAACACACACACACACACACACACACACAAATACTACCATTGTGAGTACATACTAAGAACAAAGGACCCACCCTCTCATTCTCCTCCTCACTGTCACCTGTTCTTCCTCCAGCCCAGGGGTGTTGGTGCATGTGCCTGGTGGAGCCTCTCCTAGATCCCGCTGCCCTGTCTCCCCAACTCTGTAAGCGATCTCCTGCACTCTACAACCCCACTTGTGATCTGTGTGCTAAAACTCACATGGATACATCTAGCCTAGACTTTCTCCCCAGATCCAGACCAACATACCCAAGTGTCTATCCTGTTGCCTGTTTATTTGACAGTCCCAAACTCTGCATGCTCAACACACAACTCACAACCTTCCCTCATTCACACCCTCTTGCTCCCACCATAATGATACGTTTTGTCTCTACCTTCTGTTGTGGATTAAATCATAGGTCCCTCAAATCTGTCCATCATTCGAGGCCCTAATGTTCAGTATTTCGAATGTGACTGTATTTGGAAGCAATTAAGTTAAAATGAGGCTGTTAGGGTGTTCCTAATCCAAAGAGTAGTGTCCTTAAAAGAACAGTTAGGACACAAAGAGACATCAGAGATGTGCTTATGCAGAGGGAAGACCACATGAGGACCCAGGAAGGAGCCAACTGCAAACCAAAGCGACAGACCTTGGGAGAAACCAACCATGTCCACACTGCCACCTTGGACTTCCAGCCTCCAGGACTGTGAGAAAACAGATCTCTGCTGTTCAAGCCCCACTCTGCAGCCCTGGCAAACCAATTCACCAGCCGCCAAGTCCTCCCCACTCTGCAGCCCTAGCAAACCAATACGCTTGCCGCCAAGTCCTCCCCACTCAACTTCCTGAATCTCTCCTAGTCTGTCCTCTGTATCCACTGCACCTGTCCTAGTCCAATCCCCTCAGATCTCCTAGAGTGCCCCCCGCAGCCTCCAGGGCTCTTGCCCCTCTACCATCCAGTCCCCAGAAGGAGGGCAGAGTGATCGTGTAAAAATGGAAACAGAATCCTTGCCACAAACCCCTTGAGAATGAAATCAAAACTCCTAATGAGGCCGACAAAGCCCAGCCTGATCTGGCCGCTGCCCAGCCTCTGGTCACCACCTGCCACAAGAACAGTCACCCCCGAGAGTTCTTCCTGTGCACAAAGGCACTAGCCTTCCCACGCATCATTACCCTGTTGGAAAGTTCCGTTAGCCTTGCTGTCATCTGCATGGTGATGCTCATGCATGCTTTTGATATCAGCCTAAATGTCACTTCCTCAGAAAGACTATCCCTGGCCACCCAACCTCGGTCAGCCTCCTCTAAATCCCGACAGAATGTGTTCCTGCTCTTCCATAGCACTCATGATGACCATCTGCATGGTCATGGTCTGAACATCTGTCTCTGATATACAAGCTCCCCAAAGCTGAGTTTTCTCTTTTTGGTAGGTATTCCCAGCTGAGGCCCCAACAGCAGAGAACTCATCTCCTAAAGGTCTGCTCTAAAGCTAGGATGACTTCATTTTGATATCCTTGACAAATTAAATTTGCAGAATCTACTTCCAAATGACATCACATTCTGCAGTTCCAGATGAACATATATGTGCTGTGGTGGGGGAGGGGTGCTATCGACCCCCCACAGACAGGGGCTTTGTTTCCTTCTTTTATCCCGAGAACCCAGGATAACATTGGGCAGGTCATTTATTCTTGACTCCTTTGTAAAATCAATGGCTGCACTAACAAAAGAATAAAAGAAGTGCAAAAGGGGTCAGAGGAGCCCCCAACCAAGGTGCCAAAACAAAAGCCAGTTGAAGATGGAGTAGCAGATGCAAACTCTAAAGGGAATCACCTGGGAATCCATTGCACAATTCTTGGACCCCATCCTCCAGATGAAAAACGCAAGTCGAAAGACTAAGGACTTGGCTAGAGGTGGAAGACAGGGCAGAGGCTGGGCTTGTGAGTAGGACATCCAAAGGAAAGGGGAAGGGTACCCGCTCACTTCAAGTCTAGAGAGAGGAGTTTCTCAAGGGGACCCCAGGAATCTGAGGGGTTTCACAGACTTACACATGAGCAAGCAACAGCAGTTTTGCAGATGGAAGAAACCATTTCTTCTCTAAAAATACATGAATCCTGGGATGCAGAGGTGATAATCAAAATATCACCCTGGGGGTGTTTTTAAAGGATCTTGCCCCAAAGAGAATATGAGGGGGGTGGGAATCTCTTCATTAGAGGCAAAAAGGGGCAGAGCTCAAAATGACCAGGAAGGATGCTGTCCTTCTCAAGGGAATGGCAACCAGAAGGGCCCAGGAGGAGGCAGGGGAGAAGTCCTCTGAGAACCCCACAACATGAACCAAAATAAGAGTCAGCTCAAAGCCTGCCCCACCTGGAGAGCACAATGCCATCCTTCAAAAACAATGTCCAGTTTCTCTTACCTTGCATCACTATGGGGAGTACTACAGAAATGCTCACCTGCCTCTGGGCCCAGCAAGGAGAGGGGAGCCAATCTTTTCTTTGAATGAAGAGTAAAGTGTAAATTAATACACTGGATCTAACGCTGCAGATTACTGAATTGATATTAATATATAGGCTGGGCATTTGGAGTTACTGAGACAAAGCCACCAGAGAACTGCAGGGCCAGAAAGACATGGAAGCTGCCCAAGTTACAAGGGGAGGACTGGCCCTACTCCACAGGTTAAAGGGACTGCAAAGGACAAAAAAAAGTGACTTCTATGCTGACACCCCATGAGTCCCACTGTTCTAAGTCCTCGTCCTAGTGGTATCAGGTGATCAGTTACACAATCCCTACTGGCTCAAGAAGGAGAGCAGTAAGGAACGGTCTGGTGGGAGAACACAACTGGGTGGGTCCTGAAGGGCCAAGGAGGTACGGCTAGACAGTTACTGGTATATCACACCCCAGGTCGTAGATTTCTGGGTGGGTACGCAACAGAATGTGAGGCTGGAACTTAGGAACCCATGCACCACGGAGCTGAAGAGAGAAGGAGGCAGATCAAGGCATGTCGAGGTTAAATTGTTACACAGGTGCAGAAATCTTCTGAGATCCTGTCATGGATGGGCATAAAAGGAAGGCACAGATCCAGGGTCCATTTCCTACCATCCTACGAGAGCTGCTCTCAGGTCTCTGGTAAGCTCCATAGTCACAGCCAACACACATGGTACATGCGATTCTCACTTCTCATCATACCAGGTCAGTGCACTTTGACACGACTGATCACTTTCTCAATCTTGAAACACTTTCCTTACTTCACTTCAGGGATCCCACCCTCTGATTTTATGCCTCCATCTTGGTCCATCATAATCTTTTGCTGAATCCATCTCCTCTTCTTAACCAAATGCCAGAGAGCCTAGAGCTCAATCCGAGGACCTTTTCTCTCTGCTGCTTAACTTGCTCCCTAGGAAATCTCATCCAGTCTTCTGACTTTCAATATATATACCAGTTTCAAATGTATGCATCTAGCTCCAAAAATTTCCCCTAAATTCCACACTGTTTATTTGACATCTGCTACTAGACAGATATAGTAGCTCTCTAAAGTTTAGTATGTCCACAACCAAACGCCAGATCATAAACTATTTCTTTTACCAAACTGCTCCTCTCCAAAAGTCCATATCTCAGTAAATAACACTCCTATTTCCCAGCTGTTCAAGCTGAAAACTTTTGAGACAACTTTTATGCCTCTTTCTCTCACATCCCATCTATAAACCTCGTCAATTCAGCCCTCAACATATAACGACACACCCATCCCATCTTCCTTTCTCCACCACCTCCACCTTAGCCAAACTGTCACCACACATCTCTCTGTAGCCTCTTTCCCATGCAGTCAGAGTGCTCTGTTAAAAATAATATAGGCTGGCGATGTAGCTCAGTGACAGAGCATTTGCCTAGTACACGTGAGGCCCTGGTTTTGATCCCTAGCACAGCCAAAAGAAAGCAAAAGTTAAAGAAAAACTAAAAGTAAATCAGATTAATACCTCTCTGCTCATGACTTCTCTGCTCAGAGTCCCACAATGGCTCCCACCCTTCTCAGATTAAATTCCAAATTCTTACCATGAATTACAGGGACATGTGTCTGCACAGGTGCCAGATTTTTCCTAAGGCTTTGAAAGGGTCCCCTGAAAGCAGTCTCACTGTGCTGAAGGCAAAGTTTAAAAGAAAAAAAAAATTAGTTATCACATATTTTCTCAGAGAATTATTTGTGAAACCATTGGTCACATATTTTAAAAAGATTTAGCACATCATTAAAGTGAAAAATCTACCTGCCATGTTCTCTCTACTTAGCGCTCTTTCCAGACCACCTGGAAGCAATGCTGGAAGCAATCCTTAGCCCTCAAAACTCAAGTCAAACTTCTCTTCTGTGGTCTTCTCCTTGTCGACTGCCTTCCTACTCCATTCAATCTGAGCCTCCTACCCTGAAGAATAAATGATTCATGTCTTTTCAACTCCAGGTTTGTATGCAGAAATTGAATGGAAATCTGGAAAACTCCAGTTGCTTTGCATTACTATTGTGGAAGAGAAAATAAATCCAATGACTCACATTTTTAAAAATATGTGTGTATACTGTATATAATGTGCTCTCAGAATTACTATTTTTATATCTTAAAGATTGAAATTGGAGTGTTTTGCTATATTCAGAAAATAAAGTACACAAGCTTTTTTCTTTCTCCATAATACACAAATTAATGTTACCTTGAAATTGATGCTATCTTTTATCTTGTTAAACACAGAACATAAATCGTGTGTTTCTCATTCCTAACTAGCAAATTATTATATCATTCCTTATGACAATTGAGTATTTTTGGCTGCATTAAACTTAAATGTAAATGAAGTGATTTGAGGATGGTTTTATAGCCTCTGGCTTCCAAATTGCAGGTTTCATTATATAAATGGAAATGCTCCAGACACTGCAAAGCATGGTCACATTTTGAGTTATTTTTTCATATTTAATAATAACTAGTTAACAGAAGTAATTGATCCTTTACGAACTGTCTGATCACTTCAAAAGAACCTAGGCTGGACGGTGGATTTGCACAGGTAAAAGGGGCTCACCCGGCCCTGAGGCTGTCGGCTAAATTTCACACGTGCAGCTGCAAAACACAAACTCCCATCAGCCACTAGAAGCGGGAGGTTCGCCCCACCCCCACCCCTTCCAAGCATGCGCGGCGCCCTGCGCATGCCCAGTGGCCCCCGCGCGTGCCCAGTGCGCAGCAGCCGTCGCTCGGGGGCGCAGGTCGCACAGTGCCGGCGGAGCACCAGCGTCCGGTATGAGGGCTTGGTCTGCGACACCTGCCTCCTCCTCGCTGCAGCGCCATGGAATGCCTGACGAGCCTGCCCCGTCTCCTGCCCCGCGGCGCCCCGCGAGCCCTGGTCTGGGGCCTGCCGGCCGCGGCCTCCTGCGGCGGTGCGGCGCCCCTGCTCCGACGGAGCCGGGCCAAGCTGCTGTGCTGTCCCCGCCGGCCAGGTGCTGTCCCGGGCCCCGCGCCGTTGTGCTGTCCCCGCCGGCCAGGTGCCGTCCCGGGCCCCGCGCCGCTGTGCTGTCCCCGCCGGCCAGGTGCCGTCCCGGGCCCCGCGCCGCTGTGCCGGCCTAGCGGGCCAGGTGCCGTCCCGGGTCCCGCGCCGCTGTGCCGGCCTAGCCGGTCGGGTGCCGTCCCGGGCCCCGCGCCGCTGTGCCGGCCTAGCCGGTCGGGTGCCGTCCCGGGCCCCGCGCCGCTGTGCTGGCCTCGCCGGTCGGGTGCTGTCCCCAAGTCCCGCGCCGCTGTGTCGGCCCCGCCGGGCAGGTGCTGTCCCGGGCCCCGCGCCGCTCGGCCGGTGCTACCCCAAGCATTTTCTCAGTCTCGGAACACTGTATTGTGCATTCGTTCGCACTACTCTAAAATGTAAAAAAATATTCAGGGCAATGCAGTACTGAAGCCATTAATTTTTAAAAATAACAGCCTGCCAAACTTAATTACCCACAGATATTAAAAATTAACACATAGTAGTATTTCTTTTTCTTGTAGAAAAAAAGGTTCAGAATATATATATTATATATATATATTATATATATATTAGTATGAAGTTCTTCACAAACTGTGAAAGTTGCATTTTAACTGTGTGAAAACTAATAGTGTTTTACAGGAAAAGGACTGATCACAGGGACTTCTCTAACTCTTTCTTCAGGTGAGGTTCACCGGTTTAGAACTTCCGATGTCTCTCAAGCCACTCTAGCCAGTGTAGCCCAGGTGTTCACTGTGGTGAGTATATGGAACATCTGATAAATCGAGTTTACAGGGTTGGGCTGGTGACTGAACTTTTAATTATTGTGTTCTGTAGTGAATGGTTGTAAGTCCTGTTGTCTGTGTGTTGTGCTTAACCTGTGACTCGAGTGCCGGGTGGATTTGCTTAGCCGTGCTCTTAAAGCTTTGCAAATGACTGTAGAACTCCTTTATCTAGAACAGGGCTTTAGAATCACATTCAAAGCTTCCTTCGTGAACAGTTTCCCAGGAGTCTGTTTAGAACCCCTTGAAGGCTGTTCGCTGCAGAAGTACTTGAAACTGGGCTTTGTAGAAACACCCTGAAGGCAGTACAGTACTTAAGATACTTATTTTCCTAAAGTCATGGTCTCTGCAGCCCTCTCTGAATGGTTCAGGAACAGGATGATAACTAATGCAGATCTCACATCTGTGTCTTGGCTCTTAGAAAATGTAAAAGGATGACCTAGGTGAAATCTATGTAGGAATTGGTTATATTTTTGCAACTTTTTGTAAGCTTTTAATTTTTCCAGAAGTTTGATTTTAAAAATACTTGCTCTGAAACAGATTTTCTAAATTCAAACCTCAGCTCTATCTTTGTTAACTAGATAGACCTAGTCAAGTTATGATAACATCTGTGTACCATACTTTTCACATCTGGTAAATTAGGAATAAAGCGTATAGAATTTTTGTGAGGATTAAAGTGACTCATACATGAAAACCCTTAAAAGAGAGCCTCGTGTGTAATAAGCATCTGGAATTTTTAACTGTTATGATTATTTTGACTTATTAACACCAAAACCTTTTCTTTAAACTATGTATAAAAGGATAACTCCCAGAATTACTGTAAAAATTTTTACTTTTATTCAGCATTCTGGAAGAGTTGTCCAGTTTGTTAAACAAGAATGTAAAATCACAAATTATGTACTGAAATAAAATTCCTTGCAGGTGAAATAATTGTCTGCTAGGAACGCTTAAGAAAATCAGCTGATTCTGTTTGAAATGATGAGTTTAGAAATCAAATATTTTAAAAATCAGTTGTATGATCTTCTTTAGGAGTATTACATTAAACAAAAACTGATACATAAATATTGACATGCAAGAGTATTTAATATTGGAAGGGTGAAAATGCCAAAAGTATGTGTAATATGAATGTGTTTTATAGGGAAAAAACTGGAAGAACTTCCAGTAAAATATTAGCATGGATTTCTCTCAAAATTGTTATGTCATGTGATTTAAGTTTTGTAAGTTTAACTTTACATATTTTTCTGCATTGGATACATGTGTGTATGAAGTAAAACTAAGGAGGAAAGCTAGTCTGTATTATACAAATATAAAGCTTCCTTTGATAAAAACTTACCTTTACTGTTGTTTAGGCTACTTATGTATTCATACTGACCTTTGCTCATGAGAAGCAAACTAAAATTTATATTTTGGGTTTTTATTGTGTTCTTACTAATAGTCTGCATATGTTTCCAAAGCAGTAACCCAAGACCGTATGGTACGTGCTACTATAATTTAGAGTATATCTTTCTGAATGTGTCTTGCATAATAAACAGTACAGCCCAACAAATAGATTAATTAAATATTTGACAACTTCAAACTTGACTGTTGAAAAACATACAGAAGACTGTTATTCTACTTCACAGGAAATGGGTTAATTTTTTGCATTCCATCCTCTTCAAATCTGAAGAGGCCTTTTCTGTACATCTTTATTGATTCCACAGTGCCTAGCAGAGACACTTCTTAACCTCAAGTATACATTTAGATTCATTAGGCCGCACTTGGTACCAGTCTACTGAAAAAGATAAAAGATAAGAAACTGCCAGGTGCTGTGGTACATACCTGTAATCCCAGCGGCTTGGAAGGCTGATGCAGGAGGATGGCGAGTTTAAAGCCAACCTCAGCAATTTAGCAAGGCCATTAGCAACTCTGTGAGACCCTGTCTCTAAATGTAAAAAAATGACTGGGGGTGTGGTTCATGGTTAAACACCCCTAGGTTACACCCCAGTATAAAAAAAAAGGGTGGGAGGGGGACTAGAAACAGGTTTGGGCAAGGTGGTACACACATGTGATCCCAGCTACTCAGGAGGTTAAGGCAGGAGGATGAGAAGTTTGAGGCCAGCTGGGCAACTTAGATTCTGTATCAAAATAAAATTTAAAAAGTGGCTAGGAATATAAAGCAGGAGTGTAGCACTCGCCTAGCGCGCTCAAGACTCTGGATTCAATTTCCCATACCGCCAAACAAAAAAAAGAAAAGGAAAAAAAAAAAAGGTAGGGAAGCATCGAGTGTTCTTTTCTCAAAAGTCTTTGTAGCCATCTGGAGACTTCTCTGGCTTACTGGTTGACAGCTGGGATGTAAGAAATGAAAGAAAGTCTCCAAGGCGGGTGTGAGATACACCTTGGAATCCACATGCCCCTCAGTGCTAATATCTCTTGTGACCCTCACAGAGGGAACATGGCCAGGCACAAGAGCCACCACTGTGGGGTGGGAGGGAGTACAGAACTCTGACCGTCCTGGGGTCTGCACTTCCAATGCAGTGTCCACTTCCATAAGCAGTGTCACCCAGTGATGCAGGTGATGCTCCTTTATCAGATTCCTAGAGGACCCCAGATGGTCAATCCAAAGTCTGGTTTTTCCCAGCAAAGGAAGAGGGGGATTTTATTTTAACTCTTAACATTGTATTTAATGTAGAGGAGGTCACTTGTGGTGTATAACTTCATTTCAGTGTTTTGGAGATATTAGTACTATTAATAGTATACTAATTTAAGAATAATATGATTTTTTTATGACCTACAGACAAAATTTGACCAAGAGGGAAATGTCACTTCTTTTGGTGAGTATTTTCTTCTAAATCACATTTTTAATCAGTGAATGAGAACCTGGGGGATCTTAGGAAACTGTAGTGTTTTGAATGCAGTGTCTGCTGTGTGCACTGTGTGTTGAAGGAGTCCTTTCTTCCGTGTTCATCCATCAATCCTAACCGGGCTGGCAACACCTGGACTGTGCAGTCTCCCCGGAGTATTTTCTTTTGGCAGGAGCCACTTAGACTCTAACAGGGTGTTTAAGGAACACTTGGGCGCGTAGAGCTAGAGCATAAAGGCACTTTGTCCCTTCATTTGCTTCTCTTCTGTCGGCCCCCCTCACAGCACCCTCATGTTCATTCTGAAGCATGTTTAAGATAGTCACATAATACCACTGACATCCCGGAGGGCAGTCACATGAAACCCTGCCACTGATTGCCCTCTGTGAACAGCTACTTTTTAAAATGAAGCAAGGTGTTACTTGACTGTGACTTCAGACTCGAGTTTCAGATCTCCTCTGCACTTTCAGCCATGTGATCCTTTTCTTTCCTAATGGAGAAAGCTCCTAGTGTGTGTGTTGTTTTTCTTTTTTGCTCAACATCTCCAAAAGAGCCCTGTCACAGGTTTAGTTTGACTTGTAAGAACGGATACTGCTGGAGCCAGTATGGCGCCTTGTTTCTCATCCTGTGTTCTCTTGAATTTACTTTTCCAGAAAGGGAACCCAGTGTGAGAATTGACTTAATTTTCTCATTTTGTATTTGTCCAAGAACAAAGAAAATCAGACTTAATTTGTTCACAGGTTTGCACTTCTGAAGATGGTGATGTCATGAGGAAAAAAAGAAAGCTGAGTTGTGTAAAATTCTTAGAAAGATGTTCTGTGTCTAGAGCTAGAAATTGCTACCATAAGTGCTAATGACGCATGACTGGTTTTATGTTGGTCCCAGGGACTTCTAAATACAGAGAAACAAAGTAGAGAAAAGAGAAGGGACTAGAGTTTGGCTTGTTTTTGTTTGTTTGTTTGTTTTGAGAAAAAAGATGTTTATTACTTTGCTAGCAAAGGAGAAACACAGGGGATTCCTGTCCCAAAGGCTGTAATTCTACCCATCAGCAGGCACAGGAGACTTTTAAAGAGGTGAGATTCAAAGGCTACGCTCCACATGTTCTTTATTGGAGTTGTAATTTATTTCTTAATTTGGGAGATAGTCATTTCTTAGATCTTCTGATACCATCCACAAAGTCTGGATTACTTCATTCCTATGGTGGGTATGTACTCAGGGACAGATAACTCTGCATAAAATGGGGAAGAAAGTTAATCCTGTTTCCCCTGAGAATAGGGAGGGTGAGAGATTAAGGAGGAGCAGGGGGAGAGGAAGAGAAAGAAACATGTCCAATTTAAAAATAAGTTGCAGTGGCAGAGCACCAAGGGCTACATTCAGAGCATAAAGTGGACCACTGTTATATTTCCCCAGTGTAATGTCAATTTCTGCATTCCATTTTTGTGGAAAAATGGGCAAGGACATCTCCAAGCTGCTTCCTGCTAAAGGAGGGCAGGCTGAAGTTGGGGGAAGTAATCTAAAGTTCTTTTTCTTGGTCAGATGGGGCATGGACAGTTGAGGGTATTCAGCATCAGAGCAGTTCAGAGGTCCACAGTGGCAGGTGGCAGGCAACTGGACCAGGCATACATAGGCAGGGAGCATGCTAAGACAACAGTAAACAAGACAGCATAGCATTACTTTTTTTGTGAATGATTAGCACAAAAGCAATAAGTATCTCAGCCAGTCTCTAAAAACCATGAAGACAGTATCTCATAAACATATCAATGGAAAACAGATCAAGTATATCAGTGTAGGAGAGTAGGAAGATTTGTAGTTTTATGAGATCAGGCTCAAATTAACTCAGGACAAACTTGTGACTTTAGAGTCCTTTGTGATCATTTTTGTTAGGCATTCCCACACAACAACCCTTCCTCTATAACCTCCAGCTTTGCTTACTTTTGGTAGGTCTGACACAAGGGTACCTATTAAGTTACATGAAAGAAAAAAACACATTTTTTTCCTTTTAAATGTCCATGTAGGACTGTGCTCAGGCTGTACTCTCCCGTCAGGTATTTAGAATCAACGTGGTCAAAACCAGCCCTGTTCTGTCTGCTCTTAAGAGTCAGCTGAGACTCCTCAGAGATCATTCTTGTACATGTGTGAAACCTCTTGGTTCCTTTAGCTTTCCTCTAAAGCATGCCATCTGCCATCTGCCAGCATGGGTCAGGGTAGGCTTGATATTTTGAGGTTAAAAATGGATATTACAAAGACTTTGTTTTAGCTTTTGTTTCTGGTCAAAATAGAGACTTGTCCTGATGGTGCTAAGGGTGAGGGAGGGGCCCTGACATGATATCTAAACTCTTTGATCTATTAGTTTAACTCACTCTTCACTTCTATAGAAAGGAAGAAAACTGAATTATACCAAGAGTTAGGTCTTCAAGCCAGAGATTTGAGATTTCAGCATGTGATGAGCATCACAACCAGAAACAATAGGATCATCATGAGAATGGAGGTAAAGGATTTCCTCTTCATCTGTCATTCTCCACAGTCTTATCACAGTTATGTCCTAGCCATCTCAGTCAATATCTAAGTTGAAAGTCATCTTGGAATTAAAATACCTATGTGAAATATAGACTATTTTTAAATTTAATATATTAAAAGTAGGACTCATTTTTCATGGATTATATTGGTATGCTCAACAGGCATAATACTGTTCTATATTGAAAAATTTTGTGATCCTCATTCTTGTTCAAATTTAGTCTCTACTTTCTAAAAACAATTTTTTAAGTATTCCGAACATTCTTTCTTATATATATATATATATATATATATATATATATATATACCTTATTTTCTTTATTTTTCTGTGGTGCTGAGGATCATACCCTGTGCTTCACCTGTGCTAGGCAAGCACTCTACCACTAAGCTACAAACCCAGCTCTACTTCCTAAAATTTTAAGAAAAAGAACCTTGATTTATAATGTATTTTTTCACTTCTATCCCATTATGTGTAATTATAGTATAATCTTAGCTCCCAGGAACGAATTCTGTTTTTTAAGATAGCCCAGGAATATGTTAAATTTTGACACCATAATTTAAATTTTTATTGAAAGCTTTCTAAAATACATTGTATCTTTCCTTATCTACTTAGAGCACACCAAGTACATCGACTGTTCTTAGTAATACAGCATTCACACCACTGTCACTTTGGTGGGTGCATGTTGAGGGTTCTGAAAGAGATGAGGAGACACAGGTCTCTATGGTATTGGCCCTGCAGTGGGCATGGGCTTGCTTTCTGCAAAACGTTTTTGATGGCAAATTTTTGTCCATTTGTCTAGAATTTAAAAAATAACAACAGTGGAAACAGTCTTCTCCCAAGTGATTTTTCTCCAGAAAATCTTCTTCATTCTTGGTATCAGTAGCTAGGATTGTTCAAAACAGTATGTCTTTGATGGAGAGATAGACAGGTATGTGGTAAAGCAAACTTAGCAGGATGTTAATTGTATAATGTAAATGGTGGGTATATAGTGTTTGCTGTACAATCTTTCAACTTCTCATTCAAAAATTTTTATAATAAAATGTTGGGAAAAAGGTTAAAAAAAGTTCATAATTTCTATGTTACTAATATAGGAGTCACAGGCTGTCTCTACTCTTTACATTAAAGATGCCAGCTTCTCTTTAGAAAAATATCTAATTTCATACTGTTTTAAATTGGATCAGAAAGACTGTGTTTTATCTTGGTAATTTCAAAAATTCACTTTTTGAAAGGAAACTTTTCTACTTGAGCCAAAGTACTTACGAGGAAACAAGGTGTTTTCTAAAAATCTACCCAATACCTGATTTTTAAGAAAGATTGTTAAGAAGACCTTTCCCTTTATTCCTTGTTTTCCTCATGATTGTCCTGGAAGTCTTAATAAATATATAATTTGTGTGAGTAATTCCAGTTCTATTGAGAATGAGTTGGAGGTATCAAGACTAATATATATATTTAGGTTTCCTTCCTATTAAAAATATGCCTTGATTTTTTTTCTTTGACAAGCCAAATGAACACTGATTTGGTTTTGTTTTAATACAAAATTAAAAATGTTAATTCAACACTTTAATGAATGTTTCCCTCCTACAGATCTACAATCTGCATGTATGTGAATGTGTGTATATGTATGTGTATGTATGTGTATATATTTGCTGTTTTTCTTGTTAACAGTATTTGAAAGCTGTGATAACTCCGGAGTGCCTTCTGATACTAGATTATCGTAATTTAAACTTGGAGCAATGGCTGTTCCGGGAACTCCCATCCCAGTTGGCTGGAGAAGGCCAACTTGTCACATACCCTTTACCTTTTGAGTTCAGAGCTATAGAAGCACTCCTGCAATACTGGGTAAGCCTGTTGTAGTGAACCTCTCGAGCTGGGGCTTCAGACGCTGGGTGAGAGACGGGTTGGTGTTGTGTCAGTGCCACCTTGCTGACCACATCCTCCTCCCAGAGGAAAGCATTCTGAGGGTCCCAGTGGGGAAAGCACTGCGTTGCCCTGCTGAGGACATAGAGCACTACAGTCCATGCTGGTGTTAGAAAGAGGGGGCAGCAGGAGACATAGACAGTGGCCTCTGAGGGCTACGCAGGCTGGTGAGCCTTCCATCTGTGTATCAGCAGTCTTGGGGGGAGTACAGAGGGTGCTTAGGGTGTCTGCTGGGATATACATTCTGCTTGCCATTAAATGAGGTGCCAGGAAGATCTCCTTCTGAAGGAACACTACACAATAAGCAAGGCCAGCACCTCCCACAAGGAACAAGTTTTCTAATGAAGGAAGTTACCCAAACCCTCCTTAGGGACTGTGACTAGATGATCCTCAAAACACCTGGACTTTGACCCTTGGCAGCCCCCGCAACCTTGCTGGGCAGAGGCTTTGGCATCTCTTTGGATTCTAAAACATTAAATCTGCCTAAGTCTGGCAATCTGGAGCCGAAACTGGAAGTAGCTCCTCCATACACAAAACCACCAACACATCTGCAACAAGCACTCTGACTGGACACCATTTTCCAATTCAGAAAATCTCAGCTTTGTAGTAATTGTGCTTCTGACATAAACAGTGTATATTAGAATTTATATTAATTTTATCGCTTAAATCAGTACTGTTCTGTTTTCCAGCTGGTTTAGAAAGATTTCAGTTTTTTAACTAATATAGATGTATTAGTGCATTGCTGCTGAATATCAAATATACTGGTGTTAGCCCTGAATAAGAAAAGTATACTTTTGACTTTACACTGATTTTGTTATTTTTTTTAAAGTCCCAAGTTAAATTAGGATTCTCAAAAGACTAGTTTTCATCAGAATTTTGAGCTATATTCCATTTATAAAGACCATAGGTATTATTTACTAACAGTAAATTTTGCACTTTAACCTTGGAATGTCCAATTTTCTTTTAATCAATCCCCCAGTCCTCTTATAATAATTGTCTATAGGGGTACTTTAGTCCCCCTACAGGGGGACTCTCCTCGGAGAGTTAATTATCTGTCAACCAAATCTGAACCTAATGATGATATCATGCATAATTCCTTTAACCCAGGAGATCATTTTTTAATTGTCTGTAATAGGCATTCCAGCATTGACCATGTTCTGAAGCATTATGAGCATTTCTAGATATTGTAAGTTTCTGTATTTAATCAGAGGATTCTCTGACCCCAAGTATTCTAAAAAGGTTGTTTTAATCCTTATGAAAGGTCATGTTGTTATCTAGATCAACACCCTTCAGGGGAAACTTAGCGTTTTGCAGCCACTGATCCTTGAGACGCTGGAAGCTTTAGTGGACCCCAGACATTCTTCTGTAGACAGAAGCAAACTGCACATCTTACTGCAGAATGGCAAAAGGTAACTCTGCTGGTTTACCAAGTTGGGAGCTAATGACAAATGTCTTCAGCTTCTCTCAGACATTGTAGCAGTGAATTGTTAGCATAAACTTACATACAGAATAAACTTTTTTTTTGGTACCAGGGATTGAACCCAGTGGCACTTAACCACTGAACCACATCCCAGCTCTTATTTTTAAATTTTGAAGCAAGACATGCACCACTGTACCCAGCATGATTCTTGTTTTAAAAAATACCAAATAGTCTTGCTAATGGTAATGACTCTTTATTTTAATTTGTATCACAAGTTGACTAAACATCTCTCAGATTTGTACTCCCTAAAACTCCTTCAAAAGAATTAACAGTTAAGGGCTGGAGATGTGGCTCAGTGGTAGAGCATTTGCCTAGGGTGCTCGAGGCCTTAGTGTAATCCCTAGCACTGTAAAAAAGATGATGATGATGAAAGGAAGAAAAGAAATTGTTAAAAGTTCTAATTGAGTAGAATTTTTTTGTCTAAAATGTTGAGGTGTTTTTATCAGTTAAGAGTAAATAATCTGGAGTTGGGGGTGTAGCTCAGTGGTAGAATGCTTATCTAGCATGCATGTCCCTGAGTTCCATCCCCAGCAACACAAATACATAAACAGTGAATGGTCTGTTCTTATCATGCATATTGATTAAGAATAAATTCCCAAACCAGAAATCTTGTTTGTGATAATGAGGATTGAACCCAGGGATTAAACCCACGGGATGGGCCTTCTGCCACTGAGCTACACACTCAACCCTTTTTTTTTGTTGTTGTTGTTTTATTTTTGAGACAATGTCTCACTAAGTTGCCAAGGCTGACCTGAAACTTGGAATCCTCCCATCTCAGCCCCGGGAATCACTGGAATTACAGACATGCATCAGCCTACTTAGCTCCAAGCCAAAAATGCACAGTGATTATGTTTCTGAAATAAATAATATGTGCTGAAATTTATATTTATTTCACTGATTAAGTTCACCAATTTAGTTTTGGTTTGGGAATTGATTTTTTGCATAGTAACTGTTGAATTTTTTTTTTAACAAGTTAGTGTTTATGAGTGATAGGTGGATGAACTTGATAATATGCCTTAAGAAGGTGCTATTCTTAGTGTGGAATGCTACAAGTTTATTCTTTTGATCATTTCTGTGTAACTGTTCTTACAGTCTGTCAGAGTTAGAAACAGATATTAAGATTTTCAAGGAGTCAATTCTGGAGATCTTGGATGAGGAGGAGTTGCTAGAAGAGCTCTGTCTGACAAAGTGGAGTGACCCGCAAGTCTTGTAAGTGCAGTCCTGCCTTGTTATTTATTTCTGCAGGGTGAATCTTCAGTCCTGTTAAGGCTCATGGAGTAGAGGATACAACCATTTTTCATCCTGAGTTGATTCACTTTTCCCCTCTGCAGTCCTGCATCCTAACATTGCTGGTCTGAGATGAATCTAAACACAGTTACCTTCATCCTCAAGGGACCGACCACCAAATTGGCACACACACCTACTGAAGTAACTTACAGAGAGCAGAATGGAAGAGAGGGAGAGAAGTTCACGCTAGGGAGGGAAAGTGGGATAAAGGGAGATGAGTAAGACGGAGATTGTTTGGTCTAATGTAAAAACGGTCAGATGATTTTTATGAACTTGGAAATCATTTACTCTTGGGCACACTGAAGTTGAATATTTTTTTTTAAATGCCCCAAACATTTTGTTCTTTGTAGAGCAGTATTCAGGAATGAATACAGACATCTTTACGATGTATATAGTTTCTATGATTTGTACTGATTTTAAGCATTTTTGAGAAATTAGCTGTTTACATTCTAATGAGGTACTAAAATAAGAAGGGCTGTATAGTGTTTACTATATAGCCTTTAAACATAGTAGCAGAAATTTAAATATACTCTTTCTTGCTTTGCTCAGGCTTATCCATCTCTAGTATGCATAAATATTTAAATATATTACAGAATGCTTATCCTTGATGGAGGTTGTAATAAATAAAAAGAAAATAATGATGTATTGATATCATTCAGAAACATTTCTTCAGATGTGAAAAGACATGTGTTCACCTTGGAAAGGAAATGCCCTTAATGTTCACTTTTAATTTTGATTTTGTTTTACCTGATAGTGGTTTTAGATATATACTAATTCCTCATCATTCACATTTGACTTTTCCTCTGATTACACATACTTGCAGGAGTCTCTTGGATTGGAATACTGTGAAGTTAACTAGCCTAGCTAATGTTGGAATCCTTGTCCTTGAGTTCTCTGTATGGTGTTTAAGATCAGTCGACAGAGCCTTTCATATTGACCAGAGGCACAGTAAAAGAGACAAAGCCTGTTTTTTCTCTGGTGGCCAAATGTCACATACTAATTCAGAAAGTTTTGGGTACTAAATGTGTGATGCACATATTGAGGACTTGTTAATTATGTCAGCTTTTTGAATTGAAGTGAGAAGAGCAGTACTGGGATTGACCATGCCGAAGAGATGGAGTTGCTCTTAGAAAATTACCACCGATTAGCTGAAGATCTTTCTAATGCAGCTCGGGAACTGAGGGCACTGATTGATGACTCACAGAGTATCATCTTCATCAATCTGGACAGGTAGGAAAGCATCATATATGAAGCAAGTATTTGTAAAATTATTGTAAAGTAATAAAGATCTTAAGGAAATGTAATTAATTAGGTGATGTAGTGAATTTGCTCTCTGGTTGGTGTCCTCCCCTGCAGTCACCGTAATGTGATGATGAGATTGAACCTGCAGTTGACCATGGGAACCTTCTCTCTCTCTCTCTTTGGACTAATGGGAGTTGCTTTTGGAATGAATTTGGAATCTTCCCTTGAGGAGGTAAGAGGATATCATTTCAGTATTTTAGGGGTTATTTTTACTGTTTTGAAGATGAGGTTTTTAGTGGATTTTTTTTTTTGCTAAGTCTAACGGGTATGCTCGCATAGTGAAATAAATGTAGTCTCACTTTGAATTCAGGTAGTATTTTTAGATCATAGTACAACATAGGTGTAAAAAAATATAGCATATTTTACTTTGTTTCCCAAAACACCTAACTTCATATGGGGAAGACTCGATAATGGTGTTATACAGTGAGGCACTGTTTTTTTGTTTGTTTGATTTTTTGTTTGTTTTGTTGTTGTTTTTTAGTTGTGGATAGACACAATACCTTTATTTTATTTATTTATTTTTATGTGGTGCTGAGGATCGAACCAATGCCTCACACATGCTAGGCAAGCGCTCCACCACTGAGCCACAACCTCAGCACAGGGGCACTGTTAATGAGTTTTTCATTCAGACATGTCTGGTAATGTACCTGGAAGTCTGCTTATTTCATTTGGCTCAATCATCACAACTCTGTGAAAATAGATTTATTATACCTACTTTGTAGATGAGAAAACATGCTCAGAAAATTCAAGTAACTTGGCCAAGGATGCTGAGCTAGAAAATAACGATTAGGACTCTAACCCAAAGATTAGACTTTCCATGTTAACAGAGCATGGAACTCCCAGATCGTTCACATGGCAACAGCCTTGTGTTTTCAGAGACTGTTGTCTAAGATTTCTAGCAGTGATTTGAATGTTAGGATGTGCAGTTAGCATACACTGCTGTTTGATTCTGTGTCCTGATTAGCCTAAGGGTCTGCTGTTTTTGTGGCTGTCACTCTAGCCTGGTCTACATCATCTCATCAGGAAGACTGCTTTTAAAAAGTGGTCTTTCAAAGATAATCTGATTATGTCATTCTTCTGCATAAAAGTAGTCACTTTTGATTAGCTTCATGGTAAGTGGCCAGACCCATGGTCCATGGTGGGCTCCTTGGTGTCTGCAGCTGCTCTGCTCAGCATTTCTTTTCCTGCCTCCTGTTTTGCATCATCAGCTCCTGCTCATCTCTCAGGTCTCCTCTTCTGTATCCCTGCCCCCAACCCAGACACCTGCCCTTCAAGATACACACGCCCAGACCGTTCTGCTCTTCCTGTCAGTCACATTCCTCAGGTGTGCAGTTGCTTGTTCAGAGTATGCAAAAGACCATTACGCTCCTGAGGCATAGCCAACACTAGGCATTTTTATGCTCCCTTTGGTGAAATTTGAAACAGAAAGGAAATGTCATACATTTGTTAATATCTTTCTCCCACTTAATGTCTATTTTTAAAAAGGTTGGGGGATTTTGTTTTGTTAACTCCTTTTTAAACCAGACATGGTGACACACACCTGTCATCCTAGGTACTCAGCTTTGTTTGAGTCCAGGATTTTGAGGCTGGCCTGGGCAGTGTAATGAAGCCCTATCCCTGCTACCCACCCCACACAGGTAAAGATCCTTCCTATGTCCTAGGGACAAAGCAACAGCAACCCATGAGATATGAGTGGTGGGTAGTAATTTGAGCTTGAGAAGTAGCTACATGAACAAGACTCAGATAGGTACTTCATCAGAATTAAAAATTACATCTTTGGGTTTTCTGAGGAATGATGAAAGTGTTCATTAATCCCTGGATGTCAGTTGTCTTTATTTCCTATATAGTCAGCACTGATGTTTACAATAGTGACTTTAAGAGAAATTATTTATCTTTTGTGGGGGGTACCGGGGGTTAAACCAGGGGCACTTAACCTGAGCCACATCCCCAGCATTTGTGTTTTGTTTTGTTTTAAAGAGACAGTCTCTGTGAGTTGCTCTGCCTAAGGCTTTGCTGAGACTGGCTGTGAACCCACGATCCTCCTGCCTCAGCCTCCTGAGTTGCTAGTATTATGTCGTGCACCACTGCACCCTGCTGCTAAGAGAACTTTTTAACATAGTTTGAGACTTAATGAAGAATACAAGTCAACTGGGGGGCCCTTCATGTCTGTTTTTGCATTTGTCAGTGTGCTTTTTACAGTGAACCCCATCAGAAGTCACGTCAGTTTGTCCTGTCACTACTAACTTTGGTTAAGGTGTTGTATGCCAACTTTCTCTCCTTTTTTCTTTGAAATTGTGTCCTATGGGGAAATACTGTGAGACTATGTAAAATCCTGTTTTCATGGGATTTCCACCCTCTAGTTTATTGGTTTTTGTATGCTAGGGATTGAACCCAAGGCTTGGTACATTCTAGGCAGGTGCTCCACCACTGAGCCACATCTGCAGCCTCACTAAGTGGTCCAGAATTGATTCATGCCTTAGTCAGATATTACTGTGATGGTTACCAGAGACCCTCCTTTCCAATTATCAGCTGGCACAGGGTTATACAGTAGAGTGTTCCCTTCTCTCCCACCTACCTTTCACATATATCAGCATATATATTCATAGAGTTTTAATTATGTTACTATTATTATTTTGATGCTCAAATGATTTCTTTCATGCTGGCTTCTGAGTACATTTGACATATCCCTATCTGTTTTCAGTGCTTTTTGTAGCCTCTGGCACATTCAGATGCTCTGTAGCTTTTTCTAAGGGAAATAGAGAAGTCAGGGACATGAAGGGCATACAAGAATACAGAGATGGTATGTTGACCACCGGATGTGAAGGCACATATCCTCAGTATGCAGGGCACTCCCAAGCAAAAATCTCCAGCTCCCAGAAGCATGTCCCTTTACTTGACTTCAAGAGGTCTCACACTGTGTGTGTGCTGGCAGGTGGAGCTTTGAGTTTGGTTTGCCTCTGACCTAGCTTGCCTCTCACTTTTATCATATTTTGCCATCTCTAGACCTTTGGTTTAGGGACTGAAGGACTAATCCAAAGTGAAGAACAATAGTAAGCTGTGTATATGAAATCTCATTTAAACAGAATTTTTTCTTAGTAAACTAGGATCCTCAGTTTGAACAACTGGAAATGTTTTCATCATCAGAAAGCAGTTAACACTTACCTTCCTAATTGCTCATGTCTGACATCTAACTTCATGTTAAATCTTTAAAGGCAGATTTCTGCCCAATAAATGATGAGTTCCCATCAGTAATAGATGATAAATTGCTTCGCAGACTATCATGAGCTCTCATTCACTGCAGCTAACCAAGCCATGGTTGGTCACCAACTATTGGCACAGCTGTTGAGATTCTTCCCTATGAGAGATTAAATTCTGTACATTAATACATGAACTAAAAATGTACTGCACTGTAAAAGTGAATTCTGAAAATAGGAAAATTGTTTACTGATGTTCCCAAACCCCTCTGGTTCATGCTGTCCTACTTTTTGGTCTAGTATTACTAGACCAAAAGTCATTCTTATGTTTATGGTTTATTTTTGCGTATTTCCCTCGAACGCTTAAAAGGCTGTGCAGTGCTGTGGCATCCCAGCTCACAGTTTGGGTAACTGCGGCTACAAGCTGAAAACTGGTTCTATGTCCTCTAGGTCATAAGTGTGTAGATTTGTGTGGGGTACAAATAGAGACTAGAAGAAACAAAGCAGTTATGCTTGCTCACAGATGACTTAGTATTTTAACTCTGTTAGATTTTCTTTTGCTCCGTTTTCTCAGTTCTTGATCTCTCGGGGTTATCCAGGTACTTCTTCCTTTCTATAGGAAAGAGCTATGTGAGTAACAGAAGGCTTCCTTTAAACTCTGAGCAATAAATTTTGAAATTTTATCTGTAAGGAACCTAGCCTTTTGTGATTGAGATGAGCTCTGTTCTCTTTCAGGACCACAGAGTGTTCTGGCTGATCACAGGAATCATGTTTCTGGGAAGTGGCCTTATCTGGAGGCGTTTGCTCTCCTTCCTTGGACGACAACTAGAAGCTCCCTTGCCTTCCATGGTATGAAGGGTCTGGTTCACAGTATTTCAGAGAGGTGATCACAGGCTTTGTGAGGCCACAGAAGTTACTTAATTTCTCTAAACCTCCCTCCATTCAGTTAATACCACCTGCTTCAAACGATGATTGGGAGAACTCAATGAGAGAATATGTGCAGCACGGTGCCTGGCACAGTAGACAAGAGACTGGGCTCTTCAGAACACTGACAAGCACTACGCATTTGGACAGATGTAGTTCTTGCATAAAGTTTTATCATGTAGTGGACAGTGTTCTGATTGAGAAAAGGTATGACCTTGACCACCTGTTTTTCATCTGTTGAAGAGGACACCACTGGAATACAGACTTTAGATACACAGACTTACAGTCCTCCTTTCTACAGTGTTTTACTAGTAGCTTTTCTTTTTAGAAAGACATGCACTAAAGTTAAATTTCCTGCTTTATTTAGATGGCCTCTTTACCTAAGAAGACCTTTCTGGCAGATAGAAGGGTGGAACTGAAGCACAGCCTCAGGCCAGATGGACTTGGACCGAACAGGAGCATCCTGACAGACCGTTAGCAGCAACCTGGTGCATGCTAGACGTTCTTATATTTCTAATACTATCACTTTGTTTTATAGAGTTATACACTTGAAAAATTTTGATATTTAAGTTATGACAGTCACAACCAGAATTCTAAGAAACAAAGTACTTGCTTTGTAAAAGGCCAAAATTCTATTTCCTACAAATAGTTTTTATAGACACAGATTAACTAACCTAAGAATAGACTGTTATGTGCTTTTTACTTAATTTATACGTACTATGCTGAATCTTGAAGCCTAGACACTTGATAGAGCCATACTGAGATCGGGTAGCTGCAGGTCTTGGTACAGGGATCATGGACATGTGAATTTCCTGACTCAGGTGACTGAAAAGCTAGCTTGATACGTGTTAACCCTACAACAAACTCTGGACGTTTGTGCTTTAAAATCAGTCCTTGGCTTAACTGTTTTCTTGTGTTTGCCCCCTTTTATAGATATAAGACATATTTTTAAACATTAATGTCACTATTATGTGGATTCCAATTAAGATTTCACTTTCTTAACCCCTGAAACTTTTTCTTTGGTTGCCTATAAACAGAATCTTTGGAAGCAGTTGAAAGGGAGTATTTCCATTCTGTTACTGTCTCCACCACCTCTCCTGAAAATGAAAATGTATACAGCCTAACCAGTCTATATGCCTGCACCTCAAAAGTTAACAGAGGGACAAGAGGAGAGATAAATGTCAGAATTCTGATACTTTTAATTTCCACAGTCAGAAGTTTGGCTTTAAAACAGATGGCTAAGGTATATCTGAAAGCTGCTGTCCTACTGAACATCTTATCTGCCGAAGCTTCAGTGCACTTGTATCCTAGAACTCTACAGTTGGAATGTGCCTGCAGAGTAGTGGCCAAAGCGGCTCTCACACTGCAGGTGTCGTAATAACAGCGTCAGCATGAAGCAACGCTGATGCTTTGGCACCTGATGACACCCCACTGTGGCATTGTGAGAGGAAGTTTAGAGACCCTTTACCAGGTGGTTTGGTGATGGCAATGAAAATGTTCCAGTAGCTGATTTGAAAGAAAACAGTAAAGTAACCAGTAAGATTTCCCCACTCCTGTGGGTGGTCATAAGAAGCCATTAGAGGGAGGCTGGAGAACAGGTGGCAGGAACAGGCTGGGCTGGTCTTGGAGCCCTTCGGGGCCCACGGTGCACCTCACTGTGGGTCAAGAGCACACTTCCTGGTGTGGATGCTGAGATGTGAACATGCAATACCTCTAGCATTACAAATCCTTTGGTAATACTTGGATTTCATGGGGCATCCTCTTTGGCACTCCTCAGAGCAGTGTGTTGCTTTTTGGGTCTTATCACTGTAAAATTGGTAACTTATTTAATGTATATAAAGAATTGGAATCCCAGGGGGCAAAGTTTGATTTTACTAAGGTCCGGCATAGGTCCAAATTTTGGTCATTTTTCCTTATACTGTTACTGACTTAATTTATAAGCTTGAGTAAAATATTTTTTGATTAGTCATGTCCCATGAATAAAAGGGAAAGTATAATTACCTCGTAAGTCTGATAAAGGAAGTACTAAGGTTTATAAAATTCTTGAAGTTGATTAGACCAAGTCTGAGTTCAACGTCTGGCGGCTCTGCTTTGGGGACTGCAGGATGCTTCTCACATCACAGTCCTCATGAAAATAAAACTGCCCAAAACAGGCTCACTGATTTTACATTTTGAACTCAAGTAGATAGAGCATGTATGCTACTATGTAAAATAAAGGTGGTAAAATACCAAACCCTGGGTTATGTGAGGAGGCAAGCAGTCAGGTCCCTGTCGAACCAGTGTAAGGTCTGGTATCCAGCAGACTGTCCTCCTGGCCTCCGAGCAGATGTCCTTTCAGGATGCTGTGGAGCTGTGCTTGATTCTTGATAGCGATGAACTGAAATAGCACTAAACACTTTCAAATTAAAAAGCAGTTTTGGCAAGTTGTTACAAGAATGGTATGCAGTTTCCTTTTTTGGCACTGCAAGAGCAACATCACACTTGGACTCAACTTTCATTACTTTAGTAATAGCTACAGAGGTGATCTAATGGATGGTGCATGGACCAGCTCACCTCGAATCATTTTACTCTTAGATCTGTGGTACAAAGGCATAAAACAATTCCAGTCTTGAAACTGATGAAAGTTGTTATGAAGATAGGAAATGTGAATATGCAAATTCTTCTGATATCTTGAAATAAAAGTAATTGCATTAAGCAGACTTGTGTAAATGAGAACCCTACAGGGTATTTGTTTTGGTTATTAAGCATTTCAGAGTTGATGCATTGAACTACACAGTTAATAGAGGGATGAAAATTTCATCTATTAGGATGATATATTAGACTGACGGTGTTTTTCCTGTGTGCCAGGTTTTTTTTTTTTTTTTTTTTAACCAATTTGACATTCATGTTGACCTTCAACAGTAGGTGCTTATATAGTTTTTGACAATGAGGTTAATGTGGTTAAACATTCTATAACCTTGAAAAATGTGCTTCCGTCTTTACGGGTTTTTAACCTTCACCTGGTACTTACTATCTGCTATGTTCAGAGACTGAGAAAAATCTGGATCCTCAGAGCCACCATGTGTAAATACAGGCAGTATCGTCTAGTGAAGCCCCAAAACCCTGATACCTAGACAGCACTGTCAGTGGAAAGAGGCATCCTCTGAATGAAGAATCTGGTACCGAGAGAAAAACCTTCACTGAGTGCAGTGCCCACGTCATCCGGGTTTGTTCTACGCTCAGACTTCTAAGCTCATAAGGGCATAAGCAGAGTAATTTCCAATCCCCTACAAATAACCTTCCTTTTAATTAAAAATAATTATTCAAATAGGTTGAGCTGCCAGAGTATTACACACACCAATGTTACTTCCGTGTGCTTTTTGCCGTGCCATGGGAAGCCATGCAGCTAGCATGACTCGGGAAGACGGCACAGAGGTGCCACCTGGTACCCGCCTCTTTGCTCGCTTTCCTGTGCTTTTCTGCCCTCTGCTCACCTCTCAGCCACAGCCATTTCTTTCCTTTCTAACTGGGAGTCAGAAGCTGAGCTGAGACGGGCTCTTTTCACGTATTTCCTCCTGCTTCTCTCATTCACCAGTATCAGAAGAAAGAACACCTTCACTGATCGACACAAAACAGTGACTGTTCACAGACAGTAACACCTGTGACTAGCCCTTTCCCTCAAGCGTGCCACGCTCAGGACTGACAGATGAAATCACCCTACTAAACCACGCAAGGACAGGTGAAGCCGAGGCCACATCCTCACTCGTGGTCCCTCGCAGTAGCCTTTGGCTCAGGCTGGACCTCTTTCTGCTCTCCTTCTGTTGGTGTGGCTTGGAGGCTAGCACTGCTCATGACAGGATTTTCACACTAGCAGATTCGTCACCTGTCAGAATACCCATCTGCAAAAGCACTTGAGGCCCAGAAAGGTAACTAAGCTTTGTTTTGTCCATCTTTCACTGTATAAAACATGGAAAATGCAGTAATCCTCAGTAACCCATACATCCCATCATTCTATGTATAAGGTGTCTGAAAACAAATCACACGGGCTTATAGGTGTCTTGTATATAGGGTGGGAAGTAACAGCTTAGAAAGGACCAACTCTCTGTACTCATCTCTGTACTTTTTCTCCCTCAGTTTTTTTTTCTGTACACTATTAATTTTGATTGGAATTGGCCACTTATAACAAAAGGGTTTGCAGGGGTGGGGAGGGGAGGTTTTTTTTTTTTTTTTTTTTTAAAGGAGGAACTGTGTAGAGGTTGTCCTAAGAGAAAAACCATGGAGAACCTTCCCAGGCCTCAGACAGGTGTTCAGAGGGAAGAGGAAGGAGGCTGTTTGACAGTTGCAGCACAGGCAGTCAGTGGGAAGAAGGCTTAGAAGCCAGGGGAGCGGACTCCAGGACCTGGCTGGAGGGCCTGCGGGCTCACACTCTCCTGGTGGCGGCACAGACTGCTCCGAGTCTCCAGGTGACCTGGCTACTGGCGCTTGGCTCTGCTCCCAGGACCCCATCGTCACAGTCCACCAGGGCCCACTGCATGTGCCAGCTGGTCCACCAGAGCTCTCACCCTGGAGGTGATTCCACACGAGAGGGGCAAGCAGAGTAGGAAGATGATGGCGTGAGATCTTTAATCTGAGCCGAGGCTGTAGACATGAAGTGCCCCAGCAAGCCGGGCTCCCATAGAACTCCTTCCAGCGGCAATGACAACTTGGTTCTGTAAGGGACACAATATGGACAGCTCACTGCTAAGTTCCTCCTGTAGTTTGGGCACCTGGCTCTGGAAATTAAAGATGAATAAACTACTGGCCAGTCCCACAGCAAAGCCTGTTTCCCCTTGTGTAGATAACACTTCTCAGATCTGCAGGCTCCAAGCCATAGCTGAGGAAGTTCACCCAGTCCCTTCTCGAATATGAATAGCAGAAAAATACATCTGTGCATGTTTATTCCAGAATTCTAGCTGTGGCCCAGTGCAGACAACACATCTGGAATAGTAAGGACTTGTGCAAGGGCCTTCGTTGGTGTACGTACACTGATCCCTGCTGCTTGAACATTTTAGAACCCAACTTTCAGAATTGCCTTCAAGACCTGCTATATGTCGAACATGTCCAGTGATGACAAAGTCTTCATATTTGATGGTTGGATTTGATTTGTGGAAATTGCCAAAATTATTCTGAACCAGGCCAGTAAATGAGGTGTGGGTGACCCAACAGTGGCCGAGGTGTTCTGGTCAGAGCAGGCGTGAGTTTCTCATCAATTTAGTTTTGAAACACTACTGATGGGATCCAGAAATAATTGCTAACATGTACTGAGGCTTTACCTATGTCACATTCTAGGCCTAGCCCTTTGCTTGTATTCGCGCTCTGAATACCTATGTCAGTTAAAAGGGGAAACACCAGAAAGTAATTCTCCATATAAGGATTACTAATTTTCTATGTGTGCTTGGCATTGACTCTGGTCTGTCCCCTTCCCACTTCCTGGTCAAGCCAGTTCATTTAGTTCATAGAATCAAATGCTCCTTGGCTGCACATTAAGGCAGAACGTGTTCATCTGCCCAGTGCAACCTGGGGCCCACACGGCCTTGACCCAGCCAGCACAGGTGTCCACTGCAGTCGACTGGCTTTTAGTCATCAGTATTGACATCCATGTCTTCTGGGCATGTTTTATTCTGTTACCCAGCTGTAAGGTCCTGGGGACTGGACCTCAGCTTCTTCTGTCCACCTCTGGTGCCTAGTGTCACAGTGCTCACAGTACACTCCTGAGTTCCGCTCTGCTGTGGCAGCATCACCTAGGCAAGTGCTAAGGCCTCCTCATTCTAGTTGTTGCTACCAGTTACATTTAATCTAATATGTGGATCAGTATATCTAACTAGGGAAATGCATAGGATTTTAAATAAGAGCTAAGCTCATGGTGAAGTATTCCTCCAGGACGCTCCGTCAGCTTCATCCATGCTGTGCTGCTTTTGTTGTGAGGGGTGGCTGTCCCTGGGCCAGCTTGCAGTGCTGGCACTGGAGGGCAGACCCACCTTGCTTCTTGGAGGCAGGGGCCTGGCTGAGAGCCTGCCAAGTCCTGCAGGCTACTCGAAGTCTGTGGCCCCCCAAACCTTCTTCCCTCATGCTTCCTGAGCACTGTACTCTCAGTGTTTGATCCTACACCAGTTTGCATTTTATTCAGCTTCGCATGTGTGTGCCTTATTTTTCAAGACCAGAGACTTTGCTTATATTTCGCAGCCTAGCACAGTTCTGCACAGTATTATATACTTAAGTGAATCCAATTAGTGGTTTACAAGTATAATTTAAGGTAAAACTCAAATCTGCTACATCTACTAAAATTTTAAATGCATGTACTCTTTCATTTAGTGATTCTTGCCTATAAGAATATTTGCAGTTATATGAAAATACAAGTGTAAGAATTCTCAGTTTAGCATCCTCTAATTATAAAAAAAGGAAATAACTATCTGAGAATCTGAACTGGAGAACTGAAATGATAAATTCAGACAATAAAATACGATGGAGCTATTAAGAACAGGAGAGGAGCAAGTAGCTCAGGTACTTGTCTGGGAAGAGATCAGACAGTACATAAAAATGAAACCGCGGCACCTGCATGAGTCTGTGTCTAGAGTCATTTAAGGGCTGGAAGCCTGGAAGAAAACAAAACAGTTTTCCAACAGGGCAAAGGTCAGCAAATTTTCTGTGGCAGGGCAAAGGTCAGCAAATTTTCTGTGGCAGGCCACATAATAAATAATTTAGAGATTATTTATTATACGACATCAGTCTGAGGCTACTGTTGTAGCACAGCCCACGGATGAATGCGCATAACTATGTTCAGTAAAACTTTTTGGGCATGGATTTTCACTTCATATAAGTTTCACATGTCACAAAATATTCTTTGGCTTTTTCAACCATTTAAACGTGATGCCACTTTTAGTTCATGGCTACTCCAGAAGAGCCAGTCGAGTATTTGGCCCATGGGCTATAGTTTGCCAACAACCTCTGCTCTAGGGGATAAAATAGGAGCAAGAAGGGGAACTTTCCAATCAAAAAGGTAATGGGATATGTGAGTGGTACTTTCGTGTGTGTTCCTTTTTCAAATAAAAGTAAAATCTAAGATCATAGACAACCACCAAAGCCTGGCCGTGAACAGATAAAGGCGTCAGAGAAGTGCGTCCATGCACTTACCTTCTCCTTGGACCTCACAGCCGTCAGAGAGCTCCCGAACCTTGAACTTGCCTGAAAGACATGCTGTCAGTGGGCATCCGAAAACACTCCACCCTACTGTATCAGCTGAAATAAGGGGAAGGGCGTTTTCTGGTAGTTTCTTTCTTCAGTCCTTCAGAAGGTACTTACCTCAGGAGAAATCAATACATATTGGGCCTGGGGAGATTTTTTAAAAAGGGAGGAAAGGAAACAGTATTATTGCTACTGTTCATGTGGATTTTTAACCAAATTTAAATTATACCTTTATGCTTGCATTTCAACATTTCCAGATACTCCTTATGACCATGCATGCCCTTTGACCCTAGAAACTTCATTTATAGGATATTAGCCCCCAAAAAAGTAATCAAATGTATAAAAATGTTTCTGAATATTTGCCATTACTACAACAGTGAAAATTTACTGAATTAATAATCATCACTTTAATAATGGTTAAATTAAGGTTTATGGACAAATACTACACAGCTGGCAAATAAAAGATATACTTAATTAAGCTGGCATAGAATGTCAGATAATAGAAAATAGGGTTTTTATAGGCTCTTGTTTTACTGGTGCATTGTGATCATACATAATAGTGGGATTCAGTGTGTCATTAATATATGCATAATTTGATCAATTTCATTCTCCAGTACCTCCCTCTCCCCTTCCTCCTTCCCTTCATCCACTAGACTGATCCTTCCACTTGTATGAGGTCCTTTTTTCTTTTTTTAACTTTTTCTCTCTAGCTACTGCATATGAAAGTAAACATGACTCTTGACTAGAAAAATGTCCCTTATCCAGAATGCTTAAGACCAGAAGAATTTTGGATTTTTTCAGATTTTGGGATATCTGCATGTCTTGGGAATGGGACCCAAGTCTAAACACAAAATTCATTTACATTTCATATATACTTTACACACATAACTCACTGGTAATTCTATACAATATTCTAATTTTGTGCATGAAAAATAGTTTTATGGTGTAGAATTTTCCATTTATAGCTTTAAGTCAACAATCAAAAAGTTTCAGATTTTGGAGCATTTTAGATTTTAGAATTAGGAATGCTTTATCTTTATACTGTAATAGTTAATATCCAGATTACAAAATGAACAAAATCATGTTGTAAAGTCCTTGTTCTACCATCTAGCAATGTGACCTTGAACAGACTCTGGTCTTCAATTTCTTCATCTGTAATTGATCATAACAGCAGCTTCATAGCTTTGATTTTTATTAAATTATAGTGCTTACGCCATAATAAATAGAATTAAATTCATAGAAAAATACTGGGATATGCTCTAAAAGGTAGCAGGCATTAGCTCTGCAGGGTGCAATTCAAGGCAGGTGGTTTTTAATTTTCTTTTTTGTACTTTCTTGTGTTTTCTGAAATGTTCACAGTAAACTTTAATTTTGCAGTTGAAAAATTTATTAATGTAAAATATACTAAAGGCCAATTGTTTAAGATCCAGGAAACATAACTTAAGGACACCAACCTCAGAAAAGTAACAAGAATAAACAAAAGGCTGGAAGTTTTAATAAAACTCCAGGGGCCACGACTTGTCTACTTCCTTGTGCTGTGGGCCCTTGCCACACAGTGGCAGGCAGTGACCAGGGGCCCACGTGACAGCAAAGCCAGGCAGACTGCAGGTAGTGGGTGCACAGAACTCAGCCAACGAGAGCCCAAACCCTAGACCTTGCGTTTAGGTGAGCATACGAGCGTTTCAGTGAACGTGAGCTAGCAGGGACAGCTGGCAGCGAAGCTTGCCCAGTGTGCCGTGGAGTTCCGCAGACACCTTACCGTTTCTTCCGGGCATGGAGTAATCCATGACTTGCATTTGCCAGTTATGTCTCCAAGGGTGGTGTGTTTGCCATTGTATATATAGACTCGTCCGTCTTCTCCCCCAAGGAATCCAGAGGTGACGTCTGTTATCCTCAGTGGGGCAGCCAGGATGATCTCATCTGTAAACGTAAGAACTGACTGAAGGACGTCCCTGATCCTTCCTCTCGCCCTCTTCTCCCCCGACTGGATCCTGACCCAACTTCCCACAAAAAGTGTGTCCTTAGTCTGCCCTGAGGTCCTCCTGACAAAGTAACATGGGCGGCCACTGTTTCCTCTTTTGCTACCCATCAGTAATGACTGAAAGGTGGTTCTCCATCGCCATCTGAAGCACGTGTGCCTCACAACCAGTCCTTATCTGATTCAAATCTGTCCAGGCCCCTGGACCCCTGGGCTGTCAGTCACGAGGGCAGAGGCAAATCTCACTAAAGTCACTGTCCCATTTTTACCTAAGCCATCGTTATCCAGGTCGCTCAAGTGCAGAACTCCACCAAAGCGAGAGAAGCGACGGTCTCCGCTGTAGGTGCTGAGCAGGGAAGGCTGCATGTCCGGGGTCAGCGCGTACACCCGGGTGGCTCCACCCTGGTGCAGGGTCATGGTCAGGAACGCCATCTTAGACACGTCATCTGAAATGAACCCAGTGCCTGCTGCATCAACGAGGGTGAGCTGTGGACACAGCGAGCGCTGCTCTGCCCCTCTGTGCCCAGTGGTGTGGCCCACTCACTCCAGACAGTGGTTCTGGGCCACTCGGCTCTGGCTGTTTGGAAGGTACAAGCAGCTTGGGCACCAAGACTTCAAACACTGAAGCAGCTCAGTGATCCCGAGTCTTGCCACCCCCACGTACGTTCCCCACAGAGCCATTTTTATCTTTACATCACGGACTGTACATGCTACTCAGCCTTACGAGTTCAAATGCAAGCGGACTTTGGATGGAGCCCAAACGCTCCTCATCTGACTCCTACTTAGGCCTCCAATTTAGGCCGCTGCCCCACTTTACCCACAATGTGTTTCTTAAATTGGGGCCTTTGGACATGCTGTGTCTGCAGGAGACACCTCCCCTCCCCTGCTCAGCCCTGCTGCCCACAGCTCTCATCCTCTAGAACTTGGCTCTGGCGTCCCCTCCCTGGTCTCGAGAAGGTGCTGCTCCTGTACTGCAGTGCCCAGTGCAGGACAGCAGCATTTTCTGCCCTCTGTGGCTGCTGCATGCACTGTCAGGTCCCTATCAGTAAGGCCATGTCTTAGGTTTCCATCCCCCGTACCTAGCATGTGGCTCGAGTCCACATAAGTACTCAACAGATGCTTTTTGAAGGAATGAATTGTGAACAAATTCAAAACAAAGCCAGTTGTTAAATCTGTACCTGCACACTTGGATATCTGATACAGCTTTGATTTTAGAACTCAGTACCTCCCCAGAAACTAGTGGCATCTGTGCACTGGTGGGGTTGGTGTCCAGAGGCTTGCTCTGAGCTGGCAGTGTCAATGAGCGGCACAGCCTCACAGCAGGGCCACTTGTGTGACATAGCTACTGGTCTGATGATCTCCACAACCCTCTCTTGTCCCCTAGTTTATTTATGATAGATTGTCCACTCGAAGTAACTGAGAGCCCAAAGCAGAGTCAGCAGTAACAATTAGAAATAACAGCAAGCAAAAAACATGGGAGGTAAGCAGCAGTCCTTTAAAAGACTTGGTCATGGGGGCATTTTAACAATAGGGTGACCTGTTCTCACACCATACCCCCAAGGGAACACTTGAGCAAGTAAGCTAGTGGATATTCAGGGAGTGAGCCCGAAGAATCAAGGAAAGGTGGGAGAAATCCGCATCCCCTTCACCTTTCCAGGCTTCTTGGAAGGAATTTGCGCTCCCTGGAGTCACAGAACAGTGAGTCCTTGAACTCCGCTGCCCTGCATCTGCCCTTCCACAGCAAGCGAGGTGTGAGACCTGTGGCCCTGCTGCACAGGGGAGCATCCCTGGGCAGGCCAGGGTGCCTTCTAGGTGCAGCCCCAGGTTCCAGCCTCACGCCGGGGCCTGAAGCTTGTGCATCTGCCACGCACACCCGCACGCTCCTCAGGGAAGTCACCCCAAGGGCTGTCTCAGAGCAAGAATCAGCCGGTACTGTTCTCCAACCCAGCCACATCATGTACAGTTACAAGTGCAAGAGCTGTTCTAACTGTGCAGCTCGGTGATTGGAGTTCATGGCTAGAAGAGTTTTGAATGCTCTCACCACAAAGAAACAAATGTGCAAGGTGATAATGGCCATGACCCCGATTTGTTGACTGCGTAGCTCGAACGTGTGTCAGATCACCACATTGTACCCCTGTGTGTTTAGGGCTGAGGATGTAACTCAGTGATAGAGCCCTTGCCTAGCATGTGTAAGGCCCTGGGGTCCATCCCGGGCACCAAAAAACAGATAGACTGTGCGTGTGTGTGTGTGTGTGTGTGTCTGTACATACATTCAGAATAGACCTTTCCTGATGAACCGACTCAAAATCCTCTAGCTCCAAGGTCAGTGGTATCAGGGCTTTAACACAGTTACCTGTGTGTCATTTCCAACATACTTCTGAAATAGATACCATAATCGCTGTTTTACAGAGGACACGAGAGGCAAGAGGTTAAGGAACCTCCCCTAAATCACACAGCTTGCTATTAATGAACGAAGGGACTCATTTTGACATGGTCTCTTGCTCTGTTGCCCAGGTCCTTGTCAAATTCCTGGGCTCAAACCATCCTGCTGCCTCAGCCTCCCAGGTAGCTGGGACCGGAGAGAAGCCCACACTCATGCCTGGCTGACAAAAGGCACCATGAAACCCAGTTCTGTCCTGGACCCAGATTCAAAACTTTCCCCCGATGGGACACAGTCAGGGAGCCGTGGGACTGACAAACAGCTTCGTGGCGCGCGGCCTACCGTGAGTCGGGGCCCCGACCAGCAGCACGTGGGTGCGGTTCCCATTCAACATCACATGGCCACTCGACAGGGACGTGCCCAGCTTCCCCAGTGCCTACAAGTGCAAGGAGTCAGCGCTGTACACCTGGGAAGACCACGAGCGTCCACTGTCCTGGGGAGGGAGGGTCACCATACCTTGTCACCAGAAATGATAAACCTGCTTGCGCGATCTGGTGGGAGGTAGCCGTACACCCTGCCGAGGCTCTGCTTGTCGTGGCTGTGGGACGAACGGACCAGCCTAGAGAGCAACACAGTGGGCAAAGCCCAGCGGCTCAGGGCCGAGCTGCCGGTTTCCAGCTCCCAGGAAAGCAAACAGCTCACCTCACGCACACCTCCTGAACTCTCCCCGTGATCCTGGCCTGGAGCAGGGGCCACCGGCCTTAGTCCCAACATGAGGCTCTCCAGTTCCCACACCTTCCTCCCAACTGATCACAGATGCAGGGAGCCCTGCTCTTAGGGGCTGAGTCATGTCCCCCAGGTCCCTCCGTTGAGGTCCTAACTTCCAGTACTTCTAACTGTGACTATTTGGAGATGGTGTATTTAAGTACACGACTGAAACAGACGGCTAGGGTGGGCCTAATCCATTCTGATGGGTATCCTTATAAGAAGAGGCGATTAGGACGCAGACAGAGTGCAGACCCTGTGAGGACATGGAGAAGATGGCCGTTTACCAGCCCAGGGGAGAAGCCTCCAAAGAAACCAGCCAGCACTTTGTTCTCGGACTTAGAGCCTCCAGAACCGAGAGTACCTCTCTGCTATTTAAACCACCCCATCTGTGGCGCTTTGTTATAGCAGCCTGGAAAACTATTACGCTTACTGTGTTAGTTTGTATTACCTTCTAAGATGGATAATCTGCGGGCTCGTCCCACAGCCTGAGCATCTCCATGGAAGGCAGGACCTTCCTCCCGCTTTCCCTACGCATCACATTTATGGGTTCCCATGGCAACAAGCTCCTGTCCCTGCCCTGCATCGGCACTCACCTACTGACGTTCCTCCAGGTAGGGCTCCCCACCAGCAGCAAGGTTCTGCCATCGACCCTGACGCCGTGGAGGGCATATCCAAACCAGGAAAAGTCCTCCTCACCGCTCACCCTCCAGTCAGCCTCCTCCACGTTCAGCTCCTCTGAGTAAGACAACCAGTCCCTTTATGTTGGATGGGAGGCCTGCTGGGACAGAGCAAGGGCTCCGCCCGCAGACGTAAGAGAAACCGCTCCTTCAGCCACGGCTTGCCAGAACCCTTACGGGGCCTTGCAGTGATCCCAGGACCCCAACTTCAGAAACAGGTCCACACTGCATGCTTGAGTGTTTGTCTGGAGTTGCTTTCTGTGGGAGGGAGGGTGCTATTTAGAAATGCCCTCCTCTGGATATTCAGAGCACACTGGGATGCCTGGTCCTAAGACGTCTTAGCTTTTTATTGTATCTTGAGAGACTATGAGAATAAGCTTTGGATGCAGATCAAGAAATTGGGTCACTTTTTATGTACTCAGTGACCGTTCACACCACTTACCGGAACATCCCTAAGAGTACAAGAATGCCGGTCTCTCCGACATGATATGGAATGAGGAAAAGCTACAGGAACCCACGAGCGAGAGAAACCACCCCAAGAGCAGTGGTCCCCCTTCCCTCCATCAGCTCTACCTTTGTCGCTCTGACTGGGGCCAGAATAAAAGGCAGCCACGATTCCCTTCTGCCTTCCTCCACCTGGTGCAAAGGGGGAGCCAATCACGAGGTCGGGCTGGCCATCTCCGTTCACGTCTGCAGCGAGGAGTGTCCAGCCCAGGTTGCAGTAGGTGTCCTTCAGGGGACCAGAGGGGCACAGTGTTACTCACCCCGGGGCAACTGGGAGGCAGCACACCCTGGATTCTGCACCGGGGTGAGGGGTGGACATACCTGACAGGAGATGGTGACGTTGGGGGGAGAAGACAGTCTTCCTTGTTTGGAGCCGAAGTAGACATACACGGCCCCCTAGGTGAAGACGGACAGCGAAAGAGCCCTCAGGAGCAGCGGGCGGCCCTACGGAGCCCAAGGACCCACAAGCCCATCCCGCCCTTCACTGCTGGGCTGCGACTCTTAAAGGGTCACTTACATCTGTTTTCGCCTCCCCAGAGCCATGCTTGGGACCTGCCAGATGTCATTGCTGAGTGTCTGCAGAGATTCCCCCAGCTCCTCCCTCCAAGGCAAGCTCCATTCTCTCCCCCGAGCCAGCCGTCACCCTCTAAGGTGACAGAGAACACCGAGCTGTTCCATTCCTTGGCCGGGGGGCCATCTGAGCTCCTTTCCCTGTCTCCATCCCCACGTGCTCCACAGCACTTAGCTGAGGACCTTAGCTGAGGACCAGGTACACAAGAGCAAGAAAGACCCGTCTCTGTTCTGTGCTCCCCCAAAGCTGGCAGGCAGAGGGTCGGGATGCCGAGTGCAGAAGGAGCAGTCCTGGTTGAAGCACGGATGCTCCGAGCAGCAAAGTGTGGCCTCACCTTGCCAGAAGTGACAAGTCACTTCTAAAGAAAAGGCCCTGATACAGAGCCAGAGGGGCTGCAGGGTGTGACACTTGGTCACATGGGTGCCCCAATGCGGGGGCTGCTGTGGTCTGGAGAACCTGTGGGAAGAGAGGACCCAGGACTGCTGCTTTTGGTGAGCAGATGGGACAGATGGGTCTCTAGGCATGAAAGAAAGGCCAGCAAGGCCGCCTCCCTGCTGCGGCTGCAGGAAGCTTGCTCTTGGCTGGAACCCTGTCTCCCTCGCCAGCTTTGAGCATCACGGGGCAGGTGTTCAGTGCCTGGTGGGACTGGGAAACCCTGAGGTCAGAAGGCCAGAGGCGGGAACAGGTGCAGGGAGGCGACCCAGCTCCGTCACCAACCCAAATGGGGCTGAGCTCACCTGCCCGCCGACACTTGCCTGGCCAGGGGTGGGGGCGTCCGCCTTGCTCCAGGGGCCCCCCAGCTCTGGCCTCCCCTCCGTTCCCACCACCAGCAGCCTTACTTTGTACGTGAGCTGCTCAGAGCCCACAGAGGGCGCTCCCACGGCCAAGTCCAGAACCCCGTCCTTGTTAAAGTCCAGCACGGCCACCGCTGAGCCAAAGCGACCTGAGGGCTGAAGGTGCATGTGTCACTACCCTGGGTGAAGCTGGACCCCCAAGCCACGGCTCTCAGAAGAGCCCGAATCTGCAGGCAGAGGGCGCAGGACCCCACCTATGGCCCAAAGGCTGAGGTGCGAAACCACAGCAGCCCGGACTCCAGCACGTGGCTTTGACCTGCGTGTCATCCTGGGACGATGAGACGCCAGGAAGCAGAGGCGTGTCCTCAGGAGTCGCAGGCTTGTGGAAGATGGCCCCACGTGTGCTCTGTCCACCATTGTGATGGGCTGACAGATCTGGCTCCATGAGAATGTTCTAGGCCAGACTCTATGGGAAATGACTGGACAGACTCCACTTTGCTCTGAGACTCCATGTTATGTAGGAAATAAGCTTCTCCCATGGGAACACCCGCCTCTGTGCCCATCAACAATTGCTTAGCTTCTCCCATGGGAACACCCCGCCTCTGTGCCCATCAACAATTGCTTAGCTTCTCCCATGGGAACACCCCGCCTCTGTGCCCATCATCTGTGCCCATCATCAGTTACTTAGCGTGACATGTTTAATAATATACAATGGCAACTCCTATGTAGTAAAGAATTGCTCTCTTTTGATTCCTATTGTTCCTAACAATGTACCATGTGAATGGTGATTATGTGGATGTTGCAACCATTCTTTAGTTTGAACCTAGGTAAGGGTCATTTGACCCACTTCCCCCTCTGTCGATGATCTCATGATGTTAATGTGTAATTTCGAATCATAGCAAGACACTTATGATTGATGTGACTTTTGGTATAAGAACCCCTTCAACCCTGTGGTTGGGGCTGTTCTCCCAATAGCCAATTTTTGGGGCATTTTGTGAGACAGTCAGCTGGCCGGCTTAATAAAGACTCTCAGATTTGTACTTCTCAGTGGTGATCAGTCTGTTCTTAATTTGCACCCCATAACACCATGAGCACCACACTTCCCTCACGAGATAACTAAAATAATAATCACACAGTACCAGCAATGGCAGCAGGCATTTGGGGAACGCTCAGGATGATTTAGAACCCCACTGTCCAGTAGGCAGTTGCCAGCCAAATATGACTAGTATATTTAAATGTAAAGCCGTTAATATTAAATAAGGCTAAAAAATTCTGTTCCTCACTTGCATCTGCCCACTTCAAGTGCTCAAAGTCCTGTGCTTAGTGGTCCCCATGGTGGACAGCCAAGCTACAGGACGTTCCACACCGGGGGGAAGTTCTGCTGGCCAGCGTGCGTAGCCCTGTCCCAAGCACCTGTTGTGGAGTGAGGTGGGTACTGTTGGCCCCACTCTCCTCTACAGATGGAAACTCAATCTACCCAGGATGGCTGTCCTCCACGTGGTCTCTGTACTTTCCCTAGGTGGGAACCCCTGGCCGATCCTGCTGTCTCCAGTCAGCCTCAGCTGAAATCAGTTCTTCCACCACGATGCTCGCACAGTGAGACCTGCCGCACACACGCCCCACGTCCACATCTGTCGCTCGCTAAGCCCCACGCCGTGCCCCATGGCATCTGTGAACACTGCCCTTTCCCAGCAGGAACTCGATGAGCAAGATTGCTCGGAGAGCAGCCGTTACAGCCCTCTGGGGACTCGTGCATTTCATCACCAGCAGCCATGCAGCTGAGGATGTTGTGGAGGCACACGCTTGAGATACGGACCCCTCCTCCACTCCAGATGAATCTGCAGGCTCCTGCGGCCCAGGGCAAGAGCAGTGTTCCACCCCAACTCCGGGCCCTGGCCTGGCCATCTGCCACTCACCAGAGGCCATGCGGGAGGTGGGCATGGAGCCCACCCAGGAGGTCTCTGAGAGGGTTTATCGTCCTCTCCCTCCCTGTCCATGAGCCCCAAGGATTAGACTTCCCACCCCAGTCAGACAGGGAGGTGGCTGTGAGCAGCAGTGAGAAGCGAGGGGATTGGGTTGGTTTATTTTGGAAACTTTTCCTGTGATGAGAGAAGGCTCTAGAAACAGGAGAGCTCCTGGGCCTGTGTGACCTCATACGCTGGTCAATTTGTTGACACATCTCGGGTTCAGACTTCTTTCGTCAGAGCCTAACCTAGACGGGAAGCCATCGTCCCTTTTGCTTCTTTGAAGCACATTTCAGCCAGACACCAGGGTGCACGCCGGTAATCCCAGCAACCTGGACGGCTGAGGCACAAGGACTGCAAGTTCCAGGCCAGCCTGAGCAACTCAGAAAGGCCCTCAGCAGCTCAGGGAGACTCTGCCTCAAAACTTTAAAATAGAAAAGGCTGGGGATGTGGCCCCATGGTAAAGTGCTCCTGGGTTAAATCCACAGTCTATTTTTTTTAAATGCATTTCAGGTGTGCCATCTTAGATTCTCTTCACAGGGTTAGCCATGAAAGGAACAGTATCTGACCCACGAAGAGAGCCAGGCTCTGACCCCAAAGCCCAGGCTTCCTTCCCTGGAGCCCGACACATGGACCCACAACGCCAGGCCTGTCACCAACGCCCGGCTTGCCTGACAGGCAGGTGCTGCTCCCCTCCTCCTGCTCTGTGGCTGTCCCCTGGGTCTGGAAGGCCCTCCAGGACTTGAGCACTTGCAAAAGGACCCAACACTCGAGACTCCACAGGAGCATCTGTGTGGTCTCCGGGAACTTTTCCTGGTGATGAAAAGGCACTTAAAACAGAGGAGTGAAATCTGGAAAAGTCTGGAGTTTGGTTAATAGTGATCGACCCATGTCAGCCTTTTGCTTTTGATAATTATTCCATGGTCACATTAGCATAGAGGAAGTTGGTATGTGGGAACTGTTGTCTTTACAACTTTTCTGTGCATCCAGAATCCTTAGAGAGTAAAATATGTGTGTGTGTAAAAGAGAAGAGGTTTCTCACTAAGAAATCCCAGCCCGCTGGCCATCGGACGTGGTTCTAAATAGCATGTAGGGTGGGAGGACGTTAAATAGACAAAGTTAATGACAGAGTGAGATGAATGATATGAACATGCTTTAAAGAGGAAATGTGCTAAACATGCAGGCCACCAGCTGCTCGTGACTAGTTAGTCTCGTTACTGGTTATTCATGCTGAAGAAACTGCCTCAAAATGCAGGCGGTAGGGCTGGACTGTAGCTCACACTTGGCTGGCATGTGCAAGGCCTGTGGTTCCAGCACCACACGCACACATGCGCACGCACACACACACACACACACACACACACACACACAGCAGGCAGTGGCTTACTGACCACTGAACAGAAAGCATGAGGTGGGGTCTCACCTGGAAGCCCTCCAGGCTCCCGTCGGCCTCCGTGTCCAGGTCCAGGTCAGTGGGGGGCAGGCCCAGGTCATTGCCATAGATGAGGTACACACACCCAATCTGGAAGCGGCCGGGGCGGCTGTAGCCTGGTGCGCCCACCACCAGGTCAGTGTACCCATCTTGATTGAGGTCTGCAGAGGTCATTGACCTTAGGGAAGAGGAAGGAACTCACTGTGGTGTCCATGAGCCCTGCAGGTACAGCTGACCCCTACTTCTGTCCACTGCAGAACCTGATGGTTTAACTTCCTCTCGCTGGTTTCCCACCCTGCCTGAGGGCTGGGAAAATTCCCTTCAGAGCCTGAACTGGACGGGAGGCTCAGTCTCCCTCCGTGGGAGGAAGCAAGACAAGACTGGGCAATGGAGGCCTCTGGGCATCAGGGGCCCACGTGACCCGAGCAGATGAAAAGTGGCCTCAGGAAGCATCCTGTCCTGTGCAGCCCCAGGCAGCCCCAGCACCACCATGAACAGACACCTGTCCCTGCAGCAAGGGCCCTCCAGGCAGGACCAGGCCACCTGCTGACCTGCTCAGCTCGCTCAGTGACATCCAGTCAGAGAGGAGCCTGTGTCGGATAAACTGTTCAGCTAACCCAGCTGCGCAGTGCACCTTCCGTGAGTCAAGCCCGTTACCCAGTGCACTCTGTGGGTACTTCTATGTGGGACTTGTGACCTTCCAGTTACCATGGTGGACCAACGGGGTCACATGCAGCTCAAAGACCACAGGTCATCCTAGCTCTTACAGCCACGTAAAGGGCGGGCAGACTGAGGGAGAAGGAAGAGTGGTTTCGGAGCTGGATGCCCACTGGCAGGGCAGACACCAGGGCAGAGCTGCTGCAAGGCCCTAGGGCTGCCCAGCAGGAGGCAGCCAAGGCCAAGGAACCTTTGTTCATAAGGACAAAGGCGAGATGCTGCCCTTCCCAGACTCCTGTGCTAGAGTTGAAGTATCAGTGGCCCAAAAAGGGACTATGGGAAAAGTGTTCGGAGAAAACAGGAGGTCATTCAGACCTAGGGGATGTGGCTTAAAAAGTTTTCACCAAATCCTCCAGAAAACCATCCCTTTTATACAGTTGGGCTCAGTTTGGGATGAATTTTAAGAGCAGAGGAATCCCTAACGGTCTCTCTAAAATTACCAAGGTGTACCAGCCTTCTACCACATGAAGTTACACAAATCATGTTATGGCTGTCTGCATACGTCCTCCTAAGGATGCAAAACACACATACACACACACACACACGAGACAATGCATCTCCAAGGTCATCGGAGCTTTACAAATATTCCATACAACATTTTATTGTAATTGCTTAGCAAAACGAAAGCTCCTTGTCTTTAAACATATTTGACCAACCTAATCATGGCTTAACCACTAAATTATTGTTTTTCTGATGATGAATCGATTGGAAAATAAGATGCTAACAGAAGCCACTTAGGATACACGATGACTGCAACTAAAGTGATGGAAGCACCGAGAAGCTGCTCGGCCCGTACGTACCAGCCCAGCCTGGCGTAGGGGACAGGCAGGAAGTAAGACGCCGAGGGGCTGGAGATGTGCTTCAGTGGCTCCCGAGAGCTGGCTGTGAACGCCGCCCGCAGGTTCCTTTCCAAGGCCTGGTACATAAAGGTCACGGAATCCTGAAAAACAAGGAGCCATCACCGGCAGGCAGACACGCAGCAGCGTCACCAGAAGCCACTGGACTTGTGCAGGAAGAGCTTTTACAAGTGCCAGAAAACAAAACAGAACTCCCACCCACAGCTGATCACCAGGGACAGGCCAGCGGGAGAGTGACACGCCTTTCCCCAGGTCACACCTCGGGCTGGCAGAGTGCTAGCCGGAGGGGAGGGCCAGAATGGGAACGTTAGCTGCCCACGTCAGGAGGCTGCGCTGACCTGCAGGACTGAACTGAATGAAATGATTTTCACAGACTAAAGTCTTAGAAAAGACAAGCCTATGCAACCTAACCCAGAAGGTATTTGTGTATACATACTTTTTTTTCCCCAAACAAATGAACCGGAGTAACACCAGGAAGCCAAAAATACCCTCAGCCTCACCCGCAGGGAGACGCTGCTGTTTTTGCTTTGAGTCTCCAGAAGTTAGGGGGGGCGTAGGGGCGTGGGCAGAGTGCCAGGAGCTGGGGAATCCGGGGGACAGCTGGGCAGGCAGGGGGCCGTGAGAGGCCGTGGGCAGAGTGCCGGGAGCTGGGGAATCTGGGGGCCGGCTAGCCCCTGAGCTTGGGATGCCAAGTTGTCCTTCACCTGGTTACTGCAGAAACAGATGCCACCTGAAGTGACCCTGAGCAAGCTGGTTGGGCACTAGATCCATCCAAGGTGCAGACACGACTGAGCCCACCCAAGAGTGACACGAGGCAAACGAGATTTCGCAGACCTTCTCAGGGCAGAGCTGCCAGTGGTGTGGGCACCCCCAGCCCGGGCTCTGGACAGCACAGGCCCGAGCTCCCTGCCGGCGGGAGCCAGGCCTCCTGCGTTCCCTGTGATCCTGCTGGCAGGCCGCAGGCAGCTCCTGAGCCAGCCCCACTTGCTGGCCCGCTGAGGAAGCACCTCCTCAGCTCCTACCCTGCCCAGGCGTGGCGACAGGCACTGGGACTACAAAGCTCCCCTCGTGCAGTTCATTTAATTGCAAAGGAGACAAACCTAAACCCAAGGCGAAATGATGTGGGCTGGGCAGGGCCCAGGCCCAGGGCCAGCTACCTGGTTCTTGGAGCCCCGTGCAGAAGGGAAAGGCAGAGCCCTTTACTACAAAATTATCAGGGATTTTAGGGCAGGGAAGCGGCAGTAAACCAGGGGAGGGGCTCTCACAGCCTGACCGAGGGGCCCTCCGCATGACTGACAGGTAGTCAACGCAGCCTGGGGCCCTGCCACCTCCCACGACGGCATTCTCGAAGCTGCGGACCCCCTTCTCCCGAAGCCGAGAGCCGGCCCCATGAAGCACCACTCACACTCCGAACGCCACACCTGATCCCGTGTCTTGGGTTCCAAACATCCTGGAACTTCCCCAACCCATCACCAAAATGAGTTTCTCGCTGAAACCCTGCCTGCCATGGAGGCCCCCACGCCCTCCTGCGGCCTTCCCTGATAAGCTCCCCGGGAAATCTGCCCGGCTGCCGTCTAACTGTCCCTCCCCTGATACCCGTCATCCTGCCGCAAGGCGGCTAGTTTTGCATTTGTCACTCACATTAGACTGGAATTTTCTAGGGCCAAAGTCCATTTCTCTCATTTTATATCCCCAGGGTAGCATGTCACTTGTGAGACCACGCCGTGGATGACTTTGAACGCCCTGAGTCCCACAGCGCCGGGCCATGTGGACGCCTTGACCGAGGGCCAAAGCAGGCTGGTTCAGGTGCCCACAGCCCCTGAGGCCCCTCCAGCTTGACAAAGGCCAGAGGCCCATCTGGACTGTCTCAGGGCATCTCCACGGCAAACCACAGAGGCCCCAGCCCTGGGGTCACTGCCCGGGGATGTTGCTACAAACACCTATCGTGAGAAGCAGCAGGCTCCCCTTCTTCCTGAAGAGCAGAAGGTTCTCACCGGGGTCCAGGTGTCCACGCTGAAGAACACTCCTCTTTCGGTGTAGTTGATGTTTCTTGCAATATCTTTACCTATGGACACGGTCACGTTCCTGTGAAAGTCAATCTTCTGCACTTTTGCGCTGTTGAAAGATGGAAATAAGATGGTTAAGACTGAGAAGACAAGGGACTTCCTGAATGACCAAGTTGGAGCACCAAGTCACGTTAATCTCAGGTTAAAAGATCACACCTTGGGCTGGGGTTATGACTCAGTGGTAGAGCGCTCCGCTAGCATGTGTGAGGTGCTGGGTTCAATTCTCAGGACCACATATAAATTCATTAAATAAAGGTCCATCGACAACTAAAAAAAACATTTTTTTAAAAAAGATCACATCTTAACATCCGAGGGTAGAAGAAATGACAAAAAAATTTTTAGAAAAATCTTTGCACGAAATCTCTTAACACATTTCTGAGGTTTAACAATCTGTTCTAAAAAACCTGATTTCTGAGGGTGCACAGAGGTGTACACCTATAGCTACAGCAACCGGGGAGGTTGCAGCCGACACTGGTGAGTTCAAGGCCCGTCTAGCATGACAGCAAGACTCCACCTCAAAGAGAAAAATGTCTAAGCACCTACTTAAAATAAACTTAGCGGAACTGAAACCCCCTGCCTATTAATTCTTCTGCAGTGCCAAGATCGCTCTTCTTAGGGTCTTTCGTTGCAATGCCCTCTGAGTATCTTACTCTTACTTATCCTAAAATACCTCTGTGGCGCCATCGCATCCTCCTGGAAAGATCCCGGGCCCGGGTGGGACACTGAGCACCTGGCCTTTCCTCCCCATGGCTCAGCATTGACAATCACCTGCTCAGTGCCACCTGCCAAGCGCACACCCTCCACCCAGTGCCCTCTCCGTGCCCCAGAGTTTCTGGGGGCTAACGCCTACTATTTTGTTCCATTTTAGTTGCAGTAAACTGATTTCTACTAATGACATTCCTGAAAGAATGAACGGGGATCAGGACCTGGCTCCAGCTAGAGACGCCCCTTACGCAACAGCCTTGGTGCCTCTGCCCCAGAAATGACCAGAGGCTTCTCCACTCCCCAGCTCACTGACAAACACTGCTTCAGGGTGAACTCTGGGCAGGGTTTCTAAGTCTCGATAGTCACGGTAGCAATGGGAACACCAGCCACCACTTAGTGAGCACCCTGCGGGCCAAGGCCCCATCCTCCAGGCCCGTACCCACACTGTCCTTCTGGGAGTGTGGATGCTTTCTCCATTTTGCGGTAGGAGGAAGCTACAGCTCAACAGAAAAAGTTAGCAACTTGTTTCGAAGTCAGAGAGCTGTAAAGTGCAGCAGGTGAGCTGCAACGTGAGCCTGCATGGCACCGGCTACAGACTCTTGCTCCCAGCCTCCACCGGCACCCCTGGGTGACTGAGGAATCCACTTACCCATGGCTGTGGTTTTGCCGGCTGCCACAAGCGATGAACAGAGGGTTCTCCGGCAGGTCGCAGGCACTGGGGACACAGAGGAGGTGGGCATTTTTCCATCCATCTTCTTTTCAAGCGTGAATTCTGAGAACCAGTGGGGTACCTGAAACCACCTTTGAAGGGGAATGCCCTGTGCTAACTGCCCACACCCAAGGGTCCATGACCAAGCCATACTGGGCCAAGTAGGAGCCCAGGTCTTTCCAGATAGCATGGCTCAGGGACTGCGGAAAGTGACACGGTCATACGGCCATCAGTTTAGACTCGCGCCTCCCCCTAGCCACCCCTTCCATCTGTGTGTTGCTCGTGAAATGTCTGCCAAGTTATGTCCATTTATGTCCAAATGCATTTGGATTGTTCCATTTCCTTCTTTTAAAACCTCTACAAATTCAGTAATCGACTAGAAAACGAAGCCTCCCTTTTACAAGTGGAGAGACCTCTGAGCATGTAGAGATGACCTCCCGGAGGGTCATGCCCCCGACTCCACGGAAGCAGCCCTTGCTCGGCCCAGGAGGGTCAAAGGGAAGACTCCTGTGCAGGGACAGTGTGGAGCTGTGTGGCAGTCAGGCAGGAAGGAAGCCGGAGGGGGGCCGAGGAGCCCAGGCAGAGCCCCCGGCCGTCTAGGGGCAGCGTGGAACTGAGGTGGTTCTGTCCTCAGCTCCTGCACTAGGGTGCGGACGGCAGCTGGCGACGTTGGCATAAAGTACAGAAGTGCACTGTGAGTAAGTGGACTTCTGGTTAGGGACCTAACTGCCAGGATTTCACTGTTTCCTTAGAAAAATTTACCAAGTTTCAAATAGCATATGAGTTCTGGAAAATAACTTCTTAGTAGTAAGTTGGAAGATATTTGTTTTGTTTTTTGTCATGGATTTATTTGTACTCTTTGGAGTCTTCTCCAAATTTCCCATAAATTCTGACAAAATTTTCTCTGTGTATATTAAGAAATAATCAGTTTGTGGAATTTTGTTTTAGATTAAGAGACAAGAAATCTGTTCTTATTTCTTCCTAGTTAAAACATTAAGGTCTAGCAACACATTTTTCTTACCTGTATGTAAAAACAAACCAAAAATAAGTATCAAAAAATGTTTTCCTGCTGGGCATGGTGGCAAACACCTGGAATCCCAGTGGCGCAGGAGGATTGCAAGTTCAAGGTCAGTCTCAGCAACTTGGCAAGACCCTAAGCAACTTAGTGAGATCCTGCCTCAAAATTTAAAATGTGGTTCAGTGACTAAGCATCCCTAGGTTCAATCCCTGTACCAAAATAAAAAAATTAAAATTAAAAAAAAGTTTTCCAGCTTGATCGTTTCCCATGGATGATATAAAACGAGGAAATGCAGGTCAGTCTAACAAGACCAGGTATTATGCATCCTTCCAATATAAACCTGACTTCCGTCTAATTATAACCATAGTAGCTGACATTCACTATGTGCTTGCTACACGTGAAATCCTCACGCAGTTGTGCTCATTCATCCTTCACACCCTATGATAAAGGCAGAATACTCCCTGTCCCCATTTTACACGGAGGCTTAGGGAGGTTTAGCAATTTGCTCCAGATAACTCACTAGCCAGGGGCAGGTCTCTCGAATTCCAAAACCCATCCTCTCTCCAAAAACGCATCTAAAAACCCACAGTCGCAGAGGGAGGGCTTGGGAATTTAACTTGAGGTTTATTTCCTATTAAAACGGTATTTGTGTCAGATTATCCTGCCAAATGGTCACTTACCAACTCATAAAAACCAACTCATAAAAACAGGTTAACTAGGTACCAGCTTAAGGTTGGACTTAGCATCAAAGGGAGTTTCGTTCAAATCAACACAACGAGTCATCACGACGGGCCACGTGAATACCAGCAGAGGTTCTCAAGGGCCCCAGAGCCCCCCAGTGTCCACTGCCCTGGAGCCGCACCTCTGGAGGCCATTCCAGCTGCTGAGCACCTGGGCCTCCTAGCACAGCCCGGAGCACCTGCCGTCCTCTCTGTTGGCACTGCAGGGCTCCCGGCTCAGCCCTGCCCCTGCGGCAGGGCTGCGTCCAGCACCTCCCACCTAACCCCGCTGTTCCACTCGGCCCCACGGGGCCAGGGCTGTGCCAAGCACAGGATGGCCATGGTAGGTCCCCCGAGAGTCTGAAGGCTGGCTGCAGCCTGGAGCAGGAGTCCCAGTCTGAGTCTCTGGTGGACTCTTGTCCTGAGCGCGGCCAGGAGAGGAGGAAAGGGCTTAGGTGGAGCAGGGGGCCTTCTGGGCGGCTGTCAGGTTTCCAGAGTGTTTACAGGGGGTGTGGCCGGTGTTCTGGCGGCTTCTGCTCTTTTAGTTAGGCAAGGAACGCTCTGCAACCCTCAACCCCAGAGGTGGTCAGCTGACCACAGCGCGCACAGCAGCGCCCTCTAGAGGCTGGGGAGGGCTGGCCCCAGCAGGGCGCCCCCTGGGGTGTGGTGATCCTTCCTACCTGCACAGGTAGCCTCTCCCACACTTTCTGCAGTAGCCCTCTCTCTGTCCCTGAACCCTGAGGGGCATCGGCCAAGCCAGGTGGATGGGAACCAGGAGGGCTTCGAGGGACAGTTTCCATTCTTTCCCTCCTCCCACAGGTGAAGACAGCACTTCCCGAGATGGGTTCTGCTTTCCTCTGCTCAGGTGGCAAGCCTGAGTCGGCCGGGAACAGGCAGCACGGCAGGAAGTGACAGGTGTAAGGAACAGCACTGGCTACTCACCTGGTCCCGTTCTCCAGCATGAAGCTTGTGAGCCGGTAGATGTTGGTGGACCAGAACGCCATGTCATCCAGTCCTCCAAGGAAATACTCCTGGAACTGTTCCACCAAAAATGGGGACTTGGTGGAGTAAGTGGAATAAAGCTACAGCAGAGAAAAAGGAAAGTAAATAAGCGGCTGTGCCTGCACCCGTGCAGACCTTTGAGATGTGGAGGAATGAAGTCTTTACCTTGGAAACCGCTAACATCTCTCCATACCTGCAACAGAAACAATGATTTTGACAGTAAATCACAGCTTCTGTAGAGAAATGAAGCAAATAATGAAGGGAAAGTGCCTTCCACATGGATCTACTCTCATGCATTTCCCTTTGAATAAGCCATATCCAGATATCCAAAACCCTTCTCAGGAGCTAACACAGAAACACAGTAAGAAAGTCACACTCAGATCCACGCAGCTGGTACCATGGCACACGCTCGTAATCCCAGCAACTGGGGAGGCTGAGGCAGGAGGACTGCAAGTTAGAGGTCAGTCTCAGCAACATAGCAAGACCTTGTCTAAAAAATAAAAAAGGGCTGGGGATGTGTCTCAATGGTGAAGTACCCCTGGGTTCAATCTCCAGTGCCCAAAATTTAAGAATTTTTTAAAAAGAAAGAAATTAAAATGCAAGGCAAAGCTTCCTCTGGGTTATACTCACATTTCTAAGAACTGGAGGTAGGTACAGTCAACAATGACATTTTTGGTAATGACTTCCCGACCATAGAGTTTCTCATAAATTCCCAGTAGATCTTTGATGGGCACATACCTGAGAAATGCATTAGAATAAAATAAGAGACATTTTGAGTCTGAAGCTGAAGACTATGCCAACAGAAATAGCAGCTCCTGTTTTCCTATGATTACTACAGCCAGATTCCACGCAGAGGTTTTTGCAAGCCTCCTACCAGTGACCCTGGTGGAGAGTACTAATACGTTCCCATTTCACATGAGAGGAAGTTGAGGCAACAGAGAAGTTGCATAATCTGTTCAGTGATGCAGAGCAAGCAGTATCTTAATCAAATATTAATGAAGGTACAAATATTGAAAACTACAAATAACAATAGGAGCGTTTAATCTTGTGAATTTGGATTTCAAGAAGTGATTTTAAAGTATTCCCGCTTTTATTCTCAAAAATCATTTTTTAAAAAAACACCAAATATAGCTCCTTATTAAAATATGCTAGTTCGAGAAGTTTGTTTTTCCTTATTTTATGCTGCATATTCTAAGTCCAGCTTTGGATTCATAGATACTAGTTATTTCAGTTGGAAAAGATCAATATCTTAAAATTTTGAACCATCTTTTATCATAAATTCGAAATTCTTAGACCGTATCTAACAAGACAAAAATCGCCACCAATAGAACACAACTGAATCATATTTGCAAGAAAGAAGGGGCTGGGACGTCCGTTTTTTCTTTTATAAGAGCACTGGAATGGCTTCCCAGTGACAACAGCTTGACAGGCCAGAGGGGAGAAGAAACCAAGAATATTTGTTTAAATGAATCACTAAACTAGTAGGAAAGCAAAACTTTTCCAAAGACCAAAAACAAATAGAAACTGGAAGCTTAGTGAGGTAAGCGCAGGACAGCAGCAGCCAGCCTGGGTACAGCCGCCAGGCGCTGGGACTGGAGGGCTTGATGGCAGCGGGAGACAGGAGATGGGGCAGAGGAGCCACCCAAGCGGGCCACAGGCGAGCTCTGCACCCGTCCAGGGAACAGGGGCCACGTGTCCGCCATGAGAGAGACGGCGCAAACCGGCACCACCCAGGGCAACCCAGAAGCCCAGCGTCACCTCCCCGGCCTGGAGAGGGAGGAGCGCACCCTCTACACGGGGAGCCACGTGTCACCTCTGAGCCCCCAGGCCCACGAGGCTGCCCGGGACGGTGCTGCCCGCAACCACGTGACCTGCTTAGTCGGAAGACTCCCAGGGCTGAGTGTGATCAAGGGGCCTCGGTGGCCTGCAGGGGCCCCGGCGAACCCTCCCTAGAGGAAACCCGAGCCCAAGGCAAGCCCGAAGTGATTCAAGCACCGCGGAGGACGACCAAAAGCTAGCCAGTCCACCAGAGGCCCAGCTGAGGACACAGGCATCAAGGCAACAAGCACTGCCGGTGACGGAAAGTTCAGCTCACCAGCTGCCAGACCTGGGGGCAGACATCTGCACTGGGACTTCACCATAAAGAAGAACAAAATCAGGTCATTCTCCAGACAGTGGATGGAATTAGAGACGGTGGTGAGTGAAATAAGTCAGACTCAGAAAAGCATCACGTTTCCTCTCAGATGTGAGAGCTGGGGAGGAGGCGGGCACCATGAAAGGAGGGAGGTCGCCGTACTGGAGTCAACGGGGTCAGGAAGGTAGGAGGGCAGCCACAACAGGAGGTGGACTTGATGGGGTGACAGTCCCAGGTGTGTGCGGACATGCTCCCGTAGACTCACCATTCTGCATGATCACTGTGCACCCATTCAAAAAGAGTAAGACTGGAACGTGAAGGTATTTATAGCAAACACTGATGGAACAGGGAGAAACTGGAAGATCCACCATCACAAGGCCAGATTTTTAACACAAATTTCTCAGTGATCATTAGATCAGCCTGATAACCTGACAGTAAGAATATCTTAGTAATACTTGTAAGTCTTGTGATTTGAATGGTAGACTTAATAAGTAGGAGCTCAAAAGCATAACCATTTATATTAAACACAAAATTGAAGAATTAACATTTATTTCAAAGTCTTATGGAGTATTTACAAAAATTAACCATATTCTCGGTTATAAATTAAGACTCAATAAATTTCACACAAGTCCAATAAAGGTAAAATGAAGAAAATATAAGCAGAAAATAACAAAAGAGAAAATGAACATATAATAGAATCAGTAAAGTTTATTCTTTAGAATAAAAATGAGAAATATAGAAGATTGCTTAAATATATGCAGAGGCAGAACAAATAGCATTATGAATAACAAAGGGAACATAAGTATAAACACAACAGGAGAAAGAAGGAAAATATATGAACAACTTTATGCCAAAATACCTAAATACCCAGATGAAATGAAAAAGCCCTAGAAAAGCAAAGAACTCCTTAAGAAGAAACTGAAAGACTCCACAGTCCTATAACTATTAGAAAAACTTTTTGAAAGTCCAAAAAGAAAAAAACAAGAGGACTAGAGAGCTTCATAGGTAAATTCTATCAAACATTCAAGGGATCAAAGTTTGAATCTTACATAAGCTTCCTGAAAATACAAAAGAACAGTCCCCATCTGCTTTTATGAAGTCAGTATGACCTGGATACCAAAACCAAAAAAGAACAGAAGGAAGAATTAAGCAACCATACTAGTGCACTCACAATCATAGATGCAGAAACCCCAAACAGCAACGAGACGGGCAATGTACATTAAAAAAAAAAAAATGACATATCATGAAAAAAATTAGTTTTGTTCTCCAGGCAAGAAGGTTGATTTAATAGGAGCAAATAAATTAACATAATTCACTATATTAATAAGAAATAAACATTTCAACCAATGTAGAAATTCAATGCAATCTGATATTAATTTATGAATAAATTACTAATAAATGAGAAATGGATGGAAATTTCTCTAATTTAATAAAGGGGTCCACAAAAATCCATAGCAATAGTGAAAATTTCTAAGAATGGCACCGGGGACTGGGCTCTGTGCGGCGGGGCGGCTACAGTCAACAGCACATAGTGAGTGGCCTCACCAGTAAATGCACACGTCTGGGGTGGCGGGCATGCCGACCACCCTGATGTGACTGTGCACGCATATGCAGGTACCAGGACATCACACCGCTCCCCAAACAGGAACAGTTATTATGTGGCGATTAAAAGTTGAACTTAAAAAACTACAAATGCAGACGATTTCAACTTACACTGTCAATGATGTTTTTAAAGAAAGATCCTAAATGCTATTTAGGGAGCACGTAACTGAAAGTATCTGGTTTGCTCTTACCAGCGGCGTGCGAGGTAATTAAAATTGAATTCAAACTGGCTCAGCACATCTCCTCCTGCGGTATGAAAAAAATATTTACACTTGGTAGATCAGTCATAACATAGCACCCTACTGTCCACACAAGTTCCAAACCAGCTAATGCTCCTTCTCATCGTTATGTGTTCTTTTAGGTAAAGGCATGCCTTTCAGTAAGAATTTTTTTTTTTTTTTTGTACTAGAAATTGAACCCAGGTGCTCTACCACTGAGCTTCATCCCTGGTTCCTCCCTTTTTATTTTGGGACACGGTCTCTCTGGCCTCAAACGTGTGATCCTCCTGCCTCAGCCTCTTGAATCCCTGGGATTATAGGTGTGCTCTACCATATGCAGCTAGGAAAAAGCAATTTTTAAAACATCTTAGCCAGCTGAGCCTGGTGGCATGTGCCTATAATCACAGTGAAGACAGAGTTTGAGGGCAGCCTCGGCAACTTAGGGAGACCTGTCTCAAAATTAAAAGCCTATTGATTGATTGATCAATAAATGAATTTTAAAATCTTAGCTAATGAAAAGTATATGAATTAAGAAGTATATGAATTAAGAGTCATCCACATAACCAAAGATTTTTGTTGTTGTTATTTCATTTTAAGGAAAGACGGACCATAAGGGTTCTTTTAAACTAACACCATTTACCTCTGTGGATGGGAATTTAGCACAGAAAACGGATGAAATTTATCAGTCAAAAGATGAAGTATAGGAAATTAGAAGACAAAACCAAATACATTTTAATTCAATATAAAAGAAAACTTTTTCTAAAATTATGAAAAGTCAATGACAAAAATGCCTGTTTTATTTAAAATAACAACAACAATAAAAACCCGGACGCAGTTATTTAGAAATCTCTGTGGGGCGAGGTGCGCCTGTAACTCTAAACTAACTGCGATGTCGAACAGAAGGCAGTGAAGCCTGGCCACGGGAGACGTAGAAGAACACACATCCAGAGTCCAGGAATGATTTCACTACAAGTGAAGCGTGGCCACCCCAGAAAGGAATCCACAAAAGCAAACCAGCAGTACCAAAGTCGCCGGCCGAGTGAGCCTCAGAATAGGAGCCGTGAAAGTCCATCTGGAAAAAAGAAAGCATCTGGTCAAGACCCAGCTGTAGCCCAAACCCTCCGCCCGCAAGCCGGCGGGCAGTGGGGGCCGCAGCTGAACCGACCACCCGGAGCCTCGGGAGGGACTCAAGTGTCACACCAACCCCGCTGTGGGCAGTGGTTAGCTGCTTAGAGGCTGGGACACAGCGACTTGGTACCTGCAAAATCTAGCAGTCCAACGTCGCCTCCAACAAAAGGAGTTAGTCTCCGTTAGGGGCCAGATAGGCCTTTCAGGAGCAAAGTCGCCAGGGAAGGTCATGATCAGATAGGGCATTTCATATGGAAAACCGAAAAGAGAAAGTGGAGCTACAAGTCTCGAGCAGAGCCAAGCAGCAGGGATTCGAGTCCTTCTTGAGATGGGCTTGAATAAACTGAACCAGGACCGAAACCTGCTGCATGCTCAGTGCCCGTGCCCTCCTGCCCTTGCGGCTGGCGTCACCTGGGCATCATGAACGATGGGCTAGGAAAGATGGAGCTCTGCCAAACAGCGCTCTGGGCAGCGAGTCTCACGCCCACGTGGCATCTGAAGAGCCTGAGGTGTCTGATCTCGGGCACGAAGGCAGCACTCTCTAGAGTCACCAGCCAGAGAGACGGGTACTCACAGCGCCCATGGTCCTGAGGAACCCTTGTTCAATGCCCAGGCTGTGCCAGCTGACATCTGCCACCATGTGGGAGGTGATCCCAAACAAGAAAGCCACCAATTTCTCTGTGTCCTGCCAAATAAGCAGATTGTAGTCATCTGTGTCTGCCTCATCTTGCACCAGTGTCCTATAAAAATCGCTTAAATATGAATTTATTTTAATTTTTAGGGTCTTAACAAAAAAATTAAAGGTGGGCACATTGTTCTGGCTACTAAAAACTACACAGAACTTTTTGACATGTTTCATAGTGTCTTGGAACTACTTTCGGATTAATCACCAGTGGGGGCAACACAGTCGACTACATACCCCAAACTTTTCCATGACTTATAATTCACGTATGAAAAGGGGCCTGTGGTGGCCCAGGCACTGGAGGTGCAACGGGGAACAGCTGTCACGGGAGGGGTCTTGGCAGGGGTGGGTGCACGTCTTCGGGAGTAGAGGGTGGCGCCTACCTTCCCCCAGGGCAGGGGGTAGTGCTCGCGGATGTAATGAACGCTGGCATTGAGGAACGGGGTCCAGTGAGTACTCTCAGACACGTCGTGGTATTTTCCTGACAAAACAAAAGCAGGGCTCTGGACTCCCCAAGTCGGAGGGTCCCAGTCAAATCCCCCACCACCACCCCTGGGCTGCCGTGTCCCTTCCCCTCATTCCCCGGGGCCCCCGTGCTTCTCCGGTGGCTGCTCAGAGGAGACCCCCAGAGGAGACGCGTTCTCTCTTGGGGAGTTTTAAATATCATCTTTGTCCCTCATAACCAACCTCCCCGAGAGCTCAAAGGAACACAAGCAGATCCTCGAAGGCTTTCGGCAGATTCATGACAGTGCCATTAGCTGTCACAGGATCCAGTGGCTATTCCCTGCAGGCCTCGCTGGAGCAGACCCGGGGGACCCACGTCGCCCACGCCCCGCAGGAGGGCGCAAAGACAGGAGCTGGGCCTATCTGAACTCCCCAGTGCCATAGAGTCCTCACAGGGTGCCAAAGTCACAGGGCACCTGGAAGCAACCCTCCTGAGCTCAGATTCCTCACTTCAGACTTTTTTTAATGCTGGTGACCAAAATAAAAAAATAAATATCAGTTTAAGTCATTAGTTTTTCTGAAAATGATTTTCAAAGTTGGAACTAAGGAATTTGAGCTGCTCCAATAGATTTCCTAAAGATGAAAAAGTAAATGCTTCCTGCTCCCAGGATACAATAAAAATCCAGAATTAAGCACAGCAGCAGTGCTGTGGAAGGCCGTCCGCCTATCCGAATGGGCCAGAGCTCGCTGGCCCTCCATGAAGCACGCAGGCTGGAAGACAGGGAGACCCCAGGGGCGTGGTAATGGCGGCCCCCAGCCAGCCCTGTGCGGGACCAGAGCTCCTCTGTGCTCAGCTTCCTGGCAGCCACCCAGGGCTCACGGGGCTGCTTCTCGTCCTGTTGAAGCCAGCTGTCCTTGTCACCGTGACTATTTATTCAACGTTAGGCAGAGTGAGCAAAGGTGAGCACAGAAGCAAAGTTCTTCTCTTTGGCAACTAAACATCTCAGGAGGTTAAGAGTTTTCAAAAGATGACAGGGATCAAAGGAAAGATGAGGACAATGGAGAGATGCGTGTGAGACAAGGGACAACGTAGGAAAACTCCGGAAGCCCGAGAGGAATCCATGTTCGAACTCCCTGTCACCGCTGTGCCTTTTGTATTTCTGTCTAGCTGACCTTCTGGATGTATGGGTCCTACACTGCTCCCAATCTTTACATAAGAGAATGTATGTCACTTGGTGAAAAGAGAAGATGCCAGAGTTGGATTCCTTTTCTACTCAGAACTCCATGTGTTTTGTCTGTCTCTAAAATGGCACACACTAAGCAATGTTTTTCAACTTAATGGACAAAAAAACTACTTTTTATTTTTGTTTAAGATATTGAGGGGCTGTTACCAGGTGTGGTGGCGCACACTTGTAATCCCAGTGGCTCAGGAGGCTGAGGCAGGAGGATCCAGGGTTCAAAGCCAGCCTCAGCACTTAGCAAGGCCCTAAGCAACTTAGCAAGACCCTGTCTCAAAAGAATCAGGAAACATGGTCCCAGCCTGATACGCATCCTGGTGTTCCAGCAACAGCTGGGGAACAGAAAACACAAAGATCAGGGGGCCAGCGCCAGCAGCCTTGGAAGAAGGGCTGGGGATGTAGCTTGGTGGTTAAGTGCCCCTAGATTCAACCCCAAGTCCCCCCCCCCCAAAAAAAAAAATCAAGGGGCTGTTAAAATGTGAAGAACAGTCAAGCTCTCATGAATACCGTTTGGGAAATGCTAAACTAGAAATGGGATTCGAAAGAAGGAGAATTACAATACCCCAGGGCAAAATAAAAGGATGGAACACGACGGGTGGGGTGTGGCTCCATTGTAGAGCACCTGTTTAGCATGCCCGAGGTCCCAGGTGGTCCCCAAATCCACCACAGGGTGTGGGGGGACACAGAAACAGAGAAATTCTTATAAATATGATAAATATACAGCTTAGCTGTCTGGGATACTAACTATGGGACCAAGTCACCCCTAAGCATTTCATTGACCCTAAAAGACATTATCACTGTATTAAAAAATAACAACGGATGATCCTGAAACACTGAAATGGTTTCCACCAGAGCACAACGTCCCAGTGAGCTGGATGGCTCTCCTTCATCCCTCCAGATCCTCTCTCCATCTCCTTCCTACTGGTGACTCCAACCTTACCTGCTCAACTGACTTCCTTGTCCCCTGGCTTCGGTTGGGTTTGGCTAGTGGGAAGAGCAGGAGGTCAGAGGAGAGGAGGAGAGAGGCTGGCGTACTATGCTCCCAGCTCCCCTTCCACGGGCTGCCAAGGGCCGCCTTGACCCTGGGCTGAAGGCCCTCCTCCTGCCACACCACCTGCCTACCACACTCCCTCTTGTCCACGGTTCTGGTAGTCTCTCCTTGCTGTTCCTTACATCCTGCCCACACCTTTGAGAACAGCACCTTGTTAAAGGCCACCAAGGACTCAGCCCGAGTGTGCCACTGTGCCCTGTGGGGCCTGATGGGCACAGTCCACGTCCAGCGTATGGACGTACCACCTTCGATTTGCACAGCACCTAGAGAAGTCGGTGTGAGCACCAGCACCAGGGCAGTGAAGAGGCAGGGCAGGTGTTGTCACTGCCACATTAGAGTCACAGAAACTGACGCCACGTGAAGGGACTTTTTCTAAGTCACAGACTGAGAGGCAGCACAGAAGGAACACAAACTCAGACCTTCTGATCTCTTGCAAAATGTTTTCTCCGGGGCCACAAAGCACTGAAGCAAGTGAGGCTGCTCGGAATGGGTTGCATCAAAACACAGCTAAGGTTTTCAGCACGGCCATCCTCAAGCAGGTGAGTGTTGGGTAAATGGAAACAACAACAACCTGTGACCCACGTCACTGACCGAGGAGCCCGGAAGACACGCTGTGCTGTCACGTCTCCTTAGGTCACGTCCACACCTGTTCTCCCAGCAGGAAGCACGTGGTTCCGCCTACACACCGTCATCTTACCTCCTTTGCAGAAGCTGGGGTAAAAAGAATCAGGAAACACGGTCCCAGCCTGGTATGCATCCTGGTGTTCCAGTAGCAGCTGGGGAGCAGGAAAACACAGAGATTAGGGGGCCACAGCCAGCAGCCTTGGAAATGCAGGCCCCATTGGCTGGGCTGTCAATCAGGGATGTCAATCCCTGCTCCACCGAGACAACACACTGCGGTGCACCATCGCTTCAGGTCCCTTCCCGGCGAGCAGCAGCAGGCTAATTAAAAAGCAAAACTCACCTATTTAAATTTTACCTCCTTTCATTTTCTTTTCTTTCTTTTTTTTTTTTTACAGTTCTCAATTGTTTATTAAATTGTAGGTTGCAGAAAAGAAAGAAATTAGAGAATATTTTGAATCAAAGTCATTTGAAGATGGCACAACACATTTCAAGCTGCCTACATATCGGCATTTATTAGAAACAGCTTTCAGGTTTCTGATGTTGATTGACTACATACTTCAGGAACTCATTCGTCAACTTATAAACATTGCAGTCACACTACTTTTGGAATTATTTAATGATTCTGCTACAATGCCACTTTCAAACCGAAAAAAAAGAATGAAGATCTCAGTGGGTAAAGCACACTCTTAAAATAAGTTATAATCTTGTAATATATTCCTATTTGGTTATCCAGTAATTTAAGCTAGAATTTGAAAATTCTTCTTGTAGCAGAGTACTTATTTTTTGAATTTTATAAACTTATAATTTGGTTATACTTTAATATTGTTCATAAAATTTAAGAAAATTTGCCGATTTTCACCCCCAATTTCTTCCCAAATCTGGTTGCCATATAAAGTGCAAGATGTCCCATGAAATGTGAATTTCAGATAGACAATAATTTTTGTATGCAAATATGTTTCAAGTATTACCAATACTAAAAATTACAAACTGTCTATCTGAAATTTGAATTTTATTAGGTGCTTCATATTTTTATTTGCTAAGTCTGGCAATCCTATGTTCAAAGCTAGTTCCTAATGATATGTGAGAATAATTTTGGAAAGAAAGAGCCACAGATTCAATTGAAATTTGAGTCAGTATCTTAAATATTTGTCCCAAATAAGACACTATTTGAAAAATAATTCTGACCTTTTATTTAAATACTACCATTAAAAACAAAGCATTCAGAAGTTATACTCTATTTATGTATGATGTATCAAAATGCATTCTATTGTCATGTATAACTAATTAAAACAAATAAAAATATATAAAAAATTTTAAAAAGCATTTTTTAAATTGTCTGCAAGTGCATCTATCCACTATAACTTGTGAAACAAGGAATATTAGTTGAAATGATTGAATACTTACACCCAAACTATCAAAATTTAGCATTATTATTTTAGTCAAATCAGTTTCATTATCATAACTACAGAGCTGAAAAACGTATCAATTCATAAAAATTTGGAGAATATTAAAGATAATCTATTCTGTTTCTCTATTACTGAATCCACAGAGCTTACTTCATGAGTTTTGTTAGCATCTTAACTGACTTAAACCAAGACTTTAACCTATGAAGAACATAACCTTTTAGTGATAGCACATTATAATTTTATTTCCTCTAAATCTGTGTGTTAGAAAAGTCTTTATATTCTAAACATACCTTTTTAAGACGAGATATTAGTATAGATAATTCATCTTACTTTATAAAATGAGAAACAAAATCACCCCTAATTCCATCACTTAAATACATGCAGATGACATGATCCTTTCATTTTCTGTCTACCCAATAGAGCAAGATTTCCCGAAAGCTATTTCACTGGCCCAGAGCCGGTGGGTGATTTTCAGTGGCCCACAGAGAAATGAGAAATACAGAGGGAGATTAGATTAGGTAGCTAGCCGTATATACCATGGGTATCCACACACGTACGCATCGGCTCGTAGCTGCTACTTGTGCATTCGTGAAGGACTGTGTACTTTGTGTTTCCGCAGAGTTACAGAAACACCCTTTTCCCTTTAAAATGGTGTGAAAGTAGATGGCGCAGGTTTCCTTTCCAAGGATCATCCTGGGTGGAGGGCTCGCTCAGTTCCATTCCGACTCCCTCATGGCCTGCAGGCTGGGGCTAGAACACAGACGGTGCTTCCAGCCCCGGCTCTGAGACTGACGTGGCCCAGCTTCCTCCACGGACCCCAGGGCTTCTGCTACCTGGAAGCTGGGTGCAGAGGCTCCTTATGTGGCCTAGCATCCCACGTGTCCCTAGGAAGAGCGTGCACTTTGCTGACGACTGCTGCGGTGAAGTCTCAAGGCCCAACACAGTCGGGGGCAGCTGCTGCTTATTTTTCTCTTTTTTTGGCCTTACTTCTGGGGATGGAGTCCAGGGCCTGGTGTGCTTTAGGCGAGCGCTGTGCCACGGCTCACATCCACAGCCCCGTTATCTTCCACACCCGTACAAGCCCCTTGAATCTGCACCTAGTGAAGGGGACCCTGGCCCTGTGACAACAGGCAGGGAGCGGCTGGGGCGGCCGGTCCACGCGTCCTCCTGGGAGTCTTGTCCAGATCTCACACTCCATGAGCAGTGAAGGCCTGATTCCTAGCACTGGGCCTTCCCTGCACAGCCAACCCAGGAGGTTTCCGGGATCTCCAAAATGACTGAGGGGCGTGATGGGAGAAGCCCAAGAGGAGCAACACGACCTTTTTCCTTTTCTGATAGGGCTCACTAATAAGATGGACCAACACGGAGGCAAAGAAGTCCCTCGGGAACATAAAACGGGAAAACGTGGTAGCGTCTGTTTCCTCTTTCCAGTTTTCCCAGAACAACAGGACCACTCCTCCTAAGGACAGCCTGTGCCAGGGCCACCCCTTGGGGACGATCACTGGAGCAGCAGCTGGCACATTCGTCCCGGCCAGGTGCTGGGCTCAGAAAGGGAGACCTGCTAGAAGCTACTCCAACTCCCCAGCTAGAGCCAGGGAAGATGCTCTCCTCCTTCTGGGGCTGCAAAGCTCTGAGGCAGGGTCCACCATGGGGAGAAGACCACCACCTAACCCTTTGGGCCCCATTCTGCCAAGAGCTGTCAGTCACATGAATCAATAAACTCCCCCCCACCCTCGCCCCTCCCCGCAAAAAAAAAAAGAATATCCTGAGTTGGACTTTTGTCACTTAAAAATAATAATTAACTTCATAGACCATTTACCTTGCCAGCTACAGATCTAACTGCTTTCTGAGCATTAAGGCTTGCTGAATCTGCCTCTCTCAGCAGGTGAATATGTTACTTAACATGGCAAAATAATTCTGAAGCCGATTTTGAAAAAAAAAAAAAAGGGTGCAAAAGAGTTGGGAAGCTTCCGGGGAAGAAAGAGTCCTGAGGGAGGTTGAATCCTTCTGGTACGTTTTTAAGCTACAGACACAAATATAGTTGCATATAGGAGCCAAAACCTTGAAATAGAAAAAAGAGCAGAGAGACAGACCCGAGGCTGTGCATTGCCTAACACAGGACGGAGACGTGGGCGGAGACGTGGGCGGAGACGTGGGTGGAGATGTGGGCGGAGACGTGGGCGGAGTGGGGTAACAGCCCCACAGCCCGAGTGCACCAGGGACACACGCCACACGTCTGAAGTCACTTCACCTGGGTGACCGCCTTGGAATCCATATCAAAACAACAGGTCACTCCATCCCTAGTACGTGCTGTACCAAAATACAGGCAGGATGAACTAGGAAACTGACAAAAACCAACAGACACAAATTTAGGCAAATAACTGCCTAAGCACCACGTGGGAACGGTGTCTCCACATCCAGGTAGACACCACGACAAGAAAGGCTGGAGCATTTAACTACACAAAAATGCACCCACTCTGTGTCGAACAGCCTCAGACACACACTCTACAGAAAATAAATAAGCACCAGTTGCTTGATAGATTAAGGGCTGATATCTTAATGGCGATTCTTACAGATCAAGACAAATATTACAACAGAAAAGTGAGCAAAGGGCACAGGCGATTCGCAGACGTGATAGGGATGGTCAGGAAGCATTTGGAAACAAGTTCGACCTCATTTTATTAATAATTGCAACACTAGCTCGAACCCATAGCCACATACCATTTTTAAGCTGCCAAATTCACAAAGATGAAAAATAAAAATAAGCCCTAAAAGCAAAAGTGTTACCAAATTTGAAAATGTTACTCAAAAAAATGTCAGTAGAGTGGGCATAGCTCAAGGGTAGAGTCCTCGCCCAGCACGTGCAAGGTCCTAGTTTAATCCCAGCACCCACGAAACAAAACAAAACAACAAAAATCAATAAATAGAAGGAGTTAAAGTTATTTACTCCTCTGTGATACTGTGATTCCTCTGTATAATTTTTGTCCACGGTTCCTGGCTCATGACTTCCTCCCAAAGGCAGGCCATAAAAACTCGACTTTCTCTTCCCCGAGGCAGATCACGGAGACTAATCTGCGTTGTATCTGGCCATGAAGAACCTGTGGCCTCCCTTGCCTGGGAGATAAGACCCTGCACACCTCAGAAGGGGTCCTGCCCCACACATGAAGGACAGGAATGTGGAATTACAGCCCGGACAGGACTTGCTGGAGTCCCTGCCCATCGGTCATCACGGGCCCACACCCTTCCCACCCAGCCTCATTTGCACTCGGCCATCCCTGCACAGGTCATGCCTATCCGTACAATCTCCATGCAATCCCAAAACGACAGGGTTGGAGAGCTTCCAGACAGCTGCACACAGGGAGGTCCCCGGGAAGACGGCACTTGTGTGCCAGGAGGGTGACCCGCCCCAGTTCTCAGGAGGAAGCACCCAGGGCTCTGTGCCCGGGACTCTTCCACACCTCTCTGCCCACTTACTTCCAGCTCTTACAACATCTCTATGGTGAACTTGTAAGTATCATAATCCCTTGAGTTCTGTGAGCCACTGTAGCCCACATGCCAAACTTGAGGTGGGGTCATGGGACCCCCGAGTTGTAGCCAGTTGGTCAGAAATTCCAGAGGCCTAGACTTGTAACTGGTGGAGTCAGAACTGACCTGGACCAGAGGACACCCGTTGGTGATGACTGCTGAATTCACCACTGCTGGTGGGGAGGAGCCCCACACCTCCTGAGGTCACGCGGTCTTCTGTGCCCACCATGGCCGTGTGGGAGTGCAGGAGAAAGCAGCTTGTTCTCCTACACCCTTCCTCTGGCACGTATGTCTTCTCTAAATGCCTGTTATTTAGAGGAGTTTTGTTTTTTTCATCCATTGCTGGGCCCAGGGGATTCAGCCGGCCATGCCACAGTAGAGAGGATGTGCCACACAGGGCCGAGATGCTGACTCCATGCAAGGAGATTAAGCACGAAAGTAAACATAGAAAACAGAAGCAAGGGTCTCAGCAGTGGAGAAAAGAGTCGCACATACAGACAAGGAAAAGACTAGAAATAAATCCTGTGGTATCAAGTCAGAATTGGCTGTGTTTTCATGGGAATTTGTATAAATAGATTATCAGTTCACAGACCAGACAGCCAACATGAAGCCAAATCTGGTACAATTTGAGCATCAAGATGGCAGCACATGCCTGGAATTCAGACAACTCAGAAGGCTGAGGCAGGAGGATCACAAGTTCAAGGCCAGTCTCAGAAACTTAGCAAAGCCCTGTGTCAAAATAAAAAAATGAAAAGTGCTGGAATTTGGCTCAGTGGGAGAATACCCCTGGATTCAATCCCCAGTAATAATAATAGCAATGCATTCCAAGACACTGAGTCAAACAAGAACCCAGTGTCCTGATGGAGACAGATAAATGGATGAGAGGGAGGGAAAGCTATCTTCCAGCACAATGCCAACCAAGAAATGCAGAAGAATGGACAAACCAAACACCACTTGGCACCCATCATCACCACCATTGCTTCAGGTAAGAATCATCCATGGGCACTAAAGCCAGATGGTACAAGTCTAATGAGAAACAGGACAGGTACATGGCCCCACTAGCTCTCGCCACAGAGCCTTTACTCACTGAAAAGTAGAAAATACACATCAACTTTTCAGTGTCAAAATGTGGCAGATGCCACTTTAACCAAGAGATAAAAATTAACAACCCTAGGACATTCACTTTCAGAAAAATAAAGTAGATGATTGCAAATACTTTTCCCTACTCCCCCCATTAAACACGCCTAAGAAGCCTGCACGTGCCGAAATGAACACAGGACTCTTCAAGGTCAAGATCAGAGTGCAGATCAGCTAGGGAACTTGGGACCCTCAGACGACAATGTGGTGACTTCTTGGGGATTTTTTCTTTGACTTCATGTATCCCAAAGTGAGTTCTGGAAGAGCCACCACCTGGAACACCAGGGGACACAGACATAAAAACAAACAAAGCCTGTCCCCTCTGGCCACAGAGCCAAAAAAGGGCAGCCTAGCGAGATTGAAAACTCTTAACAATGACCTCTGCCCAACCACTGCCACAGGTAAAACCGTGGGCCCAACCTTCCCCATCCACTGAGGCCCAATGAGCAGCCCAGACTTGCACCTGGCCAGGCTATGGAAGCTCATGTCCCGCTGGGGCGAGGTCTCAGAGGCTGAGCAGGGCACTGTCCTGCCCCCACCTCTACCTGGGGTCAGTGAGGTCACAAGGAGAGCCTGGACTTCCAGGCCAGCCTGCAGTTATGAGGACCCCTCCCCTCCTCACTGGGCTGACGTCAGAAAAGGCCCAGGGGAGTCGGACCACCCTGCCCACTGAGTCGGGGAGGCCAAGTGAGGAGGAGCTGTTGCCACCCCCGCCCCCACCCCAGCAGGTGTCATGGAGGCTTTGCCCCAGCCCTTCCTCCACAGTGGTGTCAGAAGCACCCAGGGGAAACAGGAGGCTTCAGTGAGATCCAGAGTCCCACAACCACACACCTGAAAGTCCAGGTTTCAACCCCACATCATTCTCCACACCAGAAACGGCAAAGACCTCAGGACTTAGCATAGATGCCAGCACTGAGATGTCAGAAATGCCGCCATTCTCTGACAGATTCTCTAAAGCAGTCATCATACATGTGTCTGCAACCAAATGTGAAGATACTTGAAAGAAATGGAAAAAGAAGTCAACAAAGAAATGGAAAATACAAAGAATCACCACAAGGAAATCTTAGAACTGAAAAATACCACAAATGAAATAAAAATCAACCTCACCAGGAAAGGGACAGACTGGCATTGCATTCCTCCTGATGCTGTGGAAAAAGGAGAATGCAGGATCGTTTAAATATCCTCTGAGATCCTCACCAAAAACGTACGGCCTTCTGGGGAGTCTCGCTATGAGGAACCATGAGAAGAAACCAAACTGAGGTGCACTCTACAGTCACTAGACTGGACTTCTCCAGAACCCCAAGTTGTGACAGACAAGAGGCTGAAAGATGCTCTAGTCTGAAGGAAGCCGAGGAGGACCGACAACCAGACGCACCACCTGGATTCAGTCTTCCTCTTGAATTCATTCTGGACCCACAAAAGGTGTTCTGGGGACACCTGGCGAAATGTGAATGGTCCTAGAACCGGGCAGTGGTCGGACTGCAGTGCCGAATTCCAGATTCCGATTATTACGCTGTGGTGTAAGGGGATGCACCCTTCTCTTTAGAAAATTCACAAAGGTGTTAAAAGACAATAAGAACCACATCAGCAACTAGCCCACAAATTATTCAGGGGAGATCAACATGCCTAGGTTCAGAGGATGAAAAGGCAGATGTGATAATCTGTCAACAGTTGGGGAAACTGGAAAGGGCTTGTGGGAATTATTTAATCTAATGTTTTCAGCCTGTGTCAGTTTTGTGTCATTTCAAATTAAGTTAAAATAGGAAATTGATTAAATAAATTATGCTACCTTCTGGATAACACAAAAGTGTATAATTATTAAAGTTATTCTGAGATTTCTATTTACTGACATGGAAAGATATCTGATCTATTAAATGAAAAAAAAAGTTGCACAACTATGTATAGCATAATCTTTAAAAAAAAGTACAGAGAAAAAGAAAATACCTGAAATGATGTAAAGCAAGACACTAACACTGGTTACTCTGATATATATCATATATAGAGAGACTTTTTTTTTTAACAATGAGCTTCATAACAGTTTTATAATCAGAAAGAACCCAGTTCTCTCCATTGTGAGGGGCAGAGGATGACTTGCTGCTGATTCCATGCTAACACCCCACATTCTATTAATCTACAGAAAGGGGAAACCGGGCAATAATGACCACCAAAGTGAGGTCAGTGGGGTTCCCCAGCTCCTAAAATTCATAAACTGATTTTCCCAGCTTTATGATTGTCTCTGGGAACGTGGTTTGTGTACGCCAAAGTCTTTGAAGCACAGGAACCTCTGACTGTGGGAACAAGGCGACCCCTGAACCAAGAGAACGCCCAGCCTGGCTGTGGAATCCTGCCTGACCCTGCCTGTGGGGCTCCGCCTCTGCAGTCAGCAACTCCTTCAGGTCACGCCTCTGTGTTGTACCAACCTGCACCCATGAATTGAGAGGTCACATAGAAAAGGTTCAAGGAGAGGAAAGAAAAGAGCAAAGATCCCCAACGTGAAGATCTGGATCGTGGATCTTTGAACAGGGTCTCGGAGGTATCAGCACAAGAGGTGCAGAATCCGTGTGTTCCTACACAGGAAGGGCGAGCACTCGCTCTGTCATTTCCCAAGGTGACATTCAATGTGTGGATTAGAAGTCACACTGAGGGAGATGCCTGTGTCCATTAAGCTCATCATACCAGCTTGAACTCCTCTACTGGAAAACCAGTCTGCACACGCAGGACTGGCAGGTCACATGCCGGCTCAGGCAGGTTCCGCTTCCCTTCCCCACATACTTTGCATCAAGGTCAGTGAAGATGTCCATCAGATATAAAAGCTGCTTTTCCCTCCAGGGCTGGCTAAGGTGGCTAAGGTGGCTGAAACTGAGGATGGAAAGTGACTTGGGAACGCAAGCCATTGCCTTATCTTGCTTTCCAACTGGATTAGCAAGACCTACCGGTGACCACCTGATCCACTTCCGATGTCAGGAGTGAATGTCGACCCCTCTTATCAAATTTAAATGTTTAAGAATCATCTTTGTCACAGATTATCATTTAGCTCTCAAACTAGAAATGGTGCACAGGGTCAGGACGTGTTAACTCAATTTGAGGGTGGAAAAGGCAAGCCACCAGAGGTCCAGGAACACAGTGGAGGGAAATCCTGAGGAGCTCTCCTGCTCCCAGGGCAGGGGCTGGCCTAGCTATGGGGTTTCCATCCCCAGGCTGGGAAACCAAACAAGCAAATACAACCAGCGTACAACACACAGTGACAGAAACTAAGAAAAAACAGTGTCTCTCCAGTGTGACCGCTTTATAAAAACAAAAAGATGCATCATTTTTAAAAGTTCTCGTTTTTTTTTCAAAGTATGATTCGCATCATTAATATATTTGCAGTTTAAAATATTACCTATATAAAATGTTCAAGTGTCTTTTTAAACATACTACTAAAGACATAAAATCGCTCTTAGGAGCAGTCTGTCAGGCCTTTGCTGAGCACCCACTGAGGAAGTTAATGCATAGGGATAAGAGCCAATCTTTGTACCTCTTTGTAGTCAACATGACCCTCATGAAGACGAAGAAACTCCAGAGCTCTGTGTCCTGAAAGAGAGGAACATGAATAGGTTATATTTAACTGTACTCAGATCATTTGCAAGGAAACTACAAGATTTTGCAATCAAAAACTGTCAAGGAAGCAGAAAATGAAGATGAAGTTCGTACTTGGCACTTTCTGTAGGCATCATTGCACTTGTATGGTATTTATATTATAAGGATACAAATCAGAGCTGCATGGCGATTTGGTTTCTAACTGGTTCTGTGACCTTGTGTCATTACTTGACCTCTACAGGCCTCAGTTCCCTGCTGTGTAAAGTCAAGTCAGAAGCACCCACCTTAGGGCTAGTGGAAGGAATCCGAAAGCAAACACTAAGTGACAGGCACAGTGGCCGGACCGGGAGGAGCTAGAGAAACAGACGGTCATTATCTTATTTTGTCTCCGAATTGAGGTAAATAAACCCACATAGGACATATAATATGTGCAACCCTGGGCGGAACCAGTGTTCCCAGCTGTGTTTTCAACACTGGAACACTCTGTAATGACAACATCAGAAGGCCGCCCACGCCACCCACCCATGCATGCCAGGAGCCTTCGCAGCACCAACAGGAGACTGGCATTCTTACGAGGAGACACTCAGAGGCAAGACCTTCTTTTTACTGTGAACAACATTCATTTTTTAAATTCATTTAACAAAAAATTATAGTCACTCCTACATTGAAAGCCTTAACACAAGAGACAAGACACTGCTTATACACATTCCATGTAAGAGCCCGGTGACTTGCAGACCCAACGCACTGAGCGAGGCCAATTGGATCGATCAATTCACATCAATGTCGCCCCTCCACTCAGGCCTGATATGAGCAATGAGAAAGTGAACCATGACACTCATAACACCATCAGGGTAAGCAGACCAAGATTTCATTCTCCTTTCATATGAAAGTTCTCAGAATCAGTGCAGATTCTATTTCAGGGGTTGCCCTAAATTATGTTCACACAGTTATGTAGCAATAGATACCTTTAAATATCCACTAGGACCTTGTAACTACTGACAAAAGGCACCTATCTTATAAACTTTCAAACTCCAAAGATTAAAAACTTGAATATTTCCATTTATATCTGTTCCTCTTTAGCTTACTTCTATGATTTTAGCAATTTCACTGAACTTAGTTGGAAAACACTCAGAAAGATTAATAACTAGAATGTGTAAAGAACTCCAAAAAACTAACACTGAAAATATCAAATAACCAACCAAGCACAGTGGTGCATGCCTGTACTCCCAGTGGCTCAGGAGGCCGAGGCAGAAGAATCACAAGTTCAAAGCCAGCCTCAGAAACTTAGTGAGGCCCGAAGTAACTCAGCGAGACCCTATCTCTAAATAAAATGTAATAAAGGGCTGGGGATGTGGTTCAGTGGTTAAGCACCCCTGGGTTCAATCCCTGGCACCAAAAAAAAGAAAAAAAAAATCAAATAACCCAATTAATAAATGAGCAAATGAACTCAACAGATATTTAAAATACAAATGACCAACAAATATATGAAAAAATGCTCAACATCACTAGCAATTAGGGAAATGCAAATCAAAACTACACTGAGATTTTATGTCACTCCAATCAGAACATCAATCATCAAGAATACAAATAATAAATGCTGGAGAGGATGTGGAGAAAAAGGAACATTCACACTGTTGCTAGAACTGCAAACCAGTACAACCACTGTAGAAATTAGTAGGGGTTCCTCAGAAGACTAGGCACGACCCAGCTATCCTGTTCCTCAATATTTACCCTGAAGAATTAAGGTCACCATACTACAGTGATACATGCATACCCATGTCTAACAGCACAATTCACAACAGCCAAACTACAGAACCAGCTTAGGTGTTCATTAATGGATGAATGGATAAAGAAAATATGGTACGTATACACAATGGAGTGTAGTCAACCACAGAGAAAGATGAAATTATAGCATTTGCAGGAAAAATGGATGGAACATCCATTAATATGTTAAGTGAAATAAGTCAAACTCAGAAGATCAAGGGTGGTATGTTTTCTCTCATATATGGAGCCTAGAAAGAAAACGGAAAGAAGGAAAGGTCAGGGGAGCTCGTGAAAATCCAACCGAGGTCAGTGGAGGAAACGGACCAAGGGACAGGAGGCGGGGAGGGCGGGGAAGAGCCGTGAGCTCGAGTGAACATTGGTGACAAATCCCTCCTGTGGACAGCCACCGTGCACCACCCAAGTGAGGTGGGAAACGCGCCCTCTGGTGGGGGCTCCTCCCCAGCTCAGAGGAGGAGGTGAGAGGTCAAGGGCTGGCTCAGCCACACACCCGCATGCCCGTCATCTCGCCTCCACTGTCCCCACACGCCCCTTCAGCAACAGGCCTTTAATGCGGAGAGGGCTATTCACGCATTAGCTGTGACACTCACTAGCATCAGTTTCCTAACCTGTAAAACGGGATAGCTGGGCTCTGCCACCCTAGTACCTCGGACTGCAGAATTCCGGGGTCACAGGTCCCTGCCCGCCGTGGCTCAATGCCTGAGCTGATACATTTTCATATTTATAATCTTGTTATTCTTTGTAATTCCTGGAGGTGATAAAACTACAAAATACTATTATTTCTATTAAATAAAACCTAGAACATATATATCTGAAATCAATCTAAAAATTGCTATACAAGGTAATATTTAATTATATTGTGAATTGGTCCACATTTTCCATATGTTAAAAATATTACAAATGCAATCTGTACACATTTTTTTTTTAACCAGTGAGCTGCATTTCCAGCCCTTTTATTTTAAGACAGAGTCTCAGAACAGCCCCACTAAGCTGCTGAGGCTGGCCTCGAGCTTGTGATCCTCCTGCCTCGGCCTCTGGAGGCACTGGGATCACAGGCATGCACCACCACACCTGGTCTAAATCTTTTTAAATTTTTTTTCAGTTGTCAATGGCTCTTTGTTTCCTTTATTTACTTATATGTGGTGCTGAGAACCAAACCCAGTGCCTCCCACATGCCAGGTAAGTGCTCTACCACTGAGTCACAACCCTAGCCCCCAAATCCTCTTGGTAAGGGATCCTCGGAGTTCCTGCCAAGAATGGCCACCACGTGAGGCCGATTTTCATCAGCGTGATTGTGGTGAACACTTCACAGCGTGTGTGTGTGTGTGTGTGTGTGTGTGGAGAAACAGCATCGCACATCTTGGATTTATACGATTTTTATTTGCCAATTGTACCTCAATAAAGCTGAAAAAATAAATTTCTAAAGACCTCACGTGACCTACCTACACAGAAACACCTCTGTGTCTGCCTAGGGCCGGTGACATGGGCTCGCAGGCCCACTCCTGCCACGCTTCTGGCAGTGACGCCAAAGACCACTCACACTCCGCTGCCTCCGTGACCTCCCTGAGGCCAAGCCCCTTCAAGACCAGGGGACGGGACCCACTCCCTCGTCCTCATGTGGCCCTTTACCTACACTTGGAAATGCCCCTCTTTGGAAACGTAAAACAAAAATGCTACGCCCCCTCCTCTCCGCCCGTCCTGTCAGCTCTCTGCAGCCTCGAGGGTACTAAGCACCTACGTCCCCACCCAGACACCCGGCGCCCCTACCGCCCCTCAGCGAGCTACCTGCCTCCCATCCCCAGAGCACAGTGCCCCTCTCTCCAAGGTCAGGCTGCCCGGCACAGCAGGAGGCTTGTACCACAATAAGGGACAGCTTTCCTGTCCTTTCAAGAACAGGACGGCCCCAGCACTTACCTATTTCCACGTGTGTTGAAAGGCCACACGATGAAGTTGTAGGGCAGAGGAAAGCCAGTACGGCCAGCAGGCCAGACCACAGCCTGCAAGGGGACATCTGTCGCTCCTCCGGCTGCTCCGCTCACAGGAAGCCGCCTGCTGCACAGCCCAGACTCCAACGCCAGGCACCGAGCCAGCACTGTCCCTCCAGCAGGTCACTGACAGGGGAAGCCCAGCCTCATTTCAAAATAAGGTTGTTTTCCAATGACGCCGACTGCCCAGCTACTGTTCAGCTCACCAGAAGAGCAAACAACTGTCCACCTGGGCGGGGAGAAAGGGAGCCCGTGAAATCCCAAAGCTCCCAACTGGTGGCCCTGCATCCTCCCCAGCTGTCAGGCACTTCATTACACCTGACGGCTTGGAGACCAGCAAAGTGCTCCCCAGACAGTTCTTGCTTTCCAAAAACAGACTCACCTGTGCACATCCACAGTCTCCCCACCAGACAGCCTCGCCTTCCACGGCGATGTCTTGGGCATCCTTTGCACACATTAAACAGGCAGCCCGGCCTCCCAGGCCTCCTTTCTATGGTGATCAGCTGGAAGCAGCCTCTCTCAGTATTTGGCAACAGATACTGACGCTCGCTCGGGTAGGGTTACACAAGTGAGACGCTCCTGGGCTTCCTCCTCTGGTGCGTAGCGCTCATCCAGGGCCTGATGCAAGATCAGATTCCTGCATCTGATCAAAGATGCTGGCTTCACTTGGGGATGGGAAGGGAGTGGGCAGATTAGGGCCAAGAAACCAGGGTTTGGAAAATGCTGAGGCTCAGAATATTCCTGTCCTGGAGTAGAAAATCAATGGCACGTAATCCGGGGGAAAACTTTGGTCAAACTTTTCATGGAAATGAGTTCATCTTAAAGGTCAAGTTACGGGCTGGGGTTGTGGCTCAGTGGTAGAGCACTTGCCTGGCATATGTGAGACCCTGGGTCTGATCCTCAGCTCCGCAAATAAATAAATAAATAAATAAATAGAAGTTCATTGACAAACTAAAAAATATTTTCATAAAATAAAGGCTTAAAAAAAAAAGTCAAGTTATGCCTCTTGTGCATTAAAAGCAGGGGAGGAGCTTCTAAAAGAGTGGGAGGGAATGACATTCACTCTACTCACGCTGGGACTAGCGGAATCAAAAGCTGGATGAGCCCAAGGTGGGACTGGAGACGGCGACTTGCAAATCGCTTGCTGCACAATCTCAACTCAGCCAGATGAAAAGGCCCCAGGAAATGAGCACTGTACCCCAGGGGGAGCCGGGCATTGGGCTGATGTTTATAACTACTTTTAGGCCATAAACAGATGTGTGTTGTTTTCCTAATGGAGTGTTTCCTAAATCTAAACCAACATTTTTAAAATGAGAAAATTCACAGACAAAAGTGATTTCTAGCACTCTTGAAAAAGAACCGGCTTCCTGAACTGACACCCGGATGTGCTGGGACAATCCGCAGAGCTGAGAAGACAGCTGGTGTCCTCCGGCCCCCGTCCCCACCCACGGTTGCATGCAGATCCCATGCCCTCTGGACCACAGGGGCCTTTGGAGCACCCCTCTCACGCCTGGCCTCCTGCAGCCTGCGGGTGATGGTGATTACAACGTGGGGCTTTGGTAAACTCAGCACCCAATGGCAGCCAATCATGGTAACAGTAGGCAGCTGCACAGAGTGGCCAGGGAAGGGAGTATTGCTGCCCAGACAGCAAATCTACGCAGACGAGACAGAACCATCCAGAAGGCACCAGAAAAGAAATGGGGTTCAGTTATGAAGAAATACTAATCCCAAACTTCCCATTACATACTATATGTATTTAGGGCTCCCTATGACTGAATTAATACATGCATTAAAGTGGGAGGAGCCACCCAGTCAGCGCAGCGCCATGGTTACAAGTGTGGGTGCTCCAGCCAGGCCGGCGCTCTACCACAGAGCGGTCCCAGCCCTTCTATCAGTCTTTATGTTTTGAGACAAGCTCCCCCTAAGTTACCCAGGCTGGCCTCAAACTCGCCATCCCAGTCTTGATCAGCCTTCCCAGTCGCTGGGAAGTAGCTGGGATTACAGGGCGTGTGCCACCTCACTGGTCTCTAAATTTTTTAAATACATAAATTTAATGTCTATTATAGTTCTCAGATCACAAGCTTTCTGAAGCCAAATTTTATATATACTTGACTAAATGTGTATGTGCATGCGTGTGTGTGTGTGTGTGTGTGTGTGTGTGTGTGTGTGTTGATGCTGAGGACTGCTCTACACACTGAGTTACATCCCAGCCCTTTTTGTTTCTGATTTTGAGACAGGGCCTCACTAAATTGCTGACGCTGGTCTGGAACTTGCAATCCTCCTGCCTCAGCCTCCAGAGTCGCTGGGATTACAGGCCCACATCCCCTTTCCTAAGTCTGGTGACTTTGCTATCCGTAGACAGCACGACTCTGCCACTCAGACACCAGCTGAAGACCAGCAGGCAGTTGCAGGAGGAGGGGCAGTGGACACAGTTTCATCTGGATCCCACTCTGCTGCCTTCTCTTTATCGGGGTGGCCCTGTGCAGGTCACCAAAACTCTCTGAGCCTCCATTTCCTCAGCTTAGATGGAGTTAATGATAGGACCACCTCTGGGTTGTGGAGAAGATCACAGGATTAACTTGTAAAGTGGTTAAACGGAGCCTGAAATCACCTCCCTGTTGATTTTTTTTCTTTCTTTTTTTTTTTTTTTGTTTACTGCAGTGTTGGGGATGGAACCCAGGGCCTCATGCATGCCGGGCAGGTGCTCTACGGCTTAGCTACACCCCAACCCATTTGTTGAATTTTTTTTTTTTAATCAAGAAAAAATATTTCACATGCAGATATTCAGCATAATATGTTTATAAAAATTTAGATATGATTATAAAGAAAAATTGGGCTAATATTTTGAAGTGAAGGTGAATCTCCCTGTGCAGATAAATGGGATATAGTTTTAATGTCCAGAAAGAAACCTTTTGAGACAAAGCAGAAAATCCCAGCTCACTTCTACACTAGTCTAATAAGCTGCTGTCATCACAGGGCCATCGGAGCACCTGGGGAAGAGGCTGGTAGAGGCAGGAAGGAGAAAGGGTGGTGCCCAGCTCAAGGGCAGGCTGAGAAAGAGGAAGGACAAGGTCCCTGCCATCCAGGGATCTTGTGCTATCGGCCCTGGAGGTCACATCCAGTCTGGGGCACCAGGGCCCCCAGAGATAAGCCAGGAGGAAATTTTCCCCATTCTGAATGGGGACTTGTAGGGGACACCAAATAGTGGGGGAGTAGGGGAGGGCCACGTGGGGAATTTCCCAGGCCGTGGGCACTTTGCCTTTGAGGGCTCCTTCCTTTATACATAAATAAATAGGAAAAAACATATTGCATATTTGCATTGGCATAAAGATTAATGTATTAATATTCTACCCAAGTTCATTTTTCCCATTCAGATTTTTAAATTTTTTTTAAAAATTCTAGTTGTAGATGGACACAGTACCTTTATTTTGTTTATTTAGTGTTTTTATGTGCTGCTGGGGATCGAATGCAGGGCCTCACACATGCTAGGCAAGTGCTCTACCACTGAGCAACAACTCCAGCCCCAAAACTTAATTTTTCTCTCCTTTTTTTTTTTGGTACTGGGGATTGAACCCAGGGCCTTGTGCATGTGAGGCAAACATGCTACCAACTGAGCTATCTCCCCAGCCCCTCCTTTGACTTTTAAAAGGAATTAAACATTTGGTGGGCCTCAAAACTCTTAGGGGAAGTAGGTGTCGTACCTATTGTGCCTAATGGTAAAGTCGGTTGGGAAGGGGAGCCAGCTCCGTTTGAAACAGAACCTTGAAAAGATAGGCATAGAGCCAGGTGCGGTGGTGCACACCTGTAATCCCAGCTAGTCAGGAGGCTGAGTAGGAGGCTGGCAAGTGTGACACCAGCCTGAGCAACTGAGACGCTGTCTCAAAAGAAAATTTTATAAAGGGCTAGGGATGCAACGCTGTGGTACAGCAACCCTGGCTTCAATCCCCAGTACCAAAATAAAACAAGCAAGCAAGCCGGCTAATATTGGAATGGGAGACTCAAAATTGACCAATTGACTTCACTCTCTGGGTTTCAGGTGACTGACGTCTGAAAGTGAATGATTTCCCCCAGTGGAAACTGACTGTCCGTAGTGCGCCCTCTGCAGGCAGAACATGCGAACTACCAGCTCCCAGACCCGACTGAGACAGCCGCTGGAGGCTATCCCTACCAGGACCCCACTCCCCAGTTCCTTCAGGGAAATGCAGAGAAATGGTGAGCGCACGCCCACAATTAAACTACGCTGTTATCACTTTTTCCAGATGTGCCCAGCACAAAACTGAGTGGCTCTGACCCAGCACAAAGTCAACAGTTAAAGTATTGTCTCGGCATCTTACAAACAAAAATACAATATCCTAGAAATAGGTGAAGAGTACGCATACTCGGGAGGAGCCAGCAAGACACCGGCAACTCTGTAGTAGGTGAGCGCAGGAGACTTGCTGAGACAAGCGACCATAAAATCAATGCCTAGGGCCGGGCTTCAATTGTACCCACAAATTCTGAGTATAGATTTGTATTTTTACTTTCATCCTCATTAAAGTTTAAGCCTCCTTTCTGCTTCCGGAGTTTTAGGCCCAAATCTAAGTTCTGAAAGGAAGGATACTGCTGTCTAACGATGACTAATATGCTCAATCATTAAAACCTTGGTCTATTCCCTTTTAAAATTATTATTATTTATTTATTTTGGTACTGGGGATTGAATCCAGGGGCTCTTTACCACTGAGCTACATCCCCAGACCTTTTTATTTTTTATTTTGAGACAGGGTCTCACTAAGTTGCTGAGGCTGGCCTTGAATTTGTAATCCTCCTACTTCAGCCTCCTGAGTCCCTGGGATTACAGGCGTGCCACTGGGCCCGGCTGGGTTGATTTCCTTTTGACAAATGGTTCCATTTACTATTTGGTGGCCTAGTTTTAATCTTACTAATGGGTTGACCTAGGGCAGCTAGTATGACTTTAAACACTACTGAATTTAATGGAGCAATTACTAAGCATTACACGCTAGTTCCTAACAAACATGTAGGGTGGGTATTGTTGCATTGGCAAGCAAGAGGACAGGTATTGCTTAATTAACCCAACGTAAGGCAACTCGTTGACGATAGATTCTGATTTTGGATCCATGTCTGTGTCCAAAGTGGATGTTGCTTATCAGGAGCATCCAGCTTCCAGTAAATGGACAGATTCCCTAGACACAACCAGAAAAGCAACCAAGCAAAGGAACGCTGAGCCGCGCTCGGCCCCTCGGAGAACCAGCTCCCCGATCCTACTTGCGCCTGAGCGTCCCGACCGAGAAACCGGATGGTGGCCTGGCAGCTGAGACCGGCACCGGCTCATCTAGGAGCCGAGCCCAGGTCCCAGGGCAGGGGTACCGGACTTAGGGCGCAGGGGGAAGAGGCGGTTCTGCGGCTGCAGCTGAGAACTGAGATCTACATACAAATGAGCACCCGACCCGAGGAGACAGCCGTCCGCGAGAGCATATCGCTGCGGGCCTTTCCCGCTCCGCCCCAACCTTCCGGAGAAGACGCGCAGGGAGCGAAGCCTCGCGGCGATCAGGGCAAGGTCCAGCCTCTGGCGCTGCAGTCAGAGCCAAGAGCACAGAGACGGCGCTGCTCTGAACTCGGCCACCTGCCGCCTGGCGCTCCGCAGCCCGCGCGTCCCCGCCGCCCGCTCGCTCCGCCCGCTTCCCGCGACCCTGCGCTCCCGTGCGCGCGCGCGCTTGCCTGTTCCTGCAACTGTCGCCGCTGCAGCCTGGGCCATGGCGACCTGCTTTCGGCTGCGGAGCTGCGGGGCCTCGGGCCTCGCGCTGGCGCCTCTGGGCTGCCGCCTCCGCCCCCGCGCCGGCTGCTCGGCGCCCGGCCGGGCCCAGCTCCGCAGCTACGCTGGCGGCCCCGCGGGCCTCTCCGCAGCGCTGCTGCGCACCGACAGCTTCGTGGGCGGCCGCTGGCTCCCGGCCGCCGCCGCCTTCCCAGTGTACGACCCGGCCAGCGGCGCCACGCTGGGCATGGTGGCTGACTGCGGGGTGCCGGAGGCCCGCGCCGCTGTACGCGCCGCCCACGAGGCTTTCTGCAGCTGGAGGGGGGTCTCGGTCAAGGTGAGAGCGCGTCGGATGCAGGGAGAGAGCGCCGGCCCCGGGCCGGAGCAGAGGGCCTTGGCACAAAAGCGAAAGCAGCTGCGACATCTCCCTCCTGCCCTCAGTTTCCCGGGGTACACACTACAGAAAACCAGAGCAACAAGAAAGGACACAAACAAGAAATAAGTTTGGAGCATCAGTGCCGGGCGGTAGAGAATGGCCACTGCTCTGAGTCTCAAGGAGCGTGCAGTCCAGTAGGGGGGTGCAGAGCACCGGCGTACAACGCCAGGACCAGTTGCAGTGGAGTGTGGTCCGATGAAGTAGTCCGCTCGCGCTGCCTACAGCACCGCGGACTGGGAGACAGAAACAGCAGAAACTTTCTCACAATTCTGGAGGTTGAAAGTCCAAGGTCAAGGGGTCAGCGGGTTGGTTTCTTCTGAGGCTTTGCTGCCTGGCTTGCATCCTAATGTGACCGCATCCTAATCTATTCTTATAAGAACACCAACCATATTGAACTGGGGCCCACCCAGTAACCTCATCTTAACTGTTATCACCTCTTTAGAGACCTTATCTCCACTTGCAGTCACATTATGATTAGCACTTCAACCTAGCACTTTTAGGAGCAGACCCTTTGGGCCTGTAGCATCAAGGTAGACCTCACCAGGGTATAAGACCTGAAGAACAGAGGAGGTGAGGGAATCTGGAAGAAGCAAGTCAGGAATGTGGCTGCCCTGTTTGCAGAACAGAAGGAGGCACTTTGGCCAGAGAGGACTGAGCAAAGGCGAAGAGACCAGGAAAGAGTCAGAGAGAGCCAGCGGAGGGTACTGGATAGTTGGGGATGCATGGCCCATTCTCAGGACTTGGGGCTTTACTCTGGGTGAGGTGGGGCTATGGCAGGGTTGTAAGCAGAGAGATGATCTGATGTACATTCTGGAAGACACTCTCCCAGTGCTGAGGTACTGAAGGAGGGCAGTGGAGGAAGCAGAGGCCTGTTGGGAGGACGTGCTGGTCCCTTCTGCATTAATAATGACATTCTTGAGGCAGGCTAACTTTATAAAGAAAAGAGGTTTATTAGTTCACAGTGTTGGAGGCTCAAAGTTCAAGATTAGGCGGCCCCCATCAGCTTGGCCTCTGGTGAGGTGCTGATGGCAGATGGCAGTGTCATGGTGGGAGCGACTGATCCCACGTGGGGACGGGAAGGCAGAGCCCCCCGTCTGGCTCTCTCTAAGCCCTCTCCTTTTTAAGAAGTAACTCAAGCTCCCTGGAAATGGCCTTGATCCCTTCCAGGGGCATGCCCCCCCCCCCCCCCCCCCCCCCGTGATCTGGACCTTCATTAGGGCCCACCCTCCAAGGTCACCACGCTGAGGACCCGGCCTCCAGCACATGGCCCACTGGGGGACAAGACACTTGCCAACTAATGGGTGTTGCTGTGGTTTAGGCGGCAGGTGGTGACGGGCCTAGCCAAAGCCAGGGAGTGGTGGCAAGTGGCGCCAACGTGGATGTTTTTGGAAGGTAGAGCCAGCTGTGTTTTCCAACGGCGCGTTCTGGGGTGTGAGGGAGAGGGGAGGCAGAACTGGACCCAGGTCTTCGGGCCGAGTGGGAGGATGGAGGAACCGCCATCTGAGATGGTTCCAGTATGAGATACACATGGCCTGAGAGATCCGTGGGATCGCGGATGAGGATGTGCGCAGGCCATAGGACATATAAGTTGGAGTTGACACTCGAGCCCCGGCTGGAGATGCATGTGTGGAAGTCACACGTGTGTGTGCACTGCGCATGCCCTCAGCTGGTCCCTCGTGTGTGCACTACGCATGCCCTCAGCTGGTCCCTCATGTATGCACTGCGCATGTCCGCGGCTCCTCACATGTGTGTGCACTGCGCATGCCCTCAGCTGGTCCCTCGTGTGTGCACTGCGCATGTCCGCAACTGCTCACACGTGTGTGTACTGCGCATGTGCACGGCTGGCGGTCTCCGCAGGGTGGTGGGTCAGGCCTTAGACCTGCGCCCTCAAGCATTATTTGGGGCCTCACAAGGGCTCTGGTGTCACCCTGTGTTCCATCACTCCACCAATCCACTGTCTGTGCCCCTTGTTAGCTCCATCCACAGGGGCCCGGGACTTCTCAGGGAAATATCTGTCTAGTTAGCAGGGGTTCTCAGAGAACGTGGTGGTTCCCAGAGGCCCGGCTGCGGGAGGTGGGCAGCAGATGCTATAGGGAGAGCTGCTGTGAGCCCCCTCCCTTGCCTCCTAGCCACTGTGGTCTTTCTCCCTGGGTCTGTTCCCCTCCCTGATCCAGGCCCAGTCACCTCCCCCCTTCTTGAACTGATTCTTATTGACGGGCTTGTAAGACAATGCATGGGTTTCCTATGACTGCTCTGACAAATTTCCATAAATTTTAGAAGCTTGACAAAATGCAAAATATTTCTCACAGTTTTGAAAGTTACAGGTCCAAAATGCTCGGCAAGGCTTTGCTGCTCCTGGAGGTTCCCAGGGACAATCCTTTCCCAGGTTTTTCCAGCATCTAGAAGCTGCTGGTGCACCTCGGCCCACGACCTTCATCCCTCCAGCCTGTTTCTCTTGTCACATAGCGCTCCAACATTGACATTGACATTGACCCTCCTGCCTCCCATGATTCTTGTGACCTCAGTGCATCCACCCAGATGGTCCAGGATAATCTCCCCACTTCAGCGTCCTTGATCACATCTGCAAAGTCCCTTTTATCATGTTAGGCAACAGTCACAGGTTCCAGGGACCAGGGCATGGACATCTTTGAAGGTCATTATTATAACTCACCACAGTTAAGCACTGTTCTTGGTGCTTTGCATGTGTTGGATTTAGTCCTCTCAGCGGCCCCTGCAGTAGCCTGTGATTCAGGACATGAAGAGGAGACTGACTGAGAGAAGCCCATAGGCCACCAGTCCTCACCTCCCTGCTAGTCCAGAGGGGAGCTGGAGTTGGGACCCCATTTGCCTGTCCATTGTTCCACCTCTCAGGAGCCCTGAATCTTGTGCATCCACACAGCCCCTCGCCCAGATCGTGCAGATAACCCCCAATTTAGGATGGTTTTAAGTTGGGAATTTTCAATTTCTCACTGGTGTGCAAGTGATATCACCAGTGGACACTGTCCTTGGAATTCTGAAGTGGGATCTTCTCCCAGGTGGCTGCATGCAGTGGGATATTGTCCTTCCTGACTCTGGGCAGCGGCAGTGGGTCACAGCTCCCAGGACAGCCATGGTGCCTCCAGTGCACTGCGTGGCTAAGTGAGGATGCTCCACAGCACTTCCAGCTGATGCTCTTTTCACCTTCCAATGGGTTTATGAGTAGAAAGCACCATTGTAAATTGAGGAGCATGTGTATCAGTTTTCTACAGCTGCTGTAACAAAAGGCTGCCAACTGGGAGCTTGAGCAACAGAGACTCAGGTCTCAGGTCTGGAGGCAGGAAGTATGAAATCAAAGTGTCGGCAGAGCTGTTCCATCCCAAGGCTGTGAGGGAAGGACTGTCCAGGCCTTTCTGCTGGGCCCAGAGGTGGCCCTTTCCTGGTGTCTCTTCACACCTTTCCTGTAGGTGTCCTTCCGTGTTTGTGGCCAGACTTCTTTCTGTAGGGACTCCAATCATATCGGATGGCCTCATTTTACCTTGATTACCTCTCATGAGACCAGCTCTCCAATAAGATCACAATCTGAGGTGTTGGGGGTTAGGACTCCACCACCCCTGTTTGGGGCACAGTTATATGTGGCATGCCAAGGGTTTCGCCCACAGAGGGTGGTTCCTGCCTCCACGGGTTCATATGTTCCGCCTGCAGGTCACTGGCTTTTCTTCTTGTCCTGTCTTCTGAGACTCAGCATGGTGCCTAGTCCCAGCAGTTTGTTTAATTCACTTCTGTGAGCCAGGCCTTGGGATTTTAGTACTCCATCTCTCACCCAGAGTGACCCCTGGTAGCAGGCCTGTGGTCGTCGGATTCCTAACTGGTGCTCCATGGCATGAGGAGACAAGTCGCATGTATTACAGAACAGACACAGCCGGAGAGCTATCAGCGCCTCCTCTCCAGGGGTTGTGTGTCTGTTACCACCGTCTGAATTTTTTCTCTCCTAAGATGGGGGTCGCCCAGACTAGCTGGTCTGAAATACCTGAGCTCCATCGATCCTCCCACCTTGACCTCCCACGTGGCTGGGACACCTGGCCTGCCTGAAGAAAAATAATAATTTTTAAAAGTAGGAAACTATTCCTTCGTGTGGTGAAATTAATCTTGTTTACCATAAACGATACCAGCTATTTCCACAACACTTTTATAGTTTATGACTCAGTGCACATTGGATGCAATTTGATATTGGTCTGTGTTAACACCTATCAAAGAGGGTCAATATATGTCTCCCCAAGTGTGGGGCTCTCCAGAGAAACAGAAGCAACAGGACGTCTATGGAGACGCACGGAAGAGAGTTACCATGAAAATCGACTCACATGATAATGGAGACCCAGGGACCCTGGGGTGAGATTCCAGTCTGAGTCTGAGGGCCAGCAAACCGGGTGCACCAGTGCCCAAGGGCAGATGGTGATGTTCAAGCAGAGCGTCAGTGGCTCTCCTTCCCCTTCTCTTCTGCTCAGGTCCTCAGTGGGTGGCCCCGGTGCCTTGGTGAGGGCCAACTGCCTTTAGTGTCACCAATTCCAATGCTAATCTCTTCTGGATAAAAGGCAATTATATTGAGGCACCCAGAGAATGTTTTTCCAGCTATCTGGGCATCCCATAGCCCAGCGACACTGGCACCTACTACCCACCCCACACTGCCAGTGTTTGAGGAAACAGGCTGACGGCCAGTCCATCCTGCATGCCACACTTCATTACTTCCCTGCCTCCTTATTTGTTTCAGGAGAGGAGTTTCTTACTTCGGAAGTGGTACGATTTAATGATCCAAAACAAGGACGACCTGGCCAAGCTAATCACGGCCGAGAGCGTAAGTTCGGGGTCCTGCCATGGCACCCTGAGAAACTGCCCTGGAGCATTCAGACGCAGGCTTGCAAGAGCCTCTGTCTTCCCCCAGTGCTGCTCTGGGGCTGGAGACTAAGTGATTCCTTGTCTGCTGCCAGAGCCCCGTCCAGACCCTGCCTGGCGGTCATGTCGGTAAAGCGAAATTTATGCATTCTAGTTCACTCTTTGCTGGTCTGCAGAAATCCATGCTGTTCGGAGCTACATGAATACTCCTTTTCCACCATCCCGGGTTTTTCCCAAGCGACTATTTGGTTTTTCATAGGTGGGGTGTATTTCTAAAGGCACGACAGTTCCTCCCTAGCTGTGATGAATGATTTTACACTGGGTTTCAACATCGGAGATCTTGGAAGGAAGACGAAAAGAGAAGGCGCAGTGCTAGGTGTCTCTTCCTAACTTGGAAGCACGTTCAGAACACAGATGCTCGGGTGGCTTAGGGTAGGCGAGGCACTGGGCACACTCTGCCACTGCGGGTGACCCTGCTTTCTAAGACTCACACAGTTAGGAATTTCCCATCGACCCTGCATCTGTTGTCCTGGGCTTCTCTACTTCTCCCGCCCCTTGAGGGAGTTAGAAACACCGCCATGCACTTCTTATCAGGAGGTAATGACCGTGGCCTGCTCTGATCCGACCTAGGGGAAGCCGCTGAAGGAGGCCCAGGCAGAAGTCCTGTACTCTGCCCTCTTCCTGGAGTGGTTTTCAGAGGAAGCACGCCGCATTTACGGGGACATTATCCACACCAGTGCCAAGGGGAAGCGGGCCCTGGTCCTCAAGCAGCCCTTGGGTGTGGCAGCAGTCATCACGCCGGTGAGTGAGTGGCAGGAGGGGCAGCCAGGGGCTGGAGGGACAGACCTGGGGCAGGAGGAGCAGGCCTGGGGAGGAGCGGCAGGCCCAGGGCAGGAGGCTGGGGGCCTGGGAAGCCGTTGTTCTTCCTCCTGCACAGGTGAGCTCGTCCTGGGTGGGTTCCTGTTTCCTTTGTGGGATGTGGAGGTGCTTCGGGTCCTCTATGATAAGGCCTCTGGGGTGGCAGGAGTGGGAGGATGTGTTTGGCAGTGCCCGTGGGGGTGGGACAGCCTGCGGGAGGAGCCGGGCTTTGTGACTCAGCGCGAAGGCTTCCTCCCAGCCTGGCCTAGTGCCTCTGAAGAGATCCAGAATTCATCATTTTGTAAAAGACTTGAGATGGGGGCGGTTTTTAATGTGCCTTCATGTGGAAGACTTTTCTTGTTTAACTTGGGGTTCTCGGTAGCAGAGCATCCGTGCACGTGCCAGCAGGCACAGGGCCTGGCTCTGGAGGGCAGAGGTCAGAAGTAAGGTGCAGCGTCTGCCTGGCCGGCACCGCCTCCCGCCTCCCGCCTCCCTCACCGGGCAGCCCTTCCCACCCCACCCGCTGAGGTCCAGTGGCCTTCCCTCCAGCACCTGCCCCTGGTCTCAAGACCACTGTCTCTCCCTGCTCAGCACAGGTGCAGGTGGGACCCTCTTCCTGCTGGGACTGACCAGGTTTGACCTGAAGGTTACTGTTTACCAGTCATGTGACCGTGGGCAATGACACTGACCTCACTGAGATGCGATAAGGATTTAATTATTGTTTTGAAGTGCTTAGAATAATAACCGGCAGAGAATAAGCACTATACAAGTGTTTGTCAAAGTAAACTGGCTTTATAGATAGGCAGATGCATACCCTCAATACCATAGAGATCTAGATATGTATGTAGATGTCCACAATATTTTCTCCCAAGGACCTCAGGACAAACCCAGGCTACTGCTTATGTTTGTAAATAAAGTTTTATTGGGACACATCATGTCCATTTGTGCACATCTTATCTTCGGTGACTATGCTGATGCAGCTGCAGAACAGAGTAGTTGTGAAAGAAGCTACATCCCACAAAGCCTAAGAGCCTTAATCTCTGACCCTTGACAGGAAACACTGGTCTAGATAGTTTTGTGCCGTGTCAAATTCGAAAATTGTTTCCTGTCTTTATGAGCCTTTGTCTCCTGGGTCCCTCAGTTTGGCAGGGCCAGGTGTTCTGAGGTCACCTGGGCAGCCGGAGAACAGGTTTGCCTGTCGGTTGTGCAAGGAGGTCTGTTGAGTGACTTCCCACCTCTGGATATCCAGGCATTCCTGGCTCTTACTATGCGCTCTGCTCTTCTGATCCCAGTGGAATTTCCCCAGCGCCATGATCACCCGGAAGGTGGGGGCCGCCCTGGCAGCCGGCTGCACCGTGGTAGTGAAGCCTGCCGAGGACACGCCCTTCTCCGCCCTGGCCCTGGCCCAGGTGAGCCTCTGCTGTGCTGAGCCCACAGAGTCCAGAGGGGATTTTATCAGGGGCAGAAAGAAGCAGTTCTGGAGCCTCCTTTACCTGCATCTTCTGCCGTGAGGGGTGTGTTAGTCTACTGGAAGTTAAGTCAGATATTCCTTTTCCAAATAATAATAGTAATAATAGTAATAATAATACATGGGGGATTTTCTTATACCTGCGGACCCTAAAAATGACAGTTATCCATCATTGTCATTAAATGGGCACTAAAATGCAGGCATTTCTCACATTTAGAAACACACACCGGGCGTGCTCCCCCCTTTCGTTGTTGTTATTGGGGATGGACCCCAGGGCTGCTGTACCACTGAGCCACATACCCAACCCTTTTTATTTTTTATTGTGAGATGGGATATCGCTAAGTCCTAGGCTGGCCTTGAACTTGCGGTCCTCCTGCCTCAGCCTCCCTGGTGCGGGGGTCACAGGCGTGCCATGCCTGCAGGCCTGTGTTACTTACGCTCTCCCCCGCACAGGCCAGCCCGCTTTAGCCAGAGCTCATCTTCTGTTTGAAACCCTGAATGTCTTCTCCTGTCACTCAGGGTCGTCCCCTTCCAGCCGCCAGTGCCCTTCTGACTTGTCTGTCACTCATCTGCTTGGCCCACTCTGGCCCCCGCTGCTCCTTGGACTCCCCCAGCCTTGCCCTGACTCTGGCGTTACGCTTGCTTTTTCCCGGCGCGCTCTCCCCTCAGATGCACCCGACTTGCTCCTTCGGGTCCTGGTGCTTTGCGTGTCAAGGAGGATGGCCGAGAAAGGGGATGGAGCCCGTACCCCGCACTCCGCTTCCCCTGCTGTTGTGAGGGTGCCAGTCAAGGACGTGCCCTCTCAAAGATGCTGAGTGGCATCTTGACCATTTCCAGCTGCAAGCACCTGAGGCCTGTAGCTTCCACAAGGGCCCTTCGGCCTGACTTTCCTGCGTGCAGCAAGCTGCGAAGTGACTGTCCTTCCTGCACAAGACTGGAAAGAGCCCTGAGGGCCAGAGGCTGGTTTGGGGCCACAGCAGACCTGAACAGACTCTGCGAAGCAACCCCTCGTCCGGCTGGCCCTCACACCCCACCCCGTGTCTCCTCATCGGAGACCCCGTGACTCCTTCGCAGACGCATCACTCACTGTCTGAGAAGTATCATGCTCTGTCACTGTTTCACATCTCGCCACCTTGCACCTCTGTGCATACAAACGTGCACCAGCCTGTGTGCTTTCCTCCTGTTGATCAGCTCTTGTGTTAACTGGGCTCCCAGATCCAGCCCGAGCTCACTGAGCCGTGGGCGGTAGAGGCCCTCTCCTCTGGGCACCTGTGGGCGGTAGAGGCCTGACCTGGGCACCTGTGTGCAACCGTCTCACTTAACGAGCCACTAGTGCTTCGTCATTAACACTCAGATCTTCTTAGTTTTTACTTCCTGCTCTTCTCCTGTTCGGGGATTCCCTCCAGGTCACCACATGGCATTTGGACATCACGTCTCCTCAGTCCCCTCTGGGCCATGCCAGTCACACTGCCTGCGTCTACTCCGTCAGGCTGTGCCTGTGACCTGCTCCAGCCTCTCCACGGCTTTGCCTGCCGCGTGCAGGGTTGGGGCTCACGGGTGCCCCTTTCCACTCTCCTGCCCTTGGCGCTACAGGTCAACCGAAGATGCTTATCACTCTCTCCTCTGCATTTTCTTTCTTGGGGAAGAAATCCAAGCTTGTAAACAGAAGGTGGCACTGAAATTCCTTCCCTAAGAAGTTTTATTTTAATGATTCTTGACATCGCATTGATGCTGGCATCACCTTAGCATCATAAGAATCTTATTTCAGTTCCAAATATATATAATTTGGGGGGGGTCCAGAGATAGAACCCAGGGCTTCTCTCATCTTAAGCATGTGCTGTACCACTGAATTACACTCTGATCCCCCCAAATATATTGTTTTTCTGTCCCCAAGATCGGTTTGATTTTTCACAGTTCCTTTTAGATTAGACTTCTATTGCTTTCTGGTTTTTTCTGTTTGGTGATTTGCGGCCATGTGTTTCTGTCTCTCTGTAGCTTGCAAACCAGGCGGGGATCCCCCCAGGAGTGTACAACGTGGTCCCTTGCTCAAGGTCCAAGGCCAAGGAGGTGGGAGAAGCACTCTGTACTGACCCGCTGGTGTCCAAGATCTCCTTCACAGGGTCCACGGCCACGGGAAAGGTATGTGATTGGAGCCCAAAGAAAATAAGGTCATCTAGTGTTTTCTCTTTAGTGTAAAACAGCGCTTTATGAGATAAGCCAATCCCAAAAAACCAAAGGCCAAATGTTTTCTCTGATAAGTGGATGCTGATACATAATGGGGGTGGGAGGTGGGTAAGGAAGAATGGAGGAACTTTGCATTGGGCAGAGGGGAGTGAGGGGAGGGGAGGGGGAAGGAAGGTGGGAAAGATGGTGGAATGAGATGGACATCACCCTGTGCACACATATGATTGCAGAAATGGTGTGACTGCCTCATGTACAACCAGAGAAATGGAAAGTTGTGCTCCATTTGTGTACAAGGAATCGAAATGCATTCTGCTGTTGTGAATAAGTAAATAGAGCAAATAAAAATCAAAAACAGTGCTTTGCCCTGAGCACTGTGTTTAGAGGGATCCCAACTCCAGTGCAGTTGGGTCTGAGTGCCCTCTGGGGATGGTTGCATGGTCCCCCCTGTGGGGACACGTGTGGGCTCCTGTTCCAGAGGAGCGAAGGAACTGGGCAGCAAGCTTCCCACCACGTCCCCAGGACGCGCTGCTTGCTCTCCGCTGTGTTCCTTCCAATTCTGCAATGCTCGCTTCTTTCACAGTCTTGAATTGGAGATTCCAGAAACACATGACTAATGGGTGAGAGGGTGTCTTAGAACTGAACAGAGATGTGCGCAGCACAAGGGAGCTTACAGACATGGAAAGGTCCTTTAACAGTTCACTTCTTCCCCTGAATGTTGAAAAGGTCTCTCCTCAAGACACCACCTGTGTTCCTGTGAATACATTTTTATTTTTCCTTTTATGTGTTCGAAAGAGAAAACTGTCAGGGTGGAACCGCAGTTTTTGTGGGTGTTGTTTCCAGATGATGTACTGTTCTGCTGGTCCGTGTGTCCACAAATGTGCATACGCTCATGCCACAAGTACACGTAAGCACACAGCAGATAAACCACCTGACCCTAATCTGAGAGTTTTTATGAAACCGGTCACTTTTAGAAAGCATGAGAAGCAGGTGGGAATGATGCAGGTGCCAGTCAGCTTTGGCACCCCATAAGCTCACACTCAGGGGTGGCATCTTGGAATTCCACCATTCCTATCAAAACAGGAACTTTCAGGTCCATAACTGCCTGTGGACGTGTGTGCAGAGAACGCAGGCATCACATGAGGCGGCTGGAGGGCCCAGGAGGAGGGGTTGCAAACCTCTGCCATCACGCCACAGAGCCCGGAGCTGCGCGGCCACACCCGCCCTCTGCTGCTTCTCTGCAGCTCCCTCAGCAACACCACCGCCTGGCCCGGCTCCTGGACACCTCCAGTCATGTTCCTGCCAAGCCCGGCTCTGCTTCTGTTTTCCCAGGAAGCGATCTGCCTCTAGCGACTCAGAGGGAAAAGTGACAATGTGGCCAAAGAATGGTCAGGGCTGGAGGTTGCCCAGTGGTCCAGCACGTGATCTGCAGTCCAATGTCTCCTCCAAAGTGAGCTCGCAGACCACCAGCACTGGCTCCTGGTCCTCAGGCGCAGTCCACTCTCCGCTGAGGCCCAGGGCGACCTCTGCTGGACGAGCCTGTGCCGCTCTCACCCCTTCTCAGGCGGCCGCCCTCCCGCCCCGCTGAGTGGCCGCCCACCGCACAGGCCTCTGCCCCACGGAGAATGAACCACGAGCAGCCATTTGAGGGAAGCACAACTCCAGGCTGGCCGGTGACCCAGGCAGGGAAGGTGAGCTGGACTGGTCACATCCCTCCCGAGGAGGTCGGCGCTGGGAACCGGGGCCACAGGACTCAGCAGGAGGGGACGGGAGTTCATACAGTCCTCCAGCGCCAGCCAGAGCAGGCCACCGCCGCAGCTCTGGGGAAGCACAGCAGAGTGGGGGGAAGAGGCCGTCAGAGGACACGGAGCAAGTGCAGGTGGCGGGACAGGTACCAGGGGACAGGGCCTGTGCCAGGGCTGGTGCAGGTGACTCGGTGGCCCGACGGTGACCCAGCAGTGAGGATCTTTATCGCAGATTCAGGAAACGTCCGTGGCCCGGCAGAGAGCATTGCTTAAAAATTCCAAGTGGAGGTAGTGGAGCTGCGTCCCCGAAGGTCTGCTCAGTCCTTGAACTCTGCTCCTGTGTTGGATGCTAACTCTCCCGTGGGACGTCTGATGGCTAGAGCGGCACAGAGCAGACCCAGGGCAGGCGCGGCTGTCCAGCCGCGCTCCTCTACCCCGGACCCTGTCACAGACCCGGGGCCTCAGCCTGCACGTCACCTGGCCCGTGCTCAGGGCAGCCTGGGCCCGGGAACCCCGTCCTTGAATCCTCTGGAGCGGTTTTCCTTCTCAGTCTTGACTGGATTGAGACCTATGTCTCGTCATAAAGAATTTAAACATCCCGAGCAGCTTTCCCAGACCCTAAAACCTGTTACTGGGTATTAGTCTACTGGTTTGTATCCACCAAAAGCCTGACCCTCATGCATTGAGCTGACAGTTCTCCAAATCCGTCCTGAGGGATCAATCACGGTGTTCATTAGTAGCAAGGAATTGGAAATAACCCGGATGTCCAGCAGATGGAGGCGTATAAATGCATTGCAGAACAACCATGCAGTGGAATACCAGGCAGCTATTTAAAGGAACATTCCAGAACATTCCAGAACAGGCCTGCTGGCATGAGAAGATTTGCATGGGAAGATATTCCATTAAAGCAGCAAGGTGCACAGGGTTGTGAACAAGTTAAGAAGTTCCTTAGGTTCATGGGGAGATAAAGCAGGTTGGAAAACTATGATTTTTTTTTTAACCACATTTCTTTCTGTTGTTAAAAAAGTACGTGTGCGTGAGTCTGAATATGGAATACATGCCTTGGACTGTTACCAGTGGTAGTCCATAAGCGGCGGCGTTCCTGTGTTGGGGTTCATGAGATGCAGTCTTCTGAGTGGGTAGCACAGCTGTGCGGTTCAGACATCGAGAGGTTAGCACTGGGCCTCGGGAGCCTCGCGCTCACCCCATAAGTCATCACTTTTGCTGCTTCTCGTCCCCAGTACTCTTCATCGAGCCAAGCAAATATGAATGTGCACTCTTGTTTCTCCCTCTCCTTGTGGAGGTGGTCTTTCCAGACACCGCGTGTGCCTTGTTTTCTTCCTGCTTGGGTGGCTTCGTGGACAAAGGCTGAGCACCTGGTAACTGACTGGCGCTCACTGCCTTCCCCGTGCCTGCAGATCCTGTTGCATTATGCAGCGAACTCTGTGAAGAGGGTCTCCATGGAGCTGGGCGGCCTCGCCCCCTTCATCGTCTTCGACAGTGCCAATGTGGACCAGGCTGTGGAAGGGGCCCTGGCATCAAAATTCAGGAACGCTGGGCAGGTGAGTCCTGTGGAGGTGTCAGGGCTTGGAGTGTAGATGGCCCGTCCTGCAAAGATCCTGCCACCTCTGCTGCCTTGCCTGCTCCTAATCCCTTCCCGTTCGATTATTCAGTCAACATTTAGGAGGCGCCTTCCTTTCACTAGGGACTGTGCCAGCTGTAGACGTCCAAAGAGAAGGGAGGGAGGCTCCAGCTTCAGCAGCTGCCTGGACTGCACGTGGTTCTCCATTCTCTGTCCTGCCCTTTAACTCTGGTTGCTTCATAGATTTCTGTCCAGTGAGGGATCTTCTTCACTTAACTGATGCAACCATGTCAGATATGAAACAGCCTTCAAGAGCCAAGGTCTGAGGCCCAAAGTCCCTTTTTTTTTTTTTTTAAACTGGAAATTGAACCCAGTGGTGCTTAACCATTGAGCCACATCCCCATTCTTTTTTTTGAGATGGTGTCTCCAAATAAGTTGTTGAGACTGGCCCTGAACTTGTGATCCTCCTGCCTCAGCCTCCCAAGTTGCTGGGATTCTAGGAATGTACCAGTGGCACTCAGTTAGTCCCTCAGTCGTAAAGGAAAGAAGATAGAAAAGTGTTCAGGACAAATCCTGGGGGAAATCACAGTCCTGCAGTCTCCAAAGACCTGAGATGGGGGCATCAGGAGCAGCAGGTACAGGGCACAGGGGCCCGGCATGGCACCTGGTGTGTCTTGGGAGAGTGGAGGCTGAGCCGCGTCTGCACAGGAAACCCTGCGGTCAGAGCTGGCAGGGACCTCTCAAGTGCCGATACAGATCTCGCATTTTCTGGATGAGAGGCTAAAACTGTAAAAAGACTAGGTGACTGAAGGGTGGCAGAGCCTCTGGTCCTGTCCTGCTTCCTGCTTCTACCCCCACGGCTGCCAGGACTCTGGCTTCTTAAGAAATACTCTTAAGCATTTGGCCTTAAAAGTACCATCAATAGACCAGGTGTAATGGTGCACATCTATAATCCCAGTGGCTCAGGAGGCTAAGGCAAGAGGATCACAAGTTCAAGGCCAGCCTTGACTACTTAGTGAGACCCTGCTTCAAAAAATAAAAAGGGCTGGAGATGTGGCACAGTTGGTAGGGTACCCCTGAGTTCAACTGCTAGTATTTAACATAAATAAATTATATATATACATATACGTGTGTGTATACATATGTCACCAATAAGCAATTTTAAATATTTTTACAGAAGTAGAATAAATATACCAGAAAGGTTGTATCATGAAAAATGAAATTGTTGCTATTCCATATTAAATAGCTTCCGCCCTCATCTGGCCTTGAGCTCAGTTTCCCCTTCACACTTCACATGACGTGAACGCTCGATGCTTTCAGAATCAGGCCTCTTTCCTTTTGCACACACAGACAGCCGTGTGCCCGACCTTCAGAGCTGGACTGTGCGCGGTCTGGGCAGGGAGGCGGGCCCCTGGGAAGGGTCTTCATGGTCAGGCAGCTGCAGCCCTCTTTTCTGGGTTGGATGGACCACTGTCACGCTGACCCTGGGTTTGTTTTCGTCTTCTGTCTAGACCTGCGTTTGCTCCAACCGGTTCTTGGTGCAGAGGGGCATCCACGACGCCTTCGTAAGCAAGTTTGCTGAGGCGATGAAGAACAGCCTGCGTGTGGGCAACGGGTTTGAGGAGGGCACCACTCAGGGCCCGCTGATCAATGAGAAAGCAGTAGAGAAGGTGAGCTCCTCTTCCCATCTGCGGGAGTAAAGTCTGATTCCAAAATCGAAAGCCCAGCCCAGCAAGACACCTTCGTAAGGTTCCCAGAGAGGCTGTTTCAGGAACAGTGGGGAATTCTGAACATCCTGCCAGTTCCCATGGTGGGCGCATCCTCTGTCCAACTTCTCCAGCTCCCACTGGCGGGTCCTGTGAGGTCCACCAGGGTCCTCCCTGAGCTTCCAGCCACAGTAGGGTCAGCTTCCTGGATGATGAAATGCCCTTCCAGAAGCATCCTTGAGAAAGGCCCAGCAGGGATCTAGAACCACAGAGGCATGTTCGAGACCTAGAGACGGTGGAGCGAAACTACTTTTAGGAAGGATTTGTTGGAAAAAATCACAACCTAGGCAACCGCCTAGGGGAGCTTTCTCTCTATTCTCCTGCTTCAAAAAGTTGCATTTGGGAGTGAACAGGGAAGTCTGTTAGACTAGGAAACATCCAGTATGTTCCCCAGGTAAGTCTCTGCTACTCGAAAGGCAGACACTGGCAGCTAAGTGTGTGGGGAGAAGGCAGGAAGGGAGGCCGGGGACCCCAGGTGCAGGCCCTGCCCACCTGGGACTGGACTGAGGAACCAAGGTGAGGCATAGCCCGACGGCTGGTCCCTGCCTCCTGAGCACAACCCCAGCCTGGACAGCCAGGGGCAGCCACGTAGCAGGCCTGCCCACCGCCTTCCCTAGGGCGCCTGGAGGTCACGGCACTCTGGCGAGGGTCTGGTCACTGCCCTGGGTTGCTCTAGCCAGGGAGAATGCACCGCTTTCCGCCAGGTACCTACCACCTGCATCTCAGAGGTGACTTTGGATCCTGGGACAAACAGGGTTATTGCTTGTCTGGAGAAGACGATTTATCCTAGTTCAAATCCCCAAACTGGTAATTCTCAGCCCTTGCTGTGCCTTTAACGACCGTAGCTCCTTGGCCCCACCTGGGTACTGACGGCTGATTTGGCTACAGTAGGGCCTGGCATTGGTGTTTTGCTTGGTTTTGGTGGTGCTGGGATGGAACCCCAGGACTTGAACATGCTGGAAAGTGTGCTACCACTGAGCTAGACCCGAGCCTAGCACTGTGTGTGTGTGTTTCTAATCAGTTACACATGGCAGTAGAATGCATTTTGACACACTGTACATAAATGGAGTATGACTTCTCATTCTTCTGGTTGTGCATCATGTAGTTACACAAGTCATATAATCATATGTGCACATAGGGTAATAATGTCCAGTTCATTTACTATCATTCCTACCCCTATGGCCTCTTCCCTCCCTTCTCTCCCCTCTGTCTAACCAAAGTACCTCTATTCTCTCCACCCCTCATTGTGAGTTAGCATCTGCATATCAGAAAAAACATTCAGCCTTTAGTTCTTTGGGATTGGCTTATTTTGCTTAGCATGATATTCTCTAACTCCATCCATTTACCAGCATAGGCCATAATTTCATTCTCCTTTAAGGCTGAGTAATATTTCATTGTGTATATGTACCACAGTTTCTTTCTCCATTCATCTGCTCAAAGGCACCTTGTTGGTTCCATAGTTTAGCTATTGTGAGTTAAGCTGCTATAAACATTGATGTGGCTGCGTCACTGTGGTGTGTTGATTTTAAGTCCTTTGAGTATAAACTGAGGAGTGGGATAACCGGGTCAAATGGTGGTTCCATTCCAAGTTTTCTTAGGACTCTCCATACTGCTTTCCAGAGTGGCTGCACAATTTGCAGCCAGCAGCCAGCACTGGTGTTTTGAAGTGCCCCAGACGGTGCTGATCTCAGCCCTGGGGAGCCATCGAGGGAGTGTTTTAAGTGCCACTAGTGCCCACGATGGTATTGTGCACCGGGACTTCGGGGGACCACTGTTGGGGGATTTCTGGCTGAGTGGAAAGAAGCTCGGTAAACAGCACCTTGTTCACAAACAGTCTGTGAAGCTGGAATGTAGCTCTGGGACAGAGCACTTGCCTGGCGTGCAGGAGGCCCTGGGTCCCACCACCAGCGCCACAAAAAATAAGCAAAGATAAATGAAAACAATCTGCCTGGTCGGCTTTAATGTACATACCACGACCGAGTGGAATCCAAGGAAAAGACGCTTCAAATAACATTTGGTATGACGGGGAAAGAGCGGGAAAGGGGGTGGGCTCGGTTGAGAAGGTTAAATAGAATTGTTCTAGAAACCCAAACCCTGGGGGCAAGCCACCCAGGCCAACGGGGACGCCGTGCGGGCGCTGCAGGGGGCGCGTCCACCGAGGGCCAGTGCGGGCGCCAGCATGCGCCCAGGCCTGTGTCCATCGCCTCTGAAACCCGTGGAAACCTGAGCCGAAAGTGGAAGGACGCCAGGCAGCAGAGGCCGTGAAGACCCTCTGCAGACGAGGCTCACGCAGAGCAGGTGGGCAGCGCAGGCGCCTGGGGAAACCGAGCGAGCTGGGCGCGGCCTTTCTGGAACTGGCGTGCGGAGCGGAGGCCGCGGCTGGCGGGGAGGCCATGACGCCTCCCAAGGTCGTCCCACACCTGCGCTCCGCCGGCCAGGCCTCTGCATCTCCGAGGAATCCCGTGGTCTACTTGAGTGGCAGTGGCCACGCTTGAGGACGTGCGGGAACAAACCAGGGCGCTGTCCAGGAGGGACAGCGCGGACCCCCGAAACAGGGCTGCCCCGAGTGCAGCGAAAGCGGATCCCGGGGGCGGCTGGGCGGCAGGCGGAGGAGGAGCCGCAGAGCCCTGAACAGGTGGCAGGACCGAGCCGCGGGCCAGGCAGGGCAGGGTGAAGGTGCACGCTGCGGGCACGCGGACGGTCCCTCGGAAACGGTCCCTGTCCTCCGGCTTAAACGTCCTAAGAGGCGGCGTCACTCGGAAGGTGTCCCTCACCAGCCTTCCCCAGCCTCCTTTCCTCCTCACAGGTAGAGAAGCACGTGAGCGACGCGGTTTCCAAGGGGGCCACCGTTGTGATGGGCGGGAAGCGACACCAGTATGGGAGGAACTTCTTCGAGCCCACGCTGCTCAGCAACGTCACCCAGGACATGCTCTGCTCTCACCAGGAGACCTTTGGGCCTCTGGCACCAGTTATCAAGTAAGACCTAGCCGCAGGAAGCCGGCAGAAGGCAAAGGAAAACAGCCTGGGCGAGGTGGCTGCGCCCTTCTGAGGGCCGGTGGAGGGAGGGCGGCTGGGGAGGCAGAGGTCTGTGCTCAGCAGACCCAAGGGCAGGCTTCCTCCATTTTTGAATTTAGAAAACAGAATTTACCTACTTCTTGCTGAACTTCCTCCTCCTCCTCCTCCTCCTCCTCTTCCTTGGTGGTGGTGGTCCTGGGGACTTAATCAGGGGTACTTTATTCCTAAGCTATATCCCAGCCCTTTTTGTTTTTTATTTTGAGACAGGGTCTAACTAAGATGCTCAGGTCCTCACTAAATTGCTGAGGCTGGCCTAGAACTCGTGATCCTCCTGCCTCAGCCTCCTGAGCCACAGGGTTTACAGAGTGCACCACCACACCTGGCCTTCCTCCTCTTCTTAATGTCTTCCCGGGGCTCTTCCATGGCAATCTGTAGGGAACGAACCGGCTGTGCCCTTCTGTGATCTTCCATCTCATGCTCACACGTAAATAGTGATTTGCCTGGATTAAATTCTAGATTCAACACTGAACATGGCACTCCATGCCTACTGACCTCCAGAGCTATGGCTGAGAGATCCCATGTCTGCCTCTCCCTCCTCTGAAAGGGATCCATTCACCTTTTTCCTTGGGGACCTCTCGGATTTCTCTTGGCCGCTGATGCTCTTACTGTAATGACTGGTTTGGGACCTGGTGGGTTTTTTCAGGCTGAGGTTCTAAGGCCTTTCTATGGTATCTCAGGGTCTGTTTGGTCCTGGGAACTTCTTGGTCGCTGTCGTCCTGTCCCAGGTGTCTGCTGGAGAAGCCTCCCCTCAGCACTTCACTCTTCTCTCCATTCCTGCTCAGCCCTGCTGCCTCCCCTGGCTGCTCCCTCCCTCTGCTGCTGTTAGTTCAAGGACACCCTGGCTCTTCCCCAATTAGCCTTTCTCACTTCCTCCATCTCTCCAGTCGGTTCTTCCCGCACAGGTTCCTCCTGGTGCGCTGCTCTCTCTTACCTTGCTGGAGACACTGCCCTTTTCTGACGGTTTGGCTCTCTTCTGCCTCCTCTGGTGTAGGTCAGGCTGTGTGTTATCTTCTGGAGTCTTAATGTCTTGGGTGTTTCAGGACTTTCCGGTGAGCTCATCGGTAGCCCCTGGCTTGGGCTTGAGGTCAAAGCTTAGACCTCAGTTTGTGCTCAGGCCAAGGGAGGGAGGGGACATCCCTACTAAAACCCCTCCTCAACACACCTACCTGCCCCAGGTGTCCCCCCAGGATACTTTGTAGTTGTCTATAATAGACTAAGGGAAAGAGCCTCTGCCTCAGCCTCTGCCTGTTCTGCATTGGCTAGTGTGCCAGCTGGGCTTGGCCAGATGTCTTATCACCTCTCTGCCAGCCTGTTACCACCTTGCTTGTGAAGTGTCCCCATATTCCGCTATCCGAGAAAAGGCACACTTCTTTGTCTTAATGACAATCTTTTCCCCAGAATGTGAACTGGACGTTTTCTCACCAAGTCGGAAGGACGTGTTAGCTAGAAATGCAGGCTGTGCTGCGCCACCCCCTGCCCCCTGCCCGCACCCCCAAGTTAGCTCCTCTGAGCCAGCTCCGCCTAGCCGCCAGCCCTGCAGAGACAGCTGCCAGTCCCCTGCTGACAGACCTCTAGAATTAGAAATCGGATGCTTAGAAATTTGTGTCCCCGTTACAGTTCTGGAATGGCAGAAAAACACCACTCAGATCTCATTCCTGAAATAAAGGATATGCTGGAAGAGACCACAGAGGGCTTTGGCCAGCTCGTTTCAGAGAGGAAGGACCTCGGGCACAGCACCATGGCGAGCCCTGTGGTAGCACAGCAGAGCCGTCTCAGACCCTGGCCTTGGCCTCTGAACGGGCCTTTCTGCTGCCGCGGACTTGCCCCACAGCTGTGGCGGTCACCTCCTCAGGGCACCCAGGCAGGAATCCTCCTCTTCTGCGATGCTGTCGGGTGGCGTCCCTGCTTGCTGTCTATGTCCTTGTTCTCCTAGAAGAGACGAGGCCAGGTTCCATTAGAGGACGCTAGCCCTGAACGCCGCAGGGTCTCAGAGGTCGCTGCCGTTCATTGCGTACTCTGCTCCGGGGTCTCTCTGCTGAAGTCTGATTCGCCTCTTGCCATGATCTGGGAAGGAAATCAGCTTTCCTTATTCCTGTACCGAGTTTGCTCATGACCGACTTCCCTCTGGCAGGTTTGATACGGAGGAGGAGGCGATCGCCATCGCTAACGCCACTGAGGTTGGGCTGGCAGGTAGGTGTCGTCCCTGTTCAGCTGTGGTCCCGCCGTGGGCGCCGGCCCATGCCAGGCTTTGCCTTCAGACGCTTCCCTGGGCCTTGAGAGTGAGACTTCGGCAGGGTGCACTCTGTCGCTCTCCCGGAGGCACGGGCGGACTTGTGGGAGCCCCTGTCTTTGCTTTGTCCCAGTGGCACATTTGGGGGCGTTCCGGTGGGAGCTGGGGGAGCAGTGAAGAAGGAAGAGTGCAGGCGTTTCTGGGGGGAGAGTCACGCACCTCCGAGGTCTCACGTTCCCAGAGGCGTGATGCCCAGAAGCCCCAGGTTCAGCTTGCCTCACTCCTAACAGCCTGGGTGACCAGGCAGCCCTTCCCGGGGGCAGCCGCAGAGTGTGGAGGGAGGAAAGAGTGGGAGCGTCTGCCGCTGGGCCTCGTGAATGGCTGCCACTCCCAGTCTGGGGGTGGCCAGGTGGCCACGGCGTGTCCCCTGTAACCGGGTTGGCACCCACAGTGAGTGCAGTGCCTCGGAAGACGCAGAGGCCTGTGGGTGAGCGGTGGTGCTGGGAAGCCACCTCCGGGCGGGAGGGCTGCCCCCACAGGAGGAGGAACAGCACTCCGGAGGGTCCCGCCCCTGCTGCACACCCGGCTCAGCGTCCATCCGATAACGGAGCTTCGGAGCTTGGCTGCCCTGGGCTTCCCCTGGTGGGAGGGTGGGGGAAGCCACGCCCTGAACTGGGCAGTTTGGAGGAGGGAGAGCCTGGGCAGAGGGGGCCGGGAGTCCAGGCGCAGGTGAGAAAGGGTGCGGAGCGTAGGGCGGAGTCTGGAGACGCGGCTCCGGATGCTGGAGAGAGAGGCTGACGCCCACCGGGGAGTTCAGCCTGTTGCACAAGTGTCCCGGAGGGAGGGGGAGGTTTGGGAGGAAATGCCACGTGGTCGTCTCGCTGGTGTGCGGGACGGACTGAGGAGTAGAGTGGGAGCCGCGGGTGAGGTGAGGGGCCGGGCAGGAGAGTGGGCGCCCGGCCAGCCTGCAGCAGAAGCAGAAGGTGACCTCCCCGTCTCAGGATGAGGAAGGGTGCAGGACCCCCTCGGGGCTTCACTGGGGAGTGGGGAGGACTCCGGGCACACAGTCCCCCGTGGGCCTCAACCTCTGTGGCGTCTGTGATGGACATTCGCGTGTCCTGTGTGTGTCCTTTCTTCCCGCCACAGGCTACTTCTACTCCCAGGACCCTGCCCAGATCTGGAGGGTGGCAGAGCAACTGGAGGTGGGCATGGTTGGCGTGAACGAAGGGCTGATCTCCTCGGTGGAGTGCCCTTTCGGTGGGGTGAAGCAGTCTGGCCTGGGGCGAGAAGGCTCCAAGTACGGCATTGACGAGTACCTGGAAGTCAAGTACGTGTGCTACGGAGGCCTGTAGGAGCCTCGTGCCTGGAGAACAGTAAAGGACGCTTGCCGCACACGCGGGGACATGCCATCCATTGACTGAGTGACCAGGCCATTAGTTAGGACTTTTTACACATTCAGCCATCTGTGATCTTTAAATAGATGCAAACCCTACCCCTGCCGCTACCTAACAAGGGACCAACACAGCCACCTGCCTGGGGCTGCAGACTCCAGGGAGCCAGCACTGGCTGCAGAGTGAAGCACAGGACCCCACGTGACCCTCTGCCTCGGGGCCAGGCCAGTGAGACAGGCCCGCCCTTCAGGTCACCCTGCCTGGTCGCGGGCACGCCCAGCTCCCACCAGGCTACCAGGCCTCATTCGGCCCAGAGCACTTGCTCAGAGCCCCGAGTAGGACTGGCAGGTGGGTCAGACCCGGCACCCCGTCCCTGGCCAGCCGGGCCCTGCAGGCACTGTTAACAGCCGTTGGCAGCGGCACTAAGCGGCCTGCTCGCCAGGTGAAGGAGCGCTCTGTCTCCAGGTCCTCAATTAAATGGGAGCCCTCCTTGTCCCACCCAAGCTTCATGTTGCTCCTCTAGGAAATGAGCCCCTGCGGGACGCAGGATCAGGGGGCAGCCGTACAGTGGGGCCTCCCAATCTCCACCTGCTCCTGAGCCGGGAGCACACCTAAGTGTGTCCAGGTACGCCTGGCTCAGGTCACCGCCAGCCTGGGCAAAAGTGACTTGCAAGACAGGGAGCGTGCAGGGTAGGAACAGGAGCCACCTGTGAGCGCAGCACTGCCCCTGCGCTGGGCCCAGAGAGGCCTGCCACCTGCCCACCCGAGCCCAGCCTTTTCGTCCTGGTGAAGTTCGCTCTTTCACTTCCAGAGGGCAAAAGCGCCTTCACCACCGTAATCTGGAAGGGACGGAAGGTGCCAGTCCACAGAGAGGAGGAGGTCGAGGCCTCCTTTTACCTGGTAACAACACTTACAGACCGCGTCCCCCCCAGTCCCCCGTGACGGGTCGGTGCTCAGCCTGAAAGGAACACAGGCAGTTCCAGCTCCTCCCTCCCCTCTGTGCACGGAGGCCCCTCGGCTCACGCTGGGCAGTAGCGGGGAGACAGGAGGAAAGCCGTGCTGGAGGTAGCTGCTCGGGGCTCCCCAGCTCACCACACTGAGCCACGGCAGCTGCTGCTGAACGGCAGATGCACAACGGCCGTGCACGTGGGACGCCTGCAGTCCTGCCACTGCTGTGCATCTGGCTGGGACAATACCTGCCCTGTGCCCAACCCCAAAGGAGAATCAGAAATCGGCCTTCCCGACACTGCCCAGGCCTGTCAGGAGGCCCGCTCAGCACGTTGACAGCTGATTTCTGCTCCTCGTTTGTGAGCGTTCAGGTGGGTTCGTAGAATGTCCTCATTGCTTAAGATTCGTGTGCCTCCATCCTCTTTCTATTAAGAAAACAAATGCCCTGGCATTGACTTTTAGAAGTAGAATACCGAAGCAGAAATGTCCAGAGAAGCACCTTAGAATACACTTTTGACTCTGTAAGAAAGGGGGTTCCCTGGCCAGTGACAAATTTTTGAGTTTTCTTGCATATTTGGCCCACTAGATACATAAGTCAAGGGCCAGAGACCCATTGTAATCTCCATGATCAGTTCTGTAGTGAGCCGTGACTTAGGGGCAGAGCTCAGACCGACATGCTTAAGGCCCTGGGTTCAACGCCCAGCACCACCCAAAGAAAAAAATAACTTGGAAAAGAAATAACTTACTGTTCAGTAAAATGGTTCTGGGTTCTGGGGTAAAAGAGAAGTGTGGGCTTTATGGTTTTGTTTGTTTTGAGATGGGTTCTCACTCTGTTGCCCAGGCTAGCCTCAAACTGCAGGGCTCAAGTGAACCTCCAGCCTCAGCCTCCCAAGTAGCTTGGACCACAGGCTGGTGCCATCATGCCTATCTAAAAGCTATTTTAAGTGAATGCTTTGTTATTTTCAATAAGGTGGCCACATGTGGTATTTGGGAGATATATACACGTATAAGCATGAAATTGAAAAGGACCATCAGACCAGGGGTGGGAAAACCACGGCCCATTCTCAGATCTGACCCACCTGCTGCTTTTGTGCAGCCGTGAACTAAGAAGGTGTTTGTGCTTTCAAAAGACTGGGGAGAAAACCCACCAGCGGTGTCTCATGAGACTTGAAAACTCATGGAATTCGGATTTGAGTCCATCAGTAAAATCAGACAGAGCCCGGCCGCGCCCGTGGGTCTGTGATGTGCGCTGTGACTGCTGTGCTGAGGCAGGATGACCTGCAAAGCCTGGAACAGTTGCCGCCTAGCTCCTCTGAGGAGGGCCGCCAGCCCCAGCCAGCCCAGGCCGCCGAGCCTGCCTTCCTGAATTTTGGCGCCGTTTCAGCCTGGCAGTTTCTCCTGTGCAGAACGTGCTCTCCAGAGTCCTCAGCAGGAACTTGCCAGCAGTTATGTCCTCACTCCCATGACAACAGGAGTCTCACTGCTCGACTCACCTCCCCCGGCTGTGCAGGGCTGCTCTGTGAAGAGCAGGTCTGCGTCTGTGTCTTTGTCCTTAGAGAGGACTGTGAAAGTAAAGATCAGAAGCACAATGTCCACCATCCTATTTTACTGTGAACCGACACGTGAACTTGAATTTGAGCCGCGCGATTTTTCCCTCTAACGGCTAGGTGGCAGCCTTCTGATGGCCTGTGTGCAGCTAGTTCCAGCAGCACTTCACTTGAATAATACTCATGCTGTGATTGTTTCATGCTGTACTCTGTGGGCTGAAACTTGGAAGTATTAGTGGGAAATATGTAAACACTGTGGTTTTTAAACATGTGCACATAACTTATTTTTCTAGTTTTTGACGTATGTCTCACTCTCTGGTCAGGAAACTTGCGTGTGTGTAACTAATAAATGCTGAATGAACATGGCTTCCTTCTTCTGTGCTAAGGGATCTGGTTGTTCATTCTGTTCTTTACTTAGCAGGCCGTCGTTTGAGTTTTTACTGGACAGTATCAGATCAGCTGGGAGCCAGGACCGCACCTGAAGGAGGGCTCCCCCGGCTCTGTGCTCAGGGTGTGTTTGCTGACCTGGACTGAGAATCCCCCTGAGAAGGGGTGCACCCAGCTGCTTGGATTCCCCAGCCTGTCTTCCATACACTCCATTACTAAACACTTTGTCAAGGGTTGTTTCTGTTGTATGTTCAGAAAAGCATTAGGACCCCGAGGTGTCCAGATATAACACGGTGTGTAACAGTAACGACGGTCTTGGTCCATTTTCTGTTCTGGTTACACAGTAACACAGATGGGACAAACTGCAGAGTTCATCTGACTCACAGTCTGGTCCAAGGTCAAGGCTGCATTTGGCAATGACCTTGCATGCAGAGTTCCTGCAGCACAGGGATCACGTGGCAGGAGCCCTACCCAAGCTGGCTTTTATGGCAGACGCGCTCTAACTCGTCAGTCACATGAGCGGGCAGCGCACCCTCGGGCAGAGCCCTGGCCACCACTCTGGGCATGCAGGGCCGCCTCGCCCGTCCTCACAGTCTTCCCTATGTGCACGTGCACCTGCGTCTCTGCTGGTCCTCATCTCCCCCTGCGACACAGCGAGACTGGAGTGGGGCCCACCCGATGGCCGGGCTCTGACCTAACTGCCTGCCCAGGGCCTCGTGGAGCCCTGGGGGAGCTGGGAGGAAGCGCAGTCAGCCATGGCTCGGGCAGCCTGCTGCAGCACCCCTCAGTCCCGGGGACGGAAAGCCTGTCGATCCGCTTCCCATTGCAGAGGCAAAATACCGGAGAAAACCGGCAGGGAGGAAGGACTCGCTGTGGCTCACAGTTCAGAGGCTTCCCTCCGTCCACGGCCTGGGCCTGGGATGAGGCAGCTGTCCTGGCAGAAGTGCATGGTGGACGGAAGCTGTTCACCCACAGCAGCCAGGAGCTGAGAGAGGGGAAGGGGCTGCGTCCCAACACCCCCCTCAAGGCCTGCGACGTCCTCCCACCGGGCCCTGCCTCCTGAGGTCTGGCCACCTTGGGAGAGTGCCACAGGCTGGGCACCAAGCCTTCAGCACACGGGCTCCGGGGGACACACAGGGTCCAAACCATAGCAGAAGGTCATCGTGGTTGAGACTATGACCATTGGTTCATTTGCTTTCAGAAAGCAGTTTGGTCCCTAGGGAACTGTGCAGACCTCTGAGCAGGACCAACGGTGACCTCGGAGCCCTCTGCCCACCTGAGGTGGCCCAGCTTCGACTTCGACAATTATTTACTTCGCCAAAATTCCTCCCACTGGAGTTGACCTGGAAATGAGGGGCCTGCCTGAGGGGGTGGAAACTGGGCGCACAGTTGCTCTACCTGTGAGAAACTGGAACAGTCAGGCTCACCTGTAGTGATCTCTCAGGGAGGGTGGGATTGCAACGTCCACGAGGAAACTTCCGGGAGTCAGGACGTACCTGCTCGTTGACTGACGGTGGTGATGGATCCACAGGTGTGCACGTACGGCAAAGCCTGTCAAGTGGCAGGCCCTAAGGGTGCGTAGGTTGCTGCACATGCGTGAGACTCAACATGTCGTATTTAAAAGGCTGGCTTCGTTACTGATCCAAGCTCGATTAGGCGTGCAGCTCAGCTCCAGCGGCCTGATCTCACCACCACCCCACCGCACTGCCAGCCTTCGCCAGCAGGGGGCAGACGGCCATCCATGGCCACCTGTTCTGCCAAGATGGCTTACCTTGCCTGCAGCACGGAGCGGCAAGGTTCATGCCAGCAGATGCCAGCGGATGCCAGTGGGTTTGTTCCAACAAGGGTCTAAGGACACATCCAGCTTCATACAGTTTGCATGACGCAAAGTATTTTTTTCCAACTGTTTGAAAACACAAAGCCCATGCCCTTGGGCTCACAGGACATGCAGAAACAAGCTGCCTATCCAGTTTGCCGCCTGCCCTCTACACGGAAGCCCGAACGAAGCCTGAGGAAAACACATTTCCCCAAAAAATAAGCATTGCAGAAGACAGATACTTTTATTCAGATTAGCAATACCTTTAATAGTGTTACATTAGAAGGAATATTTTGTTAATACAAGGGGAGATAATACATTTTAAAAAGCAGAACAAAGACTTAAAACCATCCACCACAGCTCGATCGCATATGGAAGTGGGGCTCTTGCCCTGCCCAGCCACCAGGAGGCATGCGCATGTGCGGTGACAACCTGTCTGACTCTGCATGTTCTGTGCTAATAAACACACTCAGCCTCTGACTGCTGCGGGGTTGAATCCTCTTTCATGGATCTCGGTGGGGATTCTTTGTCTTCCTGTGTTGTTTTGCAGTGCTGGGGATTGAACCCAGGGTCCTGTGCTTGCTAGCCTGCGCTCTCCACTGAGCTACACCCCCCACCCTTCTCCTTATTGAATCCAATCTCGTCATCCTGGGAGCCCTGCAGATGCTTCTCCCCGCTCGCCCACAGCTGAATGCTCTGCCTCCGTAGACCCTCCACCATAAGTGGCCCAAGACAGTGCAGGTGGTCGTTCCACTTCACGCTCTGGTCCTCTGATGAGTGGGTGACAAGGAGACCTGCCTTCTGGTCACTACTGTGGTGTTTGCTTCTGGTTCCCCATCAAACCAAGAGGAAGGATCTGAGATGCCAGGCTGAGATGGCCGGGGACAGGAGGGCCCAAGCAGCACATTGCAGGCCTCGAGAGAGCGTTGGCCGTAATCCGGCGGGAGAGCTCAGTGGGCCATCTCTCTTAGTCTTTTGCCCTTGGACCTGTCAACAGGGCTTCCTATCAGTCCCAGGAGGAGGACTTTCAGAAAGTCCAAAAGGTTCCCAGAATTTGCCCTGCAAGACAGGAGTTTTCAGAGGAGTGGAAAGTGGGCCTTTGTGGTCAGTTCCCAGACCCACTGCTTTTGACTATGACCTTGGACCAGACACGGAAACGAACCTTTCTGGCCTTCAAAGGGCTATCTGGACATGAGAATAGCACTATCTCCTTTTCCGGGTTGACGGTAGGGGTCTTGTGCGCCAGAAATTTCCAAATTGTGCATAAAGCTATCGTGACCCCGGTCACTGGGTAGGGCAGGTCTCGGTTCATGAGGCTAGATACTGCTGGGAAAAGCACCCCGTCTGCCTTCTAACACGACAGATTGTATTGAACCTGCTAGCTATACAGAAAGTATAAACAAAAGAAATTATACACCAAGAAATTACATTCTGTACATTTTAGTTCTACTGTTCCAGGTAAGCGTGACTCAGGAGTCCTCCCTGACCCATGATTTTGCTTTCTGACATGTTACCTGTGGTCAACTGCAGTCTGAAAATATTGACGAAAATTTTCAGAAATAAGCGATTCGCACGTTCTGTGTGCTGTTTGAGTAGCAGTGATGGAGTGGCACTCTGTGGCACTCCAGCCAGCCTGGAAGCAAGTCGCCCTGGTCCACTCTGTCCACGCCAGAAGCCTGCCCACTAGTCACTGAGCATGGCCAGCACAGCCATCCAGTTGCCACAGATCATTGCATGTTCAAGTGACACCTAGTATAACTTAGCAGTGGCCCCAGAGCACAGGAAGAGTGAGACTGGCAATCTGTGTACGTCAAATAGGACTGCAAAATGCTTTCTTCAAGCAAAAAGGTGAATGTTCTCGACTTTGAAGGGAAAACAAAACCACATGCTGAGACCACCGAGAGCTATGGCAAGGACAGGTGTGTCCACAAAGCTGTGAAGAAGGGAAGAGAAACTTGTGCAGTTTTGCTGTTCCCCCCCAAACTGCAAAGCAATGGCCGCAGCATGTAAGTGCTCAGTCACGGTGGGAAAGGCCTCGGCTGTGGGTGCGCCTGTACAGGACAGAGCGGGACATGTGGGTTGGGCACTGTCTGTGGCTTCGAGCACCCCACATGCCCCACCTGACAGCTGGGCAGAGGCGTCCCCGCCTGCTCTGGGGGCTGCCCTGTGGGAGGAGAAGGCTGTTTAAATAGGGTTGACATGTCCAGTTGTTGTGGAAAGTGCCGCAGTGACCCAAAGCACCGGCACCACGCCGTCTCCATCGAGACGGACTGAATTTCAGGACTTTGGATGACCAGCCAGGGTGGTGACTGCCGTCTTGGCATGGCCTACGGGCATGCTCAGCACTGTTCAGAACTGGCAGTCCCACCATGGTTGACGTGAGCAGGTAAGACAGGCCTCAGGGTCGCTGCTTTTCCTTAGAGAAAGAAAGGGCGATGCTAAATGCCGCCTTCTTGGTCCCCCCGCCCTATCCACTGCTTTAGAACACAGTTCCTCCCCAGCCCCGTGCCTCTGCCATCCACAGAATGTTCTCTGAGGTTCTCTAGACACACAGGTGCTGAGCTCTGTCTTGACATGAGCGATATCACCGTGCCAGCTTTGAAACGTGGAACTCCTGCCAGAACATAGCTCAGGGGTTTTACCTGGGCTGTTAACCAGCTTCCCAGTCGGAGGAGCGGCATTTCAGTTCGCTTTGCCTCACGGTCCCAAGAAACTGGTCTTTTACTGCATGAAACAGCCAGTCCGCTGGAGAGGGCGTCGTGTGCAGGGCAAGGCGGGCTCTCTGCTCCATCCCACTGGTGGTCCTGCAGACAGGGGTCCTGTGGGCTCCGTCCATCTCACGGCTGCTCCACCATCTGTCCTTCAAGCAGTAACTGCAGGAAGCCCCATTCCTGACGGAGCCGTTCATGGAAACTCTGGGAAGCCCTCTCTCCATCCTTGGCCGGCTGAAGATGGTGTCCTGCTCACTGTCAAGCTCAGACTCGGACACCGTCAGGCTGCAGTTGTGCTCTGTGCTCCGGGGCTTGGTGCCGAGGGGGGAGCAGCAGAGCCTCAGGGAGGCAGCACTCTGCCCTGGGAGGGGCTCCCTTCTTCTCCTCCAGCTCCGGGATTCTGGTCACATGAGGAGCATGGACTGCCCCTGAACCTTCAGCAGAGCTAGCGGCTTAGGTTCCCAGTGAGCAGCAGCAGGGACTCGCTGTCACACCTGAGTTTGAGTCCAGCTTTGTCCTTCCCATGTGTGGCCCTGGGCAAGGTGCCCAACCCTGGGGGCCTTCCTCTCCTCCCGTTGGTTGGGTTCACAGTGAAGAGTAAGTGAGATAGTGACCATGAGGCCCTCGGCCCAGTGTTCCGCAGAGAGCACTCAATAAATGAGGCTCTTATGACTCTGCTGTTTAGTTCAAAAGATTTGCATCGTAGGGTTAACATAAGAGCAGTACAGGAATGGGACGTGAACCCTGCTTTCAGAGAACCAGCAGACATAGACAGAGGAGTCGTCGGCTGCATCAGGCAAGAAGTAAGACCTACCTGAACGCGGAGGAAGTAGCCCCGCTGTGGCCGGGACTGCTTCCAGGGTGCTCCACCTAGCACGGGAGTGCAGGGAAGGGAAGGCTCTGGACCGGAAGAGAGGGTAGGGGTGTGGACTGTGGGAAGCATCCAGAAAGACTCAGAGAAGACCAGACTGCTGCAAATGATTCCCGCGGGAAATAGTGAGTGAGAGGCCAGGACCTCCCGGAGAAGCCCTGAATCCTGGCAAGGCCTGAAGTGTGGGCTCTATCCCACAAGCAGAGGGATTCGTGACCACGATGCGGCTTGAAGACAGTAATACGACTGCGGTGTGCAAGACTGAAGGAGGGGCCCGGGAGCGGACCGCAGAACAGAGGTTGCTGGGATCTCAGTGCTGTGCCCCTCAAAATGCTCTGACCCCCAAGGAGAAGGCACTGAGAGGCGGGGCCTTCAGGAGGTGACAGAAGGTGACAGTCCCAATAGAGGAGGCGGTGGAGAGCCCTGCCCCTTCCTGCCCACGGGCCAGGCTGCAGGGAGAAGGTGCCATCCAGGAGGAGCTGGCCTCCTGCAGCGAGTCTGCTGCAGACTCCAGACCCAAGAGGAACTGTGGTCTGTAAGCCACCCCGTCTATGGGTGAGAAAGACCAGGGCAGGGCCAGGGCAGTGCAGAGGACTAGGGCCCCACTGCCAGACTTCCCTGGTCTCCGTTTCCTCTCCTCCAGAATGGGGCTGATCATAGTGCACACCTCAGACAACTTGGTGGATGAGAATTAAGCAGGTCGGGGCACTGCAAGCTCCTAGCATGGTCTCACTATGGTTACCGTGCAGCTCAGAGGTGCCATCACGAGGGTATGATGGAGGTGAGCAGGCGGCAGGAGACAGGCAAGACAGGTGGCTGGAGCTGGGGACCTGGTGGAGCTCCAACAACTGAGTCCTGCCTGGGCAAGAAGGGCTTCTAGGAGGGCGGGAATGCCAGGAGCGGGCGAGCGCGGGGGGGGGTGGGGGTGGGAGGTGGGCAAACAGCAGGAGGGAGGCGGGCGAACAGCAGGGGGAGGTGGGTGAGCACCAGGGGGAGGCGGGCGAGCTGATGCAGCCAGAGGACCTTGAGCTCTCGGGTGCAGTCCCTCGAAACACCTCTGACATCGGCTATGTCGTGCACATGGTAGGCACTCAATAAGTGCACACTCTTCTGTACCTGCACTGAAGCTTTTGCTGCCACAACCTCTAACTACAGTCCACACCAGGCAGTCCTGGCCTCTGTCCACAGGGTTACCTGGGGACTGTGCCTCGGGCAGCCGCTCAGTGCTGAGTGGGCAGTGTTTGGAGTATGACCGTGAGTAAGAATGGATTTAGCTGTAACGCTGACATCAAGGCAGACGCACAGAGCACTGCGGAGCAGCCCCAGCGGCCAGAGAGCTGGTGAAGTGTGCCTCAGTTAACACTTGAGATCCGAAGCCAACGGGAGCAGGCTGTCAGACTCCCCCTCCAGCCCGAGCTACTGCAGCTGCTGGGAAACGCTGGGTCTTAAAGTCCGGAGGGCCCTGTGCTGCATTTCTGGTCTGGCAGGCCTAGGGGGACCAGCAGTCAGACGTGAGCTGGGCACCGCACGGCCTGTCCTGCCACCCTGCATCCACCGAGCAGAGCCAGCACGGGGGCACCGCTGCCAAAGGAGCTTGGCCCTGGGGTCATCTGGCAGAGCTCAGTTGATGACAGGCACCTCACGTCCCTCACCCATCAGTGCCTGCAGCTCTTTGCCAAGACGTCACTACTTCTAAGACCAAGGGTTCCAGTTAGCAGGTGCCCAGGATGGAGGCAGCGGCCTTCATCCGGGTTCACGTCTCACTCCTCCTTCCTAATTCAAGCGCTGACTCAGCTTATTTCTCCCCTAGACCCAGTTTCATTCCCTGGCAAACACCTGGAGGAGACCGTATAGAGGCCCCGGGAAACCTTGGGGGTCGTCTTACCATATTTGGGCCTCAGCTCCATTCTCTTCTGTTCGTCCATGTTGTCCGGGACGGTGTACTTGGTTTTTTTCCTTTTTAGTCCTTTTTCATCTGAAAGGAACAATGAAGAGCTCAACTCGGATTGGTCACTGGGACCCAGGGTCTAAGCACGTGGAAGACCCTGAAGGAAGTGTTTTGCCGTCTGTGTGCGAAGGTTGACATTATAGCTCCTACGAGACCCCTGCAAGGCCGTCCAGAGTCCCAGAGTCTGACAGGGCTTCAGCACGGGTTGCAGAAGCAGCTTACAGAAAGCAACTGGCAGAACACACCGAGGGTGGAAAGAGCCACACCACTGCTGCTCCCCACGGGCCTCAGCGAGTCCTTGGCTGAGGGGCGGAGCCCCGAGAGCAGCCCAAAACCTGGGTGTCCAGGGAGCTTTTCCCTAAGAAGCCTGCTGAGTGGTTTTCCCCCAAAGCATTATCACCCTGGAATGTCAATGATGCAAGAATCAAACTAGCAATCAGAGAAGGAAAAACAGCAGAAGTGATAATACAGTAAGTTCCAGAATGATTTAGCAACAACCCAGACTTTCATTTTTTTATCACAGCACGTGAAAACTAGGCTGGCCCTATGGACCTCATCCCTCGCTGCAGAATAGGATTTGAAAACACATCAAGACCATGCTAAGGTAGGTAAAGACAAAGAGTAGCATGAGGTGAATAAGAGACAGGCCTCTCACCCTCAGGTTAGAACCTTTTAGCTTTGGCTTTGAAAATTCCCCAAGACCTCTGTGCCTCCATGTTCTCACCTATAAAATGGGGCAAGAACAGTCCCTTTCCCCTCTGGCTGCTGGGAGCACCACACAGTGTGACCCGGATGGAGCCCTCAGCCAGGGGTCACAGGGGCACAGCCTGGTGAGTGTGCTCAGTCATCAGGAGCACCACCGGCCCCCTGTGCTTGATATGCAGGACCCAAAGCTGCAGGATACTAAGGCCACACACAGCAGGAACCCCGTCCCAGGTGGTGCCGGGAAAACCTGATCAACCTAAGCTGCTTCCTGGTGCTTGTGCCCGGCTCTCCTCCACCAGCCTACCACGGGAACATGGGCACAATTAAAACTTAAGTAGAAGCGACTTCCGAAGAGTAACTGTTCGTTTTAGTACACCTACTTTTCTATGTGTGTGGTGCTGGGAATTGAACCCAGGGCCTGGTGCATGCAGGGCAAGTGCTCTACCAACTGAGCTACATCCCCAGTCCTGCATCTACTTTTTATTATGGAGTACATTTTCAGAGACTCATAGAAAGATAGACCCATGCTCGTGCCCGAGGACGAGGTAACCACTCCCCCACACTCTCCTCACAGAGGGCTGAGTGTGGGGCTCAAGAAGACTCAGACAACAAGGCGGCACTTGGGCTTCTCGGCACCCCATGGAGAGAAAAAAGAAAAAGAAACACGAAGTTCTTTTTGGTGGTATTGTTGCCTCACAATAATAGATTAAAGGAGATTCAGGCCTAACGTGGTGGCACACACCCATAATCCTAGCAACTCGGGAGGCTGAGACAGGAGGATGGCAAGTTCAAAGCCAGCCTCAGCAACTTAGCAAGGCCCTAAGCAACTTAGCAAGATCCTGTCTCAAAACAAAAAATAAACAGGGGTGGGGATGTGGTTCAGTGGTAAAGCACCCCTGGGTTCAATCTCTAATACCTAAAAATAAATAAAAGGGATTCAGACAGATCAGTTTGTTGTTTCATGCAATTAAAAACCAAAGTCTTCTTCAAGAAGTTTGTACTTTCCTCCACGGAGGCCACTGAGGTTCTGCTCTGGAGAGGTGACGGGACACTAGTGAGGATAACACTGGATTTCTGACCTCCTGGAAAGCCAGAGCCGCAGGAGGCCCAGGATCAACCCGTTTCTGCAGGCACCTGCACCTTGGCCTTGTTCTTGGACCAGCTTGTCTTCATAAAAGTGACAGTCGGACAGTTCAGCAGCTTCAGAAGCCCAGCAAGCCACGTCAGGGCAAGACATGGCATCCTGGGAGGCACTCTGGGTCCAGGTGAGCAAGCGGAAGCACGTACCTGCGTCACAACTCCCGCCAGCACCAGGAGAGCACGAGCCAGCCCTGGCACGTAGAATACACTCCACCCTGGAAAACGAGAGCTGGAGTAGGCGTGGGCGCGTGCTCTTGGCCAAACAGCCCTGTTGTGGTGACTCACTGAGATTCCTGAGGCAGCGCGCGTAGCAAGCGGATCACCATCAGTCCACAACCCAAAACTGCCCTGTGCCCACCGCTTGATTCAGGGCCTCCTGGCGCCCACAGTTCATGCCGCCTGGAGAGCTGAATGACCCAAAACGACCAACATCAACCATTGAGTAGCATAACGCCCCTCGTACGTACAGGCATGGCACCTCCGCCTAGTCCTTCGAGCCCCCAGATCACAACCCTCCCCAGAACGTGTTCTGGCTTGGTGTTAATAATGTGAAGTGCCGCAGCACAAAGACACTTCTCAGCCCAGCCTCCGTTCCTCCTGTGCCCTGGCAGAAATCCAGCATAAAGAGCTCTGCACAGCAATTCAGGACCAGAGAAGCTGAGGGAGCAGAAGCACGGGCTTGGCAGAGCTCTCATGGTAAATGTCACAGGTTCTCGGAATTGTGGCTGACCCTGGCTGTTCTAGACGCTTGTGCATATGAGCAGGAACATGATCTGGCCGCCAGCTCTTACCGTTCTTTCTGCCACTCATTCCCACCCGGATCCTCAAGACCACAAATCTACTCCTAGAAGAAGACATGTTCAGACACAGTTCTCTCCCGAGAGGAGACGGAGGGGAGCAGCCTGGCCTGCCGAGGCCCTGGCTCTGACTGTTGGTGCCTGCCTGGGAGGACAGGCCACAAGAGTGGGCTGAGTTTCTACACTGCTCCGACTCAGGCAGATCCCTGCCAGGGGACCTGTCACCAGGTCACCCTGAGCCAGATCCATGGCTGGTATACCCTGGAAATGTGGCCTGTGGCCACAGCAGCCCTTCCCAGAGCTGCCAGTCAGGGGTAAGCTGGCTCTGACGCAGAGAACTCCTCTTGGGGATGTTTAGGCCTAAGCCCAGAGGTGGCCATGGGGAGGAGCTCTGGGACAGGAGGACATGGCCTGCACTCGTGGGTATGGCCTTCTCGGCACCAGGACTCACCACAGTTGCTCTCCCATCCCGGACGTAGTGCTGGATCAGGTTCTCCATCCATGGCTGGGAGCAGATGCAGTGCTTGGTGATGGGGTCACAGTGGCCATAGCCAGAACACTCCAGAAGGCAGCCTGCAAGGGGCAGGGGAGCTGAGTGCCACAAGGAAGGGGGCCTGCTTCCCTACTCTGTACCCCAGCAGCGTAGGCCGTGGCCACATGTGTGTTATTGCATGAGGACCTGCTGTGGCATGGACATGGCCCCAGGGTTAGTCTCTCCCAGCCAACCACCTCAGCAGGAAGCCAAGGGCAGAGCAAAGAGCCACTCCATTCAAAAACGCCTCCAAAAGGCAAGCTCGCGGCCACTCTGGCCCAAGACCTCGAGCTCCCAGGATGCCTCCAGTGACAATAACTGGGAAAGTACACAGAGACTCGTCTGTATGGTCACATCATTAAGAGTGAAGCTCAAAGTCCATGAATGGAGGGCTGGTGTGTGGCTGCAGGCCACGTCCAGGAGGAGCTCCACACAGCCACCAGCACCTTGTGAGGGGACACTGAAAGGAGTGAGAGAGTGGTCGTATATGAAGTTAAAAGAAGCACCGTAAAAGCAGAAGTGAAGGCCTGGGGACGTGGCTCAGTGGTAGGGAGCTTGCCTGGCATTGGGGAGGCCCAGGTTCAAGGTCTGGCACTCAAACACACGCCCACACAGAACCAGACCTGGAAGGTTCAAGGTCCAGCACTCAAACACACGCCCACACAGAACCAGACTCCAAAGGTTCAACGTCCAGCACTCAAACACACGCCCACACAGAACCAGACTTGGAAGGTTCAAGGACCAGCACTCAAACACACGCCCACACAGAACCAGACTCTGAAGGTTCAAGGACCAGCACTCAAACACACGCCCACACAGAACCAGACTCCGAAGGTTCAATGTCCACTCAAACACACACCCACACAGAACCAGACTCCAAAGGTTCAATGTCCAGCACTCAAACACGCACCCACACAGAACCAGACTCCGAAGGTTCAAGGTCCAGCACTCAAACACGAGCCCACACAGAACCAGACTCTGAAGGTTCAAGGTCCAGCACTCAAACACGCGCCCACACAGAACCAGACTCCGAAGGTTCAAGGTTCAGCACTCAAACACGTGCCCACACAGAACCAGACTTGGAAGCATCCTGACAATTACATGTTCACAGAGATGGAGCAGCTGGAAAGAATACAGCCAAAGGCTACTGAAAGTCATCTTTGAGCGTGGGAACTCTAGACTCGATGATCTGGAGGGTTATCCCTTCTTTGTGCCTTTCTGGATAGTCTACATTTCCCATGGTTATAAATATTACTTTTGTGGCCAGAAAAAAAAAAAAAAGCTATTTTAAAAAATCAAGTTACTCTATATTATAATGGAGAAAGTCAATTTTAGGTTTATTGGAATATTTGTTGGAAATAAATTTTACTGCCCAAATATTACCATGTCTCTTGTGAGCCTTGCTGAAAATGACCACTTCAAAGTGATGCTTACTCATATTGCTCATGAGAAGAGGACAGGGACCATGGACTAGGAATCAGTGCAGTGCCCTGGAGGGGTGGCAAGCAAGGCACCCAGAGCAGAAGTCCACCCGGAAGGCACGTGCGGGCTTGTGGAGGGCGGGCACAGCACACACCTGCATCCCGATGCCTGGGAGATGGAAGCAGGGAGGTGGATTGAGCCCAGGAGTTTAAGACCAGCCAGGGCAACAGAGATCCTGGAGAGAGAGAGAGGGAGGGAGAGAGACACCCTGCCTGTGCTTGCTCTCCATTGCCCCCTAAGACGGGTCGTTGGAAAAGTGTGCTGCAGGAAACCCACCGGAGAAGTCAGTGCCAACAAGCCCTGGAGGTCCACGTCCCTCCCCCTCTGTGCCTGCGAGACGCACCCACCACTGTGACTTTTGGAATGTTCCTGAATGGGGCGAACCAGCTGTGTCGACCCTCAAGACCTTGAAAAGCAAGCAGCTGGGCTTCTCCTGTGACAGCTGCCTGCGCAGAGCTCGGGTCACGTCGGCAGCTCCAAGGACCTTGGGGGGAGGCCAGCTCTGCACATAGAACATGAGCAGCGCGCTGCAGAGGACTGGCCCCCGTCGCAGGGTAGGCAGGGCCAATGCACATGCCAGCCGGCTCCCGCCTGTGCTGCCAGGAGCTGGGCGGCCGCAGCTCTGGGCTGGGGAGGGAGGCCGGCCTGCCCGCGGGCCCTGGAACTGCTCCTCTTCACAAACAGGCCCTCTGATCTCACAGCACAGCGGCCTCAGAGGAGCAGCAGGGGCCTGCGAGTGAAGGGCCGGCCCTCCTCCCCCGCTTCTGCCTGTGTGCTGGGATCGAGCCCGGGGCCAGGCACATGCCAAGCACACGCTCTACCCCTGAGCTGTACCCCGGCCCGCTTTTTACCTTTTTTATCGAGATATGATTTACAAACCATAAAATCCAAGGCTCTGCAGTAAAAATCGCAATGGCCGTTAGTGCTTTCCCAGGATGGCACAGCCATCACCACTGTCTAAATCCAGAACAGTCCCGCGACCCCGGGGGTAACCCAGACCATGAGCAGCCATTTCCCATCCCTGCTCCCCACAGTCTCTGCAACCACCGATCCGCTCTTCTCTCCAGGGACTGGACGACTCTGGACCCTTGGTGTAAACGGAGTCACGCCGCGGTACAATCCTCTGCGCCTGGCTCCGTTAGCTTAGCAGAATGTCCCGCAGTCCACCGCACTGCGGCACCTGTCGTGTGGGTATCTCACTGCTTCTCTCCGTTCCTCGGCTGGTGGACATTCAGGCTGTTCCACCTGGCTATCGTGACAGGGGCTGTGGACAGCCACACAGGTCTGGCTCCTCTTGGTCAGCACCTCTGAGTGCAATCATGGCTGCTTAGTAGCTCTGTGCTGGGCATTCTTAGGACTGGCCAGACTCTTCCACAGTGCTGGGCCTTTCCACACCCGACCAGCGACTGCAGTGTCCAGGGTGCCCAGGTCCTGCCCAGCACTGCCCTGGTCGGTCTGGGACTGAGCCTTCCCAGCGGGTGCTGAGTGGTGTCTCCCTGTGGTTCTGATTTGCACTTCCTTTTCACCTGCTAATGGGCACTTGCACATCTTTGGAGAAAGAACTGTTCAGATCTGGGTTGGTTTTCTAGGGATGCTGTAAAAAAAAAATGAAAAAGTAACACAGATTTGTCCACATCTCTTGTCCTCTCCATCCCACAGTGTCCCTGTGTGTCCACATGTCCTGTCCTCTCTGTCCCATGGTGTCCCTGTGTCCACATGTCCTGTCCTCTCTGTCCCATGGTGTCCCTGTGTCCACATGCCCTGTCCTCTCTGTCCCATGGTGTCCCTCTGTGTCCACGTCTCCTGTCCTCTCCGTCTATGGTGTCCCTGTTGCCTGTGTCTCTTATCATCTGCCTCCCGTGGTGTCCCTGTGTGTCCCTCTGTGTCCATGTCTCCTGTCCTCTCCGTCTATGGCGTCCCTGTTGTCTGTGTCTCTTATCATCTGCCTCCCATGGTGTCCCTATGTGTCCATGCTCCCTCTCTTCTTACAAGGACACCAGGCTCAGGGACAAGAGGCACCCTGCCTGGCATGACTTAATCCTTACTACATACTTTTGAACAACTCCATCTCCAACTACGGCCACCTTCCAGGTACGAGGGTCAGCACTTGGCTAACCCGTGTTCATGTGGGGGCACCGGGCTCAGAGCCTGCTGCCGTTACTGCAGCTTCGCCCTCTGTGTGCCTGTGATCTTTCGTACACTGGCCCTAGTGGTAGGAGCCGCCAAGTGTCCCCGGACGAGGCCCCTGGTCTGGCATATCTTTTGACACAGGCTTGGGTTCAGCTTGACAGTACCTTGTCGTGAGTTTGTGCTTCTGCCCTTGGGATGGAGGTTAGTCCACATTTTCTTTCTGTGTGGTGTCTTTTTCTTACTTAGGCATCAGGGTAGAGCTGGCCTCGCAGCATGAGTTGGGAAATGTTCCCCAGCTTCTATTTTGGGGGAAATCTTGTGAAGTGCTGTGCTAACCATTTCAGCACTTTGCAGGGTTCGCTGGGAAAACCGTTTGGGGACTTTTGTTCCTTTTCCATGTTACACGTGGGTCAGAGCATCTCTGTTTAGTCCTTCCCACTCCATAAAGTTGCCCCCCCTTCATTCCTGACTTCAATAATTTGAGCCTTCTCTGGATTTTTCTTGGTTTTCCTTTATCAATTTCGTTCACCTGTCAAGGGAACAACTTTTGGTTTTGTTGATTTCCAAGCAAGTCTTTGATTCAGTATTTGGTCTTTTAAAAGTAAGAGAAGTGGATGCTGTGTTTTAGAAAGAGTTCTGTAAAAAATAACTAGAGGGCTGGGCATGATACCCCATGCCTGTAATCCCAGCGATGGGGAAGGCTACAGCAGGAGGATCCCAAATTCAAGGCCCACCTCATCAATTTAGCAAGGCCCTAAGCAAATCGTAATGCGATCCAGTCTCAAAATAAAATATTTTTTAAAAAGTGGAGGTGCTGAGGATGTGGCTTACTGGTAAAGTGTCCCTGGATTAAATTCCCAATGCCAAACATACATACAAGCATACATAAACACACATGCATGCATGCATACACGCATGCACACACACACATACATGCATACACATTCACACGCATGCACATATACCAATACACATACATATGCACATATACACATGCATGCACACATACATATGCATGCATACATACAAATACACATACATACAAATACACATACATATACCCATACATACATATACACACCAGCATACGTATAGACATACATGTAAACACATACATACACATATACATCCATACACACATATACACATACATACATGCATACACACATATACACATACATACACCCATACATACATATACTCACACACATACATACATGCACACACACATACACAAACACATACACATGCATACATATACACACGTGTGCGCATACATACACCTGTACATGCACATGCATATGTACAGAGACATGTATACACATATACGTACATGTATTCATATGTACACATATACACATGCATGCATACACACTCACACACATAACTGGAGGGCGGGGGAGGAGCTCAGGGTAGAGCCTGGCCTAGCCCTTAAGTCCTGCGACGATTCGCAGCTCGGCAACATCACCCCGACACCAACAGTGGTAACAATCAGGATGTGCCTCACTGGGCAATGAGTAAATATCAGGCCTGTGGAAAACTAGCCCCAGGGCAGAGCTGGTGGAACTTCCGTGGTTTTCATTCCCATGTTCTTCCTCTCTCCTCCACCGCGTTGGTTAAGCGTTTAAAAACAAGTCCCGGCGTAGCACAAAGGCCAGCGGCGCTGCTCACTGAGAAGCCCGGGCGCCACAGCTCGGGGCGCTGCGCAGGGTAAGCCTGGCCTGGCTGGCCTCGCCCCGCCGGCCCCAGCCTGCCCTCGGGAAAGGCCGGTGCCCTCTGGCATCCCCGGCTCCTGCACTCGGATATCCTCACCCACCAACAGGTACCTGAGGTCCAAGTGCGCCTGGATCCGCTGGACCTTGAGGTCCGAGTCCAGCACGTCCAGTAGCCCCGCCAGCCGCCTCACAGGGCGTCCTTCTGCTGCTCTGCCAGCTGCCTGACCCCAGCCTGCAGGACCAGCTCCACCAGGCCGCCCGTCTCGGGTCTGGAGCAGAAGACCCGGCCGGTTTCCACCTGGAGGGGGCAGGCGTGGCCTGCGTGCGCGTCCAGCGGACCCTGCGGGGTTTCCACATCTGGCTCCTAGGACAGATTCTTTCAAACACCACAGAGGCCGCTATCAGGAGTACTTTTTCCGTTTTCTCCCAGTTCGTTCTCCAATATATTCCCCCACCCCAACCAAGGTAACCAAGCATACCTAATGAGCCTCTGGGCTAATTTGAAATGTCAGCACCCCCACCCCCCACACTTGACCAGACCGAAAGAGAATTTTCACCCCCTGTGCCCTGAGCATGGTCCACCCGCAGTGGGGATCGGTGTGGCCACCTTGCTGAACTCTCCCCGACCGGGGCATCCCAGTATTGGTCACTGTGTCCACTACACTTTTAAGTCTTTGTTTCTTGACAGGAAAACAAAACTGAAAAGGTCTCACTGTCAGATCCAGTTCTCCTCAACAAGTTATGGGGCTGGATGGTGTGAGACTCTCGGGTGCAGGAAAACCCTCCAGGTGGCCCCAGGAGCTGACTCCAGTCACAGCAGGCCCCGCTCGCCCTGCACTGTTAAGAGTCCCGGTGCTGACTGGGGCCCAGGCCTGGGCAGCTCTGCAGTCAGGGAGCACACCTGGCTGCACCTCCAAGTGGCCGTGTCCATGTCCGAGGCCCCCTGGCTGTCCGTGACTCTCACGTGGGAAGCGTAGACAGCCTCCACCAGATTCGCCAGCTGCAGGGCCACACTGTGGTCAGAGCCCTCGATGACATCCTGGGAAGTAACACAGGACCGCTGTCAACCTGGGGTCCCAGTCTCTGGTCCCAAACTTCAGCACCCACGTTTGCTACACACTGACCAGGGAGCTGAGGCGGAGGAGGAGGTGAGCTGGGCTGGGGGTGCTCCTAGCCCTCCTCCCACTCAGCTGGAGCACCAACACTGTGCGGGCAGCCTTTCCAAGGCAAGTTGACCAAGCGCTCTCCAGGAATTAGCAAGCCATCAATTCTGTCCAAGGGAGGGAAAGACCTAAACTAGGCAAGGACCCCAGGGCGGGGCCTGGGTTCTGTGGGCCTCGTTGTAAATGTTGAGAGCAGGGTGGTATCTGTGCTGCTAACTGTCTCAAGGACAAACAGGACTGCTGGGCCCCTGTGCTTACCAAGGTTGTTAAGAGATATTTGTCCGAGGAAGGTGCGGTTGCCTGGAGACCTTATCCGTCAAGGACGGGAGCGGGGCTTAGCCCCGACTCATCTCCTGCAGAGTTCACCCCTTCCCTCCTCCCTTCTTCCACTAGGACCGTTCAGTTCTGGCGGGACCCAATGAGAATCAAATAGATTGGCCCGACCCAACCAGAGAGGACTAATGTTTAGCTGTTCAAATGTTAACCAATTAAAAGAACACTGTAAAACTGCTTGCCTTTCATTATAAAAACCCTGCTAACGAGGGTTCGGGACCTCTCTTAGCGTCACTGGTTAAGGACGCAGAGGACCAGGTTTGAATTTGCTAATAAATGACTCTTTGCTGCTTGCATTGATCGTGGTCTCTGGTGGTCCTTGTGGGGTCTCGAGCCTTTGGGCACAACAGTAAACATGCGTGCTCTATCATGCTCTCATCTCGCTTCCCTCACGTGCATCACGTGCTCCTCAGACCAAGAGCCTGGCAGAAGCATCACTGCTCTGTGGGCCTCAGGGCTCCAGAGAAGTGGAGGAGACTTTCCCAGACTCCCGGCTCTGAACTTGCTGAAGGGAAAGGATGCAAAAGAAGGTAGAGGCTCCCAGGAGAGGACGAGAGACCGGCGAGACCCACCACCAGCTGGGCAGAGGGCAGTTCAGAGGGGCTGGGGACATGAGGAGCACTCAGCCCCTCCCTGTGGCCAGGCCTTCGGTACCCCTTGAGGGCTTGCAGGTCACTCGCCCGGGAAGGGCTGGCAGGATGAGGCTGGGTAGGCAGACCTGGCCAAGTCACTTCCTGCCTCTGCATTCCACTCTCTGCCCTGTGGGGGGTCAGCAACCCCTGACTTTTGGCATGTCTGATGTGACATGAGGAAGAGGAAAGAATCTACTTGGACAAAAGAGAGATTCCCTCGAGAGACCGGCTTCAAAGTCCCGCCAGGCTCTGCTCTGCTACCAGCCAGAGTGTGGTCAGGGAAAGTCAGAATGGACTTCAGCTTTAGTTTTATCTAACAGCAGCTGTGCCCTCCAGACCCTGGAACATCCGAATTTAGAATAAGCCCCTTACGGGGGAGCCGAGGTCAGGATATGAACGCTGCTGCAGACTGAATGTGGCCCTCCAAACCTCACCTGCGGAAGCCCTAACCACCAGCGTGACCGTGCCCAAGGACAGGCCCTGTACGGAGGTGATCAGGGTGGTGGGTCCTGGGCTGGCCCTGTTTAGATGTGATCAGTGTCCTTCTAAGAAGAGATCCGGGGCTGGCGCCTCCCCTCCTCCCTGAGGACACAGGGAGAAGGCGGCCATGCACCGGCCAGCCAGCGGCCTCAGCAGAACTGAACTGGCAGGCGCCTCAGTCTCGTCTTCCCACGCTCCAGAGCGCTAGGAAATGGAGTCCCGTTGGCCGAGCCGCCAGGCCCTTGGCGTGCGGCTGCAGCAGCCCTAGTGACTGTCACAGACACGTCACAAGCCAGCACACAAGGTACTCGCTCCAGCGGCTGGACTCCGGCCATCCTGCACCCACAGATAGGACACGATGCCTTGGTCGTCGGGAGACCTTGAACATCCACAGTAATGGAATTATTGGGAAGCACAAGAACATGTCTGCCACCAGCCCCGGCTCTGGGAGGACTATGACTTTCTATGTCAAATACAGCAAAAAATAAGCAAAGATGTCGACTTAAAATGCTGGTGATAGAAGAAAGCATGTCATAAAATACCCACAACTGTTCCCTCTAGGGGAGATGCAGATTTTTAAATACCTAAAGACATTATTGTCTGCCCCAAACACCTGTAAGACAACATACAGACTTTCTTACAGCTCCGTGCTTAGCTGGTTAAGATTCGGGGTGAACAATCAACAAATGGGCTAAGGATATGAACAGACGCTTCACAGAAGAAGATCTACAAGCAATCAACAAACATATGAAAAAATATTCACCATCTTTAGTTATAAGAGAAATGCAAATCAAAACCACCCTAAGATTCCATCTCACCCCAATTAGAATGGCGATTATCAAGAATACAAGCAACAAAAGGTGTTGGCGAGGATGTGGGGAAAAAGGTACACTCATACATTGCTGGTGGGGCTGCAAATTAGTGCAGCCACTCTGGAAAGCAGTGTGGAGATTCCTTAGAAAACTTGAAATGGACCCACCATTTGACCCAGCTATCCCACTCCTCGGCCTATACCCAAAGGACTTAAAATCAGCATACTACAGAGATACAGCCACATCAATGTTCATAGCTGCTCAATTCACAATAGCCAGATTGTGGAACCAACCTAGATGTCCTTCAATGGATGAATGGATAAAGAAACTATGGTATATATATACAATGGAATATTACTCAGCTATAAAGAATAATAAAATTATGGCATTTGCAGGCAAATGGATGAAATTGGAGAATATCATGCTAAGTGAGATAAGCCAATCTCAAAAAACCAAAGGACAAATGATCTCGCTGATAAATGGATGATGACACATAATGGGGGGTGGGAGGGGGGCAAGAAAGGAAGAAGGAGGGACTGTATAGAGGAAAAGGAGGGGTGGGAGGGGTGGGGGGGGAGGAAAAAATAACAGAATGAATTAAACCTCATTACCCTATGTAAATGTATGATTACACAAATGGTATGCTGTTACTCCACGTACAAACAGAAACAACATGTATCCCATTTGTTTACAATAAAAATAAATTAAAATAAAAAAAAAGATTTGGGGTGAAAAAGGTAAGGCAGTGGCAGCACGGACACTGAGGGCTTTTCTGATATATATAACAGCCTGTCATCGCCCTCCTTAAACAAGAGAAACATACACCTGTAGCCCCAGCGGCTCGGGAGGCTGAGGCAGGAGGATCTTGAGTTCTAAGCCAGTCTCAGCAAAAGTGAGGCCCTAAGCAACTCAGTGAGACCCGGTCTCTAAATTAAATATAAAATAGGCTGTCCGTGACTCCTATCACGGATGTGGGGATGTGGCTCTGTGGTCAAGTGCCCCTGAGCTCAATCCGCAGCACCTCTCCCCCCCAAAAAAGGGAAACATTGATCTTACTTATGTTCAGGGCCCAGAAAGTGAAAATATTTTGATTTAAAACACACGCTAGGGCTGGAGTATAGGTCCGTGGTAGAGCTCTTGCCTACTATATGCAAGGCACTGTCAAGAAATAAAAATGAAAGCAAAATAAATACACTCTGAGTCATTTTTTACTGGTCCACACCATCTGGCTGCAGAAATATTTGGATTTTTTAGTATGGCCAAACTGGTATGAGATGATCGGCCCCTGGCTCCTTTGACTGGGTGTCAGATATAAACGAGACAACGTAAGAGCCGCTTCTGACCTAACGCCCCAGGAAGGAGGGCCCCGGGCACCCGCAGGTGCCATCAGGAGGGTCACACTAAGACCCCGCCCCGTCTGGAGAGGAGGCTGCTGCGGGGCAAGTCCAGCGAGCTCGGGGGGCTTCTGAGTCTCCTGACCAACAGGCAGAAACAGAAAGCAGGTGAAGAAGGCCCAGTGTGGACCCAAGGGGGACATTGCCCATGGTCTCCAGAGGTTCCCATCCTGAGGGAAGCCCGGAGCCTGGAGCAGAGACCACTGGTCCACGCCCGGGCCTCCCGCCGCCATGGCTGAGGGGGTCGGTGGTAGAGTGCTTGAAAAGAGAGTCTCACATGAAGGAAGCTCATGCCAGGCCAGATGTGGCTCAGAGGTGGACACTTGCCCTGCAGGCACAAGGCCCGGGTTCAATCCCCAGCACCGCCAAAAGACCCTGTGAAAAGGGGAAGGTGCTGAGGAACAGAAACAGAGGGGCACGCTGAGCCCCGCGGCCGTGACACGACCCCGCGCAGGTCGCTGCTGGCCCGGCCGGCGTCCTCTTGGTCCGTGCTCTTGAACTCCAGCTTTGTGCCCCCGGCCCCGCCCAGGCACCTGGCTGTCAGCAGCTCAGAACGTCCACATCTGAACCTGATCCCCAGAGCTGCCGCTGCTGGCGTGAGTGCTCCCGTCGTCCTGCACGCCCTGCGTGGCAGGTGCCACCCTCCCCCAGGAGGCCGCCCTCCACCCTCGGCTGCTCTGCGTCTCCTCCCTTCTGGGCCTCAGAGAGCCCCTCGCCTCCTGCCCAGACGATGCCGGTGCCCCTGCTCTCCCCCTTCCCAGCGACTCCTCCTCTTCTTTTCTCTCCTTTCTTGACGGTGCTGGGATGGAGCCCAAGGCCGCGTGCGCAGGCTCCACCGCTGAGCCGCACCCCCGTCCTGTCATCTTCCTAGAAATCCCCCTCTTACCGTTGAAGATGACCTGCTGCTACGTTTTGCTTTCACATACTCCAATCAGAACAAATAAACTACAAATGGATCAATGAAGCGAGACCGGCAAAATAGTGCTGGCCGAGAAGGTGGGCACGGCACGTGACGATCTTTAGGACGGGTCTACTTCTGTGTGTGGCTAGAAATATCTACAAGAAAAAGGTTGTTTTTAATCCACCTCCATCTCACTTTGCTGATAAAACTGCTTCGGCCTCACCTACCTGCCCAACTCCTAGGCACGACAGGAGGCAGGTGCCCCTGCGTGGCCGAGCCTTTGCCTCGGGCTCGGGCGGCTGTCCCCACGGCCCGGCTCTCTGGCCCTTCCCGTTCCACAGGTGTGTCTTTCCCTCCCGCCATGCTCTCTCCCTCCTCTGTGCTCAGACGCGTCATGATCGTCCATGGTAATCTATCCAGCCAACCAACATTGGAGACCTGCCATGAGTCTAGCCCTGCTTTATAGAGGGTAAGGAGATACCTGAAGCCAAGGACCTTGAGCAGCTCCTGGCCACGGGGGAGACAGACAAGGAGGAAAGTGCCCACAGCAGTACTCAGGGTCTGAACCCCAAATACCAGTGAGAACCAAGAGCATCCAGCTCCTGAGCTCCAAGAGAAAGCAGAGGGTAGCAGCACTTCAGGCCCCGGTCCTCGGACCCCAGGGTCTCCAAAGGAGAGTGGAGCTGTTACAAGACACATTCCAGGAAAAGGAAACGTGCTCCCCTGCACAGGGCTTAGGAAGAGCTGTGTGGCCCCCCGGGGCTCCGCCAGGAAGGAGGGAGTGAGCACCTCTACCAGGTGGGGCCCAGGGCCCTGCGGGACGCGAAGGCAGGCCCCGGTCACTGACAGTCAGGGTGGAGGTGCTGCTCAGCCCCTGCTGGTCTGTCACTGTTAGGCAGAAGAGATGGGCACCCACCTGTAGCCCGGTGATGGTGGCCACAGGCCTGTCACGTTCTCCATCTCCACAGCACTGGGGCTCTGTAAAACAAGACCATGGAGAGCACAGGGAGGGCGGGGGCTGACAGGCCAGCCTGCGGCCGTGCCCCCAGCGCCACCTCTTCAGCGGTAACGCACACACCTGGAGAATCCTAGAGTGACCCGGGTCCCTGGCACTTTCCAGTGCAGCCTAATGATCAGAAGTCAAAGCCTATTTCCGATGGTCAGCGGCACTCCTGGAAGAGGATACCTGTTCTTGGCTTTTTATTTTAAATGCAGCCAGTGAAATGATCTAGGCTAGGAAATGGAACCTTAGAAACTACCCCTTTCTGTTCATAATAAAACTTGGTCAGAATCCTTGCCCGTGTTTTTGGAGTGCATGGAAGAGGGACGAGCCTGAGGAGGGGTCTCCGATGAGAGGAATCCTGCTGCAGTTAGGATGCAGGTGTGGTCCTCAGAAGCCCTAGCTCCTTCTCTTCCTGCCTTGGCTACCTGAGCCCACGTGATCTTAGCAGTCTTTATGAGTCCTAGGTTTTTAGCTTCAAAATGTGAATGATTTTGACCCAGCTATCCCACTCCTTGGCCTATACCCAAAGGACTTACAATCAGCATACTACAGAGATACAGCCACATCAATGTTCATAGCTGCTCAATTCACAATAGCCAGATTGTGGAACCAACTGAGATGCCCCTCAGTGGATGAATGGATAAAGAAACTGTGGTATATATATAAAATGGAATATTACTCAGCCATAAAGAATGATAAAATTATGGCATTTGCAGGCAAATGGATGAAATTGGAGAATATCATGCTAAGTGAGCTAAGCCAATCTCAAAAAACCAAAGGACAAATGATCTCGCTGATAAGTGGATGATGACACATAATGGGGGGTGGGAGGGGGGCAAGAATGGAGGAAGGAAGCACTGTATAGAGGGAAAAGAGGGGTGGGAGGGGTGGGGAGTAGGAAAAAATAACAGAATGAATCAAAAACTAGTACCCTACGTAAATGTATGATTACAAAAGCAGTATGCCTCTATTTCATGTATAGAGAAACAAGATGTATCCCATTTGTTTACAATAAAAATGAATAAAAAATGTGAGTAAGGGGCTGGGGAGATAGCTCAGTTGGTAGAGTGCTTGCCTTGTAAGCACAAGGCCCTGGGTTCGATCCCCAGCACCCAAAAAAAAAAAAAAAAAAAATTAAAAAAAAATGTGAGTAATACTCATATCTGGCCTCTTAAAAGTTCATGTAGACTTCTGTGAGGTCAGCATGTGAAGGTCAGGAAATACTGGGTCGTACTGAACTCTGCCCTTCCCTTGTGTCCAGTCCCCGCAGGGCGGTGGGTGCAGACAGGCCTCCCACAGGCCTCCCGGAGCGTCTTCCATGGGGAAACTCACCTGATACCAGGACAGCCCTGTCCCCTGCCCTGGGCCCCGCCTCCTGCACGGCCAGTCTCCGTCCATCTCCTCTGTCTGCCCTTGGTATTCTGTTTGTCCAAAGATGCCCAGTGATTTCTAGAAGGCCGCCCGGGTGCTGACGGCTCAGGTGGGTCGTCTGGTGCTGCTCCTCCGGGAGGGCCTCTCTTTCAGGAGGCCGTGCCCCTGGGAGTGGCGGCTTGGCGCCCACCAAGCTACTCCAGCAGTAGAGGACGATGCTGCGGTCACCGCACTCCCGCCAGGCGGCACTGTGAGCCTGTCAGGGCCAGCCACGCCACGGGAGGCCTGTCGTCTCCTAGGATCGCTGACAGGGTGAGAAGGCCCGGCCCTTTGCCTCAAGTCTGCCATCCTCTGCTTTATTTTTTAAATATTCATCTGACGCATGAAAACGTACAGCCGGACATGTCAACGGGGTACCACAGAAGACTCCAATCAGACAGAGCTCCACGGCCACCAATTCCCCGGGTGAGACCCTCTGCAGACGCCGCTCCCCACGGTGCCCTTCCTGTGGGCTCCTGCAGGGCCCTGTCGTCTCCTGCTAAAGCCCCGGTCATGTCGTACCAAGGTCCAGAGGCACAATCAAGACAAGATTCAGAACCTCAGAAGAAAACCGGTTCCCTGTGCAGCGTCAGCACCCACAGTCCGACCTCCTGACAGCGGCCAGCTTTGGAGACGCGCCCACCCAGCTGGACACAGCCCAAGCCCAGAAGCCTAGTTACCATTTCTGCTTCCATCCCGAGGCCAGATCTCGATTCCATCTCCCCTCCCCGGCTGGACAGTCACGGCGACCACAGCAGTGGACTGCTCCCGAGGAACCTGCCACGGCCAGCGGGAAGGCGTGTCTCCCTCCTGCAGAGATGAGTGAAGGCACGGTCCGTGCCCCTCAGCAACAGCAACGGGAAAACGAGAACCAAGAGAAGGACGGGTTAAGAAGCACAGTAAACCGCGTGACACGCACACGCATGACTCACCTAACACAGAGACGCTGCTCGAAAACACAGGACACATGAGCCCAGGAGAATGTAACGTGCAGCCCACCGGGTTAGGAGCTCTGGGGGAGCGCGGAGGAGACCAGCCCAAGATGGCAGCGTCCACCGAGATGCACGGCCCACACCGTTCGTCTGCCCAGAGAAATGAGGGAGGCGGGCCCCAGGGGTGACCGAGCACGGGGCGACAGCAAAACAGGGCCCCAGGGGTGACCGAGCACAGGGCGACAGCAGAACGGGGACCCAGGGGTGACCGAGCACGGGGCGACAGCAGAACGGGGACCCAGGGGTGACCGAGCACGGGGCGACAGCAAAAGGGGGCCCCAGGGGTGACTGAGCACGGGGCGACAGCAAAACAGGGCCCCAGGGGTGACCGAGCACGGGGTGACAGCAAAACAGGCCCCAGGGGTGACCGAGCACGGGGCGACAGCAAAACAGGGACCCAGGGGTGACTGAGCACGGGGCGACAGCAGAACGGGGACCCAGGGGTGACCGAGCACGGGGCGACAGCAAAAGGGGGCCCCAGGGGTGACTGAGCATGGGGTGACAGCAAAACAGGCCCCAGGGGTGACCGAGCACGGGGCGACAGCAAAACAGGGCCCCAGGGGTGACCGAGCACGGGGCGACAGCAAAACAGGGCCCCGGGGGTGACCAAGTACGGGGTGACAGCAAAAGGGGGCCCCAGGGGTGACCGAGCATGAGGCGACAGCAAAACAGGGAAGCAGTCCCGGTGCCCATCAAGAGTGGCGTGGCCTTGGCCGCCGCGTGCACCATGGACTGCGAGTTTAGAAGCTGCTCAGGGCTGTCCAGGGCTCAGTGGTAGAGCAGGCTGAGCCTGTGTGGGGCCCTGGGTTCCATCCCTGCCAACGGGTAAGAGAACAGAAGACGTTGAAAGGAATGAGCAAGCTTTATAAATTTCAAAATGAAAAACGTAAAGACATATTGAGCAAAAAAAGACACGGCATACGCTGTGATAGTAATCGCTACACAAACAAACACACACACAGACACATAGAGAAGATTCTGGAAGTGCACACGCTAAACTGATTGAAGGAATGGCCTCCAGTAGGGGACCCGGAGGAGGGTGGGAGTCGTGTATATTTTCACCTTATCAGAGTTTATTGGAATCGGTTTTTATTTTTAACTACAAGAAGCAATTCGCATATTACTTTTGCAATCAAAAATAAATCTTAACGTTAAGGAAAAAAACTAAAACACACAAACCGAAGCAACAGGGTTTTCCTGGAGGCACGCTCTCAGTGGCACTCGAGGCCTCCAGGGGACCGTCCCTTCTAGCGGAGCACGTGCGTAGCATGTGCGTGCTGCTGTGCTCTCGCTGGCAATAGTGCCAGCTATCCTGACATCTGCAGTTCGTGGCATCAGAAAAGGACTTTAATTTTAATCCCATGGCAGTTTAATTCTACAGATCCCAGAATTGCCTAAATATAAATGCATCTGCCTGTGTTTCTTAAGGTTTCAGTGGAAAAATGATAAAGAAAGTCAATACAAAATCAATTCTGTTTTCGCAAGGGGAACTTCTGAAATGCGAAATGCACTCCTAAGGATTTTAAAAGAAAATGCTTTCTCCACTTCCCCCTCCCCAGTGGTAGGGATCAAACCCAGGGCCTAGCACGTGCCAAGGCTCCGCTCTGCCTCTGGGCTCCCCCACAGTCCTTCACGTTGACTAAACAGGCAAAGCACATTTCTCTGAAAATTTCAACAAAAAAAACATGAGTTCTAGTACTTGCCTCAGAGTCTGTACGGTCAGAGGGGTGCTCGTGCACATGGGGACTGAGCAGCCCGCGGGCCTGCCCAGCGCCCCCAGAGCATCTACGAAGGAAACTGCACAGCCCACTCCTCCCCCAACCCACCACACAGCCCCAGGGCTGCCGGGCCTGGTTTTCAGGCCAATGTAAGAGGGGTTCACAGAACTGGCCTTTCTGATGGCCCCGGGGGTACAGGGCATAGTGCCTTTGGACGTCCTAATCACCATATGGCAATAACACGCTTACTGTGGATAGTCTCAGGGCAAGGAGAGAGGGGTGTGCAGCCCCTGGGCTGGTATGGGAGCAGGGCTCGCTCTGGGCCTCAGCCCTCGGGAATGTCCTCCCACTACGTGGCCAGTGTGCAGGGATGAGTTCTGAGGGGTTAGCTCTGGCACATAAGGCTCAATACTTACGTAAAAGAAAATTCGGAAGAATTTTTTAACCAAGTAAATACAAATAGCAAAAGAGCCCACACTTCCTTTGTTTTTGTTTTTGTTTTCTTCAGCCAGTACTGGGGATTGAACCCAGGGCCCGTGCATGCTGCCAGGTGTCTGGCCCCTCTTCCTGTTTCTGCCACAGTTCTTGACACAACAGAAGCAAACGTGGCACCTGCTTCAACCCGAGGTGGAGCCCGACCCCAGCACAAGGCTCCCGAGGACCTGGAGGAGGCAGCCCCTTCCAGCTCCCTGGCCCCAGCCCTTCCTTCCTTGGCCAGGTCATGCACAGCACATTCCAGAAACACCAGAAGGTGAAGCAGGTGAGTTTCAACGGGACGTCTGCTTCATCTTCAATGCTAATGGGAAATTCATCCAGGGCTGCAAGATGGAGTTGGAAGAAGAAAAGGAAGTGGGCAAAGTAAAACACATTTTTGAAATCAAACTTTCAAAAACAAGACAATCTTAAAACTTCCAAGGTGATTAGCTACAAAAAAAAACAAATGACTTTGGTCACCACAAAAAGAATTCCTAGCTTGGATCTGGAATGTCAACCACAGGCCCTTGTCCAAAGCCTTGGTCCCCTGGAGCTAGGACAGGAGGCACCTTAAGAAGGGGCGCGGGCGGCAGGTCTGCAGGTCATGGGGACGTGCTCCAGGGGAAGGTGAGCCCTACCTCTTTCTCTTCCCCCCCAACTGCTGTGAAGCAAGTGGTGTTGGACCCACCATGATGGGCAGCCCCCTCCTGGGCCCAAGAGCTGCAGAGCGGGCAACCATGAACTCCAGCCTCTGCACCTGTGAGCCCAGCAAACTGTCTCAGAGATTGATCGTCTCAGCTCTTTGGTAGACAGACAGCTGGTAACACTGATAAGCACACAGCTCACACACCCGCACACGGGAGTGCCAAGGCCCAGTTATCACATCTAAGACACACTTAAAAGATTCGAGCAAATGAAAAGACAGATACAAAGGAGCTCTCACGGAAGCTCTGAAAAGAAACCAGTGGCTGGGTGGGGTGGCACACCCTGGTAATCCAGCAACTCAGGAGGCTGAGGCAGGAGGAACACAAATTCAAGGCCAGCCTCAGCACTTCAGTTAGACCCTCAGTAACTCAGCGAGACCCTGCCTTGAAATTAAAAATTTAAAGAGGGCCAGGATTTGGGTTATCCGGTAAAGCACCCCAGTTCAATCCCCAGTACCAAATAATTCAATAAATAAAATTAAAAGGGCTAGAGATGTGACTCAGTGGTTAAGTGCCCCTGGGTTCAATCCTTGGTACCAAAACAAAACAAAAGAAACCAGTGGATAGATTCAAGATAGATTGGGATCTCTATAAACAGGAGAAACAAAAAATAAATAATTTTCTGATGATGAGGTTTAGGTTAGATTATTTCTAAGGTCTTCCCCAATATCAAAATATTTCTCTAGTAAATTTTGAGTCAGACTTTCTCCAAATTAACCTTAAGTTCTAGTCATCAGCACAGGACGGCTTCGTCGAGGGGAAAGATGTGCACCTGGAAGGTTTGGGAGTGTAGGTGCTCTGCCAACCGTGCAGTGGACTAACAGACAGACTTACAGAGACAGACTTCCTGGATCTCACTGTCCCTGCCCCAAACCACATCAACTGATAGGAACAAAAACGGACAGCAGGTTGAGTAAGATGACTGATGGGTAGGTAGGTAGGTAGGTATAGAGGTCGCTTAGATGACAGGGACGGACAGACGAGAGATGACAGGGACAGGTGCCGTAGACAGGCTAGGTGGACGAGGGATAGACGGTATAGATGATAGCAATAGACAAGAGAGGAGGAGCCAGTTAACAGATGGGTGACTCAGACAGACAGACAACTGCAGGGCGGGGAACTCCCCTGCACGGCCACCTCTGTGCCCCCACTGCTGGGGTCCAGGGACCACTCACAGAGGACGATCTGGCCATCGTCACTGCTCTGGTGACGGAGTTTCGGGGCTCGGTAATGGTCTGGTTTAGGCCTGCATTGGCCACAGGTGGGTGATCTGCAGCCCTGCTGATGACCAAGGTGGCCGTGGTGGGGTCGGTGGCTCCCTCCAAGTCCGTGACGGTCAACCTAGAGACAGGAGAGGGGGCTGTGATCCTGCAAGAGCCCGGCAAGCCTCGAGGCGAGTGGACGCTGTGGCCTGCTCGGGTGGCCCTCTCCAGGACCGCTCAGAACAGGCAAATGACTCTGGGTGTTCCTGCCTGCGCTCGTTGCTGGTGACTTATTTCTATTTATCTTCTCATGCTAAAGTTTACGGATTTCCGCTCGGCCTCCGGGATGCTGGGTGGGGAGACCCTCAGCCAGAGGGCTGCTCTCCAACAGCTGAGCCTGAGAACGGCCCGGGGAAGTTCTGCTTCAGGCCGGAACCCTGGGGACTGTGACTCGCCGGTGGATTCTCAGCCGGGAAGCCCTTTCCTTTCCCCGTCCTTTTCTGGAGGACCCAGGGTGAAGACGTGTTCAGGACGCTCTGCAGGGTAATGTTGGGATTCAATACAGTGATGCTCAACCCGCGGAAAGAAACCGGCGCTGACACTCCTGCTCTGGTTCCAACAGCGGAGATGAGAACGGTGACGTCACAGACGGGCCGCTCCGTCCTCGGGGCCACGGTGGCAGCTGAGCCAGTGGTAAGTGCTCCGTGGCGTGAGCAGGAATGTGGGGCGAAGGCCAGAAGCAGCTTCAGGGGAGACGCACCCGGCGGTGCATCCTGAGCCCCCTTCACGCCACCCGCCCGCTCCCCCCACCCAGGTCCAAACCCCCATTTCCTTAGGTATAAGTTTCACACCTATAAATAATTAAAGTGATAGAGAAATATTTCAATAATGACTCTTTTGAAGCTCTTTAGGCTTTTATGTCAGAAAGTTTCCTCAAGTCCACATTAGCAAAATCCTCCCAAAGCAGACAATAATCTATATAATGTTTCAAACACCTCTAGACACACACAAGCCTGACCCAGAAATTTCACCCCTATCCAAACAGTTAGCCGTAAAGATGTTCACTCAAACATGGAACAACGGGGCTGGCTTGATAAACTACTTGATAAGCCACAATGCAGCACCCCAGCAGCCGGCAGGTAGAGAAGCTGGATATTCATGGTATCCGTGATCCGTGATGAGGCCCAAACCAGACCCGCCCAGGAGGACGTCTGCTGGAGGAGAGATGTGCACTGCGGACGGCAAGGGACAGATGGACAGCAAGGGACAGATGGACAGCAAACGGTACCCACAAGTGTTGGCCCAGGTGGGGAAAAACAAAGTCACCCCAAACCACAATCAAGATACAATTCATCCCAGACAGGTAAAAACTTGAACATGAAAGATTCAAACTGCTAAGCTGTTAGAAGGAAACAGAGGCAGCTTGCAGAACACCCGTATGTTTTGATCCAGGTAAGGAGACGACACTGTTATTTGTGAATAGAAAAGAGACTTTGAACTCAAATGCCCAGCCAGGAGGCGGTCCACCTCAGGCAGGGGAGCACAGGCGTATCTGCCGCAGGCACGTGGACTCCATCAGTCCCGTCCTCTGTGTCCTTGTGTCTGGCTTATTTCCCTTGGCATAATGTTCTTGACGTCTATCTATGTTGTACCATCTAGCAAATTTCATTCCTGGGTTTTGTGTTTGTTCGTTTGTGTCTTTTAATTATTTATTTATTTATTGGTACTAGGTATTGAACCCAGGGGCACTTTTCCACTGAGCCACATCCCCAGTCCTTTTAATTTTATTTGGAGACAGGGTCTCACTGAGTTGCATAGGCCTCTCTAAATTGCTGAGGCTGCTTTGAACTCATGATCCTCCTGCCTCAGCCTCCCAAACTGCCGGGATTACAGGCATGCGCCACTGTGCCAGGCTCATTCCCGTTTCTTACATTTCATCCCCTTCGAAAGCTAAATATCGCTGTCGCATGTGTATATTCCATATTTTGCTTGTCGGTTCATCTGTTGATGGACAGCCATGCCCTCACTGCCTTCCGGCTGTTGTGGAAAACACTGTTATGGACACTGGTGCAAGGTCCCTGCTGGACTCCTGCTGTCAGATCCTTGGGTGCGGAGCTGCTGGGTCATGTGTGATCCTGTTTCAGTTTCAGAGGGGCTGCCAGTGTCCTCAGCGGCTGCCAGCCGGCGTGCTCACACTGCCCTGGAGCCTTCCGATCCTCCACATGGCCCGGTGCTCACTACTGCCTCGCTTCTCTTTTTCTTTTTCTTCTCTTCTCTTCCTTTCCTCCTTCCTACCGTTCCTTCCTTCCTTCTTCCTTTTTAGCAATCCAAATGTGAAATGGGATAGATCATTTCTAAGCTGATGTTTCAAATGAACTAAAACAGAAACTATTACAACTAAGTGCAAACATAGAAGACTCCGGATCACCAGAGTCAAAGATAAAACCCGGCAGGTTCTTGAGGACCCCAAACCAAGGCAGACCTCATAGCTGCAGAGACGTGGGTGTGGCGGCACTTAGCGGAAAGCTCAGTAGTAGCAGAAGGGAGACCTAATGCAGCGACCTGAGATTCTGCTCCACTCAAGAAAAGAAGAGCTGAGTGAGCAAAAGGTCAATAGGATCCAAGGAATAACAAGGAGCAGAGTCGCCGGGTTAGAAGGGAACGGGCCACACGTGCTGTTAAGAGTGTGGAGACGGGACTCCAGGGCACAGCAGGAGAGGATGGCGGGGACAGAGCCGCGTGGGGAAGCATAACCTCCACATGCGCCCGCCTTCCACTCGCCAGATTTGTCTCCCCAAAATGCAAACCCGTGTCCTCACAGAGACTCACACACAAATGCTCATGGCGGCCTTGTGTGCAACTGTTCTAAGCCACAGAGAACCCAACTTTCAGGGTTGCAGTGCGGTGCCCTGCATCCCAACTATGAGGGAGGCTGAGGCAGGAGGATGGCTTGAGCCCTAGGGTTCAAGATCAGCCTGGGCAACATAGTGATTCCCCCTCAAAAAAGACCCCAAATGTCCACTGTAGATGAAGGAATAAAAGAAATAATGTCATATCTATTGGGGCTCAGAAGATAATACCCAAAATATGTGGCTTTTTTTTTTTTTTTTTTTTTTTTGGCATGCTAAGCAATTTAATGGAAAGGGAAAGACTTTCTCTGGAATTCCCTGCCTTTGCACTGAGGCTGGACCTACCGCTAGGAACGCACCTGCCTGCCCTCCCCACTGTGATAGCCCATTGTCCACAGCAGAAAAGAAGGCTGAGGAGTGAGCCCAGACGGATGGCCTTCCACTGAGAGAGTCCCCACATCACTCATTCCCCTAAGAATCGCCCAGGAGCCTCAAGTTGTCCAGTTCCCTTCGGGAAAGGGGGCCAGTGCTTGACCAGTGTTGATGGGCAATGTCACCTCCTCCCTGCCCCAATCTCCGTCCCCTGCACATTAGCGCTCCCACGCCTCTCCTCCTGTCTAATCTGTCAGTCGATCACAGCGCACCTCGGGAAGGTGCTCCTTCCTCCTGCACCACACTCTCAGATGGAGCTCAACAAGGAACAACGGGGGTCAACCTCAGTGCAGTGAAGAGCTGCTACGGTGCCCTCCATGGACACAAAGACGCAGAAAGTGCCAGACGGCCAACGGGGGCAGGAGGCAGGCCAGTGGCTGGCCAGGGGCAAGAGGGAGCTTCGGGGACGACAGGAAGGCTCACTGTCTCAATGGGGTGGTGGCTTCACAGGTGTACACATGTGCCAAGATTCACCACGTGTCATGGTTTGAACACATGCAGTTCACTTTACTTCAGTGACACCCTAGAAAGTTGGGGAAAGGAAAGATTGGAATCGCCATACAACTAACAGACGACCTATAACTTGACCTCCCTTTGAAAATGCAAACTTTGTTTTTTGTAACTTAACAGAGCAAAAAAAGGGCTCTGTTTTAGTCCCACACAGTTGCTGGCAACCAGACCAAATGCTTCCAGGGAAGAGGCGCAGTCATGGGATCGGGGAAAATCAGCCTGCCGTGCGCCAACCAGAACACCAAGAAAACCAATCCACCTCACCTCTTGACCAGAAGAAGACACGAAGCGTTTTCAGGCTTCGATTTAAGGAAGCAGTCAAGACATAAGTACCGAAAGGCAATGAACAGAGAAAGTGGGACTCACTTGCCTGAAAGTGTAGTTGCCGGGAGCAAGGCGAGCCGAGCGCAGGACCGGGTGGCGGCCACGCGCTCCCGGGGCGCCCGCTGACCTCTTTCAGCGTTAGCTCACTATCTCAGTATCATCTGTGCTCCCTGAAAGGTCAGAACGGAAACTAGAACGAGACCCAGGAAGAGTAGAACATGAACTACGTGATGTGTGTAATCCCAACTTTGAATATATATTTTTAGTTGTCGGTGGACACAATGCCTTTATTTTATTTTTCTGTGGGGTTGAGGATCGACCCAGAGCCTCACACGTGCTAGGCGAGCGCACTACCACTGAGCCCCAACCCCAGCCTGTGATCCCAAATTCAAACTCATTTTGCAGGAGACTTGCGTGGAGCTCCATGGCACATACCACATATCAGAAAGGACCATCTCCCACTCCCTAAATCACCACCAGTTTTCCTGCTGGGTTTGGCAGATCTGAGCGAGGATGTTCCCACCAGGTTGGATATTTAAGAAGCACAGTGACAGTGCTGCTTTTTGAGAAGACAGGCGTGAACGGAGGCAGCACATGCAGAGGCACTTCCGCTGGCCTGGGCTGCAGCAGGGAACTCCCACCCACGATTCCAGCAGGATCCGAACCCTCGGACTCTCGTCTGTAATTTATAAAACAGCCCTTACCGACCCCGCGTGAGGAGTTCCCGCGTGGAACACAGCAAGATGTTTCATGTAGAATCACAGAAAGTGAGGCCTGGAAGGGGGCCCGCTTCGTCAAGTTCACTAAGTCACAGGTTCCCGTGGCAGAGGGATTCCAAGTCCTTGTAACTAAGCCGCTGAATCCGAGGAACCAAGATGTGAGGCGTCTTCTCAGGTGAACACTCCCGCAGCAAACGTGCCTCGTCTTCATTTGCTAAGGGGAAACCTGGACAGGCCCCTCGGAACAGACGAGGGTCGCGTGGGTGTGACCTCTGCACCCCTGCAGGCCAGCAGGAGGGAGCGGCCAGGACGGCTCTCCACGGGAGGTGCACTAGCTCTGTGATCAATGCCACGAAATGCAGTCACCGAGCACTGATGTTGCGGAAGCAAGGGGACACGCTCGCCACGCTCTTCTTATTTGCATGGTCACCTGAGGCACCCTGGGCCCCATGAGCTCCACCAGAGGAGAGGAGCCCTGGTCACATCAGCCAGGGACGCTCTCGCTCACGCTACGCAGAGTGATTTCTAGCTGCTCCTGACATATGTCACAGGCGTCCACAGAAGCCTCTTGAGAGGCTGCGTTAGTTCCAGATCAAACAGAGGGGCCCTGAGAACCTCCTTACAGACCCAGGCCACAGCCAAAGGGCACGTGAGCTCAAGACAGGGATGCGGTGAGGGGAGAGCTGAGGGGTTTTAACAGAAGGTAGAGGAAATTGAAAATGTCCGGGCCACATCTTTGAGGCACTAAAACCAAGACAACCCACAGAGCAGCCGACTGTCCCCACATACCTACCTGTGCTGGCTAAGTCCCCAGGCCTGCTGCAGGGACATCAGATCCTGGGGAGTGCATCAGAGGACACAGGGACACACAGCACTGCCATTGCCCTTGATGAGCACTGCTGCCTCAGGTTGACTCTTCAGAGCCTCTGAGCCCAGGCTGTGCCCGGGACCACCCAACACGGCAGCTTTTCAGACAGATCTGAAACGCCCTGCCAAGAGGGTGTCCACCCTGTGGGCCTCGACATGAAGATGCTTGTGAAGTTTTAGAATTCTCCACGAACGTCAGGAGCCTGTCTGCAAGCTCACGTTGTTGTCTGTAAGCCCAGGTCCAGCAGACAGGGAATGATCACGTGGGGTCAGTCCCACGGCAGAGAAGGAACACAGATCAGAGCTTCGGCTGCTGTGAGTGGCTGGGTCTTGGACCTCTGAATGATGGTGCCCAGCGCCACCACCAAGTTCCCGGTATGAAAACAACCAGCAGAATGTGCAGCACGCGAGCTGCTGGCCCCGGGAAAGAGGACCACCTGTCTGTATTTCACATGAAAGTGGGAATGGACACAAAGCCCATGGCAGACGTTTCCCCTGACTGGGACCACGTACAGGTGACTGAACATGTTCAGGTGGCTCCAGAGAATATGTCTGAAATACCCCTGCAGCCAAGTCCAAGCTGCGTCCAGAGGGCAGGAGGGAACAGGAAGAAGGATGGAGCTCCAGACAGAGGAGGCTCAGGGCCATCCAGGAGGAGCAGGAGGAGGGATGGAGCTCCAGACAGAGGAGGCTCAGGGCCATCCAGGAGGAGCAGGAGGAGGGATGGAGCTACAGACAGAGGAGGCTCAGGGTCATCCAGGAGGAGCAGGAGGAGGGATGGAGCTCCAGACAGAGGAGGCTCAGGGCCATCCAGGAGGAGCAGGAGGAGGGATGGAGCTCCAGACAGAGAAGGCTCAGGGTCAACTTGTCACTTCTCAAGAAATGAGTGTACTGTTCAGCGAGTCCTGCCCGCAGTGAGCGTCACACAGATGTTGAGAAACCACCAACCCTTAATCCTTGCATGCTTTTAGTCCTGGAGCTGAAGGTAACAATTGAAAATGTCCGGGCCACATCTTCCAGGCACTGAAACCAAGACAACCCACAGAGCAGCCGACTGTCCCCACACACCTACCTGACTCACAGTGACAGTGAGGATGCCCTGTCCAGAGGCCTCACCAGAAAGGGCCACCTTGAAGGGCACAGTCCTGCTGACAGCTGCAACACAAAGTCACACAGGACAGGGGGGGGTCCCCTAGAAAGGCTGGAGTATCCCTGGGGTTCAGAGGGGGCTCAGGAGGAAGCCGTTCCGAGACTGCCCTCTGTTTGAGGCCGGCCCTCTGGAGCACTGAAGTCCACCCGGATGGTCCTTTCGCTTAGTACAGGCCTTACAGAGGTCCTCGTTTAGAGATGCCCCGTCGCGGGCAGCAGCGCTCAGAGGCATGGAAGTTATGTGCTTTTTGCTTTTTATTTCTATTTCCCCAGAGCTGGGGATGGAACCCAGCCACGGCTCCAGTAAACCAGACGCCCGGCCTGGACCACAGGTGGTGTGGAGCACGCCGAGGCCTGGAGCTCAGAGACAGGGTGGCAGGGCGTGGCCACCTCAGCTGCGCGGTCTTGGGAGGTGGAGACAACACCGTCCCTGGGAAGCCAGGCCTCTCCCAGCAAGGCCAGTCTGTCCCCTGACAGGCCGGGAAGAAGACAGCTTCCTCCCGTGGGGACTTACCTCTCAGAGCAACATCTGACAGGTAACGCGACTTGAGGGCTGGAATGGAGTGACTGGCAGCTCTGAGGATGCACCTGCCTGAGAGCTCAGAGGAGTGGAGGCCTTCACACTCGCAGCCTGCAGGAGTGGGCCGCGGGCTTTGACCCTGCCACGGAGGGCGCGGGCCCACCTGTCCCCTGAGCAGATAGGCCAGGTGACTCCAGGGAAGAAAAGTTGTGTGAAGGCCTTTGCTTAACCACCGGCCCGGTCTGCCTCCGTGGCTGAAGCTTTGCATCCGTCTTCTGAATTTGTTCTGGTCGTTTCTGGATGGCCCTGAACCCCCGGAGGCCCGAACTGCAGGCCTGCACCCTGCACCCAGCTTCCTCCACGGACCTGACTCTTAGGAGTGTTCTGGGGTCAACAGCTAAGACGTGCCACCTGGTCCCCTGGCGTGCTGTGCTTGGGAGAGGAGAAGAGTCGCCTGTGCCCTTGCTTGATTTCACCCTGGTAGTCTGCTGGGTGGCTTAGTAGGCTCCATTCACACTTGTAGGTTGTTTCTGGGAGAAAATTGGAAATACAAGCAATTAAGGGATTGGGGCAGTCACTTCATAACCTGGGTTGAGGGGAAGGAGACAGCCGCCAGCCCAGCAGTGTGGACCACCTCACACCCTGACCCCCTTACCCCTCTTCACCTTCCATCCCAACAAAGAGGAGCAACGCTTCTCTCTCTCTCTCTCTCTCTCTCTCTCTCTCTCTTTCTCTCTTCTTTTTCTTTCTTTTTTTTTTTTTTGTACCAGGGATTGAACTCAGAGGTGCTCAACCACTGAGCCACATCCCCAGCCCTTTTTAATATTTTATTTAGAAACAGGGTCTCCCTGAGTTGCTTAGAGCCTGGTTAAGTTGCTGAGGCTGCCTTTGAACTTGCCATCCTCCTGCCTCAGCCTCCTGAGCCGCTGGGATTACAGGTGTGTGCCACGGTTCCTCGTAGTTTATCTTTCTAATGGAAAATATTTTTTATAAAAACATAACTTACAGAAAGTTTAGAAAATAGAAAACAAAGAACCACAAGAATCAAACAAACAAAATACCCTCCCCGTCTCACAGTTAGCCTTTGAAGCCTTTGCTTCCAGGGTGCTACATCTGATTTTCAGAGGCTAATCCACTGTACTTTTTCTGTCTGTAAGGCTTATACAAGGATATAAAGATGAATCAAACACCTCTAGGTTAAGCTAAAGCCATGTCCTACCTTCAGATATAGTAAAGTACTGGGTCCCTCCTCTCGGGATTAAAATGCAAACGTCAGGAAGTATCTGCTCTGCTCATGAAATTTCAACCCACATGTGATGGGGGAGAATGAACTGAAGGAACTCAATGAGAAATGACCAGCGTCCTTAAGAATGAGTTCCCTCAGGGAAAAGTACATCTGGCCAGCCGTGGGGACAGGTCAAGTGCCCACCGACTGCAGAGCTCTGGACACTGCGGAAAGCACTCTGGCCCTTCTTTGAGCAGCTGGCAGGAGGTGTCTGCAGACCAGCCTTTGGGCAGGGGGTCTCCCAGGCCTGTGGGTCCCCTCTGCTCAAGCCCTGCTACCTGAGCACCTGCTCGCACAGCATTCTGCTCTGCATGGCGGAATCGGGGTTCTCCATCCTGAGCTGCACCAGGTGTGATCGCCCAAACTCCTACTCCATTAAAAACTGTGTGAACAGATTTCCTTGCTCTGATCCTCAGAGCCTAGCCTTCCCTCAGAGCCCTCCTCGGTGATGTCGCCCAGAGCGGCGAAAACAGCTACGAAGACCTGCTCTGGCACCCACCCTGCCCTTCCCGGGAGGGCTCAGAGGAAAGTCCGACTCACCTGCAGGCGGCGCCGGCACCACGGAGGCCATCGACTCCGCCTGGCCACCCCAAGTTCTTCCCCTGAGAGGTAACCAGGAGCCGGGCATGCCCTCCCTCCACTACCCCACAACAGTTTGATTTCAGATTCCATAAAACAAAATAACATGGTTTTGTGATGGTTCTTCATAACGTCATCGAAGTTGCTTTTTCCCTCTGGTTAGTGACTGAGCGGAGCCCTTGCTGTGCTGCGGGACAGACCGTGAATCCAGAGCCATCTGCGTGAGCCGCACTGGGAGGAGGAGGAGGCTGAAGGCGAGTGAGTCTGGAGACTGCTCAGGCTGCGGATGGGTGTCTCCCTCCCGCCCCAGCCTTCCTGGGCTCCTGGCTGGGTCAAATGGTGGTTCCATTCCAAGTTTTCTAAGGAGTCTCCACACTGCTTTCCAGAGTGGCTGCACTAATTTGCAGCCCCACCAGCAATGTACGAGTGTACCTTTCTCCCCACATCCTCACCAACACCTGTTGTTGCTTGTATTCTTGATAATCGCCATTCTAATTGGGGTAAGATGGAATCTTAGGGTGGTTGATTTGCATTGCTCTTATTACTAGAGATGTTGAACATTTTTCCATATGTTTGTTGATTGCTTGTAGATCTTCTGTGAAGTGTCTATTCATTTCCTTAGCCCATTTGTCGATTGGATTATTTGCATTCTTGTGTAGAGTTTTTTGAGTTCTTTATAGATTCTGGAGATTAGTGCTCTATCTGAAGTATGAGTGGCAAAGATTTTCTCCCACTCTGTAGGCTCTTTCTTCGCATTGCTGATAGTTTCCTTTGCTGAGAGAAAGCTTTTTAGTTTGAATCTATCCCAGTTATTGATTCTTGCTTTTATTTCTTGTGCTATGGGAGTCCTGTTGAGGAAGTCTGGTCCTAAGCCGACATGTTGAAGCTCTGGACCTACTTTTTCTTCTATAAGATGCACGGTCTCTGGTCCGACTCCGAGGTCCTTAATCCATTTTGAGTTTAGTTTCGTGCATGGTGAGAGATATGGGTTTAGTTTCATTCTGTTGCATATGGATTTCCAATTCTCCCAGCACCATTTGTTGAAGAGGCTATCTTTTCTCCATTGCATATTTTTGGCCCCTTTGTCTAGTATGAGAAAATTGCATTTATTTGGGTTTGTGTCCCTGTCCTCTATTCTGAACCATTGATCCACCTTTCTATTTTGGTACCAATACCATGCCGTTTTTGTTACTATTGCTTTGTAGTAGAGTTGAAGATCTGGTATTGCGATACCCCCTGCTTCACTCTTTCTACTGAGGATTGCTTTAGCTATTCTGGGTTTTTTATTCTTCCAGATGAATTTCATAATTTCTTGCTCTATTTCTGTAAGGTACATCATTGGGATTTTAATTGGAATTGCATTGAATCTGTATAGCACTTTTCGTAGTATGGCCATTTTGACAATATTAATTCTTCCTATCCAAGAACATGGGAGATCTTTCCATCTTCTAAGGTTTTCTTGAATTTCTTTCTTTAGTGTTCTGTAGTTCTCACTGTAGAGGTCTTTCACCTCTTTTGTGAGATTGATTCCCAAGTATTTTATTTTTTTCGATGCTATTGTGAATGGGGTAGTTTTCCTAATTTCTCTTTCTGAAGATTCATCACTTATGTATAAAAATGCCTTAGATTTATGTGCATTGATCTTATATCCCGCTACTTTACTGAATTCACTTATGAGATCTAAAAGTTTTCTGGTGGAATTTCCTGGTTCCTCTAAGTATATAATCATATCATCAGCAAGTAGGGATAGTTTGATTTCTTCTTTTCCTATTCGTATCCCTTTAATTTCTTTGGTCTGTCTAATTGCTCTGGCTAGAGTTTCAAGGACGATATTGAAAAGAAGTGGTGAAAGAGGGCATCCCTGCCTTGTTCCAGTTTTAAGGTGGAATGCTTTCAGTTTTTCACCATTTAGAATGATATTAGCCATGGGCTTAGCATAGATGGCCTTTACAATGTTAAGGAATGTTCCCACTATCCCTATTTTTTCTAGTGTTTTGAGCATGAAGGGGTGCTGTATTTTATCAAATGCTTTTTCTACATCTATCGAAATAATCATGTGATTCTTGACTTTAAGTCTATTGATATGGTGAATTACATTTATTGATTTCCTGATGTTGAACCAACCTTGCATCCCTGGGATGAAACCCACTTGATCATGCTGCACTAGCTTTTTAATATGTTTTTGTATGCGATTTGCTAAAATTTTATTGAGAATTTTTGCATCGATGTTCATTAAGGATATTGGTCTGAAATTTTCTTTCCTTGATGTGTCTCTGTCTGGTTTAGGTATCAGGGTGATATTGGCTTCATAGAACGAGTTTGGGAGGGTTCCCTCCTCTTCTATTTTATGGAATACTTTGAGAAGTATTGGAATGAGCTCTTCTTTAAAGGTTTTGTAGAACTCGGCTGAAAACCCATCTGGTCCTGGACTTTTCTTTGTTGGTAGGCTTTTGATGACTTCTTCTATTTCATTACTTGAAATTGGTCTATTTAAATTGTGTATGTCCTCCTCGTTCAGTTTAGGCAATTCATATGTCTCTAGAAACCTGTTGATGTCTTCGAAATTTTCTATTTTGTTGGAGTATAGATTTTCAAAATAGCTTCTAATTATGTTTTGTATTTCAGTCATGTCTGTTGTGATATTTCCTTGTTCATTCCGAATTGTAGTGATTTGGGTTTTCTCTTGTCTTCTCTTGGTTAGTGTGGCTAAAGGTTTATCAATTTTGTTTATTTTTTCGAAGAACCAACTATTTATTTTGTCAATTTTTTGTATTGTTTCTTTTGTTTCAATTTCGTTGATTTCAGCTCTGAGTTTAACTATTTCCTGTCTTCTACTACTTTTGGTGTTGGTCTGTTCTTTTTCTAGGGCTTTGAGCTTTAGTGTTAGATTGTTTATTTGTTGAGTTTTACTTCTTTTATTAAATGCGCTCCATGAAATAAATTTTCCTCTAAGTACTGCTTTCATAGTGTCCCAGAGATTTTGATATGATGTTTCTTTGTTCTCGTTTACCTCTAAGAATTTTTAATTTCCTTCCTAATATCTTCTGTTATCCATTCATCATATAATAGCATATTGTTTAATCTCCAGGTGTTGGAGTAGTTTCTGTTTTTTACTCTTTCATTTATTTCTAACTTCAATCCATTATGATCTGATAGAATACAAGGTAGTGTCTCCATCTTCTTGTATTTGCTAACATTAGCTTTGTGGCATAATATATGGTCTATTTTAGAGAAGGATCCATGTGCTGCTGAGAAGAAAGTGTATTCGCTCTTGTTTGGATGGTATATTCTATAAATGTCTGTTAAGTCTAAATTATTGATTGTGTTATTGAGATCTATGGTTTCTTTGTTCAGTTTTTGTTTGAAAGATCTGTCCAGTGGTGAGAGAGGCGTGTTAAAATCACCTAGTATTATTGTGTTATGGTCTATTTGGTTTCTAAAATTGAGAAGGGTTTGTTTGACATACATGGATGAACCACTGTTTGGGACATAGATGTTTATGATTGTTATATCTTGCTGATTTATGCTTCCCTTAAGCAGTATGAAATGTCCTTCTTTATCCCTTCTGACTAACTTTGGCTTGAAGTCCACATTATCTGAAATGAGGATGGATACTCCAGCTTTTTTTGCTGAGTCCATGTGCATGGTATGTTTTTCCCCATCCTTTCACCTTTAGTCTATGGGTATCTCTTTCTATGAGGTGAGTGTCTTGCAGGCAACATATTGTTGGATCTTTCTTTTTACTCCAATCTGCCAGTCTATGTCTTTTGATTGATGAATTCAGGCCATTAGCATTCAGGGTTATTATTGAGATATGATTTGTATTCCCAGTCATTTGGTTCATTTTTAAAATTTTATTTATTTATTTATTTTTTTGACACAACTTGGTTCCTCCTTTATTTGACAGTTCCTTTAGGATAATTCCTCCCTTTGCTGATTTGCTTCTTTGTGTTTTATCTCTTCCTCATGGAATATTTTGCTGAGAATGTTCTGTAATGCTGGCTTTCTTTTTGTAAATTCTTTTAGCTTTTGTTTATCATGGAATGATTTTATTTCATCATCAAATTTGAAGGTAAGTTTTGCTGGGTATAAGATTCTTGGTTGGCATCCATTTTCTTTCAGAGCTTGAAAAATGTTGTTCCAGGCCCTTCTAGCTTTTAGGGTCTGGATTGAAAAATCTGCTGATATCCGTATTGGTTTCCCCCTGAATGTAATTTGGTTCTTTTCTCTCACAGCCTTTACAATTCTGTCTTTATTTTGTATGTTCGGTATTTTCATTATAATGTGCCTTGGTGTGGGTCTGTTGTAATTTTGTGTATTTGGAGTCCTATAAGCCTCTTGAACTTGATTTTCCATTTCATTCTTCAGATTTGGGAAATTTCTGATAGTATTTCATTGAATAGATTGTTCATTCCTTTGGTTTGTTTCTCTAAGCCTTCCTCAATCCCAATAATTCTCAAATTTGGCCTTTTCATGATATCCCATAGTTCTTGGAGATTCTGTTCATAATTTCTTACCATCTTCTCTGTTTGTTCAACTTTGTTTTCAAGGTTAAATATTTTGTCTTCAATATCTGAGGTTCTGTCTTCCAGGTGTTCTATCCTATTGGTTGTGCTTTCTATGGAGTTCTTAATTTGGTTTATTGTTTCCTTCATTTCAAGGATTTCTGTTTGGTTTTTTTTCAATATCTCTAACTCTTTATTGAAATGATCTTTTGCTTCCTGTATTTGCTCTTTAACTGTCAATTGGTGCGATCATTTAATGCCTGCATTTGCTCTTTCATCTCATCATTCAATGCCTGCATTTGCTCTTTCATCTCATCATTCAATGCCTGCATTTGCTCTTTCATCTCATCATTTGCTTCCCTGATCATTTTAATTATGTACATTCTGAACTCCCTTTCTGTCATTTCTTCTGCCATGCTGTCGTTGGATTTTATTGATGTAACATCTAGATTTGTTTGGGGCATTTTCTTCCCTTGTTTTCTCATATTGTTCAGGAATCAGTGAGTCATTAAGATATTGCAGATTTCCTCTATTGACTTATAATGTCCCTGAAGATTGCTAGTATATCCCCTCTTATCCTTCAGTAGCCTGCAGTCTTGGAGGAAGTTGATAATGTGGTGCTCCACAAGGAAGCTGCCTCTCTAGGGATGGTGACCCTCAGGTGGGGTATATTCCCTGATAGTGGGCAGAGGTGCCTCCACTTGTTGACCAATGGTCATCCAAAGGGGAACTAGGCTGCGGGCTGAGGCATGGCCTGTTTGTTCCTGTATCTCTGGTTTTACCGACCTTGTGGGAAAACCTCACCCGGCGGGGAAGACTCACCTGGTGGGGAGGTCTCGCTGGTCAGTTCCCTTCCTAGACGTTCCCCTCAATCTACAACTACCGCCTGGGCTGGGCTGTCTTCCTCTGCAATGTTCCCAGGTGCCTGGACGTACCTCCTGGGCCTGGGAGCCTCACCCTTCACAGACGAGTCTCCTTAGGCTGCCTCTCCTCAGAGAATCTGCCCGCACTCCTGGAAACTTCGCTCCACCCCTAGGTGTGTCTCTATGCGGCTCTTCCAGCAAGAAAGCGGTCCTGGGACCCTCCTCTGCACCTAATCGCCTGGCTATGCGGCCCCTCCTCTGAGCCACCACCTGGAGCCCCGTACAATAGCTCCGAGACCCAGAGACCCGCCACATACCTCCTCCTCCGGACAGCGGCCCGGTTTCCGCGCAGTCACTAGGAGTTCAAGCAACTCACTTCGCGTCTCCTCCTCCTGCCAACCGCCTGTAACCCTAGGCAGTCACTCCGAGTCCAAGTGACCCACCTGTTCCTCCTCCTCCTCGGGGTAGCCCCCCGGGTGTTCAGGAGCGGTCGCTTTGAGTCCAAACAACTCACCACTCGCCTCCTCCTCTGGCAACCGCCTGTGGCTCTGATGCAGTCACTCCTAGACCAAGCAACCCGCTGCGCTTCTCCTCTTCCTTCGGGCAGCCCCCCGGTGTTCGGAAGCGGTCGTTCTGAGTCCAAACAACTCGCCACGCAGCTCCTCCTCTGGCAACCACCTGTAGCTCTGATGCAGTCACTCCTAGACCAAGCAACCCGCTGCGCTTCTCCTCTTCCTCCCAGCAACTCCCCGTGTTCAGAAGCGATTACTCTGAGTCTAAACAGCTCACCACGCAGCTCCTCCTCAGGCAGCCGCCCGGAGCCCCAGTGGTTGCTCCGAGTCCAAGCGCTGTGCTGAGCCACCTCCTCTACGATGATCCCAGTTGTCCGTGTTTACCGCTCCAGCGGGGGGAGGGGCGTCTCACTGAGCAACTCTACTTCACAAAGTTCCCTGCGTTCTGGGGCTACCGCCCCATCCGGGACGCCTCCCCAATGGGAGAGACTCACCCGGCGGCTTTGAGTTGGTCCCAAGTCTCTCACTATCTCCTCTTTTGAATCCTTTGTCCTGGAGCAATGTGAAATGCAGCCGCCCTCTAGTCTGCCATCTTGAAATCCCCGTAATCCACGTTTTCATGTGTCAAAATGTGATGTGGAGGAAAACAGTGAAAATAAAATCTGAGCACTCTCTAGAGGTCTCAGCCACTGAGACGCTGGAGGGACCAGTGGCCCATGCAGGCCCCTGCTGGCCCTCACCCCAGGCCCCGGGGGCCCCGAGCCACCCGAGGTCTGGAGCACCCTCAGTTCCTCCCTCCCGTCACTCTCACCGTCCAGCTCCTTGCTCCCCAGACGGGGAGACCGAGCCCAGAGAGTAGAACAGGCTGCACTGGGCCCCATGGACAATTAGCCAGTGCTCCACTGGGTCACCAGGTCTAATTGAATATATTTATTTCTATATACCAGATTGCTCCAAAGGCTTTGGAAGAATCACTTAGTCCTCCTAACCTTACATGGTAGTGCGATGCCACAGGTCTCTGAAGGCCTCTGAATAAAGATCCTGCAGACAGCCCGGCCTTGGCCCAGCGTCACTGTGACCGTGCAGACATGGAAGGTCGCAGGTGGGCTACAGTCATCCTGTGTTGTAGGCCCTTTAGAAATACAGGTGTTTACTTCCGACCTTTGTGTCCAACCAAACATTCTCCTGACTAATAAACTAATAAACTTCTCAGAATGGTTTTACAGACCTCTAGCCTCCACCAACGCTAAACTACTCCTAGATAATATCTGGAACCTGTAAGAAAGACTGTAACAAGGACTTCCAGGCTGCTTTTGCTAGCCCTGACTCTCTTTGGGCCTGCAGATGTGTGCAGATGCCTGATGGGTCACTCAAAGCAGGATGAAAACTCAGCATCTCTCCTTCCATTTTAGGGAGAGGAATACTGGGATGGAACCCAGAGCACCCTAGCTGTGAGCCACATCCCCAGCCCTTTTTATGTTTGATTTAGACAGGATCTTTCTGAATTACAGAGCCTGGTCTTGAACTTGGAACCCTCCTGTCTCAGCCTTCCAAGTAGCTGGGATTACAGGTGGGTGCCCATGCCTGGATCTTAACCCACTTTGAATCTGTCCCTTTTGCTTTGAATCCTTCTCTCCTACAGTCACCTTGGATTCCACAACAACAGGTCAAATGAATAAACATCTTCCACTGATCAGGCAACAACCACCCTCTCCCCACCAACCCTGGGATAAGGATCAACCAGAACAGTTTTGTAACAGGGGTCACTTTATGCTTTGAGTTAACCCTTGCTGCTCTGCCACTGTGACTTAATTTTAAAATGGACGTGTTTCTTTCTCTTCCTCTCTTCCAGCTCCTTCCTAATCTCTTCCCCTCCCTAATCTCAGGGGTAACAGGATTACCTTTCCCATGCTAGGCAGATTTATCTGTCCCTGAGCACACACCCACCATAGGAAGTAATCCAGACTTTGGAGATGGCACCAGAAGATGTCAGAAATGACTATCTCCCAAATTAACACGTGAATTACAACTCCAAAGAGAACACATGAAATGCAGCCTTTGAGTTACCTCTTTAAAAGCCCCCTGTTCCCCAGCTGGGCAGAGTCACAGCCTCTGGGACAGGAGCCCCCTGTGCTTCTCCTTGCCTGCAAAGCAATAAAATTCCTCTCTCCTTTTTCTCAAAACCCTGTGCTCATTACTGAATTGGCACTGGGGACAAGGACCGAGCTCTCGGCTGGAGAGCGGCTGCCTCATGCTCCCGTCAGTGTTTGCTGCACATGTGGATTCATGATTTTCTTTGCACTTTGGCTATGAAAGCTAACCTCTCCCATGGAGGAGCATGTCATTCAGGGCGAGCCAAGTCTGTGCTCCTGGGTCATGGCCACTAATATTGGACTCAAAATAAACTGTTTTCTTATTTCCGGAGGGCAGAGTTGTCCTTTTCTGTGGACAGGACTATTAGAGCCCATGGATCCTATAAGCCAGCGTGCTTTTCCACACTCCGTGGCTTCTCTTCCACCGTTATCCTTTGCTTGACTGAAGTTCAGGTTCAAAGTAAATAAAAAAGGTAAAGAGGTGTCAAGAAACAAATATCAAAGTTGCGTAGCTGGCTCAGGGCACTGAAATGGAGTCAGGCGGGCCTTGCTAGTCAGATCTAACACACGCCTGCCTTGAACCTTGGCGGGGCCGCAGCCCCTGTGTCCGCGTCCGTGCCGTCCACCTCTGAAACATGAGCACTGCTGACCCTGGACCAGAGCCCGCCCTCCCCGCTACCAGAGACTGAGACCACACCACCACTTTCTTACAGGACTGCTTGCCTTCTGCCAGCACCAACCAATTCCTGACCAGCCCTGACGTAATGACCAGGCCCCTCTTGTGGTTTAAAACTTGAAATACAGCCTCCATCTTAAAACCCTGGAACACATCCTCAAGACCGCGTGGATCTGCATTTTCTCAGGTTGCAATCCTAATTAGCCCCATATAAATGTAGTCTTCTTTGTTCTCGACTAGGTTGATTTTATTCTTGCTCAACAGACCATAATCCTCAAAATCCATCAGAAAAGCTCAGGAAACACCACACTTAGTCTTCCATGTTCTGAAACTTCTTTATTAGACAATCTAATAAAAGCTTTTTCTGAGGCCTCTGCAACACCTGGCCCATGATTGCTTCCTCCTTTCTGGGATGGAGGAAGAACGTGCCACCCCAAACATGACGGCAGGAGACTCATTGACACTGTTTTGTCTTTTGTAAGACCAGAGTTCAGGGACTCCAAAATGGCAGAGGCTGGGCACCAGAAGGGTGCCACGGGAGGACGGGAGAGGAATCGCCTCCCTCTACATTAAGTCCATCACCATGACAACTCCCGCCACAGGTTCAGTATTTTAAAATGACCAAGTGGGTAAGGTGGGCAGTGTTGCTGCCCACAGCAACAATCCCGGGGGAATTTATCAGAGGCGGACTGGGAATGAACTACTTTTGCTTGCTTGCTTGGTCGCTAGTTTATAGAGGAAGAGAGGCTTGTTTAGAGGAAGAGAGGCTTGCTTGCTTTTAGAGAGGCTACGCTTTCAGAGACCTGCTGCTTCTTAGAGGTGCGTCCTAGAGGTGCGGCCTGCGTACTGCATCCTTCATTCTGCGATCTCTCTTCCAGGTAAAGAGAATGTCTTATATATATTAAGGCAGCCAATCAGCTTAGGATTAAGTAGCACGATTGGAGCACGCGCCATGGTACTAATCAAGAAAAAATGAGGAACATCTGTTGACCACCAGCGCAGAAGAGACATTAACCAATCAGGCAAAAGGTCATGAGAGATCACGCCGTGTTAACGCTAATTATGCACTGCCTCTTGGCCCAACGCCAGTCACCATCTTAGGGCTACTTAAACATGTCTCTACAGGGCAGTATTCTAATTAGGTTTCCAAAAGTAACCAAATGGGATCGTTTCCTAATCAGGTATCATAAGGTAACCGAGGGGCGCAGACAGTAAGGTCTTGGATCAGGTCAGCACAGGGAAGAGGGCCTCGCAGCCCAGTATACAGAACCCTAATTTCCAGGGTCAGGGCCTCGAGTGCCTCTCTGCTATGCAGCGCTACTTCCACCTCCATGGTCAGCAGACCTGTGCTTGGCCGGCTACTTGTGTATGTCTAGCTCAATTCTTTGTTCGAGATGCCAAGGATCTGATCCCCAACTGGACACCCTGAAATAACATTTTGGCATAAGGATTACTTTGAGCTGATTCCCTTGAGAAACAGCACACCCAGGAGAAGCTCTGGAACAGTAGACATGACCCTTGTGTAAGGGGCCATTTTTATCTACATAGGAAATTTCTGTCTATAAGGGTGCCTCCCTTTCCAACCAGGAGCAGGCTGGCCTAACCACAAGGCTCCTGTCCAGGAAACACCACACTTAGTCTTCCATGTTCTGAAACTTCTTTATTAGACAATCTAATAAAGGCTTTTTCTGAGGCCTCTGCAACACCTGGCCCATGATTGCTTCCTCCTTTCTGGGACTATGGAGGAAGAATGTGCCACCCCAAAGGGTGTCTCCCTTTCCACGGAGAGCCTCAGTGTACACAGTGAGCCTAACCCTGTCACTGCTTTTCCGTCACCTTCCGCCATTACCCCCCACCTCATTTCTTTGTTTTAGATGCTACCTATGTAGGCCACGCCATCACCTGAAGTTACTCATTTGCCTGGGTCTCTTCCTCCTATAAAGTCATTCCTTGGAGCATCCACAGGGCATTGGTCCCAGGACCTCATGGATACCAAAATCTGAGGTTGCACCAATCCTCAGAGTAAATGGCAAGTGATTTGCATACAACCCATGCACCTCCTTCTAGATTACTTATAATGCCTATTACAATGTAAATGCTATAAAAAAGGTGTTACATTCATGTAATAATAAGGAACAAAGTCTGTGCTACAAAGGTGATTTCTTTCCAAATATTTTCAATCATGGTTGGTTGAATCTGCAGGGGCAGAACCTGAAGATATGGAGGACTGACTGGGTATGAGATAAATGTATCAATAAACTTCTATTTGTTCTTTTGTTATTTGTTTTTGGTTCTGGATTCCCAGCTTCGGACTTGGAAGTGGGGGACGCTCTCTGCCCTGGAGAACTTGCTTCCCTTGCCTCCCTCATCCAGAGCTTTCCATTTCCTACCTCTCTGGCCCTCCTGCAGTGATGTCCAGTCTCTGCTCCGCTGGCCCCGCACTCTCCCTGGATGACCTCACAGCCCCATGTCTGCACAGTCACTCCACAGACTCCTCCCCACCCCGGCCCCACAGTTGTCCAATCTAAGTTCCATGTGTTCCCATTTAGAGTCCTTTATAAAACCCTTGATAAAACCCTTCATCCTGACATCCAGTCACTCATCAGATCTAGATCCTTCTCTGCATGCCTGCAACCCACTCCCTACGGATCTTCTCACCTCTGGTTAATTTGGGGAGTACTGGGGATGGAACCAAGGGGTGTTTATCACTAGGTCACCCTGTCATCCTTTTCTTTCTTTTTTTAATACAGGGTCTCACTAAGTTGTCAAGGCTGGCCTTGAACTTGCAATCCCTCATTCTCCTGAGTCTCTGGGATTACAGGTGTGTGTCCCCAACCATAGTATATTCTTAATATGAATCAGTCGTTTTGTTTTCCTGCTTAAAACCACTCAGGTATTCTTTATGCCTGTCCAATAAGCGCCAATTTCATAGCACAGAATACACCGTGTTCCAAAGTCTGGCCTTGCCTGCCAGCCTGGGCTCGTCTCCTGCCGTTCCTTTTCCACTCACATGGTTGGCTCGAGACACACGCACCTCTCTGCTGTTCGTCCACGATGTCACATCAGCTCTTGTCCTTCCTTTTTTCTTGCACAGCAATGAATGAGATGGTGGACGGTGGTGTTGAGAGGCCTTAGCGGCTGCCTCAGACTAAAAGTCCCTCTGGCCTTGTTTCCACTCCCAGTGGAGGGACGGGCTTTCTGCAAAGTCCTCTTTTCTACCTGATTGGGTCGGCCAAACTGGAACACAACTGCATGTCTTCTTAGAACCAAAATCTCATGAACCAGATGTGATTAAACTCATACCACAGGAAGAAGACTTGAGAAGGACAGATGAGGGACCCTTGTCCCAGGTTCCACCCATCTCTATTAGCAGAGGTGACTGAGGTTAAGGACCTTCCTTTGATTCTGCCCTGTTATGGTATCAGAGAAGCTAACTTCCCCTGAAGAATAAACAAGATCCTGTTTTCCATAAGATTGCCCAACCATCCCAAGGAGCATCTGCAGAGACCCAAATCTGACCTAGAGTAAGCAAGCAAGGGAAAGTCCCCGTGTAAGACCTCATACATATTACTTGCATCTCATGAATCCAGTGTCAAGCCGGGAATAAGCATTTGGCACATGCGCAGTATGCATAACGGGCAAGGCACAGCAGTCTGTCAATCACTCCTTGCTTAGCATAAGCCACTCCTGGCAAAGCGCCCGCCAAAGGTGGAAAACCCAGAAGTGCTTGTAAGCCCAGACCCCCTCTGATTCTGCACAGACCCCTTTGTCCTGTTCCTACTGTGCTCCCCCAGTGCGTGCTCCCCCAGTAAACGCTCTTAAGGCTTCTCTTTGTCTTGGTGAATTCTTCTCACTGCCCACACACTGGCCATCACCCAAAATCGCATCACAGGACTAAAACTCAAACATCGCATCTGGAGCCCACATTTCCATGCCCTGTTCCCATGAAAAGGGCACTGAAGCCTCAGTCATTTGGCCTTTATTTCAGTCTCATATTTTGTGTATGACTTCTGTTTCTCCATGTTAATAAGTTTTTTTGTTCTTTTTCCTGTTAATCTATTGTAGGCTTCATTTCATAGACCAGCACTATTGAGACTTGCGGGGGAAAGTCCAAACTCCCTGCAGTGGAAGTGCTGAGCTCGGTCCCTGGCTCCTGCAAGCGCTCAGGAAGTTCCACCATCACTACTGACCCTACAAGTGCTGCTCTCTTGACTTGAACAACAGACCAAACCCTGTTGTGCACTCGATCCCAGAGCGACCTCCTCCAGAAAGACTGCTCCGGCAGCCTCTCCGCGGGGACATATTATATCGAGCCCAACTACACACCCGGCCGCCTCCTCTTTTGCACTACAGGGCCCCGGGGGAGATCACAGTGTCCATCCGCCTCCTCTCCTGGACTGCCGGGCCCCGGGGGAGAGATCACAGTGTCCATCCGCCTCCTCCCCTGCACTGCAGGGCCCCGGGGGAGATCAGTGTCCATCCGCCTCCTCTCCTGGACTGCCGGGCCCCGGGGGAGAGATCACAGTGTCCGTCCGCCTCCTCTCCTGGACTGCAGGGCCCCGGGGGAGATCAGTGTCCATCCGCCTCCTCCCCTGCACTGCAGGGCCCCGGGGGAGATCAGTGTCCATCCGCCTCCTCTCCTGCACTGCAGGGCCCCGGGGGAGAGATCACAGTGTCCGTCCGCCTCCTCCCCTGCACTGCAGGGCCCCGGGGGAGATCAGTGTCCATCCGCCTCCTCTCCTGGACTGCAGGACCCCGGGGGAGAGATCACAGTGTCCGTCCGCCTCCTCCCCTGCACTGCAGGGCCCTGGGGGAGAGATCACAGTGTCCATCCGCCTCCTCTTTTGCACTACAGGGCCCCGGGGGAGATCACAGTGTCCATCCGCCTCCTCCCCTGCACTGCAGGGCCCCGGGGGAGATCAGTGTCCATCCGCCTCCTCTCCTGCACTGCAGGGCCCCGGGGGAGAGATCACAGTGTCCACCCGCCTCCTCTCCTGGACTGCAGGGCCCCGGGGGAGATCAGTGTCCATCCGCCTCCTCTCCTGGACTGCAGGGCCCCGGGGGAGATCACAGTGTCCACCCGCCTCCTCTCCTGCACTGCAGGGCCCCGGGGGAGATCACAGTGTCTTGCTGGCCCTTTACTGCCAGTACACGGCAGGTAGTCAACGCCCAGCCTGACGAAAGGGGTAAACTTTGAAACGGTACTGCTGGACTCTAGGGCGTGTGTTCCCTCAGTGCTTTCCTCATAATTTTAGAAGTTACCTGTCCTGGGAGCAGCGGGAGGTGGCTCAGAAGGCGTGGGCCCAGGGGCACAGCAGCCACGGGGAGGGTTGGGATAGGGTGACTGCGGGAACCCAGCTCTTCTCCGGGCGGGTGGGCCCAACTCGGGCTGGCGGGAGGGTTCTGGGGGGGCACTGGAACCCACGAGATCATTAACAATATAGCCATGAGAACAGTGAGCCCTTCAAGCGGCACACGCCACCAGCGTTCTTTTCCATCTCTTCTGGAAGCACCGCGAAGGCACGAGGGCCTGTTCTCTGAACAGCTGGGAGACGGCACCTCTCCTGGCCCCGCAGCCGCCGCGGGCGAGAAGCCCGTGCCTGGCCCCGCACCTCGCCCGGAGGCGGCAGCGTGGCGGCCTCGCTGCTGTCGGGGCTGCGCCCGGGGCGCTCGGGTCGCTCGGGTCGCTCTCCGCAGCCTCTGGGCTGTGGCCATCGACGCCGGGCTGCAGGCTCCAGGTCGTGGGCGCAGCGCTCTCGCCCGGGCCCTGCTTGGGGCCGGACTGCAGGAGGCTGGGCTCCGGCTCCCTGGGTCCTCGGAGGGCGCGGCCATCCCTGCCTCGCCCGGGTCTTGGCCGGGAAGGGGCAAGTACTCCCTGGCGTCCTCAGGCGGGTTCCCCCAGGGCCCCGAGGCGGCAGCCCTGCTGGGCATCCTCTCCCCGTAGTCCAGAGGCCGGGCCTCCGTGCGGGCCTCCGTGCGGGCCTGAGCAGAGCACGAGGTACAACCTGCCAGGGCCCATCTTCTGGGGCGCACAGCTCTCCTCCTGCGGGCAGCTCACCAGGAAGCAGCGACCCTCAAGCCACCAGGCCAGGTCGCAGCTGGACAGGTTGCAGCACGCGGCCATGCAGGCCCCTGCCAAGAAGGCGAAGGCGTGAGGCACTGGCACGATTCTGATGGTTTCCAGGTGGGCGAGAAGGACGGCGGCCAGTCGGGCCTCCCCTGGCTGCACTGCTGACAGGCGCCATCTCAAAGAAGCAGTCTGCAGTGAGGAAGGGCCCTGCAGGGATGCCTCTCTAGGACTCTTCAGCCCTGCCAGTCTGGAGCCAATGAACTATCCCCACCTGCTGTAGAAAGACCTTTGTCACAGTCCCCGCTTCAGGCTGGCTACCGTCCACCCGGATCATCTTCCGCGCACCCACCATCCACCCCGCCTTCCATCGTCCATCCACACTCTCCACCTGTCCACACACCATAGTCTGCCATGGCTTCATGACTCACAGCTGTTCACTTAACAGACATGGTCTTCTCCATGTGCATATCGTTTTACATCATTCACAGTGCTTAACTCCTCACATAAAATTAAGTTACCCAGGTTTACTTCTGGGAACAGCATCACACCTTTGGGGTTTTGGTTGCTGTTGGTAATTAAGTTTTCCTTTTTTTTTAATCTCACAGGTTCTTCTGATGACAGATAAGTCGACAGAGAAATATCCAAGATTAAGAAAAGGTTGTTCTCAGTACCTATCTAGAACCAAGTAGTCCTAACCAGACTCTAAATAATGAACCAGGACTGTTTTCAGGCACTAACTACAGCAGGCTACGTCTCTACTGAAGTGTGGTCTACTATTGAAGCCAGAATTAAGGACAGGTAGTTAGTGTGGAAATAGGGGATCGGGCCAGTTCGAGGAAATGAAGCCATGAAGCCATCTGCCTCTGGAAGTTGGAGACTGCCCCTGGAAGAATGGAATGTCAAGGATCTCCGGAGCCCATTGATTACCAAATTTACCTGCCTTTATCAAGGACTGCAAGCATGGAGCTGCTAATTAATGTCCCCTGGACCCTTATCTGCCTGAATCACTTTGGCCCTCCCCCTGCTGTGGCTTCTCACTTAATGCAAAACCAGGCCTAGTCATGTAGGCAGGAAGGAGAGATAAGGGGGGAGAGAACTGGAGAACAAAAGAGACTTTAACCTATAAAAGATATAGGGTGTGCTCACTTCTGGGGACTTTAGAACATCAGCCATGATCCCCTTCTTCCTGCCCGGAGAAGTCTGTATTATTACCTTTTAATAAAACCTGCTTGATATGCTTGCCTTGGTTGCTTCTCTAGTGCTCAATCTTCAACATTAGAAGGAGCAGAACTCGTCACTGGTAAACGGCGGTATCACTATGACTCATTCCCACCAACTCCATGGTCAGACCAGCTTTTAGGATCTTCTATAGTAAGGTGTCATCTCCTGAAGTTTAAGGGCAAAATCACTGTTATATTCTTGTTTGTTTGGTATTTTACAAAAGAATCAGTCCATGACAGATTGGACACAAAAACAAACTGGCCTTCACCACATATAATTTCAAAAGCACTGTATTAAAATTTTGCTGCAGAACTTAAAATAACAAGGGATTTCTCTGCTAGTTAGTGCTCATCACTGATAATTCTTTTAATAAGTGGTTTTTTTTTTTTCATATGAGGGAATGTTAGAGGTTGTTCTAACTGGAAATATGTGAAAATGGCTGTACATAGCCTAGGAGTCATTTTTATGTTTCCCTGTATATACCTTAAATTTTAAAATAACACAAAGCCAAACATTGACTCTATGAAAATACTATTTAGTCCCATTTGTTTATTTATTGGCCTTGGAGATGGAACCCAGAGCTGTACCACTGAGCTACACCCCCATCCCTGTTTAGTTCAATTTATAAGAATTAGATATCCTAGACATGCATCTTTTACAGTGAATAAGATAGCAGCACATTAAACTGAAGTCGCATTTTCTCAAATGCAATTCTATTATTTAAAAATCATCCAAATAGTTTTTTCCTTTCATTTTCTAGAGAAGAGTTTCATCTGAGATAGTGAGAAAGTAGTAATATACTCCAGCTGAACATAACAAAATAGCATCTCTCATCAAGATCAAAGATGATGAGGGTTGTAGAATATATAGAGAGAATCTCCCACTCCCACTCCACTCTCAAAAACACTGTTTGTTTTTGCAGTGCTGGGGATCGAACCCAAGGCCTTGTGCTTACAAGGCAAGCACGCTACCGACTGAGCTATCTCCCCAGCCCAAAAACACTGTGTTTTTGCATCTCCGACTGGCGGTTAAGTGAAGACCCAAGCCAGACATTTATTTCACACGTGAATGCCATGATATGCTTTCATCCCCTTGAAAAACAGTTGGGTCATCTCCTTTGGACAAAACGAATCAGAGAAAGATCATGTTCATTTCTGGCCTTGGCCCCCAGAAAGCTCAAGAGTCAACTTTTAAAATTGTCATAGGAACCACTGCGTAGGGCAAGGCTGTGATGTTATAAGGGGCGAGGAGACCCTCCCGTGGAGGAAGTCTTCAGCTCAATCTTAGCCATTTCCCTTGGGCTGGAGGGGGCCTGGGCAAACCTCTGGGGCAGACCATTCCTGTTCTGCAAAACCTAGGCCGAGACATTAGGGCTAAATAAGGTGGCTAAAGGAAGGTGGCTCCCGACAACCAAATCCTTCTTTTGTCCAGGTTCCATATCACCTCACCATCTCTACCGTGCACTCTAGAAAGTTCTTAAATAACTGCCAAACTCCTGGAACCAAGGAACTGTCAATATGTATATGTTTTGAAATCCTGATCCCATCCATGAACATTGTAGACGCTTGACTGTGGACAAATCAACAGCCTTTAACAAAGGCGAATTGCAAATAACATTATTGGGGCTCAACCAGCTTAGGAATTGAATCTGTGAACCAATGGAAAGCACCTCGAAAGAAACGGATGTCTAACCATCGACGATATCATCTGGCATATTGGCGACAGTGTTCAGAGCACACTGAGCATGAGGTAAAGGCCATTTTGTCCTGCATACTAGCCTGACAAGGAGGGGATGAGGGTGTGAACCCAAGAGCACGCTGGGCAGAACTTCCTGAACTGGTCCTGGCGTCATCTAAAGAGGTGCTTCCCAAAACTTGGGTGCTTCTGAACCGTGGCCAGGAGCTAGCTGGAGACTCAGATCCCTGGACCATGCCCTAGGAGTCTGGACTGAGAGTGCGCTCCAAGGACGAGGTCTCTCAGCCTCTCCTCACCAGGCCTCACTCCCTTTGACGAACTCTGTAATGAACAGTTTTTCCAGTGTATGTCCACCCTCAACCCCCGTGCCGTCTCCCTGGCTCGGCTGGAGTCATCCATTATAAGCAAGTTAAGTATAATAAGAAAATAAAGATCTATGAGAAAATAGAGTCGGATGCTTTCAGAAATATATATGATGCAAGTCCTGTAATTATGCAAATACAATTTTTTCCTAAGATATATGAAATGTGATTTTATTTTCCCATCAAATAGTCATAAGAATCGAAAATTTAAATCCTGGTTTCTAGAAAACCAGGGATGTTGGCTGGTAGAATGTGTGCCTGGCATGCCCAAGAGAAAGAAATTCCTTCAGAAAACCACTCACACACGAGATCTGCCTTTTATGCAAAGGACAAATCTCCTGAAAGCAAACACAGCACCCTGGTGTTGGCTGGACCTGAGTCAGTTCAGCCAAGGCTCCGGTCTGACAAGCTCCCAGCCCTGGTTTCCTACCTGCCAGGGTCACCAGCAGGGTCACCAGCAGCAGCAGTGAAGTCAGGGCAGCTGCAGGGGATGCCATTCTGCCGCTCGCAGTGGGTGACGGTGGCCTTCAGAGACAGTTAGTTCTCCTACGGCCAGAGTTGGCCTCTAGGTCTTCAAAGGGAAAACAGAAAGAGACAGGAAGGAAGAACAGAGTGGGTAAGTGTGAAAGCATGCACAATCACTCCTCCCTTGTCACGTCAGTGGGAAAGCTGTCTTGTCCACCTCACGGTCACCTTCCAGGCAGACCTCCATTCGGAGAAGTTGGTTCAAAGAGCAAGTACCATTCCGAGAAGAGGCAAAGAGGGCATGCTAGCTTGTCTGGAAGGGCTGTGGAAATAAGCAGAGCTGCCAAGTGCAAGGAGCAAAGCAAAGGACTCGCAGCAAAGGACTCGACCACCATCACCGGTGCTTGGCACAGACTCAAAGGCAGGCAGAGAGTGGAGGCCATATAGCCCATATCGTAGAGTGCCTGCCTCTCATGCTGGAGGCCCGGGTTCGAGTCCCCAGCACTCTGTGATTGTGGAAATTACAAACAAAGGCAGGCAGAGGAGCGGGAAAGCTCTGCGGTGGGAAAGAGGAACAGCTTCAGGTGTGCGCTGCCTGGCAGCTGCTGCTGTCACACGCAGAGCGAGATTCAGCTACTCAGAAGCGTGGCCTCCTCGGTGCCGGGCAGGGAACATAGGTGGCTTTCTCAGGTTGGTCCTAAATTGGAAGAGGATATAAAACTCAGGGAAGCTGTGAGTCACTGGTGGAGTCCTGAGCTGCCAGCATTACTAGAGATCGCCATCTTGCTGATAGGAGGCCAGTGGCAGCTTGTTGGGCTGATCGCTGCAGGTCGTGGCTTAAAGTCCCACTTTATATATGGTCTGGCGTTATCCCCTTGGACATCCAGTATCTCAAAGCCCAAACCTGTGAGATGACGGCACTGCTGTATTTCCTCGGTTCTAGCAGAAAACACTTTCTCACTTTGCTACCTCTGACCTCGGGATGTCTTGCTATTGCTGTCGGGCTGTGACTGTGTGTGAACCCCAACCACGCAGAACTGCTGTCTGAGGCGTACAAGAACGTCCCCAAAACAACACGAAGGGACTGGAGATGTTGCTCGGTACAAGTTCTTAGCGAGTTCACCAGCCCGGGTTCCGTTCCCAGCCGCAGCAACAACGGAGGCAGAGTACTCCTAAACAACGCCGTGTCCTCCCAAGGCCCTGCTGCCACACAAGCAGCGCCGTGTGGACCGCCACAGAAACGGAGGTGGGACAGAAGAAATGAGGGATGGGCAGGAAGGACAAAGTGCAAAAAAGGCAGGAAACACAGTTTCAATGTGAAGTTCTGCCTGCCTTCCCAGCCTGTCCCCAAGTCAGTTCTTCCCAGGCCTGTCCCTCTCTGTAAACCTTAGAGTCAGTGGAAATTCACCCACTTACACAAATCACCTTGTGCACAGGTAATAAAGATTAAGCAAAGGGAGGATTTTTAAAGAAAACCGTCATCTAGGGTACTTCCAGTGTCACCTGCACTGACTGGTGCCTAGGAAGGCTTGCGTGAGAAAGGAGGGCCTCCAAGGAATGCGAGAGCAGAGAAAACGCAGTCGGCGTGGCTGGCCACGACCCTTATCTCCAGCCTCCTGGGGGAGGATTTGGACGCATGACCCTGCCCGCAAAGCAGAGGAGCGATCTCGCGGAACCAACCAGGCAGCCCCCGCGGTGGGCGAGGAGAGGCCCTCTGTGAGTCCCGCCTGCCGCTGCCCAGGACTGAGTGATAAAATGTCCACACCACTCCACTGAGTCCTGCAGGTGCTTCTTTGGGATGGGCAGACCGTATGCTGGGCCAGTCGCAGCCCTGGGGATGAACACGTACCGATCAGATAAGGAGCCTGAGAACAGAGGAGCGCCATCAGCCTCTGTGACCACCAGACCGAGGCCAGCCCCAGGCACCTTCATACCCTGGGCCCTGTCCAGTGTCCTTTAAAAGAAGAACCTGAGACTCCCAAGCGTCTGTCACTCTGGACAGGCCCAGACTCTCCCTCGAAGGTGTATTTCTGTTTTCCTAAATGAATCTCTGTCTCCGAGGCATTCCTAGATTCATTTCCCTGACACTTGTTCAGAACTACACTCGTTATGATTTGAGGTCCCCCCTGTGGAACTCCTTGGACTTCCTCCAGTGACAAAATCAGTAAATGAATTGACAAGCTGTTTGGCAGAAATTAAGAATGTGTGTGTGTGTGTATATACACACACACACACACATAAATATATATATATATATATATATATATATATTTTTTTTTTTTTTTCTATGAAGTGGAGTCTGGGCACATTTTCCAGGTGGACCTCAAACTCCTGAGCTCAAGCAATCCTCCTGCGTGCACCTCCTTAGCAGCCAGGACCACAGGTGCGTACCACTGTGCCTACCTGGGAATACATACGGTACATTCTGGGGATTGAACCAGGGGTGCCGTGCTTCACCGCTGAGTTAGAGCCTCAGTCCTTTTCAATTTTTGAGACAGGGTTGCTAAGTCACTGAGACTGGCCTTGAACTTGCCATCCTTCCGTCTCAGCCCCCAAGTTGCTGGGATTAAGACGTGTGCCTATACCCAGCTAGGAATATTTTAATTTATGTCATTTATATCTCCTTTTCACATGTGCACAAAAATGATTTATGATAAAAACGTTTCTAAATATACCCTCCTATAATCTCTTGATATATGTAAATATCCTAAAGAAAAAGATAGCAGTGTGTCCTGGTCGGACAGTGTCTTTTTTTTTCCTTAAGCTATTTCTTCTCCTTCACCTTCTTTTTTGGGGTAGAAGGTGTGAACCCAGGGTGCTTGGCCACTGTCGACACCCCAGCCTTTCATTTCCGTTTTGAGGTGGGTCTGGCTAAGCACCAGATGCCGCGCTCTTTCCGCCTGGCTCTGTTCTCAGCGAGATCTCCACCGCCCATATGATAACTATCTCCAGTGAAGGGATCTTCCCAGTGCAGGGGGTCCGGAGTGCATTCCCTGGACTGCTAGGGACTCCGGGTCCTTGCTAGGCTCTCAGAATGAAAGGCACAAGCTCCCGAGATCTAGAGAGAAGTTTCCAGATGCGTCGTCTGGACCCTGCTGTGAGGTGCAGGGTGGTGCTGATGTAAACCAGGTTCTGGTTCTGGCTCACCGGGTCTCACCCCACTCACCCTCCAGCCCCCTCCAGCCCCAGGTGTGCACCGTCAGAGGACAAGTCTCCTTGCCCGATTCCAGAAACACCACGTACACTTGAGAACTCTGAGGTGCACTGCTGGAGGAAAAGCGGTGGGCGGAGAGTCGGGAGGAGCCGGGAGCAGGGAGGCGCCAGGCCTGGCCAGGTGCTCACCACTCCCGCTTGCGCAGCCTCTGGAAGAGGGTGTTCAGAGCTGCTGCAGCTTGCTTCTGAGTTTTCACAAGAAGCAAAGCAGAGCATGTCCCCCTGGGGACAGTCTGGCCACTGACCACAGGGAGTGCAGCTGCCCAACTAGGGCCACTGCTGCCCAGGGCCTGAGGAACAGAGGGGTTCTGTGGGGCTTTGCTTCCGGAGCTGAGCCAGGCAAGAGGAAGGGGAGAGCCTAGGTGACCTCAGGTCTGCTGGGGAGGTGGTCCCACACTGCTCTGTGAGGGCGGCTCCAAGAAGGTAAAGCAAGAGCGTGAACAGTGAGGTTCATGCCTGAAGACCCCCCGGAAGAGCTGCCGGCAGCACAGCTGGCCACCAACAGCCTCCCTTCCTTCCAGAGAGATGGGAAGGGGACAGAAGGGGAGCTCAGCCATTACCCACTCCTAACCAAGACAGGGAGCCCCAGCTGGGCTGCAGATCAGACCCACACGCTGAGCAGGCGCTCCCCCCGCCCCCGCCCCCGAGCTGCACGCCAGCCCAGGAACTCCGCAGCCCAAGGAGGCACACAGCATGGCAAACGGACTCTGGCCGCATCTCCAGTGCCACAGCCTGTGAGGGACGCCCTGGGCCGGCGACCAGCTCCAGGACCACCCTGCACCTGCAGAGCAGCCTGCTCCGCCACCTCCTGCAAGCTTCCAGGCTCAGCAGCGGAAGCACTTCCACTCGGGACCAGATCCGAGGCTCCTTTACTTGGTGCACCAGCTCAAGCCAACATGGCTGTGGACTTGCTCTTAGCAGAGGGCACGGGACTACCTGCTGCGGACAGTCCCTTCACCAGGCTGGCAGCTCCTAATTAAGTATTCCCAAGCAGCCAGCAGACAGGAATTTAAACGTCCCAACACAGAGGAGTGAGGTGACGGGTGAGCCCGTTACCCTGATCCCGTCGTTACACATTGTATCCATTTATCAAAATGTCATACCCTATCCCATGAATATGCACAATTGTTATGTGTGGTTTAAATATAAAAACATACATTTTTAAAAAGCTCTTTATTTGTAAACTAATAGTTTACAAATTTTGCTTTTTTTTCCCCCAGTGGCACTGGGGATGGAACCAGGGCCTCCTGCAGGCTAAGCAAGCGCTCTACCCCTGAGCAGCACCCTCGGCCCCAGTTCTGCGTCTTAGATACATAGTTAGTACCTACGAGTAAATCAGACTTGGACGCAGGTCATCTGGCGTGGTCTGCTCATGACCTCTCTCCCTGAAGTGGGAGTCCTGTCATTATTCCCTTTGACCCTAGACGCCAAGTCTGGAGCTTGCCCCTAGCACCCGACCCTCCGAGGGCTCTGGAGACTCTGCCAGCAAAGCCACCTCACACCTGACCTAGAAGGCCTCCCTGCTCATGCCCCCGGGCCTGTTCTCAGAGAGCAGCTCTCCCGCTCCTCGCCCCGCCCATCACCCTGTAGTTCTTTGTCTTCCATAAAAGAGAAAAAATTTCAAAGAAATCACGTAGAAAGCCTGCCTTGCTTTTTGATAATTTCGATCAAAGGTTAATCTGAATCGGTGGTAAACAGGGCTTCCAGGATCAGTCTAGCTCCGAGGGTCCCTGTCCCTGCCCCTGTGTGCCTTCTGCAGAGTCCACCACGCGAAGGAAAGGAGCGAGGGAAATGCCGAGGGGAGACTCGGGAGGTTAGGGAATACGTTTTACTTTTCTTTTCCTCTCTCCATCTTATCTGAATTTTCTAGTTTTCTTATAAACCAAATGCATTTTTTCCTTTGTATATTAAAATATGATTTTCTTACTTAGGGAGGGTTTAGATATTCTCACAAGATCATTCTGACAGAACAGTTTTTTCAAAAAATTACTAAGCCTCGGGGGTATAGCTCAGTGAGATGTGTGAGGCCTAGGTTCAATTTTGGCACCAAATTTTTTTAAATAAAAATAATAATAAATTTTTAAAACTGCCAAAAGATATGTGAAGCAGAACTTTCTGGCTGATCTGCTCCTAACCTCACGCCCTCTGAGCTCCCTGCCTGGCACTGCCCCTGGGCCACTAAGGCAGCCCCATCCCAAACTCCTTCCCTTCCTTTGGGCGGGGGTGGGACCTCACTGACTCAGAGCTGCGGTGGGGCTCAGGGGTGGGGTCAGAGGATGAAAGAGAGGCAGCAGGAGGGGGTGCACCCAGAGGTGGGGTCAGAGATGCCCCCAGCACAGAGAGGGGAGGAAGGGTCTCCCGGGGCAGGATGCGGAAAGAGGCTCCAGGACGAGGCGAGGCGACTCCCCAGTGATGACATGCAATGATTTGGGGCACTAGGGTACCCAGCTGAAAGGCTGTTTCCCGACCTCCACCCCTCCCTGCAACTCAGAGTGACTCTCATTTACGCTCCAGGCAAAGAGATTCCGAAGGATGCTGGCAGGATTCCTGAGAAAAGCTTTTTGCTCTTCTTTTATTTCATTCATCCTGCCTCTGAGAACAGGATGCAAGGGCTAGCGCCCAGTGGCCATCTTGGACTATGCAGAGCCCGTGAGAATGAAGCCTGGGACCTGGGACTCCGCACCGGGGACTGCCCACCAGCCCGACTGCCCACCCATGCATTTGCTTAAGGTTGCAATGTACTGTATCTCATTTAAATCACAGTTCGTCTTGAACTTTCTAAGGTGCCCGGCCTTTTTAGCTAAGGGACACGACAGGGGCCTCACCTGTATTGCCAGGGTGTGCACAGGCTGCTCCTGCAGACGTCCCTGTTCCGATTCACACCAGGGCTCGAGTCCCTGCGGGTCTCTCTGTTGTTTTTTTTGCTTTTTAGTCTGTGGGTTGTAAACTTCTTGGGGTCAAGTAAGGTCACAGCAGACACATACTGGGGGTAACAGTTGCTTTACGGAAGTTTTGAACACTTTAAGCCCAAACTTGGTGACATCCTGCTGAATTTTTTTAAAGTAGCCATTTATAAGATAGAAAGCGTGTGCCTCCTTAATTATTATCGGTGAGTGGGTATTTTCTCTCCTACTAAATTGCAGACCTCCTGAGGAAAGGGATCAACTAAAAGACATGGTGATGTATTTTCACTTCTAGTTTATATTTTTTCATCTATTAATATGAGAAATTTTAGTTTTTTTTAAATAAAGTTAATATTTAATCCAAGTATGCATTTTTTTTTATTTTGATACTAGGAATTTAACCAGGGCAATTTGCTCTAAGCTGCATCCCAGCTCTTTTTAAGTTTCTATTTTGGGACAGGGTCTCCCTAAAGTGCTTAGGACCTCACCAAGTTGGTGACACCGGCCTTGAACTTTTGATCTTTCTATTTTGGCCTCCAAACCGCTGGGATTACAGGTTGGAATTACAGGTGTAAGCCACCATGCCTGGCCCAAGTATGCATTTTAAATAAAAATGTTTCTTTGGAACTGCAAATTGGTGCAACCAATATGGAGATTCCTACGAAAGCTTGGAAAGGAACCATCATTTGACCCAGCTATACTACTCCTCAGTTTACACCCAAAGCACTTAAAATCAGCATACTACAGTGATGCAGCCACATCAATGTTTATAGCAGCTTAATTCACAATAGCTAAACTATGGAACCAACCTAGATGCCCTTCAGCAGATGAATGGATAAAGAAAATGTGGTATATATACACAATGGAATATTATTCAACCTTAAAGAATGAAATGATGGCATCTGCCAGTAAATGGGTGGAGCTGGAGAATATCATGCTAAGTGAAATAAGCCAATCCCAAAAAACTAAAGGCCGGATGTTTTCTCTGATATGTGGATGCTAATTCACAATAAGGAGAGGGATGGCTAGGGAAGAACAGAGTTACTTTAGATTAGGTAGAGGGAGTGAAGGGAAGGGAGGGATATGAAGGTAAGGATAGTAGAGTGAATTATTACCCTATGTGTATATAGGACTACACAACCAGTGTGATTCTACATCATGTACTACCAGGAGAATGAGAAATTATATTCCATTTCATTTAGTATGATCTGTCAGAGTTCATTCTACTGTCATGTATAACTAATTAGAACAAATTTTTTAAAAAAGATAAATGTAAAAAAAAAGAAAAAATTAATGTTCAATAAATCATGGTTATTTAATGCTGTTTGCATCTGACAGTTTTAATTTAGCATTATATTGTGAATATTTCCCCATGCCACCAACTAGTCTTTTAAAATAAGGTTGGCAAATTATAAACTGCCACATAGCAATAAACCACACAAATGTGCCTTTAAAAAAACCATTTTTTAAAAATACAAAAGATTTCAAAATTGTGGCGTGCAAATTTGACTTTGCAATCCCCAACTATACCTAAACACCCATTTTAAATCTTGAGGAGCAAACAATTTTATGAGGGGCTGGGTTTGTGGCTCAATGGTAGAGCACTCGCCTAGCATGCGTGAGGCCCTGGGTTCAATCCTCAGCACCATATATATATATATATATATATATATATATATATATATATATATATATAAAACAGACTAGATTGTATCCAGTTTCTCTTAAATTCTTCCAGTTGGAAGGCCGGGTGAGGTGGTATACAACTGTAATTCCAGTGGCTCCGGAGGCTGCGGCAGGAGGATTGAATTCAAAGCCAGCCCCAGGTAGGAATGGGAAAGACAGTGGGAGTGAATCGGGCGTCACTTTTCCGTGTTCATATGTGAACACACTACTAGTGTGACTCCACACCTTGTTCAACCACAGGAATGGGAAGTCGTACTGTGTGTACGCATGGTATGTCAAAATGCATCCTACTGCCATGTATGACTAAAAGAACAAATTAAAAACAAAACAAAAGCCAGCCTCAGCAACTGAGCGAGGCCCTAAGCGATTCAGCGAGACCTGTCTTTAAATAAAATACAAAAAGGGGCTGGGATGTGGCTCAGTGGTCAGGTGCCCCTGGGTTCAATTCCTGGTTCAAAAAAACAAAAGGAAACAAACAAATAAACAACCAGTTGGAAACTATAATGGGAGAAAACAGCAGGAGAAAGGGAACACAGAGGGCACAGCAGAATGTTACAAGAGTAACAGGCAAGACTGGAGATGCAAGAGTGAGTTCAATGAGGGTCTGCATATCTACACGGAGGCGGCTTTAAAATGCTTCTGAGAAGCATAAAGAAACCTAAATGGAGAAAACTGTGAACAAATAGGTTCAAAATCAGAAAAATGCCAGTTTTTTTCTGAATTAACCTATAAATTTCTACATTTGCAGTAAAAATGAGGTTGGCAAATTTGTATTTGGGGGAAAAGGAGACAAGGCAACTGATTTTAAAGTTCACAAGGGAAAATGAATAGAAAGGAAGGGCAAGAAATATTTGAAGGGGAAGAGGATTGAGGGGAAATAGAACTACCCCCCACACTCTTACAGGGTGCTGGGAGAAGCCAGGTGCAGGGCGCACACCTGTAATTCCAGCAGCTCAGAGGCTGAGGCAGGAGGATCAAGAGTTCAAGCCAGCCTCAGCAACTCAGGGAGGCCTTAAGCAACTCAGCGAGAACCTGTGTCTAAATAAAATACAAAATAGGGCTGGGATGTGGTTCAATGGTCGAGCGTCCCCAGGTTCAATCCCTGGCACCCAAAACAACAACAGCAGCAAAGGCACCGTGAGAAAACGAGGGGCTGATTTTTGGGTGGGTGGGACAGTTCTCCCTGCCACCCTGCAGCCATCAGGAAGCAGATGCAGAAGAGCCACATCGACCCCCATGCACGCCAGGTGCAGAAATCAACTCGATATGGAGCCAAGAGCCAGGTGCAGGTAACTGAAGCCAGAAGAAGAAAATGTGTGTACATCCTCACGATCTTGCACTGGGTACAGGTCCCCGTGCCCACAGGGGTGCAGCCCAGCACCCTGCAGATAGCAAACCCATGGACACGCAAGTCCTTTATGTGAAATGGTGTAGTGTTTGCATATAACACACACACATCTGCCCACACACTTCGCCTCTACATTACTGATGAGACCTAATACGAGGGAGACGCAGGCTATAGTCATATATATGCTGAATTATTTAGGGAACAGTGACCAGAAAAGAACTCTGCACAGTTCAGTGCAGCTGCAATCCTTTTTTTCTCACATATTTTCAATATTTTTGGTTGAATCTGCAGATGTGGAATCTGAGCATATGGAGGGTCCACCACACTCACCACTTATGGAAAAAGAAATGGAGTGGAAAACATGTAAGTATGAATTTTCTTGAAAATGCATAAAATATCTCAGAATACACACAAAACCATTAACCTCTCTCATGACAAGGAGAGAGAGAGAGAGAGAGCTCAGAGAAGAGGCCTAAAGAGAGAGTCTTTTATACCTTGTGACTAATGTGAATGTCTTTAAGAGTTCTAAGATAAATAAATGGACTATTCCAGCCATTACATTTGGTTGCAGGAGGCTTAGAACTTCCTGTGCTAAGAGCTTTGAGTAGATAACACCAGAGATCATGGGAAGGGCGGGGGTTACTGCAGGAAGGGAACCCTCTGTACTGAACAGTGGGGCTGGGGGATGAACAGGGTGGGCTGATTTACCAGATAAAGCACAGGATTCCCCATTACATGTGAATGCCAGACAATAACGAAGATGCTTTCTAGTATGCACTATTGGGGACATTCACAGTGTGTATCTGGCCTGGCAACCCGGGTACAGGGAAACTTCCGCGCTACAGCTACTGTGGAATCACAGCAGGGCGTGTCTCCCAGAAGTTCTGCAGGCACACCCTGCATCCCCAGAGACTGAAGAAATACGTTCAGTGGAGCCATGAGCGACTTGTTCACAACAGAACAATTGGGCCTGCAATCACTCAGGCGAAAGAAGGGGCTGAGGTGAAGAAAGACCTAGAAAACAAACCACTCAGGAAAAAAGGCTCTTTGATGTTCATATTTTTGAGTGGATAATTTTTATTTCAAAGAGATGGTACTGCCATGCTGTTCGGACATGAAATATGTTTCAGAGCCAGCTAACGGCTGTCATTGCAGCTGGAACTGTGTATAAAAAAAACTCTGTACATGACGGGCGGGAGCCAGCAGGGCCGGAACCTGAAGAGCGTCTTGACGCTGCCTTGTTCCTGGGAAGGTCTGCTCAGCTCCTCTGTGGAGAGGGGAAGGATACATTACTCACAGTCTTCTCTTCCCACTGCACTGCCATTGAGCTCATTTTGTTCCCCTAGTACTGGGGAATAGAATCCAGGGGAGCTTTACTACTGAGCTATAACCTGGCCCTTTTTATTCATTTTGAGACAGGGTCTCACTATATTGCCTAGGTTGGCCTCAAATATATGATCCTCCTGGCTAAGCCTCCTGAGTTGCTGGGGTGATAGGTGTGCATCAGTTTATTTTGAGTATTTTGAGTTCTTTAAAAACTAAATCAATTCACATTATACATCTGTTTTGCCTTAATTATTTTTTATTTGCATGCATAGTAAATGTCATATGTACATGTAGCATTATGAAAAATACTGAAAGATTGGGTTGTGGTTGCTCATGTGTAAAACGATGCAAGAAAGTTTAGAGGTGAAAGGATTGGGTTAGGAGAGCCTTACCTAACAGCGTCTAATCCACTGCTAGTGATTAACTGGTAACTAGGCAGGTGGCGTGTGGCTGGAAGAGATGGTGGATGGGCTGCCCTGAGGGCGTCTGTTTTGTCAGGGGAGGGCAGTGCTGGCTCTTGCTCGCCCCCCACCCTCTCTCCTTGCTGGCACTGTGTACTGAGCTGCTTTCCTCCTCCACACCCCTCCACCATGCAGTTCTGCCTCACCCAGGGCCCAGAGCGATGGAGCCAGCTGCTGTGGACTGAGACCTCTAGAATCGCGTGCCAAATAAACTTCCCCTCTTCTGCAGTTGGCCTTGTCAGGTCTTTTGGTCACAGCAGTGAAAAAGCTGACTAAAACAGATTGGAAACAACCCAGACAGGAGACTGAGCCTACAAATGACAATGACGTTAGGTTGATGCATGTACACATTGGTCTCCGAAATCTTTGGAAATTAAGTGAAAAAGGCAAGTGATGTTGGTGACCAAGGAGAAGTAAAGCTCTGGTCCTGCTCAACATGCCTCTGGCCCTCTGTGCCACTGAGAAGGTGTGGTGGACCTGAGGACCTGGTGGCCCAAGCACCGGCTGCTGGGAGCAGGGCAGAGGCCAGCGGTGCACTGCCCCAGAGAGGCCCAGCCCACTGGTGTGTAGCACCATGGCAGTCAGGACAGAGCCAATGAGGAGAGACTAGCCTCCAGGGCTAACCAATAGCATCGGCACCTCCAAAACCTGATCAGCATAAGCTTGGACCAATAGCATTGGTGCCTCCAAAATCTGATTAGCATAAGCTTGGACCAATAGCATTGGTGCCTCCAAAATCTGATTAGCATAAGCTTGGACCAATAGCACTGATGCCTTTCCAAGACCTGATTAGCATAAATTTGGACTGATAGTGTAAACACAAGGACTGTATAAACCCCTAAACTAGCACACTCTAACTACAACTTGCTGTCAGTTTTGGGAGTTGTGTTTTTCTTTGCACTTTAATAAATTGTACTTTTACACCCACTATTTCTTCTGTGGATCTTGTTCTTTGAATCCCAGAGATGAGAACCCAGCAGAAGTTGGTGGTGAGCTGCTTCAACATGGGAGGACACAGCCACCAAGAGCTGCCATGCACTGCTGGGTAGTAATGGAGACAACCTGGCTTTGTGGGCCTCACCCACCGTGACCCCCTGAGCTGACCAGCAGGCCTGCCCCTGCCGGGATAAGCTAACACTAAAAGGGGCTTTCTCTCAGCCGCAGAGGCCTGCGGATTACACAGACTCCACCCGCCAGCAGAAGTGGAGAATCAAGATTGATTTCAAACTCTGATTTCAAAGGCATGCCCCCTTAGTGAGGAAGAGAGTGAGATGTTTATTTTCACATAACCCATTTGCTTATATTTGAAAAACCAAATTCATTGAAGAATACAAAAGTAAGAGAAATGGAGACAAGGTCACGGGGGGCCCCTGGCTGGGTGGGAGACAAGCAGGGGTCCCTTCCTGTGTTTGTGTGCACGCTGGACAATGTGGTGCTAACTCCTGGTGGTGTTAAGCTAGTTGCTTAAGAGCACACAGGGCTGGGAATCAGAAACTCGGGGTTTGCCTGAGGACTAGCCAACGGCTCCAGCTCCTCCTTCGTCCGTGCCTCCAGTTTTTAAGGCGTGGCATCTAGGCCACGTTTTCCTTGGACTTTCCATTTCACACATCTCCTTTCCGTGGTGCTTTGTGTTATGGCTTGGATCCTTAAAGTCCCCTGAGAATCTCACGTGCCAGGCGACGCGGGAAGGTCCAGACGTGAACAGCCTGGGCAGAGAGCTGCGACCTGTCGGGGTCGTCGATTGGATGGCTGAGTCCAGATGGACCCCTGGAGGGCCGGCTGGAGCAGGCAGGTCACTAGGGCGCGGCCTTGGGCTAATACCTGCCCCTGTCCTTCCTGGCTGCCAGGAGCTGAGCAGCCTTCCCCCGCCACACCTCTCACCGCTACTGCCAGCAGTGAAGTTGGCTGGCGGTGGGCTAGTCTGTGAGCCCAAATACCGTCCTGGGCTGCCTCGCCTTCTGCTCACAGTAGACGCAGGCAGACGCAGGCGCCTGGGCTCGGAAAGCATGGCCGCTGGCGCTTCTCCTATAGGCTCGAGGGGCATCAGGCGTCTAAGCCAGGAGGCAGGTCAGTCTGAGGACGCGGGGTCCCAGGGAGAGATTTTTTCCAGATTCTGTCACAGAAGACATTTTTTGTGGGCGTCATTTTTGTGCCTTTTGAATTGTCGCTCAGAGGCGAGTGTCGACGACACGCACTGGCACGAAAGGTGAGGGCGTGAGGAGGGCCCAGCGGACCTGGAGGGTTCCCGGGCCTGGAGCGGTTCCGAGACGTGGCGCAGCCAGAGGCCGCAGGTGGAGCACCGTGATGCTCTGCGGAGCACCCTGACGCTCTGCGGGAGAACCGTGATGCTCTGCTGGAGCACCCTGACGCTCTGCGGAGCACCGTAACACTTCGCGGAGCACCGTGACGCTGTGCGGGAGCACTCTCACGCTCTGCGGAGCACCGTGACGGTCTGTGGGAGCACCCTGACGCTGTGCGGGAGCACCCTGATGCTCTGCGGATGGATCCATGGATGGTTTCTTACTGTGTAGGATTCCTAGCAGGATTATTTATGACGGTGTATTGTTTTAAAACTCGAAAGTGCAACGCAGACTTGTAAGATGACTTGTATTTTCCACAGGGTTCACTGTACAATAACCAGTAAATGTTCTTTACTAATGAACTACACATAATCATACATGTTCCCTCAGAATCTTTCTTGTAACTAATACATTTCTTGTTTGGTTCCTTGTCTGGTTTTCTGTATATCTATCACTAGTCTTTCCTAAATATGATGACAAAACTATAAAATCCTTCTCATTAAACTCATTATAAAGAAATAATAGTGCCGAATTAAATTTAATAATAATGCTAAGTTAAAAAGGACCTTAAAATTTTGAGGATAGTAAAGGGCTGATCCAGTAAAGATATTTAAACAAAGCAAAACTAGACTGGGGGTCTAGCTCAGTAGTAGAGCGCTTGCCTCTTATGCACAAGACCCTGACTTTGATAACCAGCACACCACAGAAGAAATATAAAAATAATTTCAAGTGTGGTGGTGCACACCCATGATCCTAGGTACTCAGGAGGCTAAGGCAGGAGGATACAAGTTTGAGGCCAGCCTTGAAATTAATGAGACTCTTTCTCAAATAAAACAAAAAGGGACAGAATGTACACCAGTTCTATAGTACCGCTGAGTTCAATCCCTAGTACGGTAAGAAAATAACAATGAGCACAATTTAAAAATATCTATGTATGTATTACCATTATTTTATTAAAAAGTTGATTATCTTAATACCATATATGCCTGAAGGATATAATCTTATAATAATGGACAACTGTCTCAATTCACTAATTTTTCTAAATTTGTTGAACTTAGCCTTGTTAATAACTAATAAATTTATGCAATGAGTAAATATTTTGGTGTACCCCACAGCCATGAGATCCTTTGATTATGCGACTGATCTAGTAGCAGAACCCTTGACGTGCCACAAGGTCCATGATACAGGACTACCTGGAAAACAAAGATTATAAACTGAAGACACAGTAATATCTGTGAGTGGGAAACGTCCAGATTTCTGTATTAAAATAGTGACATGGCAAAACCTTGAGATTGCTGGGGAAACATAATGAACGATAAGGCGACTCCCTAAAGGCCAGAAACAGAGGGAGCTGGTCGCAGGTGGAGAGCTGGCAGAGGGAGCAGCCTCCAGAGTCGCACGGAACCGAGGCTCGGAGGACGGCAGTCAGGTGGGGAGCTGCTGTGGCGTGTCCCCGGGGCCAGGACCTTCACAGGCAGAACTGTGAGGAAGTGCAGGCTCCGAGAACGTCTGGCCACCAGGCTCGGTGTGGAGGGAAGTCCCGAGAGCTGGCAACTGCCACCGGCTTGCTTCATCTGGGGCGGCCAACTCCCCCAAGGGGAGAATGAACCTCCAAGGGTCCTGAGTTGTGAGGCCACAGGGACCTACATCCCTCCTCTACTTAGAAATTCCCTCCTTGACCCAGAAAGAACTGGACTAACCTCAAGTTTCAAATGAAATCACAAGACACTCAGGCACATGCGGAAAGGCAAGAAAAGAAGACAGGACAATTAGGTCCCAGGGCCTTTCGGATTTGGGGATTCTGGCACACAACAATGAAATAGAGAGCTGGACATGTTCAAGAAAGAAGCGAAGTTGTGAAGTACAAGACTTCTAAAAGAAAAAAGGAAAGATTCTAGCAGATTTGAAAAATAACTAAGTAAAACTGAAAATCAAAAAAACAAAGTTCTGCTCGCAAAGCTCCATGGATGGGTTAAACAGCGGACTAGACACACTGAAGAGAGAATTCATGAATTTAGAGGGTCACACTGAGCCAAGGCGTGGAAGAGAAGAGGGAGGGAGTCCCAGCAGGGCTGAGAGAAGAGAGCTGCAGGCCACAGGAGGCCAGCATGGCCACTAAGGGGCAGGTGGCTTTCCCCTGGGATGGGACAACTAGTGGTCATGAGAACAGGGCTGCATTGTCCAAAATGGAGAATAATGCCAGAGACACTCAAGCAGAGCTGCTGGCAGCACAGTGTACGTGCCTCTCAAGTTCAGGGGAGACCGGGCTGGAGACACAAACAGGGACAGTTGGTGTTCAAAGCCCCGAGACAGGTCAGTACCACCAAGAGAACGAGGCACGATGGAGAGGGGAGAAGGGATACCTGGGGTGGGAGACTGATGTGCTCGAGGCAGGACTGGTTCATCGTGGACACGTGCTGTGAACGACACTTTTCTGTGTGTCTGACTTGGCACCGACTGAAGGAAGAGAAGAAACCCATTTCCCAGACACAGGAAGCTCAGGACTTTGGGAGGCAGCGATGGAGAAGGCCAAGCCCTAAGCCAATGAATGCAGTCTCTAGAAGACAAAAAACTATGAGCGGGCATATTGAAAAATGCAAGGTGCAAACATTAAGGTGAAGCACTAAACGAAAAACAGACCGCAAGCTGAAGCCAGACAACTTCTCTCAAGAGAGAGAGGTACCTGCCTAAGGCCCCAGAAATAAAGAGGAGCCAGCGGAGGAGGACGCACAACTCTGCCCAGCAATGCAGACTCTGGTCTAACCCACCCGCCCCTAGAGCAGAGGTCTCCTTCCAGTGACCACGGGGATCCGGGCGCACGCCTTTAGGACTTCTGCCAAAGCACTTGTCAAGCTGTGCACGGTCACGCCAGCTCTTTCGCCCGTCGAGAGCGAAAAACCTGGCAGCTTTTAGCCCCATGATTCTCTGCTTTGACTTTCTCCACCGAAAGCTGGAGGAGGAAAGAGGTGGGCCTACTCGTGCCAGCCAACTCGGAGGACCGCTGGGACTTCACTGGCAGCAGACGATGCTTTACAATTAGAGGAAATAACTCCCGATTAGGAGCTGGAGCAGGACTCGGGGAACCATGGTCCACACTGCTTTTAAACACGGAAGGGCATTCTTGTGGAGTGGGGAGCAAGCAGGTGCTGGGAGCCCTAAAGGGAGGGCCGTGAAGCCGCGGGGAGAAAATCCAGGCAGGGACGGGGTCCAGGGCCTGCTCTCTAAGCTGGCAGGCAGGATGACCGGGCGGCGGTGCTGGCGCCGATTCCTCGGGGCTTCCTCATCCAACCCGACAGGCTCCGCGGAGCAGCACTGGATCAGCGCGGCAGGGCGGGCAGGGCTGGCCAGCGCTCAGAAGCCCCGAGCCTGCACGGGGGACAGGTACGGGCCCCAGGGCTCCCCCTGCCACTGGAGGTGGGTTCTGAGGCGACAGGGGTCTCTTCAATCCGGCTCTGAAGCTGCCCTCGGGGTGGCAGCGGGACAGGAAGGAACGGGCGGGAAGCCTTGTTCTCAACCCTGAGCGGCCTCGAATATTAAGGTTCCCAATGCCAGGCTAACGGAACAGGAGTGGGTCTGAACTCCACAGAACGCTTCCAAACCCTTAATAGAATGCACTTGAAAAATGAACAGAGCAAGACATGCAAGGACGTTTGCGAAATAAAAGTCCGTGGGAGATTCAGATGCTTGTTATAAAACAAAAATCAACTAACATAAAAGCAGGGTGCTGGGGGTGCAGCTCAGTGGGGGAGTTTGCCCAGCATCAGTGAGGCGGTGGGCTTGCCTCCCCAGCACCACGAATACATGAATACATAATGCAAAATGCCTCCAAGGGACTTGCGGTGGGAATACTATTTAAACGCCTTCATGACAAGTTTAGGTTACCAGTCAGGAAAATTTACTTCAACATTCAAAAGTCGAGCAAAATAATGTGAATAGTAAAGAAAAGAAGAGAAATACAATATTAGTCGTAAATGCAGGGACAAAATCAATTTGGATCTCTTAGGGAATTAGATAATAGAGACAAGATAAATAAACACAAAAATAGCCAAGTTCCAAAGAAATGAAAAATATGGTTCTCCAAAACCCACATATTTAATACGTACGGGTTGTGAGTCAACTCTGTGCCAAATGAAATGAACCCACCGTGAAAATACCAGGCTGTACGGGGCCTTCTCCTGGTCAGCAAACCCGCACCGCCCTCCTTCCCCTCCACACACTCCACCTGAGCCAGGCCCCCACTACCCCTCAGGTCTCAAGCTGCAGCCCCTTCCCCGTCATGAACTCTGTACCAGAGAACAGTCAGACCCCAGGAGGGTGGCACCAGATGTACAGGGAGCCGAGCCTGGCTGGGCACACGCAATCCCAGCTACTCTGCAAGCCCAGGCGGGAGGATGGGAAGTTCAAGGCCAGCCTGAGCCACTCAATGAACTGAGGGAGACCCTGCCTCTAAGTGGAAGATAAAAAGGGCTGGTGGTGTAGCTCAGTGGTAGAGCATGCTCAATCCCCAGCACAAGGAAGGAAGGAAGAAAAAAGATGCACAAGTAGTACTGCCAGAACCACAGAAAGAAAAAGCACCCCAGAGAACATTAAAATGTACGTTTTACTGCAGTTCAAGGTGCAGACACTTGAAAATGGTCAGGGGACAGTAAATAGCTGGTGTGCTGATGTCTGTCCACCTCGTCCCCACTCCCCTGCTGACCTCTGGTACGTGGCAAAAGGGTTTTGTAGATATGATTAAAGTGACTGATCAGCTGGATGAAGACAGGAGACTCAACAGTTCTGACCTATCAGATGCGCAGAGACTTGTCTCACCTGGCGAGTGAGAGAGAGGGTAATTGTCAGGAAAGAAACGCACTCAGCTGAGTGGGAACCTGGGAGCTGCCTAAGGGGCTGAGCGCAGCCCTGCTCCAGGCATAGGCTGGTCAGACACAGGAGCATTTGGCACCTAGAATTTGGATATTTGGTAGATTTAAGATGGGGTAGAAGATACTGATTAAACAAGATATTTTAGTTTCCTGGTAAGTATATACTAAAAAAGATGATAAAGATGACTTATATGGAAAATAAGTTATCTTAATTTACTCTGGAAAAATTTTGAAGAGACCATGCAAGTTGACAGGATAGAGCAGCTATACATCCTATACTTTATCTTACTGATGGAAGCAAAAATATGGTAAGGTATGCTGATATAATCACGATCCTGAAACAACAGGATCATTTTCCTAGAAGGGGGAGCCTGTTCTGTACTAAAAACATACTCTAAACTCTAATGCTTAAAATCTGTGATGGCACCGGTGGTGGTGGCACATGCCTGTGGCTTAGGAGGCTGAGACAGGAGGACTGCAAGTTCAAAGCCAGCCTCAGTAAAAGCGAGGTGCTAAGCAACTCAGTGAGACCCTGTCTCTAAAAAAATACAAAATAGGGCTGGGGACGTGGCTCAGTGGTTGAGTGCCCCTGAGTTCAATCCTTAGTACCTCCCCCCCAAAATAATTGTGGTGGCAACACTGGAATTCATTTATCCCTCATACTCAGTATTCTCGCATTTTATACTGTAGAATTACCACAATTTTGAAAATTTATTTTGAAATCTGAGATACCCTCTTATTCTAGCTACACTACTGAAATTAAATAGATGTTTACTGGAATTCCTTGCTCTTTTGAACTTAAGGAATGTCCACTGAGTTCAAATTACTGAAACTTTTGTGAGAATCCAAGATGGTGGACTAGAGAGATGCTGTGTTCCTTGTCGCTCCATAACTCAGGATTCAAGCAGAGGAAAATCTGTTTCTCTGTGAGGCAGTCTTTGCTACTCATCGATCCCCTGCTGTTTACCCCATTTGTCCACTGTGATCACCAGCCATCTACAAGCACATTGCCTACTTTTTGAGTGCAGATTGCTCACTGACTGCTGCCTATCATCGCCAGTTGCCCATTTGCCTGCCCCATCACCTGCCTTTCACCTACCCATCTCCCACTGCCTGCGGTCCACCTGCCCATGGTCCATTGTTAGCCTACAGACTACCCACAGATCACCAGCAGATCGCCTGCTGCCCATTGTTGTCTGGAAGTCCATTGTCACAAGACAAGCAGGTTTGACTGCACGTGACTGCCGCCATTTGGGGACAACAGCCAGGACCTGCAGATGAAGTATTAGAAGCTTTCCGGGACACTAAAAGACTACAGAGCAGAATCTGTGCTGCCTCAGCTCCATACCACTAGATGAGAAGACACACAAACAATATGAATAACAAGGAAACCAAGTGCCTCAAACAAACAGAGATGCTCCAACAATAGACTCCAAAGACAACACAGTAGAACTGTCAGAGATGGCGTTTCGAAGGCATATAGTTAGACTGACCTTCAAAATAAAGGATGGCATTGGAGAGAAAGTACAGAAAGTGAAAGATCACTTCAATAAGAGACAGATTCTAAAAAGGAATCAATAAATCCTCGGAATGAAGGAAACAATAAAAATTAAAAATTCAATGGAAAATATCACCAACAGACTGGACCACAGGGAAGACAGAACCTCAGGAAATGAAGACAAATTATATACTCTTGAAAATAAAGTTGACTGCACAGAGAAGATAGTAAGAAACCATGAACAGAACTTCTAAGAAATAGGGGATAACATGAAAAGATCAAATTTAAGATTTACTGGAATAGACAAAGGTGTAGAGATAAAAAACAAAGGAATGCACAACCTTTTCAATGACATAATATCAGAAAACTTCCCAAATCTAAAGAACGAAATAGAAAATCAACTACAAGAAGCTAACAGGACCGCAAATGTACAAAATTATAGCAGACCCACACCGAGGCACATTATAATGAGAATGACTAACATACAGAATAAGGATAGAATTTTAAAGGCTGCGAGAGAAAAAAAAAACAAAAAAACAAATTACACACAGGGGGAACCAATTTGGATCTCAGCTGATTTCTCAACCCAGACCTTCAAAGCCAAGAGGTCCTGGAATAACATAGATCAAGATCTGAAAGAAAATGGATGCCAACCAAGAATTTTATATCCAGAGAAATTAAGCTTCAGATTTGAAGATGAAATAAAAACCTTCCATGATAAACAAAACTTAAAAGAATTCACAACTAGAAGGCTGCACTACAGAACATTAGAGCAAAATATTCCATGAGGAGGAAATGAACAAAAAACAATGAAAACCAGCAAAGGGAGAAACAAAACTAAAGGAAAAGTCAATCAAAGGAGAAATTAAGTCAAGTTAAAAACCAAAATGGCTGGGAACACAAATCATATCTCAGTAATAACCCTGAATGTTAATGGCCTAAACTCATCAATCAAAAGACACAGTCTGGCAGATTGAATTAAAAAAAAAAAAAATCCAACAATATGCTGCCTTCAAGAGACTCAGCTCTTAGGAAAAGACATCCACAGACTAAAGGTGAAAGGTTGGAAAAGATCATATCACTCACATGGACTGTGTAAATAAGCGGGGGGTTTCCAGCCTCATATCAGATAAAGTAGACTTCAAACCAAAGTTAGTCAGAAGGGATAAAGAAGGACATTTCATACTGCTTAAGGGAATCATACACCAACAAGACATAACAATCATAAATATATATGCCACAAACCCTTCTCAATTTCAAGAATCAAACAGACCACAACACAGTAATACTGGGTGACTTTAACACACCTCTTTCACCACTGGACAGATCTTCAAAACAAAAGCTAAACAAGGAAACTATAGAATAAATGATTAAATCGATGATTTAGACTTAACAGACATATATAGAGTATTTCATCCATTATCAAATGAATATACTTTCTTCTCAGCAGCACATGGATCCTTCTCTAAAATAGACCATATGTTATGCCACAAAGCAACTCTCAGCAAATACAAAAATATAGAAATCCTACCCTGCATTCTATCAGATCATAATGGAATGAAGCTAGAAATCAATGATAAAATAAATAACAGAAGCTACTGCAACACCTGGAGACTTAATAGCATGCTACTGAACGATGAATGGATAAAAGAAGAATTCAGGGAGGAAATAAAAAAATACTTAAAGGTAAATGAGAACACCAATACAACATACCAAAATCTCTGGGACACTATGAAGGTAGTGCTAAGAGGAAAGTTCATTGCATCAAGCTCATACATTAAAAGAATAAAAAGTCAATGAATAAACAACCTAACACTACATCTCAAAATCGTAAAAAAAGAAGAACAAATAGACACCAAAAGCAGCAGAAGACAGGAAATAATTAAAATCAGAGCTGAAATCAATGAAATTGAAACAAAAGAAACAATTCAAAAAATTGACAAAACAAAAAGCTGGTTCTAAGAAAAAATAAATAGAATTGATAAACCCTTAGCCACACTAATAAAGAGAAAGAGAAAACTCAAATGACTAAAATCCAAGCTGAAAAATGAAATATCACAAAGGATACTACTGAAATACAGAAGATAATTAGAAACTATTTTGAAAATTTATACTCAAATAAAATAGAAAAACTTGAAGACATCATCAAATTTCTAGAGACATATGATCTACTCAAACTGATGCAGAAGGAAATACACAATTTAAACCGATCAATTACAAGCAATGAAATAGAAGAAAATGGTCATACTACCCAAAGCGTTATACAGATTTAATGCAATTCCTATTAAAATCCCAATGACATTTTTTCATAGAACTAGAAAAGCCTGGGACCAGATGGAGTCTCAGCTGAGTTCTATAAGACTTTCAAAAAATTAACACCAATACTCCTGAAATTATTCCATGAAATATAAAAGGAGGGAAACCTTCCAAACTCATTCTCTGAGGCTAGTATCACCCTTATACCAAAACCAAAGACACATCAAGGAAAGAAAACTTCAGACCAATAACCCTCATGAACATAGACAAAAATTCTCAATAAAATTCTGGCAAATTGCATACAAAAACATATTTAAAAAGATAGTGCACCATGATCATGTGGGGTTCATTCCACAGCACAGTAATACTGGGTGACCCTAACATATCTCTCTCACCACTGGATAGATCTTCTAAACAAAAACTAAACAAAGAAACTATAGAATTAAAAAATATAATCAAAGATTTAGACTTAATGAATGTACTTCATCCATCATCGAGCAAATACACTTTCTTCTCAGCAGCACATGGATCCTTCTCTAAAATAGACCATATGTTATGCCAATCTTGCATACCAAAGCAAGGTTGGTTCAACATATGGAAATCAATAAACATAATACATCACATCAATCGACTCAAAAAAAAAGAATCATATGATTATCTCAATAGATGCAGAGAAAGGAATTGACAAAATACAGCACCTCTTTAGGTACAAAACACTAGAAAAACTGGGGCTAGTAGGAACATACCTCAATGTTGTAAAGGCTATCTATGCTAAGCCTATGGCCAACATCATTCTAAATGGAGAAAAACTGAAAGCATTCCCCCTAAAAACGGAATAAGGCAGGGATGCCCTCTTTGACCACTTCTAATCAATTTCATCCTTGAAACCCTCACCAGAGCAATTAGGAGAAAGAAATTAAGGGGATACGAACAGGAAAAGAAGATCTCAAACTATTTGCGGATGATATGATTCTATGTTTAGAAGATCAAAAAAATTCCACCAGAAAAATTCCACCAGAAGGATATAAAATCAATACCCATAAATCAAATGCATTTCTATATATAAGCAACAAATCCACTGCAACAGAAATTAGGAAAACTACCCCATTCACAATAGCCTCAACAAAAATAAAATACTTGGGAATCGATCTAACAAAAGAGGTGAAAGACCTCTTCAATGAAAACTACAGAACACTAAAGAAAGAAATTGAAGAAGACTTTAGAAGATGGAAAGATGTCCCACACTCTTGGATAGGCAGAATTAATATTGTCAAAATGGTCATACTACCAAAAGCATTATACAGATTTAATGCAATTCCTATTAAAATCACAATAACATTTTTCATAGAACTAGAAAAAGCAATCATGAAATTCATTTGGAAAAATAACAGACCTGGAATAGCCACAGCAATTCTTAGCAGGAAGTGTGAAATAGGAGGCATCATAATACTAGACCTTAAACTACATTACAGAGCAATAGTAACAAAAACAGCATGGTATTGGCACCAAAATAGACATGTAGATGAATGGTACAAAATAGAAGACACAGAGACAAACCCACAAAAATACAGTTATCTCATACTAGATAAAGGTGCCAAAAACATACATTGGAGAAAAGATAGCCTATTCAACAAATGGTGCTGGGAAAACTGGAAATCCATATGTAAAAAAAAAAAAAAAATTAAATTAAACCTCTATCTCTCACCCTGCACAAAAATCAACTCAAAGTGCATCAAAGACTTAGGCACTAAAACAGAGACCCTGCACCTAATAGAAGAAAAAGTAGGTCCAAATCTTCATCATGTCAGCTTAGGACCTGACGTCCTTAACAAGACTCCTAACGTGCAAGAAGTAAAATTAAGAATCAATAAATGAGATGAATTCAAACTAAAAAGCTTCTTCTCAGCAAAGGAAACAATCAAAAATGTTAAGAGAGAGCCTACAGACTGGGAGAAAATCTTTACTACACGCACCTCAGATAGAGCACTAATCTCCAAGATATATAAAGAACTCAAAAAAATTAACACCAAAGAAACAAATAACCCAATCAATAAATGGGCTAAGGAACTGAACAGACACTTTACAGAAGAGATACAACTGGATCAACAAACATATGAAAAAATGTTCATGATCTCTTGTAATTAGAGAAATGCAAATCAAAACCAATTTAAGATTTCATCTCACTCCAGTCAGAATGGCAACTATTAAGAATACAAACAATAATAATAGTAATAAGGATGTGGGGAAAAAGGTACTCTCATACATTGTTGGTAGGCCTGCAGATTAGTGAACCACTTTGGAAAGCAGTATGGAGATTCCTACGGAAACGTAGAATGAAACCACCATTTGACCCAGCTATCCCACTCCTCAGTTTATAACCAAGGACTTAAAATCAGCATATTACATTGACAAGCAACATCAATGTTTATAGCAGCTCAATTCACAATAGCTGAACTATGGAGCCAGCCTAGGTGCCCTTCAACAGATGTATGGATAAAGAAAATGTGGTACATAAACACAATGGAATATTACTCAGCTTTAAAGAAGAATGAAATTATACATTAGAAGGTAAATGAATGGAACTGGGGAGTATCGTGCTATGTGAAATAAGCCAATTCCAAAAAATCAAAGGCCAAATGTTTTCTCTGATAAGTGGATGCTGATCCATAGTGGGGGGTGGGTAGGGAAGAATGAAGGAACTTTAGATTGTACAGAGAGGAGTGAGGGGAGGGATTAAATGGGTGGGGAGAGGGAGGCCGGTAGATGGTAAGACAGACATTATTACCCTATACACACGTATGAAAAGAATTTTTAAAAAATAATATCACTATCAAAAAGTTAATGAAAATAAATAATAAAGTTTTTAAAAAAGAAGTACAGAAACTTTCCTACAGGAAAAATAGCTCTGCAGTATTATCTGAAAAAAAAAAAAAAAAAAAAACAGAACTAAAACTCCAATATCCGACCTCTGTTGTCTAAAGCCTTACTCTGAAACTCACTTACTGTTAAGAGACTATAAGATAATACAAAACCAGACATTATTTTGGCTCAACCAAAATCATTGCTTAATAGAAATAAAAGAGAAAATAATTTCTCATCATTAAGTCTACAGATTTAAAAAAATAAACAGAATAATAATCTACCCATTATTCCAGGTAGGCAAGCTAAGCAAAACTCTTTCTTTGGAGTATTAAATATGGTTACCTGGATGTCAAATTGCCACGCCTTTATGAAAGTCATGATTGTTAAAAAGATGTTAGGAGGGAAGTTATATAATTATTCAATTCTTATAGGAATTCCACTGAGTAGATCTTGTTATTTTCTCTGCTTATACAGGTTGTGGAATTCCGATATATATATATATAGATCTGTGTATGTGTGACACATGAATGTGTGTGAGTGTATCTGAATTGTATTTGTCATCCTGAAGGAGGTTAAGTCCCTGCCTCTGCATTTTACATGACAAAGGTGCGATGAGTCAGTCTATCAGCTGTTGTTCTAAAATGTCTTCATATATATTTACATTTCTTTTTTTCAATTTATAGGGGAATTGGCTTTCTCTATGACTCTGAAGTCTATAACTGAATTGATAACTCTTCCTCATTTGCAATAAAAATAAGGTAAAATCATAAGCATAAAACAAAATTTTACATTTGGCCTAACTTCGGTAGTATCCATGACTTTAAATAAATTGAAGCATGTGGACAGTAAGCATGCTTTCCAGAAATAAACAGACACTGACAGTAACTTCAAAAAATTCATGTTTTCTTCTGGGTTGTCTACAATTTCTTTTATTATTATTATTATTATCAAAATCATCACCCCAAAAGCACAAGAAATAAAACCAAGTATCAGTGGGATGCCATAAAACTAAAACACTTCTGCACAGCAAAGGAAATAATCAAGAGCGTGACGAGAGAGCCAACAGAATGGGGGAGAACCTTGGCCAGCTACTCCTCCCATAGGGGATGAATATCCAGAATGGACAAGGTCTCAAAAAACTTAACACCAAAAAACAACTAAATGAATAAATAACCCAATCATAAGTGGGCAAAAGAACTAAGTAGAAACTTCACAAAATAATAAACACAAATGGCCAACAAATACATGAAAAATATGCTCAACATTTCTAGCAACTAGGGAAATTGAAATCAAAAGTACACTAAGAGTTCAACTTATTCTAGTCAGGATGGCAATGATCGAGAAAAAAGTGAGTCTCTCGTTGGGCAGCCCTCCTCTGCTACATCCCTGGGGCCTGGAACTACCGCCCTGTCCTGGGATCCTCGCCCTGTGCCAAAGCCTCTTGCTGGGCGGCCCCTCCTCTACAATGCTCCCGGTTGTCCGGGTTCACAGCTCCAGCGGGGGAGTCTCCCTGGGTAACTCTACTTCACAAAGTTCCCTGCCTTCTGGGACTACTGCCCCATCCGGGGAGCCTCGCCCAGTGGGAGAGACTCACCCGGCAGCTCTGAGTTGGTCCCAAGTCTCTCAATACCTCCTATGCTTGAATCCTGAGTCCTGGAGCAATATGAAATGCAGTCACCTGCTGGTCCGCCATCTTGAAAACCCCATATTATTATTCATTTTGGCTGAATAATATTCCATTTGTATGTATACTGGACAGACGCTTTACAGAAGAAGACATACAGGCAATTAAAAAATATATGACAAACAGAAACAACATGTATCTCATTTGTTTACAATAAAAATAAATTTAAAAAATATGAAAAAGTATTCAACATCTCTAGTAGTCTGAGAAATGCAAATTAAAACAACTCTAAAGATTTCATCTTACTCCAATTAGAATGTCTATTATCAAGAACACAAACAGGGACTGGGGAGAAAGCCCAGTTGGTAGGGTGCTTGCCTTGTAAGCACAAGGCCCTGGGTTCGATCCCCAGCACCCCCCCCCCCAAAAAAAAAAAACAACACAAACAATAATAGATGTTGGTGTGGATGTGGGGAAAAAGGCACACTTTTACATTGTTGGTGGAGTTGCAAATTGGTGCAGCCAGTCTGGAAAGCAGTGTGGAGAATCCTCCCACTGGTCGAGGCTCCCCAGATGGGGCAGTAGTCCCAGAACACAGGGAACTTTGTGGAGTAGAGTTGCCCAGCGAGACTCCCCCAATGGAGCTGTGAACCCAGAAAACCGGGAGCATTGTAGAGGAGCGGCCTCTCAGCGAGAGGCTTCGGAGCAGAGCGAGGGTCCCAGGACTGGGTGGTAGTTCTGGACCCCTGGGAACTTCACAGAGGAGGGCTGCCCAGCAAGGGACTCACTCACCAGTGAGGCTCCCTGGCCCAGGAGGTAGGTCCCGGACCCCTGGGAACCTTGCAGAGGAGGGCTGCCCAGCCCAGGTGTTAGTTTTGAACCGAAGGGAACTTCTCGGAGGAGAGCTGCCTAGTGAAACTTCCCCCCGGGGTGAGTCTTCCCCGCTGGGCGAGGCTTTCCCACCAGGGCAGTAGAACCAGAGACACAGGCCCAGACCATCCATGCCCCAGCCCGCAGGCTAGTCCCTCTTTTGGTTGACGATCAGTCAACAAGTGCAGGCGCCTCTGCCCACTAGCAGGGAATATACCCCACCTGAAGGCCACCACCCTAGAGGGGCAGCTTCCTAGTGGAGCACTGCATTATCAAGTTCCTCCAGGACTTCAGGCTACTGAAGGCTAGGAGGTGAGTTACTGGAAATCTACAGGGACACTGTAAGTCAATAGAGGAAATCTGCACTATCTCAGAGTTTCACTACTAGAGGGGTAGATACCTGACCAATATGAGAAAAGAAGGGAAGAAAATGTGCCAAACAAACCTAGATGCTACATCAATAAAATCCAATGACAGCATGGCAGAGGAAATGTCAGAAAGGGAGTTCAGAATGTACATAATTAAAATACTCAGAGAAGCAAATGATGAGATGAAAGAGCAAATGCAGGCTTTGAATGATCGTACCAATCAACAGTTAAAAGAGCAAATGTGGGAAGCAAAAGATCATGTCAATAAAGAGTTAGAGATACTGAAAAAAAAAAACAAACAAATCCTTGAAATGAAGGAAACAATAAACCAAATTAAAAACTCCATAGAAAGCATAACCAATAGGATAGAATACCTGGAAGACAGAACCTCAGACATTAAAGACAAAATATTTAATCTTGAAAATAAAGTTGACCAAACAGAGAAGATGGTAAGAAATCATGAACAGAATCTACAAGAATTATGGTATATCATGAAAAGGCCAAATTTAAGAATTATTGGGATTGAGGAAGGCTTAGAGGAACAAACCAAAGGAATGAACAATCTATTCAATGAAATAATATCAGAAAATTTCCCAAATCTGAAGAATAAAATGGAAAATCAAGTATAAGAGGCTTACAGGACTCCAAATATACAAAATTACAACAGACCCACACCAAGGCACATTATAATGAAAATACCTAACACACAAAATAAAGACAGAATGTTAAAGGCTGTGAGAGGAAAGAATCAAATTACATTCAGGGGGAAACCAATATGGATATCAGCAGATTTTTCAATCCAGACCCTAAAAGCTAGAAGGGCCTGGAACAACATTTTTCAAGCTCTGAAAGAAAATGGATGCCAACCAAGAATCTTATACCCAGCAAAACTTACCTTCAGATTTGACGACAAAATAAAATCCTTCCGTGATAAACAAAAGGTAAAAGAATTTACAAAGAGAAAGCCTGCACTTCAGAACATTCTGAATATTCCATGAAGAAGAGATGAAAACAACGATGTAAATCAACAAAGGGAGGAACTACCCTAAAGGAATAATGAAATAAAGGAGAAACCAAGTCGTGTCCAAAACAAAAATGAGCCAAATTACCGGGAATACAAATCATATTTCAATAATAACCCTGAATGTTAATGGCCTGAACTCATCAATCAAAAGACATAGACTGGCAGATTTGATTAAAACGAAAGATCCAACAGTTTGCTGCCTGCAAGAGACTCATCTCATAGAAAGAGACACCCCCAGACTAAAGGTGAAAGGAAGGGAAAAAAACATACCATGCACATGGACTCAGCAAAAGAGCTGGAGTATCCATCCTCATATCAGATAATGTGGACTTCAAGCCAAAGTTAGTCAGAAGGGATAAAGAAGGACATTTCATACTGCTTAAGGGAATCATACTCCAACAAGACATAACAATCATAAATATCTATGCCCCAAACAGTGGCTCATCCATGTACATCAAACAAATCCTTCTCAATTGCAGAAACCAAATAGACCACAACACAATAATACTAAGTGACTTTAACACACCTCTCTCCCCACTGGACAGATCTTCCAAACAAAAATTGAACAAAGAAACCATAGATCTCAATAGACTAAATGGACATTTGTAGAATATACCATCCAACAAAGAGTGAATACACTTTCTTCTCAGCAGCACATGAATCCTTTTCTAAAATAGACCATATTTTATGCCACAAAGCTACTGTTAGCAAATACAAGAAGACAGAGATACTACCTTGTATTCTATCAGATCATAATGGATTGAAATTAGAAATATATGACAGAATAAAAAAACAGCAAGTACTCCAACACCTGGAGATTAAATAATATGCTATTGAATCATGAATGGATAATAGAAGACATTGGGGGGAAATAAAAAAATTCTTAGAGGTAAACGAGAACAAAGATACATCAAAATCTCTGGGACACTATGAAATCAGTTCTTAGAGGAAAATTTAGATCATGGAACGCATTCAATAAAAGAAGAAAAAAATCAACAAATAAACGACCTAACACTACAGCTCAAAGTCCTAGAGAAAGAAGAACAGAGCAACACCAAAAGTAGTAGAAGACAGGAAATAGTTAAAAATCTGAGCTGAAATCAATGAAATTGAAACAAAAGAAATAATTGAAAAAACTGACAAAATAAAAGTTGGTTCTTTGAAAAAATGAACAAAATTGATAAACCCTTAGCCACACTAACAAAGAGAAGGAGAGAAAACTCAAATTACAAAAATTCGGAATGAACAAGGAAACATCATGACAGACACGAGTGAAATACAAAACATAATTAGAAGCTATTTTGAAAATCTATACTCCAACAAAACAGAAAATCTCGAAGACATCTAGAGACATATGAATTACCTAAACTGAACCAGGAGGACATACACAATTTAAGTAGATCAATTTCAAGTAATGAAATAGAAGAAGTCATCAAAAGCCTACCAACAAAGAAAAGTCCAGGACCAGATGGGATCTCAGCTGAGTTCTACAAAACCTTTTTTTGTTTTTTTTTTCGGTGCTGGGGATTTGAACTCAGGGCCGTGTGCTTGCAATGCAAGCACTCTACCAACTGAGCTATATCCCCAGCCCTTCTACAAAACCTTTAAAGAGTTCATTCCAATACTCCTCAAAGTATTCCATGAAATAGAAGAGGAGGGAATCCTTCCAAACTCATTCTGTGAAGCCAATATCACCCTGATACCTAAGCCACATAGACACATCGAGGAAAGGAAATTTCAGACCAATATTCTTAATGAATATCGACACAAAAATTCTCAACAAAATGTTAGCAAATTATAAACAAAAATATATTAAAAAGATAGTGCACCACGATCAAGTGGGTTTCATCCCAGGGATGCAAGGTTGGTTCAACATCCAGAAATCAATAAATATAATTCACCATATCAAAAGACTTAAAGTCAAGAATCACATGATTATTTCAATAGATGCAGAAAAAGCATTTGATAAAATACAGCTCATGCTCAAAACACTAGAAAAAATAGGGACAGTAGGAACATTCCTTAACATTGTAAAGGCCATCTGTGCTAAGCCCATGGCCAATATTATTCTAAACGGTGAAAAACTGAAAGTATTCCCCCTAAAAACTGGAACAAGGTAGGGATGCCCTCTTTCACCACTTCTATTCAACATTGTCCTTGAAACTCTAGCCAGAGCAATTAGACAGACCAAAGAAATTAAAGGGATACGAATAGGAAAAGAACTCAAACTATTCCTATTTGCTGATGACATCATTATCTAGTTAGAGGAACCGGGAAATTCCACCAGAAAACTTTTAGAACTATAAGTCAATTCAGTAAAGTAGCAGGATGTAAGATCAATGCTCATAAATCTAATGCATTTTTATTCATAAGTGATGAATCTTCAGAAAGAGAAGTTAGGAAAACTACCCCATTCACAATAGCCTTGAAAAAAATAAAATACTTGGGAATCAATCTCACAAAAGAGGTGAAAGACCTCTACAGTGAGAACTACAGAACACTAAAGAAAGAAATTAAAGAAAATCTTAGAAGATGGAAAGATCTCCCATGTTCTTGGATAGGAAGAATTAATATTGTCAAAATGGCCATACTACCAAAAGTGCTATACAGATTCAATGCAATTTCAATTAAAATCCCAATGACGTACCTCACAGAAATAGAGCATGCAATCATGAAACTCATCTGGAAGAATAAGAAACCCAGAATAGCTAAAGCAATCCTTAGCAGGAAGAGTGAAGCAGGGGGTATCACAATACCAGAACTTCAACTATACTACAAAGCTATAGTAACAAAACAGCATGGTATTGGCACCAAAATAGACAGGTAGATCAATGGTACAGAATAGAGGACACGGACACAAACCCAAATAAATACAATTTTCTCATTCTAGACAAAGGAGCCAAAAATATGCAATGGAGAAAAGACAGCCTGTTCAACAAATGGTGCTGGGAAAACTGGAAATCCATATGCAGCAGAATGAAACTAAACCCCTATCTCTCACCCTGCACAAAAATCAACTCACAATGGATCAAGGACCCTGAAATCAGACCAGAGACCCTGCATTTTATAGAGGAAAAAGTAGGTCCAAATCTTCACCTTGTTGGCTTAGGATCAGACTTCCTTAACAGGACTCCCATAGCACAAGAAATAAAAGCAAGAATCAATAACTGGGATAGATTTAAATTAAACAGCTTTCTCTCAGCAAAGGAAACTATCAGCAATGTGAAGAGAGCCTACAGAGTGGGAGAAAATCTCTGCCACTCATATTTCAGATAGAGCACTAATTTCCAGAATATATAAAGAACTCAAAAAACTACACCAAGAATACAAACAAACCAATCAACAAATGGGCTAAGGAAATGAACAGACACTTCACAGAAGAAGATGTACAAGCAATCAACAGATATATGAAAAAATGTTCAATATCTCTAGTAGTAAGAGAAATGCAAATCAAAACTACACTAAGATTCCATCTTACCCCAATTAGAATGGTGATTATCAAGAATACAAAGCAACAATAGGTGTTGGTGAGGATATGGGGAAAAAGGTACACTCATACATTGCTGGTGGGACTGCAAATTAGTGCAGCCACTCTGGAAAGCAGTGTGGAGATTTCTTAGAAAACTTGGAATGGAATCACCATTTGACCCAACTATCCCACTCCTTGGCCTATACCTAAAGGACTTAAAATCAGCATACTACAGTGATGCAGCCACATCAATGTTCATAGCTGCCCAATTCACAATAGCCAGATTGTGGAACCAACCTAGATGCTCCTCAACTGATGAATGGATAAAGAAACTGTGGTATATGTATATACAATGGATTGTTACTCAGCCATAAATAATAATAAAATTACGGCATTTGCAGGCAAATGGATGGAGTTGGATATCATGCTAAGTGAGATAAACCAATCTCAAAAAGTCAAAGGACAAATGATCTCGCTGATAAGCAGATGATGATACATAATGGGGGGTGGGAGGGAGGCAAGAATGGAGGAAGAAGGGACTGTATTGAGGGAAAAGAGGGATGGGAGGGGTGGGGGAGAAGGAAAAAAATAACAGAATGAATCAAACACCATTACCCTATGTAAATGTATGATTACACAAATGGTATGCCTCTACTTCATGTACAAACAGAAACAAGATGTACCCCAGTAGTTTACAATAAAAATACATTAAAAAAAAAGATGCCATATTTCCCTCAATGGCAGTTGATACAGCTATGCACTTGTTAAAAAAATAATAATTCTGCTGTTACAAATAAAAAAAAAAGAATAATAATATTATGGCATTTGCAAATAAATGGATGGAATTGCAGAATATCATGCTAAGTGAAATAAGCCAATCCCAAAAAACCAAAGGCCAAATGTTTACCCTGATAAGTGGAGAATGATATAATGGGGGTGGGAGCGTGGGGAGTGAGAGAAGAATGGAGGAACTTTAGATTATGTAGAAGGAAATGAGAGGGAGGAGGGTATAAGAGATGGTGGAATGAGACAGACATCATCACCCTATGTACATGTATGATTACACAAATGGTATGAATCCACATCATGTACAACCATAGAAACGAAATGATGTACCCCATTTGTGTATAATGAATCAAAATGCAGTCTGTAAAAATAAAAAAATAAATAACTTAAAAAAATAATTGAAGAGATGGAACAGTTTATTACTTTGTTACACATTGTATACATGAACCGATTTACCATTAGGTATTGTTGCCGCCCGCCTGCAGCAACAACCCCACAGTAATTTATCTGAGGTGGACTGGAACTGAACTACTTCTATTATCTTTATCTGGGCTACTTCCTTGCTTATTAGTTTATAGAGGAAAAGAGGCTTTGCTTACTTTTAGTTTTAGAGGAAGAGAGGCTTTGAGAGGAAGAGAGACTTTGCTTAATTTTAGAGGTGCTACTTCTTAAAGGTCTGCTGCTTCTTCTTAGAGGTGCGTCCTGCATCCTGCATCCTAAAGGTGCGTGCTATCAGAGGTGCTTCTTTTTTTTTTTTTTTTTTTTTTTTTTTTTTTTTGTAGTGCTGGGGATTGAACCCAGGGTCTTACGCTTGCAAGGCAAGCACTCTACCAACTGAGCTATATCCCCAGCCCTCAGAGGTGCTTCTTAGTGGTGCGTCCTGTGACCTGCAACCTTCATTCTGTGATCTAGAGTTGTCTGCTTGGTCCTGCCAATCCTTCATTCTGAAATCTCCTCCCAGGTGAAGAGAATGTCTTATATACACTAAGGCAGCCAATCAGCTTAGGATTGAGTAGCACGGTTGGAGCATGCGCCAGGTACCAATTAAGGATAAGGAACATCTGTTGACCACTAGGGCAGAGGAGACATTAACTAATCAGGCAAAAGTAGATCACGCCGTGTTAACACTAATTATGCGCCACCTCTTGGCTCAACGCCAGTCACCATCCTAGGGCTCTCTGCAAGGTATCCCATAAAGATATACTGTCTCACTTAAAAAATTTAAAAACGTGATTTGTTTTTTCCTATTTACCTCACAACTTTTTAAATTTGTTCATTATGAGCAGTGAACCGGTATTTCATGTGGATGCCGTGTGTTATATAAAGGAAATGATACTTGCATGGTTTTAAAACAATCTGATCAGTCTTTAATATGCCACACTAAATTTCTTACTTTTCTATTTAGACATTTGCCCATTTAAAAAAAATGTTGTAATGTGATATTGGGATTTTTCTAATTTTGCCAAATGAATAAGAAATTTATCTCAGATTTATCCTTTTTCCACAGCAATGAACTATTAGCTCCATAATATATGCTACTAAAGTATTACATCAACTTTCACTTTTTTATTTTTAATGATTAAAACTATTGTAATATATAAAACTCCTTTTCATAGTCACTCAGAGGTAACATCACACCAATTCAAATTGCTGTTTTAGGTGATTTTGGCACTACTGATGGAAAGGTTCTGTCACTGCCACTTCTCCTGATTTTTCCACAGGCTTTCTTCTTTGTATGTTAAGGAAGAAAATCACTCTTGGTGATTCCTTGAAGGGTGAGAAAACACAGAAAGCTGTTTCTTTTCATACAAGGGGGAAGCAGGAGCAGTGGAGCCAGAAACAGGTAAAACCCCCTCATGGACACAAAAACATACTTGACCTATAAACAAATAAAATTCTTTATTTACAGTACATTTCTCTTGGGGTTATCCACTCCCCCACACACTTTAAAGCACATTTAAACTACTCTTTAAGAAAACAGTACTTTTATTCACTTCTTGTAAAATAGTTCCATCTTACAAGTAGCAAAACTAAAAGGTTATTCCTCTTTATGTATTTATTTTTCTCTTAGGAAAAAAGACCCAGGCTGCTATAAAACTGATTTCAATGATTATCAAGTCTAACTTTGCCTCTGTTAGCAACATACAACTACACCACTAATCTGAAAAGAGTTAAGGGATTTTAAATCAGAAGGTTTCATTTACAGCTTACAAATTATGTAGTATTAAATCTGATGCAGGACAGCTGTCACCTTCCTAACAGCACATGATCATGGCTTTTTCCTTTGAGATTATCTGGATTTGTGAAATATGGTAAGAGATTCAGACCCAAAAACTCAGTAACTTTTTTTTTCTTTTGATGACTTTTTAAAATCATTGCTATTTTGGTGCTTGACTGAAAAGCACTACAAAGGTCAGCAGTCCTGGGACCAAGTGGCCCCTGGTGGGAATGCAGCTGAAGCTATGAACCCTGACAGAGCTGGCAGGATCTGGGCCCTCCCCTAAACGGCCTCACAGATGAACACACGCATGCTTTCAACAGACATTAATATTTAACTTGGAATCCTGAAAACATAATCTATATGATAAAATCCTTTTTTTTTCCCCCTGAAACCATTTTCCAGTATATTAATTCCTCTATATGAAACCTACCTTTCCAGATAGGTGGAAATGGAACCTGCAAAAATTCAGAAGACTGCTCAAAACATTTACATCCGCATTTGAAAACATCTCACAAGATCACATCTAAGTTGCACAGAAGACCCCAGTGATCACTAGGAAATCTACCACAGTCCAGCTTCTCCAACCCAAGGAGGTCCAGACTTCGGGGAACAATGTGGCCTTCTTCTGCTGCTGCTCTGAAAAATATCCGATCAAAACGAAGCTTACAAGTGGCAGATATTCCAAGATTAGAGTTCATCTGTGTGTCCCATGTGTACTGGCAATGCTTAGGTTTGCCCAAAAACTCCCAGACATCCAAGATGTTGTCAGGTAACCCGCCACATTTAGTAACCTGAAAAGCAGAAAACCGTAAGATTTACATTATCTTTTTCTTATTATTTAAAAAAGTGTGTCTGCTATTATCATATCTATGTGAAGCATTTTAAACCAGAATGCCCTCAAAAATGATTTATTAATGCTTAAATGTGATATAACTAGAAACACTATAAGCAGCATAATGTTGCATGGTAACACACAGATAATATAAAAATATTGAGAGAGCTACAGAGGTTTGAAGTTTGTCCCTTCTCTTCTGCCACGAACAGGTACCTAGTTCTGGGTGTCAGATAAAACTCAGAAGGCTGAACACTTATGGTTTCAGTTATTACTGTTCGTTTTTAAAAACTGAACTCACATGAAAAGAAGGAAAAAACTGTAAATTTAGAAGTAGAGCATTTATATGTTTTAAGTATATTAACAAAATTGAGCTTTCTCCCATTGAAATCCAGGATTTAAAATTTTTTTGTGGCCTGGGCAAAGATCAGTAAGAGTACATATGCACCAAACGAATAACTGAAAGTAAAATTTTGTCTGTGTGGGATAAAACAGACTATGTAACGTTTATCAGTGTAGCTGTTTTCAAGGGCACAATTCTTTGTGATTAAGTATATTCACACTGTTGTACAATCATCAGCAGCATCTACCTCCAGAACCTCCTCATCCATATGGAATTCTATTTCCATTAATAACACTAACTGCAAGTTTCTTTATCCTCCCAATCCTTGGCAACTATCATTCTACTTTTTTTCTCTATGACTTTGACTAATTTAGGAAATTCATATAAAAGAATAACACAATAGTTTTAACTTTGTTGACTGGCTTCATTCACTTAACATAATGTTTTTAAGATTCATTTGGGTTGTGGCATGTGTCAAACTTCCCTTTTTTTTAATCTTTTTATGGCACTGGGGACTGAACCTGAGCTACCACTGAGCTACATCTGGAGCATCCCCAACCCCTTTCTAAGACAGGGTTTTGCCAAGCTGCCAAGGCTGACCTTGAATTTGCAATCTCCTACCTCAGATTCCTGAGTCACTTGAGATTACAAGCACACACTGCTGCAACTGGCTAAAATTTCCTTCCTTCTTAAGGCTCAATAATATTCCACTGTATGTATATACTGCATACAATTACACTTGGGTTGCTTGTACCTTTTAGCTATTTTGAATAACTTTGCTATGAACATGGATATACAATATCTGTATAAGTCCTTCCTTTCATTTCTTCTAGGTAAATATCTAGAAGCACAATTCTAGATCATATAGTAATTCTACATTTAATTTTTTGAGGTCCTAAAAAATTGTCTCAACTAGTAAGGGGAAAGAAACTTTTAGTCCTGGCCACAGTGATGGCAGGAAAAGGGGGTTGGTAATTATGATGACACATCAATTTAAGATTTCTGTGTAGAAATACACCAACACATTCTGTTGTTAGTCATTAGTGTGACTGAATATCTTTCATAGTTATTAAACCTCAAATTTCTAAGTGTGCAGAATATAATGTGAAAAACTTGGGGGACTGCCTTTAGCTCAGTGGTAGAAAGCATTTGCCTTGCATGTGTGAGGCCCTGGGTTCAATTCCCAGAACCACTAAAAAATCAAAATCAAAACAGAACTTCAGAAGACAGAGGACTAGGGACAACTAATATGGTCAAATCTGTTCTTTTCACCATGCAACAAGGGATGATGCAAATAAACTCAACCTTTTCTAAATTCTTCTAAACATTATTTTCTCTATACACCTCTTGTTAAATTCCACATATATATAGTTTTATGTTATCTATTTCACATGCAGTATTTGTTTTCTTCACTAATGAGAGTATCTCCTACCCCTAGGTCTGTATATATTTGGCAAACTCTAAAAAAGTATTTGCTGCCTTGCATTTACAAGGTGATGTACACATTTTGAGTGACTAAAGGTACTAGTTTTAACAGCTTTGATCAAAGGAACCTAAGTTAGTTTCCACAGCAATCTCTTCACAAACACTGAACTGACTTGTTACTCACTTCTTGATCCCGTAAATTTGTATCTCCTGCAAATATAACCGTGGCTGACTCTGGAGCCTCTTGCATTTTCTTTAAAACCATTTTTAACTGACTTATTCGTTCCTTGGCATGCCCTCTGGTGCTCTCCAAATGGGAAGTCATAAGATAAAGGTCATTTCCAGACAAACTCACCTGCAACAGGACACACAATTATCATTAAAATGACCAATGATCACTAATGCTGAACCATGGTAGCAAAATTGCAGACTACTCAATCAACTGGTAAATATTTTCTAGATAAACTGTGTAGTCAAAACTATCCCTCTAGATCAAGAAGTGCACGGTAGCAAGAAGGCTGTCTAGCGAGTGCAGACCCTGCCCAGGGCGCCTCCACTCAGCCCTCCCAGCCTCCAGGCCGTCTGTAGTGCACACCTCTAGATTCCCTGCACTCAGGACAGACTGCTGCTACTAAAGCCGCCAGACTGAATTACTGAATTAAAACAGCTATTTCTCTCTGAAGCCATAAGTTATTTTCAAGCACGGATGATCCTTATTTATAGGTACTCAAAAAACGTCATGTAAGTTGGGTGTGGTGGTGCACACCTACAATTCCAGTAATTTGGGAGACTAAGACAGGAGGATCACAAATTCAGGGCCAGCCTGGAGAACTTGTCTAGAAAATTGGAAAGAAAAAAAAGAAGGGTATGTGAGTGTGTGTCACGCACGCACTGGGGATGTACCTCAGTGCTAGAGCATTCCTGGGTTCAATCACCATTATTGAAAATAAATAAAAAGTCACTTAACTGAATGAGAACTGTAAGGGAGTGAAGGGAGTGGCCAGCACCCTGACAGAACAGGTTCCTGCTCAGAAGGTATGAGCCGCCTACGAAAATAAAAAGTCTGAAATAATCATTAGAAGATTAAAGATGAAGCCAAAGATTAGATATAAAAAGTGGAGCAACTGATGGGTATTCCAGTACTGATAGGAACTGGAACTGAACAACTGAAAAAGGGCCCAATTATTTATTTAATGGGGAGCACATCAAAGGCAGGGATAAAGCTTCAGTGGGAGGAGTTTTGTTTTGGTGCTTGTTTCCCAGTGTGGAAGGGGTCCTGCAGTAAACAGGGTGGCTATAGTCACGTTGGCAGGCTACACCCATGTGCTTGAACTTGAGTGGTGAGCTAAGACAGGGTGCCACTTGAATCAGGCATTCTCAAACCAGTGGGTTCCGAAAGGGAGTTCCTAAGACCAGGCTTTCCTTGTTTACGGTTCCAACATCACTCAGTTCACACAGACAGCTCTCAGCAGAGAACCATTACCTTTTGCACTTAAGATACTGACAACATGGATCTGTCATTACCCTAAGGTTTGCAGAACCAAGTACAGTTCTTTCATGTAGGATTCATGCCCTTCTACAATCTGGACCACACCTACTTCTCCGCCTCCTGTACACTACCCACTTGTGCCCTCGCACCAGCTGAACAGCAGGCTTGTCCACGCCTGTACACACACCTCCCGTAACCCCCAATGTGAGTGCCTGGTGATTTAGTCATTTCTTCTTTCTCTAAACTTACACACAACACCACTTACAGCTCTTCCGGGGCAAATATGCCTTTCTTGTATTTTAATTACTATATATACAATCTTTCCCTTACTAATCTATAAACTGTATGAGTGCAAGACCTATTTGGTTCACTTTTGCAAGCCTCACAGAGAACAACAGAGTAGAGTGGAAATACACAAGTAAAAACATTCCTTAAGAAGCAAACGTGCAATGTTGGCAAACTCTAATATTTTCAGAAAAACATCTAGGAGGTTAAGAATTCTATTTTTACAAGTCTGTCTATATTTAAAATTTATGCAGAAATCTAACAAAGCTCTTTAATACTAAAAGACTATACAGAACAAATTTTTCTGTAGTGTTTTTAAAACATGTTTTCTAAAAAAAGACAACATCATGGGACTTTTAAAAAGTCTTTTCTTTAAAAAAAAAAACTCAAACTTAAATGACTTACATGCACACACAAAAGGTTTCTCATCATTTTGGTACTTGGAAAAGGAACAATCTCTTGGCTTTTTAATTTCACTCTTGATTTCTTCAACATTATAGCTGTGAAATATCCTTCTTCATGACCTTCAAATGTGTGGGGGGAAAGATTTTAGTTTACCACAAGTTTCTCTACTTAAGATTTATAACAAAAAGGTAATTATATTTAAATGGATCTAAATCTTTAAACTATATCAAATCTACCTATCTATCTGTCTACCTATCCCATTCCAATGTTTAATCAGAAGCATGGAAGAAATATAAAAATAAAAATAAATAGGCCTGGGGGTGTAGTTCAGAGGCAGAATATCTGTTTAGCAAGTGCAAGACCCTGGGTTCAATCCCCAGCAAAAAAAAAAAAAAGATAGAGAAAGAAATGCCCTTAAGTGTCACAGGTGGTTAACTTGATGCCAATATCAAATAAGATTATTTGAAAAATTTCTGACACAGAGTAGATGAAACTAGAAACAAGGATTAAGTGAAAGTGCGCCTACTCAGGAGAGGGCACCTCAGCTGCCCCCTTCCACTGGCCTCCTTCTAGCAAGAAGGCAAAACGAGCACACCCAGAAGTCAGAGTTAAAGAATTCACTCTTCTTATTTTGTTTTTCTTGAGATGAGGTCTCAGGTTGAGCTATGTTGACCAGCCTAATCTTGAATTCCTGACCCCAGTTATCCTCCTGCCTTAGCTGGAACTACAGGCATGCACTACATACCTGGTTTAAGAAGAATTTTTTTTAAGGCAACTGAACGGTCTCAGGTTAAAGGCTCCTATACAGTGACACACTGACAATTGGGGATCCCCCCCCCCCTACACAACAAGCAATTGGCTCCAAATGAATCTTTCCCTCATCTCTGGTGAGGTGTGCTGTCCAAACTTGCCCAGGGATATTAAGCTGCAATTAGTTCTTTAGTACCTGGCATTTAACTGAATCAAGAGCCAAGGATACTCAGACATTTAAGTATCAGGTCTAAGAGGATATAACTGACACCAAAACAGATCACCAAAATAGATAAGAAGGAAGGCAAGGCACACAGATTAAAACCTAAAACAAACAACAAAAAGAAAGATATTCTCAGAAATAAGCTACTGTATTTATTAACCAAGAAGGTTCATAATAAAGATAGACATTCAGTGAAATTAAAATAAACACACCCCAAGTTAAGACAGTTGGATTGCCTCCACTGTAAACTAGAAGACACTAAGGCAATGCCTTCAAAGTTCAAGGGGAAATGACTGCCTACCCAGAAATCTACATCCATCCTATCTGTCAATCAACTGTATGAGACTGGAACATAGGCATTTACAAATATTCTAGGATTTTAAAACGTGAATACTACTTCTTAGAAAGTAATTCAAGGAACTGGCTCCAAAAAGATGAGGAAGTAAACTGAGGAATAGCGAAGCATGAGATTCAGAAAAGAAGAAATCCAAAATAAGAGAGACAAAAAGAACCCTCCATAACATGAAAAAAAAGAGTTCCACAAACAGAGGGACATACAGAGATTGAGAGAGATTCTTTTCCTTTACAATTATGGATTCAAGAGTAAATCAGAATTAAATACCACATACTAGGTGAAAGCAAAATTTTAAAAAACCCAGAAAACACTGAATATGAAAACCAGGAGAAGTGTCCAAGTGCTACTTCAAACATTTAGCAAAAACAAAATAAATGGGAAATTTTAAAAAATCAAATAATTCAGGGCAAAATACTAGAAAAAGAAAAAAATAAAAAGGAATAAAGACTTTGAAAAAGCATAACCACAATGTGATTATCACACTTAAAATTTTTAATCATTGTGCTTAGGGTGTGGCTCAATAGGAGAGCATGTGCGCAGCAAGCATGAGGCCCTGGTGATATCCCCAGAGCACATAAACATATTTAACTGAATTCCCCCCCAAAAACAGCCAGTGTCTCAAATTGCAGTATTTTACATTTTTCAAAAAAAATCATCCATTTCAACTACTTTTTCACATTTGACCTTAAGCTTTATACAATATTCTCCTATAATTCTTTGAATGATCCTGTACCTTATTTTTCTAAAACTTACTTGTGTTTTTTCTTCTCTATACTTCATTAGGTTAACTTTAACTTTGCTCTATCTCTTTGATCTATTTTTTTTTTTTTGGTATCAGGATTGAACCCAGGGGCACCTAACCACTAGGCCACATCCCAGCCCTTTTCATTTTTTTATTTTGAGACAGGGTCTCAATGAGTTGCTTAGGACCTTGCTAAATTGCTGAGGCTGGCCCAAACTTTCCATTTTCCTGCCTCGGCCTCCAGAGTCGCGGGGATCATAAGTGTGTGCCACCCTGCCTGGCTCTTTCATCTGTTTTTCAAAGGAAAAGACAAATTAAACAACAGGAAAAGTGTTACCTGTAATAATCTCGTAATTCCTTGTTCTCTTCTTTAGATAGCTATAATATGGGGGAATGACCTCCTGTAGAAATATTACATCTGGGTTGTACCTAATTAGAAACATCAATTGAATGTAAACACTAGGCATACCACTCATTTTTAGCTACCTCAAGGAAGGAAATTCCACAATGTAAGAAACATAAAACGCTACCCTCCAGGTCACTTAATATCCAACATTTATGCTGACCTTTGAGTCACGATAAAATGAGAAAGATCTGTGCTACTTAACACATAGTGCTATTATGATCAGATTAAAAAGAACAAGGGCCAGGGATGTGGCTCAGAGGCAGAGCACTTGCCTAGTATGTATGAGGGTCTGGGTGTGATCCCCAGCACTACAAAAAAAAAACCACACCAAAAAGCATGGAATGACTGAAAAGAGAAACCACCATATTGAGAGCCTATCGTGATCCTATGCTTTAATAGATGCTTTCAATGTTTCTCTGTCAATTCTCTTAAAACAGTGGGAAAATTAAGCTCCAGAGAACTTAACTGGTTTGTCCAGGTCACAAAACTGGTACAGAGTAAAAACAGATCCTTGAAGTTTTAATTTCATAGCAGTAATTACACACAAAAGTTCACTGTGTAACATAATTCTAGAAGGCTTCTAATAAAGATTGGTATTGTAATGTACAAAGCTGCTCTCTCCCGATTCTATCCGGTGCAGTCATTTCCCTGCCTCCCAACTACTGTCCGTCTGTGAACATCCTAGCTAGCTACTGGTTCATCAGTCAGCTTGCAAGTATCCTTCTCTGTTATTGGTCCCCTGTTAGCCCAGGGGGATTCTTAAAGATAGCTTCACTGCCGTCTTCTTTCTTGCTTTTCTTTCCTACTCACTTGCTTTCTTTCTCCTCCTCGCTTTCCACTCTCTCTAGCACGCGCCCTTTCTCTTTCCCTTTCTTTTCCTCTCAATTTCTCTCTTACCCTGCAGGGAGACACTCTGTTTGCTTAATAAACTCCCTTATGTGATTTCCCGTGTCTGGCATGGTTTTGTGGAATATCTTACAGGTATTCCCTCTCTAACCCAACTCAAGATGCTGTTCTTGGAGACACTCACCTCAGAACTAGACTTTGACCTTAAGCCTAATTCTAAAGTTCACAACCCTCAGCTGTCATTCCATAACTATATAAGACACATTATCACAGTAAAAAATCAAGCATAAATGATACTTACAAAGTTAAGTAGGAACACACCCCACGAGCCCTCTCCTGCAGGCTGTTCAGATCCAACCCATCAATATTCCAGGTAATGAGAGAGAACATGCTGCCATCTTCTTGCTGAGTATTTTCAGACGGGTTGATTTTTGAACTCGTGGAATCAGTTGTTTCTTCACTGGTTAGGTCAACGCTAGCAAGATCAGAATACAGAACGTTGCAAATAATCTATAAATTAAATTATTTTGTATTTGTAGCCCTTATTTTGCAGATATACACTGAGAATCCCTAATTAGATAATTCAAAATTCTGCCCCCAGACTGAAACAATTTTGGTTCCAAGCATTTCAGATAAAGGATATTCAACCTGAAAATTAATTAATTTCTTATTTATTTGTAGAAAAAGGTTTTCTAGCTTTGCTAGCAAAGGAGCAGCACAGGGGACTCCTGTCACAGAGGCTGTGATTCTGCCCATCGGGGGTACAGGGTTTTTAAAGAGGTGACTCAAAGGCTACATTCCAGTGTTCTGTCTGGAGTTGTAACTCTCTTGCTAATTTGAGAGATATTTCTGAGGTCGTCTAGTACCATATCCAAAGTCTGAATTACTTTGTTCCTGTGGTGGATGTGTGCTCAGGGACAGTAACTCTACCTAGGATGGGGAAGAAAGGTAATCCTGTTTCCCCTGAGATTAGGGAGGGGGAGAGATTAGGGAGGGGCAGAGAAAGAGAAAAAGGAAGAAACCTGTCCATTTTAAAAATAAGTCAAATAACAGACAATGACTCAGAAAAGAGTTTCCACTATGAATAGTCAACAGTACAGATTATCTAGAGTTGGAAGAACCTCATACATGCTACATGCACTAGCTGAGAAACTATTACGCGCCAAATATTGTGTTAGACTTTGGGAAATCAATAATAAATAAAACAGATACTGTCTTTACCAAATGTGCAGTGCAGGAGAAGTATAAAATACTGAATGGCAATCAAGAGTATGGTCTGAGTTATGACACAAATCATCCAAGATGCTATACAGGAGTACCTAAAAGGGGAAGTGCATCCAGACTTGGAAGGTCAGGGAGTTTTCTTGGAGGTATCATGTGTAAACTGGGTCCTTAAAGAGAAATATTAGTAAGCAAAGGAGAAAGAGAAGGTCCCAAGCGGAGGTAATAAAGAAAAACAAAAAACGGCCCACTGGAATAAGTGAAAGGTAGAAGTCTGAAATTTTTCCTGCAGTAGGGAAAAGAGGGTGGCAGATGAACATCCTGGAATGATAGGGAGAGCGATAACAGGACTTACAAGGCAAATGGACTTGATTCCACGAGCAATAGAGCAGGAACTGGGGACAGAGCACTGAAATAAATGGAGAGAGTGGATTGAAACAACAACAAAAATCTGTTCTGGCTGGCCAGCGGAAATCAAATGAACGGAGCAAGGAGACTTCAAGTGCAGGGAGAAAAGCGGCAGGGACTGAACGCAGAGCCACGCCCTTGCCACTGTTATTCTGAGACAGGGCCTCGCTAGCTTGCTGAGGCTGGCTCTGAACCTCGGACCGCCTGGAGCTCGAGCTGCACCACCACGCCCGGCAAGTGGCCTCGCTGCTCCCAAAGCTCGCATCCATCACGCGGGCCTGCCGTCAGAGCCGGGCGCAGTGAGCAGGCCCGTCACCGCGGACACTGGGCAGCCTGGGTCACTGGCCACACACTCGGGCAGGGGCGTGGCTCGGCGGTGCCGGCCCGCGCAGCGGGTCCCGCCCCCCGGCCCGGCCGTCCGCCCGCTCACCAGGCCTGGGGCTCCGCGGCGACCCCAGGGCTGTCCTCGGCGCGGTCCTCCACCGGCGGCTCGAAGTAGGCGTTCAGCGCTCTCTGAAAGGCAAAGGCACAGGCTGGAGCGGGTGCGCGCGCGACGCGGCCCGGCGCGGGCGGGGGCGGCCTCGCGTACTTCCATCTCCCAGTCGTTCTCGGCCAGGTAGCACTGGGCCACGCCGGCGTCGCAGCGCGCCACCGACGCGAAGTCCTCGCACAGAAGCCGCCGCCGCTTCCCCTCCGGTTCGCCCTCGTCCCGCGCCGCTGCCAGGGAGCCCCCCGGCTCCATCGCCCGCGCCGCCCGCGGACCGTGCGCGCTCTGCGCAGGCGCCGCCGCGCCGGTGCTCACGGTCCGCCGCCCGGCCAGAAACGCGCCCAGCGCTCCGCGGCCCGCTGCGCAGCCAGCGGGTCTGCGAGCCAACGCGCCTGCGCGCTCGGTCACAAGTGGCTTCGGAACGTTGGTGCGTGCGTCGCCGGAGCGCGGTGGGCGGGGCCGGGCGCCTCCGTGTCCTTGGCCTCGGGACGCGTCCTACGAGTCAGTCCTCGCGTGGACCTGGAGCTCGCGGTCCATGCACCATGAGCCTGATGCAGAACGCGCGCGAAGTGATGAAGGCCGTGTTCAGGTCTCCGGGCTTCGATAGAGTTCTGGAAAAGGTACTGAGGCGGAGCGAGCAGCGGAGCGGAGCCGGGCGTGCGCGCGAGCCGGCGGCCTCCCCGGTCGGGTCAGCTCGGGCGCCCGGAGCCCGCCGCCGGGTCCCGAGGCGCGCGCTCGACGCCGGGCCCTGCGGGTGCGGCGGCGGAGCGGGTCGGACGCGGGCCGCGCCCGGCTCCCCAGGGGTCCCGCAGAGGCTGGGCGCAGGCGGAGGCTGCTGCTCCGCCGTGGGGTGGGAGACTTGGCCAGGCACCCCCGCAGGGGGAGCTTGCAGCCCGAGAAGGACGCCCTGCGGGACCAGCCTTGTAAGGTGCGGGTGAGGGCAGAGTCCTGCGGGAGCAGCGAGACAAGTGCTGTCCAGTTAGGCAGGCCGGCCTCTGTGCACCTGCCCTCGGACCAGCCCTGACCTGTCCATGCCCGGTCTGTGTAGAACATCGCCTTCCATAGAAGGCCTTGTGAATGAGCATGAATAACTAGCGCGTGGTGCTGTCACTTGGAAGACTCTTAACCTGAGAACTTCTTGAGTTTTCTTATATTAGATGCACAGATGTCTGTTTTTCTGGGTAGTAGAGAATACTGGGAAATTTGAAAATGATTTGACAGTGAAGGTTAAATACTTATCAGCCGCAGCGCCCATAGGTCTCCGGAACACAGTCCTCTAATTGTATTTAACAATGTAAATAATGACTGCACTTAACTCTCACTCGGGGCTTTTGTAAAAAACAGGGAGTAATACCGAGACAAATGCATTTGATGTTTTCAAGTAGAAAACGCTATAAAATTCAAGGACATATTATTTGACAGTAATTTTTGGAAAGATAGGTTATCTAAAAGATGATGTATTGGTTTAAAAGAAAATTTGAATTGCTTAAAAATCCGTAGCAGGACTGGGGATGTCGTGGTAGAGCACTTTCCCAACATCGTGAGAGCTTGGATTAGCTCTTCAGCACTGAAAAAAAAAACCAAAAAAAACAAAGAACTTGCTTTTTGGTGTGTCTGTTGAACTAGATGTTCCCAGAAGTTGGGTATGTCCAGTACACACTGTGTATAGACTAGCACTGTCCAATAGCAATGTGATGCAGGCCCCAAATGTGAGTTGCCTATGTAATTATAAGTTGTAAAATGGACACATCTTAAGAAGTTAAAAAAATAGGTAAAATTAATTTTACTGTTATAAGTAACTCAGAATTTCCAAGATACTATTTTAATAATTCATCAATATAAGTATTTAAGGGGGGTGTTTTTCTAAATCTTCAGTGGAGACACTGCCTGGTTCAGGAATCCTATTAAGTCAATTCAATTGTTTTTATCCTTTTTTTTTATTGTAAACAAATGGGATACATGTTGTTTCTGTTTGTACATGTGGTAACAGCATACCATTTGTGTAATCATACATCTACATAGGGTAATGGTATTTGACTCATTCTTTTATTTTTTCCTTCCCCCCCACCCCTCTTTTCCCTCTATACAGTCCCTCCTTCCTCCATTCTTGCCTCCCTCCCACGCCCCATTATGTGTCATCATCAACTTATGAACGAGATCATTTGTCCTTTGGTTTTTTGAGATTGGCTTATCTCACTTAGCATGATATTCTCCAGTTTCATCCATTTGCCTACAAATGCCATAATTTTATTATTCTTTATAGCTGAGTAATATTCCATTGTATATATATATACCACAGTTTCTTTATCCATTCATCAATTGAAGGACATCTAGGTTGGTTCCACAGTTTGGCTATTGTGAATTGAGCAGCTATGAACATTGATGTGGCTGTATCTCTGTAGTATGCTGATTTTAAGTCCTTTGGGTATAGGCCAAGGAGTGGGATAGCTGGGTCAAATGGTGGGTCCATTCCAAGTTTTCTAAGGAATCTCCACACTGCTTTCCAGAGTGGCTGCACTAATTTGCAGTCCCTCCAGCAATGTATGAGTGTACCTTGTTCCCCACATCCTCTCCAACACCTATTGTTGCTTGTATTCTTGATAATCTCCCTTCTAATTGGGGTGAGATGGAATCTTAGTGTAGTTTTGATTTGCATTTCTCTTATTACTAAAGATGGTGAACATTTTTTCATATGTTTGTTGCTTGATTGTAGATCTTCTGTGAAGCGTCTGTTCATATCCTTAGCCCATTTGTTGACTGGGTTATTTGTATTCTTTGTGTAGAGTTTTTTGAGTTCTTTATATATTCTGGAAATTAGTGCTCTATCTGAAGTATGAGTGGCAAAGATTTTCTCCCACTCTGTAGGCTCTCTCTTCACATTGCTGATAGTTTCCTTTGCTGAGAGAAAGCTGTTTAATTTGAATCTATCCCATTATTGATTCTTGCTTTTATTTCTTGTGCTATGGGAGTCCTGTTAAGGAAGTCTGATCCTAAGCCAACAAGTTGAAGATTTGGACCTACTTTTTCTACTATAAGATGTAGGGTCTCTGGTCTGATTTCAAGGTCCTTGATCCATTTTGAGTTGAGTTTTGTGCAGGGTGAGAGATAGGGATTTAGTTTCATTCTGCTGCATATGGATTTCCAGTTTTCCCAGCACCATATGTTGAAGAGGCTGTCTTTTCTCCATTGCATATTTTTGGCACCTTTGTCTAGTATGAGAAAATTGTATTTATTTGGGTTTGTGTCTGTGTCCTCTATTCTGTACCATTGATCTACCTGTCTATTTTGGTGCCAATACCATGCCTTTTTTGTTACTATAGCTTTGTAGTATAGTTGAAGTTCTGGTATTGTGATACCCCCTGTTTCATTCTTCCTGCTAAGGATTGCTTTAGCTATTCTGGGTTTCTTATTCTTCCAGATGAATTTCATGATTGATTGCTTGCTCTATTTCTGTAAGGTACATCATTGGGATTTTAATTGAAATTGCATTGAATCTGTATAGCACTTTTGGTAGTATGGCCATTTTGACAATATTAATTCTTCCTATCCAAGAACATGGGAGATCTTTCCATATTCTAAGGTCTTCCCCAATTTCTTTCTTCATTGTTTTGAAGTTTTCATTGTAGATATCTTTTACCTCTTTGGTTAGATTGATTCCCAAGTATTTTGTTTTTTTGTTTTTTTGGTTTTTTTTTTTGAGGCTATTGCAAATGGAGTTGTTTTCCTCATTTCCCTTTCAGCTGTTTCATCACTTGCATATAAAAATGCTTTAGATTTATGCGTGTTGATTTTAGAGCCTGCTATTTTGCTGAATTCATTGATGAGGTCTAGAAGTTTTCTGGAGGAGGATTTTGGATCCTCTAAATATAGAATCATGTCATCAGCAAATAGTGACAGTGTAAGTTCCTCTTTTCCTATTCATATCCCTTTAATTTCTTTAGTCTGCCTAATTGCTCTGGCTAGAGTTTCAAGGACAGTGTTGAATAGAAATGGTGAAAGAGGACATCCCTGTCTTGTTCCCGTTTTTAAAGGGAATGGTTTCAGTTTTTCTCCATTAAGAATGATGTTGGCCATGGGCTTAGCATAAATAGCCTTTACAATGTTCAGGTATGTTCCTACTATCCCTATTTTTTTCTAGTGTTTTGAGCATGAAGGGGTGTTGCATTTTGTCAAATGCTTTTTCTGCGTCAATTGAAATAACCATGTGATTCTTATCCTTAAGTCTGTTGACATGATGGATTACATTTATTGATTTACGGATGTTAAACCATCTTTGCATTCCAGGGATGAACCCCACTTGATTGTGGTGCACGGTTTTCTTAATATGTTTTTGGATACGGTTTTGTTAAGGATCTTTGCATCTATATTCATCAAGGATATTGGTCTAAAATTTTCTTTCCTTGATGTGTCTTTGCCTGGTTTGGGTATGAGGGTGATATTAGCTTCATAGAATGAGATTAGTAGGGTACCCTCCTTTTCTATTTCCTAGAATACTTTGAGAAGTATTGGAATGAGTTCTTCTTTGAAGGTCTTGTAGAACTCAACCGAGAATCCGTCTGGTCCTGGGCTTTTCTTGGATGGTAGGTTTTTAATGGCTTCTTCTATTTCATTGCTTGATATTGATCTGTTTAAATTGTGTATGTCCTCCTGGTTCAGTTTGGGAGGAGCATATGTCTCTAGAAATTAGTCAATATCTTCGGTAATTTCTATTTTGTTGGAATACAGATTTTCAAAGTAGCTTCTCATTATGTTATGTATCTCAGTGGTGTCTATTGTGATATTTCCTTTTTCATCACGAATTTTAGTAATTTGAGTTTTCTCTCTCCTTCTCTTTGTTAGTGTGGCTAAAGGTTTGTCTATTTTGTTTACTTTCTCAAAGAACCAACTTTTTGTTTTGTCAATTTTTTGAATTGTTTCTTTTGTCTCAATTTCATTGATTTCAGCTCTAATTTTAATTATTTCCTGTCTTCTACTACTTTTGCTATTATTCTGTTCTTCTTTTTCTAGGGCTTTGAGCTGTAATGTTAGGTCATTTAGTTGTTGACTTTTCATTCTTTTCTGGAATGCGCTCCATGCAATGAATTTTCCTCTTAGTACCGCTTTCATAGTGTCCCAGAGATTTTGATATGTTGTATCGTCGTTCTCATTGACCTCTAAGAATTTTTTTAGCTCCTCCCTGATGTTTTCTGTTATCCATGTTTCATTCAATAGCATATTATTTAGTCTCCAGGTGTTGGAGTAATTTCTGTTTTTTATTTTGTCATTGATTTCTACTCTCAGTCCATTATGATCTGATAGAACACAAGGCAGTATCTCTATTTTTTTGCATTTCCTACAAGCTGCTTTGTGGCATAACATACGGTCTGTTTTCGAGAAGGTTCCATGTGCTGCTGAGAAGAAAGTGAATCCGCTCGTTGATGGATGGAATATTCTATATATGTCTATAAAGTCTAGGTTATTGATTGTGTTATTGAGTTCTATGGTTTCTTTTTTGTTTGGAAGATCTATTTAGTGGTGACAGCGGTGTGTTAAAGTCACCCAGAATTATTGTGTTTTGGTCTATGTGATTCCTGAAATTGAGGATTTGTTTGATGTACAGGGATGCACCATTGTTAGGGGCATAAATATTTACTATCGTTATGTCTTCCTGATTTATGGTTCCCTTAAGCAGTATGAAGTGTCCTTCTTTATCCCTTCTGACTAACTTTGTCTTGAAGTCCACTTTATCTAATATAAGGATGGAAACTCTGCTTTTTTACTGAGTCCATGTGCATGGTAGGTTTTTTCCCATCCTTTCACCTTTAGTATGTGGATGTTACTTTCTATGAGATGAGTCTCTTGCAGGCAGCATATTGTAGGGTCTTTCTTTTTAATCCATTCTGCGAGTCTATGTCTTTTGATTGATGAGTTTAGGCCATTAACGTTCAGGGTTATTATTGAGATATGATTTGTATTCCCAGTCATTTGGCTTATTTTTGGTTTTTAATTTGGCTTGGTTTCTCCTTTGAGTGGTTTTTCTCTAAGGTAGTTCCTCCCTTTGCTGACCTACATTGTTGTTTTTCATTTCCTCCTCATGGAATATTTTGTTGAGAACATTCTGTAGTGCAGGCTTTCTATTTGTAAATCCTTTTAACTTTTGTTTATCATGGAAGGATTTTATTTCATCTTCAAATCTGAAGGTTAGTTTTGCTGGGTATAGGATTCTTGGTTGGCAACCATGTTCTTTCAGAGCTTGAAATATGTTGTTCCAGGCCCTTCTAGCTTTTAGAGTCTGGGTTGAGAAGTCGGCTGCTATCCGTATTGGTCTCCTCCTACATGTAATCTGATGCTTTTCTCTCACAGCCTACAAAATCCTATCTTTATTTTGAATGTTAGGTGCGGGGGCGTCCGGAATTCCATCCACTGCTTGACAAAGATCCTCTGGAGGATGATTGCAAAAGCTCATCCTAAAAGGAATTGCCGGATGTTTTGCTCTGGAGCATGGTGTTTTTTCTGCTGTGTTTTTCTGATAATATATTACTCATTTCAGTCTGAATGGATTGCTTAAGGGGACGAGGGGAATACAACAAAAATTCCAGAAAATATTACCTACAATCTGAAAAACAATGGGTCTTTACCACTAACAAAATTAAAAATAATTTTGCAACCATGCAATGAGTCCCTGAAAGCCTCTGGAGAAAATAGTTATAGATCTGCCTTTGTCTCCAACAGGCTGGTTAAAGTCTAACGATGGTGGTGGGGTAAAAGAATAAGGTTTCACAACATTCCTTCCTTCCTACAAAGAATAGGTGACCCCTGTAATGAACGTTGGTGCACAATGCCCTGTTCTGGAAAAAAAGAGCTACATAAGACAAGGTAATTTATTCAGTAAAAAAACTTGGCCACGAGAACCACTGCGACCGCTGCCCTCCTGTAGCCCTTAACTCAGCAATTTAGATATTAACCAGATGGACCTAGTAGAGATGGTCACATGAGATTACTTGTCTATCCTTTAACCGCGAGAATAATAAGAATAGTCTTAGGTCACATAGAGTTTAGATATTAAGGAAGTAAATATTGTATTAGCTCATCGATGTAGTTAGATATTCTTAAAACAATTGTGATTAGGTAAGGATAATCTGTAAGGTTGTTGTTTTCTACCTATGCTTTGGAAACTTCTTTAATATTAACCACAAGACTGCCATTATAGCCTTAAAAAAAAAAAAAAAAAAAAAAGTATATAAACCCAGCCTTCCCCAGAATAAAGTGGGATTGATTGCACCAGAACTAGAGTCTGTGTCTTTCATTCTCCACCCATCGCTGACGTGGTCTCCCCACGCCCCATTTACCAGTGTGGAACCCATGGACTCCTGCTAGGGCTGGACTCCGGCAGTTAGGCATTTTCATTATGGCCTTGGTGTGGATCTGTTGTGATTTTGTGCATTTGGTGTTCTGTAAGCCTCTTGTATTTGATTTTCCATTTCATTCTTCAGGTTTGGGAAATTTTCTGATATTATTTCATTGAATAGATTGTTCATTCCTTTGGTTTGTATCTCTGTGCCTTCCTCAATCCCAATAATTCTTAAATTTGGTCTTTTCGTGATGTCCCATAGTTCTTGGAGATTCTGTTCATGATTTCTTACCATCTTCTCTGTTTGGGCAACTTTATTTTCAAGATTAAATATTTTGTCTTCATTGTCTGAGATTCTGTCTTCCAAGTGGTCTAGTCTTTTGGTGATGCTTTCCATTGAGTTTTTTGTTTGGTTTATTGTTTCCTTCATTTCAAGCATTTCCGTTTGGTTTTTTTTTTTGTTTTTTGTTTTGTTTTGTTTTTTTTTTTTTTGAGAATCTCTATCTCTTTGTTGAAATGATCTTTTGCTTCCTGCAGGTGCTCTTTCAGCTTATTGGTGTTATCATTCATTGCTTGCATTTGCTCTCTTATCTCATCCTTTGCTTCGCGAATCATCTTAATCATGTATAATCTGAAGTCCTTTTCTGACATTTCTTCTAACGTACTGTCATTGGATTCTATTAATATAGAATCTAGATTTGTTTGGATCATTTTCTTCCCTTGTTTTTTCATGTTGTTCATGTATCTTCCCCTTTAGCAGTGCAGATCTGGGGTGTTGCAGATTTCCCCCTATAGGCTTATAGTGCCCCCATAGGTTTCCAAAACCCTTTCTTTAAGGGGAGATCAATATTAGCAGTGCCCAATTCAGACACTCTGCAATCCTCGACCAATAGCCCCTATGAGGACAATAACAAAATTGTCATAATAAACAGAATGAGTTCAAATATTATCTTCAGTAAAACAGATTTGCAATAAGGTCTGCAATTTCTAATGGAGGACAAAGAGGATGCAGAGGGATGTAGAATGTGGCTGTTAATGGGATAAGAAAAGAATATACAGAAGTCCTAGATAATAGAAAGGGTGAGAGTGTAATCAAAAGAAATTGGATGTTAGCATGCAAAAAAGGGAGAAAGAGACTCTGAGGGAACAGGTAAACAAAAGGAAAAGAGAGGAAGAAAAGTAAAGAAATAAAAACTTAAATTTTTTCAATAAGGAGAACAAAGAAAATCTACAGTATAACAGTCATATAGTAATGAAACCTCCCAGTCTTCAGTAGCCTGATGCATGAGAGATACCTGACAATGAGCTTCAAGTCTCCAGCAGGCGTCTCAGGATGGGATTTGCCCCACCTAAAGATCGGCGCTCAGGCCTCCAGGATTATCCAAGATGGCTGCTCTGGCTTCGAAATGAGTTGGCAAATGGGGAGCTGCAGCTCAGGGTGTGGACGTGGTCAGCTGGAGGTCCTAGAGGCAGGATGTGGTTGGTCAGGCAGGGGTCCTGGAGGTTGGGTGTGTTTGGTGTGGTTGTGGTGTTAGGGTCCGATATCGACTGATCCCCAGAGAGTCAAAGTGCACACATGGTAATGCAATACACACAACGAGGTTTTATTGCAAGCTTGAGCCTGAACCGCAACCAGCCTCTCAGACCATTGCAATGACTGAGTCAGAAGCAGCCCCGAGGGGCAAGAAAGCCCTCTGTTTAAGAGATTTCTAAGCATTCACACACAAAGACCTGTATGTTATTGGTTAACATTTGAACAGCTAAACATTAGTCCTCTCTGGTTGGGTCCTGCCAATCTATTTAATTCTCATTGGGTCCTACCAGAACTGAACGGTCCTAGTGGAAGAAGGGAGGAGGGAAGGGGTAAACTATGCAGGAGATGAGTCGGGGCTAGACCCCCCCCTATCCTTGATAGATAAGGTTTCCAGGCAGCTGCACATTCCTCAGACAAATATCTCTTAACAACCTCGATAAGCACGGGGGCCCAGCAGTCCTGTTTGTCTTGTATTGGCTTTTGAGGGTGCAGTCACAACTGCCTGCATCCTGGTGACTAAGACAGTTAGCTGCACAGATATCACATTGTTCTCAACAGAGGGATCCTGGAGGCCGGGTGCAATCAGTTGGTCTGGGGTCCCGGTGATAGGGCGCAGTAAGTTGGTCTAGAGGTCCTGGCGGCAGGGAGCAGTCAGTCGATGTGAGGGTCCCAGAAGCAAGGAGTGATCGGTCGGGCTGAGGGATCCTGGAGACGGGGCTCAGTCAGTCTGGCCATGGGTCCTACGGGGCCTGGCTATTGTCTCAAAATGGCAGCAGCCACGTGTAACCAAACCTGCAGGTACTGTAACAGTGAACTTCCAAGCAACAGCAGGCAGCTGGTGCTCCACTGGCTGTCTGCGATCAGTTTGCTGACTGTTGTCCGATGATCGGGAGGTGAACCTCGTGTGCATTGGGTGATGGATAGGTGTAAGGCAGGCGATGGACAGGCGAGAGGCAGGCAAATGGCAGACGATAGGCGCCTGACAGTGAGCAATCTGCACTCAAAAAAGGCGTCGATATGCTGGCAGACAGTAGGTGATCACAGCAGACAAATGGGGTAAACAGTAGGGGATTGATAAGCAGCAAAAACTGCCTCACCAAGAAACAAATATCCTCTGCTTGAAACTGGAGTTAAGGAGCAACAAGGAATGCAGCCTCCCTCTAATCCGCCATCTTGGATCTCCCAATTTTTTTTTTTTTTAAGTATTGAATTTTTCGTATGTAACCTTTGAAATTCAATATGAACTTTACACTTAAGAGAATTTCTAATTCAGACTGGATACATTGCATAGTCAGTACTGATTTGTGGCGAGTGGCTATTAAACCACACAAGTACTGTAACAGCTGCTCTGTGTTTGCTAATTTGTTCTAAAAAAGGATTTGTAGTTGTTTATATTTCATGTGGGCGGAGTTGCTAGGGTTAAAGTGTAGATTTATGCATAGTAAATCATAAATCTAGTTGTGGACATGGTCCCTTTCCTTTTATGGTAAAATTTAAGATATTACCAGGACAAGTACTTCTTACCGGGGGATGATTTTGCTCCCCAGTGTACATTTACAATGTTTAAAGATATTTTTGATCAATACAGTTTGGAGTGGGAGAGGTACTACTGGCCTCTAATGGATAGAGGTCCAGGATGCTGGTAAATATTATATTCCAAAATAAAGAATTGCTCAGTCCAAATGTCCATAGTACAATGTTGAGAAATTTTGACTTAGAACATTCTCCTGGGACAACCCTAAATAAACTGCTAGTCCGTTCTTTCTAAATATGTACTGTGTCTTTGCAGTGAATTTTTGAGTTTGTTCAGACCATGGTATTCATGCATATCTTGGCATGGAACAGAATGTGATCTTTCTCAATCTCTGGTTAAGGATTTTCTTTATGTTAGGGTTTGGGGTATAACTCAGTGGCAGAATGTGCAAGACCCTGCATTCAATCCCCAGCATACACACCCCTGCACTCCCCCCCACAAAATAAAGAAAAACTTGGTATTAAATTCTCCTTGTTAACTATTATGGTTTTCATCACTTCACTAGACCCTTGTTATTTTATGAAAAATAGTGTCTTTCTGGTTATTTAAATATGACCAGAGGTTTTCCTGGCAAGAAATGCTCACTTTTAAATGCAGGGCTTTTAAAATATGAATTGTTAAAACTAAGTTGATGTAAGGATATACATGATTCTCCCAGAAATGTGTTCTTCTGCATTGCTTTTGCAAAGATGAGACAGGATGATGTTTCTGAGATGAAGGAACTAGTGAGATGAAGCACTGTGACTCTGGCTTCCTGCCCTCCACGCCCACTGGTGTGCTCCATGGTTGACTAAATACCCCATAGGCCACATCTACCGACTCATCCAGATAAAACCGGATTTTCTTCACGGTTGTCTGAGACAGTTCTATCCTGAGTGCTAACTTCTGGCAGACTCTTTTAATGACTTTTTTTTTTTTCCATTCCTGGGGATTGAACTCCAGGGCACTTTACCACTGAACTACATTCCTGTCTCTTTAATTTTTGAGACAGGGTCTCTAAATTACCCAGACCGTCCTGCCTCCTTCTCCTGAGCAGCTGGGATCACAGGTGCACCCACCCACTATGCCTGGCTCTTAATGACTTTTTTGTCAATGAATCAAGTAGCATAACATTTTAAAAGTCGATAATATTCCAAGGGGAGTTTTGTTCTTTGGTCAGATGTTTTTGCCCAGCATATGGAAGCCAGTAAACGATGGTGATTTTCTGTTCTCTCAAAAATGATTTGTCAAAGGCACTTTCCACCAATCCTAGGATAGGTATCAAGGCAAGTCTGTATTAGAATTTCTTTACTTTAGCTTGTTCTGTTCTTTGGTTTATTTTAGTACTGGGGATTGAACCCAGGGGCACTATGTCACAGAGCTATGTCCCCAACCCTTTATATTTTTACTTTTTGACTTTAAGGCAAAGTCTCACTAAGTTGCTAAGGCTGGCCTCAAACTTTCAATTCTCCTGCCTCCGCCTCCTGAGTTGCATGTGCCACCATGCCCAACTAGCTTGTTCTCTTTTTAAAAATTCTGTTTTACCAGTGTTTACATCCACAAAACCTATCTTTTAAAGCCCTGATACAGAACAACTAACAGTCAAAATAAATGTCCTATTCTAAAGATCACTTTGAAATCAATCAACCAATTAAGTACTGTGGGATTATCAGTACCAACCAATTTCCTTGCCTCTAGGAATTTATAACCTAGGAAAGGAGAAAAGTATAGTCCAAAGAAGAGTTCCATCAAATGCACTGTGAGAAAAAAAGTTCCATGAATAAGTGAGTTCCAGGTAACATTGATGTGTCCTTTCTTTAAAAAAAAAAAAAAAAAAAAAAAAATTAGGGGTTGGGGGGTTCAGGCATGGTGGCACCTGCCCAGGTTCCCGTCTACTCAGAAGGCTGAAGCAGGGGGATCACAAGTTCAAGCCCAGTATGGGCAATTTAGTAAGACCCTGTCTCAAAATAAAATATAAAAAGAACCGGAATGTAGCTCAGTGGTAGATTTCAGTTCTTAGTAGAGAAAAGAAAGAACAGAGCACTAAACAAAGTACTTTTTACTCAGTCACCCTAGAAGTTTTAGGACTTTCTAAGACTTTCTGGAATGTAGTGGGCACAGGTTATTTGAACTTCTCTGTTGTTCTTTGGTTTGTGCTTTGCCATAACACACTTAAACTGTCCCCTGGCCTTGTTTTCCCATGTCTGCAGCCCAGGCATCAGCCCTTTCTGGAACTACTCAGTATTCAGGTTCTTGGTTCTAAACATGGCTCCACTGCAGAGCAACCAGTCTGACACAGTATTGTGCTTTCCTTGAAAGGAAAACTGGAGTTGCGAATGGATGTGGCACATCCTGTCTGTGGGAGCAGGGATGAGGAAGGATCTCCCGTCAAGGCAGAGAGCCTGCCTCTGAGGACCGTCTTGCTGCTGTGAGCCATGTGAGAGAAGCCCTTGGAGCCCTGCGCTTGCTGGCGTTTCAGATGCTCCGGCAGTCTGCCCCTTGTCTACCTTGCGGCTGACATGCTGTGGTTGCTTTATTCCTCGTGGCACCACCACCTCTGTGCCAGTGAACCAGCAGGTGTCCTTAGCTGGTTCACTCTTCAGGAATGCTGACTGTCTGGGTCCTTTGCCCTGCCCTGGTTGCCTGCCATGTTCACTTTTCCTTCAAAGTCCTTTTCAGGGGATGCTTGCTGCCACTGAGAAAGCTTCCTAGGACTTCTCCCTCTGACCCACTTGCATACCTTGACTAATGTGTGTTACAGGACTTGTTGCTTCATCCCTCCACACAGAGCTCTTTGGGAAGGAGTGGCAGCAGGAGCTTGATAAACATCTGTCAAAGGGAACTGCAGCGCCCTTGGAAGGGCCTGGTTGGTGGCTTGCCTTTCACAGGGAAGTCTCTGGTGGTTTGTTCAGTCCGTGGCTGAAGCACTAAGTGTTGGGAATGTTGTTATAGGGTTTTTTATAGAATGCCCTTCAGATTTAATGTATTCAGTCAACAAACATTGGAGTGCCTACTATGCGCCAGGCACCGTTCTAAGCCCTGGAGATAGATCAGGGAGCAAAACTGACAAAAATCCTTGTACTTGTGAAACATATTTTAGTGGAACAAATAAAACATTAAGCAAAACAAGAAAATATGTACTATGTTAGATGGTCAGTGTTATAAAATAAAGCAGACAGAATAGGGAGTATTGTTGCAAAAGCATTTAATTTTTTTTCCCTAAAATGTGTATCCTGTGGAGCTGTCTCCCTCTCCCTACCTCTCATCTTGCTGTATTGCCTAGGGTCCACTAGGACTCCTGGACTCAAGCTGTCCTCCTGTCTCAGCCTCCCAGGTACCCACCGTGCCTGCTAGCGTTCATTTTTTGAGTTTAGTTTTAAATAATGTCATCTGAGAAGTCACTGAAATAGTGACATTTCAACCAAGACCTGAGCATGTCATGAATGTCGAAGGGGAAGAATGTTCCAGGAAGGGAAAGAGCTGTTGTAAAGTCCTGAAGTGTACAGCTCTGTGCTTGCAGCCCTCAAACAGGGGCTGGCTGTAGCCCCAGGTGGAATGCTTGCCTAGTCGGTGTGAGGCCCTGGGTCCCATCCCCAGCTCCAGTAGCTGGTGTTCATTGGGTACTGGGATCCGACTCCACACTCATCCGTTGTCTTCCCTACGCAGTTCCTTTTAGCCCTGCAAGGCATGCCCTTCTTACCACATCTACTTTACACAAAAGGAACCAGAAGCTTGGCTTACCTATGGTCTTAAGCCATAGGGACCTACACCAAGTATTCTGTGCCTTAGCCCCTACTGGCAACAGTGTCCGGAAAGCTCGGCCCGTATCCTGCGTGAACACTGTGGCAGTCTTGCAAGTCTGAATGAGCGGTTAACCCCAGACACGCCTAGTGATTAGTGGGCACCAAGAGTCCCTACAGAACGAGAGCCAGCAAGGGAGAACATGGAGTGGCAAATGGAGGAGGAGGAAGACCAGGAGGTGCAGTGCTTTGAGACTTAGGGGAAGAGCCGGAGGGGTTCACAATGGCAGAAAATGCAAGAGGTTACTTAGGGCACCAGTGACCTTGAGAGGAGAAACAAGTATATCCACGGCCAAACTCTACAAACCAAAGCTTCCGTCGATGATGGTTTTGATCACCAGGCTCCAAGTAACTACTCAGTGGGACTCTTGAACTTTAAAAAGCTCTGCCAAGGCAACGGTATCTCCACTTTCCATATGCGCAAACCTCAGTTGTGAGTCTTGCCTGTTTCTCTGTGCTCTTAACGTGAAGCTGTAGCCACCAGAGTAATTACATGAAGACACGCGTTTGTTTTGGAGCCCAGTGCTGGACTGGTGGCAGTGTGGCTGGACATAGTGGTTTTGCAGCATGCACCCTCACAGAGCTCCTTGAGCATGATTCCATCTATTCTTGTTGCTCTTGCCACCCGGTCACACTGCCATACCTGTCTTCTGACACTTTCCACTTCCTGTGTGAGGGTACATCCATACACTATCCTCAGACACCTCCTGGCCTCTGCAGTTGTGCAAAATCAGCATCTACCCATCGTCAGGGCAGATTACGTGAGCACGGCCCCTTTCACAAATGCACACACAATTCTTGCCCACCGAGTCAGCCTGCTTGTCTTTGGGCTGTATGCGTGGCCTTTCCTCTTCAGTCTCTTCCAGGTTGACTCCCATTTCTACACAGGTTCTTATGCCACATGCCACACTCCTGTCCTTCAGACCCATTGCACACTGACACCCTTACTGAGCCTCAGCTACAGTCCTTATCCGTTCAGCAGAGATGGTACTGGTGAACTGGCCACCAGCAGCAGTCAGTGATGGTGGCGATTCTCAAAGGGCAGGCTGAGCTGAACTGTCAAGGCCTGAGGAGGCTTTGGTTCTGGAAAGACCTTTATGTGAGGGATTAATGGCATCTCCAGGCTGGGGGCATGCCCAAGGCCCTGGCTTCTGTCCCTGGTGCCATGAAAAGGGCATCCTCACGGCTCTTACCGGGTAGCCCTTCTCACCCCCGTTACTGAACAAGGAGGAAGTGGGCACTGTCACCTGGAGTGTGTCTGTCTGTAATGGTACTCGAGATGTCGGAGGGAAGGTAAGCTCATGTGGATGCACCAGGTGCAGAGCAGCAGCACACTGGAGGCCACGTGGAGGACGACAGGTGGCTGCTCGCCTAGATGTTGCCACCGTGGACTGTGCCACTCTGCCACCTGCAGGGTCCTGGTGACGGAGTGCATCTGGGCAGTTCTCTTAGGCCCTGGCAGGTGAACTTCCAACTCCATGACATCATGGAAGGCTCCACTCCCCGCTTCCCACGTGACCCCTGATGAGTCAGGACCAGCGGCGTTGGGGGAGAGGAGAGCAGGGGGAGGCTGACCCTGAGACTTAGGGTTAGACATTCGCTAACTGCTTTCTCATCTCTAACACACAGATGATAATGTCTTCAAAATCTGCAGCTTGGAGACATGCATGTAAAATTGCTCACCTGCTCTCTAACAGTTGTTTATGTTAACTGAATAAACAAGTGTTGTACCTTGCATCTGATGGGCTGAGTTTTGTTTTGTTTCTTTCTGTTTTCCTCTCTGAGTTCAGCTCCATGTGGGCCAGTCCCTCACAAGACTACTTTCTAGCTCTGGGACATGGGTAGGACATTCCTTCATTGTTACTTCCGTTAACTTCCTCTGTTTTACCCAGGTTGACAGGCATTGGCAAGAGTGAAAGCATGTCTCTTGCCATGTCAGACTAACCAGTATAAATTTATTCCCACTTACATTTTAAACTAGTTTTGCATGTTGGCATGTTCTTTGGCCTTTAGTTGAGAAAAAGAAAAATTTACACTGAATTCTACAGTAGAAAATCTAAGATTGGCAGTCATTTCACTAGCCATCCCAGCCAAAGTCAAGAGATGAAATGCAACACTCAGAACAAAGCTCTGCTGGACAGCTGTGCCGTGAAGACACTGACCTCTTGGTGTCAGTGAGGCTGTTTGTATTCCTTGGCTTGCCTGGCTTTCCCCCTTACCTTCACCTGCTCCTGCCTGTCCAAGATTCCAGTGTTCTCCAAGAAGCCTTTCTTAATGCCTTTTCCCCAAGATATTACATTAGAGATTTTGTAAAAAGAAAACAAAAGTTGGCTTCTCACCCTCCTTTGTTGTTGTTGTTGTTGTGTGTGTGTGTGTGTGTGTGTGTGCAGTGCTAGGAATTGGATCAGGGCCTCACACGTGCCTGGCAAGTGCTCTACCACTGACTTACATTCCTAGACCTTCCTAACGTTAGATATCTTTACTTCAAGAAACCTGTACTCACTTTCTGCAGTGATTTCCTCCATTGCGGTATTTTGTGTTTACCTCTTCCTTTAAACTGAATCCTCAGTCTCATTTGTTTCTATGTTGCCAGTGCCTGACTTCCAGACTCAGGTAGGTACAGCTCAGTGGTAGAGCACTTGCCTAGCATGCATGAGGCCTGGGTTCAATCCCTAAGCTACTAAAAATAAAATACATAAACACCTGAAGACCGGTTTCCGCCTTGTTCTGTCTTGGTGTGTTAGTTTATGAGGAAACCTTGTGGCTAGATCACTTATTGTTGTAAACACTTATCTGTTGTGTCAAACATGACACAGTGGTGTTTGGGATGATTTATGTTGCATTTGTTTTCCTTCCTGGCCCCTTGTACGATAAACAGCAGGACCAGTAAGTTGACTCCTATCTTCCTGGTGGGAGCCATAAAGGCTTCTGTGTGTCTCAAGACAAGTTAGTAACTAGAGGGACATGAAGGGACAGACCTAGATCAATTCTGTCACATATTGGTGACCTTAAAAATAACCCATGCTGAATACAATAGCAAAATGGCATTTACGCTTCCTTATTTCTAGTCTGGTCCTCTGCCACGTGACATTTCATCCAACAAGATACACATACTGGTGGTCCCAAGAGTTCAGAATGGTGCTGAAAAATCCCTGTGGCATAACTGAAGAAGTGAGAGAAAACTGCAGAATAAAAAGAACCCCAAGAAGATTCAGTGAGGGGTTTGCAGCTTTTACAGACCTCAACAAGTCCTTGAAAAGTCTGAAAACAGTGACCCCAGCACTGAAGAGCTTTCATTAGCAGGGAGGAATGTCTGTGGCACATTTTCTGCTTACAAACAACCAGTGACAGAAAAGCCAGCCAGTCCAGCGGGAACATCTTTACCACTCATGCTCTTTGGTGTGATACTTCTTCATTGTGTTGCTTTTTGTGGGACAGGACCATAAAAACAGCCTTTAACTTGGTTGGGTTCTATTTTATATTAAAATGGGTGTGTGGCATAAGCTTATTCTAGTAACTCATTAAATCACTGAATTTCTTCCAGCTTGACTTTCAGGTTGTTTTGAACCATTCATTAAGTCACTTACACATTACTCTGCTTATGCAAAAACTAGGAAAAACTAAACCTATGTATTGGTTATTAAAAGATCCCAGGGACCCAAGATGACTTGGTTGATGCCAAAATCTGAGACTATTATTGAGATGCCAGGTACTTTACATAAGGCTAAAAGGCTTGGACTTCATGTTTGAATTATGCAGAGGAGTGAAGATTAGCAAAAACTATCCACTCAACGTTTCTGTTTCTTTAAAAACCATTTGCACAAGGTTAATTTATAACAGATTGGCAAATTAATTGAATTCTTCAGTCAGTCTTTTTTGGGAAGGGATTCAGTTTAATCCAGTGATTGCTCTTGGTGGTTTTTGAGCATTTCACATACCACAGAATGAATGTCCACAATTTTTTTTTTTTTTTTCCCATTTAGGTGACTCTCGTCTCTGCTGCTCCTGAGAAAGTGATTTGTGAAATGAAGGTAGAAGAGCAGCATGCTAACAAAACGGGCACCCTGCACGGAGGTCTGACTGCTACCTTAGTGGACAGCATATCAACCATGGCGCTGCTGTGCTCAGAAAGGGGTCTGCCTGGAGTCAGCGTCGACATGAACATAACGTAGGTATACAGACCACCCCAGAGGCCTTTAGCTTGGACACATCACTTCAAACCATCAAGACATAGTACGTTGGTACTAATGAAGCATGAAATTCAGTTAAATGCAACTAGAAATTTTTCCTGAAGTACTCTATTATGTGGCCTTAAAACCTAGAACTAAATAGTTAATTTCAAGTATAGTCACCTCTCATGTCTTCAGGAGATTGGTTCCAGGACCCAACTCAAATGGCAGAATCTGTAGATGCTTAAGTCCCTCAGAGGAAAAGGCATCTTTATGTGGTGGGCGCAGGGGCACACGACTGTGATCCCAGCTACTCAGGAGGCCAAGGCAGGGGGATGGCAAGTTTGAGACCAACCTGGCAACTTAGCAAGACCCTTTCTCAAGATACAAAAAGGGCTGGGAGGTAGGTCAGTGGTAAAGCTCCCCTGGGTTCAATCCCCAGTATTAGAAAAAATAAAATGTCATCTTTACATATAACCTATACACATCTTTCCATGTATTTAAATCATCTCTAGATCACTTAAAAAAACTAAATACATGCAAATGGTATGTAAATAGTTGTTGTATTGTACTGTTTGGGGAGTAAGAAATGTGTTCAGTACAAATAGAACTTTTTCTTCACATACCTGCAGTCCACAGGTGGTTAAGCATGAGGGTGGAGAAGCCACAGAGGGCAGCTGTACAGTCTGCGTGCGACCCCAACATCCAGAACAGCACAGCTTCTAGCACATCTCCTAGCAGGAAAAAACCACAGGCTCATGGCTTGTGTTTCACACAGTCCTTAAAGTAGCACTTGTACTGCAAAAGTCTTTGTATTTATTTATTATATAAAGAAAAAGCTGAATAAAATTCAAAGAAAAGTTGAAGAACATTTCACATATATGTGGTGAGCTTGTCATGAGGTGAACTAGTGTCAGCAGCAGTCCTATACCTCATGACCACAGAGACCTGCTCTGCAGGTTTCAACTCTGACCACAGAACCAGGACCTCGATGTCTGTCACTCCCTGTTGTGAAAATGCATGCAGGGACTGAACTTGACCAGAATGTAAAATACTTAGTTCCAACATAAACTACTACTGTTGTCAGTCGTGTTCAGTAAAAAGCAAGGCCCAGGGATGGTTTGAAGACAACTGGGCTTTCTCTACTTAAGCAACTGAAAATGTGTGTGTTGAGGACAGGCAGGGGCTAGGGTGAGAGCCAGTGTCACCAGACATGAAAGTGATGGAAATAAGCAGGTTATTGGGTCTTAATTTATGTCTTTTATTAGGGCACCTTATGACTTATTCAGTTTGCCTTTATTATGGGAGCAAATTGAGAGGGTACAGTGATAGGATAAGATGTGGACAAGTGATTGTGTGAAATTAAGATGTATAGGAGAAAAGGCTTTGCTTGTGTTGCTGGGTTCAGCAGTCCTTGTCCCGCTCCATGTGGTGGGGAGACCAGTTGCTGACAGTGCTTTTCTGTAGTGCTCTATTAAAAAGAGATCTTCAAGCCCAGCACTGCATTTTATAATCTTCTAAGGTGTGGCTTTCTCAACTCAAGAGTTTTAATAAGTCAAACAGCTTTGGCCTTTCAAGTATGTGTGGGCAAAAGCCTTGGTCACTGTCAAGAGCTGCCTAAGCTTTAAAAATTGGTTCACTTGAAAAGAAACTAGGACATTGCCTCAGAGTTTGTGGATATCTCAAATATCAGTGACTATTTGAGTCACTGACCACCTCCTGATTCATTCTCCTACTACCATTTAACATGATACCAAATTTACTCTACCCTTGCACGTTAAGTTCTACGTTACATGAACCAAGGATGTCTGTTTTAGACTTATGACTAAGGCAAAAAATTGGGCTTTCGAGACAATGAAAGAAATTCTAGGGTAAGAGTACTGTTGATGAAGTGTCAAGTTGCCAGATCCCACAGGTTTAATGCCTGCTCATCCAGAACAAGAGGTTGCTTGTCTTCCCTTACTTTCATGTAAATTAAAATAGTGGCCAGAAATCTTGACTTATAGAAAATTAGGGGAAATAATAACTAGGTAAATTACTACTAAGCATACCATTTTTATTTCTTTAAATTGAGGTACATGAATTCAAGACTAGCTTCTGTTCTTTCCAGCAATAAAATCCAACTTTATTGGAGCCACATGTAAGACTTATTTTGAATTTGGCAAAAATGTGTCCTCTACTTCATTTATGTATGATCTATCAAAGTGTATAAATCCATTCTAATGTCATGTACAACTGAGTAGAACAAATAAATTTTTAAAAAATGTATCCTCTTTTACAACTCCTTGTTCTATAAAAAGCCAGATACATACAAATAGACTTTAAAACATTATCAGAGAGCCCTCAACACTACTTTTAAGGTAACTAGAATAAATGAGGAAACTTGTGATCACAACTGGGAAGGAAGTGTATCTTACGACCTGCATAGCCAGCCTTTCACATTTCTACTCCACAGATTCAGCCAGCCTCAGCTGGAAAACGTCTAAAACTGCGTCTGTACTGGACATAGCAGACCTTTCTCTCGTCACTGTTCCCTGAATACACTGTAACATCTACTTAGGTGGCATTTACATGTAAGAGGTAAGGGTACTAGGACTGACCCCTTATGGATGCCAAGCAGTGACTAAACACGTAGTTCATCACCACGACTGTGAGGACTTCATGTATTCCTTGTTCTTGTAGCAACTCATTTTAAAGGTGTAGACACCAACTAATATTTCACTTAGGAAATTACACAGATAAGATGAAAGCTAGAGGAAATCTTTCAGTAGCCTGAATAAATATGAAGTGGGAAACTTAAAAATAGGACAAGAATATCCTATTTATGGGAAAAGAACATGTGGATAAGGAAAGGTGTGATAGAACCTGGTCAGGTAGCAGCCATTCCAGTCTGACAGTACAGAAAGCTTGCCAGTTACTCAAACTATATTTATGGGTAAACAAGTCACAGAGGAAGGTTGTTATGAGCATCACAACTCTCCTTTTTAAAAATTATTTGCCATTAACTAAATTTGTTTCCTTTCAAGGTATATGTCACCTGCTAAAATAGGAGAAGAAATAGTGATCACAGCACAAATTTTGAAGCAAGGAAGAACACTTGCGTTTGCCACTGTGGATCTGACCAACAAAGCCACAGGAAAGTTAATAGCACAAGGCAGGCATACGAAACACTTGGGAAACTAGGCAACAGCAGGGTGCCCTGAAGATACCCAACAGTGAACACCAAGTGCAAACCTTAACAGATTTCAAAATAAATGATCAGAACCACAAAGCGGCCAAGACATTTACTTTGGGAAAAGGGCCTAGAGACGGAGTAGGGTAAAGCTGGGGTTGTCTTGTTTCTTCATTTTGAACATTTTATTTTTTATTCATATGCATGATTAGATTTAAGAAATTTAGCTCAGTGTTTTGAAAACAGGTAAAACAAAGAAGCAAGCAGAACCGCTTGAATGTAAGATTAAAATACAATATTTAGCCAAGGGAGAAAAATTAATGGGCGTCAGTCTGTTTGGGCCTCTAGAATATAACACTATGGGCTAGGCAGCTTGTAAGCAGAAATTTCTTACCATTTCGGAGGCTGAGTTCAGTCAAGGACCCAACAGGCTTTCTGGCAAGGGCTTGCTTCCTGATTGACAGATGGTGTCTTCTAGCTGCATCCTCAATGTGGTACAGAAGGCAACTCTAGGGTCTCTTAAAAGGGCACTAATGAATGAATGTACCCCGCAAAGATCCCACTTCCTAGTACCATCACTTTGGAGGTTATGGTTTTAAAGGGACACATTTGAACCATAGCAGTGGCCAATCCTTGATGAGTTAGTTAGGTTTTCCCAACTGTAAAATGCCATGCCGTATTTTCCATTTCCTTTATATGGGGTTATGGAATTTCAAAATAGGTGAACTCTAAATTGGAAAATTAAACATTGTACTGTATGGCCTTACATAGTCCAAGGTTGAAGCAAAGACATTGTAAGGCAGGAAACGGTCCATATGGTTTTCTCTGATAATTACGAGTCTGGCAACTTTTCTATAAAAGGGGAAAAACACAGAGGGCTTTTGAATCTCCTTGTCTACTGAAACATCCCAAGAGCACAAATTATTAAGTGCATTCTGAAAACTTGTGCTATGGCACCCCTAGTATTTGATTTCTACATCTTAGTGAACATTTCATAACTAAAGATTGAAAAGAAGCACTTTAAATCTGGAGACAGTCAAGTTAAAAGTTGGTTGTCCTTTGCCTGTATTGGAACGCATGCCGATGTGTTCATAGGACAGATGCAGACTCCCTGGAGCAGTGAGCATGCTGGTGACCCAGGTCTTGATTTCCAGTGTTTCCTACTAAAAGGAACAGTGATCATAGGACTGCGGAGACACACAAGTTCCAAGATCTTACCCTGAAAGTAAGGAAGTACTCAGGAAAATAAGTTGCACATGGGGTGTGGGAGGTTGAGTTCATAGCTTTGGATAATAAAAGGCAGAGGCAGGAGTCCTCGTTACAATAAAATGCTGAAAAACATGGAGGGAAGGTAGGTTTAGAAAAATCACCCACCTTGCAACTCTCAAAAAGACTGGCTTGGTTCGGCAGCAAGAATCAGTGGTGCTATGATAAAGGAGGATTATTTGCCTAATTCCACATAGGTAGCCAGTAGTAAGTATATGGTGCAGAAGCGGGACAGTTAACCTCACTGAGGAACAGATGTTGAACGTGCCCCTAGAAACTAACTTGACGAGGACGCAACAAACTAAAAGGCAAAATGGAGTACAGTTTACCTAGTTGACCTGTAAGCCCAAGACACCAAGACCATGAAACAAAGGCCAAGAAACTGATTCTAAATCAAAGGACACTAGGGTTATGACAACTAAATGCAATTATCTTGTAACATTAAAGGGTTTTAAAAATATCAAAAAATATTGAGAGCAAAACAATATGGATGTTAATTATCACTGCTTCATTTCCTGAGCTTGGTGATTTTACTGTGCACAACACCTTGACCAGCTACCAAAATAACTCAAAATGTTAATGATTACAAATGTGTATGCAAAGAGAAAACAAAGAGGGCAAAGTGATCAAATGTGGACACTGGTTACACAGGAACTTTTGCAATTTTTCCAAAATAAAAATGACTGCTGAATTGCCTACCATGTTGAACAAGTGTAATTCAACATAAGATGATTAAGACCTTGGGCTCTAGAGATCACAGTCCAGTTTAAATCCTTTACTACTAAGGATGTGAGCTTGGGCAAGTTATTTAACCTCTGCACCTATTTCCACTCAGGATTATTAGCTTAAGATGAGGACTCTGAATGTTTCATCTGGCCAGACAATGTTCCAAGTGTTATTTCAAATGGATTCTAACTTTTAACTGATCGGAGAACACGTGAAAGCACTTTGACTTGGGATAATAAAGTTACCACTTCAAGCTTTGTGTATTCACCTGAATAGTCAGGGAACTTTCACCTATTTTATTTAGGTTTTCATTTTTTTCAAATTCCAACCAGAAGCTAAATACAATTGGAAACTGGTAAGCACTAGTTTTACTCCAAAGGAGTAGGATCATTCAGATTTACTCCAATAAAAGTATGCAACCCTTAAGCAAAGATTTTCTTCATTTAAAAGAAAAAAAAAAAACAAAAAACAAAACTATACAGTAGTCTTTCCTCATGTTCATTGCACAAAATGAGTTCTACTTTTAGAACTTTGACACTCTGGTCATTTTTACAATTTAAAATCCCAACTTTAAAAATATTTTCTTATTCCAAAATCCCTCATAACTTTTTCTTTAGGATGGTGTAGAAACCAGTATTTCTGCGCAATTGGAATTTTCTTTGTAATTAAAATCTCTTTCTCTTTAACACCAAAAAACAAAACAAAAACCAAAAGTAAAGTCCTCTACCTATCACGGTTTCTGCAGCTATGAATGTATTTCTCAGTTTTATAGCTGCTTTTAGCAACTTCAGACTCCAGATCTGCTTTAGTGAGTATAAATGCATCCACACTCAGCAGAATACTTTTTAACAGCAACTTGGGGAAAGAGATCTGGGAAAAAATACATATATTTATGAGTACCAAGAAACATAAACATGGCCCAGTAAAATGAGGCAAGAATGCCTATAATGAGATGCTTTTTTCATTTAAGATTTCTTTCCCACGGTTGTATTTTTTTTAAACCACCACCTCTGGTCATTAGAATGAATCTGACAGTGCTGTGGAACAATGGTGATCATAGCAAAGCTATTAAGTTTTTTCAAATGTTACTTATACCTGTTACATTCACTTCTCACCCTCTCAATACTGATGACAGATGTTAAAGAGGCAAAACCAGCACAAATGGGAAGACCATAAAAAATGAGTATCACCTTGTGCTTTCAGATACATATAAGCATTTCAGTGTACAACAGTCCTTCACTTCACATTTTTAGTAAGATGCTGATGCAGTGCAGCAAGTATGCAAAGCATCTTCTTTCACACAGTCCGTGCAGAAGACATCTAATTTTTTTTTAAGTTCTGAGATACAAATGATTAAAAAAAAAAAAAAAAAAAAAAAAAAAAAAAAATCCAGGATGAATGAGTTTCAAAATGCATAGTGTTCTGTGCATGAGTCCATTTTCTTCAAACTCTGAAAGAATAAAGTGGTAAGAAAACAAGAAAAACAATTGCTGCTGCATTCTCTGATCTTCTCCATTTTGCTGGTCAGCCCTCTATTCTGGCATGTAAGGACGGAGGTGATCCTCTATGGTGCCAACTGCCCAATGAGTGAGCTGTTCCTGTGGCAGGTAGAGGCAGATGCTGCATAACTTGAAGATTGTAGCTTTGTTTTTTGGAGTCTGGGAAGGGAAAAAATTTTGATATTTTTAGTAAGACTTGAATATAGTTATTACTTGAAGGCAATCTCCCACAGTTTATGGAGAACCTACAGCACAGTAAAAGCCTTTAGAATGAGGGATAAATTACATTTCTATTCATACTCTACCAATCTAGTAAGGGAGATAATCTTGCCACACAAGAAACAGAAAAATACAGTAAAGATGATTATAAACTAAATGCACAAGAGAATTTATTTAGAATTAAATTATAAAAAGTTATGAAGTCAACCAAAGACTGCTTGCTAAAAGAAATTAAAGGTTAAAGGCATTTCATGGAAACAGATCTGAATAGATTCCTAGTCACATTTGCATATAGGGAGTCAGCAGATATGGCAGAAGTAGAAACCAGGGAGATAATTAGAAATGGGTTAAGATCTAAGCATGTCCTGGGGTTAGGACCAGTATGCCAAAGTGTGACCAACTAAATCAAACTCTACTATTTTTTAAAAAGCATTTACCACTTAATCATCTAACTTATAACATGTACTACATGCTTTCTCTAACTACTGCCAGTAAAATGGGAGACAGTCTAAATAAAACCAGCTGCAAAGTTCATCTTTTTAATGAAACGTCTAAGAAAACAACTGACTTTGCTAATGAGGTAGTCCATTTATGTCAATGAATGTATGATATGAATACAGACTACTTCATTTTGTAAAGTTTTTGAGGTGCTGGAGATTGAACACAGGGCCTTGTATATACTAAACAGCACTGCAGAGCTACACTCTGGTCCTTCAGTTAATTTTAAAGCTCATGATAAGCTTATGAATATCATTTGCTTAACAGAAAGAACACAGGACAGAAGTTTATCTATCCAAGATCACATAGCCAGCAAGTGGCTACTATATCAGAATTCACCAACCCCAGGCCTACGCCCATATACCACGTGCCAAGATTATCCTCTGGTTTAACCCTTGTCACTTATGAAAATAACGCAGAAGATTAGCTAGATGATTTTGACCAAGTTACTTGATTCATTTCCTTAGCTATAATTATGGGAGTAATACCTACACCCTCAGAGGATTATTAAATGAGTTCATCCATGTACAGCTCTTATTTTAGAAATGAGCACTAAGTGTTTTTGGCCACTATCATTATCAATTTCCCCTACAAACTATGGAAGTTAAATTCTTCTAACAGGCAAATGTGGCCATACATGTTCAGCTTATGAAGATCAAAAAAAAAGAACCGGAATGGGGGAATGAATGGAAGAGCTTCAAAGACCCAGTTTGTTGACAACCATTCCCATTTCCTGGGACTGAAGGGTTTCCAAAACTTGGGACTTTCAGTACTGTACTGAGATATTCTATGCAATGTAAGACAGTCACCTACCTACAACCCAAATTTGGCTTATAAACTTAAATTTTTCATCAGGATTCAAGCTGCTTACTTAACCCATAGTAAAGATCTGTCCTTAATACCTAACACGAAATAATTTATCATAGTAAGTAGCATGCCAAAGTCATGTCTAGATAGTAGTAATCTTTCTTAGTACTTTCACATGAAAATGAAGTTCAGTTTCTCCACACTAGCATATTCATCACCATTACAACTTGTATGACAAAATCTGTGCTTTAGAGTCCTATGTAACACAGTGACCTTTAGAACTTTATCCAACCAGCAAAAATGCCTGCTATACAGAATACTTCCTCAACAAATAATTCAAAGCAATAAAAAAGAAAAACTATAAGAGTCAATGTCCAAATACCTACCAGAAGAGAGAGAATGTTAAAAGGAAAGTAGAGGGGAAGAAACTCAAGTTACATGTTTTTCTGTATGACTTTCTCAAAAGCCTCCACCAAAATTAACTTTTAATTGCCAGTTCTTTCATTTGCTCCTACATCATACTTACTTGATGTTCTGTAAGCTAAAAAATAAATACGCAATTTTGCCAAGCATCCTGTCAGCTCCTCAGAGACAAGCTGTGATCTGACATTGTATTTTTCAGTTTGCACACATTCTCTTACATAAACATACGGTCTGCAATGTAATGAGTACCATACGCATTATTTATCACCTTCTCATAAGGTCTTTTCTAGTGCACTCTCAAAATTTTGAACTATGGTTTATCTGCCTTTTCTTTTTCTCTTAGCACTGCATTTTACTTCTTCACTACTGGATTTTATAAGAATCCAGGAAAGCAGCAATTTTGTATATCTTGTCCACTGCTGTGTAGCACTGTGTGGCACTCATTTGTTGAATGAATGGTAAATAAATTGGGATTTTTTTTTTTTCTTTAAGAGATGGGGTCTTGTTGGTGCCTAGGATGAATTCAAACTTGCATTCCTCCTACCTCAGCCTCCCGAGCAGCTAGGATTACTGGAGTGCACCCACTGTACTCAACAAGCACGATGCTATTTTTTTTAGAGGTAAATAACTTATAAAAAAGAAACTACTATAAATTCTAAGTAATAACATTCAGGTCCAGATTGAGAGAATCTTAACTATGTTTTATAGAATAAAAACTAAATTAAAATTCTTAGAATGTTTCTTAAGTGGGAACTACTAATTTTTAAAATATAGAACGTACCTTCCCCATCCCTTTAGGTCTTTATTTAAAAGGTCTACACCAGTACTTCTCAAACTAATGTTAAGAATCACCTGAAAAAGCAGATTCTGATTAAGCAGGAGTAGAGTAGGGCCTGAGAGTCTATTTTTAGTAAGTTCCTAGATGATGTTCATCTGTTGATCATATATCCTGTGTTTGGCTATTGAATAAGGACTTTCAAAACTAGCTCACCAGTTAGTTCTAATATGCAGCAAAATTTGGGAACTTCTAGAGTAAGAAGTATGGTATTTATTTCTTATTTTTAAAATAACTTCAAAAAGAAGGCAGTGCTGAGGTGACAAAACAATTAAGCATCTTATTCAGAAAACAGTTTAACCAACAAAGCCTTTCAAAGCCCTGAAGTCATTCTCAAAATACCTTACCTGCAAGTGCTGTCTGTCAATGAAGAGAAACATTGACTGGTTGGGATTGTTGACAACAATTCCAGTCTTGTCCTTGCGGCTCAGTACATGCAGAAACTGTTTCTCATAGTCACCGTGATGAAACTCAAATTTGGCCTAGTTAAGACACAAACATTTACGTAACCACCAATGTTATGACTATCATTCTGACCAACTCATTCCCACATTCCAACTCACTGTGCTGTCCAATATGTACCCACAGTCACACGTGCCTACTTAAACTAAAATTAAATTCAATTTAAAAATCACTTCTTCACTAAGATTAGTCCCATTTAAAGTTCAATAGTTCCATCTGGCTACTGGCCACCAATTTGAATAATCTCAAGACATAAAAAAGACATTTCCTTCACTGCAGGAAGTTCTACTGGACAGTACTCCATTATTAACTTGATCTTCAAAGATGCTCTACCTCAACATGACTAAATCCTAATAATGATCTTAAGCCAACTTTCGTAAAAGCTTATTTGCAAACCTACTTAGCACAAGACTCACACCATAGTACTTTAAACCCCAATGACCTTTTCCTCTTTTCAATTGGAAGACAAGCTGTAATGGCTCTTAGGATCACAAGTTTGAGGCCACACTCAGCAAAGAAGCAAGGCCCTAAGTAACTTAGACACTATCTCAAAAAATTAAAAAAGGGGCTGGGGACAGTGCCACATGCCTATAATGCCTGTAGTCTGGGAGGCTAAGACAGGATTCAGAGTTCAAAGCCAGTCTTAGCAAAAGCAAGGTGCTAAGTAAATCTGTGAGACCCTGCCTCTAAATAAAATACAAAATAGGGTTGCGGATGTGTCTCAGTGGTTGAGTGCCCTTGAGTTCAATCCCATACCCCAAAACAATAAATAAATAAATAAATATATAAGGTCTGGGAGATGTGGCTCAGTGGCAGTTTTTTTCCATCCCAGCAGTTATGTAACTGCTTGTAAGTGTTCTAAACTTCAGCTTTCTCATCTAGGGTTCTAACCCATTTTGTAGGACAAAGAGAATATTAAATGAAATCTGATACCCAGGTGTGAAATACAGTTCCAACTCTCACACATGGACTTCTGAGGATGTCTAAACCTCTTCACTATTTTTTCCCTTGGTACTATGGATGGAACCCAGGGCTTCATACATGCTAGACAAGGACTCTACCAAAGAGCTATATCCCTTTGATACTAAAAAAATTATGTACTTTTTGTCCATATCTAGCCTCAGTTTTTTGTTTGTTTGTTTTGTTTTTTTAAGTTCTGAAAGACTAAATTCAGTTTTCCTTCAATCTTAATGTGAGGAAGATAAACTTCATCCCTCCACAAAATATATCTGGGTAAAAGGAAAAGTCAAATGCCGAGTGAAAAAGACCAACTGGAGAATTCAAGAAACTAAGAAATCTTTAAAGAACTTTTTAAAGAATACTGAACTGTGAAAATGTGAGGTCATTTGGTTTAAACATTTTTATTCCAGTATGCCAAAAACAGTAGAAAAACTAAGATGGGGATATCAGTTCCTGCAACTAGGATTTTATTACCCAGAAGCTTTTCTTATAAACCATAACAAAATGACACTGAATTCTATTTCTGTATAATTCAAATGCTTACTGAATTCTGAGTTCTTTCAAATATGTATATAAAGCATGCTGTTAGCTACTGAAAAACCTGAATAAGGTTACTTTAAACAAGGGGTTTGTCATACATGGGTAAAGAGACCAAGTACATACAAATAGATATCTGCTTCAAATTCTTTACCTAGAATAAGATGTGGTTATTTTTAAATCTCAAATCAAGTATGATAAGAAAAATGAATATTAGGCAATTTAGAAGATGATTTTGGATTGTAACTGGAAGATGAAGATAATTTTCCCAGGGAAGTAAGTAGGAAAATGCCATTCTAGGAAACAATACCAACACAAACCCTAACACACTAAAAATTGAAATATCATTAAATAAGAATGTTACAAGTATTCCAATAAGGCAAGTACCAAGTGAATAAAGGGGCCCAAAACAATGAAAAGAGGCTTTAGTGATTGAGATCTAAATTAATAAATAGCACCTCCCAGAATTTCACAGTACTTGAGTATGAAAAGTACTCAGCGTTTATTTACAATGTTCACTCTGGTTCTTGTTAAATCTCACTGCAGCTGTATGTGGATTTTGAAGTGTTTCAAGAAGTCTAAAAGGAATCTACAAGTTAAAATTTACCTTTCTTTTCTCATTTACTGAAAAACTAAGTTATTTATATTAAGGCCTCCCTTACCATATTCACAGACAGCCCGCCCTCTGTATTCATGGGTTTCCATGTCTGCAAAACCAATCAATTCCAAAGAGAAAACATTTGAGGAAAAATTCTACCTGTACTGAACTTTGTGTACAGTTTTTCCTTGATCGTTATTCCTTAAACAATAAAATATAACCACTATTTATATAGTATTTCCACTGTTAGGTACTGTACACAATCAAAAGATGATTTAAAATATACAGGAGGTTATGTGCAAATAATACATCCCATGTAACAAATTGGATATCAACAGGGGTCCTGGAACTAATACCCATAGGATACCTAGAGATGACTATACTTGATATTACTTCAGGGAGAGCCAGGTGCAGTGCACATGCCTCTAAGTGACTCAGGAGGCTTAGGAAGGAGGAGTGCCAAGTTCAAAGCCAGCCTCAGCAACTTATGGAGGCCCTGAGCAAAACTCATAGAGCCCTTGTCCCAAAAAATAAAAAGTAAAAAGGGCTGGGGATGTGGTTCAGTGGTTAAGCACTCCTGGGTTCAATCCCTGTTACCACCCCCACTCCACCACCAAAAGGATATTTGAAAAACATACAGTGAAGGGCTGAGGGTGTAGCTCAGAGATACAGCACTTGCCCTGCATGTGCAAAGCCCTGGGTTGGATTGCCAGCATCACAAAAATCAAAAACACTGTGCACGATAAGCAGATCTTCCTTTTTTCCAATGGGAAACCACAAATTAAACAACAAAAACTGGGCTGGGAATATGGCTCAGTGGTAGCATGCTTGCCTACCACGTGTGAGGAAGGTCGTGGGTTCAATCATCCGCATCTTGGGGAAAAACAAAAACCCTAATAACACCTCTGGCAAGCAGTTAAACTGAGGCACACTGCTCTGGCAACTATACACATGCCTTTCCTATTCTGATTCTCACTCTTTTTATACTTAACTTACATTCTCTAGCACATTCATGTCACTCAGATACTATGCATTAAAAACACAACTAAATGTGATACTTTTATTCATATTTAAACGATGGGCTTTAAATGTGATACCTGTATCCATATTAACCTATGGGCTATCTATAGAACTTATTATAAAAATGAATTTTAGAAAAAGGAGTAACTCATTTGAGCAGTGTAGTTATACTACCATGGAAGCAGAAAAGTGTAACAACTTATACAGTCTATCACACACAAAAGCACCACAAAAGTTACAAATATTTTAAAGTGACAAAATAATGTTCATATACCTAAGTAATCAGCTTTTAAAATAAGCCTTTTCAATATTAAGATTAATATACTTAAAATGGTTCCTGAAATGTCATTTCTTTAACTATAAAAGTATGCTTGCTGTAGAAAATTAGGGAGATATACATTACATCTACCCACCTGGATTATAAGAAATCATAACATATTTGCAGATTTTCTGCTTTATGTTTACAAATTCATTATTAAAAACATAATTAGGACCAACACATAAGTGCCCTTGAATTAACATTAGAAATTATCTAATACAACAAATGACAGAAGTCAGCACAACATTAAGGCCAATTAAAACCTGCTATTGGGGCAAGGGGTATAACTTGTGGTAGAACACATGAACACCACGCATGGAGTCCTGGTTTAATTCCTAGCACCAAAAAAAACTCCTAAATTTATTTTTCTCCTGCATAGTTTTATATGCACATCAACTTCTGAAAAAATGTTTTTTTTTTTTTTTTCAACCCATTTTAGGGGTATGCACGATGAGGGTTACAGATATTCTGAAGTTCATCCATAGACTCCCTCTACAAATCAAATGTTTACCTTAAAAAGATTTTCTCTGGTCAGACATAGTGGCAAATGCCAATAATTCCTGAAATTCAGGGGGCTGAGGCAGGAGAAGAAAGTTTGAGATCAGCCTTGGTCACTAAGTGAGACCTTATCTCAAAAATAAATAAATAAATAAAATTAAAAAAAATAAGAAGGGGGTGTAGCTCAGTGGCAAAGTATGCCTGGGTTCAAACCCCAGTACCATAGAAAAAAAGGGAAAGACTTTCTCTGGCCACAATTTCAAAAACATATTATACAGAATAGCCTCAATCTCAGAGTCCAAAACCTCAGGTGCTTTCCTTCTCTTACATCATAATGGTCAAAAGGACATGAAGGACTCATGAAATAAAACTATGAGGAGGTATATACCCCAAGAATTTCACAAGTCAGACCTTACTTCAACAGTTCTAATTTACAAACATTAACTTTAGAATAAAATACCTGAACAGGCCTAAAAGGCTCATCAGATTCCTTCCACCTGGAAAACAGGAGACAGACAATTTTCTCAATATCATTCCGAGGCCAAAGAATGAAATCCATCTCCTGAGTACAGCCAATTACATCCTATTAAAAAAAAAAAAAAAAAAAAAGTATATATTTTTTTAAAGAAACAAAATTGTAACAAGCAAAAACAAAAATCATAGGGTTTGACTATAAAAATACTGTACAAAAAGTCTACCATATATCATTTATATCTCAATATTTTATATCTTAAGGAATAACAGTAATAGGACTTTACAATCTGAATAGCTAGCTCATGACCCAATTTTAATTTTAAAATTTGTGGAGTCCACCATCATTCAGTCCAATGATCCTCATATGAGGTCCTAGATTCAGTAGTGCATGGCATAAACTTCAACTGAAGATCTAATTTTTCTGTCTGGTCCCTACACCTTTATTTCTACCCTTCAAAATCAGAACCTATTTAACAAAGGTATCTTCAAACTCCTAATATGAATCATAGATAAAATGCTATTTTTGTCAGATAGCAAAACTATCCTTTTGAGAGCAAACTACTTTTCTTCATTCTTGCTCCTACTCTTCACTGCCAAAGCCAGTGTTTCCATTCCTGTGCCTACTCTTCATTATCATAGCCAGTGTATGCATTTTCAAAAGCCAAAGAACCTCTTCCAGAGGAGTAATCTCTACATTCCCTCACCCCAACTAATTGTGGGGATCACTTGTTCAAGTTTGCCCAGATTAACTTTCACTGTTACAGAAGTTTAGAATATTGGCAGAAGACCTTCTAAATTTCTTATTTCTAAAGGAACAAGATTTTCACTCTCTCCTGAAAAAGGGAAACCCCAAAACAATATTCTTCTCAATAACCATGTACACCCTTAACAGCATAATATATAAGCAGTTACCCATCTTTTATTTGAAGTCAAAAATACTTGGGAATTTTAAAACAATGTCATGTATAACATTTTAAGTTGTTCAAAAGCACCTAAAATGATCAAAGAAATTCTCCTGCATACTTCATTCATGTAAGAATGGCCTGGGACAAAAATTGCATTTTTCCAACTGTATACAGGGTACGTGTTTAAAGTCTTTAGGATATGATCCCAGTTCTTAACTTGGTACAAATACAAATTTACCTAGAGATCCATCACCACAGTCACTACCCATCTTCAGGGGAGAAAAAAAATGCAAGTTTAACTCACAAAAACTTACCCACCAGGTCACAACTTGAAAAACAGAACTCACCCTTCTCATAGACTGGTATCGAGGAGCATGGAGCTGTACCACATCCTTTTGTAAAAGCTCTATGGAACTTTCCAAGGAATAGCTGGAATCTCGCACACCTTTCAGGATATTTTCTTCATAATTATTTGTCATGACTGGTATAACCTCAGACACTTCAAAAAGTGCTGATTTTTTCTTCTAAAAGGAAAAAAAAAAAAAAAAAAGGTATTACCCATGGGGAGTAGTCTTTCAATGCCCTGCTCATATTACGTCAAGTATCTTTATTTCAGCTTAGTAAAAATCTTAACTGTTTTCAAATAGTTGGATCTTTCTGTTCTTCCCTCACCGTCACCACCCACAAACAAGTAACCTATTATCGAAATGCTTAACTTCTCATTTTTATAGTATCATGGTATTTGTAGCAAGTACTTATTTTATACAATATTTCTTAAATACTATGAGGAACAAACACTAGACAAGTCTAAAATTTAAAAAATTCAGTTACTTTGTCTTGGTATAATTTCACTTAAGGTTCTATATGCAGCTAAATTTAAAAACAGTCATTCAGACACATTATTTTTTAATCGGTCAATTTCCATTATTCTTCCTGGATATTATAGAATCTCAAGTGTCAATATTTGAGGAAGAAAAAAAATGTACACCAAATTATGTTTCAATGTAAGTTAAGATCAAGTGCTCATCACCAACTAGTTTATAAAGTTCTTCACTTTGGAGTACAGATCATGAACTAATCAAGGCAAGTAACTGTACAGACATCTATTCATAGAATAAAAGCAAATTTTCACAAATGTTAAAACAGATGATACAAATGGGGCATCTTATACAAAGATCTAGTTTTACCACTTATATCTTGGATTTAGAGAAGCTACATTATAGTATCTTCGATTAAAATCTGATCTTTTGAATTCTGCAACTTGTTAAAAAAAAGTACAAGAGGCAATAAGTTCTTAGTACTTCAAAGCAAATTACTTTGAAACCACTTTGCAGTGCTATTTATTACTTCAGTAACTGTATTCTTAAATACCAATAACTTTTAAGAGTTAAGAGTATGGTGACGATTCAGAAAACTTACAAATACTAAATAAATATCACACAAATATATTTCTGATTTAAAATTAGTTCATCATTTACAGTGGGAAAAAAAAAGCAAAGAACTTTATATTCATAACCTAATATCTTGTTGATAATTTAAGAAACTGTCCTTTTAAGTTGCCCCCCCATGGTACTTTCATCACTTTCTCCTCCACTATCTACATCTCATTATTTGCTATTTAGCTGTGAAACAAATTGATTAAAACAAATCAAACTTCTTCAGATCATTTTGAATTTAAAAAATTAACACTTTAAAAATTAACCATCTTCAATATTTAGCTGATCCTAATATTAAAGTGTATTCTATTTCATTAAATGAACCATGAGAAACAGGCTAACTTTAGAACATGAAGATCCATTCCAATAACACTTTCAAACATCCTATTTTACATTAGATATATTTAGTTATGAAGTTCCCTGTGTTACTCCACAGAAGGTTTTACAATGTTACCCAGTCCATGTCAACTAAGTGGATACTACTAAGTTTTAGAATTAAGTATTTCCAAACCAATTAATACTTCAGGGCCTTCCATTCATAATTTTACTGCAACTGCTCCAAGCCATAGGGTGAAAAACAAAGCACACGAAATAATTTTCTCCAACCACTAATTCATAAATTACTTAATAGTAACAAACTAATATACACTTACAAAAGTCACTTGTGCTAATTCACATTAAGAACTTTAAATTACCTTCTCCTTGAACACAAAGGCAATATACATCTTGAAGTCAAACTGGTCAGCTAGAGATTCTTTTTTCTTTCTAAGCTGAGCACGAAGTCTGTTCAGCGCTTGTTTCTTCCGGGAGTTTGGGTCCCCCATTTTGAAATACAGGTGGTACTAAAGCCTTTGGAAATTGTCACTAAACTATGGGCACTTTTTCTTAAGACTCAAGTACAACAGAAACAAGTCATTTTTTTTCCTGCTAATATGATTGAATAGCTAAAATCACGACTGTAACCCCAAAACTGCACCCTCTGGCAATATTAGCAGACTGTCATATTACAGGGTCAAGAAACAAAAGCTGCTGTCCAGTCATGTCTGGACAATAATGTTTGGGGATTGGTGGGAAAAAGGAAGGGGAGGAAGGAAAAGAAAGAGGAGAAAGTACTTGAACTAACTTTCTGGAAAACACATTTGGCTTAACTGCTAAAATAAAGGCTTTGAGGGGAAATGAAAAGCCTATTATCAGGATTTAGGTGTGCAATAAAACACAACTGACACCAGTCCAATCCTTGAAACCCATTCGAATTTTTCCCCCTTTTTAGAAAAGGGATTAAGAAAAGGAATGGGGAGGGGAAAGTGTGATCCTTGTTTTTCAAATACAAAAAAACAAAAACCAAAAAAACCAAACACCAAAACAGGGTAGGTGAATGAAACTGAAATATCCAATTGGATTTTACCCAGCCAGATCCATGGCTGTAGTACCTAATTAGTTCTTAGTTATTTCAGATTTCACTATTGCTATGTATTGTCAGTGCTTGTTATTGATTACACTTGGTGGTGAGCAAAGAGAAAAGTGCAAAATCAGTCGAGAAAGAAGGGGAGAGGTACAGAATTTCCCTGCAATCAACTACAGTGTATACCGGGGGCGGACAGCTGTTGCCCAAAGGAGCCATGAGAAAAAACAGCGGAGTCATTACCAACTTCCCCATCACCCACGTTTTCACCCTCAGGCGGCTGCTAATGCTGCTGCCAAGGAGAATCATGATGGCAGAGGGAAAAGGGGGTGTCACAGGATATTAACTGCCCCGGCTCTGCGGCTAGACCCGACGCGCTCAGCCCTGCGAGGAGCCCCACATCCCCGAGAGAGCCTGCCCCGTGACGCTGCCCCGTGCGGGATGGTGGGCGTGCGGCTTATCTTCTCGAGCGCATGGCGGGGGCCGAGGGCGCGCTCTCCCGAATCCCGGCGGCGCCGGGGACCACCTGCCGTCCACCCCGGGCCCGCCCCCACCCTTGCCTTCAGCGGCGGCGACTCACTCGCACCACGGGAGACTCGGGATGGCTCGGGCTCGCACTCATTTCATCGCGGAAACACTCCCCGCCCGGGTAGAGTAGGCGGGAGAGGGGAAGTGGGGAGGGTCAGTGGGAAGAAAAGAAGATACTCGAGTTAATACCAATGGCTTCCTGGGGCAGCCCGCCCCCCACCCCCCACGAAGGTCGCGCTCCCGGCCCGGGCTGCCCGGCGCTCAGCAGACCATGGTGGCAGTGTGCGTGTGCAGGGCGGGGTCGCGGCTGTCTCGAGGGCGCGGCGGGCGACCTGCCCGCGGCGGGGGCTGGCCGGCTCGGCGGGCGCGGCCTCTAGCCGCAGCCTGCGGGCGGAGCGGCGGCGGCGGCGGAGGCGGCGGCGGCGGCGGGGGCGCTGCTCGCGGCGCGGGCGGGAGCCATGTCAAGAGAACACCACCAGCCAGCTGCGCCCCTCCAGGCCCGCTGCGCAGCGCTCGGAGGCCCGGCCGCCCGCGCTGCTGCCGCCGCTCGGCCCCCGCCTGGGACCCATAGTCTGCTCGGCGCGCCGGCGGCGAAGGGAGGGCGGCGGAAGAGAGGAGGGAGCCCTGCGCTAAGTCTGTCCGCGAAGCGAGCCCCGCAAAGTTATTTCAGTTCGAGCATCTGATCGCAAGTCCGTCCCCCACAGGCGCGGCGGCTCCGGAGAGGCCGAGCGGACCGAGCGCGGATGCCGGAAGGCGGGCGCGCGTCCGCCGCGGCAGAGCCTCGTCCCCACCGGTGGCTGCGGAAGCGGCGGCAGCGTCGAGCGCCTCCCGGTCCGGCGCAGAGTCGCGTTTGAGGAGAGCAGCAAGAACAAACAACTTAAAATGGCAGCGACGGCCGCTGCGTCACCCGCCCGCACCGGCACCGCCCCGCGCCCTCTGCGGCTGCGCGCCGGTGGGCTGCACCACCTGCGCGAGAACAGGGGGGTACGACAGGAAGCGAGGCGGCGCGCAGGGCTCTCAAGGGTCGGCGAAGGGAAGACAGGAGCAAAGAAATAGTCACGGTGTAAACTGGAGAGACTGCCTCCAGGCAGGGTTTGAAAATAGAGACTCCCCTTTTCGCTGACATGGAACTTTCGGGGTGGGTGGAAGGGCTCCGGCCACGCCCCCCGCAGCTCCGTCAGGGCGTCCCAGTCCTCGCTGCTCGCCCCACCCCTGACGCCATAAACCACGCCCCGTCCCCGCCCCGCGAAGCACCCGGATGCTGCCGCTCGCCTAGCTCTAGCTTGCCGCGCAGGCTCGGGCGGGGCGTGGGTCAGATCCTGGCGGAGCTGAGCTCGGAGCGGGGAGGGTGGGGAGGAGTGGAGCGAAGGCGGGGTGTGCACTTGGAAGACGACCGAATGTCCCCGCTTCGCTGTTAGCGCATGTGGTCCTTAGGCGGGTGTGCGCCGTGGTATTTTGCGGCGGGAACCGAGAATACCTTTCCAGTGCCTGGAGTTTGAGCGGTGCAGCAGAAACTGCTCCGCGTTGGTCCCGCGCGCCTTTCTCCCGGGCCCACGTGCGCGGACCCAAGGGCGGTCCTCTGACTTGGAGCAAGGTCACAGTCACCGCTGCTGCTGTGACCTCGCGGGGAAGTTGACCATGGGTCCCCCGCAGTCAGGACAGTCGGCCCACACCTTCCCTTAGGTTCGCAGTGTGAAGCGGGTACTGGGAACCGGGTCGCGGGAGCCGTCCCACGTCCGGCTCAGCGGAGCGTCGGCGCGTGTCCCCGAGCTCACGTTCTGGCCGAAGCGCAATTGCGTGGTCAGTCACCAGGTGCTCCACGTAGGCAAAGCCCGTGTTAAACTGAATCGACTCCTCTAATGAGATTCTTGAAGTCTAGGCCCTCAGATTGCTGCTGCATGTGAAATCAGAATGGATTAGTTGTGATAACACTATTTTTACCCAGGAGCCAAAGGTGTAACTGGAACCCAATATAAATTGGGTTCAGTATAAATTGGTGGCCTCAATATAAGTTATCCAAAACCAAGAATGAGATTTCTGTGGTTTCCAAATTCTTTCTGACCTTGAAAGATGTAGCTTGCGATACTGGTGTTAGGATCATTTATTTTCACAGTAACTGTGTAGAAATGGGTAAAATTGAAGATTTCACATAGTTTATGACATTGATTTTAAAAAGAGAAACGTGTCTGTAAACATGGAGCTTGTTTGTTCTCGACTTGGCCCTGATTTGTATTCGTGATCATTTTCACGGATGAATTTTTTAAATATTAGCTTTACTGAAATAGTCACGTACCATTCAGCTATTTAAAGTGTATGATCTAATGGTTTTTAATATATTCAAAGTTGTGCAACCATCATTATGTTATCCCCAGAAAGAAAACCCATCCCCACTTGCAGTTATTCTCTTTCCTCTCTCCCAGCCCTAGGCAATCACTAATTTATGTTGTTTCTATGGATTTACCTTTTCTGGAATTTCATATAAAAGGAGTCATTCAGTATGTGGTCTTTTTGACTAGCATAAAGTTTCCATGTTGTAAGGTATATCAATACTTAATTCCTTTTTATTGTTGAATAATGTTTCTTTGTATGGTTATTCCATATTTTGTTTATCATTTCATCAGTTGATGGACATTTAGGTTGGTGTTTCTTCTTAGCTATTATGAATAATGCTGCTGTGAACATGTGTTTAATAAGAGCTTTTTTATGTGCATGTTTTCAGTTCTTTGAGGTATAGACCTTGGAGTGGAAATATTAGGACATTTGTCAACTGTATCTGTAATTGTTTGAGAAGGGTTAAGGATGGGGCTTAGTGGTGGAGTAGCTTGTGTAGCATACTGGAGGCCCTGGGTTTGATATCCAGCACTGCAAAGGGGGACTGCCTAACTTTCCCAAATTGATGGCACCATTTTTCGTTCTCACCAGCAGTGTCTGAGGGTTCCACTTTTCCATGTATTTCTTAGTAGGTCTTTTTTATTACAGCCTACCTAGTGGGCATGAAGTGGTATCTCATGGTTTTGATTTACCTTTCCCAAGTGATAAATGATGTTGAATAGTTTTATATGCTTATTGGATATTCTTCTGTCTTCTTTGGAGAAGTATCTATTTTAAGCTATTGCCCATAAAACAAAATTTTATTGAAGTACAGGAATTCTTTATTTTAGATACACGTTCCTGTCAGATGCATGACTTGCAAATCTTTTTTCCTTCTGTGAGTTGCTTTTTTCACTTTCTTAGTGATATTCCTTGCAGTGCAAAAGTTTTTGACTTTAACAAAGTTAATTTTAAATTTAATACTAACTTTAAAAATAACGTTTTTCCTTTTGTTGCTTTTTTGGTGTCATATCTAAATCACCATTGATGAATTTGACACTACTATAATATCATAAAAACAGAATGGAGCAGATGTTGAGAGAAAGCATGAAACTTCTAGCCTCAGCCACTGTGGAACAGAACTGGAGTGCTTGGGCACAAGTGGAACAAATCTTACAACACCATGTGCATGAAACTGTGCCAGGTCGTAGTGGGGTGAGCCAGGAAACAGTGGCAATGTGCCCTCTTCAGTTTTCTGTGCAACTTGGAATGGCTGTGAAATAGGAAGGATAATCAACAATTTTTTTTTTCCTGACGATTGAGCCCAGGACCTCGTACATAACTAAGCACACACTCTATCACTGAACTACACCCCCAGAAATTTTCTGAAAACCATGACCGTAATGAAATTCAGAGAGAACTCAATTAATATTTAGTTTTACCAACTATAGAAAAGAGTGCATTTCATTCTGTAAGAAATAGCTTATTTAGAGGTGAACAGCTTCCAATATACTGGGATTTGTGGAACAAAAATCGTGGTACCTGGACTAAAAATATCCGCTTAATTTCCCCTCTGGAGTTCTAAATTATACCATTAGATACATTGTATGAAATTTTCTTCCATGAAATGCAGGTACTACAGCAAAGTATTAGAGCTTTAATAAAATAACACCTTCTAAAGATTGGGTGCCAGCCTGAAACAGTCCAGGTGTCCCAGGCTCCTGCACTGAGGACAAGCTCAGAAATGATGACCACAGCTTGTGCTTTGGTAGCCTAAACAGAGGCGCAAGTCTCAGCAGCTGGTCTTCACCCTCCTGAGAAGAGCCAGCCTCTCACGTTTAGGACGTGTGCTGTGCGCACATGTTCTCTCCTAAAATACCTACGTTTCACAGCATCCCACTCCCTTTCCTATGTGGATTATTCATGAGTTCTCAAATATGTTCTCCCTTCATTAGTGCCTTGAAGTTTATCAGGCATGGCCACATTTATGACTTAACCATTTAATAAGCTCAGTAAATATCCACACAGAATGAATGTACGCCTGGACCCTACAGACAAGAGACCTATAGATTCTCTATGGTGTGATCCTAAAGGCAGCAGCACGAGGGACCTTGTCTCCAGTTTTCAGATTGACAGATTCACCATCTAAGGTAATTGATTCTGTGAGCTAATGGAATTTTATAGTCCAGTAGAGTTTAGTCACAGCCCATTCTTGAGCCACACTGACCTCCTGTCCACAGTAGAGTTACAGGGCCACTCATCAAGGATGTAAAAAACAGAAACTTAGTTTGTTTTGAAGACCTCGTTCACCCTTTTGGGCGTCTTGGGGAATAGTTTGTTAATTTCTCCTTTGGTATCACCCTCATTTCACCTAGGCCTAAACTATAGAGTCAGCACTTATTTTTTTAATTGTCTCACTATCTTGCCCAGGCTGGCCTGGATCTCCGGAGCTCAGAAGATCTCACCTCAGTTCCACAAAGGCTGGGACTACAGGCGTGTGCCACCACTCCTGGGTCTTGATGGTTGACTGTTCACTGAGGATTGAAAGAAACTTGTAGGCTTGAAAAATGAGATTTGGCCAAGTCCGAGCTGGGTCTCAGTCTGTGTCTGAGTCTGGAACAGGACTGAGAAGTGGAAGAATCTGCTGGTGAGCACTTATATCCCTTTATATATTTTCTTAATTTTTTAACCTGGTTTTCCTCCCTCTCTTCCTCTCTTGCCTTCTTTGCCACTCCTCATGCTTTAGGCCTATCAGCATTATGCAAAAATATTACTTACACAACTTCTGTTTATATTTTAGGTTAAAGATATATAGCTTGCTGTGCCTGCTGGTACCATTATCATTGCCTCATGTTTCAATTTGTTGTCAGAAACATTTTTAATGCACTTTCTTGACCCCTGACTCCCACTGACTCTTGGTACTTGAGTATTGCCTAATTTCCTTTCTAAGGTCTCTGTTGATTCCAGATATCACTCCCACAATCCAAATTGCTAGAACTACTTCATTTCCTATACCTAGGAAGATTGTAGTAGATCAACTAGAAATCAAGCTGCTAACACTTGTTGGAAATGCATTGTTGCCATTAGAAATTGAATGTTAAAATGTTATATAGAATTTCTCCATTCATTCTACCCTATTCCCACATGCAAGGAACTTAGGGCAAATATGAGTGACTAACAAATTAAGGAAGATATAAACATTTTAGGAATTTTTTTTCTTCCTTCTTGGAACACATTTCACCCTCTATTCAATAAAACTTAGATGTGAATAAGGAAATGGGAAAAGATATGTACATGTATATACAGATTGTTGTCCAAATAATCCAAATTACATCACGAGTGATAATTCCTTCCACAAGTAGGGTAATTCCACTTATCTATATATACACAGGTGTAGTATAATTATAGACTCTATAAATTTTTTTGTCCTGAATTAACACATGCATGTATGTATACCTATGTGCACATCCATAAATATGCAAACATAGAGTACCAGTACACTTTTTCATTGCCTTAGTTATGTATTTCTGCATAAAAAAGTTGCCCTAACATTGAGCTGCCTGAAACAGCAGACATTACCCCACAAGGTTTATGGGTCAGGAATCCAGGGCAGCTTTCCTGGGTGTGTCGGCGCAGTCACTCCGAGGTTGCAGGTGAAGTGCTGGGTGGGACTGCATCATCTGCAGTCTTGACTCATGACTGATGGCAGGAGGCCCCAGTTTCTGTTTTTGTGGGCATGGGGGCCAACTTCCCTTGGTGAGCAGGTAGTCTCAAAGAAAGGAAGATGAACGCTCTGATGTTTTATGACCTAGTCTCAGAAGCTACACAACACTTCCAAAGAGGTCCTCCAGTATGATGACCTAGTAAACCTACCCAGGGTGAGGAGGGACTGTACCAGGTGTGAATACCCTGGGCATGGGGACCACTGGTGTCACCCGAGAGGCTGGTCACAATGAACAAGCAGCTTTTGTGTTGTGTACAAAATAGAAGGTAGCCTCAAAAGGGCGATTGCCGAAGACCTCCAGTTCTGGGGTAGGACACGTTAGGCTAGAGGACAGTGAACTTTTTCTTAAAGAGTAACAGTGAATATTTTGGGCTTGTAGGCTATGTGATCTATGTTTCAGGACTCAACTCGGTTGCAGTTTGAACACGACATAGATAATACATAAGCAAATGTGTGTGGCTGTGTTTTAGCAGAACTCCACCAACAAGCAGCTGACCGATCCCCGGTCCAGATTGTACTGCAGTAGAACCCTCAAAACGGTTTATATGTGGAAAGCATTGTTTGTCATAAACAAAGATCTATCACTCACTCACACAAGTCTGCAGGTGATGAACTACAGACTCTCAGGATTTCAGAATCATGGACAGTCTCCGGCTTCCATGATCAGTGAAGCAGACACAGCAAATCCCGTTCAGCTTCCAGAGCGCCCTCCCAGAAGTGGCAGAATCCTCACTCATCTTTAACCAAAGCAAGCGATGAGGCTGCCTCTCACCTCGCGGCACCAAGGAAGTACAAGCCGGCCATTTGCCCAGCAGATTGATCTGGCAAATGGCACTAAGGATGACCAGAGCATGCAACTGCCAGTTCTTTTTGGTGCTGGGGATTGAACCCAAGAACCCACCCTACCACTGAGCTATGCCCCCAACCCCTAAGTTTTTGCTCTTGTTCTACCTCTAGACGACCTCTTACCCTTTTAATTGAAGGTGACACTGTTGGCAATTTCAGGAGAACTCACTCACCATGGAAACACTAGACTATAGACTTTTTAAATCACATTTGGTTGCCTTCTTTGCCTTCTCACTAACCCCTCTTAAGAAATCACGTGCTGAAACTCTGATGGGTCATCTATTGTCCTTGCTCTCAGCAGATACTATGTTACATAACTTGTTTCCTTAGTGTAGAAGAATTAACATTTTTTCTGCCTGAAATGGAGCTTCCCCAATTCAGTTCCAGTTCAAAGGTGGGCTGCCTACTATTTCCAGGAAAGAAACAGTAATCTACCTCCCTTTCCTGCAAATACTAGAGAAGTTAATAGATTACAAGTATTTATTGAATACTTACTATGTATTCACACTGTGCTGTGTGGTTCGAAGACTACAGAAAAATACACACTTGTTCTCAGAGAGTTTTAAGTAGTTACCAACATAATAATAAAATCTGAAAAGCAGTGAGCAAGCTAGAACATTTAATTATGAACAGAACTGTGAATGGCAGACCTTGAGGTAGAGAATAGTAGGTAAGAAAAGTAGGAGGTAAAGAAAAGCGGGTTTAAGAGGTTGGATTTGCAGGAGAAGAAGGTGCAAGTCAAGTTTTGAACGTTTGGAGGTCTCACTAGATTTGGGTGGGAGGAGAGAGGGAGGCGAAGAATGAAATCTCTGGAAGAGGCCACGACAGTGAATGTTGGCCGGGTGTCTCTACAGGACAGCAAGACATCAGCCTAACAGTGGAAGAGAACATTTAGAAAGAGGAAACCATGGAGAAACAGAGAATGAAGCTTTGGTTTAGGACTGGAGGAGGCCCTCGTCACTGACCTAACTGACTCCATTCTCTTCCTCTCTGACTCCGTTTGCTTCTTGTAACTTTTTCCTTCTGCAGTGGCCTTGGCTTCCAGGAACAACAGGCCCTATTGATAAGCATCTTTATGACAAGGGCTGAAACTACCTCCAAGCAATATGGGCCCTCAAGCTTCCCAGAACAGATCACCCCATGATGAGATTGCTCCCCACCCCACATGTGCGGAGCAATCCCCTCCTCTAGCCATTGTGACCTTCCAGAGCTTCACAGAACTAGTACTGAGATAATGATCAATCAGACTGCTGCCTGACCAGGATGACATATCCTGCCAGCTGCACAAGCATCCCGGCCACACAAGCCCCCAACCCCTGCCTTTGCTTCCCTTTTCTGTGAAACCTCAGAGTTTCTGTCAGTCCCTTGAAGACAGTACCCTACATTGGTTCTTACCAGAGCAGCCAGATTGGTTAAAGTTCCTTTCCTGACCTTCACCATGGCTCCTCACCATGGCTTGGATGGGCATATTGAGACTGGTGGCTGAGCCTGGTGATGGAACCACTGGGGCTGGGGTCTTCACGCAAGGTCTCTGGTAATGAAACAGAGCCCCTTAACATTAAAAGCAATTTCCTGGTAACTGCTTTTCTGCATCCTGAACTTCCTCATGCTGAGAATGGAAACTAAGAAAACCACCCCCTGGCCTGGCTGGGGCAGGCACCAAGGAAGCCGAACTGTGGCAAGCTCTCTGGCCAGCAGGCCTAGCTGTCTATTTGTGTTCCACATGTGTGTTCCCTGGCTTTTGTTTCTGTGAATTATAACCACTTCTACGGAGCTTGCGGAGAGGAAATCTGGCTGCTTCTCCCCAGTTGAATCAAACTGCATTAAATTCATTTTTCCTTTTACATTGTTTTTTTTTCTCTTGCTGGTGCGTAGCCACATCCAGCCAATGGGGTCATAGGGGGTTCCCAGCTGGGCTGCTGGTAACACCAAAACAGCAACCTGAGCATGTGCATTGCCTCTCCTCTATTGCAGTACACAGTTGAAGAGTTATAAACACATGTTTAAATCATGGACATATGGTTAAGAGGAGAGGAGAACTGGAAGGTAATAACTTAGTCATTAACTTAGGTAATCTTAGGAAGGTAATAACTTAGTCATTAAGTGCTACAAACTGGTGCTAGGCAGGTGTGGAGTTAAGGTCCTCCTCTCTCTGGTTCTCCACCCCCTTATCCTACAGGGCAGCCTCCCTATTGAGCAGCTTATACCTGGGGACCCACAATTTTCCATCTTCTGTTTTCTGGACAATTACTGGGCAGGAAAACAGTACTGACTATAATAATAGGGAGAATACGAACAAAAATCAGCTTGCTGCTGCTTTATTTAAACATTTTTTTAAAACACCCCCAATTCACTGGGCACATAAAGGAAATTAGCTATGTGAATTTAAAAAAAAAAATAGAGAAGCAAAACAAAAAGCTGGCTGAATGAGAAACAATTTGAGGAACAGAAAGAGAAATTTTCAAACCTCAAATTAGTAATCTCAGAACTTAGAAGACAATAAATACATAAAATAGAAATAGAATGCTACAAATAAAGCATCATTAGAGAATAAGAAAGAGCAATTGGGAATTAAAAATGAGGTTGTCATGCTTAAAAATTCATTGGAGTGAAAATATGACATTGGGGGAAAAGAAAGACAAAACTTAAAAACCTACACGATCTGGAGGCCTAATGCAGATCCAGGATTACCCAGAAAACATTAAAATATTCTAAAGTGGAGATAGCCACAAATCTCCAGATGGAAAGGGCATGCTGAGAGACAGCACGGTGATATTGGATGTGATAAGGAAAAAAGATCCAGCCTGCACCCAGTATGGAAGAAACAGACAGCCACCGAAAGGACCCACATTCAGACGGGCAGCAGGCGAAATACCTGCAGTCGCTGGACATCATGAAACAACAGTATCTGTTCAGCAGACAGTGCCAGAACAACTGGGCATCCAAACTGGGAGAGGGAAAACCCTTGACTCCTGTCTCACACGGCACAGAGAGAACAGCGATGAACCCACAGAAGAAAACACACATCTTCATGACAAAGTTCCTGAAAGAAAAACCAAAATAGAAAAACTGACCAGTCAACTTTTAAAACTTGATAATCAAAAACATTTTTAAAAAAATGTTTAGGTACCGGGTATGGTGACACATGCGTGTAATTCCAGCAGCTCAGGAGGCTGAGGAAGGAGGATTACAAGTTCCAGGCCAGTCTGGAAAGCTCAGTGAGATCCTGTTTCAGAATATGTATATATATATATATATATATATATATATATATACATATATATGTATATATATATATATATATTTTTTTTTTTTTTTAAAAGAGGGGCAGCTGGAGATGTGCCTCATGGTAAAGTGCCCCCAGGATCTATCCTCAGTAGGAAAAAAAAAGAAAAGGCTCAGCAAGCTACAAATGGGGAACAAAACATACTTTGACAAAGGAGTAATACCTAGAATATATATATATATATATTTGTATATATATATAAAACATTTGCAACATATAAAAATATGACCTTTTTTAATTGAGCCACAGATTTGATCAAACACTGCTCCAAAGAAGATATACCAATGGTACATGAAAAGGTCCTCAAATTACTGTACATCAGAGAGAAGTGAAAACTGAAATATCAATAAAATATTTTATGTTCACCAATACAGCTAAGATTGAAAAGCCTAACAATAGCAATTGCTGACAACTCTACTCTGTTGTTGATACAATGCAACAACCACTTAGAAAAACACATGATAGTTCTTTATGGAATGAAATCCACACCAACCCTGTGACTCAGCACCTCCACTGCAGGTGTTTTACTCAGGAGAAATGAAGCCTATGTCTCTAGAAAGGTGTGCAGAAGAACCCGCAGGGCAACGTTTTCACTGCAGCTGAACACAGGAAACAGCCTGTGTGTCCATCCGGGTGAGTGATCAAAACGCAGTGTGTTCATTCAGTGGGGTGGATTCAGGCTACATGGACCAATCTCGAAATCGTCGTGCTGGATTAAAGAACCCTTATAGAAAAGAGCAGCTACTGTATGAACTCACTGTGAAGCACAAACGAGAACAACTGACTTCTGGGAGAAGCAACAGAACAGTGGTGGTGTCTGGAGGAAGACATGAAGGAACATCTAACCTGCCTCTCCATGCGGATCAGGATGGCAGTGTTGGAACTCCATTACATAAGCAGTGTCAGTGATTTTGTTGTGTACGCATCTTAGCTCAAATGAAGATGATCATAAGCAATTATTGTTTAATGACAGGAGCCCTCAGGAGACGAGGAGAGGACAGACCCAGAGGGAAGGCCATGTGAAGATCAGGCCGCGATCAGAGTGATGGGAAAACAAACTAGGAAATGCCGTGGGTAGCTGGGAGCCCAGAAGCTGGGAAAAGGCAAGAGGGATTCTTCCCCAGAGCCAGAGAGCACCACCCTGCTGGCATGCTGCTTATAGACTTCCGACTTCCAGAATTGTGAGGGGATATGTTCCTGTTGCGGCAATTTGTTACAGTAGCCCTAGGAAACTAATATACCTCTCAGGGCAAAAGTACTAATTAGAAACTCCACGAAGAAAGGTCCAGATGTGAACCAAATTAAAATGTGGCATGATTTTTGACCCACTGGTGGAGTGAATAAAGGAGGATGTACTTGTGTGGATGTTAACAAATATTCTATTTCGAACAGCCCAGGGATTGTACAGAATGATTTGAGGTAGAAAAATGATTCATAACATTTTGCTGTACAAGAAAACAGAATTTAGAGAGTCATAAAAATGCAACCCTACATCAACATGTCCCACGCTTTTAGAGTGAGTCTACAGAACTAACCTTCAACATTGTCATCACAGAGTGTAAGTGCTATCGTCCCTGATAATGAGCCACAGAGACCCACAACAGAAGTTGAAACACGGAAGGGGAAAGAGAAATAGAAAGAAGAGTTGCGGGAATGATCTCACTTTACCCTGTATGGAATTAAGAATTTTCATAGCATCGATATTCACAATGGTTCCAGATTGGTCTAAATATACATCAACAGTAGAATGGATAAATTGTCATGAGATGTAGGCATACAGAAGAAATGCTTTAAAGTAATGAATGAATAAATAACATGCAATAACATGGATAAATCCCACACACACGGTCCTGAGAAAAAGTAGCCAGATAAAAAGAATGCAGGCCGTACGAATCCATGTACATAAAGTCGAAGAACAAACACAAGTCAGGATAGTGGTCACCCTTGGAAAGGGAATCATTTTGAAATGGGTGGCTTAAAACAACATCCCTTCTGTTCTTACAAACCTGCAGTGGGCAGGACTTGGTGCCATATCAGCTGGAGGGCTCTCAGGGAGGGTCAGGGACCTGACAGCCAGAGACTGAACCCATGGGGGGCTTGCTCACTCCAGGCCAGGGGGCGATACCGACTGTGGGCTGGGACTTGGGGCTGCAGCCAGAACACCTACACATGCCCCTCTGTGCGTGGTGGACCTTCTCTTCATGTGGCCTCACTCCGAAAGTGAACCGCCCAAGAGACGGGAAGGGAATGTCACCACTTTCTTCAGGCCTGGCCTGGAAATTGGCACAGTGTTACTTCTGCAGTATTCTATACATTCACAGTGGTGGGATGGAGATCCCATTTCTGAACGTGTGTGAGAGAGCGAGAGATTGGGGATTGAACCCAGGGGTGTTCTATCACTGAACAACCAACATTCCTAGACTTTTTTTTTTAGACAGGGTCTTGCTCAGTTGCTGAGGCTGACCTTGAACTTGCGATCCTCCTGCCTCAGCCTCCTGAGTCACTGGGATAACAGGCATATGCTCTTGTGTCCAACAGGACCCCATTTCTTGATGAAGAGTGGGGCCATCTTGTTTAATGGCTGCAAGCTTTAATCAGTAGGGCAGGAGAAGGTGCTTCTGGGGTCCTGGGTTCTCCAGCCAGGCCGTCTTCTATGCAAATGTCGCTTTCTGATGATTCACCAATCTATACTCTTATGATCTGTGCATCTTTCTGAACATACATTTTACTTCAATAAAAGGAGTTTTTTTGTTTTGTTTTGTTTTGTTTTGTTTTTTAAGAAAAGTTCAACGAGAATGCAAAATCTCTTTGTGTCCTGATGTAGAATATCTCTAAGTCACAGCACCATGGTCTCAGGGTTAAGTGTGAGAGCTCTGAGGTTGGCCTGCCTGAGGTTATACCTGGTTCTGCTCATTCCCAGCTCTGTGCCTCAACGTGTTCGTTTCTAAAATGGGGGTTACAGCAGCTCTCACCTGTGGAGGCCATGAGTGAACACGGGCAGAGCGTTCAGAATAGCAACGGAACAGTAGCAAGCGTTCAGAAATGATCACTGTTTTCTTTATATTGAGTGAAAAGCGTGTAACTGTGCCTGGAATGGTGTGCTGCCGTTTGTGGGAAGACAAACCGACATTCCCATTCTTTATGGTACAACTGTCTCCGAGATCCACATAAACAAGACACTCGGAGCCTGGTTGCCTGTGGGAAAGCACCTGGGGCCAGGGAAACCAGAGATGGAGGGAGACGCTTCACAGTGCGCACTCGGTACCTTGGGACTGCACCTGTGTGGACGCTGCAGCTGGGAGAGGCACTGGGGACAGAGCACAGACTACTGCTGTGTATTAGTAGTGTTCATATTTTTTTTAACAATGTAAATGAGGTGCTCTGACTAAAATACTACAAGAAAAGATAAGGTGGGTCAAATTTTAGAAGGCCTTGTGAAAACCAGGCAGGGGCAATCCAGACTGAAGACCTGAAAACGGCTCCAGGAATGGTAAGACATGGATTCTGAAAACTCCAGAAGATGAGGGTCTGGATAGAAGATGGTAGAAGTGGGGCAAGAGGATGTCTGTGGCCTGGGCAACTGCTAAGGGCTGGGCTGTGTCCCCCCAAGATTCACTGTTGACGTCGTACCCCAGGGGCCTCCAGATGCAGCTGTTATTTGCAGGTCAGGCCTGTAAGGGGTCCTTCAGATCAAGCCATCTGGGTGGGCCCTCACTCAGTGCCACCGGTTCCCCACAAGAGGGAGGGGCACCAGATGGCACAGAAAGACGGCCAGGTGAGGACAGATCACGGAGGTGGCCATCTGCAAGCCCAGAGGAGAGGCCTCAGGAGAGGCCAGAACTGCGCACACCTTGGTCTCGGATAGGTCTGTTCCAGATCGCGAGGAAGTCGGTGTCTTTTGTTTCAGCTGGCCCCGTCTGTGGTGTTTCCTCATGGCAGCCTGAGAAAAAGAACACAAGTGACCACAGAAAATGACCAGAGACAGGAAGATGGGGTGGGGAGCACGGGTTGAGAAGGGAGACATGTAAGTTTCAGTGGCAGCGGAATATCCAAGAGTCAGCAAGGTGTTAAGAGGTAAGGCAGGGGGCGAAGACAACTCGAGCTTAAGTGGGAAAATAGTACTGGCCAGTTTTATCACAGAGGTAGTGGCTGTGAGGAAGAGGACGTGACCTTGCAGTGAAAGAATGAGAAGAAAGAGAGCCAGGGACATGGGCAGTGAAGGTGCAGCAGAGGCATACAGGCAATAAAGAGAAGGGTCTGTTAGCAAACGGCAGGGACAGGAGCCATGGAAGAGAGCATTTGGGGTGAAAAAAAGGTTTTCGTTTTGTTTTGGTCTTTTTTTTTCTGTAGGGAAGTCAAGAGAACAAGAAACCAGAAAAGAATAAAGGGTTTAGCTGAAAAGAGACCATTGTTGACCTTTGGGAGAGCAGTTTCAGTGCACTGGGGGATGAAAACCAGATCGCCAAGTGTGCAGAGCCAGAGCTGGGGAGGGAGTGGAAGCCGGGCGGGTCCCCAGGAAGAGGTAAGGCAGCCCCAGGAGAAACGGAGGGTGGGGGCGGGGTGACCCTGGGCAGATGTGCTGCACAGCTCAAAGTAACTGGCAAGGAGCCCAGGTGGGAGGTGGGAGAGACCCCGTCCTTGCAGACATCCTCTAAGGGCTGGGCAGGATGGGTGGGAGCGCAGAGGTGAGCCTACTTGGGAAAGGAACACTGGGCGCAGAGGTGCAGCCCAGAGAAGAGCCCCTGCTTAGCACGCATGAGGCTGAGCTGACCTCCAGCACCGCGGAGGATGAAGAAATGAATGCACAAAGGAAAGGAGGATGGGTTAGACTCCCAGGGAGCTGGGGACGAGAAGGTGGCTGTGAAGGTCCGGAGACCTAGAAATTGGAACATTCCAGGGACTTGAGACAGTTGTGGCACAGGAAAGTCACTGAATGTGAGTCCAGCAGGGCTGGGGAGAGAAGTCCACCAGGATTCACAAAGTCCTCAGGACACCAGTGGACGCTGTCCAGGTGGTGATGCCCAGGCGCAGACAGAAGCCTAAGCATCCGTAAGAACAAAGAATCAAGGACAGACTGGAGAATTTTACAGGCTCCATCTGTGCAACCTCACAAAGCTCCTTCCTGAGTCATTTTCTATCATTATCTATTTCTATTTCCAGGATCTGGAATCGTAAGCCACAAGCTGAGACCAGGAAGGTTCTCTGCTAGCGAGATTTTTAGAACAAAATCAACTATTCTCTGCTCTAAGAGAAATATTTAAACTGTCTACCAAGGCAAATGGCTAAAATCTTGGTTGAGGAATATTCCGCTTCACACCCTCAATCATGGCCTCTTTGTAGGATGGGCCTGAAGAAAGAAACGAAGGTCGGGATGAGGATGTGAGTCACTCTGCAACTGGTTCGCTGGCGCGGGTCCCGCTGTCCAGTCACGCGGTCACAGGCTCCTTCCTTCCAGGCCTTCCACCCTTGCTCTCCTGTTTCACCTGCTTGTTAATGTGGCGCCTGCACACCCTGACCTGCTGGACCCTGCCTGAACCCTTCGTGCCTCTTGTCTCCCATTCCTCAGCTGCCTTCTTAAGTGGGACTTCCTTCTTACGGATCCACAGGGCCTGCCTGCCTCTAGCCAAATCCGGCTCTTCTGGCACTTGACACCTTACCTTCCCCTGAGCCTCCAGCAGCCCCTGGTTAGCCAGGCTCCCTGTCCTGTCCTCACCAGACCACCCTGTCCTGTAGCCGTGGAAATCCCAGAATGGCACTTAAGTGGAAAGCCTACCAAGAATACCACACTGTGAGCCAGAGGGAGGTGTGGGTGCGTGGGTCGGGTGGGGCTGTCTGTGAGAGGATTGGCACACCGACTCCGTGAAGGGAAGGTAGTAAATCCTCCAGAACTGCAGGCCTGGTCGTCCCTGTCACAGCCACTCGCTCTGCCATTGCAGCAGGAGAGCAGCCCTAGAAACCCAAACTAGCGGGCCTGGCGGGATTCCAGTAAGCTTTATTTATGGGTGCTGAGATTTGAATTTCATGTCCCATGCCCCGAAATATTATAGTTCTTTTGGTCTTTATTTCTTCCATCATTTAAAAATGTAAAAACTATTCTTAACTCATGGGCTATACCAGAAAAGAAAGTGGGTCAGAATTGGCCCACGGGCTACTTACTGAGAACTCATCTATGACACCAGACGGCAGGCTAGGTTCTGTGGTTCTGTTTGGTTGGCTTGTAGAGCTTGTTTTGAGAAGGAACGCACTCTGCAAAATTATTTATTGGAAGCCCCATCTCATGGTTTTGGATTTCCTACTGGCTGCCGGAACTTTAGGATGATGAGAATACCAGAGAGGAGAATAAAGAAATATGGGGCGTGTGATCTATGGTTTGTTGCCTTTCTTTCCAAATTAACAAGAAATGCAGACAATATTTTTCTTTTGGTCAACTGGTCTCTTGTTGTTTTGGCCTCCAGACAAGCAATATTTCCAGATATTTTACCAAATATTAGAAGACTATTCTTAGTCTGATTGTGCTTTTGGGGTCACTTGTTAGTTTAGAACTGATAGCCTAAAATAAATTTTCAAACATGGATTTTACATGAAAAATGTCATTTTTTCTTTTTGGTACCAAGGATTTAACTCAGGGAAACTTAACCACTGAGCCACATCCCCAGCCCTTTTTTATATTTTATTTAGAGACAGGGTCCCACTGAGTTGCTTAGGGCCTCACTAAGTTGCTGAGGCTGGCTTTGAACTCACTATCCTCCTGCCTCAGCCTTCCAAGCCACTGGGATTTTAGGCGTGTCCCACCGTGTTATAACCAGTACCACACGCTAGGCTATTTTTAATAAACTTTTAATTTTTAGAATAGTTCTAAAGATATTACAGACTTCTATGTAATCCTTACTCAGTTTTCCCCAATGCTACCATTTTACATTATCATGGTACAGCTGCCAAAATAAGAGCCATTATTCATACACTACTATGAATTAAAGTACTGACTTCAGAACTTACCTGTTCTGGATTTTTTTTATAATAAAATCAGAGTAAGTCATAACTGGGCTGCCATTTTCTACAACAGGTATAAAAGATCATAATTACTTCATTCTCTGGATTAAAACAGATTGTAAAACAAGGATATAGCTTTTTAACTATTATTTCCTCCTTTAATTATTTTCGTGAATTCATAAGAAAGAAGTTCCTTCAAGATGATTTTATCATTGCAGATTTTTATAGGGGGCTGAGGATACAGCTTCGTGGTAGAGTGTTTGCCTAGCAGCCTAGCATGTATAAGGCAATACCTGGGTTCAAGTTCCAGTACTGGGGAAAAAAAAAAAGAAAGAAAAAAATTACTGGGAGTCTTTACCTAGATATCTGTAAGCTAATATATACTGTGGAATGGAAATAAAAATAACAACTGCTTTATTTTGTAACGCCAACAAGGCCAAAACCAATACATTTGTCACTTCTTTAATGATGTCAGTTTTTTAACTAACATTAAATCTATAGCTGCTATAATTTTACCATATTTGGAAAATTAAAAAAAAACCTAAAAAGGAAACTCTCATTTTAATTCCTTTTTGAATAAATAACATATTACTAATTCATATTCGTCTTCTAAGCCTATTTATTTTCTGCATTTGTCGATTTAAATATTCAGTTTTCTTACTGCAGGCATGGGTCCCGAGGCCTCTGCTTGCCTGCTTTAGAACGATTCTAAAAATTAAAAGTTTATAAATTCGTTTCTCCTCTCCTTCCCTGCATTCCTGTGCTCTCCCAAGGTGTGCTCTGCACCGCCGCTGCAGTATTTCCAGAGGCGTGGGAGATATTTCTTCAATAACCATCAACCCAAAATGTTGGGTTTTTTTGGTATAGATTACAAACGCAGCTTAATTCTTTCTGCTAGTCATCATAACTGTAGTTCGAAGAACCTAGAGTGTGTTGTACAAAAATACTGGGACATTTTTCTCCTAAACGCCAAGGTACCTGGGGAAAGAAAGGCCAGCGCGCAGCCCTGGAGGCCCAGCCGGCGAATCCCGGCCGGGAAGTCGAGGCTGGCTTTCCCTGGGATTGCACGTTCACTTCATGCCCGAAAATCTCCTAATGCTTTTAAAAGCAGTTTTCCAGACATTTCCGACCCATCCTCAGATTTCTCACATCCTTCTTATTTTGAAGACATTCAAAGGCACGAAGGCGCAGAGCCCAGTGCGGGGAGGTCGGCGCGGCGCCGCACCCGGTCCCAGCGCCGACGTCCTGCACGCTCATGGCCTGCCGGCGTGGGTTTCCTTTTTGCCTGAACCGTTTGGGGGTAAATATGACCCTTCGCTCCGTCTAGCCCTCCTGTCCTCCTGCTTCTAGTCGCTTCCAGCCTTCCTGGGCCTGGTTCCTTTCCTAACACCGCCTCGCAGCCGCCTTAGGAAGAGACGCGCGCCACTTGGCGGCTCTCGGGCTGCCCCCGCTGCCTCTCTGCCTTTCTCACGGCCTTCCCGAAAGGGAAGCCCAGGCTGGCCAACCCCGTGGAACCTGGCCTCTTGTTTGGCCTTCCACGCTGTTGAGCACCTCTTGGAACCGGCTTCCCGCCGGGGCACCGTCCCTCGGACTCCTGCTCTCCATAGCCTCTGCTCAGAACCTCTGCCAGCTCCCCATCTGCTTCTCCTTGAGTCTGGGAATCAGAACAGTCCATCTCCATCCTTATCTCCAGTCAGGAGCTGGAACACTCTGCCCCTCATGGAAGGAATTTCAGGCATCAGGGAGGAGAGGGAGAGACTGATGTGACAGGACCCACCAGAAAGTCTGGCTCACGAGCTACTACGCCCTGAGTCTCCATGGCATTCTGTATTTTCTGGCTACGCAAAGGAAGGAATGTGGGTAAGAGGCAAAAACCATCTTGCCTGCCACCGGCTCAGGGAAAAGACGTGTCACAGAACAAAGCGGACTGCCAACTTTCTCCCTTACGGAGTTGTGCCTCCTCTGGTTCCACCGACGACCACATGCCCCGCTCCCAGGTCAAGTGTGCACCATGCACATGGATGTCTGACCTTCGTGTTTCACAGAGCAGATTGGCCTGTGTTGCTTGCTTGAAGCATCTAATCCTTTAAGCATCAAAGAAGAGCAAGTTCAGCGCCTTGAACTGCCTGAATGACAGGTCCAATGTTCCTTAGGGGTCACTGTGAAGGAGGGGACCATGCCTGAGTCAGGAACTGAGCCTGAGCTGGGGGACAGTGGACCCTGGAGACAGAGAAAAAGAACCCCTGCGCAAGGCCAACCATCGGAAAAGGAACGAGGAAGGGAAAAGTGCAGAACCCTCTCGAATGGTTTTTTCCAACGGAGGAAGAAATTTCGACATTTACATCAACAAAATGCAGAAAATAAACTTGTTAAGATAAGCACTGATAAGAGATGTGTTTCTTATTGGAAAAATACGCTTGTAAAAAGGAACCAGATAAGAGGTTTTTTCCCCCTTTTCTAAAAAACATGACCACAATGTCATTGTCACACCTAGCAAAGTTTTTTAAAGAATCCCATTAAAGGCGGCAAACACCTTGAATTCCAGTGACCCAGAAGGCTGAGAAAGGAGGATTGCAAGTTCAAGGACAGCCTCAGTAACCTAGTGAGAACCTCAGCAACTTAGCAAGACCCTGTCTCAAAATAAAAAATAAGAAGAACTGAGGATGTAACTCAGTGGGAAAGAGCCCTTGGGTTCAATCCCCAGTACCAAAAAAATAAAAATAAAAAAATTATAAAAATCCCTTAATAGGGGCTGGGGACGTAGCTCAGTTGGTAGAGTGCTTGCCTCGCATGCACAAGGCCCTGGGTAAGGCATCCCATGGAAATCATGCCGGACACGGGAAATCACATAAGGGAGTTTATTAAGCAAACAGAGTGTCTCCCTGCAGGGTAAGAGAGAAAATGAGAGGAAAAGAAAGGGAACAAGAAAGGGCACATGCAAGAAAGAGTGAAAGCGAGGAGGATAGAGAAAGTGAGTAGGAAAGAGAGAAAGATGAGGAAAGAAGATGGTAAAGCAGTTGAATTCCGCAGGGCTAACAGGGGACCAATATCGGAGAAGGATACTTGCAAGCTGACTGATGAACCATAGCTAGCTAGGATGTTCACAGACTGACGAGTGGTTGGGAGGCAGGGAAAATGGCCGCACCATATAGGTCAGGGGAGCAGCTTTGTACATTACAGGTTCAATCCCCAGCACCAAAAAAAACCCAACCAAACAAACCAACCCCTTAATAGCACATAGTGTATTTGAGGGTTTAAAAATCTCCTAATTTATTTTGCTTTTTCTTTTTTCAGTGCCAGGTGCATGCTAGGAACTACTAATACCATGGAGCTGTCTGCAGCTCTGTAAGGCCAGCAGGGTGGGGACCGGCAGCACGTCCATCCATAGTGCCAACACCCCATCCAGTGCAGAGGACAATTTAACACCCCGTCAGTGTTATTTTTATTTTTCTAGAGATGAGGGCCTCACCATGCTGCCCAAGCTGGCCTCGAACTCCTAGGTTCAACTGATCCTCCTGCCTCAGCCTCCCCAGTGCGTGGAATGTGTGTACAGCTTTGCCAGTTTTCAACAGACGTGGATCTAGCAAGTTCACTTCTAAGAATCCACTCTCAGATGGATAGAGAACTGGTAAGGAAAAAGGTGCTCACTGTGGCGAGCACCCAGTGCGGGGTCTTCACGTCCTGCCCGCTCGAGAACCTGAGTGCGGCTCTCGTTTCCCCATTTTACACTGAAGGGAGCTGAGTTTGTAGGGCTAGTTGCTTACCCACTGTCACAAGTTAATAAGTGACAGAACAGGGTGACAGACTCAGCAGCCCAGCTCAGTCAACCCGGTCTGGGCCCTAAGGAAGTCCAGAGGGGCACTGTTTGTGACCAAAGACAGTGCAAACCTAAATTGCCCCGATTTGGGGTCTGGGAAAACAATCAGCATGTCCACGCAGTGGAATTTAAGGCAGCTTGCCAAAGAAGGGGACAGACCTATGCACACTGATACAGAAAGATCCCCCAGAAACACAGGATGTGGGAGGAAAAGCACAGGCCCAGAACACTGTGCTTCCCGTGTCCACAGCTGGATATAAAAATGAAAGGTACCTTTTTATCCTCTCTTTAGAGAAGGGCTGATCATCAAGGGAGAATGCCTAAGTGCTTATCTCTTAGTACTACTTTAATGTATTAATATGAATTCTTTTTCAATAGGGACATGAAATTAAATAGTGACATACACACACAAACACGTATAAAGTGCTTGGAACAGAACAAGAGCAGCTAACATTTATTGAGCACTATTCTGGACATTTTAGATGTATCATCTCAGTGGATATCCAAAAGAAGCCTACTAAACAGTATTATTCAGAATGCGGTTGCAAAAAGGTTAAGGAATTTGTCCCACTGAAACAAAGCCCCTTTGAAACTAAAAGTGTTTAGCTCCAAACTTCCTCATGCTGAGAATGGAAACTAAGAACACCACCCCCTGGCCGGCCCGGGGCAGGCGCCAAGGACACTGAACTGTGGCAAGCGCTCTGGCCAGCAGGCCTCGCCGAGTCTGCATGTGTGCTCCCTGGCTTTCATTTCCATAAATTGTAACCACTTTTACAGGACTTGCGGAGAAGCAATCTACCTGCTTCTCCCCAGTTGGATCAAATGGCATTAAATTCATTTTTCCTTTTTATAGTGTTGGCTTATTTCTTACGCTGGCAGGCGGTCAAATCCAGCCAGCTAGGATCCAGGCAAGGTCCCCTGGGCTGCTGGTAACAAGAGGCGGCCTGGTTGGGAGGAGGCAGAGCCAGTGCTGTTAACTCTCACCCAGTAAATGATTACTTTTCTTTTGGAAAATCTGTCCAAGGCAGTATTTGTCAACCTACATTGTAGAGTTAGTTCACTTTAATGTATAACCAATCGAAGCTTCCAGGTTTTTTGTTTATTTTGTTTTATGAGTTGTTACCAAGTCTGGTCATCCTATCCTATTTTCGCATATTAAAAAAAAGAAATCTAAATGCATCTCTACATTATTTCTAGTTACAATGTCCACCCGCTGGGCTTGAGTCCAGGATGCCAACGTGGGAAGGCAGTGCTTCAGTGAGGCCTCCTGTCTCTGCCTCCTCGGTCCCAGCCATTTTCCATCTTGACTCGCACTTCTGTGCCAACGTGTAAATTACTAAGAAGTTGCCTAGCAGGACAGGGACGGGCAGAGCTTTGAGAGGTGCCACAGAGACTCCTGGCCGGGCCGATTCTGACGCGTCCACTCATCACTGTGGCTTGTTCCAGTGCTGAGTCATCCCCAACCCTGTGTCTTCATCTTGTCCCCGAGGACTTGGTAGTTCTGCTATCATCTTGCTGGAATCCTTTCTGCTGTGCTCCCCTGACTCACCACCAGCAGGGTCCCCAGCCCACCTCCCTTTAAGGACGGTCGCAGAACAGACCTGAGGGCCGGGACTCCCACTCAAGACTCTGCAAACTTCTCCAACAGTGGTGTGATCCAGTTTCACCAACAGCCCGTTTCCAGCATTTTAGTCTCTTTTTTTTAGAATTAATGTTTCTCCTCTTTTTAAAACATTTGAGTTTTCCTCCCCGTCTTTTGGTTTCTCCTCATGTGCCCTGATTTCTCAAAGAATAATTTCAATAACTCAGAGCATATGTACAAATTCCCTCAATTCCCAGGGGTGTATTTCATCTGGTTCTAGACAAATTTATTTAAGACATCTTTACCACCCAATACTCTTACACACTCTTTTTACATGCTTCATTTTATTTTTTCTTTGTTAAGACTTTGAAGATAACTGAACATAGCTGTACAAAGATGACGAAGCAAAATATACTGGTTATTTTCCTTTCTCTTGTTATCTCTTAACATTTATGCAAATACCATCAAAGCAGCAGAGAAGACTGCTTTTCTGAAATGGCCTCCTTTTCTCACCTCCATCCCTATCTCCTCCTGGAGGTGACTATTAATCTGACTGGCTTCTCACGCAATGGTGCAAGGGGTCCCTGACAGAGTAGCCCTGACTGCTCTGTCACTGTGACTTCTTTTTAAAATGGACATGTTTCTTTCTCTTCCTCTCTCCCTGTCTCTCCCTACTCTCAGGGGAAACAGGATTACCTTTCTTCCCCATTTTATGCAGAGTTATTTGTCCCTGAGTACATACCCACCACAGGAATGAAGTAATCCAGACTTTGTGGATGGTACCAGAAGATCTAAGAAATGACTATCTCCCAAATTAACAAATAAATTACAACTCCAATAGAGAACATGTGAGTGTAGCCTTTGAATCACCTGTGAAAGCCCCCTGTTCCTGCTGATGGACAGAATCACAGGCTCTGGGACAGGAGTTCCCTGTGTTTCTCCTTTGCTAGCAAAGCAATAAATTCCTTTTCCTTTTTTTCAAAACCACGTCCTCGTTATTGGACTGGCACTGGGGATAAGGACCAGGCTTTCAGCAACCGGTAGGTGCCGCCTTTTGCTCTTTGACTCTATTTACATAAACCTCCAGCCCTCCCTTCCCACGAGGCCCTGGGCCTAACTGCACTGCAGGGGTTGCCGCAAGCCCTGCTCTCAGCAAAAGAGGAACTGAGGAGTGCAGGCCCTGCTCTGCTGTGCCCCTCAGGCCTCCCTTCAAACCTCAGAGGAAGCGGGGCTGGGCCCAGCAGGCTGCAGGCTTCTTGAGCTCCTAGCCTGTGGTCTGAGTGAGGCCTCAGAAGGACCCACCTTTGGTAATGCTTTGCCGTCGCCATCTTGAAATTATTAACACTTCCTTAAACAAGGGACTCGAATTTCACTTAGGTCCTGGGCCCCACAAATTATGCAGCTGGTCCTGATCCAGCCCTAAATGCAGTCAATCCCACCATCACTTCTAAAAATATCTTCAGCTTTTACTGGGAAGGCCCTAAGTTGCAGTTCGTTCCTGGCTTAAGCTTTGGAACGCTCTTCTTGAAGACTTTCACTAACGCTATGTGCATCTTAGGGAAGGTGCTCTCTCATCCTCTTTTCTATCAACCCGTTACAATTCTTCACTCAGGAAAACCGGGCTCAGGTTGGAACCTGGGGGTACCCCTCTCCCCTCATTCTCATTGAGATTATCCACCGTTTAGACTGGAGCTGTTCTAATTTTCTTTAACACTTTTGGAATCTTAAATCATGGGAGGACATATTTTGCTATTTTCTATTGAATGTTTTTCAGTCTATTTTCTGAAAAAATTCTTCATACAGGAAAACAATGCATTGAACAAATGCATAACACAAAAAAGAAATTATGTAACTTCCCCTAACTCTCCTTCCATCTGCCGTGTCTGCCTTGTTCATTCCTAAGCCTATTTTGCTGTGCCTTGCCTGCCCTTGGGACACCCTCTTCATTCAGGTGGGGAGAACATGAGGCAGAGACCCATTTCAAAAGTGATCAACAGTCTTTATATCTTCACCATCTTTAACAGATTGATTCCTTGTGGTTTCAGCTTAAAATTGTGTTAGCCATGGAGAGTAAAGTTCAGCAAGGGACAGCTCTCAGGTCGGTTCCAGCCAGAGGTTGATTTTTGTGTTGCCTGAAAGGGAAGAATGGTTTTTATATCTTTTCAAAGGCTGTGACAAAGAACAACACAAAAAGTGTTCAATAGAGGGAGCGCGGGTCAAGTCTAAGGCCAGGGTCAAGTTCAAGGTCAGCCTCAGCAATTTAAGACTGTCTCAGAAAAAAATAAAGGACTGTGGGTGTGTAGCTCAGTGGCTCAGTGCTAGACTACCCCTGGTTTCAATCCCCAGTACCACCGAAAAGGAGAGAGAGAGCCTTAAATACTCTTTGGCCCTTTACAGAAGGAAGTTTGCCAAATGCTGTTCTAGGAATAGTAGCACCTTGTCTTCCCTCTCCACTGTGAAGTCATAATAGAAAAAAAAAAATTAGCCTGTGCTTCGGCAAAAGGAACCGGTGGTAGTTAAGTTAATTCTACAGGAGACCATTGATTTGGACTAAGTTCCTGCACCAGGCCCCAAAAGATCAAACTAAAATGGAGCTACCACTGCTGAAAGTTCCAAACCACTAAGGCAAAGCCACGTTGATCATCTGACCTGAGAGAGCAGGAGCCATACAGATCGCAGGCCAGTCCCACCCAGGCCGGGTCTGGCTGGCATGAGAAGAAATTCCCCTCTGCCTTCGCCTTCACCTTCACAAGGAAAGAAACTAAAGCTTCCGACTAGCTTTCGCTCCTCGTTTCTGCTTTCTTCGGCTCTTTTCTCTGAGAACTCCCTGCCCAGGCTGCAGAGGGGTGTCCTCTGAGCCTCTGCTGGTTCATGAGCTGGTCTCTGCTGGAATTCTATTACATTGATTTGGTCACAGGTTTTTCTTTGGTCAGGGTCTCGCCCTCCACTGGCCCCTCAGCCCTGTTCTTGTCCCTCTCCACAGCAGCCATCTCTAACCACTCCAGCTGTGCTTGAGGTAGTCCCCAAACTCCCAGGGAGCCCACGGGCCACGCTGAGGAAAGCAGTCCCAACCACGCTACGTCCCAACTAGCTGTGGTTGGTGGGTTGGTTGTGAGGCTGACCTGCTGGGAAGGAAGGCAGCCCAGTTTACAGAAGCCGTCCCCCTTTGAGAGGGTCCCTGGGAAGGGCCTACAGTGAGTGTTCGCCGACACCCCACCCATGTGGGCTTAGTGAGTACACATGCACAGCTGAGCTCAGAGCAGGAGGGCCCCCACCTGTAGGAAAAACGCGGCTCAGCTCAGGTCCCAAGGCAGCTCAGACCTTTGAATCCAGGGGAGCAGGCGCTCTGGGTGCCGGGTCTGAGTCGCGATCTAGCGACAGTGCCCAGAAAGCCACTCCCGACGCAGGAACTCACACCAGAGCACTCGCTCAGGGTTGGGAAAGAAAGAAAAGAGAGAGTAGGCACAGGAGCTTCTCCTAAATATTGGAATTCCATGGGCTAACTAGCAGAAGAGTTAGAGTAATTTCACAGGAGACTCGCAGGCTGACTGATGAACCAGTAGCCAGCTAGGATGTTCACAGACTGACATCTAGGTTGTAAGATGGGACAGGGAGAAGTGGCTGCAGCGTAAAGGGTGGAGAAGCAGCTTTATATTATACCACCCCGCTCAGGTTGCTGTCAGTCTTCGGAGGCCTGTTGTTGATCTTGATTTTGGAAGCCCGGGCAGAGAGAAACTGCTGTTTCCGGGCCCTGCACATCCTGGCATCCCACAGGTGTGTGTCCTGGATCTTCAGGTGCAGTCCTGGCCAGCATCCGCTTCCCTCCTTGGCAGGTAACCTTGTTTCCATCACCTGCAGCAGCCTCAGACTTACCCTGGCTGAGCTTCCCTCTGGCCTTTCCTTTGGCTGTTGTGGAAGCTATACTGCGGGTCCTTGAGGGACAGAGCAGGCCCCCCAGGAGCAGGGAATGAGGGCGTGTTTTCAGTAGCGATTTAAAAACAAAGCCAGTGGGGTGCAGTGGTGCATACTGTAATCCCAGTGCCTGGGGAGGCTGAGGCGGGAGGATGACAGGTTTGAGGCCAGCCTCAGCAACTTAGGGAGACCCTGTCTCAAGCTAAGTCTGGGGATATGGCTGAGTGGTAGAGCGCTTGTCTGGTATGTGTGAGGCCCTGGGTTCCACAAGTTTAACTCACATAATTAGATGTACAAAGGCCAATAACAGAACATGTTCACACTTTGCATTTACTTTCTACAATTTTATGATTTGCTTCCTTTTGTTAATTCTGAAAATAATTTTGCTGTGTAATGGGAGGAGAGTGTGTGTTAAAAGGTGATCCACTTCAGGCGTCTGGTAAACTCCATAGCTGGCTTCTGGGACCCACCACCCCCGGCCACGGCCACCTGTTTTTAGCTCCAGCGCCTGTCTCCACCTGTCCACCTCTGGCTCACCACCTGTGCCTCTTCCTATCTGCTGGCTCCTCTCCACAGCAGTCACACCCTCCAGTTCCTCCTGCAGAGGCCTTCCCTAGTCTCCTGCACTTGGGACTCCATCCTCGAGCCCCTTCAGGATGACCCCGGCTCCCACGATGCTGCCCACCCTCTCTGACCAGGTCCGTGGGCACGCCTTACTGATGAGGTCACGCGCTCTCTTCCGTGTGCATTCCATGACCTGACTTTGGACCGTGATCCATGCTTACTCCTTAAAATCGCCTGCCTCCACCATGCTGCGCCCTGGCTTCTGCTGCCCTGTGGGCACCCGCCTCAGGCCTCCCTTGCTGGCTCCTTTTTCTCAGCCTGTGTGCTAAGTACCCTCGGTCCTCGGGGTTGGGTCAGGAGCCTGCTCATCACCCTCCGCACAGTCTCCCTGAGGGATCTAACTTTCAGGTCAGGGACAGCAGGGCCAAGGAAGAGGAGAGACCTGTCCAAGGTCACATTGTGTGATAGTGTCAGAATTCCTTCCGTCTCACGTGCAAGAGGCTGCGCTGGAAGCGAGGGACAGCGATGCCTGGAGGATGCTTTGCAAGCTGCGTGGGCCTCCCGTCCCCGCCACTCCGCCTGCCCCCTGTAAGCTTCCACTTACCTTTGAAGTGTCCCTTTAGAGGCCACTTCAACTGGGAAGCTTCCCGACTGCTTGAGGCCTGGCCTGTCTCCTCCCCCGTGCTCAGAGCTGCTCCTCCTGTTCTCTGGCGTCCTCTGGCTGCAATGGCTTCCTCTGTTCTGCCACGGGCCTCCCCTTCTTGTGGGTCACAGAATTTTCCTTCTGGTTGAGCTGAGGAGAGCAGAACCACCGAACACCAGGAGCCACACCAACCCACCCGTTTCCCCGGGAAGGCCAACGCTCGATCCGCTGATGGAGAGCACAGGACCTAGCCCAGCTCCTGGCATGTGGTGATTACCCAGGAGCTGTCTGCTTTGGGGAGTGAATAAGTGAACTGCCTGACTTTAGGTTCAATGTTGGAGAAATGTCCTCTTTCCCAGGCAGAGAAAAATAATGCAGAACGAGGGTTATTTTGTTTGGAGGTAGGCAAAGGGGTTAAGGTGACTTCTAGTTGTCCCCACAATCCCATGACTCTGTGTGATTTGACAGTGTTCTCATGTGGGGAAATAGGATCCATTTTTCTTTGTCATTAAATTATGAAGACTATTAGATGGAAATTAATGAAAGTCTAGTTTGCTCATCAGGTGAGAAAAAATCTGTATAGATTGGTAGATGAATGAGTCCCACAAATTCAAGGTCTGCTTTTAATTAGATTAGATAGCATTGCCACCTAGTGGGTACAAAAAGCTTCTTCATGGAACTGCATGCCATTACTATTTCTTGGTAAATTATTGTGAATAAGGCTATTAGCATTCTGAAACCGAATCTAAACAGGGTACTTCCAGGAGAATTCTGTGGCCTGGAATTTACTGTCACTCGGGAGTTCTAGCTCACTGCTTATAAAATCAGAGTTTCCAGTAAGAGAACTTCAAGACTCCTGTGATTTTTTTCTTCCTTACAATACAATCCCACTAAGGGCATGCACAGTCCCATGTCCAACGCGTGCTGGAACAGATTATTTTCTCCGTGTGGTCCATTATCAGATGGGGGTACAGGGTGATTTTCTTCATCCCTTCCCCCTCGGTCCCTTAACCCTCTTGACTCTTTCTTCTTTTCTTTTTTCTGCAGTGCTGGGGATCGACTCCAGGACCTGGTGTCGGCCAAGCATCATCCTGCACTCCACAACTGAGCTGGGCCCTCGTCCTCATTTACTTTTTTAATTTGTAAAAATTTCAAATGTAGAGTGAAGCTGAAAAATGGTTACAGTAAACACCTAAATGCCCAGTACCGAGGTTCTACCCTTAACGTCTTACTGTGTTTGCTGTAAATATCTCTGTATCCAGCCATCCATCCATCCATCTTGTTTTTAAGCATTTTTTTAAAAGTTGCAGATGTCTCTCCCTACATACTTCAGCGTCCATATCAGTAAGTTTTTGATTTTTTTTTTGTTTTGCTCTATGAAACATATAACAATTCAAAAGTAAAAAATGATCCACTCAAAATCTCACTCCCATTTCTCCCTCCTATCCTATCCCCGCCCACAAATAGCCATATATTTGTTTTGTTGTTTGTTTTATCGTTTGGGTACGGGGTTTGAATGCATGGGTGCTTCACTACTGAGACACATCTCCCACCCCTTTATTTTTTATTTTGAGACAGGTCTCACTAAGTCACCCAGGCTGACCTTGAATTTGGATCCTCCTGCCTCAGCCTTCCTGGTTGCTGGGGTTACAGTGTGTGCCACCGTGCCTGGTAAGTAACCAGTTTCTATTTTCATTAGTTTCTGATTTAAGCTTTTGGTGTTGCTTTGTTAAAAAAAAAAATAGGCAAGTGCTGGCTTTGGCAGCACATATACTAAAATTGGAATGATACAGAGAAGATTAGCATGGCCCCTGCCCAAGGATGACATGAAAATTCATGAAGAGTTCCATATTAAAAAAAAAAAAACTAAGCAAATGCAGGAACATACTCATTTCTTTCTTATAAAAGGAGGCGAAGTACGCTTTTCATTTAATGATATATCCTATAAGAATTTCTCCAACTCACAGATCTTCAAATCCTGTTTTCACGACTCCACAGCACGGGTGTAAAGATCTACCATAATTCATTCCATCCATCTCCTGCGGATGTGCTACTAGGTTGTTTTTAATATTTAGGTATCATAAATAATACTGCACTGAAAAGCCCCGCACGCGAGTTACTCTGGATGTGTGGCGCTGTGTCTTCAGAGTTAATTCCTAAAGTGCAGTCATGAGGTCAAGTCAACTGCACACGACTGTAGAAACACGTTGCCAGGTGGCCCAACGTCTGCTCCAGGCGGCTGTCAGCACGTTCCTTCCCATTAGCCTCATGAGAGTGCTGTGTTCTCTCAGCCTCACCAGCAGAGTGCTTTATTAGTTTTCCGTTGCTACTTAGTAAATGCGACCATCTTAGTAGCTTTAAATAAAGCACATTATCATTTCATAGTGTCTGTGCATCAGGGATCTGAGTACAGCTCAGCTGGGGCTGCTTAGGGTCCTACAATCTGTAAATGAGTTGCTGGCCAAGTGGCATTGTTATGTGGGGACTCCTGGCCAAGTGGCATTGTTATGTGGGGACTCCTGGAGAAGGACCTGCTCCACTTCATTCAGTGTGCGGAGAGTCCACTCTGTAAATCCCACGGCTACTTGTTCCCCAAGACCAGGAAGAGAATGAGTGACTGTAGGAAAGGGCTAAGCCCTCTGTAGAGGGCACTCTGCTGATTAAATCAGGGTCTAGGGATAAGCTCCCTTTCAATGAACTTCAAGTCAACTGATTAGCAACCTTAATTACATTCATTTAAACCTCACCATCTTTGCTTTATTACATAACCTAACCACAGGTATAATGCTGGAGGTCAGAGATTATGGGGAACAGGTTTGAATTCTGTTTATCACAAGTCTGCTGTCAAGCTTCTGAGTATTTACTGATCTTTAAGAAATGGTTTCTCAGTGTCTTAATTTGCATATCTTCTATTTTGAATTAAGTTGAGCATGAATTCACCTGTGTAAGAACTTCGGCTATCTTTGTGAACTTGTGTCTTGGTCCATTTTCTATTGGGTTGCTGGCTTTATGTTTTTGGTACTACTGATTGAACCCAGGTGTCCTTTGCCACTGAGCTACATTCCCAGCTCTTTTTATTTTTTCTTGCTAAGTGATTAAGGCTGACTTCAAACTTGGATCCTCCTTCAGTCTCCCTAGTAGCTGGAATTACAGGCATGCACCACCATGTCCAGCTACTAAGGATTTTGTGGCCATTTTCCAGTATTTCTCCTTCTTACCCCATCATTTAATCCTTTTAAAATTAATATTATACAAATTTAGGCTGGAGTGTAGTTCAGTAGTAGAGCATTTGCCCAGCTATGTATAAGGCCCTAGCTCTGTTACATAGCCCTGCCCCCCAAAAAAAATAAATAAATAAAGATATATACATATATACATTACTGAACTTTCAACCTTATTTTAAAAACACTAGTTTGAACAGTTATGAACATAAGGCCAATCTTGTACTTACACCAGTGATTTTCAACTGGAGGTGAGTTTGCCCTGCAGATTACATCTGCAGTGTCTGCAGACATTTTTATTCCGCACGGTTGGGAAGTGTTCCTGGTAGCTAGTGGTGTAAGAAACCCACAAAAACCCGCCGGACACAGGAAATCACATAAGGGAGTTTATTAAGCAAACAAAGTGTCTCCCTGCAGGGTAAGAGAGAAAATGAGAGGAAAAGAAAGGGCAGTGCAAGAGAGAGTGTGAAAGTGAGGAGGAGAGAGAAAGCAAGAGAAAAGATGGCAGGGAAGCTATCCTTAAGCAGTTGAATTCCGCTGGGTTAACAGGGGGACCAATAACGGAGAAGGCTTACAAGCTGACTGAGGAACCAATAGCTAGCTAGGATGTTCACAGACGGACAGGTAGTTGGGAGGTGGGGAAAACGGCTGCAGCCAAAAGGGCTGGGGAGCAGCTTTATATTACAAGTGGGAAGAGGCATACAATGCAGAGGACAACCCCATAATGAAGATTTAGCTAGTCTAGGATGCTGAGTGTTGATGTTGGTTTATATCTTACTGCTTCTTCCTCTCAATGATTATTTTAAATACAATACCAGATACATAATTTCATCTATAAATCCACTTCCAGGTAAAACCCACAATACCGTTATCGTACCCTATTATCTAATCATAAACTATGTAGGACTGTTCAAATCCCCTTGCTTCTTTTTTCCTTTTGTTTACAGCTGTTTTTTAAAATTTTTTTCTTTTGCTTACAGTTTTTTTCCCCGTGCTTTTCCTTTGCTTACGGTTGGTTAGTTCAGACAAGATCCATACATTACATTTGGAATTATGTCTCTTTTTATGCTCTACAAACCCTTCTTTCTGCTTTTTCCCCTTCATGATGGAATCCATGACCTCCTGAAAAGCACCCTACGGTGAGCTACAGCTCCAACTTTTTAAACTCCCGTCTTGCAGGGCGTGGTGGCACAGACCTATAATCCCAGCTCCTTGGGAGGCTCAGGCAGGAGGATCATGGTTCGAGGGAGACCATGTCTCAAAATAAAAACTAAAAGGGGCTGGGATTATAGGTCAGTGACAGTGTCCTCGGGTTCAATCCTCAGTATCAAAAAATAAATAAACAAATAAATTCCCACTTGACATTTGTTTGTTGAAGAGCCAAGGTATTTGTCCTGTGGAATTGCTGGTGGCATCTTCAAAGTGTAGTTTAGCAATATCTTTCCAGCATTTCCTTAGACTGGCAGTAAATCTCCAATTCATATTTATTCGGGGGGCAAGAATTCTTCAAAGGTGCATTTGTCTTTAAAAAGAGATTACAAGAGAGCTGGGGAGGTTGAGGCAGGAGGTTTGCAAGTTGAGCCATACTGGGCCACAAAGCAAGATCCTGTCTCAGAATTAAAAATAAACGGGGCTGGGGGCTGCGGCCCATGGTAGAGCGCTCCTGGTTGAACAGTCTCCAGTGCGGGTGGTGGAGGGGGAAGATTTCTGCAAAGAATCCAGTGAACCTTTGTTTCTAAGTATAGCCATAATGATCTGGAAAATGAATTCTGAACTCTGACGTTCTCATTCTAGAAGAGTAAGGAGGAGACAGAATCTGAGTTCATCCCTCAGCAGGGTTTCCAGGTGGCAGGTTTACCTGCAATGGTGGCACTTCTCAGCACTTACCTTAGCCCGGAGAATCCCTTGTGACATCCCTCCTTACTGCCCAGCACCTAAAGGAGACTGAGGCTGACATGAGTGACTTCTAACTTCAGAACAAGTTGTACCTAGTCTCTTGGGGATGAATAATAAACTCGCCCTTGAGAGTTGAAAGGACAATCTGATTTAAACAAGGCACTTCTGTGACGTGGAGGTAAGGACTTCCGATCCAGCCCCAGGGGCTAGGATCAACACATCCAAAGTCATCGGAGCTGCTAGCTGCGACTGGTTAGAAAACTGCTGTCCTGCAGACTAGCGGGTAGAAGAGCGGCTGAGTGGGCTTTCTCCAGGTTCCGCCAGCTCTCAGTAGTGCTTTGAGGGAAGTCTGCAGAGGCCAGTGTGGAAGCTTCAAGAACGGGCCAGACAGTGGGACTATGAAGTCAGACCCAGACCTGGATCCCCAGGACGGCTGCATCTGCTCAGGGAAGGAGCCCCGCCTTGGGGGTGTGACACTGGGCCATCACTGGGACAGAGGAAGCTAGCGACTGTGATCTTCCAGATGCAACGCCCAAGAGTTGCAGTTCTTTCCCCGACGCTCCCTTCTAGGCAGCACTGTGACCTGTGTGTCCAAAAGCAGTGTGAATCCTCCTGGATTCCAAGGAGGGAATCTGACCAAAGGACGTTTCTTCATGCCGAGATCTTTGTGCAAAGATCATATTAATGCAGTCAGAAATTTTAGCCAAGATAGACAAGAGGTGGGGGACTTTTGTCCTGGACCTCATTTTTGGTAAGTTTCAAATCATAGATAAATGGTTCAAAGCAGACATTTGTGTTAAAGGTAAAAATCAGAAGATCTGAAATTTAAAAACTCCAGCTACTTAAGTCAACACACAACTGAAAAAAAAAACATCAACTGAACTAATTAGTCTTATTCCACTGGCACTAACTCCAGCATTTAAACAAATCAGTGAACAGATTAGACTAACAGACCCCTCTTCATCGGCTTCGAGGACAAAAATCAATTTAGTGATTATGACACTGCACAATAAAAAAATCATTCCATATTTTGTCTTTGGGAATGAACAATCATTTTCATAAATTCTTATTTTGTTTAGAAATAGTTTATTTAAAAAACTTTCTGTAAGTCAACTGACCTTGACTATTTGAGACATAATTGAAAACTGGATAAACAGCAAAAACTACCCAGATATTTATTCTTGAGGAATTATCATCCTTATTACGTATATTTTTGGTGCTGGAGATTGGCTCAGGGCCTTGCATGTGCAAAGAGCGCATTCTACCACTGAGCTATACCCCCACCCCTCTGAAGGAATTGTTTTAAGAAATGTGGTACTTGGGTGGCAGAGGCAGGAGGATTGAACGTGCAAGGCCAGCCTGGGCAACTTAGTGAAAGTTTAAAATGAAAGAAGGACTGGAGATGTCGCTCCGTGGTAGAGAGGCCGGGGGTTCCATCCCAGTGCTGAGAAAAAATAAGCAAGAACATGTGATAGCCAAACCCAAGATGTAAAGCTGTAAAAGGGAGATCCAAGATCCTGAAAGGCATGGCCTCGGGAGATTACTGGATGCAGAGGACAGCAACCCGGGAGTTCATCAGAATCGTCCCGGCAGTTGTAGTTCACAGCTATACATACTGTCATCTCCAGTGTTCAGAGCACATAACTCTGGCCAAAATCTACTGGTTTGGTTTGGGAACAATCTAGAGATGGGACCAGTCAAGAACTGTGACGGTCAGAGATTTTACAAGCTCTACTTATGAGCTAAAAGCTCTTCTGTTGCTGTTTCATAGATACAGCAGAGGACGTGAGATTCCTGGGTCAGAGACAAAGACCCTCATTACCCAGAGCGAAAGCAGCAGCCAGAGCTGCATGGTCCTGCAGTTTCCACCGTGTGAGGTGACGAGCTGGCACGGGTGCCTGCAGATGCAGCGGCCAGATGCAGATGCAGATGCAGAAGAGGAGCACTGAGCTCGCGACGCGTCATTTTTACAATAAGATGGAACTCTGCCTTCTCTGGAGGGTGAGTCCTCTCTCCTAAGGCTGCCTGACACAAGTCTGGGATTTTACCCAGTCGAAAAGGTGAGAAATAATCTCAGTATTGTTTTGACTTGTGCCTTCTCTCTTTTCAGTGAGTTTAGACACCTTTTCAGATGTCTAAAGGACATTTGTATTTATTTTTTAAGAACTCTGTCTATACTTTGTTCACTTTCATTTTAGATAGAACACTGAAGTCAAAGTGAGTAACAAACTTGTTCAAGGACTAAGTGACAGGGTTAAGATTTTAACCTGGCTGGATGTGGTGGTGCGCACCTGTGCGCCCAGTGACTTGGAAGGCTGAGGCAAGAGGCTCGCAGGTTCAAGGTGAGCCTGAGCAACTCAGTGAGACCCTGTCTCAAAATAAGTTCAAAAAAAGGGGTTGAAGCTATAGCTCAGTGGTAGAGTGTTTACTCAGCATGTGAGTATGGGGGAGTCCCTGAATTCAATCCCCAATATGTTGGAGGAAAAAAGGTTTGAAAAATGAGAAAAAAGATTTGAACCAGGCTATCAGTGACTCCTGTGACAAGTTATCCACCTATTGCCTCCCAGCTCCAAATTCATCCGTTTTGCCTGCACTTTGGAGGCAGATGTGGATCTCTCCCCTTTGCGTCGGGTGTGCAGGGGAGACACTGCAGGAGAGGTTGGCCCGGGGCTCTGAGGCGCCTGGGTGACCTGCTTGCTTTCCTGCAGCAGCTGGTATCTGCCCCCACCCTCCCCGCAGCAGATTTGCGATGGAGCCTCTGGTGAGCCGCCTCCGAACCAAAGGCTTCCCGTACCCTAGAGGGTGGGCTTCGGCTGGGTTCCGTAGGTGGAACCCAGGGGTACTTTTATGTCACTGTTGTGCCCCTTCTCCAAGGTGGTCGGGATCCCAGCTGGGTAGGTGGAAGAGCGCTGGCCGTTCCTTAGAATTTTTTTCAAACTTTCTTAGGTCCTGAGATAGACCACTCCAGGAGCTTCTCTCCCCCACCATGGGATCCAGACATCACTGGGCGGGTGAGACAGTGGCAGAGACATCACCGTGAACACCGGGAAGCCTTCCCTCTGGACACTGCCAGCCGATCCGTGGCGCCAGTCCATCGCCCAGTTTGTCCACGGCGAACAGAGAAAGCGAGCACGGCTCCCCTAGCAGAGCTTGTGTGCTGCTCAGAGTGAGGCCGCGCACCCGGCGCGACTCACGGAAGACGCAGAAGCTGCGCAGGATGGACGGGGTGGCTTTGAGGGTGCCCTTGCGGCTCTCCGATGTCAACGCTGCTGACGTCTCTCAGGCTCCGGCCACTTGAGCCGTTCCCCGCTGATGTGCCATTCGCTGGGACACCCTGACTTGCTGGCCCAGGCTGGCTCCCACGTCAGGGGTAGGCAGCTCCACCCGAACCCCTCCCAGGGGCTTGCCCGAATCGCCTCAGCTCCCGTATTTCCAGTTTCACCGAGGTATAACCTTCATATGGTAAAATCCGTTTTAAGTGTACAGGTGAATGAATTTTGGCAATTGTATAGTCTGTAACCACCACTGCATTCAAGATACAGGACAATTTTCAAAAGTTTCCTTGACCCCAACCTTTTTATTTTATTTTTGCAGTAGTAGGGACTGAACCCAGGGCCTTGTGCAAGCTATGTATGCACTCTACCACTCAGCTACATCCCCAGACTGTTTTTTGAAATTTTATTTTGAGACAGGGCCTTGGTTAAGTTGCTGAGGCTGGCCTCAATTCTGGGATCCTCCTGCCTTAGCCTCCTGAGTTGCTGGGATTACAGGCGTGCACCACCATGCTTTCAGCATATATATATATATATTTTTTTTTTTTACACAATCCCACTCCTTGGTTTATACTCAAAGGACTTAAAAAAATCAGCATACTACAGTGATGCAGCCACATCAATGTGTATGGCAGCTCAATTCACAATAGATAGATTGTGGAACCAACCTAGATGCCCTTCAATAAATGAAAGGATAAAGAAACTGTGATATATATATATATATATATATATATATATATATATATATATATATACACATACACACACATTGGAATATTATTCAGCCACAAAGAATAAAATTATGGCATTTGCAGGTAAATGGATGGAGTTGGAGAATATCATACTAAGGGAGATATGCCAATCCCAGAAAACCAAAGACCAAATGTTTTCTCTGATATGCTGATGCTGATACATAATGGGGTGGGGAGGTAAGGGAAGTATGGAGGGACTTTGGATTGTGTAGAGGGAAATGAGGGGAGGGGTGGGGGAAGGGGTAGGAAGGATGGTAGAATGAGAGGGACATCACTGCCCCATGTACATGTATGACTGCACAAATGGTGTGACTCAGCATTGTGTCAGAGAAATGAAAAGTTCACTCTGTACAGTGAATGGAAATGCATTCTGCTCTCATGTATAACTAACTAGAGCAAACAATAAAAAAAACCAAAACAACAACAAAAATACAATGAGAAGAGAAACTAATAGCTTCAGTAAGGGGTTTATGTTCACAAAGGAGTGTACTCATCCTGTACTTTATTTTTCATTTCCTTGGTACTTTATAATCCTGAGTACTATCTTTCATCTTAGCTGACTTACCATCTTCAAAACTACTCACTTATATGAACTATTATTAAAATGCTACTGTACAACTAAAATCCCTAATTCTAATAGGGTTGGAATTTCAACCTTTTTTCCTGCTATTATTTATTTTCCCAACCACATCTGTGTCATAGGACACCTAAAAACTAGGTTAAATGATCTGAATACAATGCAGATGTGGGAAACCGAGTAAAATGGATGGCTTTACAAGTCATCCTGCTGAACCTTTTTTAGTTTAAAACTTTTTTTCATACATGTATATAAGGCAATAACGTCTGTCACATTCTCCATCCCTGCTGCCCCACTCCTTCCCTCTGCTCTGCATAATGCAAAGGTCCTTCGCTCCACCCCCAACCCCACTGTGGATCAGCATCCGCTTATCAGACAAAACATTTGCTTATCAGAGAAAACATTTGCCTTTGGTTTCTTGGGATTGGCCTGTTTCATGAGTCTTTTGAATAAGAAAATAATGAATTGATATTTGTTCTCCACTTTTCAGAACAATAGAGATTATCATGTTAATAGTCACACAATTTCCAGAAATCTAGCTGAAAAATCTTAGGAATTTAGTTTAGCCTCAATAAATAACACATTTTTTAAAAGGCACATTTATTCTCTGTCAACTCAATAGGTTTTGTTGCTCTTCACTAGCAATTCAATTTATCATTCTGCTTTATATTATGCTAAATGATTTGACTTTATCTTTCTGTTATACATTATTGTGATTTTCTTTCTTTTTCACAAACTAATTGTAAATGCTATTAAGCAAGATAAGAAACAGTGCAATAATATACAGCAGTGGAGTCTGTGCTTAGCTACAAGCTAATAGATTATGGGAAAATATGCATGGATTTTTTTTAAAGTTATATAGTGTAAGACTATTAAATTTAAGGATTATATATGAGTTAATATTCTGAATAAAATTAAGCCTATCAATACCTTTGGTTTCTCTACTACAAATAAAACTGCAGTATATTTGGAAGTCTAGAGAAAAATTCTGATTACATAACTACTTAGAACTTCTTTCAGATCCCTACGAAATTGTTTTCCCTCTGAATTTTTTCTTCAAAACCAACAGGAAAGCAGGAGTTTTGAAGCATGCTCCAGAAGTTTGGGGCTAGGACAGGCTGTCTCTTCAGAGAGGAATATTTTTACATCACTTGGGGACTTTAAGTTAAAGGTGGAAAGTCTCAGTTGGTTATTGCCTCCTTGTGTGAGATCGTGAACCTGCGATTTAGTCTTTTAGCTGTGTCAAAAAGGAAGTAAGGACATCTGCCACACAGGCTGGGAGCATCCCTGGGACAGGTGCTCAGCACGATGGGTTAGAGCAGCAGTTTCCCTAGGCATGTAATACAAGGAAGAATGTCAGACACATTTTTATTAGAAAAAGAAATTCTAGTAGCCATATTTAAAAAAAGGAAAAACAAGTGAAAATAATTTAATGACTTGTATTTAAACTAATACGTAAAAATACCAAAGTTAGGGCTTTGGCATGCGGGGCGAGTGCTCTGTTATGGAGCTACACCCTCTTTCTGTACTAAGTCTTTTGAAACCCAGTGTGTATTTTACAACACCTCACAATGAAGACACATTTCAAGTGCCCAATAGCCATGTGTAGCTAATGGCTTCCTAACTAGATAGCATTGGTACATGTCTGTTCATTTGTCACATAAACTAGTTGATCATCTAGCAAGCAAAATAGAAGGGGTCTAACTTAAACTTGAAATGGTTGTATCACACTCTAGGGAATTCACAATTTTTTCTTAAAGTAGGCATTGTCTCCTTCAGTATATTCAATTTAAAAAAATTCAAATACTGAAATGTATAAAGTACATTCTAAAACTAAATCAATATGACTAGCAACTACAGATTAACATTTGGATAAATAGGCCCCCTAAGTCTGGGAAGTGACCTTAAGTCTTTAATTATAGTAATCTAGATTCTATACCTCTGGTTTGCTTACCACTTTCATGTGAAGATGTTTTTCTTTTTTGGTTCTTTAGTTCTGGAAAAACCACAATGTACTCTGCCTTTTATTTTCCATAGTCCAGGCAACCTGAAAGTAACTTTTTGTATATATTCTAAAATGATAGGGACATGGCACATGCCTGTTATCCCAGCCACTCAGCAGGCTGAGGCTGGAAGATCTCAAGTTGGAGGCCAGTCTCACCGATTTACCAATTTAATGAGACCTTGTCTCAAAATAAAAATAAAAAGGGTTGGGAACACAGCTCAGTGGTAAAGTGCTCTTGGGTTCAATCCCTACTACCTAAGGGGTTGCGGGGAGGGAAGGATGGGCTATACACGACCCATCTGGGCTCTATACAAGTCAATTCCTACTCGCCAGCTTCACCATTCTTTGGCAAAGATCCCAATCATAAGGAGGAATGCATAGACTGTAGGTCGGGTTCACTATTTTGACTGGCGTTTCACAGGCAAACAATGCTTACACTCACCACTGGTTAACAATTCTTATTCTAGAAAAACAGTCTTCTGACAGTTTTCTAATCGATGGATGGTTTGGATTTAGATTTTACATACTCTCCCAAATAAAGCTAGAACCCTGCAATTATGCCGTGTACATTTTAAGATGTCAAAAAGAAGTCCAGAGCGAGCTGGGCACGCACCGCAGCAGGTGCACAGCTGAGAAAGTAAAGGCCAGCTGTGCAGACTGGGCGGGCTCCTTCCCTGGGCGGAGGGCTGGGGTGTAGTGCTGGGAGGACGGGGCGGAGGCTGTGAGGACAGGGTGGGGAACAGGGAGGGTCGGAGGACAGGCTGCGGTGCAACGTAGAGAGTAAGTTCGCCCGCAGGCTCGCAGGAAACAGACCGCGCAGTGCGCCACAAGCCCTGGATCCCGCGCAGGCGCAGGGGCGGGGCGGGCGGCAGAGGTGCAGGGGGCGGGGCGGCTCAGGGGGCGGGGCGGGCGGAGGAGGCGCGGCGATTCGCCCGCCCAGGCCCCGCCCCGCCCCCTGCGTCAGGGTCACGTGCCGTTCGCGCGCGCGAGCCGGGAGGTTGGGCTTTACTGCCGGGAGCGGCTCGCTGCCGGCTGTTGAGGCCTGCGCCTGCAGCCCGCGCCCGTGCGAGGCGCCTCCGCCACGCCTGCCTGTGCTGCCCTGGAGGCTGCGCCTTCCTGTCCGGTGAGTACGGCGGGTGGCCCGACCTGGCGACACAGAACGCGAGCCACGCCGAGCCTGACAGCCGCGGCCGCTCTCGCCTGCCGAGGCCGCGCCACCTGAGGCCACCTCCGATGGCGGAGGGCGGCGAACGTGGGGCTGGGGGCTGCGGAACGCGCTCGGGAACCTGGGTCGGGAGAGCGCACTGCCACTGGCTGGGCCCGTTTTGGCGCGCTCGCGTCCGCGCTCCCCATTGGCTGGCGGCGCGATGGGGCGGGGCGCCGGCCGGTACCCGCCAGTACCATCGGGTGGGGCGGCGCCTGGGGGCGGGTGCAGCCGGGGTCAGCGTGGGACTGACAACGGGCGGGGACCGCTCCCTGGGCGGGCGGGCTCAGGGTCGCCTTGACCTGAGCGGGCCGCTGACCGGGCTGGAGACCGGCGTGGACTCCTGTGCCCGCGGGTCAGAGGGACACTGTGGTGGCTCGTGCGTGCCCGCGCCGCCTTTGGACCCTGCCCTGGTCAGGGGGTTTCAGTCGAGTCTTAAAACACAGGGAGTCAAAAGCGGAGGGTGCAGTGTCGGCGACAGGAGTGGGGAGCAGGAGGGGCGGACGGGACGGGCAGTGGCTTCCAGCTGCTGTGCGAAGGCAGGTTTGTGCCCTGATTTAGGACGCGGCACTCATGGGTTAGAAGTCTCCCCGCGAAGCACTGACGGTCTCCTCCTCTGTCTGGCTGCACTTTTCCAGACCGTGTCTCCTGACCCACTACATGGTTTCAGCATCCTGGGTCTTGAAAGCATTGCCCCTGCTCCCTGTAGTGGGTCTCCACCAGCATTTTCTTAAGGTGAATCCGAAGGGAGAATAACCGTGCCCCACACACGCTCAGCCACGTGTTACTTCCTAAACTTTGTTTCCGTGTGTGTGTGTGTTTGTGTGTGTGTGTGTCCTGGAATAGTGTAAATGTATTAACGAAAGTGGTGGGTCGGAGTCAAAGTTTGAAAGCCGCACTGAGTAAAGGAATGACCACAAAAAGCAGGGAGATCTGTGAGAGGGATACAGACATGGCTGGGGGATGCAGAGTTAGGTTGGGAGTGAGCCTGACCCAGTAGTCTAGTTAGGTAGCTCTGTCTCTGCTCCCTGGCTTGTTAGTCCTTCAGTTCTTGTGGTGGTTAAGCCTTGCCTATAAGCATAAGTGAATAATCTCAGTTGAATATTGACACCACTAAGCTATTGCCAGTGCCAGGTTGATTACAGCTTAACTCTGCCTTTGAAACAAGACGGTCAGGATGCTATTCTTTAGGGTGGAGGTGGGCATACCCAAGTGTCTGTTTTGATTTTCCTGGGGCCCATTTCTCAGATCTCTGTTTAATACAGGACACCATCAGTTCTGTCATACACTAGTGTGATTTTTACAGTTGTAAATATTTTCAGCAGCAGCAACAACAACAACAAAACCTGTACTCAGCCCTCAGGTACTAGTGATGTTGTTTCTTCTTAGAGTCTCCTGTGCATTGCCAGCTATATCATGAACCCCAGTATGAAGCAGAAACCTGAAGGAGTCCAAGAGAATGTGAAGGTATGTGACAGAACTGCTTTAGTAGAAGCACGTGGCCAGCAGGTTTTGCTTTTTGTTTTTGCCTTAGTGGGGACTGAAAACAGGGTCTGGCACATGCTTGCACTGCTCCACTGAGCTGCCTGCCCAGCCCTTTTCTTATTTTTGGTTTTGAGTAGAGTCTCACTAGGTTGCCCAGATTGCTTCGGAAACCTCCCTGGGCTCAAATGACCCTCCTGCCTTCCAAGTAACTGGAACTAGAAGTGCAAAAAGTATTTTTGACGTAATTTAGCCAAATTTAACCTGGCTATAATTTCTGTGAACCTTTCTGCATTTTTAGAGAGGATATCCTAAATGTTTTATTTTGATGTTGTTGTGAATGGAATTGTTTTCTTAAATTTCATTCTTGGTTTGCTCATTGCTACCACATAGGAATATAGTAATGTAGCATTGTTTGTTTTTTTTTTTTTTTTTTTTTTTTTTTTTTTTGCTAACCTTGTTTGGTAGTTCTAAGTTTTTAATTAGAATCTGCAGAATTTTCTATACACAAGATTATTTCTTAGATTTCATGAGATTATTGTATTAAGATCCTTTGTAAATATTGTCAGAATTAGCTTGAGCACAGACTATACTGTATAATTTTGCACATTTTTCTAGAGTGCCTCAGATGAATTTACAGTTTAGTTAGGGACTGCCACACAGCTTAAACTGTATGAGGATTCTGGGCAACAGATTACCTCTTCAGGAAGAGTATCAGTTTGCAGATTTAAATTAGAGTCAATAAAAGCCACTGATAAGTGAAAGCAAGTGCCTTTTGTTATATTGTTTTTATTGTGGTTTTCTCAGGAGCCTTACATTCTTTTTCTTGAATAATATTTCACATTGATAAACTGTGAATTTGATTGTATTGACTTCTGTTTAGGACAAGACATCTTCCCACTGTACTTGGGGTGTGTTTGTTTAAATTTTTTGTTATGAAGATTTTCAAATATTCAGATTCAGGGTTCTTGGATTCCTTGCCAGTTGTATGCAAAAATCTACAGGAATGTGCTTTTGTGTGCATTTTGGGGAGAGAGGGTTCACAGAATATCAAATTGTTTTCTAAAAAGGTTGAAACTCAAATATATGAATGGAATTTTATGGTTTTTCAACTCTTAATTCCAGTGCATGCTCTGTATACAGAAAATACTGATGTTATTGTATATTACCTTTCTTAGGCCAGATTTTATAAAGTTTATATATATCAAAGTTAAATCTTAGAAATGGTATGTGTATGTGTGTAAGAGAGAAACAGTAACTTAGTATGACTTCTTTTACCCTTTTTAATATGAATAATTTAATAAATTAATATCTATTAAGATTCCAAAGCTGTATTTTCTTCTATTTGTGTGGAGACTGTTGACTAATCTATAATCTAAATTATATCTGAAATGTTGGTGTAATATTTGTTTTCACAGTAGCTGGTATTTGTCCTTCAGTTAAATAGTGAGATAATAATCAACAGTAGAAACTTTACCGTGGGAAAGGTGGACTGTGAAGTGTGGTGTGGAGTCTGTAACTTTCTCACGCTGGTGTGGTGTCATGTTCTTGCTGACCTTGTTTGAGTATTCACCATTGTTTGCTGTCCCATGGAGGCAGTATAACTAATGATTTTTTGCAAAAATAGAAAGAACTCTCAGATCAGGAAATATACAGAAAGGCATTTGCATATTATAAGGAAGGCCATGATTTTCCAAAACAATAACCGTGGCATTTTAGGATATTTTTGTAACCCTGAGCACTGACATTTTTAGCTGTCTTCCAAGGAACAGGCTCGAAGCTGAACTGCTTCCATAATCAGGTGATGGGTGCATGTGTACTTGGCTGCAGATTCAGTATAGTCTTTAAAATTACATTCCTTTTGTGAACGTGTAAAGTTTTTGGCATACTCGTGATTTAAAGGAGGTCTGAGATGAATCCTTTGATTAGAGGAAGAAGTATTTTGCAGTGTAAATAAATAATCAACCTTTTCCTCCAGCTTACCTCTTTTGTGAGTTCATACCATAAATGTTATGCTGTTTAGTTTTATCAAAGGAAAGGACCTGTAAGTTTTCAGTTTCTCTGTAGAAGACTTTTTAAAAAGTGTATAAATATTCCTGTTATATTAGAATTTTGTCATATAGTTTGAATTTTTAATCAGAACTTAGAAATTTTGTTATATTTAACAAAATATATGCAAAATAATGACAGAATTATATATTAAAATAAGAAGTTGCTTGTTTGTATTTAGTTTGGATGATATCCACTCTTGAGAATTTCTTCAAACTTTATTATAATCTTGGGAAATAAACTTGCCATTTGATTAAACCAGCATCTTATAGCATTATATAACTATATACCAAGCCAATTATTTGTGTGCGTAGTGGTATTTTTTTCCCACATTATAGTAGGACTAAGACAGACTATGTAGAAACTTGATAACTGGATAACCATGTAGCAACTCAGTAACTAGATAATGAATTATCTCAACTTTTAGAATAGTCCTGTTCCAAGAAGAACTCTGAAGATGATTCAGCCTTCTGCCGCTGGATCACTTGTTGGAAGAGAAAATGAGGTATGTATTAGGGATCTGGGTAAAGGTGATACTACCTCTACTTCAAAAGCATTCCCAAGATTTTCTTGGTCTGAAACACCTAAGTTATTGAAATTCAGAAATAATGTAAGAATTATTGTTATATAACAATCACATAGTGTTTTGGAAGTTCAAAATTATTGTGAATACCTGTATTAGAATTGGAATGATATAAAGAGTCATGAATTATAGGAGTAATGTTCAATAACTTGAGAATGTCAGGTTCTTTTATTTGTTCTTTTTGAGTAAATGACGAAATCATGGATGAATGCGATTAGGCTTTTTGCAGATTGAGAATACTGGCTTTCATAGTACTGAATTTAAAGTCAACATTCTAGCATAATAGCACTACTCATCTAAGTCTTAGACCAAGTTGAATCCAAAATAGCAGCTCCACACCTGCAAGCATGGGACCCTGATTAGGATGAGTCGTGCTCCATGTGTGTGGTATGTCAGAACACACCCGGTCATGTTGTGTTCCACGTGTGTGGTATGTCAGAACACACCCTGTCATGTGTATCTGAAAGGAGCAACAGCAGCAGAGTAGTTGCTGCAAATAAACTTCCTAAAGTGCTGCACATTGTGGTAGGGCTTTGAATTGTATAATGTTTTAAAAGACTCACAGATGTCAAAGATAAGGACAGACGAGTTCCCTTTTTAAAATATTTAGTGAGTGCCGAAACCACCTACCTCTCCTGTCCATTGAATTAAAATGAATAAATGTTTCCATTATAGTTGCCTAAGGGCTTATCCAAACGGAAACATTGGAATGACCAGTTAACATCCAAGACTTCCAGCCCTGGAGCTGTTACTGTCCCAGAACTAAGTGAAAATAAAAGTCTTGGAGGAGTCACCCAAGAAGCATTTGATCTTATGATTAAAGGTATGTAAAACACAGAAAAAACATGAATTTCTCTTATAATTTTAAATTATAACATAAGGTAAATAATTGTCAATGCTGTTATGGATTCTACTGATAGCCTTTTAATCTAGGGATACTATTAGATGTTTTACTTACTGTCTTTGATAATTTAACATTTCTTATGATTTGTATTGGACAAATGTGACTACTTTTTGGCAAGATCCAAATATGGAAGAAATATTAAGGAAAGAGGCAGTAAATTATGTGGCACTTCTTATTATAGTAGATTGCCATAGGCTTTATGTAACTTGGAAATGGGCTTTTTAGAAGAAAAACATTTTCAAGATGAATTTGAAATAAGAAATTTGAACATTACACAAGAAGATTAAGTAATGGAACCATGAGGAATATGGTTGAGGAAAAGTGAGTAAAGGTGAATGAGAAATCTTATTGTAATAAATACTAATTTTTAGTGGAATGGTAGTGGAAATCAAAAGAAGTCAGTGTTTTTCTTTTTGTTTTTTGGACATGGGGTCTCACTGTGTTGTCTGGGCTGCTCTGGGACTCCTGAGCACAAGTGATTTTTTTTCCCACCCTCAGCCTCTGGAGGGTTAGGATTACAGGAATATACTGTGTGCCATAATGTTTTATACACAGTGTGGGAGAGTTTTTGTGTTTTTGTTTGTTTGTTTGTTTTGGCTCCTGTGATGCTGGGGATTGAACCCAGAGGTGTTTCACTGCTGAGGTGCTTCCTCAGTCCTTTTTTATTCTGAAATAGTGTCTCACTAAATTGCTGATGCCATCTTTGAACTTTTGATCCTCCTGCCTTGGCTTCCTGAGTTGCTGGGGTCACAGAGGTGTACCACAGTGCCCAACTGAGGTTTTTACTTCTGATCATAGGTGATTGTATGTGCCCTGAGGAGAAATTCAGACCTAGAGCAGTTAACTGGTTCACTGAAGGTCAGTGGCAGGGTCTCATTCTGGTTGCCTTAAAGACAGTGAGGAAGAGCATAGCAGATAGACTTTTACTAGGTAAAATTAGGAGAGGTCAACTGGATGGAAATAAAGAAGCTCATTGATAGTGTTGTAGAAGAAATAAACAGCAATGTTTGATATTTCTGATTCAGTTAAAATTAAGGATTGGTAAGAAAACATCAAAGTACCAAAACAACTCACTCATGTATCATGTTGCTAATATTACTGACGGTGCAGAAAGAATTTCCATAGATCCCCTGTAGGGTGTACTATAAGAATTAAAAGAACTGTAAAGAAACCCTGAACTTTGTTACATTTGTTGTTGACAGTGGTATAGTGGTATAGGGGTAGTAATTTTGGAAAAAATTTGTGTGTACTTTTAGGATGGAGGAAATGAGTGATGTTGGGAGGCAGGTTCATAAGATGGTGAAGGAAGGACAGGTATGGAATGAGGAAGAAGAGGAAGAGCTGTTGGATTGGAATTGGGGGTGCCAGTGGCTCTGCCACTGAAAGACCCTGGAAACTAAGGATCTCCAGTAGCTTGGAGCACACCAGGCATGCAGCTGGTGGTTTGTGAATACTGTTCTCCATGAAAGCTTCTTGGAGAAGGAACTGATTCCAGGATAGTGGGAGGGATACTACGGAGTGATTCTGGAATATCTTGTGTGAGAAAATAAGGAGATGCTCAAAAACTGATGGACCCATTAAAAGAACACAGGAATCAACTTGAAGGGATTCCTGCTGACTAAATTGCAAAAGTCCAAGCATCAGAATGGGTTATAAAACACTGAATAAAAAAGGGCATGAGTCTGTACCAACAAATTTTCTTTTAAATTGTGTTAAGGAAGTTCTTTTCACAGAATAATGCCAACTACCACATGTAGAAGGAATTATGTAAATAGAAAATCCCTTTTTTGTCCACTATGGAAATAGTAGATTTAAGTAAGAAACATCAGTGGACTTTAAAATTGGATGAAAAGTATTTGGAGAATAGAGTATTGCCACAAACTCAAAATTTTCCTGTACAGATCGGTTATTAATTACTAAGGGAGAAATCTGGGAGATGGCATCTTACTCTGATGATCAAATTTAACATCTCCCATTTTATAACAGATTGTCCTGTGCTTCCTGATGGTTCTGGGATACAGCATACGTATGTAGTATTCCTGCCAAGAAGATGTTTAACCTGAATGAGATCATGGAAGCACACTTGAAATTTAAAAGGGTATACAAAATAACTGATGTGGACTTTTCAAAAATGTGGATGTTGGGACTGGAGGTATATAGTGCAGTGGTAGGGCGTGGGCTTAGCACAGGGAGGCTCCGGGTTCCATCCCTGGTGCCAGTCACAGCCACCACAAAATCAAGTAAAAATGCAGAAACACAAATGTTGCAGAAATCTTTAATAACCTAGGTGATACATGTGTGTTTATTGATCTCCATTGTAATTCTTCTGAAGGACTGAAATGAATCCTTGAAATGTTGGGGGAAATAAAATTAAAAATATTAGACTGAAGTTTTATTTTCTCAACAGTAAAAAACTAGGTTTTTACAGTAATGATTTTAAAAATTGTATGTAAAACACTTGTTTCAGAAAACCCGTCTTCTCAGTATTGGAAAGAAGTGGCAGAAAAACGGAGAAAAGCTCTCTACGAAGCACTTAAGGAAAATGAGAAAGTACGTGCTGAGTGTGTTTTTTCATGTTCCAGGATCGTTTTCCTTTTGCTGTGAAGCACATGTAGTTGGACTGACACGCACTAGCTTAGTGTTGCTGGAAAGGCAACTGTTACCAGGATTGCCACACACAGCGAACTCTGCAGAGAACCAGGTTTATGCTGCGTGTGTCTGTCAGTTTCATATTTGGAGGCATTTAACTTGTTACACAGTAAATCTATGAAATACTGAACTTTATTTATGTTATGCAGCTTCATAAGGAAATTGAACAAAAGGACAATGAAATTGCCCGCCTAAAAAGGGAGAATAAGGAGTTGGCAGAAGTGGCAGAGCACGTGCACTATATGGCAGAGGTGATAGAGGTAGGTAACTGAAGTTCACTCCTTCAGAATCACGTCCCATAGACTTGATGGCAGAGGTGATGGAGGTGGGTAACTGAACTTCACCCCATCATAATCACGCCCCATAGACTTGATGGCAGAGGTGCTAGAGGTGGGTAACTATAAAGTTCACCAGATCGGAATCACGTCCCCATAGACTTGAAGCCACAGTGTGCCCAGGAAGTCTTCATCCCTCTTCACTGCTGAAAAGTATCGTTCCACGCCGGCTTGCCAAGTACCCATTTAAATTGTGCTTTTGAAGCAACTCAGACCACTTGTACGCTGTTGGGTTTGTAAATTAGCACAACCACTGTGGAAATCAGCATGGAGCTTCCTCAAAAGACTAGGTATGGAATGCCATAAGACCTGGCTTGTTGGTATTTATCCAGAAGAACTGAAGGCAGCACCGTATAGCAGTACCGCCACCACAGTGTTTACAGCAGCACAGTTCACAGTAGTCAAATCATGAAGTCAGTGATTTCATAATCAGGTGCCTGCCAGTGAACAAATGGATAAAGAAACTGTGCTGTCTATGTACACAATGGAGTTTTATTCAGCCATAAATAGAAGTGAAATTATGTCATCTTCAGGAAAGTAGATGGAGCTTGAGACCATTATGTTAAGCAAAATAAGACAAACTCAGAAAGTCAAGAGTTGAATGAATGTTTTCTGTCTCGTGGAAGCTAGAGAGGAAAAAGGAAGAGTGGTGGGGTGATAGCATGAAAAACAAAGGGGGAGCAGAGAACAGAGGAGGGAGGCGGGGGCGGAAGTGCCGCGAGGGATAGTGGCCAAGGTATAATGTACTGTGTGCATGTGCAGATGGGTAACATCCCACCAGTGTGTACAACTGTACTGCACAAGTAAAAAAAAAAATGGAGGAAAGAAAAATATAGAAAACAGTAAAAAATTGGCAAATTATTAAACTTTGTGACTTTGCAGAAATGCACTCTAGTTTGGTGGAGACTTTGATATAGCACTACTTGTAAGTGCATTTATTGAGGGGCAAGATGAAAAGAATCTATTACAACATTGAGGGTCAGCCATATCAGCATACTGATAATGACTTGACTTTTACAGTTTTTACAATAACTTACTGGTTTATTTCTTAAAAGAGACTGAGTAATGAACCGCTGGATAACTTTGAATCACCGGATAGTCAGGAATTTGATTCAGAAGAGGAAGCTGGTGAGGATTCGGAAGTGGAGGACTCAGAAACTACTGGCACACATGCTGAAGAGGCTGTCTCCTCCTCCACGGATGCAGAACCATGAAATGACATCCATCAACCTTTGACTATTGAGAAATACGCTGCCAAGTTTACCTCACTATAGTTCTTTGTAGCAGAGTAACTACATAATTCAAAAATGAATCAAACTTCGTGTTTGAGTCCTGGGGCACTATTATGGTATTAAATACAAATACTGTGTATTTTTAATCTATGATATTGTTTGTAATTAGCATTTCATTTTCTCAGTTGTCCGACATAACCTGTGTATATATAATAAATAAACTTCGGGTTCCTGGTGAACTTTGTATATGTTGGAAGAATGACTAAGTCTTTATAGAAAATGTGTCTGTTTCTGTGTTTGCTTTCTTAGTCTAGTTTTGTCTTGTGTTTGTACTACTGAGGATTGAATCCAGGGCTTTGCACATGCTGGACACATGCTCTATACTGAGCTACATTCCCAGCCCTTTGTATTTATTTTGAAACGGTTTCACAAAGTTGAGACTGGCCTCAAACTTGCTGCCCTCCTGCCTCAGCCTCCCACTTTGCAGGGAATACAAGAGTGAAGCACCATGCCTGACTTATTATTTGCTTTCTCTTCTTTTGCTGTCTTGGGAGAAAACAAAAGGAAAATGAATTTATCTCTGCTTAAACTGAGATAACAGGTCTTAACTCCCCAACTTGGTTGTACCTCAGGCTCAAGCACTATTGATTTCCAGATCCAGGCTCAGATATTGTTTGGAATGTAGCACAAGAATCTGTTTTCCAAAAGCTTCCCCAGGTGGATCTGATTGGCTGGGTTAAAGGCTCCACTGGCTGGTATGACCACATTGTTCTTGGAAGCAAAGTGTGTGTGCAGGGGGTCAGGTGAAAGTCCAGCGGAGCAGCCAGGTTCCTGACGTTTCACGTACTGGTATAGTGCACAGTGTGTACATACGGAGCAGCACAGCTTGATGTTAATGATGCATTCATACATACCATGTTTTGAACAAAAAGCAGGACAGTATGAGGTACACGGCACTGGAATTGAAAGTTTTGTATAAATTGCCAATAAAGAGCAATGTCAAACTTCAAACAATTGTTTCCTTAAGAACACTTGTTTCCAATATCGAGGTAAAGCATTCCTCATAGTGTTCTTGTGAGGAGCAAGACCTCTGTCAGTGCCTGAACTTAGTGCTTGAAAAATGAAAGCAGTTATTAACAGAACTTTGTCCAGTAGAACAGCTGCCAGCTGTTGACCCTTGACATGGTCAGTGAATGAGGAATGCAAGTTTCATTTTATATTTTAGCAGCCACCTGAGGCCAGTGACTGCTCTGATAGTGTTGCTTTGTGCTTTAGGTGTGGGCCACCAGCCCAGAGAGCATTAAAGAACAGGTAGGTTACTTGTTTAAAGAAATTAAAATACTCCAGTTAGGGCGAGAGCAAATCAGCTGAAAGGCTGAGCAACAGGGCAGACAAGAAGTAGGAGAGGATGACTTGGCAAGTAATATTCGTGAAAATGCCAGAAACTGATTGCCAGAGTCTAGTGGTGGGGAGGGAAAAAAAAAAAGATTTTTACAATAACGTAGGAGCTAAAACTATAAGAAAATAGAGGAAAAAACATCTTAGAGACTGGTTTGGCAAAGATTTCTTAGGACAAAAAAAAAAAAAAAAAGAGCTATATCAATAAATGGGCTTCATAAAATTTTTAACCCTCTGAAAGACTGAAGGAAGTGATAATTGGTGCTGTCTGAAGTGATTTTGGAGGGCAGGAGGGCAGGGGAATACTAGGATTTGAACCCAGAACCTTATACATGCTAGGTAAGTGCTCTACCACTGAGCTACATTCCCAGCCCTCTGAAATGACTTTTATAATTGCATAAAGATTTAGAGTTCTTTAAAATGTTAAGATTGGCATATAAGATTGGCATAGCCTGGCTTAGGCTACTGCTTTTGGGTTGATTGACAGTCCCCTTAAAATTCCACACCATGGACAAGATGACCTGCCAAAAGAAATTAGAAATGTTATCAGGAAAATTGGATTCAAGTGAGCCCAAAGCAACCAATGTCTACTGCTTAAGGCCCTCTCAGCTTGGTCTAGAAAACTCCCTTTAAGGTAATCTCGGTTGAGTTTTAGGTTTTCTTAACAGATCACAGGTCAACCACCACGTGAGTGTGTAAATATCTGTGCTGCAGCATCCTCTGGATGGGCTGATGGGCTGTGGCACGCTGACCAGAGTGGTTCCCAGCAGGATTAAGAGCTGCACTTCCCTGTGGTGATGGCTTAGTTGATGACAGCTTCTGTTGACCTCTTTCCCTTTCTTCTTGCCAGTTGCTGAGAAAACCCAAATGCTGGGGAGAGATGAATCTAGAAGGGAAAGTGGAGTTAACTGCTGCTAGGGTTTTGGGCAGTGATTTTGAAATTCAAGGCTTAGCATAAAAATGCTTCAGGGCCCAGCTCTGAACTATTCATCTTAAAGGGGTACCAGAGGCTAAAGGAATTGAATAGAATGTTGTGACTAGACAGTCCGTTGAGTTACTCTGCATATAAAACTGACCAAAGTTCCCTAAGCTTTGTCAGAATACAGACCTTCAGCAATATCTGATTAAACATGGAACAGAGCTGTTGGTTTTCTGCTTAAACCCCATTAAAATGACTATAAACCATAAAAGACAATCCCACGTTGAAAAACTAGAGCCCACAGATGAGGAAAAGGCGATATTGCAGGGAAGAGAATAAAAGAAAACGTGAGGATTGCTAAGCAGTTCCGTTTCTAGAAAAGTCTTCCGTAGACACCAAGGGGGATGACGTTTCAAGTGGTTCATTACGACTGACCTATCGAGAGACTGGAAAACCCCAATGTCCATCCCTGGAGGGACGGTTATGTACAGCATGCTCAGAAGCAGCAGGAAAGAATGAAGATCTGTGGAACACTACTACGGGTTAAAAAGGACGAAAAAAGGGGATTACGGACATTTTCTTTTAGATGGTCCATCTCTGGAAAGACAGGCAGCAGCAGCTTTTTTTCTCTCACTATTTTTGCATTTTTTATTAATGGCATATACGCTGTTCCCTGTCTGTCTGTCTATCTATCTATCTATCTATCTATCTATCTATCTATCGACCTGCCTACCTACCTATCTGGTTGTGCTAGATTAACCCAGGGTCTTCCAAATTCTAGGTAAGTGTTCTGTCACTGAGCTATATTTCCAGCCATAAACGTTTTTTTGTAATAAAATTTGATGAGGTTGGTAAACACAGTGCAGGTGTTTTGTTACATGTTATCAGAAAAGGGCGAGTAAAAATCTAAGAAGCCTGAGTCGCCCCAACTTGGGTTTGCCTGTGGGTGTCTGAACACAGCTCGGGACACAGCCCAGAGGTGTGCCAGCAGAGGTGAAGGATGCTCCGTGCGGCACACCTCAGGTCAAGCTCTGGTAGCCAGAAAGCCACCCCAGCCAAAAACAGCATCTGGAAGCCCTGCATTGCAATGGGTTGGCCACGGCGCCCACTGCAGGGCACGACGGGTTAGGGTTTGGTATTTGTGGGTGCCTTTGCTTAATCTCATCTGGTTTTGTAGGGCTGGGAATGGAACCCAGGGCCCGTGCGTGGGCTCACCATGAAACTGCAGCCCCAGCCCGTAATGTCATCCAATAACCCTCCAACATGCCACTGTTCCTGTTAACTAACGACATAATGCATCTTCCAACGAATTTCCATTTCACGAATTTGATTTTTAAGAGAGATTTTTTTTTACTTCCAATAAATTTATTACCACAGTAACATCTGGTATTATGAGAACCCAGTATAGTTTTTTTTCCCTCGGTGAGAAATCAGTTATGAATTTGTGCCCTTTATCACTTTCAAATCATTGTATAAGAAAGTAAAGTTTCATGATTTAATGGTAGACAAGGGCGATCAGTTTTCCTGGCCTTTGTATTATAGATGACAAAAGACTGTACTCCAGCTCTACAATTTTAGAACTATGAATACTCCCCATTATATCTAACTTCACACTTTAATATCTATTTCCTAATGAGAGGGGGTATGCTCACGAACAAGCTCAAAGGGCCCTATCTACAAGGTCATTTTTAAGCAGCATTTCCTTTTCTGAAGTTTCATTATTGTGTTTAAGAGTATAAAAATTAATACAGAACTGTTCGACTACAAAAGATAATGCTGAAGAATGATATATAGACTTTTATTAAGGTTTCCAGGGTAATACAATGGCTGCATCGTATAACTGAATTCAGAGAAATCAATTCCTGTGAAAACCAATTAGGAAATACAGCACCTCCGCAAAATTCTCAGGCCAGCCGGACCAATTCTCTGAAGCCAATATTTGCAGATTACATTTTAGACCACTGTGATCCTTAAGCTCCTTTATGAATGATACGTTATTGCATGTCATGACAGAGAGGGTATAACAAGTCCAGAATTTAACAAGGAGGTGGTAGTTCATTTCACTTTTGTTGGTAGACTGAAGATGACTTTCCAAAATCTGAGTGAGAATAGGAATGAACTTCAGGCGTTTGGCTTTCCGCTGGCTGACAGGGTTTAAGTAGCACCAACACGCCACGCTCTGGAGCAGCAGAACCTTCACTTTGGGAACCACCTTTTCATTTTGCAACAAGTCAGCTATTTCTTTCATGTAATCAGCTGCGAACTTCCCAGCAATGGGTCCACCTGTAAAGCAAGCATTTGCATTTCCAGCAGTGTTTGGTACACCGAGTAGTAGCTACTAACATTTTGGAGTCTCATGCTTCTTTCTCATTGCAGCAAAGAGAAAACACCGTGAAGCCACAAGGCCTGGAGGAGAAGGGTATTTATTTATTTATTTACGTTTTGGGGTTGCTGGGATTACCTGTGTGTGCCACCATGCCCAGCTGGACCCATTGTTTTAAATTGAGATCACTAAAGAGAAAATAATTAGTTATAACTGTGGTGGTTGAAAGACAAAAACTAGTCATTCAGTCAAAGGAAATGTTACTGGAGGTTTTTTGTTTGTTTGTTGTTTGTACCAAGGATTGAAACCAGGGTGTCTAACCACTGAGCACATCCCCAGCCATTTAAAAAATTTTTTATTTAGAGACAGGGTCTTGCTAAATTGGTCAGGGTCTCGCTAAGTTGCTGAGGCTGGCTTTAATCCTCCTGCCTCAGCCTCCTGAGCCACTGGGATTACAGGTGTGCACCACCATGCCTGGCTACATTATTGGGGTTTTAAGAATAGAGCTGAGGAACTCACCAAATTACAGTGTTCTAACAAAGAAGAAAACTTTCAGATGTCACTTTTAGCACAGCTGGTTAAGTCATACCTGTGAAGGCCAGCAGCCCAATTTTCTGGGCAGCCTGGGCTCTCGTTTCAAAGGGTAGAAGCGAATTCTTCAAGGTGTGGCCAAGTGCCAGCATTTTTTCTTTGTGAAAAATACTCTCAGCTGAGGAGATGTGCACTTCCTCCTTCTCCTCCTCAGCAAAACAGCTCTTAACAGTGACATTCCAGAAATTTTGGAGGCACTTACACAACCTCACAAAACAGAAGTGCACCCGAACCCAAATTCGTGTGCAGAAAAACTGTCTCTTGGTCATCGTGCAGGACGGCCGCGCCTCGGTGGCCCTCTGGCCTGGGGGGAGCTAACAGTCAAGAACTCCGGCCGTCGCCCGGCAACGCCACAGAATGGAACCTGCAGCCGGAGGAGGTGGCCAGGGAGTGCCGGGCCCTGAGGGCCGTCCCCAGGTAAGGGGCCACGTCCGCTTCCTTCCTCTGGGTCCCCAACCCGGCTTGACTCTGAGCCCCTAAAGCAGGCCGACGGCCCTGCCCTGGCACTTGGCGGGCACGGGGCACCCAGCTCTTCCGAGGCCTGCCCTCTCCATTGTGGCCTCACAGAGCTGCGCCTTCTGCTTCCGTGTGACCCAGGGAGGCCTTCCTGTGCCACAGACTCAGCCTGTCTTGCTGAGAAAAGAGAAGCAGGGCAGGAGGCTTCCGTCCTCCTGTGCACTCCCTGCCCGTCAGCGTCCCTGGCCTCCTGGTCCCCAGGGTGTCCTCTCTGTGCAGGGTTCTCTCAACTCGCCTCCCCAGACAGATTCTTAGTGATTTTTTTCCCATCTCAATTGGGTCCTTTGAATCATCCAAAAACAGAGGGCACTTCTTTTCCTCATTATGAAATCGAAGCCTCACCCGCACCCTCCCGCAGCGCCCACACAGGGGTCTCCCCTCTTCAGACTGCCTCGTGCCGTCTCAGGGTTTCCATTGCCCCGTGGATGGCCTCCGCACAGGACTCAACCACGACTCCACTGACGTCGCCCAGCAAGGTCCTAGGAAGGCCTTCCGTCCGCTGAGCCCAGTTCTCGGTCCTCAGCCCTCAGCAGTCCACGCTCCTGTGGACAGTTTTCTGCCCAGCCTCAAAGACACGCTCTCTTGCTTTTCCTTTTACCGGCCACTCTCTGTGTCCCTTTGCTCATTTCCTTTTTTCTTTATGGCCTCTAAATATTGGAGTGTTCTAAGGCTCAGTCCTTGGATTTCTTCTTTTTCTATCTATACTTCCTACCTGAGATAAGCCAGTGTCAGGTCTGCTGAGACTCCCAATTCTGTGGTTTTGTTAATGCTCTTTGTTTTGAGATGGGGTCTGGCTGTGTTGCCAAGGTTGGCCTCAACTCCTAGGCTCAAGTGATCCTCCTGCCTCGGCCCCCTGAGTCACTGGACTACAAGGAGCACACCACCAAGTCTGACTCCAGTTTCGTTTTGAACAGGAATTTCCATCTAAACCCGAGACTCATTCTGTCACCAGCTCGCTGTCTCCATTGGGATGTCAAAAGCTTTGCGACCTTGTCATGTATAAGACAGAGTTCGGGGCTTTCTTGGCTTTCTTCCCTGGACCTGTTGCTCCGCAATGCCTCATCCTGGAAAACGGTGATCCGTCCTTCCAGTCGTTCAGGTCAAAACCGTCGGATTCGTTCTCGGCTGCCATTGGTTTCACAGTCATTTCCAACTTCGCCACAAATCCTGGGGCTCTACTTCAAAACATCCCAAGTTCGAGACATCCTACAAAACGTATCTGCCTCTCCGCTTCAGTTGTGTGGATGTGTGAAAGTTGGGGAAAAGGCTCAAAGAACAGCGTTACTCGTCTAGGTGGAAAGAGCTTGAGGATCGTGACCCCTGGTGGGATCCTGCCTGCCGGACTGCGGGAGAGCGTGCCCTGGGCGCCAGGCGGGTACTGTGGGACACCGGGGATCGGAGGGACGTTGTCCAGGAGGCAGCCACCGCAACACGAGGCTGTCGACCAGTCCGGATTGAGGAGTGCTGTCCATGTGAAATGCACCGGATTCAGAGATATAGTATGAGAAAGATGTGAAACATCTCAGTGATTTTTACACTTACATTTTGAAATATTTTAGATAGAATACACTTCCCCTGTTCTTTGATATTTTAAAAACGTGGTTACTAGGAAACCCAAAACACCTAACTCAGCCCTTTTTCAAGATCTGTGTACTTATTTTTGCTTCTGTCCGGAATGTTCTTCCCAGATAAAATGATCCACACCACTAACCCCATTACTCCTCCAGTCAGTCCTCAGTGACAACCCTTTGTGCTTGGGGTCTTTGACCTCATCTCCCTCTGCCTTTATTTTATTTACAGTAGTGGGGATTGAACCCAGAAGCACTTTACCCACGGAGCTACATTCAGAGTTGCCCTAAGTTGCTGAGACTGGCCTCGAACTTGCAATCCTCCTTCCTCAGACTCCCAAGTCTGAGGAAGTATTACAGGCGTGTACCAAACACCCAGCTAATCACTCCTCTCTCTCTTTTTTTTTTTTTTTTTTTTGCTGCAACAAAATACCTGAGATTAAACAACTAACAAGGAGAAAACATGGTTTCAGAGGTTTCCAATCCATTTTGGCTGCCTCCCTGGCTTGGGCTGTGGCAAGGCAAAGCATGGTGTTCTCTAGGGAGGGCATGTGGAGGGAGGCCACTCAGCATAGGCAGCCAGGAAGCCAAAGGAGAGAGAAGGGCCTGGGGTCCCATCGTCCCCTTCAGGGCCCCCAGGGACCTAACTTCCTTCCACCAGGCCCCGCCTCCCCAAGGACCCACCACTGCCCAATAGCATCACGAGCTGGGGCCCAGGCCTTCAGTCCATGAGCCTCTCACAGGGACTTACAGAGGCTGCCCTTGCTAACAGCAGGGGCTACTTAGGCCCACAAATGCCCCGCGGGTAACTGAAGGCAGGACAAAGCTCAGCCTCTCTGCCTTCGTCTTGTGCCTGCATTCTTCGTGACCTTGAACCAGGGCCAGGTCCCTGCAGGGCTCTGCACACAGCCTTGCTGATCATTTAAGACACATTCATCTGAAAGCTGATAATGCCAGGCTCACAGCCCAAGTTCACCAGACCCGCCTTATTCCCGCTGGATCGGAGGTCTCTAGGCCTCCCCACGCTCAGGATCACAGGTCTGGTAGATGAACGCCTTGACGGGCAAGCGGAAATTGTCCCCCTCAAATGATAAAGAACTCTGGAGCCACCTGCCTCACAGGAGAGGATGACCCGCCAGGCGGTGACACGACTGTTGGGTGAAGCGGAGCTCTCACCCTGCCCTGCTCCTCGTCTGTTGACTTAAGGCTCCCGTGGATGCCCTGGAGACAGGGCTGAGACTTGTTTCCACTTTGCCTTTGCAGTATGGCCAGTGTTTCAGCCAGTTTTGCCATGTTGGACCAAAAGACCTGACAAGAACAACGCAGAGAAGGAAGACTTCATTTTGATTCACAGTTTCAGAGGTTCAGTCCACGGCTGGCCATCTCCATAGCTTGGGCCCAGGGTGAGCAGACCATCAAGGCAGAAGGATGTGGCAGAAGAAAGCCACTCAGGACGCGGTGGCCAGGAGGCAGAGAGAGCTCCCCTCACCAGGGACAGAATGCCACCCCAAAGGCACAACCCCAGGGACCTACCCCTCCAGCCACACACTACCTGCCTCTAGTTACCACCCAGTTAACCCATATCAGTGGATTAACCCACTGACTCGGTTACGTCTCATAATCATTTCACCTCTGCAAATTCTCGTGTCGTCTCATACATGAGCCTCTGCGGGACCCCTCGTAGCTAAACCATCCTGGCCATGTTGATTAGAGTCTTTTCACTACCTTTTCTGTTTGGTTTTTGAGGCAACTGGCAGGACCTGACTTGTTGGGACCTCTGGAGGCAGGTTCCTGGCCTTGGACTTTGGTAATGAGCACTTGGGGGACTTTTAAGATCCAAATGATGACATTCTGCCTCTGACCCCACAAGGTCACATCCACCTCACAATGCCAACGCATTTAGTCCATCTCCAGGAGTCCCCAGCCTTAACAGTCCCAGCGCGGCCGAAAAGTCCACGCCTGAAGTTTCTTTGAGACTCACGGCAGACTCTCGCGGTGAACCCCTATAAAAATTGAACGAACAAATCATATTTTTCCAAGATACAATGGCACAAGATATGCATTTCAAAAAGGAGGAGGAGGAGCACAGAAAGGAGGGACGGGAGCCAAGCGACACTGAATCCCAGCTGGGCAGACATTACACCCAGACATTACACCCTAGTTCTGTGTTCAGTGTCTGGGGCACAAGGTGGCATGCGGGTAGCTCCATGGTCATGGGCAGCCCTCCCCGTGGCCTTGCTGGCTGCGGCCTGCGTGCCTCCCTGTTGGGCTGCCTGCTCACTGCCTGCATCTTCCCGGGGCAGCTCCAACTCCCCAGAGTCTCGCTGCAGCTTTGTCTTCCCTCACCGCTTCGTGCATCGCCCTCTCAGGGCTCTTTGCAGGCACAAGCACAAATGGCCTCTGGTCCATTCCCAAGAGAGTCCTTGTTCCATCTGAAACCTCAGGAACAGTCTCCACTGGTGTGTTCCTATCAGCAGTCCAGTCTTCTGAGCCGGCATTCCAGACTTTCTCTAGCTCGCTTCTTCAGACTTTTCCAGATTCATCCCACGAACCAGTTCCGAAGGCTTCTGAACTGCACGTGTAGGTATAGTCACAGCCACCACCCCACTTCTTGGCACCAGTTTCCTGTGTTAGACAAGTTTTTGTTGCTGTAACAAGATACCTGTGATGAACAACTTAAAAGCAGAGATTTATTCTGACTTACAGTTTCAGAGGTATCAGTCCATGGTCAGCTGGCTCCTTTGCTTTTGGAGAGAACATCAAGATGGGGAAGGTATGGTAGAGCAAAGCTGGTCACCTCATGGAGACCAGGAAGCAGAGACAGAGTGAGGGACTCAGGTCCCAATACCCACTTCCAGGGCAGCCCCTCCCCCAGTACCCTAACTTCCTTCCTCCGGGCCCACCTTCTGAATGTTCTACTCCCTCCTGCCACAGACTGGGACCAAGCTTTCAGCACATGGGCCTTTGGAGGAAATCTGAGGTCCAAACCATAGCACTATACAGGGTGCACTCAGAACTTTCTCAAAATATTCAAATGCTATTATTTGTTTAATACAAGGTACTTTTTCCAGGAAAATGTCAGGGATCGAAAGTGATCTTGTTTTCTTTTTGAGTAATTTGTTTTTTCTTATGTATTAAGAAGTGCTGCTATTTTTTGCTGAATTCAGTTTTACCATCTTACTTGATGATTTTGTAAAGTAACGAGGGCAATTCAGTTAAACAGTATAGCAATAAACATATAGGCAAACTCTTGACTCAGTAAAAGCAATAAATGATATTTGGTGAACACTCCCAGAGTTGAATGTCAGGTCCCTGTGTGCTGCTGCTGCTGCCGGTTTGGGATGGGCACAGTCATGAATGAAGGCTCCCTCTGCCCTCAAGTTGCTCAGTCTGTGGTCATGGATACCACATCCCGGACACAAGCTCCCAACCAATTAGCTTTACAACACGTCTGGGTTACTTTGTTAAATCAAACTTTTGAGGCTAATAGGTCTCTGAAAATAGGGTTTGTTGAGCTGTGTAGATGCTAGCTGAAGGGTGAAGGGCCAGTGGGACACATTCCTAAGCCATCTGCAGCGGGGGCAGATTCAAACTGCAAAAATGTCCACCAGACCTAAGGGGCCAGGGTAATCTATGATAACATTTTGGGGAGAAGAAACATAAATCATTTACACGGAATCTACTTTTGACTATTCAGAGAGGAGGGAGGGATCACGGGAAGCAGGCAGTCAAGGGACAGGAAGTTAGTTCACGAAGAGAAGATGTTGCTACTTTTTGGTTGGTTGGTTCCCAGAGCAAAATGTGCCATGGTGGTTGATCTTCAGCACACAGGAAAGGAACGTAGAGCACTTGATTGAGCTCAAAGTTCTGATTTAACATGGCCTTCTCCCCTCTTCCCTCCCTCCGTTCTCTATAACTCAATTAGGACATTTCAGAATTCTTATCAAGTTACTTTCCCTATTTATGTAGGTGAAAGTTCAAAATCAGAAGAGGCCTGAGTTGAGAATGAGGTGCAGTGTGGTGTGGATGCCAGCTGAGGAGGCATGGGAGAAAACACCCCAGACTCTGCGGAGACTAGTCATTACAAAATAACTTTTATTTTAACTTATATGATTGAGTGATGAATACAAATGCCACAAAACTAAAAGCACCCCCTAACCCAAAATAAAATGCAGAGGTGAATACAAAAGATGTGGAATTAATTACTCATGCAATATTCAAAAAAATTAAAAACCCAAAACCAAGAAACCCTGTAACATGTGAGACTTGATTTTCTATAGAAAGAACCATTTCAGTCATTTAACATGGACTACAGACTATGCCTACTAACTACAGACTGTACAATGAGCCTTTAAAATGAAGGATGAATGCATGTATAATATTTATAAATATACAAATATGTACATTATAACTTCACAGTTGAAAGAACTATTTTGCCAGAAGCCTGGCAAATAATTTTCACTTTAAAATGAAATGAACTCTTTTAAAAAGTCGTGCTAAAATGTAAATACTTAAAATGACAGCCAAGTGAGATTTATGCAAGCATGTCCAGAGTACTGCTGACAGTCCACAGTTCAAGTCACATTCACAGGTGTTGTTCCGATACCCTGGCGTACCCCACCTGCCCCTCTTACAGGGAGGGAGAAAAGTCATTCAGAAGCAGTGGCTGTGGGCCCTGTCTGGTGGAGGACCGTGGGAGCTGCCATTGAGGCTGTTTGGCCAAGGATGCTACCTGGTGGTGAATGGCTTCTGGGGACTTTCCACCCCTCAGGGAATCCTTCTTTCTAATTTCGTGGTGATTTTTATAGACACAGGAATGATTATTAGTGTCCCTATGGTCCTAACCCATTAAGGAGTTCAGGTTCTTCCACCTTGAAAGAGCATCACAGTTTTCTGAATCCATGACTTCTGGTTTTGATTTGTCTTAGCAGCAAAATACCTGTATGGGAAGAGTCTCATCAAAAAATGGCTCTTGTTAGGAAAAAAGAAAAAAAAAGCTGTCAGGCACGGTGGGGCACGATGCCTACAGTGTCAGCAATGCAGGAGGCTGAGGCAGGAGGATCACAAGTCTGAGGCCAGCCTGGGCAACTCAGTGAGACCCTGTCTCAATATAAACATAAAATGGCTAGGGATGTAGTTCTGGGTTCAGTCCCATCAAAAAAAAAAATAAATAAAAAAAAGGCTTAATGAGATTTTGGTTTCTGAAAGTATGGGTATAATCTTACTAAGGTAGTTATTAGTAACTTAGTTATCTTTTTATTGTAATGAGAACATGATTTGGGAATTTTTAGGATGGGAAAAAAGAAAGACAGCACTTTAAAAAGTAAAATACAAAAATTAGACTCTCACAATGGGTCATTTTGCCACATTCTGCAGGCAAACGTTATTTGAAGAAATTCTTTTTTGTGCTTGTATTTAAAGTAAAATTAGGTAGCTAAAGGACCACTCAGCCCTGAGAACACCACAGAGAAAAGCTGCAAGGCATATGGTATCATCAAGATACCACAGGACAATTTCAGCTTATTCAACTTCCGAAAAGGTACAGAGATGGCCGTTTTAAGACCCCACGCTTGTTAAGATGAGGTGGGTTCACTGACACTGCCGGACAGTCGACCACGGGAGCCGAGTTCTGCACAGCCTTGTTCCTGTGGCCCAAGGAGGAGCAGGGCTGGGAACCAGGCTCAGTCCGTCTCACGTTGCAGGAGGTCTTCATGTCCTCTACGCCTTCCAGCCACATCTGGCACGTCTTGGTGGAAAGGGCCGGAAGTTGGGACGGGTCAGGCAGTGCTAACCGGTGGCTAAAAGGCCGTGGCCACTTCAGCTCCATGACGACCTCCAACTTTCACCTGGTCTCGGGGAAATTTGTCCAGCTGCTCGTAAGCCAGCCGCCCGTCTTCTCCTGGATGGAACAGGAACATGAACACCATTGTGACTTTACTCATCGTTCAAGTAAATTCACACCATGGCTTTGGGTGTGGGTCACTGGGCTGTGGTTTTATTTTCCCCCCCAATGCTGAGGGTCAAACTCAGGCCCCTGCACATGCTAAGCAAGTGCTTGGCCACTGAGCCACAGCCTAGCCCTGGATGGCTATTTTAAGCTATTTGCCATGGTAAGAAAAATTGGCTATTATTCCTAATTATGTTACTGACTTCTAAGGGATGTTTAGAACAACCATGAGCTTTTGAGCTAATGCCAGATACCAAAAGAATGCCAAGGCGACATGAAGTAGAAGCCCTGTGGCCATCTGCCTCTGGTAACGTCACACGAGATTTATTCCTGCACTACACTTAGGTGTGTCAGGGATCTGCGTGTAGCTTATCCTTCTTTAGTGCATCGAAGTTCCACAGTCCTCTCTTGCACAGACTGCATATGACGCTTCTAAGTGATCACTGGTACAAGTCAAACCTAGGCTTTCCAAAGGTAGTGGAAAATTGCTCTCTGCCTCGGAAACCCACGGGGATGGCCTTCTTCCAGTCCGCAGCTGTCTCAGTTTTGTCTGCAGCAACACCTTGAACAGCCTAGATATATTTTCGAGTAACTCAATATCTATTTTTCCTGTTCAAAAAAACTGATTAAAAATAGGGGAAAGAAGGATGGGGATGTAGAGAGAGCACACGGGTCGCACGCATGCAGCCCTGGGTTCAATCCCAGGGCCAAAAAGAAGGAAAAAGGAAAATGGAATGCAGCGACCGTGATAAGATGGAGGCTTTCCTACGCTTACTAGAAGTGAGACAAAGACAGAAAAAGTGAGTTGTGCTCAAACAGAAATTCACTGTGCAGGAAAACAGAAGGAAAAAAAATTAAAAAAAAATCATGAAATACTGGAAATACATGATCTTCGAAGGAGTGTAATCTTGGATTTCATAATGTAGTCACCACAAAAAGAAACCTTTTAATAAACCAGAACTCTGACTTAAAGTTTTTGTTATTGTTTCTTTCATGTAACTTTTTCAGGAATACATAGACATTTGCTTGCCTCTTAAGAAGCCCTGCCAGTGGACTCTTCCATTAGCCAAAGCCTGCTTTTTTTTTTTTTTTTTGAGGTACCGGGGATGGAGCCCATTTCTCTGGCACAAGCTAGCAAGTGCTTGCCACTAAGCCACGTGCCCAGCCCAGAAGTCTGCTAATCTAAGGGACGTTTGTTAACAGCCTTTTCAGACCCTGACTTTTAGAGACATGCAATATTATGTCCTAGTATGATATTCTCAACTTTTTCTTACTTTGGAGCAGAAACTTTAATTTATTGAAACGAAATACTTATCCAAAACTCTGTAATATCAAACAGATTAAAACAGGGCCTCACAGATGATGGCCAGGGGAGATGAAGAGAGAGGCTTGCTGAGCCTGCTGGCCACCTCCTGTCCCTCCTCCTCCTCCAACCACGGACACCAGGTCAGCGCCTGGCTTGCTCAGGAACCCTTCCAGCATGGAGTGTTCAGTTCTCCCCCAGAGCCCAGAGTCTGGTGGCCTAGAGGGTCAAGACTCCACCTACCAGGGGGGAAGCTGGGTCTGGGTGTCCATTGGCAAGTCATGCAGCCTGTGTGCTACTGTCTGGATCTCCAGTGTCCCCCAGAGGCCTGTGCTGAAGGCTTGGTTGCCAGTCTGTGGTGCTACTGAAAGGCGGTGACCCCTTTAGCAGGTGGGGCTAATGGAAGGAAGGAGGTCACAGATGCTGGGACTGGAAGGGGATAGGAGACACCATTCTCTTCCTCTCTCTGCTCCCTGGTCTCCGTGAACAGAGCCGTTTTCTTTGCTGTGCACTTCTGCCATGATGCCCTGTGTGCCACAGTCTCAAGGGCACTGACCAAGTGGCCATGGACTGAAGTTCTTGAAACCACAAGCCAAAATCAATCTTTGCTTCTTTAATTTGATTTATCTCATGTTTTTTGTCACAGCAACAGAAAGATGACCAACATCCTCAGCATCCCTTAGTGTGCCCGCATATAAAATGGGACTAACTGTGCTTCTCCCCTCTCTGAGCTCTGGGAGGGACAGAGGAGCCCTTACAACAGAGCCGAGCACAAAGCTGGTCCCCTACACAGCTACCCAATACTGGCTGAGCATCCCTACCCCCAAATCCAAGATCTGAACTGTCCCCAAATCCAAACCTTGTGAGCACTGATGTGACTCCACAAGTGGAAGACTCCACACCTGACCTCGTGAGGTGGGTTCTAGTCCGAATATGAGTGAAGTAAAAAATGTTGCATAAAATGACTGACTTATTTTAAAGCTAGATATATAGTAAACGGGTGCATCTGAAATATAAACGACTTTCATGTTTAGACTTGGGTCCCGTCCCTAAGACATCTCAATATGTATATGAAAATATTCCACAGTCCAAAAAAACCATGAAATCAGAAACACTTCTGATCATCCCAGGGGAGGGCTACTAAACCTGCCTTACAACAGTGCCATGACCAGGGCTGGCCTCAGGGCATCTCACTGGCATGCAGTCGCGGTGGGCTCTGCTCGGCGTTGGCTCCTCTGCATCCCTTATCAGCCTCGAGCTAGGAGCACAGCTTCAGAGGAGGGAGCGCCTGGGTCTGGGGAGTCAGGAGCATGGCTCCGGGCAGACCTGGTTCCCGTGGGACCCACCAGCACGGTCACCATTGTGATGGAGACGTCTGTGTCGATACAGTGGCCACCAGCACACGTGGCTATTTAAGTTTAAATTGCAATTTCTCAAAATTAAATAAAGTGATTTTTAAATTTCTATATTTTTGTGGTGTTGAGGATTGAGTGCAGGACACTGCATGGGCCAGGCAAGTACTCTGCCACCAAGCTGGACCTCCAGCCCCAAGGAAAGCTTCAGTTCCCTAGTGGAGGAGCCAAGCTTGGGTCGTGCAGGACCACCTCTGTTGTAAAGGGGGACGTGGGGCACCCCCATCCCACAGAGGCATCCACTGGACGGCTCCAGGCTGACACGTTCCTGACTGGGGTGCAGAGCTGCCTGAGTGCCGTGATGACTCTCGGACCTTTGTCATTGGGAGATGCATTAATTCCCACAGAAAACACCACTGTCACCATAGCAGTGCAGCCACCTGTGTGAGAAAGATGCACCCGTACTTGGGTGTCAGGTGAAAGAGGACTCACAACGCTGAGTCCGGGCTCTCAGACTTCATTGCACGGAAGAACCGTCTGGAAGGCTTTGGGAAATCCCCACGTGTGCTTCAGATCTTTGGGGTGGACCCTGGACGGGTGCGTGGCTTCCCCCGTGAGTGCAGCATGCAGCCAGTGTTGGGACCCTGACCTGGGAGCACAGGGCCCGCAGCTGGCATGGGTGGCATATGAAGAGTGGAGGAAAGCAGGACGGTGGTCACTCCTGGAGATGCTGCTGTGGGTGCAGCTCCAGGGACCAGGCCAGCTCCTTGGGGACCCTCGCTTGGCTTACAGTGGAGACAGCAGCATGGCTGGTCAGGTTTACCCTTCTGTCTCTTTTGCTGTCGTGGTTATTTCAGAACAGAAAGGATAAAGGAGTCTAAACTAATAACACCCTGGCGTCATTTAGAGCAGTAAATACCTTCAATACCTAAAACGGCCATTAGGAATAACTATTTTATCCTTTGAACAAACATGCTGGCCAAGCTTTCTGAGCAACAAACAATACACACAATAGCGGGATGGAGTCTTAACCCCGTAACTGTAAGGAAGGGCCTAACTGGGAATGGGATTTCCACGGTGGTTAAAGTGCCACGAGATTCCCCTTCACACGGGTAAGACACCAGAGTCAAACCAGGGTGACATTTTCCCAGGTGGTTTTAGGGATGGATTATGTTTGAAGAACTTCAGAGTATTCCTTTTAGAATGTAAGAGTGTGTTGCTATGGTAAAATTATTTGGAATGATTCATGCATTTTTATACGGCACTAAGAAAAACTATAAAACATGCTAGGCAGGGACCTCATGGTGTAAAGGGGGGAAGGACTATCTGGGTATTCCAGAATTAAGACGTCAGCTCTTATCTTTGGGGTCAGGGCTCCGGTCGGCCTGGGGGGCAGCCCAGGCCGAGGTGTGTGGGATGCAGCCCTGGAACCTCGGGTAATCACTGCCTTTTGTGGTCGCCAACCCACACTGGCACCCCATCTGGATATCCATAGCCTCCTCTTCTTGGTTTGATGTTTGTGTCCTTGATCCAAGTAGGACACAAACTGATAAACCAGGACAGCGTGACTCCTGAGAATAGCCTCGCTCTCCGCATTCAGAGAGAACGAGGGACCGGGGAGACGGATACTGATGTTCCCCTACTCTGCATGTGTGAGTAGACAACATGTGGGGGAAGTTGCTGAAACAGGAGAATGAAACTCTTCTTCTCAGCTCCCTTCGAGAAAATCAGAAGTAAGCAATTACATTTAACAAAACAAAACAAAACACAAAACCCAACTCACCAAGAGACAAGAGGGTTTCTGAGGCCACATTTCTGATTTCTTCAGTATCAGACTGACACAACGTCACCAGCATTTTAATGCTTTCAGTTGCCTATGGGGGGAAAGTAGTTTAGCGCTCTGATGTTTACTCTGGGGTTCCCCGAGACAGCATTTCATCACTTAGAAAATCTTACTTAGGGGTCCCCAAACTTAGTAGAGTGTCGGGATCATTTAGTGAGCTCCCTTATCAGTGCAAGTTCCTGGGTGCTGCTCCAGACCTGCCATACTGGAATTTCCTGGGGGCGGCCTAGGATGTGCACTGTAGACAATCTGAGGAGCCGCTAAATCCCTCTTTGCAGAGTACTCCAGGGCTATAGTCGAAGGTGAGTCTCCTGCTTTTCCAAAACAGAACCCATTTCCCTAGTGCTTTCTGCTGCTTTCCACAGATTCCAAATAGCACCGGGAATTTCCACACCTGTATTATTGAAACAGCACATTGTGCCTGATAAATATGCACAATTATTATCTGTCAGTTCAAAATAAAACTTAAAGACAGAACTCTTATTCAGTTTATGCACTGAAATAGAGAAGGAGAGTTAAAGTCTGTGGTGGGACGTCTTCTATTTATCCTGTGAGCAGCTGCTGAGCACTCTGCGAACCAGACAGTTCTCAAGCCAGGGGAGAGTCTATGGTGACCCCGACATGGTCCTGGTCCAAAGAGTCTACAGTCCAGTGGAAAGAGAGATTGTCACATGGGCACTTATGATGAGTGACAGCCGAGTGAGGTGCTGGGGCAGAGCGCCACTGGGAAACAGCCTGCCGGGGAGGGATGTCCCCACGGAGAGGTGGCCTGAGACTTGTGAGCCAAGTGTGGGGGTGGGCGGGTAGTGTGCTTGGGGCGGGGAGTGCCTGGGGTGTGGAGGAGGAACTGGTTCTGGCAAGGCTAATAGACCGCAGCAGGGCCAAGTCCAGAGGTAGCCACAGAGGTGTTTAGAGAAGGCCTGTGCCTCATGAAGGGGAGTCTTGTGAGCCATGTAAAAGGCTTCCAGTTGAATCCCGAATTCACAGCTTCATCTGGGTCTAAGTCTGAGATCTAAGATCGCAGAGGCCCCTGCGGAGCTTTGAGCAGATCTGTGTTTTGTTGCAACATTTCTGATGTGGTGGCGAGGGTGGCCTGATGCAAACTCAGGTTGTAGCAGGCAGGGGGCTCCCACGCAGGTGACTGGTGCAGACGGGTGGCGGATAAAGCAGAGGGCACAGACTGAAAGTGGGGTCCACGGGATGGCGGGATGAATGGCCTGGGAGAGGAGGTGGGGCAGGGTCACTGTCGACTCCTGGCTCCCAGGGCCTGGTGTAGGGCCCACCAAGGCACGGAGGCGAGTGGTGGCTGGGGTAGACGCAGTGTGAAGTGACTTCCTGCCAGAGCTACCTAACAGCAAGCTGGTGATGGTCGGCATGGACCTGGACCGGAAGTACTGGGGGTCATCGGTGCAGAGATGGCAGTGGAAGACTTGGGGGTGACCTCCCATGAGACAAAACGCCTCTGCTGAGCTGCTCGAGGAGCTGGGCTTGTGAAGTAGTAGAGGTGGACAGGGCGCCAGAGAGGGACAAGCAGAGGGAGCAGCCTGCGGCACTGCAGCCCATCACAACAGGTGGGAGACCTGGACGTGGCCACTGGACTTGAGGACCAAGATTCCCCCAAGGCTGTTTCCAGGCTGATTAAGGAACAGAAAAGTGAGAAATTCCTGCCTGTTACCATTAATTAAAAAATAAAATAAAAACTCCCCCATAAGTCAGCTAAGGATCGTGGGTTGGCGTGGGTGAGTGACGGATCTGCACTGTCTTGCACAGGAGCCGGCGGGCTGTGGGGGTCTAGGCAAAGGCATCTCATCTGGCAGAAAGGGTCCTATCTTCTAGGAAAAGAGAGAAAAAGGAGGATCTGGTGCTCCCAGACGTGGCTGTGCGGGAGTCGGAACGGAGGGTCTGCTTTCACCTTCGCAGCCTGCGGATCCGTGAAGACCCCAGCGGGCCTCGGGGTCCTGCCCTACTGGTGCGAAGTCTGTATCAGGCATCCAGCCCTGTGTGTGTCACCGTGTGTCAGGGACTGCCCAAATAAACAGAAATCACTGCAGGCTTTTTTCTGGCCACCTGAAAGTCATTTTTTGACCAAGTAACAAGGAAGGTAGACTTTCCCACAGTTGTTTTTCTTCACAGGTCATTAACTTTCCTTTTGAGGAGTTAATCCCTTTCTTCACGTCCCATCAGGCCTGCAGGTCTCTGCCTTTGTCCCAGGTGCCCATCCAAGACTTCGGCAGATTCTAAGGTGTGGCCTCCTCACTCTTTTCTCAAGGCCCATTCGTCTTATTTTTGTGATACAGCAGGTCAGATATTAAATCCAGCCCATGGAAAGGGCACCTCTTTCTTGCCGGGGATTCTCAGCCCTTCCATCGTCCATTAACAGTGCAGCTCTTCCCTCTCTGCTAACTTCCTTCCCCCACACAATTAAGACTGGCTAACTGCTTACAAAAATAAATCATGGGAAAGGATCTGGGTGGAACCCAGGGGCACACTGACTTTTGAGACTTCTTTGCATCCCTTCTATCATCCCTTGCCATTTGTTTTGCACATTAAATTTTGGCGAAATCATCATCTCTTTTTGGAATAAAATATTTTCCTAATACTGACCCAGAGGCAAACTGATTCCTAAGGGCCACTGCAAAACATGATTATTTCTTCCACTTATTCACTTTAACAAAACAAAGTCACATGCAAGGGAACAAGGACCCCACGTCTAACAACCAGCTGCAGGGAGAGGAGCAGGAGGTACTGGGGGCGTGGGAGGGGCTGCGGGCTCCAGGGGAGGCCCGGCCTTACCTCCAGGCTCCGCAGGGCCAGGCAGGCCGCCTTCTGCAGCTGCAGGTTGGTCTTGGTCAGTGCTTCACAGTAGTAGAGCAGGGCCTGGGGGAGAAGAGGGACACTGTGAGGCGTCCTAGGAGTGTCCCGGAAGAGGTGTGTGACACTCCCCTCCCTGAGAGGAACCACAGCACCTGTCCAGGTGCTCTGAACCACGGTCACAGAAAGAAAACCCGGTGAAATTCAGGTTGCTTAAAAGACCAGTTTATTCAATAAGGGGATCCTTCATCTTCTGCCAGCTCACAGACTCTGGGGAACATGAAGTTGGGTGATACAAAGTTATGCTTTTTTTAAAGATTGATTTTTCCTCTTTATTCGCCAGTTTTCAAAACAATGAACTGGTTCGTTAGTAAACCCAATGGTGACTTTTCATTTTTTAAAAATGTATTAATATTTAAACATTTTTAATGGGCACATGTTTGCATGGGTTTATGGGGCAGAGTACGCTAACTCAGTACGTGTGTACGACGTGTAACGATCGACTCCAGTGATCCACGTTTCCATCATACCCAACATCTGCCACTCCTGTGCACGGGGAATCCTGGACTCTTGCCTCCTAGTTATTTTGCAACAGATCATTGACTGTCACAGACCAAGTCACCCCACTGCGCTGCTGCACACCAGGACTGATCATTGATTGTCACAGGCCACAGTCACCCACTGTGCTGCTGAACACCAGGACCAAGTCTTACCTCTCACCTAACCTCTCTGGGACTGTCACAGTCCACAGTCACCCACTGTGCTGCTGAACACCAGGACCAAGTCTTACCTCTCACCTAACCTCTGTGGGACTGTCACAGGCCACAGTCACCCACTGCACTGCTGAACACCAGGACCAAGTCTTACCTCTCACCTAACCTCTCTGGGACTGTCACAGTCCACAGTCACCCACTGCACTGCTGAACACCAGGACCAAGTCTTACCTCTCACCTAACCTTCTGGGACTGTCACAGGCCACAGTCACCCACTGTGCTGCTGAACACCAGGACCAAGTCTTACCTCTCACCTAACTGCTCTGGGACTGTCACAGGCCACAGTCACCCACTGGGCTGCTGAACACCAGGACCAAGTCTTACCTCTCACCTAACTTCTCTGGGACTGTCACAGGCCAGGTCACCCACTGCACTGCTGAACACCAGGACCAAGTCTTACCTCTCACCTAACCTCTGTGGGACTGTCACAGGCCACAGTCACCCACTGCACTGCTGAACACCAGGACCAAGTCTTACCTCTCACCTAACCTCTCTGGGACTGTCACAGTCCACAGTCACCCACTGCACTGCTGAACACCAGGACCAAGTCTTACCTCTCACCTAACCTTCTGGGACTGTCACAGGCCACAGTCACCCACTGTGCTGCTGAACACCAGGACCAAGTCTTACCCCTCACCTAACCTCTGTGGGACTGTCACAGGCCACAGTCACCCACTGTGCTGCTGAACAACAGGACCAAGTCTTACCTCTCACCTAACCTCTGTGGGACTGTCACAGGCCACAGTCACCCACTGTGCTGCTGAACACCAGGACCAAGTCTTACCTCTCACCTAACCCTCTGTGGGACTGTCACAGGCCACAGTCACCCACTGTGCTGCTGAACACCAGGACCAAGTCTTACCTCTCACCTAACCCTCTGTGGGACTGTCACAGGCCACAGTCACCCACTGTGCTGCTGAACACCAGGACCAAGTCTTACCTCTCACCTAACTGCTCTGGGACTGTCACAGGCCACAGTCACCCACTGCACTGCTGAACACCAGGACCAAGTCTTACCCCTCACCTAACCTCTGTGGGACTGTCACAGGCCACAGTCACCCACTGCACTGCTGAACACCAGGACCAAGGTTTACCTCTCACCTAACCTCTCTGGGACTGTCACAGACCACAGTCACCCACAGTGCTACTGAACACCAGAACCAAGTCCTACCCCTCACCTAACCTCTCTGGGACTGTCACAGGCCAGGTCACCCACTGGGCTGCTGAACACCAGGACCAAGTCTTACCTCTCACCTAACCTCTCTGGGACTGTCACAGACCACAGTCACCCACAGTGCTACTGAACACCAGAACCAAGTCCTACCCCTCACCTAACCTCTCTGGGACTGTCACAGGCCAGGTCACCCACTGGGCTGCTGAACACCAGGACCAAGTCTTACCTCTCACCTAACCTCTCTGGGACTGTCACAGACCACAGTCACCCACTGTGCTGCTGAACACCTGGACCAAGTCTTACCTCTCACCTAACCTCTGTGGGACTGTCACAGGCCACAGTCACCCACTGGGCTGCTGAACACCAGGACCAAGTCTTACCCCTCACCTAACCTCTGTGGGACTGTCACAGGCCACAGTCACCCACTGCACTGCTGAACACCAGGACCAAGGTTTACCTCTCACCTAACCTCTCTGGGACTGTCACAGACCACAGTCACCCACAGTGCTACTGAACACCAGAACCAAGTCCTACCCCTCACCTAACCTCTCTGGGACTGTCACAGGCCAGGTCACCCACTGGGCTGCTGAACACCAGGACCAAGTCTTACCTCTCACCTAACCTCTCTGGGACTGTCACAGACCACAGTCACCCACAGTGCTACTGAACACCAGAACCAAGTCCTACCCCTCACCTAACCTCTCTGGGACTGTCACAGGCCAGGTCACCCACTGGGCTGCTGAACACCAGGACCAAGTCTTACCTCTCACCTAACCTCTCTGGGACTGTCACAGACCACAGTCACCCACTGTGCTGCTGAACACCTGGACCAAGTCTTACCTCTCACCTAACCTCTGTGGGACTGTCACAGGCCACAGTCACCCACTGGGCTGCTGAACACCAGGACCAAGTCTTACCTCTCACCTAACCTCTCTGGGACTGTCACAGGCCACAGTCACCCACTGTGCTGCTGAACACCAGGACCAAGTCTTACCTCTCACCTAACCTCTCTGGGACTGTCACAGGCCACAGTCACCCACTGTGCTGCTGAACACCTGGACCAAGTCTTAGCTCTCGCCTAACCTTCCTGGGATTTTGGCATTTTAAGGGGCCTCAGGTCTAAGGAGAAACCCCAAGGCTGCTCTGAAGGAGCTGAGGAGGGGATGCGTCAGGTACCAGGAGGGAGCCCGTGTACGTGAGAGGGGAAGGGACGTCTTCTGGGTGTTAGGGCAGGTTTCACAAAATGATGTCAGGGCCTGGCCTATTGGCTTAGTGGTAGGTGCTTGCCTACCATGTGAGGGGCACTGGGTTCGATTCTCAGCACCACATATAAATAAGTGAATGAAATAAGTTCGATTAACATCTGAAAAAAAAATGATGCTTGAAGTGGGTCAGAATGGTGGATGAGGTTTCAGACGGGAGGCTGGGGAGAAAAGGGAGTTTGGGCAGCAGTGAGGGAGGCAGAAGGAGGCAGTAAACTCCAGTGAGAAGGGGCCACTCGTTGGGTGCAGGGCATCTGGGTGCTGTGTGTTAAGTTCTTCACAGGGCTGGGGGTACGGTGTGGTAGAGTGCTTGCCTGGCACGGTGAGGGCCAGGGTTCCAACCCCCTACCGCCTGCCCCCCTCCAAAAAAATCTTCATGCAAAAGCAAATTTTCTTAATCACTAAGCTAATTTCTTCCTGAGTGGGTCATTGACTTATAGTATTTAATATGAGTTCGGATGGGAAGAATCACTCTCAGGCATTTGTTCACAGGAAACAATGATGACTTGTGGAGAGAGGCAGACGGGAAGGACTGGTTTTCCATTTCTTAAAGACAGACTGCACAGTCTCTTGGCTACCTGCTGAGTGGCTGTCCTTTTAAAGAGCAGCACTCAGGTAGGGTCACAGCACTCTAATCCACAGCAGCCAGCTGACTCACCGTCACTCACACCACAGGGCTCCTCAGACTCGCTGCTTCCCATGGCCTCCCGTTTTGCCTTTGCGGTGGTGTGGCATGTCCACTCTGGGGGCCGAGGTGGTGGGAGCTCATGCCCCCTAGCACCCACCCTTATAGGACTGCCCAGCATCTCCTCTAAACCAGTGCCTCCTTGGGGCTTCCCGAGGTCCAGGAGCAGCTGGCCCCGTGGTGGACCCTGCGCCCCTGTTCCCGGGCCCTGCACTCTGCTCCCAGAACTCCTGTGCCCTCTCCGTGGACCCCCTGCACTCTGCTCCCAGAACTCCTGTGCCCTCTCCGTGGACCCCCTGCACTCTACTCCCAGAACTCCCCGTGCCCTCTCCGTGGACCCCCTGCACTCCGCTCCCAGAACTCCCGTGCCCTCTCCGTGGACCCCCTGCACTCTACTCCCAGAACTCCTGTGCCCTCTCCGTGGACCCCCTGCACTCCGCTCCCAGAACTCCCGTGCCCTCTCCGTGGACCCCCTGCACTCTACTCCCAGAACTCCCGTGCCCTCTCCGTGGACCCCCTGCACTCTACTCCCAGAACTCCCGTGCCCTCTCCGTGGACCTCGCTTCTGATTGTCCTCAGAAGGCCTTGGGCCCGGCCCCTCTCGTGGCCACCTTCCCTTCTCGTTGCTCTGTGCGCTGTCCTGCTTGTTTATCTGGGGTGCAGGGAGGAGGCCCAGGGCCTCACACGTGCTCGGCCAGCCCTCTCCCGCTGAGCCATGGGCAGCAGCCCTTCCTTGTGTTTTCCCACCAACGAGTCAACTACCCTGACTTATCTGTACTTGGAATTGTAAGTGCAGTATACCTGATGGTGGTGAGACCCGCTCACAGGCTTTCTGACTCTGCTGTAGAGAGACTTACAAAGGTCTGGAGAGTCCTTGGCACAAAGCAAGCCCTCCGTAAACACAGCCACAATGATTTTCACATGCATCCGTGTGTGCACATTTGTTCACTGGAGAAATGCCACAGTGACCTCATTTATGTTGATTTTGTGTGTGTGCGTGTGCTGGGGACGGGACCCAGGCCTTGCGTACATGAAGCCTGCACTCTACCACTGAGCTCCGGGCCCGTCCCCCATCCTGAAACTCTTTGAAGATGTCTTAGTTTCTCTTAAAAACGTATTCAGCTCCTTTGGCATCTAGAAGGATATTCTATACCTAGCGAGTACCATCGAATTGGTAGCAGCAGAGGCCCTGGATGCAACTGCTCAAAAGCATCCGGCCTTAGTGATGGGCAGGCTCGGGAGGTGCCAGGAGGCTTTGCCTTGACCAGAACGGCAAGGCCTCCTTGAAAAACGATGATACATCTTAGCACAGGATAACACAGGAAGGAACAGGATTCTCTGGAAGCTAGAGTTTCATATTCTAATATGGAAAAGACAAGTATTTTATGAAAGAATATGTGCTAACATGCTAATAGTAAACCACAGAAAACTAATGAGTGTCTGGTTCAGGGGCCGAGATTTGGCCTCCTACCTTTTCCCTGAAATGCTCGTTCTTGGAGGCCGCTGCCAGGTAGAGTGTCACGGCCTCACTGACGTCACTGTCGTCCCTGGTTAAGAGCAGAGCCAGAGTCCGGAGCACCTCTTGCTGGGCCAGGAGGCTGCTGGGAGCGAGGTCACCCATGGCCTGCTGCAGCTTCTCGTCTCTCAGGGACTGCAGAGTCTGCACCATGGACACTAGAGGGGCAGAGAAAGGGCGGTGCGGACAGCACAGCACAGGTCATCGAGGACACACGTGGAAGGTGTGTCTCTGTGACAGATCCAACACGTGTGACAGTCTAGCGACACGTCACACAGGGAGCATGTCTCTGATGGATCCAACGTGTGCGACAGTCTAGCGACACGTCATTGAGGACACACAGGGAGCATGTCTCTGTGACGGATCCAACGTGTGCGACAGTCTAGCGACACGTCATTGAGGACACACAGGGAGCATGTCTCTGTGACGGATCCAACGTGTGCGACAGTCTAGTGACACGTCATTGAGGACACATAGGGAGCATGTCTCTGTGACGGATCCAACGTGTGTGAAAGTCTAGTGACACGTCATTGGGGACACACAGGGTGCGTGTGTCTCTATGACAGATCCAACACGGAGACCGTCTACACAAGGCGGTGTTTCCAGTCGGTGAGAAAAGGACTGAGGGATGAGTAACTGGAGGGCAGAGTGGGGGAGTCAGGGGAGAAAAGGTGACCTGGAGTCTGCCTTAGGGTGGACGCCCACACGATGTGTCAACGCAGTCAATGAAAAACAGTGAAGGAAAGATAAGGAAGAGCGTGTGCAGTCTCTCTGGAATACGCGCGGCAAACCCAGCTGCCCGACTTTTACTCAGACCGTTTGTCAAGACCCTACTCCTAGGCGAACCCAAGACTGCGCTGAGGTAACCCGGCCCCTGCGCAGAAACTCACTTTGTTGACTGGACTATGGGGGTAAGACCACAAAGAGGGCTCCGCGTCCCACGTGGCCCTGCCGTATTCCGTGAATCAGCGTGTGCCCCGTCCCTAGCTCGGCGTGTAGCAGGCTCCACTGCAGTGGCACGGGAAGGCCCGCCTCACCTTGCCTGGCCAGCTGGCACAGGTGGCTCTCCAGGTCGCTCACGCTGTGGCTGGTGAAGTAGCTGTGGTACTGGAAAACCGTGACGACTTCCGAGGAGAGGCTGGTGGACACCAGAGGCTCAGTTCGGTCCAGAATTTGGGAGACCAGGGTTCGAAACACTGTTTGGAAGGGAAAGACCCAAAGCAGCTGAGGATCGTGCTGCCATTCATGCATTCTCTTACTGCAGCGCGTGTGAGCGAAGTGGACCCTCACTTGTCCACCGTGCACCGACTTGCCACACGGGCAGGAGACTCACATTCTCACACACCTGCATAACTTCCAGGCATGTCGAGACCCGGAAGGTCCTCAGCACTCAGTCTGGGCTTCTTGTGCCCCTTCCTCGTCCACAGCTACCCCCTCACTCCCAGCTAGTAACCTGTCCCCTGTCTGCATAAGTGCTTGACCTTCACATAACTGGACTGTATGTGTTGCTTCTGGTTCCTTCTACCCTACAAAGCGTCTGCGAGATTCCTTCAGATTGTTGCTTGTAGCAGCAATATATTCTTTAAAAAGTGCTATGCAATACCCTGAAGTATGATTATGATTTATCATGGGCATTTGATGTGTTCCCCAAAACTTCTGGCTCCTGTGAACGAAGCTGCTATGAACTTTCTTCCACAAGTTCTTCCTCCTGAACATAAGCACTCGTTTCTCTTGGTATGTTCAAGAGTAGAATTTCTAGATTATGGGGGAGGGGCATATTGAGTTTTAGTAGAAACTGCTAGTATGTCCTCAAAGTGGTTGTGCCATGTGACAACTTTTGTACTGGTGGCATTTGATGAAAAGGTATCCATGGGTCCCACATCTGCAGATTCAACCAACATGAATCAAAAACATCCGGGAAAAAAAATTGTAGTGAAGAGGCAGACATTTGAATCTCGTCATCATTCCCTAAGCAATACGGTGTAGTAACCCTTCACACAGCAACCGCACTGTCTCAGGTGTTACAAGGAACCCCGGAGTACATGAGGGTGTTCATGGGTTATGGACAAACACCACGGCATTTATACCAGAGACCTGGCATCTGCGATTCAGCTGCGAGAGTGTCCTGGAACCAGTACCCACAGACGCCCAGGGAGAAGACAGACACGTAGTACTTTTTAAAAAATCGCTGGGGACACTCTCAATCGAAACCTGCTCGACATCTGTCTTTCCTAACCCTGACTGAGTGGTGATGTCCTCCCTGGGCCTGCGTGAGCACTTCTTCAGGCCCAGCTGCGGGACAGGTGCAGGGGTCCAGCCGCACCCACTCTCACACCGAGGGACAGACCGTCTCCCGCGGTCCCACCTGGGTCCGCAAGTCCTGGGTACTCGGTGTTGACGGTCCTGGCGAAGCTGGCTTCCAGCTGCGTGACCACCCGGTCGGCTGAGCTGTGGTAGACACCGGCCGGCCCGCAGCACTGGGTCCAGAAGGACAGCAGGGACAGCTTCTTGTGAAACTCGGGGATGGCTGGAAGAGAAGAGTGGCCAGCTCAGGACACGCTTCAGGGGGACTGCAGAGGTGCACCTGGAGGGGCGGGGGCACCAGCAGGCCTTTGGGCTCTGAGGGGTTTGTGATTGGAGCCGGCAGGGGGACAGGTTAGGAGGAGGAGCGCACCCTGCCCGGGAGTAGAGAAAACAGAAAACCAGGCCTGTTTGCTTTCAGTGACAGAAGGCCCAGCAGTCCCCGTTGGGGGTCATCGAGGCATCTCAAGTCCCCTAACGTCACAGGATCAGGACTCACACTGCCCGGGTTTCCCTCAGGGATGCAGCCCTGGGGGCTGGGGGAGTTTGCCCTGCCTGGGGGCTGTCAGACTGGAGAGTGGACTGCAGAGGGCAGCTGTGTGGTCACCACTGCACTCCTGAGGAGGGGACAGTTGCTTGTGGCCTGAAGGTGTGTCCCTGTCTTGCCTCTCAAGGCTCTGCCGAGCTGACTGCTCCTGGGACCTACACCTGAGGCCGACACCAGGGAGAACCGGGGGCTCAGGCCTGGTGCAGATCACTCAGAAGACCCTGCCTCCCCCCACTTCTGATGAGAAAATAGAAACCCTCGCGAGGGAGACCACAGGCGTGCCAGCCACCTCCTCGCATCGAGTTCAGCTGCCAAGACGGAGCCAGGGCCTGTCCTGCAGGCCCGGGGTCACCAGCCCTACCTCTGTCTCTTGTCAGTGCTATGGGGTGCATGGCCGCTGCACGGCCAGACCCCGGTCACCTGTCTGCAGGGACTCTGGACGCTGCCTGGAGTGACGCTGCCTCTGCACACGGGAGCCCCTGCTCCCCAGGGAGGCCCTGCAGAAGACGCCAGGGGCCGGGGTTCACCCGGAAGGCTCGTCAGGCCGCCAGGAGCCCACAGCCCGGGCACCGCCTGCTGTTGCGTGGCCCACTGCTTCCCTGTCTTCCCGATGAGGCCCGGAGCAGCGTGGGCAGTGGGCGGGCGGGGGTGCCCGCGCCCCACCAGCCGCGGGTGGAGGCTCACCGTGTACGACAGAGCTCAGACTCCCCGCCTCGTCGTCGCTGACGGCCGCGAGTCTCTCCACCACTTGGATCTGCCTGGAAAGCTTCTCTAAGAGGTTTCTTGCCACAAAAGGGGTTTTGCTGGAGAAAACAATTTGCTGATAAAAGAAAAATGGCTGTTTCAGTTATGTTGTCGGGAGTGTCCCCGCTCCCCACTGCCTCCTTCCAGAACGAGCGGCTGATGCCGGAGGCACGCACGCAGGGCTACTGTTCCCGCCGGGTGACGGTCCTCACTCCCTGCCAGGTAAAATGTCTGACCGAGGCACAGCTGCCTGTTTAAATCTTTTCTTTTCTTTTTGGTCCTTGGGATTTAACCCAGGGGCAATTTACCACTGAGCCACATCCCCAGTCATTTTATTTTTTATTTTGAGACAGAGTCTCCCTAAGTTGCTGAGGGCCTCTCTAAGTTGCTAAGGCTGAACTTGAACTTTCCATCCTCCTGTCTCAGCCTCCTGAGCCTCTGGGATGATAGGCGTGTGCCACTGTTCCCAGCTAAATTTTTTCATGCCTGTCTATGTATCCAGGAATTTTATCAGTAGTAGAGAGGCAAGCTGCTGTGAAGTTGTTGTCCCTTTTATGTATGGTAGATCTGGTCATCCTCTTTGAAACTCGGAGGACACATTTAGGCTGCGTCTTGGTGTGTAATCAGAAAAAGATCTGTTTGACAAAGTGCAGTAAGTTTTCACAGCATGGCTTTGTTTTTTGTTTTTCAAGTGAAACATTAGGAGCAGACTGTGTGATGACTGTCATTGCCATCAGAGCGGTCTCTTCACGCTGAGGGAGTGCCCCTGAGGGCCGGGCCTCAGCCCTGTGCATGTGTTAGTTCATGGTGCTTCTCACAATGACCCAAAGCAGTGATCCGACTGATGTCCCCATTTTACTGATGAGGACACTGAGGCACAGAGAGCTTAAATAATCTGCCCAGGGTCCTACGAGTGGTGTTTATGTTTGTGTGCAGGTCACACGCACAAGGAGGTGACATAAATCACTTGCTGTTGATGTCCCTCCTCCTTTCGGTGCCTCTCAGGACCTGCCTGGTCACCTGTTAGGCACAGGCAGACGCAGGACACAGAGAAGTGCTGTATCATCTAGAGCAGTCCCACTCTAAAACAAACAGGTCTTCAAACTTCAAGTCCACAGTCATGTGCTAAAGTCTTTCGTGTAAGTGAATAAAGTAGAAGTATATTTATTTAAAAATAAGTATAGCTGTTACGATTCTTACGGAAGGCCCGTTTTTTTCTTGAGTCATGTCAGTGAACACGTAAACTCACCGATTGAGGAGTGAGCGCAAGTGAGAAGCTAGGTTTGCAATCTCCTCCCCTTAGCCTACATCTTTATACCCACCCCTTTGCTTTTCTAGCCTGGCTCTTCCCCACGGAAGACTTGGATTGATCAGTCTTTGGGAGCAAACCTCACCCTCATGGAAGAGAATTCTTGTGTCTCTCAGAGTAACTGTTTTACCTCTAAAAAGTAAACAGGTGGTTTCCTTGCACGGTGTCAGCATCAGCAAGAACAGAGTGTGAAACCCTCCCATTCAAATGGTCGGTAAATAATGAACAGCCATAAGTAAATAAGAACGCTTGTCCATTTCCATCAGAGAGGAATATTGCACCTGCTGCCTGGATGGTTTTTGGTATTGTGGTTTCTAACCTTGACACTCAACAGAAGAGACCAATAGGGTGCTGGCCAAGTGGTAATTGCCAGCCAGTTTCCCAGAGCACACGAGCTGCCTGTGGTTCCTGCGGGGTTCTTCATACGTGTGGAAGACATGCTCCTCTGTCTCATCACAGGTGTGGCACTGAGGAAGCAATGCCGCCCAAGGCCCGGGGCTCCCTGACTCTGCACCCGACCCTGCCTGCCAGCGGGCCGCTCCCTCAGGACCTCGGCTCCACCCCCGCTGGCACCCCTCCCTTTCCCCCATGTCCACATACAAGCCGAGAGAACAAGAGCGGGAGAAGAGAAGCCACCAGGTAAGGAGGCAGCGTTTAAGTAGGGGCTCTGGGGCAGAGGTTTGGTTCGGGACAGCTGAAAGTCTTCCTGCAGCAGAGGGTTTCAAGACCTTGGCTCCACCGCTGTGAAACCTTAAGGGGCCAAGTTTGAAATGAGAAGAAACATCAGCTCCATGCTGCCCCAGAAAGCGGGCTCGCCGGTGATGGCGAGACCCAGAGGCACGTGGCTCCCGCTGCTCAGAGGTTGCCAGCGAGACCTGGGGAGGGAGCTGCCGTCTTCAGCCTTTGCTCGTGGCTCTCTGGGGGACACGCCGTGACTTTCGTGTTAGTGCATGGTCACTGTACTGCTTTCCACCTCCATCTGGATGCAGAGACCTTTCCCCTTAAGCACGGTCCTCTCAGCTACTGCCAAGAGATCTAGAAGAGCCAGCAGATGGTGTTCGACCTGCGACCTTTTGAGATCTAGGTTCTGAGATAGCAAACCCAGGGCTGAGGGAGGCAGGGCGTGCCATTAGGGCGCTTGAGGAGGTTCAGACCCAAGCGGGACTGTTCTCTTACTCCGAATTCTCATCGGCCTGCAAAACCGAGAGCGGAGGCCTGCTCTCCGGCCACTGGGGCGGCTGCATACTCGGGCGCGGGGCCAGCCGCGCTTCCCACCTGGACCAGCTGGGTGCAGTGCTGCAGGTGCCGCACAATGGCGATGTCCAGGCTCTCGTTCCCCGTGGTCAGTGGGAGGGGGCTGCCCGCCACACTGGTCCCGACGCCCGTGTCTTCCGTCAGAGCTTCACTCAGGTGGCCCCTGGCTTCTGGGTGGACCGACCTGTAACTGGTGAAGGGGGAGGTGGGTGAGAGGTGTGCACAGGCCTTGGGCCGCGTTGGCGCGGCTCGCGGCGGGCCCCACGCACCCACTGGAATCCTCTTTCCCTCGCCTGCTTTAGAAGCACCTCGCTCAGCCTGAGCTGGGCCTAGCACTGGAGGCCCAAGCAAACGCTTTGCTTCTAGGGCCTCCGCTGCTTCTCTGGCCGCCGGCCACTCAAGAGGGGCCTCTCAAGGTCTTTGAAATGGACCCTTATTGTGCGTTGGTCACACTTTCCTGCTCTGTTGACAAGACGATTTGCCAGCTTTTCTGGCATCAAACTGTCCTGTATCTGTGGTTGCCCAAGAGGAATACCGTTAAGAAATCATCTGTCACCACCTTTTCCTGGCCCCAGGTCAATTGCTTCTTGAAGACAAGGCAGAAGGAGAGTGGCCGGGAGGGGAGAGGGGACATTCTGTAGGGACAAAAGTCCGGAGTAGTGAAGTCCGGAGCCCAGCGGGTCCTGCCTCCCAGCACTAGGAGCCTGCATCTCCCTGAGTCTCATAGTGAAGGCACTTAACGTTACCCCGTTTTATTCTCAGAGTGAATCTGTGCTTGGGAGGGACAGAGCAGGGAGCCCGGAGAGCGCCTTGGTTTACCGGCTAGGCACCAACAGACTGGCTTTTAGCCTCCTGCTCCCCCTCAGTGCTCATGACGCAAAAAGCTCCTCACCCAGGCTCAGCAGCTTTGAGGGCTTTGCTCTGCTTCACCTTTGCCTCCAGGGAAAGATGCTCAGTTGTGTACACACACACACACACAGATTCTTTTCTAATAATTCCGATAACATGCAGTAAGACTGCAGTAAGACTCAATCAGTTAGGTACATTTAACATTAATGTTCTGCAAAATGTGCAAAAGCCATAATGTTTTTGTTAATTAAAATGCCTCTTTTAGCATGAAGAAAAAAGTTTAGACAGACGTCTGACTGTGATGAGTCATGTAGCTGTTGAGTTCACAGAAAAGTTTTGGTGAGGAAGTATTTCACGAATTGTCAGGATAGAAAGCATGCAGAAGCGGAATTAAATATTACATTCATCCGTTAAATTTGCTTTCCTTTTATTCCCAGTTTGCTCTGAGGAACATGTTCTAGTTCTCATGTTGTGTTTTGCTTTGTTGATGTTGTTTTTGTTTTTCTTCCTGGTTTTCTCTTAGAAAAGAGCCCCAAAACCATAACTCCTCCCACAGAGAGACTTGTGGAGGTCGAACACAGAACCTCGAAGCGTATTCATATCACATTGTCCCAGAGGAAGAGAGCAGTAGGAAACGCACCTCTTCCTCAGGGAGTGTTTGTGCATCTTTCTCAGTGACTGAGGGCCAAGCATGCTCATGGTGCTTGTCTGCTCTGCTCTGAAATCACAAGACGGACCCCAGGACCCGGCTCGAAGGACCAGGCAGACAAGGTGACCTTTCACCTTCATGATCCCCCACCCAGAGGTCACATTTTCCACCCCAAGCCCAGCCTGCTGTGGACTCACTGGGCTGAAGGGCAGGCAGAGCAAAGCCCAGCAGAGCCAAGGCCCTGGGAGGAAGAGGGCTCCAGGCGGGACCGGGCCCCGCCAGCTGGAGAGAACCGCAGCAGTCGGGCTGCAGACACGGCCCGGCACCACAGCCTCCCCAGGACGCACACGGCAGCCATCCAGCCGTCCCCTCACACCGGGGAAGAAAGGGGTCAGTTCTCCCTTAAGCAACCCCAAGGAGGTGAGGCTGTGCGTGACGGTAAAACGGAGCCCAGTGCCGCATGCAGGGCCGCGTGGGAGCTGTGCGCCAGGCCCCTCGGTGTCCGCGACGCTGGCCTCAGACTCACCTGTTCCTCTCTGGCTCGGTGTCCGAGAAGACCGAGTCAGCACCTCCGCCAAGACCTGCCTCCTCCCCGTCCTCCTCCTCGTCAAAATCGGAGGTGTTCAGGAAGTCAAAGCTTTCGAGAGCGCTCTCCACCGTGAGGCTGAGGCTGGAGGCCCTGCTGCGGCCGGCCACGGGCTTGCACTGCAAGGCAGAGGGCGCCGGCGTCAGCACCCTGGGAAGGAGGAGCGCCCGCGCCATAGGCCACACTCGGCTTTCCTTTAGTCAGGCTTTTATTTTTTGTTGGCATTTAAAATCTTTGTATTCCAAAAAGAAGTACAACCACAGGTAAAAATGGCACAATATCTGGGGTTAGCTCCCAAATGATCCAGAGAGAAATACACAGGTAGAAGAAGGGACAAAACAAGACGGGCGTGAGCTGATTGCGGAGGACGCGCGCCGATGTCAGAATGGGCGCCTCTCCTTCTGCTTCAAAGTTTTGTAATAAATGCTTGCTAAAATGTCAACCAGAAAGTCTTGGGAAACAGAACTGCACTGTTCCCCTCTGCCTGGTGCTCACCCCTAAATAAAGCACAGCTAGCAAGCCGGGGCAGTGGCACATGCTCATAGTCCCAGCGACTTGGGAGGCTGAGGCGGGAGGATCCTGTAAGCTCACAAGTTCAAGATCAACATGGGGCCACACAGTGAGACCGTGTCTCAAGAAACAAGAACAAATCAAAAACCAGCAGACAAATTTTAAGAGATACCAAGTCAATGCTGATTACTAACCAATCTCTAATTACAAGTGACCATGTCCTCAAAGTCCTGAGACTAGAGCTTTCTATCTAAAGCACCTGCTGTAAAGGTAGTCCTGTAGGCAAATCCCAGAACACAGAACGGTGTAGATTCACGGAGCCCACATTCTCTATGTAAGGAGCCCTACACGGAAGGTCACATGTACAGCGCGTGACCTCTTCGAGCACCGAGGACTGAATGAATGGTACGGGCATGACGGGAAGCAGCCTCACTGCCTGGAGCTCTGCCTGGAAAGGAACGAGCCCGTGGCCTCCCTGGCCAGGCCCTGGAATTGTGGGGTGAACCGCCCTCCGACCTGCAGACTGTGTCGCAGGACATGCACAGAACATGACAAACAGATGGTGCCAGTAGCTACCGGCACAGAGGGGAGAGGAATCCCAAAGGCTCAAGAGAAGGCTGTGGTGGGCGCAACGGACAAGTCCTGCCAGGGAGACGTGCTACATGTCCTCCACGCTGCTAGGTGGCACTGCTTGCTGACTTCCCAGAGCAAGGCAGGAAGGGCCTGGCAGGGCTGGCTCGGGCACTTAAGATGGCACAAGAGCACATGGGACACGTCTGTCGCTGTTTTAAATCACAGTAGTTCTGTTCGCCCTCAGGGATCTCCATCCAAGAGGCAGCTTCATTTAGTTCCTGATCCTCAAGATGGGTTAGCGCCCTAGGAATGTGAGGGAGGGGAGAGAGAAGAGAGCTTTGTCCAGCTGATGCTTTGATTCTGGCCGGGTACAAAGCCACTTGCCCCAGACCTAAACCCTGTGGGCATTTTCAGTCTCAAGGGGAGAGAGGGAGCTTGTTGGACTTTCTCCTAAGTTAGCTATCTGTACGACTTGATCTTGTAGAGGATGGGGGTGGTTGAGGATTGCACTAGCAAGTTTTAGAACAAATGTAGGCTGAAATAATACTTGGAGAGGAATTCGCGATCTGCAGGTCTTCATGAAACTAACGGTGGCGCGTTCACTGTTTCTGGATGGACTGAGCTATTCAGAGGCATCCTAGGTGCCTGGAACAGGAGCTGCCATCGCCCGCTACAGTGTTTGTTTAGGTGGGTCAATGTGGGTCTCAGGTCTCTTCATTCTGAGAGATGGGCATTGAGTCCAGGGCTCACATATACTAGGCGAGTGCTCATCCACTGAGCGACAGCCAGCCCCTCTCTTAGTTCTTTGGCTCACAAAACAGAGCTGGGCCACTGTGTAGAAAAGAGGCTCAGTGGAGTAGCAGACCAGCAGTCTCCACGCATGAGACCTCAGATGACGCTTCTGAGCTATGACTACTGAAGCAGATTCCAGTGCCCTTCCCTGAGTCTCGGAGCTGTGCCCACAGTGGAGCTAACCTGTCACCAGCACTGGAGGACCTGCAGAGTCAGAGGCTAACTCATCATCTGTGAGGGCACAAGTCCTCTCCAGGGCAGGGCCAGCGTGACTCAATGGAGAGGCATAAGATGGACAGGAAAGCCTTAGAAATGGAGTTCCAGATGCCACTGTCAAGCCACATCTGAAAACAGTCCCACAAAGCCTGCCGCAGCCTCCTGTGGCTGGATTCTCGGTTTGTTGCTGTAGCCTTACATTTAAGCCTCTTTGACAGAACAGGTCCCCAAGGAATTGCTCTTTCAAGAAAAAGGATCCAAGTTCTCTTTCTATATAAATCAGAGTCAGAAAGCCAATAATACAAGAAGTGGCAGTGAGATTCAGGACACAAATTCAAGCTCTGTCTCCACGTGCGGCATTTTCAAAACTGTTAATCCAATGCCGGGTGAAGACAGATCCATTCTGCTATAGCAGGGATCATGATCTTGTGCTTAGACCTCCTGCTTGAGAGGAAACCAACTCTCTCACTCTTATCTTATCTAATCACCATGGATGGGCGAAAATACCTCTGGTGAAATCTGCCTTCCCTGACTTCTAGAGTGTGGCATGACGAGTTGCTGGTGAGGTCCCAACTTGCAGATGGAAGGGTTTCTTCTACCAGGCAGGACCACTGGAGAGGGTACCAACTGGGGCTGGCCAGCTCCGACTCCTGCCAGGCAAAAGTCCCCCTATTTCCTGAGAGGGACCCTGTCCAGTAACATCTGAGGCTATGCTGGTCACAGTGCCAGCATTTCACATTTGGATTAGAATGATTAGTTCTAGGACTAGAAGGGTTTAGACATTCTTTTGAGTTTTTAGACGAACTCCTAATCAGTTTAGTTAAATTGATCTGTTGTTGGGGAAATAAAAATGAATATGCACAAGTGGCATTAATAATCACTGTCATTTAAATGACAATTATCTATTGATCCTGTGACAGGACAGGGCTTAGAAGAAGGAGGAGGAGAAAAGATGCTATCTTAATAGAAAATTGGTCTAGGGCAGCTCTCTGCAAACCTAATTCAATCTCTCTGAAAAGGCACTTACTTTTAGAATATCATCCAAATGCATGACCTCTTGGTTCAGATCCTGAAACTCCTTGTACTTCTCCTTGTGTGGCTCAAGAGCAAGCAACAGCCCGCTCAGGGCGTCCTCTAAGCTGCCCTCCAGGAAGGACTCCCCACCGGCAGAGTTCTCAGAAAGCAGCTGCTCCGCAGCTACTGGCGCCTCTGCCGAGGTGAGCCTCTTGACCAGCTGTTTTGTGATATTTCCTTCAGAAGTATCCAGCTCCACTGGCTTCAGCTCCGAGGCCTCGTCGGACTCCTGCAGAAGGGCCTCGGCCACTGCATTCTCAAGGAACAGGCGCTCAGTCCCTGCAGCTGTGGCCATGGTGGGTCTCCTGGGCTCCGCTGGGTCTTCCTGCAGGTGGGCCTTGGGCTCCTGGCCTTCTCCCGAGGAGCTCCTGGAAGATGCTGAGCTGCTGTCCTCCTCTCCCTCATCCCCCTCACCCCGGGAGCACGGGCTGGTCTGGCTGAGCTCTGCAGGGGTGATGGTGATTTCTGGATTTGCTGAGCTCGAGCTGGAGGGAGACGCAGAGCTGGAGGGGAGGGCACAGTCCCCATTGGGCAGGTCACAGGAGCTGAGAGACAGTGGCCTTGGTTCCTCTGTTGCCTTCCCAGTTTCAAAGATGTCATCGGGTAGATTCGCCTGCGGATAAAGACAGCTGTTATTTTCAATTCAACTGATGGATCTGGCAGGCTTATTTTCAGACAAAACCCAAGGAGTTAACATGAAAAAGTTTGAACTTTCATATTAGCCTTTTATTTGCTGATGTATACATATGGCGGGCAAAAGAAAACAAGCCCTTGAACACTGCGCATAGTTGAATCTAGGTGCAAGTTCACTGAGCCTATTCTTAGGGCTGACATTTTCCACAAGAAGCAGTTAGGGGAGGCGCGGGATGGTTGCTTACTTTCTCAATCCTGAATCTCACAGTATTTGGCAGCCATACTTTGAGTAAGACTATGAAATTCTTCTTTTCCTTTTGGCATCTCTCTTAAACAACTTCCCAACATTCTCGCTACTTTCTTTCAAGGATGTGATGCTTTGTTCTGCTTCGGTTCTCAAAAATTATGTTTTGAAAATCTCTACCCACAGATCCCAGACTCTTGAAATGTTTTACTAATTTAGTAACCATGCCATAAACACTTCAAGACCAATGGTACATCTGCACAGCTTGTCCAGGAATAATAGAAAAAGACTAAGAAACAAACACGCATCTTCCAGGAGGCAGAGCCCTCCCCAGCCCCCAGGCTCCCAGCATGCCGAGGTGCAGCAGATGCAGGCTGTGTCCCGACAGGCTCTGCGGCGGAGCAGAACTCTGAAGAGGGATGATTTGTTCACGCTGGCACTGCACTTGCTGAGTCAGCTTCCCTAGGCTGCCTCTGCCCACAGTGGCTAAATGCCAAACACTGCTCTGTGTTTTCTAGGTATCTGAGACTGAGCCCTTCAGAATGGTTGATTTTTCTGCATTCCAGATTGGATCCTTAAAGTACAACCAACCCTCTGTGTCCATGAGTTCTGCATATGCAGATTCAACCAAGGACTGGAAATACTTGAAAAACAAATCTGTGTTGAGCACATAACAGATTTTTTTTTCTTGTCTAATTCCCTAAACAACATAGTATAAGAATGAAGTCTTTGCATCGCATTAGGTATTAGAAGTAACCCGAGGGGGTTTAGAGAGTATGGGGGATGTGTGCAGTTTATGCAAATGCTTTACCGTGTCATGGGAGGGGCTTGGGCATCCCTGCACTGGGGTTGGTACCAGGGACTGGAACCGGTTGCAGACAGACACCAGGGATGACTGTAAATTGTCGTCACCAGGCTAGTGCCTGCTTTACTTACATATAAAATGACAAATTCTCATAAAACATTCCTGCAAGTCAAACAGGAGCAGACCCAAGGCAAAGGTCTCGTCCACCTCCAGAGGTGTCTTGGCCTGCTGCTCCTGGACATGCCCTGGGACACTCAGACCCTCGCAGGCCCCAGGTCCTGGACTTCTCTGAGCTGAGAATGCTCCTCAGACTCCTCGGGGTGCAGGTTCTGGCGCCCCCTCCTCCCCTCCAGTCTGCTTATTCTGGCTCCTCCCTCTAATTGCCCCTCATGCTTCCAGGAAAGACGACGGGAACGCTTTTGGGGGGTGAATGGGGAAGCTGGAGTCCTCTCGTGGGGTCTCCTCTGTGGGGGTCTCTTAGGCACCTTGCTGAATGCTCGGCTTACAACTGATCCTGCCAGCTGGGCTGTGCAGCACTGAGGCGGGGTGTGCTGACCAAGGCAGAGGACAGGGAGGTCGAGGTTCTTACATGTCCACCCTGGCCACTTCTCCCATTCTGCGTTCCCAAGCCCAATTCATACTACAAAAGTACAAATGTCGAGCTGGAATAGGTTGAGAGGCCCTGCCCAAGGGACTGACAGTTTCCCAGGGGACAAGTTTACACGGGACATACCCCAGTGCAAGGAACTTGTCCAGGAGGAAGGCCACAGTGGAGTCGCATTGGGTCAGGGCCCTTAAAATGGAGTCAAGCTTGGTCCAGGCCCATCCAAGGTTCGACTTGTGAATGGAGCTCTCTGCACACACACCCAGTACATGCTGACCTCACGCACCTGACCGAACTGGAAAGAAATCCACTCTCCTTTCTAATGGCTTGTGAAACCACTCCCCCTGTTTCCTGAGACTGTCTCCATCCCTTCTACAGAACGGTTTGGCCTTTAGAGCACCGATCACAATTCTTGACGAAGGACAGATGTAATCAACCTCCGCTGGCCCTGGCCCTGGGAGCTGAAGAGGGCATTCCCAAGGCTGCTGAATTCTGTCTCCAGGTCTTGCAATCCTGGCAAGCCCTGAATACACTTCATTCTTCTGTTCTGGACTGGGCTGGTTTTACCTTGGCTGACAGAGTGCATAGTGCAACTGAGGCATGTGTCACGAGATAAGGGTCCCAGCAAGGGGAGAAGTGCTGCCCAAGAGAGGACCGGATCCAGCCTCCACAACAGCGAGGGAGAGGACAGAGGGGACAGGGGCAATGTATGCAAAGATACGCGATCCTGGAAGGATGTGGCGAGTTGGGAGGAGAGCAGGGAGGTAAGAGAGGGGAGTGTGGGCCGGGTAAGACAGGGATAGCTGCTTTGGGGACTTCACATGGTTCCCAGGCTACATGAAGCCATCGAGCTCTAGTGACCTTGCTCCTGTGTAACACACTCTGAAACCTCTACTACCTCCCCAAGCCCTCCAACTTCCGGTGTCTGAGTGTGCACATGCATTGGGGGGACGGGTACGTGACAGCTGTGTCCGTTCCACTGCTTTTGAGGTATATTTTCATGCACATTTCCCCATAAATTCTTCTGATTTTCCTCTGAAACTCCACTAGGGCTTCCCCTCGTCCTTTCCACCTGGTTTTTGATTCAATGAATAACATGCAAGTATTCCTATGATAAGGTTGCTATCAGCCTGAAGACTCCACCTTTTTCTCCCTGAACATTCAAAGATGGCTTTTAGTGTCTGTGAGGAGCAGAATATTCCATGTATGTACAAGTATGCACGTAGTCTCTTGTGACACAACGTGTGATTCATGTGAAGTAGGCTACCTGCTGCACTCCTGTGAATTCAAGGGTTTCTTCTACCACAGCATGAGAGAATGAACATGCTACGATACACCAAGACCGACAACCTCTTTAGGTAGACGCAGTGCTAGTAGAATTAGTCTAAATCCTTCAGAGACTTGAATGCCAGTCTTTGAAAGGCTGAAATTTCTCTAAAATAAAACCTCCTTTGCTTTTAAGGATAGCTGTTGTTTTAAAAAATAAAAATCTTATTACCATGGATATCTTTGCCACAGTAGAGAAAAATCACAGCACAAAAACAGGGATAATCTAAGGAGGAGCAACACAAGTTGCATGCATAGCCAACCTGGAGAGCAGGACAGAGAAGACGAGAGAAGAGAAATGCAGAAAGGCAGGGGATAGCAGCGGGGGAGCGCAGCCTAGCATGCACAAGCTCCTGGTCCAAGCCCAGTGCTGGAGGGGGACCAAAAGAAGAGACATGCAGAAGCATCATGCAATGAGCCCCCGAAGTCACTGAGTCAAGCACGTCACACCCAGGCAGGCCACACTCACATAGAACTCTAGCATGGCCATGGGGCTCAGGCCGAGGGAGGGCAGGTCCCTCAAAGAGCGGCTGCGGTGCAGCTTGGCAAAGAAAGTGTCTCTGGAGGCACTCAAGACAGACAGCCACCACGGCCTGTCTGCAGAGGGACGCCGCGGGCTCCTCTGAAGTCAGAGCAGGGCGGGGAGTGGGTGGAGAGAACAGGTTACCGCACCACCCTGGCTGGCTGGAGGTGGGCTGGGGCCCTCCCTAGGTCCACTTCTCTCAGTGACTAATGCTAGACCACCTTTGGAAGAGTCCACCCATTATCATCCAGCAATGGGTAAGACGAGGGAGGGACGAAGAGGAAAGAGGGGGCACCACCGAACCAAAGGCACCAGGGAGGCCACTTCCTGTCACCCTTTGACTGGGGAGACCTTTAAGAACGTGGAGCAGGCACTCCTGAGAATCCCCGCACCACTGTGGGGCATCGCAAGTGCTGGGCACAAGCACGGCTCAGCCTCGACTTCTCCTCCAGAGTCACGCGGAACTTACGAAGAAGGAGTGGTCTTTGAAGGTGGGCGTCTCCGGGGTGCCCTGGCTGTACATGGACATCCTCCTCTGGAGCGCTGCCGTCTTGTTCCCGGCGCCACCCGAGGATGGGGTCGTGTCCTCCACGTCGAAGGGACTGCAAAACAGCGGGTCCCAGGCGGGTCACTGTTAGTCACTGGTGATGGCAGGAGCACAGGCCGAGAAAGCACCTCCTTGCACCCAGGTCAACTCAAACCTGGGGCAACTGTGCTGGATTTGGCTAAATTGTCAGAAAATACGCCAAGAGAAGAGAAGGGGGAGCAGAAGACAGAATCGAGACTAGTGCAGCTCTAGGCACGATCTACCTATCCGCCTGGGCGTGTCCGTGTCCTTGTGAGCACTGGACTCGTGGACACACAGCGCGGGCTCCACAGAACCAGAGGTCGGGAAAGTCTGTGGAAGTTCTCTCTGTCGGGAGACACTTGAGCAGCTTGAGCAAGGAACAGGCTGCTGTGTGTTTCTAATGAAAACACTCAAAAACAACCCCATTCCTTTCGGCAGCTAGAGGCTCCCGAGAGCCTGCTCGCAGGGATGCTGCTGATCACCCTGACGCCCTGGTCATCCAGCGAGAGTGACCTTGCTCTGTGACATCAGTGGCTACACTGGAGGAGGCAGAACCGGGCAAAGGCACTGGCACTGCTTCCTGGACAGGCAGCAGGATCTGGGCAGCTTCCACGCTGACTGACGGGAAGGGAAGCCCAGAACCCGCGTGTCCCTGTGTGGCATTTACTCGGGCATGGTCCAGGGACACGACATCCAGTGCTGGGAGCTACAGACCTCATCCAGATCCTTCCAGGGGTGGCCCTGGGAAACCACCTCTGCATTCCACAAGAGAGAGCTCTTGCCTCGGACACATTCTATTTCAGTAAGGGACGCCTAGAGGGCATTTGCAGTTCTCCAGGGAAGTACGTGCTAAGCAACTGGGATGGCTGGGACCTGCCTGAGGGCAAATCCTCCCACCCTGGACAGTTTGCTGCAGCTCACAGTAGTTTGCTTGGGAGGCGAAGTTCTTGGTGTATCTGTGTGAAGGTAGAGAAGGGGGAAGGAGGCAGAGTAAGACGCTCAGCGTGGGGAGAAGGAGAGGAGTGTGGGGACGTGGCCAGCTTATCCACGAGGGCACGTGTCACCTGGTGGGTTGTTGACAGGTGCTCAGGCTGCAGGGCTGACGCTGTGGGTTTGCTCGACAGACCCCCTGGCGGTGCCGGTGCCCATGGCGGCACCCGCCTCAACAGCGGCCTCCAGAGCGCGCAGTGCCACGGGAGGACAGAAGGGCAACTTACTACCAGGTGATTTCCAGGTTCAGCTTGATGGTTCCAAGGTCATTGATGTCCACAGCCACCACCTGCGGCCGGGCTGCAAACAGTTCTTTGGTCTCACAGGTCACGCTGCCTACCAGGAGGTGAGTCGCCAGCCCTTTGAGCTCTGTGACCTGGCAGGAAGAGGGGCAGAGGGGGAACAGGCTTTCTCTTTTCTTGTTTTCTGAACCAGCTGGTCGCCTGTTTCAGAATCAGACTGAAACCCCAGGGGGCTATTTCAAAGGTCCAGCACTTTCTCATGAGAGCAGCTGTCCTCCTCACAGACAGTGGGGCAGGAGGCTGAGGGGTGGCAGAGCTTTGGGGAAAGGCCCCCAACGAAGGGTCCTACTTGGCGCCAGGAAGACAAGGGGCAAGGTAGGTGCTGACCTTGATGGAAATGAACCCCACGACCAGCGGCAGGAAGACGGTCTCCTCCCCGTCCCAGCTCTGCTTGCCGTTGACCTCTATCTTGCCCTTCAGCTTCCACCTCTGCCGGCCGTACTTCATGAAGATCTGGAGCAGACACCACAGGCCTCACGCTCACTGCCCGCTGGCTCCCAACGCCAAGGCAGAGGGCCAGGCGGCCGGCCCCGGGCAGCACCCCCTCCACCCTGTCCTGGTTCCTGGGGAGCTGACGAGATCGGGAAGGGGCACGTGGAAGGGGAAGGGCTCTGCTTCCCCAGGACGGGCCCTGGAGGCGTCTCCAGTAAAAGACACGGAAAAGACACAGCTGCGCCCTTGGGCTCCTCTTCCTTAGTTCTATGCCCATAGGTCAGCTAGGGACTAATTCTCCAGGGCCCCACCCTGTAGAGACACAAGAGCCCATCCCTAAAACCTGCCTAGCATAGAGACCCCCGCCCCTGGGTGACAGCAAGCGGGCAGGGACTGTGACCCACATGTCCTCTGGGGGTGGGCCTACAGGCTTTCCCTGTCAGGTGGAGGGTGCTGGAGGAGATGGATAAGGTCCCTGGTGACAGGGAAACAGAAAAGGACTTTGTACTCGGTGGAGTTGGTGTTTATATAGACAGGCCTACATATTCCTCTTTAGTCGTGATATTTAGAACAGGTCGTGATCCTGGATTAGGTCTTAGATCAGGAAAAAATAAAAACTGCTACAAAGTACCGTTTTGGGACACTACTAGCATAATATGAAAGTGGACTATGTGTGAGAAGACAAGAGCCAGAGTGCGCCGCACTGGGAGCTGCGCTCTGCTGGGGACATCCTCCACCCTCTGGAGGGCGCCAGGCTGCAGGGCCAGGAGGCGGCATCCCACTCCAAACAGCACAGCTAATCACCACGGCACGATGGCTATAGATGCTACGCCGATGTGGCCCATGGTTAAAAAGAGCCAGTCCAGGTGAAGGGCAATGAGAGGCCTTGCACCCACCTCCAAATCTCATCGGCATAGAATGTTTCTCAAGATAAAAATAAGACACGCTCAGGAAGCAAACAAGACCACCAGCGCCGGCCCGCAGGTCCTCAGCCCAACCGTCGGTCAGCAGATACTTACTTCGTACTGGTCTCCAGGGCAGAGACGTGCAAAGCCAGCCAGACCTGTAGGCAAGCAATTAGGACGTGAGGTGCTGAAAACGTGTCCCCAGAGACCCGGGCCGCGTGTGCGAAAATCCAAGTGCAATGCCAGACTTGGGCAAAGCTCAAGTAACATTCCGGGGCTGTCTGTGTGGAACAGCTTTTTGGGGAATCCCATCTATCATGGTCGGAGAGGACATTCCTTGACGGGCGAGGGGGAGGGTTTCTGGGGCAGGGAGGCTGTTGGAGGGTGACTTAGAGTCCCAGGCACCTTGGCAGATTCCAGAGTCGGGGTATTCGTGCTGCAAGACGCACTCAGTTGTGTACTGTTCCCGTGAACATAAACTGCAGTCTGGTTTCCTTCTGGCTCTAAGATTGGAGACTTCTCCCCGCTTCCCATTTAAGACTCCCCTGGCCTCTCCCAGCCCACTCCTTCCTGTTCACTCATCCTTTCTACCCAGCACACTGAGGCCACCATCTACTGCATTAGGAAGTTGCCCAAATGGGCCGTCATTTACTTGCAACTAGTGATTAAGAAGACAACTCAAACCAGCCGTCCACTCGACAACAACCTACACCCGCGGTGGGGAGAGGCGACTTCCCTGTCCCGCACCTTCCAGCCAGCCATACCTAAAAGGGGGCGCCTTGCGGCAAGCCATTCCTAAAAGGGGGCGCATTCCGGCAAGCCATTCCTAAAAGGGGGTGCATTCCGGCAAGCCATTCCTAAAAGGACACGCCCCGTTGGAGGCTGGTGTGATCTCTGCCTGGTGCAGCAGCAAAACCAGGTCTTGACAGACTACAGGGCCCATCCTGGGACAGCCCTGGGGTGCTGGCTCTGGCGGGTTCCCTTCGTTCTTTCTATGGCATCTAATGAGAGCTCGCTGTGTGTGAGGGTCTGAGTCAGGCACTGGGGTGATGACTTGGAGATCAGGAGAGGCTCACAGACCCCCACAGTATGGAACAAAGCCTGGTCAAAGCCCACAGGAGTGAAACGGACAAGACCCGTGGGCTGGGAGATGGACTAAAGCAGAGCTCCTTTCTGTCCTCCTACCAGCTAGCCTGCTCTCATTTGTCTAGCTCCAGTTTCTTCACCTTTAAGATAGAGATAACAATGTCCGCCTTATAAAATGGTTGGTAAGGAAAGAGATGGCATCTGGCACACGGTAGGTGCTTAGAATGTGAAAATGTTTCATGCCCATGTATTGAGCACATGGTGTATACTATTCATTTAAAAGATGTCATCTGTCCATGCACAGTGGCACATGCCTGTAATCCCAGTGACTTGGGAGGCCAAAGCAGGAAGATTGCAAGTTTGAGGCCAGCTTCAGTAACTAAGTGAGGCTTGGTCTCAAAATAAATAAATAAATAAAATAAAATAAAAATAAAAGGGGCTGTATCTCAGGGGTGGAGCACACCTGGGTTCAATCTTGAGCACAAAACAAATAGGATCCCCAGCAAATTAATATCCATCAGGAAAGCAAAGAGCAAAGAAGTAATGGTAAAAGATCACTGCTTTTTCTTACTTTGTGTGTTTATGAGAATGTATTCCTTACATGATTAAAATTAAAAATAAAAAAAGAAAGACTGCCTTTCACTCAATGTAGGACAGCCCCATGGAGGAAAGCAGCAGAACCTCAACGCAGCCAGACCAGGCCTCGCTCTAAGACAGGTGAGGCTGAGCGAGTGGGCGGGGGCCTTCCACCATCATTGTTTTTCTTTTTGGGAGGTGCTGGGAATTGGACCAGGGCCTCAGACATGCTGGGCAAGTGCTCTACCACTGAGCGACACTCCCAGCCCATAATGGCATTTCTTGAACGCCCACTGTGAGTCAAGCATGAGTGATGGGGTGGGGAGGGAGGCAGATGAGTCTGAAAATTTTAATCAAGGAACTAAAATCCAATAGAAACCAGAAAAAAAACTGTCACTTTTTAACTTTCTGATTAATAAAATTTGTGATAAAAATTCCAATTAAAAAATCAGTACAGGTCAGGTGAGGTGGTGCATGTCTGTAATCCCAGTAGCTTGGGAAGCTGAGGCAGGAGGATAGAGAGTTCAAAGCCAGCCTCAGAATAAATGAGGTGCTAAGCAACTCAGTGAGATCCTGCCTCTAAATAAAACACAAAATAGGGCTGAGGAATGTAGCTCAGTGGTTGAGTGCCCCCGAGTTCAATCCCCAGTCCAAAAACAAACAAACAAACAAACAAAATAAAAATTCAGTACAAATGAGGCATGAGGCAGGATGCAAAGTGTTATGCAGAGTCTGATCTCAACTATACATAAATGTATCCAAAGGAACAAATCTAGAAAAACTGCCCAACTCTTAGAAAGAACTATCTCTAGATGATGGAATCAGGGGGAAAGTTAAATATTTGACAATAAGTTGTAACTTCCATTTGATTTGTAAAAGATCATGTAATTAATTATTTTCTAACAAAAAGAAAAAGGATATAAAAGAGCCAATAACACATTGGTAGTCAGCATAAACATACAGAAAAGGCAGGTTGGATATTTATGATCATTTTAACAAAGTTTAGCACTGAGTGGAGCAATTGTGTGATTTCAATTTATGGCATATATTTCTCAATGTTTAAAAATTATAAGGCACTGCTTTTCAAAATGTTATTACAAAAATTCAAGAAGACCCGAACATCCCATTTCAGTTTATCCATTGACTTCGCAGTTGCAGCCTGAGAGGAAATGATTTTGATGATCTGGGGAAAAGAGCCCTGTGATTCTTAGATCCTTGACACGCCAAAGATGTCCAAACAACAAATGGATCCCTCCTCCTCTGCCTCCTCACCTTGACATCATAACCTTCACGTTCTGGGTTCCTTATGCATTCAGCATGATTTTAGCCACATGGAGATGACGGGGATGGTGTCACACAAAGTACCTTTCCTTCTACCAAGAACCCTGTAACAAGTTGTGACTCCACATGACCCAGCCTGCTGATGCACAGGGCCAGGTTAAGACAGCACAGGGCCAGAGAGGTGCAAAAAGATCTGCTGTTACCAGCTGCCATCAATAGGTGGCAGCAACTCGCCAGCTTGTCAAGTCTACCCAGCCAGCTGGCCCATTAGAACAGCTTTTATTAACAGAAGGTGGCCAGCCACTTAAGAAGACTTACTGAATTAGAGCAGAATTAGAGAAACCCATTCTCACTAATAATTTGGGGCACTTAGTCTTTTAAAAAAATACTTCTGAAGGAAAGCATAATCAGCTGCCTTTCATAAATTCAAGGCTTGACATGTTAATTCTATAAGAATCCAAAGTGCTTTTAAAGAAAAGCCTGCAAATTAGTTTGGGATTAATTCACTGCCTGTTTACCTGTGCAATTACAATAGAAGCTTGGTTCAAAAGAAGCTGACCTCCCACGGTTGCTAGATAAAGGTGAGGAAAGGGGAAAAAGCTTTCATTTTCCCCCTTTCAATATTGCCCCAAATTTCATATCTGAAGACCCTAACGGAAAGGAAAGAAGGTACACAGTGATGACGTTTTCTTACATAATCCAAGGCCTGAAAGCGCTCCCTGGAGCTGCTGGTAGAGACACCACAGCGGCTCTGCTTATAGCAAGGACGCAGCCTGGCAATGGCGGGGGGCTTGGTCCAAGCTTCCTCAGCTCTCCCTGCGCAGCAGGCGCCCTGTGAAGTGGCAGTGGCAGCTGCTGAGCCCCAGGCCGTAGGTCCTGGCGTGCCCTGGCAGGGGCCTACCGCACTCCCAGCGGGGAAAGCTGAGTGGTCTTCCTGCAGTTTGGGGACTGCTGTTGCACTATCTGGGAAGTTTTCCTTAGGACCACCCGGAGTCCTTCCGGTTGAGGCTCGCGTGGGATGAGTGTGGGGACCTCACATCCACGTGCGACCTCTCCTACCCTCCGCGTGTTTCCCTGTGCCCACGTGTTGCTGACATACTGGCCCTTCCACAGCCTCAGCTGGAGGCCAGGAGCTGCAGGTGCAGGCGCCCACCTGGTGGCCTTTGCTCAGACACCCATCTGCCAGAGAGTGCTTTCCACCGCCTTTCCCGCTTCTCCCACACGCACCATGACCTTCCTTCCCGGGAGTCACTCCTTCTGCCCATGGAAAACAGCCCTGTACTGCCAGTCGGGGTTTCTCTTCCGGCCTTACTGATTTACTGACCAGCTCTCTGGAGGCCTGACTGGCCTTAAAGTTGGGGGGACAGCACAGATTTTAGGACACACGTGCCAGGAGCTTAATTAGCATGAAGTCTTGGGGAAGAAATGTTTCCCTAAGGAACGCTCCATCCTGGTCCCAGTGTGGGAGCTAGCGCTCTCTCCACGGGGCATTCCCGGTATTCCAGAATCTGGTCCTAGAGAACTACCCACATCTCCTCCCAATAAGCACTTCTGCCACACGGGTCTTCCTGGCTCCTTCTTCCCCCACCCCCCTTCTCCCCCCACCCCCCTTCTCCCCCCACCCCCCTCCTTCTCCTCCCCCCACTCCTTCTCCTTCTTGGAACTGGGGACTGAACCCTGGGGACAATCTACCGCTGAGTTACAAACCCAGTCCTTTTTGATTTTTTTTTTTTTTGGTGCTGGGGATTGAACCCAGGGTCTTGTGCATGCAAGGCAAGCACTTTACCAACTGAGCTATATCACCAGCCCACAAACCCAGCCCTTTTTAATTTTTATTTTGAGGCAGGTTCTCAAGGAGTTGTGGAGTCCAGCCTTGAGCTAGTGAGTCTCCTGCCTCAGCCTCCTGAGTGGCTGGGGTTGTGGGCATGCACCACCAGGTCTGTCCTGCCATCTTTTTTAAGAAATTTATTGGTTCTTTTAGTTATCTATGACAGTAGAATTCATCTTGCTATGATCAGGTCCTGTCATTTTGATCAGTTTCCCTTCCTTGGTGCGTGCTACTCCAGTTCTGCTGGTTCTACTTCATGGGTTACAAGGGAGGCCTCCCTCCTCCTCCCCCACTCAGCCTCCCCCAGGCTTCCACGGCCATCTGGTTATACTATGGGTCCAGCTGGTCATTTATTCCATCGAATGAAGTGCACTGGCTGGCTCAGTAGCTGCTGTGGAGCTCAGGCCAGGGACCACTCACAAGGTGCCCAGGAAGCACTTGCTCCATGTGGATGTCACCCAGGGTCTCCCCCCACCCCCAGCAGCTGTCGCTGTGGGTTGGGGTGGGGCAGAAAGGGAAGTGGGGAAGGGTGTGGAGGGAGGAAGTTAGGGTTGCCAGGTCAGAGTATTAGGCAACAGCTTCAGTTTGTGGCTGTGTGTTGGGGTGGTTATATTTTACCAGAACAAGTGACAGAAGAAAGCCACCATGGCAAAGATCTAGGATTTCTTGGCAGCAGGCAGGCCTTCCCTTGCCCTTTCTTGCAGAGAGGGGAGGGTTTCCATGGGGCGTTACCCTCCAAAGGCTGCAAGGATGTGGCCTTTGGCTTTCGTGTTAGGTTAGGAAAGCAGAGGTAACAGGAGTCTATCAGTGGAAAAGCGGACAGCTTCAGGTCTGAGAGAGGCCCCGGATCCAGGTGGGAGCTCCGCCAGCCCACCAGGAAAGGAGCTGAGGGAGGGAGGGAGGGAGAGGGAGGCAGAGCTGAAGCAGTGCTGGTAGCAGCAGGGTGGTTACCCCCAGGGGTGGTAGGGCCCCAACGGCTGTCGGCCAGCTCTGGAGATCAGGTGGGCGGGACAGCTCCCTCCCCCCACTCTCAGGGTGCCAGTGTGGGGTGGGGGTCCTCCCCCAGCAGGGACCACCCGTTGAGCAAGAACTTCCTCACAGTGTGTGGCTGGGTGGGGACAGCAGGAGCCAAGAGCCAGAGTTCAGTTTCAAGTTCAACACCGACTGGCAGTGTGACTTCCGGGACCAGTCACTGAAGCTCGCCGGGCCTCACTTCCCATCTAAAAAATGATAAAATTTCCCTCTCGCCAAAAACTGAAGCCTCGGGTAACAGCATCAGAAAAGGGAGCCACAGGGCTCTCCCTGTGTTGCCAGCGAGCAGCTGGTGGCAGCGTAGTGACTGACTGCGTTTCCTGGCTGCAGCAGCATCCTCAGAGTTAAGACCATCCGAGGGGACCCCACCCCAGCGCCATGTGCTCTGACTTTTGGCAAGGGGCCCCAAGGAAGAGAACAGAACCGGAAACCTGGGAAAGTGCAGATGCCCAAGGCAGCAGTGTTCTGGGTTCCACACCCCGGGGAGAAGTACGCAGCACCTGGTGGCTGGGGCCAGGCCTTCCTGTTCCAGGTATGCCCACTCCGACTCCGCAAGCCCACTCAGCGTGACGCGCCTCCCGAGGTCGAGGACGCACATGTACATGTGTACACCAAGCTCTCCTGTTGAGCACTTTTTAAAAAAGTCTCCCTTCTTTACTTCCTTAATTGCAGAAAGTAGACAAGAGGGTGATTAAATCCCCATTAGCAACACAGGGATCAAGCTGCTTAAAAAGCCCAGGAGAAGAAAGAAGTAGAAGCACCAGCCCCTCCTGGCTGTGGGAAATGGATGTCCTGTGGAGCAGCTCAGGCACAGCCGGCCTGGCCCCTGAACTTTGCATCTGTGACGCCTGTGTCCCTTTGTATCCATTTTTGTTCTGAAGATGCTGTGGTATAAATCAGTAATGCTTCTAGACTGGAACTTTCTGGAACAGATGCCACAAAGTAACAGTCCTCCGTGATGAAATGGTTGACAGGTAGTTTACAGATGCATGGAATAAAGGGACCATGCAGAGGCCAACAGGCATTTCTGGAGGGGAACATTCGCACCAAGGGGGCTTCTCCCAGCCCACGGTGGGAAAAGAGGGCATGGATTTGCTTCAGATTAAAGAAAATCTAAAAGATGTACCCAGTTACTAATCAGGATGCATGGTCCTGATCCTGATTTCAGCAAACCGACCATAGGAAGCATTTTATAAGACGACTGGGGAAATCGAATGATGAAGCGGGTCAACATCAGGCCTGCTGACTGTTAGATGTGGAGATGGGACAGGACTCAGCACTGCAGCCCTAAGAGGGCCCTGTTCTCTAAGAGAAGCAACTGAAGCCTCCAGGGCAGCCTGACAGAACTGGGTTTCATTTCATCAAAGGACTGCTAATTCATCAAAGGGAAAACAAAGGCAAGAAAACAGATCAGGCAAAAATGTGCTAGTTATTAAATCCAGGTGATGGCTTTATGAAGGTTCATGTAATGTTCTCTCCACCTTTGTGTGTGTTTGAGATTCTTGGATAATGAATGCACTTTTTAAGTCTGAAGGCGAAGACTCAGGAGAAGCATCGATATGCTAACACCGTGGGTAGGGCTGAGCGTGGGCAGCACAGTCTTTGCAAGGAAGCAAGAGCATTTCCCTGGCAGGAAAGCATTACCTTTCATCCTGATGGAGAACTCCCCCAGCAAACCCTCCAACTCCGCTTCGATGGCGCACATATTCTGTGGGGCAGAAAGTAGAGGGGCATCAGAGTGGGTTTTCTTCCACGCACTTGAAGCACGGGTCATTTTAATAGCTCGGCAGCCCCTGCATGAACTACAGGAGGCCTTTACCTGCTCTCCAGGAGTGGCACAGCACAGCCTTTGAAACGTTCTTGCCAAATGTTTAACCTGAGGCTAACCGAGACATGGAGGCACTGACGGATGAACAAGTTAAATTATACCCCAATCAGACAAATCCAGAATGTGGGATAGTCTCTTAGAACTGGCTTGAACTAAATCAATCTATTTATCTATCTCATGGGGAAACAAATTCTAAAGAAAGGGTAGAGACATAGTAACCAATTGCAACCCCTTTACCTTGATTACAACCTGGTTTGAAAGGTAAGCTAATAAACTAAAATAGCTATAAAAGGCATCAGTGGGGGAAATCAGAGAAATCTGGAAGTAGACATGATGTTGGGTGATTCTACAGGATGGCTGTCAGTTTTCTTAGTTGCAATGGAATGTGGTTATGCTGAAGAGGCACTGTTACCGTTAAGACATCCACGGCCCCTGGGTTCAATCCCCAGCACCGCAGAGAGAGAGAGAGAGAGAGAGAGAGAGAGAGAGAGAGAGGGAGAGAGAGAGAGAGAGGGAGATGCAAGCTTAAAGTGCTCGACTTACCCATTCTACAATATACGTATTTGAAAGCATAATGCTGTATACTGTACATAAAGTTTTTACTTATCAGTTAAGAAGATTTTTAAGAAGAGATCCATGCTAAAATACTTATGAAATGAAATGTCATGATATCTTATTCTCAAGTGACTTGGAGGAAAAACTAGTCCTATGAGAGGGTGAGAATGTTAAGACGTCACCCAGGGAGCTCTAGGTACAGGTATCTAGTGCTTGCTATGCTGGTCTTTCAACTTTTCCACAGGTTTAGATTTTTTGTTAATAAAAATTAGGGCAAAAAGAGCACAGGAACTCAATTCTACCAGAGTGAGTGAGGCAGACCTACTGCAATGCCACAGCACCCCAGAAATGGCTCCCAGGTCTGGCGAGGTCCTCTCCTCACTCTAAGGGTGAGAGAAGCGAGACAGCAGGATCCACGGGGCCTGTGGTGGGGCACCAGACTCCACGTCCCACCTCCCCAGGGTCTGAGGACCTGACAGAGCAAACAGAGTGGGCAACTCAGGCGAAGAGCTGCAGGGTCTGCGTCCCCAGGGAGGCCCCTCTGCAGCTGAGCCTGGGCCCACCTCTGCTCTGCCGAGCAGCACCTCCATGGCAGTCCCCGGGGGTGCCTTTGGGCTTCTCCCCCAGTAGCTCCTCCATGGAGGCTGGGCTGGGGAGGCCAAGGCGTGAGCAGGGCCTCTCAGGGAGCACTGACTGATTTTGAATTCTGTGTGCGGAGGACACCAGGAGCCTTGTGTGGGGCCAGGGCCTCTGATTCTCATTTGTTCCTTAGTTCTCTCCGGATGGCCACTTTCATGGGATGCAAAGAGAAGGGCCTGCCTTTTGCCTTACAGGGGCTCGGGGCCTCACAGAGCAACGAGCACTTCAAAGTTCAGAAAACCAGGTCTCAGCGGTGTGACCATTCTGCCTCTCAGGGCCCCGGGCTCTCTGGAAGGAACAGTGTCTGGAAACACCACTGTGTCCTCGTGCCCGCAGGATTGCCACCACATCTGAGACACTTGGGAGGCAGCTCGGCTACCTGTCGAAGGCATCATGCTCATAGTTCTCTGCCACCTCACCCACGCAGCCGTCCATGGTCCATGACCATGGCCACACACACCTTCTGGCCCTGCACCCTCCGTGATAAAAGCCTGGCTTCTGTGGTTGCAGAGCATATGCCACAAGAGGGTCAGAGAGGTGCGTAGCCCTGTAAGTCCTGAATGTCTTCCTACTCTAAGGTAGTCCTTCCTCTCGCTGAAATTGAGCACCCCATCTTTGAATCTGTGGGCAAAGTCACAAAGCCATGCCCTGGCACCTGAGCCAGGCTGGGTGTTTCTGAAGTGCCCTCTGTGTGCTATGAGCAGCCTCTATAATTGGGAACTACTGTTTTGATGTGAGAGGCATAGACCTATAGAAACAAGGTCTCAGGAACTAGGAGTGCTTCTGAGTTGGGGGTCTCAACCTCTGGTCCCATATATTCGGATGGGTGGGTGGGAAAAGTCACATCCTTAGTTCCACTAAACTCTGCCTAAAATTTGCCACATCCCCATGCCATAAATGTAGAAATAAGTCACAGCCGTATCAGTTGTACAGTGTGTGACCTTGACACCGAGACAGCAGGCACACGTTGGTGTCACATTATGTACTGCAGATAACTTTAAGCATATATATTTTTCACTGCCTTGAAATCTTAGTAGCTATTAGTATTAACAGAGCAATAGTATCATACTATACCACACGTGACTTTTAAAATATTTTGACAACTGTATTGACAATATGGAAATAACTTTTTCAATGTATAATTTTGTTCTTTGAATTCCTATCCTATTCAGGCATTGAAAACAATGTTTGGAAAAGGGAAGTATAGGCAAGAAGGGCGCTGTTCTAGCCTATATGAGTGGGCAGCACAGGAGGTGTGCACAAAGCTGTCTTGAAGCAGATGCCCAGCCTGGGGCTTGTCTAGCATGCCCTGGTCAGGCCAGGCCGATGACTTCATTCATGAAATCAGATCTCTGAATAAAGGACCCAAGGGATACTGAGAAGTGCAGCCTTAATAATTCAGCCACTTTGTCAAGGACATTGGTATCGGGTGACCTAGGAGGGCTTGGCCCCAGACCCAGGCGCTCACAACAGCACACTTGTCATGGCTCTGTGGCTTGTCTCCTGGAAGATAAACATGGCCCTCACACACAGAGCTGTAGGCAAGGGCTTTACTGACACCCAGTGCTGACCCCGCAGCAGTCACTGGGCCACAGAGGTAAAGCGAGGTCAGAATGTACACTAGAATATTTGGACGTGTATGGAAGTAACAAAGTCAGAGCACTGTTGCTTGCTTATATTTTTTGGGCTGACCATGACATGATCTGTCTGGAGAGTGGAGGGAGTGAGGGTCCCCGTTTGCCCTGGTGGCCACTGGGAGGGGCCCAACCAGGTGAGGGCTGGTGGAGAAGCGGGTGGTGGGCACACGCACCTCCGTGTACTCTTTGTAGCTCCGATGGATCTCGGACAGACTCTCCCGGGCGGCCTTGCTGGCCGGGGACGCTGCAAAGGCCTGCTTCATCTTGCTGGCCCCGTCTTGGAGGCGGCGCTGGATGCAGTAGGCTTCATACAGCTCGTCCACCTGCCAGGGTCCAACAGAAATGCAGACAGTCAGTGTTCGTCAGGCTGGAGGAAGTCGCGTGGGGCACTGTCAGGAGCTTCCGGACTTCGCATTTCTGGCCTCCATAAGGAGAACCTTGTAGACATGTTATTTTTTTGAACAGAGACCAATCACTTGTACTTTTACTATGGTGACTCGTTTTCTCTCTCAACAAAGATCTCACTCTGATCCTGCTTTCTAGTTATACAACCCTGTGTCTTTTGGGGGGCTGTCATTGAAATTGTTTAAAATTACTCTGGGCTGGGCTTGTAGGTCTGGGGTGGACTCAGTGAGCTGCACCTCTGGGACAGGTGCCTCTGTCGGTGGAGCAAAGGCTGGAAGGGTTTCAGCTTCAGTCTATGGTGAGAACTGTCACATATGACCCACCAGCTTATCTTAAGGTGACCTTACACATCCAGATTCAGCATTTTATTAAAAACAATCTTTTGTTTAGTCTTGGCTCAATAATTAGAAAAAATAATTTATTCAATGGTTAAGATTAGAATTTAATTGTTAAAACGTATTCAATGGAAACATAAGAACTGTGATCTCTTGTATACAAATCATACCACAATTCAAAAATACATTGAAAAAATGGAAATGAACACCCCCCCTTTACTACACTGTGTTTCTTGTAGTAACAGACCCTCTTACAATGACTGGTCACACTGAGCAGACACACCTGACAACCATTTCATGCTCCAAAGGCAGTGCTTCTCTATCAGCCCAAGGTGACTTGACCCTGGGTGTCTATGGGCACAGAGGGGGCAGAGGCCAGGGGTTTGACCACTCAGCCCATCTCACAGAGGACAGCCGCACAGTTCTATGAATGTGTCCTTATGGTCGAGGCTGGAAAACGTCCTGGTCATTCCCATGACGTCTGCAGTCTTGCACTCTCTTCGGTTACCAACACACTAACCCAGCCACAGTCACCGTGTAAGTTGCCAGGCAGACAACATGACCAGCTGGGCATGGGCAGAAGCACATGAAACCTGCCACTTCTGAGAGGCGGTTACCTGTCGACGATGATATCGGTCTTCACTCTGGCATGAACTTTGTTTCCTCAGACAGGTGGCTTATGCCATAGATCAGAAGCTGAAATGTGAGCAGCAACTGTGTTTTACCCCGAAAGGTGACTGTCTAAAAGACAGTCAGAGTTCAAGGTTCCGACAGAGGCACCTGTCCCAGATGTCAGAGTTTAAGATTCCTCTCTATTGCTACTTATTTCCAGGATTCACTCAACTCTGCTGAGAGGAATTCCTAAACTCTGAATATGTTCCGTGGACTCATCTCTGATTAAGAGGGAACTGGAAGACTCAGGGGCTGGTTGGATCTCTTGGTGGGTGACTGGCGCACAGTGTGGTTCCTGTGCTTTAAAACTAAGCTGGGACTCTCCTGCTGAGCGTGGGGAAGTGCTGACACCCAGGCCCCATTCTGGTCCAGGAGGTTGGGGCTGGGCCAGGGATCTGAAAGGTTAAAAGAACACCATGGGTGTTCTGATGTAGAGATCCCCAGACAACTTCTAGAAACAGTGTGTCGATACCTCTTCCAATGTAGCCAGGCAGGTCCCTTCTGATGGATAACACTGCTTTATTTATTGAGTTTGGCAGAAATAAAAGCAACTTCAGATGTGCCCAGGTAATAAATATCTTTCAAAGTGGGAACACACACATACATCATATTCAAGTTTCAAGGCAAAAGGAATCTTGGGATTGGCTAGGCTGGATATGTGTACCTCCCTAGTCCCATTGCACTGAGAGGAAAGGCAAGTTCCACGCAGGGACAGAATGAGTGGGCAGAGCTGAGGGCCAGAGTCCAAGGCTTCTGACTCCTAGCAGGGAGACCCGCTAAGATCCTCCAGGCCTTCCACTGGTAAGAGAGGCTGATTGGTGTGGGTAAAAACAAATTGCTAGTGTTGTGATATGTCCCCAAAGGGGAATCTCTAAGTGACATTGATGATATCCCATAGCGTCCAGAACAAAGGGGCGACAGGCCTGTCCATCATACTAGTATCTCTAGGGTTCAGGGCTGGATGTCAGAGATGTTGAGACCAGGGCATATGAATGGAAGAAGCTTGAGAGGAGTTTGAGAAATACTGAGGCAGGCACATGGGCAGAGCCTTTAAACAACTGCAGGTCTTCAGGGAGGAGCTGATGGGATGCCAGGCTGTACATGGGATTGGAGTGTGAAGTCAGACAAGGGTGAAGATTTTGAGGGGGCCAGTTGAGCCCATCTTATGTCTATGCACACCCCGCTGAGCCTGTGAGTCCTCCATTAGCCCTGCGAGTGCCACACAGGAAGCAGGCCTTCAGGAGAGACCAGGACGCAGCAGAGCCAAACCGTGCTGGGCTCTCAGGCTCTGGGCTCTCACTGCCCACCTCTCTGCTGCTCGTTGTAGGCCTTAATTGCTAAGCAGCTTAGGAGTCAACTGGGTAAGAAACTCTGCTTGGTCTAGGTGTTACGCTCAGGCCAAAGGTGCACTGATCAGTCACTGAGAGCTGAAAACCAGGAGCAAAGACAATGGGCACTTCCATTACCTTACTAATGTGAAACTCCAGGCGCCTCATGTATCTCTCGATCGTTTTGATTTGCTGGAATTAAAAGAAGTTTGAAGAAGTACAGTCACTCACAATTCAAGTGATTTAGGTTTGTGAGAAAGAATATTTCTTTTTGTCATCTCATGCAAAAAAAGAAAGAAAAACAGCCGATGCTGTTTTTTCTCTCTCATTTTTGTTGCTATTTTGGAGATGCTCTAATATCAATTTGAAAAATATTTTTCAAAATATCAGATATTCTAAGGTGAAGTTGAGCTAATTATTGTGATCTTTGTGTTCAATGTCAGGGAGGGCGACCCATGGAAGGTGTTGGATTTCTGGCAGGACAGTGACAAGCTGGACTATATTTAAATATTCTTATAAGATATTCTCTCTGTGCCACAATGGGCTTTTCCCCTTCACATTTGAGCATCCAGGAAGTTGGGATGCACTTCATAATTGTCACTGGCCAAAGGCAGGCTGCTGCCTATGTGTGCTCACAGAGAATTAGCATGGATCATGTGTCACCTGAGTTAGAGATGTCATTGTTTTTCTATGCATTGAGTTTAATTGACCTTAAATATCTTCAGGAAGAATTTACTATGATTCAGCATTGAAATAAAATTATTGTGTACATAGAAAGGTGTGGCCAGAGAGCAACTCCTATGTAGCTAAAAGGAAGGAAAGAAAGAAATCCATGTCTAAATCAGCATGAAAATGTTCTGACAGGGCAAAATACAGATTTTAAGTGAAAAGAAAGAACTGTCCAAGTTTAACTGGAATCATTTTTATTTTCTTAGTGGCACATAAATTAATGTTGCATCTTCTAATCAAAGAAGTCTTAGCTATGATCAAATGCGGTAGTTAATATTTAAAGACTGTCCAGCTAAAAGCTTCAAAACTTCAAAAGTCCTCTAACTTATCAAAACATGGGAAGACCCTACAATACGGCAATATTTCTATGGAGGTGACCCTGAACACTTTTTTGAATCTGTAGATCATGGTGTTTATCATGCTTATTAGACAAAAGCATGAATTTTTCCACGATTAGAAAAATACCTGGTTCTCTAAGTTTTTACTGCCCTCGGGTCTCTCATGAACACCTAGTCAAGGACTCAGTTTTATCTTTCAAAAAAACCCCAACATGGAACCATCACTTACCTTGTCTAAGTCATACAGCACACCCTAAAATTAAAAAAAGGAGAATGTAGATTAAAACATATCTTCCTGAAAAATGTCACCAATATTAATAGTTCAGTCTGCGTTTCCACATTAGCTTGAAAGACAATGATCAGTCCTGCGAGATTTTACTGGGATTTTGACATTCGCATTAAGAGTTAAAAATCCGATTATTTTAAATATGGGTAAAAGTAGTTTAAAGAGCGAATATCTATTTGCCCTCTGAGTTCCCAGAACTGTACCCAGTTTTCTCCGACTCTTGGGGTATTTGGGGTTTTCTTTTGCCTCCGTCACTCCTCTCCCATGCATTGAGGGGTATGTGGATTCATGCTCATTTTTAAAGTCTTAAAAAATGAGTGATGACAGGCTGGGGTGCAGTTCAGAGGCACAGCACTGGCCTAACGTGTGCGAGCTCTGGGTTCCTTCCCAGCACCATGAGAGAACTGACAAAAATAAAAAGTGATGTTAACATGAAATGTAACAATGGTATATATGTTGAAAAAATACTTGCCTTGCTGTTTAGACAAATAAAATTGGTACTTCAGAAGCATTCCTGAGGGTGGAGATAATGCTTTTCACTAATTGTTTTTCATGCAAGCTCATTTCCTGTGTGCTTGCAATATCACAGTATAATTGGTGCTCCATCCCTATGTCCTCCACCTGAAGGCTTTTTATGGCACATGAGGTCCTGGTGGAAGCTCCTCCACCCATTCTCCATTGTTCTCCAGGAGGCCCTTTGGCCGCCATCTTGGATACTCAAGGGCATCCAAGAAGGGTGAAGGCCATGCCACAGGGAGCCCCAACCATGGGGTGATTTATAAAACACTAGTAGAAAATAAAAGCACTTAATCTTGGTAAGGCCTTTAACCTGGGAGCCTTTGAAAAGGACAATACACATTTTAGCCCATCTCCTAAAAAGGGAAAGGACAAAAGTTTTTCCATTTATAGCTGCACCTCTGAGGCACATGTGGTCTTTCCTCAGGTTTTCTGATGCGTTCCAACATTAAGGCAAAATAGCATTAGCAGAGAGCAAAATCATTTACAGTAGCGTAGGCATCAGGAATACCTTTTCAACCAGACAAGTGCTCACAGATGCACTGGGATACAGGAAGTTCCCAGCACAGTGTTCAGTGGGCCAGTCTGAGGACTCCTCTGACTTCTCAACCCAGTTACCTCCTGGGGCCTCTCTCACTCCCTGGCACCACTGAGATATATATTTTTTAAAATTGGTGATAAATGTTCTAGTTCTGAATTCTGAATGCACTAACACCATGCTAGGAAAACTCCACTTTTTCCTTTCCTTACAGTATTTGGGGGCTGGGAGGATTTAGGGGATTTCTCATAAAGTGTGTTCCTGGTTATAAGCATGCTTGGAAAATGCTGAGAACCTTAGAAATAGACACTAAGAGGAAAGTGCTCTCCTTCCTTCTGAGACGCACAAGAGCAAGCAGGTGGCACTTTGCCCCTTGGACCTGCTTTTCTTCAACGCTCCTCCCTCCCCATACTGTAGGGAAGATGCTAAGCCAGAACCCCACGGTGGGAGCTCGCTCACCACTGGGGAAACCTACCAGGCGTGAGTTTCTTTTCATGTCTCTTAGCTGAGTTGTCAGCTTGTCCAGCTCTGTCTGGTGAACGTCCAGATACTCACTGCAAAGACAAGACGTCGCTGTGAACTGTCACCGCTGACCTTCTCCTTTTGACTGGGGGTCAAGAACTGAACCTTGGCTGGGGCGTGGCTCAGTGGCAGAGCGCCGGCCTAATGCGGCAGGCCCTGGCTTCCATCCCCAGCTCTGGGAAATGAAAGAGTCTGAACACTGTGCGTCAGGGGCCTTCTACCTTCCCAGTCTTTGAAAGCTCTAGCAACTGTGTCCGATCCTGTCCAGATTATCAAAAAAGACCGCAGGTCTGACAGACCGGAGATGAAGAGCCCGTGGGCGGGGACGACGAGGCTCCCGTGGTGGGTCCTGATTCTCAGGCTCCTGTGAGCACAAGACTGAGATGCCTCACGACAGGCCAGGCGATCTCACTCTGGGCGCAGTCCCTGTAACGTGCTCAGGGAGGTCTGAGAAGCCCTCTGCGACAGCCTCTGGACGGTCAGCCTGCGCGCACTGCGGACTCGAGACCCACACGGCTGCGCCTCCATAGGCGAGGACCGCTGGGGTCTCCCTCCGCGTGGAGGAAGGGATGTGAACCCCGACCTGCCCCGCGTCTCCAGGATCATCACAGCTTCCCAGAGCCGAGCAAGAATGACACACCCACTAAGGAAGCAGCCTTCCGGAGGTGACCTCACGGGCTGGCTCCCCTCCCGGAAGTGACCTCAGGGGCTAACTCCCCTCCCGGAAGTGACCTCGTGGGCCAGCTCCCCTCCCCGAAGTGACCTCACGGGCTAGCTCCCCCACCCTCTGGTCCTCTTAGAAGGCAAGGGTCCCCTTCTCCGCCGAGGGCCTGGTCAGGGCCAGTGCTCTTACTCGAGTCCCTTTTTCAGGGCCCTGTAGACCTCCTCCACCCTCTTAGGCTGCGGCTCTTTGGGAGGGTTGTTGTTTTTGTGTCCTAAGTTGTGCATTTTCTTCAGTTTGGCCTGGGGCTTCTTGAGAGCTGAGGAATTTTCAATGAAGGAGTTACACCTACAGAAAGAAAAGAAAAGAGATTGGGACCCTCCAACTTCCAAAAGGATCTGATAGTCTTTCCATTCACGTGACTGTCCTTTGAAGACGGCTGCGTGCCCTTGGGTAGGGACAGGTCTGAGCCTCCTGCATTTAGTTTTTGGTTCAGTGGGTCAAGTGTGGAATCTGGGAGGTTGGCGGGGCAGAGGCTACCCTGGCGCAAGGCCAAGCTTCCTTGAAGTCACCTGCCTTCTGAGTGAGCACTGCCTCACTGGAACCTCAGGAAGCCCCGGGGAGCAGGTGCAGAAGGTGCAACCCGATGCCCACCAGGCGCAAGGTCAGACAGCCTCTGTTAAAGGCGGCCTGGCTGTGAATGAGACCCTTATGATGCACAGCTGACTGACAAGCGACTAAGCCCATGTGGCATGAAAGAGACGCACACACAGCAGTTCTGATAGCCTTCCTTTAAGGTTATTTGTTTTAAATTATGTAGCTATAATTATAAAAACTCAACACCTCTACTGACGGCAGACACGTAGGGTACAGGGGTAAGGCTCCTGGTGACTTCAGCCCACATTGTGGGTGGTCAGGAGACGAAGGCCAGATGCTCACTGATCTGCCCCAGTGGGATAGCAGAGACAGGAGACTGGTGCCCGCTGTCCCTAGGCTACTATGCTCTTCTGTCATCACTGTCCCAGGCCACAGCACGTAGGTCCTCTGGGGGACTTTATGACGTCAGAGTCGCTGAGATCGAATGTGACGGCATGCTGCCTCTTTGCTACCTGGGCTTTCTGGTTTTAGATTACACTCTAGGGAGAGCAGGAGACATTTTCACAACCTCCGACTGAGTGACATCTGGTTGTCGCGTCAATCTGTGAAGCTGCGTCTTTATTCACTGCATAACTTCATACCAAACATAGTCTCCAAACTCTGAGTGTAATGGAAAATGTGCTTCCAGAGGGGTGGGAGGGGTGGAAGATGGAGAGGGCCACACGCAGACCAGCTTGTCCTAAACCCCCGGCCCTCTGAGCAGGAGGAATCCAAATGACAGGAAAGAAGCTATAGCACTTCATATGGGGCACCTAAATTGGCACAGGTGTGTGTGCATGAGCGTGTGTGTCTTGGCAGGGCTGCGTGCACCCACGTGTCAACAAGCCCATCCCAGGGCAAGATCCCTGCACTTGCCTGGATCGTCTCTCCTGAAGGCCGCTGAACCCCGCGAAGGACTGGCTTCTGATGATCCCATTGGGCCCTCCAGGCGGGAAGGACTGGGACCCTACCAACATGATTTCTGGGAGTCGGGTTGGCAGTCCTGGAAGAAAGGAGAAAAATCATGGAAACTCCAGGCGGGTTTAGACGGAAACACACAGCTTGTCAATAGTTTGAGGTGTGACACAAGGTGAAGTGAGTCTGGAGGTCCTTGTCACTAGGGTTGTGAGACATTGGGGTGATTTTTTCCCTGTAGCATGTCCCCCCCACAAAGTGTTTAGTTCTCAGGTTAAAAAAATAAATAAAGTAGATACCCATGTACTTAGACCAAAATAAATAAAAATTACATGAAATTAGCCATCACTTTAGGTTTCTTTTAGCAGTTCTTCTCTTTACGAGGGCCAGTCACACTTTCCCAAATATGAGAACTTCAGCCACCCTTAACCTCCATCCGCCGACAATGAAAACACACAAGGAAGCCACTGGAGCACAGCACGGCCAGCCTGCAGGTAGAATTCCACACTCAGAAGTCACGAGGCTGAAACCCAAGGCTGCTCAGAGACGCACTGACTGAAACGTGCTGCCCTGCCTGCCCTGAGGGGCTCTGTGAGGCAGGACCGTGCCAGGGCGAGGAGGAGCCGGGAAGAGGGTTAAAGGAGCGCTCACAGAGGAACCACAACCAGGTTAGCTCGGCGCTGGCAGAGCCCCGGAGTCCCGGGAGGGGCCGGTGGGAGTCCCCCAGCCCTGCCCCCGCCTCCAGCCTGGCTTCCCTGGGACCCACTGCCACAGCTGGACAGAGGCCCAAGGGCGGTCTTCCCTGGACTGCCCTAGATGGTGCTCTCCTTTGTAGATTATCACAGCCACGTACCATGGTCTCACGAGACCCTTGACTTTGGTCACAGAGGTTTGAGCTAGAGAGAAAAGGGAGACTGTCCAGACTGAAGCCTTCCCCAGGGGCAGACCCCAAATTCTGTCTGAGGAACATCAGCAATGTCCCCCTTAAATACCCAATGTGAAAGAAAGAAAAGCTAAAAAAAAATTAATAAATCATAATAGTAACAGCAGCTCCTCTCCCATGCTGCTGGTGTTAAATCCCTCCCCGCTCCTCCCTGGCCAGGAGAAAGCAGCTTTGGGATTTGTGCGCATTCTTTTGGGGTACAGTTGCTGACTCGCGCAGCAGCAGATCTGGAAGTGGCCAGTGGGCTCGCTTTTTGACCTGTGTGGGATGAAGATCCCATGCCTCTCAGGAGGGGAAGCTTCGGTTTGGGTCATTCTTTTAGCCTTTTAGAAGTGATGAAGTCAAAGTGTGTAAAAGGTTAATAGCAGCAGTAATGCACGTGTGTGGCTCAGGCACAGGCAGGTGCAGAAAGCTCCTGGTCACTCCCCCCGCCGGAGGGTGTGAGAATACCTGAATTCCTTCAGTCCCTCAGGGAGAGGGCGTCAGGTGCTCTCTGTGGGTGACAGGGGTCTGCGTTTCATTAAGGTGCCTTCCTGGTAAAGCGGAGTGTCAAGAAAGACTGGCCCGGGTTCCTTTTTGTATCCAGTATTTTCATTTTGTTTTCATTGCTGTGCTGGGGATCAAACCCAGGCCTAGGCAAGTGCTCCGCCCCTGACCTGCAACCCTGGTCCTGTGCTCAATAATCTGATCACCAGATCCCTATATTGAAGTCTCAATTTAGTAAATCATATTAGTATTGCACTTATTTTGTAAATTATTGCCCAATATGTCTATGTATCATGAACATTCTCTGATCACAGAAAAAGGGAGTATTTAAATATTAACTGTGTCTTCTTGTACTTCCTGAAAGTGTATTTCTTAAGCCAAAATCGTGTATTTTTTCTTATCCATTGGATCACAGTAATTTACTTTGAAACCCCCAGGCTTTCTGCTTTAATTAATATGTGGTGTGACCTGGGTATGACTTTTAAAAGGTCCCCAGATGATTCTGATATTCAGCAAAGTTTGGAAGCCACTGTCTTAGAAGATTCGATTACACAAAAAGAAAAGAAGACCGAGTGCTAGAGGGAGAGGAGAAAGAAAAGGTGCCAAGTTTGTTGAAAATTTAAAACTTCTGGGAATAAGAGTCTTGTGCAATCTATCAAACCCAACTTTTAAAAACCGGCATTCAGTCTTCAACCCTCCTCTGCCAATCTTAAGCATCTCGTCACAGGGACACTGGAGAGTAAAACCTGGGTCCAGATGCCTCCTTTCCTCCGCTCTTTCTATCACAGGTGAGAAAGGCTCTGAGACTGAAAGACTGCCGCCCAGGTTCTGAGCTGTGAAGTGCCCTGGGCAGGGGCACGTCCCAGAAACGCTCCGTCACGCTTTCTTGGGGGCAGAGCAAGCAGGCTTGCTGATGCTCTGCCTTGTGGTCTTAGGAATGATCATCATCTAAAGTGGGAAAGACTTTGGCCAGGAGCTGCAGGTTGAGACCTCTGTCCCACCAACAGCGTCCCTAAGGGTGGACACCAGTGCCTGAGGAGGTGCCGGGTGATGACAGGAGGAAGCCCGGACCCCTGGCTCCCGAGTGCTGTTCTTTCCCACCCCCCCACCCCCCACAGGGTTCCATTCAGACCATCCCACTCTTGGTGCCCCAAGTCCTCAGGCCGCTCCTGCCTCCTGGGAAGTCCCACAGCCTGCTGTCTTCCCAGATCCCAGCTCCCAGCAAAATCACCCTGATGCTACTTGAAGGATTTGATTTCATTCCCCACTGACAGAGTAATTTGCATTTTAATACCAGGTGCATCAAACCTTCCAAAAACCTTAACCTGAAGATGGGACTAGCAGAAGGCAGTGTCACAGCTGGTAGGGTGAACAAGAGTAATGAAGTTCAGGAGGACAATTCGGCAGTATCCGTTAAAAATGTAAAACTCACTTCTTTGGTATCTCCTCTAGACAAAAACCCAGGTGCACTAAGAGGCATATACAGGGATGTTCGTTACAGGCAGTGTTTGTAATACTAGGAAAGTGGGGGATGAGGTTGGGGCAGTGTTGTGTGCTTGTAATCCTGGGGGCTTGGAGGCTGAGGTAGGAGGATCACAAGTTCAAGGCCAGCCTCAGCAATTTAGCAAGGCCCTAAGTGACTTAGTGAGACCCTCTTTCAAAATAAAAAATGAAAAGGGCTGGGGATGTGGCTCAGTGGGTAAGCCCTGCCCCCTGGGGTTCAATCCCTGGTACAAAACAAAACAAGAAAGTAATTAAAGGAATGGAAGGATGGAAAAATATGTAGCAGTAAACAATAATATGTCCACACAGAAGGATCCCCAGGACAAGCTACAGAACACACAGTTACAGATACCTGGAGTGTTAAAAACAAAGCTGTACAAAGCAATGCATATTCATAGAGATGTCCTGAAAGCCACAGGCAGATGAGCTATGGAGAAGCGCGATGGAGTGGTAGTCAGCGACATTTTAATATTTTATGCATTCTATTAATTCTGATAGAGGAAATGTATTCATGGATTATTCATAGATGCAAAATTCTTTTTGTAAAAAACTGCAGTCACTTGGAGTTGGCAGTGTGGAGGAGAGGACTTTATATACAAGATCATTGTGTTGCATAGCAATTATATTTATATAGATGTTTATAAGTCTTGCAGGGGAGAAATATGATTTCCAAGAAATAAGGTTTCATAAATTTTGATTACATTAGAATAATTCAGATTCCCCCAGGAAGTCCTTGGGTCCTAAGCTATATGACAACTTCATTATTTTTATTTGCAAAACTTCAGTGACTACACCTGATACCTATTGCTGAGATCACCATATTCTATAGCTAATAAGCAAGAAGTTCTACGGAAAACAACTCATCTTGGCTGCTACTTAGAACTGGGCTTTGAAAAATGTTTCCAGTCCATAGCTGTTAACTTCTCCCCTGGTCTTTCTGAAAGTTCCTGCAAAATATTCTTTTTTTTTTTTTTTTTTTTTTTTGGTGTTATACTGGGGACTGAACCCAGGGGTGCTCTACCACTGGCTACACCCCAGCCCTTTTTATTTTCCATTTTGAGAAAGGTTCTCACTAAGTTGTCCAGACTGGCCTTGAACTTGTGATGCTGGGATTGCAGGCGGGTTCCATTGTGCCTGACCAGAACATTGACTTCGGTGTGTTCAAGCCCAGCTAGTATTTAAATCTTAGGCAGATGGTTTGCTCCGCACTTGGCATTGTTGCAGGAGCCTCCTCTGCCATACCAGGCAGCTGCCCCCACCTGCCCTTCCCACAACCCAGGATAACAAGAGGATCTTTCTGGAAAGAATCCCTGCCACCTTGACTGGTGGCGCATGCCTGTGATCCCAGCAGCTGGAGGGCCCGAGTCAGGAGGATGGCGAGTTTGAGGCAGACTGGGCAACTTCGCGAGCCCCTGTCGCTAAATAACATAAAAGGGGCTGAGGGCACAGCCTAGTGGTAGGGCAGCCTGGTTTTGGTCCTTGTATCACACATCAATCAATCAATCAATCAGTTAATCAGTAGTTGAAAAAAATGCTGCCGTTCTGAGTGGCACCTCAGAAACAGAAGCCTGAAAGCCACAGTGCTCTGTCCTCTGGGTTCAATGACAGCCACATCATCTTCCCTAGCGGTGCAGTGCCAAGTTCCAATTAAACCACACTAGGGCCTTTGAAGTTAAAACAGGAAGCAGGCTTTACGTGTTATAAACACAGGGCCTCTGCGGACGCAGAGCGTCGCAGCCTGACCTCAACAGAAGGAAGCTCAGCAAAGCAGCAGGCAGGTTTGGGCAAGAGCCCTGGGCCTGGAGGTGGGAGGCAGAGGAGATCAGGGGTCAGAAGACCCCCCTCGTCCCCTGGTCTCGAGTTGCGACTGGACCTGAAATGACAGGTAGAATATGACTGTGATCCAGAGGGGTCATTTCCAGCCACCTGGAGAACCCAGATGTAACCTGACTCTGATAGGAATCAGCCTGGAGGTGCTGCTCCAGATGGGCCAGGGAGGAATCCACACAGCAGCCTGGGAGGCAGGCCCCCGAGGCACACCTCGGTACCACCCACAGCTGTGGACACAGGGATGGAGGAATGTTTGGGGAGCCCGTCTAGGTGACAGCTCCACACACAGGACCCCAGGTTTTGGCCAGCTGGCACTGTGGTTTATGAAACACCCTTGTGCGTGTGATTAGCTTGGGTGGCGAGTCTCGCTCTTCGGATTTCAACAATTCCACTACAGGATGTGGGGGCCAGGTATGCTAAGGTCAGGGTCCTGATGCCCAGCACCTGGCCGACCTTCAACACCACCAGGCCGGATGCTCCAAACTGACTAGCTCAGAGCAGAAGAGCTGGAGGCAGCCATTCATACATAAAGCAACTGGCAAGCAGCCCTGCCGGTTAGAATGTCAACCTTGATGGTTAGAATTAAGATGCTCAGACTTGTGGAGGGAAGCAGGAACCATTAGATTATTTGTAGTTGTTATTAAAGCATAAAATCACTCTCCTCTGTCAGGAAAATATAGGAAAGTAGAAAGACGGCAGCGGAGACGGGGAGAGAAGATCCATGCTGTTTAAACCAACCAAAGCTCCACCAGCAGGGTTTTGGTGGGTTTGAGATTCTTCAACTCTTCCCTTTCCATGTAGAGCACAATCATTTGAGCATTTCGCATGCTAAACTTTGTATCCTGCTTGTTTATTAGATTATTTTTTAGAGCTGTGTTAAGGAGTCTATAGATTAGCTTTTCTTCAAAACCATTTTTAAAAGGATACTTAGGCCAAGTCCATATTCCCTGTGCCCCTTTGGTTAATAAAAGAAATCCCACCCAGTCTACACTACATATGATTTTTATTTTTGATGTTAAGATATAATAGGTTTTGGGAATTAACCCAATGAAGGATGTGAAGGACCCCTACAATGAAAACCATAGAACACTAAAGAAAGAAATCGAAGAAGACGTAAAGGACGGAAAGATCTTCCAGGTTTTAGGATAGGCAGAATTAATATTGTCAAGATGGCCACACCACCAAAAGTGTCCTACAGATTCAAGGCAACCCCCATCACAATCCCAATGACATTCTTCCCAGAACTAGAAAAAAAGCTCTTTTAAAATTCATCTGGAAAAATGAAGAGACCCAGAATAGTCAAAGCAATCCTGAGTAAGAAGAGCAAAGCTGGAGGCAACACAATTCCTTATCTCAGATTATATCAGAGAGCCACAGTGACAGCAGGGCAGTGACACAAAGAAAGACCAGTGGAGAGGAGTAGAAGGCGCAGAAACAAACCCACATACACACAGTTACCCGATACCAGACAAAGGTGCCAAAAACACGCTGGAGAAAAGACCGTCTTTTTAACAAGTGGTGCTGAGGAAACTGGAAATCCATATGTAGAAGCTGGACCCCCGTCTCTCACCCTGCACGAAAGTTAACTCAAAGCAGATCAAAGACCTCGGGATCAGACAGAAACTCTGCACCTGCTAGGAGAAAATGCAGGCCCAGCAGTCCAACATGTCATCGCAGGAGCCCACTTCCTTAACAAGACTGTTAAAGTGCAAGAAATAAAACTGAAAATCAACAAGTGGGATGCCATCAAACTAAAAGGCTTCTGTACATCAAACGCAACGCTTAGGAGGGTGAAGAGAAGCCTGCAGGGTGGGAGGACTTCACCTCCTGCTCCTCAGCGCCCTCATCTCCAGGATACAGAGAGACCGCAAGGGCGGCCTGGGGCTCAGGGGCAGAGCACCTCCCCGCATGTGTGAGGTACTGTGCTGGAGCCTCAGCGCCACATAAGAATAAAGAAACAAAACAAAGGCATGCCGTCCATCCACGACTACAAAAAAACAAAATAAAAAGAACTCAAAAAACTTAACACCAAAAAGAAAAATCCAAACAATAAATGGGCAAAACAACTAAACAGACATTTTTCAAAAGAAGAAATTCAAATGGCCAATGAATATATGAAAACTCTAGCAATTAGGAAAATGCAAATCAAAACTACATTGAGATTTCAACTCATTCCAGTCATAATGGCAATTATCAAGAATACAAATAATAATAGATGCTGGTAAGGATGTGGAGAAAAAGGTGCACTCATACATTGCTGGTGGGACTGCAAATTAGTGCAACCACTCTGGAAAGCAATACGGAGATTGCTCAAAAAAACTAGGAATGGAACCACCATTTGACCCAGCCATCCCATTCCTCGGTTTATATCCAAAGGACTTAAAATCAGCATACTACAGTGACGCAGCAACATCAATGTTCATACCAACACAATTCACAATAGCCAAGCTATGAAACCAACCTAGGTGCCCTTCAACAGATGAATGATAAAGAAAATGTGGTACACATACATAATGGAATATTACTCAGTCATATAGAAGAATGAAATTATGGCTTTTGCTGGTAAATGAATGGAACTAGAGAGCATCATCCTAAGTGAAATAAGCCAGACCCAGAAAGTCAAAGGTTGAATGTTTTCTCTGATATGTGGAAGCTAGTCTGAAATAAGGGGAAGCTAGTCTAAAATGGGGAGGAGGGAAGTCCATCAACATAAAAGATTGGGGCAATAGAAGAAGGGAATTGGGGAATGAACCAACTTTCCAGTGCACCTGTGTGAATATACCACAGTCTATTCACATCGAGCATATCCACAAGACGCTGATTTTGACAAATGTAAATGAAGAGAAAGATCGGTAGAGTAGAGGAAAGAGAACAGGAGGAGGGAGGAAGGGGAGGGTAAGAGGAAAAAAGAAAAAAAAAGGTGCAGCAAGTTTGGCCCAAGGTGGGCCTGCAAGGATGAGACCAGGCTCTTCTCTGGGCAGTAAGAGCCTGGGAGCCTTTGAACCTCCTGATCTATAGGAGATCAAATGCCATGAAATGAAAAATGAGAAACATTGAGCTGTGATTGCTTTTACCTTATGGTGTTTTCTTTTCTGACTTAACCAAATCCTCTAATAAATACATAAGCAGGGAACTGTGAAAGGGCCTTATGATGCTGGAGGATGCAAGAGACATCTGTGCTCTGAGTGACCCTAGTAGGGATACTTTGGTTTTGGCCAAAGCATGTCCCATGGGGGCAAAACCCCAATGAGAAACCTAGAATTATCAGAGTTACCAAGTTGTTCCTTCCCCACGAGCTAGAGCAGACCAACTCTGAGTCCAGACAGGACACCCATAGGTGGCTTGCTGGGGTGAAGTGCTGTGCTGCAGAGTGAACTTTAGCTGGGTCCCCCGTCCTCACCATCCAGGAGGCTGAGGCAGGAGGATCGTAAGTGCCTGGGCAGCCTGGGCAACTTGGCAAGACCTTATCTCAAAACACAAAATAAAAAGGGCTGGGGATGTAGCTCAGTGGTAAAAGCGTCCCTGGGTTCAATCCCCAGTATCAAAAAAAAAAAAAAAAAAAAAAAAAGAGCAAACTTTCTAATCAGTCCAAGCACCTGCCTGAGGATAGTGGAGGGAGCAGGCAAAGGAGGAGAGGGGACTTTTGGGGAGTGAGGAAGTGCTCTAAAACTGCATTGTGGTAACATTTGCACAAATGTATAAATTTATTAAAGCGCACATGGATACCTGAGTAAACTTTATAGTAGATGGATTTTATATCAATAAGGCTATTTTTTTTTAAATCACTATGGATTTCCTGGCACTTTCTAAGAGGAAGTGCCACGAAATCAGACCTTGGAAAGGAAAAGCTGAGGCAGGAGCCACCCCAGAGCTGATCCTTTGTCCCAGCAAGTTCATGTCAAATGGAGCACACAGGCCCACTGAGCTCTGAGTCGTTTCCCCATGCCAACCTGGGATCCTCTTTCTCCTTCCCTGACAAGCCACCCTGTGTATGCTCCCCCACATCCTGGTCAAGAGCAGGAGTGTAATTCAGTTGTCTGCAAAAGCATGTGGGCCAGATGCAAATAGCCTGCTATGCTAAATGATTATTTGAGATGAATCCTAAAAATAGGTGTCTGCTTATTATGTGGTTACAAGGTACTTATTACAGAACAGTTGACTAATCTTTAAAAAAAAAGAGTAGATTTATTTAAATCATTGCCTATTTTTTGTGTATGACTGCTTTAAAATAAATCAAGGCAATGGCAATATTTGCTTCTCAGTTGTCAACACTGTCTGCTAACCAGATGATAAATATGCACATGAGACTTGTGGTGATGGACTAAGATAAGGATTGCAAATGGGGGAAACAACTTATAGAACAGCTCCCCACAGCCTGAGTCCTCAGCAGGGAGAAGGAAGAACCAGGTCAGGTCTCCCAACGGGCCGTCAGGCAGGCACCACGCTCCAGTGCAGATCCTGCGTCTGAAGGGTAAAGGTGATCTCCCCCGTTTAATGGGTGAGCATTGTAGGTCTCAGCCAGATCACAGTGTCATCCAGCCCTGCAGCCAGAGACTGCTTCCGTTTCTTCCACACTGAACACACCATCCCTGCAGGTGGCAGGGTGTCTGTCCACAGGGAAGGGGAGGCAGTGCTTTATCAAAGATCAAGTGCCTGAGAAGCACCACCGCCATGCTGAAGGTTTATTTTTAACTGAATTGACTGAAAGAAAGGAAGAAAGAGAAAAATAATAATAATTTCTCAGCATCTCTGGAAATAGATCTTGATGATTTTACCTCTGTTCTTTTTTTTTTTTTTTTGTACCAGGGGCACTGGACCACTGAGTCACATCCCAGCCCTTTTGATTTTATTTTAAATTTTGACCCAGGGTCTCGCTAAGTTGCTTAGTGCCTCACTAAGTTGCTGGCTTTGAACTAGCGATCCTCCTCCCTCAGCCTCCTGAGCCTCTGGGATTTCAGGCGAGGGCCACCACACCCGCTCTTTCTGTGTTCTCTAAGAGCCATCAACGATCATGTGATTTTTAAAAATAATTTTTACGTATTTTAGTTGTTGATGAATATTTATTTATATGCGGTGCTGAGAATCCAACCCAGTGCCTCACACATGCTAGGCAAGCGCTCCACCCCTGAGCCACAGCCCAGCGCTGACCGCGTGATTTTATAAGCGTGATACTGCCAGGGTGCTCTGTGTTTCGTCCAACACCCCAGAGAACCTGAGGTGTGAGAACCTATGTCTCCACACACCCAGGAGAGCAGGGTGGCAGGAAGGTGGGCTCTCGAGGACAGATCTGGGCTCAGTTTCATTTCTGCTGTTTACCACTCGCTGTTTTAAAGTGTACATGTTGTCTAACTTCTCTGAATCCTGTTTTCCTATTTGTATAAGAAGGCTACTCAGAAGATTTTTGTGAGGTCTCAGGGAGATAATATACACAGACCTGGCATATAGTAGCAGCTTCATAAAAGTAATTAATAGTATTTTAGAATAACAAGAAATTCTCTCAAAAAAGAGGGGAGAGAAATGTGACTGGAACGGCCATAAGGTGTCCCAGAGAATGCAGAACCCCAGCAACCTGAGCTGAGCGCAGTGGCCAGGCAAGAGTCAGGGAGCTCATACCAAGGGCAAGTTTTAGGTAACTAAACACCACCAACTGAGCAGAAAGAAAAACGTGGGTACTTGGGAAGCCCAAACCAAAGTCAATAAAAAGTGTGATTTTGAAATAGTTTAAAACTTACAGAAAAATCGCAAGAAATGCACCCAGAGCTCTCATCTCTTTGCAAGGCCATCGTGGGCTGACCTCTGCCTACCTCACTCTGTCGTTCCCCTCCATAGACGCGCAACCCGTGTTTCCTGAGTCCTGCGGGAGTTTGTACACACATAGTTTGCGTATGGCTACCTCCCGTGGACACATCTGAAGATGTGATGCAAACTTACTCTTAAACAGTTCAACGTGCTTCCTAAGAACATGGACATTCACTAACATAACCACCGTTCACTGATCGATATCAGGACACAAAGCATCAAATAATTCTCCTAATGTATAATAAACCTTATCCAAATCCCAGCAATTACGCCAGTAATATTCTGCATATTGTCCCCCCACCCTGATTCCAGGAGCCAATCTAGGACCACAGACTTCCTGTTTTGTCCTGTGTCTCTAGTCTCTAATCAGGGGCAGTTCCTTGGCCATTCCTGGTCTTCGACATTGACATTTTAATAGAGTGCAGGCCAGCTGTCTGTGGAGCGCGCCTTTCTTTGGTTTGCCTGATGTTTTCTGGGGATAAGATTCGGGCTAGGCCTGCTCAGCGGGGACACAAGCAGCCTCCTCTGGTCCCACTCACAGTCATGTGGCCCTGGCTCACGGAGGCAGTTGTCCCAGACTAGAGAGGTCAACGTAGATCCCTTGGTCAAGGTGTTGTTGGCTGGTTTCTCATCTCGTAAATTACTATTTCTTTTTCTTTGCCTTTTTTATTGCGAAGTAGTTAGTAAGGAGGCACTTTGAGGCCTGAGCCCAGGAGTTTTAGCGTCCATTCATGATTCTTGTCTGAATCAATTATCATGGTAATGGTGGCAAAATGTCCCTCTTTAAATTCCATCATCCTTCTGAGGCCAGGAGGAGCTTTCCTTGGGATTTTCATCCACTCGTCTGTTTATTTGCTCATTGTCAGTCTTGACTCCTGGATTCTTGTTTAATCCAATGGATTGTGACCGGTACCATCATCTTAGAAAAAGCTCCTGTCTCTTGGGGCTCTCTCTGAGCGGCACAGCCAGAGAGACCTCGTTCTGTGGGCCGCGACACTGGAGATTACTGGCGGGCAGTAACATGCTCAGGGACTGCTTGGACGATGGTTGTCTTCCCGAGTGTCTCATCTCCAACCAAGCTACACCCTTCCTGAGGGTGGCTTCCAGCTGTCTTTCAAAACACTTTGCTGTTCAGTAAGAAACAACACTGGTTCTGGACCCAGGTGACCCAGGCCCCCTCAAGCCCCTGTCCTCCCTAAGCCCCTATTTTTCTTGTCAATCAAGTGAGTGATAACTTCCCCAGTTGCCATGTTTGTTTTGAGGGTAAAATGAGGGTTGGTGTGAAGTAAACGGCCTTTTCTGGAACCAGACCTTGCATTCAGAGGCATCTGACTTTCAACTGTTGAAGGGGACGTGCTTATTACGGACCTGCATGTGTCACAGGTGACAACACACAGGGATGCAGTGTGGTGACATTTCTGCTCTCCCTTTTCTCTCCTTCCACTCAAAGAAATGACAGCAGGGCACGTGGAAGCTATTTTAAGGGCCCGATGCAGTCATTTGAAGAGTAACGAAGAAATGTTAACAGCGTCTCTATTCACTGGGCCAGTCAATTGTAGGAACTTCTTGATAATTGACACTGTTCCAGCCCTGGGGAAAATGAAAATTCTGTCTCTTCTTCCGTTCTGGTGGGTTAAATAAATGCAGGGAGCAGCAGCTGGCCTCGGGATAATTAGAAATGATTCAGGATACAGAGCTCGCCGGAATCTCTCAGGGGGCTGGGTTGATTTTGACTAATGTTGTCATCACTCATGTTAAAATGCAGAGCCTGGAGAACCGTGCACCTCCGTGGTGCACACGGCCCGCCGGGGCAGGCCGGGGACGCGCACTGAGCACCACGTGAGGCCCAGGCTGGCTGCAACCACAAGACCATTGACCTACGTTTTCTAAACCAGCAGAACTCGTGGACATCAAAAGGGAACATCGCTTGGGAACACGGTCTTCAGAGACAGCACGGCTGATCCTGCTGAGAGAGAAACACACCCACCACAAACCCTCGTGTTTTGATCACCAGATTGGAAAACAACGCTGCCTCCAGGAGAAACCGGCTCCTGGGGCGCCCTCGCCCTGCAGGCAGCAGGTCCTCGCAGAGCAAGCACGCCACTCCTCCCAGCCCACGCGGACCGTGGCTTCTTTAGAACAGTATCAAGCGGATACCGACCTTTTTTCTTCTATAGCTCTTTGGCTGTATGAAACGGGCCATTTTAATAACCTCGCTTTTTAAAAAGTGGTTTGCGCCAGAACTGAGCTGCATTTTTGGAAGCCTTAAACGGAGAGAGCCACTGGGTTCCGGGAGCATGTACCCAACGTGTGCTGGGGGCGTGGTCCTCGGCCGTGGCTGCTCCCCTGCCCACGTGTGTGACTAAGGCTGGCAGTCGCTCAGGGGCACCAGGGGCCGTGGGGAGCGGGACCCTCTCGTCAGCCAGGAGCCCTGCTGCCATCCAAGCCACAGGAAGTTATCTGGAGAGAGCTTTCCAGAGGCGGCCGACGCACTCGAGCTCAGCTCTTCCCTGGGCTGCCTCGTTTCTCTGCCCATCTTAGCAAGCAAACTGACCGACGGAGGGCGATGGGCAGGTGCGTCATAGCAGACAGGCAGGTGGGTCATGGTGGACGGGGAGAAGCACCGACTGACTTGGCGCTGCCCTGTGCTCCTGGCCTTCTCTGAGCAGCGCAGGGACGGCGAGGACTGAAAGGAGGGCAGGCCTAGCCAGCTTGACTTGCAGGCATCGTTTTATTCCGTTGTTATGACAACACTTTTGAAAAGCTGCACTTCGAGTGTTTAGCGTTCTGCATCTTATTATAGACTTGAAGGTAATACGCCAGGGTGTTGGCGCTGCCCGAGGGGCTCCGTGAAGGCCCGGTGACCGCCGGGGGCCAGGCCAAGACTCGCGCTCCTCTCTCGGCTTTGGGCCTAGAGCTCCCCAACTTGGTTTTTTTCCCCCTCCCCTCAAGAAGGTGAAGGTCCACCCAGGGGAGGGAAGCTCTAAGGATCATGTGGGAAGATACTTATTATTATTCACAGTCTCTATTCTTTGGCTGCATTTGTGAAAAAAAAAAGAGATTCTTTCAAGGCCTTCTGTGTTTCATTTTCTTGATTACAGCCTACGTCACGCAGCTTTCAGGAGCCGGAACATGACGCGTGCTCTGATGGATTTCATGCACTCATTGCAAGCTTCTGGAATGATCCACTTATGTAAACGCAACTTTATAGGAAGAAAGGCGTCTCAAACCCGCAATTATTTGGAAAAGTAACCATCAATAAAGAGCTGTCTTACTGAACCTGAGACGAGAGTCAGGAACTGGCTGTGCTTGTGCTAAGCCGATGAGAACAGAGAGGGTGGTTAAGTTCCGGAACTGGAATTGCTGTTGGCATTAAGCAGTAGGAAGATGTTACCGACCAGTGAGCTGGCTGCACGGTAGCCCTTTTCCGTTGTCATGCTTGACCAGGGAGAAAATTGTATCTGTTGTGTTTAATTCTCCATCTTGAAAGAAATTTGAGAATTTTATCCTGTTCTTCCTAAATCTGTGTGTTCTGTTTGCAATCATGTAAATTATTAATGAGTAAGGTTGACAAAAAAAAAAAAAAAAGGAGGAGCAAAACTATAACAAATGATTAACTGGGGACAACCTGGCGTGAAGCTATTCCAGGGTCGGAAGCCCGGGGTGGCACTATGTATGCATGTGCCGTCACATGCCAGCAGCTTCAGAGCTGAGTGGCTTCCAGAGGCCTGCACACATGTTCTATGCACGGTAATTTTAGCAAATTAAGGGCTATAACAGGGACAGTGGCTTCATTACTGGTCCTTGCTGCTGCATACCAAGAGGGGCCACATGCACAACATCTGCTGAGTTATTTTTGGTTGCCAAAACCAAATAATTTATCAGCAGAATGCAAAGCAGTTAGGCACAGCTATGTGAAAGCCCTAGATTATCAGCAAGCAGGATGGCGTTCTTTCAAAATTGTATATCAAAGGCTTTTAATAGTTTCTTGCTGTCCCCTGCTTTGCCCAAAGGATTTGAAGCTGCAAAACAATAACGAGGCAAAAGCCCATCTAATCCTTAGCTGCAAGCACAGTGCAGTGTAAGAGAGCGAGTGTTTATGCACCCAACTCTGCATTCACCGAGGCCCGGCAGACTCCAGCACCAAAGACAAAGGAATACATTAAAGACTTATTTGTACACATGTGGAAAGCCTAGTGCCGTATTCCCAGCCCAAGGCGGGTGGCACTGTCCCCACAAGGTGCCCACATGGCTCCTCTGATCACACCCAGCTCTTTTGGGCTTGTGCTCAGCTGTTTCTCCCACGACCACCACCCTCTGCCTGCCCACTGTCCTTAGCCAGTCTGTCTGGATGGGAGACACATCCATTTCTATCGAGCAGGAAATTGAGGAATTGGAGGACTTTCCCCAGGACGCCTGTGGGACTCCTGCACTCCTGGACTGCACTGCTGCCCCGGGCTGCGATCACTGTCCGCTCCTCCACCCTTCCCCGTGGCCTCACAGACCACTCCATCCTCCAGACCACACCAGAACTGTTGGAAGGACCCCTTCTGATTTTCTGGGGTTGCACCTCACTCTGCAAGGCCCGACCTTCTTTCCGCCCTTCCCTTTCATTCCCCGGCCTCTGGTTCACTGGTTTTCACTCGCTTTCTTGAGTGAAGCTGTGAAGAGCAGAGGGAGAGAGGCTGAGTTCTTGGAGAACCTGGGAGAAACGGAGCAGGGCTGGGACTCCTGGTCCACCAACTGCTGCACCCCCAGGAAGGAGGGTGTAGGAGGGACAGACAGCCGGCCAGAGGCAGCGTGGGAACGTGTTTTGACCATGATGGTGACAGACCAACTGCAAAGTCACTTTCGAGTCTCTGGGGATTTTGATATGGATTAGATATTAGAAGATGGCAAGGAAGCCTGACTCATTGGGTAGGCATGACAGGGCCTTTGGGTCGTGCAAGAAAATGCCTGTGCTTCTGAGCCGAGTACTGAAGAGCGCGGCAGGGAGGTAACGTGAGCTCGGGTTGGCGTTAGCATGTTCCGTAGCCAGGATACCAAGGGAGAGACAAGCACGTCAGGGGACTCTTGACAAGTGTTGTGCTGGACGGCGACTCCTCAGGACCTGTGTCCTGTCCACTCTCCTTGGTGCGTGTTTGAATGTCGTGCTGGTGTGTGGGTGTCGACTGGCAAGCGCCCAGGCACACAGGCAATCCCCACGCAGCGCCCTGGGAATCAGGGTGGTCAGGCAGTGAACAGCAGGCCGGTGCAGTCCCAGGGATGGCCTTAGTCTTTGTCCTCATGGGGACACAGTGAGCACAGGACGGGAGGAGGCTGCAGACAGTCCACACAGAGCCCCGTCCTCCTCAGAGTTGGCAAGAGGGAGGCCGGTCAGTGTTCTCTCCAAGGAGAAGCAGAATTGGTCTGGCCTTTGAACTGGCTGGGTCTACCTTGTCCAACTTCAAAGGAGACAAGAAGCCACACTGGTGGTCATGTTAACTGGCTGTAATGAGATCCAGGTCCACCTCATTTCCCACTCTGCCCAGGCCGGCATCTGTGTAGACACGGATTCCTGAGGGGGGACCAGCTCCCCTGGACCTGGACAGACTGCCGAGGAGGGAGCTGTGTTGGGAGGAAGCCTCCCGTTTTGCCTGTGTCCTCGGGGAGAAGCTCGTGGGAGTGTCCTGGGACTTGGGGACTTGGAGGCCTCAGGCTGACCGGGCCTGAAGAAACAGAGGCGCACTGAGCACACTGGAAGCGCTGGGCCTCGCCTCACGAGCCCTGGGAAAACGGAACGAGGCAGGAATCTCTGCGTAGGGAGTCGGTGCTCAGGCCCACGGAGAGTGACCTTCCACCACGAGGAGTTCACGGAGAATCTGGCACCAGGGAATGTTAGGAGCAGGTACCTCACTAGAGAGCAAAACCAGCAGAAAGAACGGCTCGTCTTTTGGTGGCCACCCAGTTAGGGGACTCAAATGCCTTTGCCAGAGGTGACTCCCAAGAATCACGCAGGCAGCTTGCAGATGGCACTTTTTCAAATGCTCTGACAGTGGCCCTGTGCACTGGGGGTGAGTTATCGCTATCCCGCCTTACAGCTAAGGACACTGGCCTGTTGGCAGCATTGCAATGACATGGTGGCAGCGCTGAACCAGAAATAGGCTCTCCTCCTCCCAGCTGTGGGCCCGTTGCTCTTCACCTCCACTGCCCCTTAGCTGAGAAGGCAGAGCTGCCAGTCTTGGTGAGGTTCTCCATCCAGCCGAACTGGAGGGTCTTTGGTACCCAGGATGCCCGGAGGCCCCACCAACATGCCAGCCTGTGTTCACCCAGCGCTCACCAGTTCTGAGGTCAGCTAGCTGCCCGAGCCGTTACCCCCTTACCCTCCGAGGTGCCGGGGAAGTGTTGACAGCACAGGGTAATTATAACAACAGCCTTCAGCAGCTACAAGTGGGCCGTCTTTGCTGCTCGGAGAGCAATGTCCTGCACCTCATTCTCCTGTGGTTAGACCCACAAAGTCATGTCCACCAATAGGAACTGGGTTATTGGGTTAATTTGAAGACATCTGCTATGCTGACATAAATATTCAACTGTGTCCCAGGCCCAGCATCTGCCTCTGGATGAACCTGTCAAGAACCCTAATGAGACACTGTCTAATGGGGGAGGGTCCTCAAACCCAACTGCATGTTAAAATTACCTGGGGAGCATTTCGGAAAAGTTGTTGTCTGAGCCTCGTGCCCAGAGATGCTTGCTTAGCTGATCTGGAGAGGGACCTGGGCCTGGGGACGTTTTGTTCAACTTTCTCAGGTTCATTTTTGTGCATGTACACAGTACGCAGTCTCCACTGCCACATCTGCCTCCCTTTCACATGATATGTAAAAAGACCAGAGTCATTAACGTGTTTTAGTTGCTTGACTACAAAAGATATCTGAAAAAAGCTTTGCAAGTCTTTACCTGAAAAGAAGGCTAAAACCATTTCTCTTGGAACATAGGAATGGTTCTGAAAATGTTAAGATTTAAAGGAACTTCCCCACGGTTGTGAAGATTTAAGGAGCCATGCGTGAGGACTGGACCTGTGGTCACCTGTCCTTGCTTCCCAGTGCTGCCTGACAGAACGAGTGCCCGCCACCCCAGGCGCTGATGCCAGAGCCCAGGCTGCTGGGTTCCTGGAACGTGGCTCTGCTTCTGTTGTGTGGTCTCTGCTGCAGCTACGCAACCTCCTCAGACCTCCCTGTCATCTGTGAAGTGGGTGATAAGAGGACCAGACTCGGGTTGCTGTGAAGGTCAGGTCAGCTCATGATACAGGGAGCCGTGCACAGTGGGTACACTCCTTATCTTCTTGTGGCAGAGAGGAGGACACAGCATCAGGGCCAGTTTAAGAAGGTCTAGATGGAAACTGCTGCGCATCCCCAGAGGACAGGGGTTCAGAGGAGGCGGACTTCACCAGCTCAGTGACTTACCGGGCCCTCCTTCATAAGCTTTGTGCTTTCTCAGCGCTCCTGAAAGTTGGTTCAGAAACGCCAGTGAGGCTTCTGCTGTCTGCAGAGGAAGAACAAGCAGTTGGTTCTTCCAGTTTACAAAATGGCAGGCTTCCTGGGTATTCCAAGAGCCGGTTTTCCCTGGTGTGATCTGCCGGCTGTCAAGCGGATCCCCTCCAGACACTCAGCTGCTCTGAGCCTTTTCTTTTTTGAAGGATGCCATTCACACTGCGTGTTTCTCGAACTTCGTGGCAAGACTTTGGATTTGAAAGCACAAGAACATTGACTGTGGGTGTTGAGGTGATGAGATGGATGAGGAGAACTCAGACTGTGAACTAGGCGGTGTCTTTCAGAATGACATGCATTCACAGAAGAATGTATTGTGATTCCTAGGAGGGATGGGATTTTTGCACCAAAAATACATCCTTCGGCAGGGTGTGCCTATTGTTTCTGAGTCAGCAGTGCGGGTGTTCCAGCCCAGGGACAGATGCCCTCCAACTGTTCAGACGGGGGTATTCAGGGTGAAGAGAGAAGGGACCGCAGCATGGACAGGTGGCCCGCCCAGTCAGTCATTGCACCCCTGCGCTCCAGAGTAGAATTCCAGACTCCACTGTGTGACACAATTAATATTCCCAGCAGAAAAGGACAAGAATCAGAGGTCTCTGGCACTTCCAGAGTCAAGGCGAACTGTTTAAGTCAGAGCATTTGTGTTAGCATCTGGCTCACATATCCAGTACCTTCCTCCCGAGGAAGAGGCAATTCCACACCGTCACAGCTCAGTTAGGAGACGGAGAACCTTGGGGAGCTCACATCCAGTGTGTTCCATCAGGGCTACAGAGAAGTGGAAGTAAGGAAGCAGCAGCCTGCAGAAGGTGAAGCCCCCGCACACGGGACGTCCTGCGTCGCGAGGCAGCTCGTGAGCACCGCACGTCCACAGGACAGAGATCTCATAACACTCGCATCCTGATTCCCCAGGACCGAAGGCATCCTTCTGTAAAGGGCACCCAGTGGCACGCAGTCACACCCAGGTCCACGTTAGCATGGTCACCATCACCAGAGTCCAGGGTAAGAAGACACAGCCTTTCCCGAGCAGTGAAAGTACCATGTTGTTGTGCTGGACAGTCAATGTGGTCTTAGCGGAACCTGAGGCTCCAAGTGGTAAATCTGGCACCACAATGAGGCTGTTAAGGAGTCATGACCCCACTGTCCGTGCTGGGCTCCCCGTGGGAGGGTGTGGGCCTGGGGATCCTCACTCCCCCGCTGACATTTGCTCAAGACAAAATCTGATTATGGCACGTAATTCTGGCTTAGATTCAGTCGAATCACTTTTTCCCAAAAAGGGGAACTGAGGGATTCATACAGATGTTTCCTTTTCTTTTCCTTCCCTGTCTTTTGTAGCCACTTTTAGGTCTTTGGAGGAGCTTGATGGACAGGAGAGAAGAGCAGTTAGGTCAGCAGTGCAGTCTTGCCCTGCAATGCCTTGGTCAACCAGCTGCATGGGACCTCGGAGGGTGCGTCCCTTCAGAGGACATTTCATACATCTCAGGAGAGATTTGCTGCCTGAGAAATGGCTGCATTTTGAATGTCCATCTTTCTGATTGCTTAACTGATAACTTCCTATGTTCCCCTTTTTGCCTGGCTACTAGGAAGCTCAAAGCAAAACCAATTGCTCAGTCAGAGCAAGAACACTGGTTCTTTGCAGTTAGTGTATTTACTTTCTCCAGCTGCTCCACTGGACACCGATTTTCTCTTTCCTGTAGGCGGTTATTGGCCCAGCCTCGCTTCAACACCAGGGAGTACATTTTTTAAGGTAAACTGTAAAGGAGTCTCTGTCTTCTCTCAGCCACCATGTGTGAGTTCAAGGAGGCTTTTGCAGCCATCTGTCACTGACGAGAGTCACGAGAAACTCTCCATCCATGTCCATCTACTGCTGTTGTTGGCTTCAGTTTTTTGGAAGCCACTGCACCACAGAGGTTCAGGGACAACACGGGAGCTGGAAATGTGACCTTCACGGTGACATCTCCCCACTGTGAAGCTTGATAAAGACAGCAGTCACCAGGCCCAGCGAGTTATCCTCCTATAGGAAATCATACCTAAAGGCTCACAGGACCATGAAGATACCTTCTCTTGCGTGGAAGTGAAATGTGGGCATTTCTGGAAAGGATTGAATAAGAGTTAAGTCAGTGAGCCTCAGCTGTTGTTCTGGAAATTTTATTCAAATCCAGTCTGGGTGCATCTGAGAACTCCGATTGTGATGCAAATCAAAGAGAATGATACTTGTGCTTTGTAAGCAAGGCGACAGCGCCCGCCCGTCCTGCAGACTGGTTGCCACTCCAAGTCTCTGCTGATGGAGACAGAGGGTAAAACGCGCGTGTGCTAATCACGCCTGACACCGGTCGTTTTTCTTCAGCTTCAGGTGATTATTCTGCGTAGTTCTCCTGTGCCCGCATCAAAGCTGCATGAATGCACAATGAGCTTGTTTTCCTACATTTGTTAATTAACAATTGAACAGATCTAGGGATACTTCACATCTGGGCAGGGGCCAGACAACCCCTGTCCTCACGGGACAAAAGTTCCCAGGCTTGTGTCTTCTGTATTCCCCTCCCCTCCGTGGGGCTGGTGGACCTCTGAGCCTCCGAGAGAGGCCGGGCTTGCCTGTGACACACATCATTTATCAGACATGTTGCTCACTCAGAGGAAAGGGATGTTTCATTTCCTGACAACGGGCACCTCTGTGGACACGGTGGACGCTTACTTGGCTGGAATAATGAATCTGTCGCTTGGATGATGTGGGAAAGCCTCTCATGGACAATGAGGGTCCGGAAGAGTCTCATTATGGCCTGGTTATCCATTGATAATCTCAGCCTGAGTGGACGGACTGCCAGGTGAGTTGCTGAGCCACAAGAGCTGGCAGCCACCCGCTGCGAGGTTGGCGGGAGGGTGCGGCTCACGAGACCTGCTCCTGGCCTGCAGTTGCTGCTCTTGGAACCCTGCGTGTGGACATCCAGGACTCTGACGCCACACAGCCTAGGGCTGAGCCTCAGCTCTGCGCACTCTCATCTATAAAGTGAGCTCATGGAGGTAGTTACGGTGTGCTGTTGGGAGGACTCCACGGGTCGTCACAGGTGCATGCAGGACATTCTGTTGAATGCTGGTTCTTATTAGTATGACTATACAGCTTCCTTTAGGTTCACCACGGAAGAGGCTCTGGGTCCACATGCAATGCAAGACCTGAACACATGTGTCTGCAGTTCAGAATCTGCATTTATCTTTAAAGATGGCAGTGGCTTCGGTCTCCCCTGGTGTCCAGGAAGGCCGAGTCTCTACTTGCCTGCATTCAGGACCCAGGATGTACCCAAAGGGAGGTGACAGGGAAGACCACTTCCCTGCCTGTGGACTCCTGTGGGCAGCAGCTGGCCAGGCTCCTCTTTCCCCAGCTGAACTGCAGAGTGAGGCTGGTCCCCTAAAGGAGACATTGCGTGCCCCCCACGTGTCTTTTCCGCAGCACCTTGATAACCTTGATAACCATACCCACGTTTACGCAAGCACCCGAGTCCATGTCAGCCCTCGCCTCCTGTTGCTTTGGCTATTTTCTTCCATCAGTGGGGAAAGAGCCATTTTGCAACAGAGAGCCAAAAAGTCTAGAAATTACATCTGGAAAATATCTTAATGTGAAGAAACACACACTGAAGATCTTAAAAAAGAAAATGACCCTTGCAAAAGAAACACCACGTGTCGTTTCTGTCCTATTTTAGGCCAAAGATCATTGTGACAAGAATCAAAGGGCAAACTTTTTTTTTTTGGAATGTCATGGGATCCTGAAAAGGGAGCACTTCTTGACCTTTCTTATGTCACCAGGGGCCAGGTTTCCATCTGTAAAACCAAGTGTCCACGGACGGCATTAGATAATAAGAGTAAGCAGCCACATTTCAGGCCCCCTGTCAACTTTGGCTTCAAAGTGGCCACATTTTGGTGGTTAGAGGAGGCGGCAGGCAGAACAGAGTGCCCTGCCCTCTCCAGCGTGACCTTGGGGTGGGGAGACCCTGGGGAAGCCAGGCGCCCCGGGGCCCCTGCCGCCGTGCCTGATCCCGGGAGGACCAGGTGACTCTCCACTGTGTCGCCTGATTGTGAAGTAGGAACACCGAGGTCCCATCACAGGGCTGTCTCTGGTTCAAATGGGACAAGGGAGAAAAGAGCCGTTGAACTCTCTGAGAGCCCACCCGAAGTGAGGTCCTGTCACTTGGACCCAAGCAGGATTACGCACTACTCTTAAGCAGACCTCGGACTCAAGTTGAGGAACAGCAGACGCTAGGCCACCAGGCAGGCGGCAGGTGCAGGCAGAAGAGGTAGAGAAGGAAGCGGTGGGTGGCTGCGGGCGTGGGCACGCCTCGCCTCTGTGCCTGGGTCGGGTGCAGGCACCGCGGTCAGTCCAGCTACACTTCCCTCTCTCTCCATCTCCTCAGGGGGCCCTGATGTGAGGATAATCCCCGAAGTAGAGGTGTGAAGCACCTGCTCTAGCGAGACCGAGACCACTCTGCTTTTCGAAGAAGTTGTTTGGACTCCTGCCAATTCAAATGTTGGATCAGCCCCTTTGAAACTCCTCCTCAATGCTCTCAGCTCCACTTTCCTGAATCCTCCCCAACACACCAACCAAATATGTTTGCTTCTGATATAAAATTAAGAAGGTGCTCCTTAGGCCAACACGCAACCAGAGGAGAAGGTGGGTTGTAGATTTGGTTAATCTACCAGTGACTACTCTGTGTTATTTGCCTCACAGTGAGAACTTTGACAGGGAGGATATGAGGCTGTGGTCTCAATCTCTTTCACAGCTGACTGTATGGACCCACCCAGTTATTTATTTCTGGGAGACAAATCCCTCTCAAACTCAGTGGCTCGAGGCCAGACAGTGGGTTGGGAACTGGAGAGCTCTGGGAGAGTTCTGGCTCAGGTCTTCCATCAGTAGCCAGACATGGAGGAGCAGGGCTGGTTGCTGAGCGGCCACCTCCTCTCTCTTCCCTCGGGTCTCTCTGTGGCTGGCTAGCTTCCTCACAGCATGGTGGTCTCGAAACAGTCAGAACTAACGCGGCAAAGCAGCTGCTAGCTTCAAGAGTTGCTGCTCCCACAACAGTAGAAGGGGGCTGTCTGCTGTCATCTACCCTCACTCCACACTCTGTCCATCAAGAACGTCACTATTCCAAAGGGATGGGACATAGACCCCCAGCTCTTCATGGGAGGAGCGGGAGGGTAATCTCGTTGGAGGGTCCTGTTGGTAGGTAGGAAAGATGGCTGAGGTCATCTCTGAAGCATCCAGTCTGCTCTGTGGAGGGCCGTGGTTCAGGCTCGAGCTGTGGAAAGGGTGTCTCTTTCTGATACTGACATTTGTTTATAATCTCACCTTAATCCCCAGACAGGGGCTCCAAACCTGTTAAGCCCCAGCCATCCTGAGGCCCCTTCCTCCCTACAACCCCGAGGCCTCAATGTCTAAACAGCTCCTGCTGAACTTCCTCAACATCTCAGGCACCCGCCTCTGCTCTGCCCCATGCCACCACCCTCAGAGAAGGGCAGCTAAGAGAGCCGGGCACATCCTCCTGGGCCCCCTGGCTCCTCGTCTTTCCGCGGCAGCTGTATGGGGTGTACTTGAGGGCACTCGGTGTCATTCTGACCCTAGCCAGAAGCCCTGCTTCCCAGTATCCCCGGCAGCTAGGATTTCACAGGTGAAGCGGGACCCCGTTGAGGCGCCTGCACGAGATGAGGTGGGCGTGAGAGGGAGGATGTGCAGATTCCTTTTCCAAGGCAGCCGCAGCAAATGCCCACAAATGTGGCTTAAAACAAGACACACGCACGGCTCTGGAGGAGTTTCCCTGACCCCTGCGGCGGCACAGACGCACTTCCTTCTGGAGACTCCTCAAGAAAATCCTCCTCCTCATCTTTTGGGGTCCTGGGGGCCTCCTGCATTCCTTCCCCTGTGACCCCTTCCTCCACCTCCTAAGCCACAGCCCTGCCCCTTCCTGGCCCCTCTTCCTTAGTCACATGGCTTCTCTGCCTGTGGGGAGTGGCGGACTCAGCCAGGCCCAGGTGGGTCCAGGACGCCCTCAAGCCCTGCGCTGAGCCCCACCTGCAGAGCCCCTCTGATCACACGATCACACCGGGTGGCGAGCTTGCGGGTCCAGGGATTAGGATGCAGACGTCCTGGGACATGATTCTGCTGCCCCAACGTTACCATCTCCCGCCTCCTGCACTGAGCGCCTGTCTTTTGCTGTGGTGGCTCCGGGCAGGCTGTTCCCTGACCAGGGTGGTGGAAGCTCATTTTGGAGCCAGGAGTTCTGAAACCACCAGGCAGCTTCTGGACTCTAGATGGGGCGGCGGGCCCGGTGGCACCCTGTTCCACACTGGTCTTCCAAAAGCCAGCCTAGGGCCTTCAATATACCATGTTTCCTAGGCTTCCTGACCCCACAATTCTGGAGCCATTTCCGTTTCTACCTGCTCTGCTGAGTGGACCCTGCATTGAAAAGTCTACTCTGAAGATGAAGCAGTGCCCAGATAACAGAGTCAGACGGTAACCTGGGAGGACAGGGGTCTCCTCAAAGCAGACGCTGCCACCAGCCTTTCCAACCAGAAGCACAGTGTGGTCTCCCGCTCAAGGGTTGCCAGCTGGTCTTGGTCTGGAGTCTTCATGCAGGATCCATCAACCTCGAACCTCGGCCTCATCGGGACACCTCGACGTGGGGACATATTGACTGGAAGGTAGACGGTCACGGTGAAGGCCAAGGCAGAGTCATCCCTGAACTTCTCATGTAGCAAAAGGCAAGGAAGTGAAACGCCACGCTGGAACTGGCCTCCCGAGATGGCCCTCGCTCCAGGGCACTGTCATTCTGAGTCATCCCTCCTCTGAGGCGGGAATATGGCGGTGCTCCATGATCCATCTGTGCTTCTTCTGTGTTTCTAGGGTTCCCTTCTCCCGCCCGCCCTCACACCCTTCCAAGAGTCCCGGAAGACAAGGACGGAAGGAGACGAGCCCCAGGAGAATGGAGGCGCGATTTCTTCAGTCCCTTGGGAAGGAAGAGCTCACGTCCGGGGCTGGTGGTGAGGGCCAGTGGTATTCAACTCCAAAGGTAAGGACAGATCCAGGAGGGTCTGGAGGACGTGCTTCTCGCCATGAGGTGGTTTTTGGTGTGGCCCTCGTTCTGCCGCCACCGCCACGTTCCTGGCAGCCTGGCTCACCATCCTTCCCCAGGCCTTCCTTGCTGGCCGGGCTCCTCGCTGTCCTGACCTTTCCCACCTGGAATCTCTCTCTGACCAATGTTTGCTGTCTGCTCCTGGTGGGCAGCCTGCCAGCTCTGAGGCCTCAGGAGAAGCCGAGCAGAGCGGAGCTCACGGTGCTGGGCCTCTGTCTGCACAGGCCCCCTTCCCTTCCATCCATCTGCGATGTCACAGGCACACTAGAGAAACCATCCCTGTCCAGCCACGGCCCCTGCTTCCTCTGACCTTCCTCAGCTGCTTTTTCTAGAGCCATCATGTGACTTATTATCTAAATCCAGACACTTCTGAGTGGAGGAAGTGCTATTAATAATCATGCTGCCTGCCACACAGGTGCATGTTGGGTTTGGGGGTGACGCAAGGGTCCCTGGTGATTATAGGCTGGTATAGTCTCCAGGGTGGCACTATTAGTGGAAACTTTGGGAGGTGGGGTCAAGAGGTCCTTGGTCAATTGGGGGCATGCTCTCCAAGGGGACTGTAGGACCCCTGTCTCTCCCTGTTCCTGGTCCAAGAGGTAATCCCTCCTAGCTCCCACTGGAGTTCCAACTATTTGCTGTCTGTCATGAGGTGATGGAGTCAAGAGGTGGCCCTCACCAAACCTGCAAAATGCCATTGAGACGTTCTGCCTCCAAAACAGTGAGCTAAATAAACCTATCTTTATTTCATAAATATCTTGTGTCAGGTATTTTGTTATAGTGATAAAAAGTATACCTGGGGCAAACCAAGCATGTGGTCACCCATAGCACACTGTCCTATATTGGTTCCTTCTTTCTCCCTGTCAGACTGTACTCTCTGAAGGTATCTTCAATATCTTACTCATTTATATTGGATGAGAATCTGACTTTGACCAGATCCCAAAATAGTGCACACACGCTTAAACTGAAAATAAAAAAGAGTGATATTTGCTTAAATTACATAACACTG